>NC_132937.1:49431238-50667071 GCF_034638445.1 Ciconia boyciana
GTTCAAAAAGGACAAGCAAAAAAGATCAAAGAAAGGATCAATACTAACTATAAAACACATATCTTATTAAATGTCTTGATTGGTGGTTACTGACATGCAATTGATTAAAGGATAAAATTAACTTAGAAGAAATTGTTCAGTGTCAACTCTGTTTCATGAAAAATGTGTCATATTTTCAAATAATTTCAGGGAAGTCTTCAGATGTTTCAGAAAAATGTATAGCAAGCAAGTACATCCTGTAAATCTTTGCAGTTCCTGGGGTCTGCTGTTGCTCACAAGCTAATTAATTGCTTGAAATACAAACGCAAATAGATACTACTCTGGTACATCAAACACAATTCTCCAGGAAGTTTTCATAACTTTCCAGAGCTAGTATTTCTACCAATCAGTGGTTAAGTGTGAAATACTTCACTAGCTATAGGTTCTTCCCAAACAAAGGTATGTTTCATGTCTGTTTATAAACATGAAGTCTTTACTTTGGGAGTAACTGACAAGATTTGACTTGTGACACAGAACAGGATTTTTATGATCTGACCTTTCCTTTCCTACTTGGCTCATACAGAAAACCCTGGAGTCCCTTTTGCAAATACATAAGTGTACAACAAAGATAATCTATCTCAAATACTAATAGGATGGAGCAATAAAGAGCTTTCCTTTCTTATTTTTAATAAGGGTAATTAAATTCCATCCATCCCCCTTATGCATAGAATCTCTCTGAATGAATGCTCTTCATGAAATTTTCATGAGAAACATCACAATGTAACAGATTCAAATAGCCAGAACTGGTATATTTTTGACAGTTGTGGCTTGTTTCCAATCTGGCTTTCAGGTATTTGGCAATAAAACCCAATATTCAACATAAAATGGACTGGGGAAATAATGAAATTTCTAATTGGAGTGCTTATCACAGTAGATTTAGTTTTTAAGATGTTAATTGCTTTTTTCCTCTCTGAGTTTATCAGTGATTTTTAAAAATCTGTCTTTACATTTTGATTACACCAAGTTTGACAGATCATCAAACACACTGTGCAAGAGAACTGAGCATCAAATCAGTGAACAACTGCCTCTCAGCCACAGTAAGAGAAAAGTAACTATTAGAAAATTTTGATATATTGTTAGCTCTACAATTTTACATGAGGTGAAAAGAAAAATATTTTTTACTGCTCATTAATATGCTCATTAGGCTCTAAACCATAGTATATACCACTGTTCCCTATTAATATTCAGTTCTAGTGAATTAGCTTCCAATTCATCAACAATTTAAATCAGACTGACCTTCTCAAAGCCATTTGGTACTGTCATTTTGAGAGGCCATTAAAGGGCAGATTTCTCTGTCCTTGTGCTTAGTGAGTCATACATGTAATACATATTTTGTTTAGGATGACAGATACAAGAGATTTAGAAATAGAGCACATTCTCTGGATTTGTTAGGTGTCTTAACAGCGCTGCATTCCATTACTGGCATTAAGAGAATGCCTTCAGTACTGTGCTAGTATCATTTCCAATTGCTGGAAGAGCTCTACAGAAGTTATTTTTCACCCTGTGTATGATCTGAACAGCATAGAGAGGCAATTAGAAAGACTGGTTACCACATGAACCCTTAAGAGAGAATGATATGAAACGGCCTTGCCTTGTTTCCCATCATAGTTGTTCTTAGTATTTCTAAACTGCCTGTCTGTGTATTCAGTCTGTTTGACATTGCTCATCTGTAAACAATGTTCTTGAGATTCCTGCCTCTGCTGCCAGTTTTGTCAAAGTGGTAATTGCTTCCCTTCCAAGCAGCACATATGGAAAAAGCATATTAACCTCTACATTCAGATTTCAGTATAAGTATACCTACAGACATTGTCCAACACATAATTTCACATGTTGCTGCACCTGTCTTAGAGGTGAGCCTGCCCTCACAAATGCAACAGCATTTAGAGTAGAGACTCAAACTCAGCTTTTATGGGTAAACAGTAGTTTTGATGGAGTGGTATCTTGAAAATACCAACAAGTTAAATTATGCTCTACCACAAAGAAACCATACTTACCTTTAAGAGTATCTACAGAAAAAACCTCTGAACATAGCTGTGCCACAACTATATATCATAAACTCTGTTCTGCTCGTCCTTTAACTGTGTTTTCTCTCATCTTAAAGGAAAAAGTGTGCTGTTGCAATCTCTCTTTTTTAAATGACAAAATTCTTTCATAAGATTTCAGGAACCTCCCAAGCTATGTCTGAAGGTATACTGTCAAGCCTACATATACACAAAAGCTGGATCCAAAGAAAGAACAGGATTTCATCCAAATCCAGTACAATGGATTTGACTCTTCATGATAAACCTACCCAGGTGTACAACACGGCTAACGGAAGAGAAAAACAGTGATCTTCATCCAACTTTTGTGCCACACCATCTTAACATTTTGACTGCTTTTCCCATAAAAAGCTACTTTCGGATCATGTCTAGGCCCTGCTGGCAGCAAGAAGAGTGGCAGCCTTTAGAAACAGATTGGGTCTTAAAGTCTTAAATTCTTCATAGCTACCTTGCTGAATCACTTTGGCAATCAGCATTGTGTTTTAACAAGACAGACAGAATAGTGTGAGTAATTTTCTCAGTTACAGTACATTATGATAATATTACTATGATATGGATATGAAGTGCAAATGTGAAGTACCCAAAGCAAATTGTGATGACTTTTGTTGTGAGTTATGGAGTACAAAAGGCAAGGTAATAGCACCAGGGTCCAAGACTGGACAATTGACATGAAAATTGGGTAATATTTCTGTTAAGTATTTCCTTCCACATTAGCTATTTGCACCATCAAAACACCCATGTTCCAGAACATCCATATTAACCTGTAGTTATATCTGTGTAATTTGCCTAACTAAAATACATACTCAAAGTGTTTCACTGTGCCTCTTAAAAAATGGTGTCCTATGTGAACTAATTATTCTCATTGTGGAAATGGAGGGTGGTTCTCCATTCTATTCAGAAAGAAAAAAAAATCTATTTCAAGATTCACTGATAGCTTTGCCACAGGCAAATTTTAGTCATTCTGTAGTTCACAGAATAAAAAGGCACACATGGAGTATTCCCAGAATACACTATAGATACTGAAGATAAACTGCCACAATAAAGTTTGTTATTTCAAAGAACAGTGTAAATAAAGCTTTTATTTTCACTATTCCAGATGGCAGCAGCATATAATTTGCACTGTTTTGACATCATGACCATATTATTCAAAATCATTCTTCCTGCAACTGAACTGAATGCAGGATTGAGAACAGTAAAATCAAAGAGAGTAGAGGAGGGAGTAAAATCAACATTTTGCAGCAAAGTTGGTATTCTGTACTATTACTGAAGAACAATGCATATGAATAAATTGAAAAATAAAAACAAAGCCATTTATACATGAAAGACTAATTTGGATTTAAAAGATATAAAGCATCAGAAAAGTGCCAGTTAATAGACATTATTCCTATTGAAATATTTTACAGGGTAAATTTTTGCCAAAAAAGTAATTATGAACACACAATAAATTTTTTTCCCAGGGTTCTTTGTTCAAAGCTGCTATATCCAGATAGATACTTTTACTTAGTGGTTCTGTAAGTCAGTAAAGGAAGGTAATGGTTACACTGTAAGAATAGATCTAGGTATCTGTTGGGATTTCTCTTAAATTTTGTGCAATTATACCATACAAGGAAAGGGAATTAGACATTGATAAGATGATCAGAGACTCACTAACAGTTAGTAAATATTCAACAAAAGAACAGCTGCCCATACCATCCCACTAAAAACCATGCATCTAAAAATATTCTTCATATATTGAAGAGATGTGCAAAGTACTTCTGATGCAAAAGAAAACAAATTTGTTTAGTAGGTCTGTATGCAATTACCCCGCAAATTGCAAAGTAATGTCTATATAACAGAACATAGAGCCACTTAGACTGAATTATCATTTGCATTAATGTTGAAGCAGCAATTTCACATTGCATTAAGTCAGTTAACATTCATTGTTATTAGCATTTAGCCTTAAATAAGTTCTCTGTTTTAACAAATGAGTGCATTGAGCCTTTGAAATTAGAAATCTTCATAAAGACATGAAAATGGAAAAAGAAATTTGCACCTTTTGGCAGTTCTCAAAATCTGCTAAATTAAAGACTGCGCATAGCAAGCTCTTTCCAAAGTGACCTGTCTCACTCACATGAACAGTGAAGTATTTCTCACTCCCCTTTAACAATGACATTCCGAATGACAAGAATTAACATTTGGAGAGTCATCACTCATATGAAAATACAAGCCAAGCCTCAAAATAAGGGTTTATTCTCACACTTGCACTCAGGCACTGTCATAGCTGATAGCACAGCATATCATCTGAACATCATACGGCCAAATTTGGTTACGACTGAACTTTTGGATGTCTGTTCTGCTTACTGGCAATGGAAAGGGAAATACAAAAGGCTGTGTCCTAAAAAAAAAAAAGTAGGGAATCCAAGAATCCCTGCCAGATGTCCTTTCTCTAACATAAGGAGAGGACTCAGCCAGAGTTATGGTAATGAAATAAAGGCAGAGAATGTGAAGTGGTGTTTTAAGTGCAGGGTATCATATATTTAGGAAAAGAAACACTAAACTTCTGAAGTGGAGAGGATACAGCATCCCACATATTTCCATATGCAAATGTTCACAAGAACAAAACTATGTATTTTGCACTGGTGAATAAAAGACAAGAGGATGGCAAAAGGCAGCGATATGAATTTCTGTGATTACCATTTCTAATTTGAGGCTTAGTTTCCAGACAGGGTTAGGATTTAGATTACACTAAATCAGGGTTAAATTGGGGCTTGCCAAGAATGCGGATTAGGAAAATGCATGATTGCTCTATCTAGTCAAAATTTTTAACATACTAGTATTTGTGGTTTTACATCCTCCTTACTTTCATTTGAAAAATAAAGGGGAAAGAATAACAGTAGTGCAGTGATGGCAGTCTTTGCTTTAAGCTTTAATTTTTCATATCACTCACAGTTTTATGGTGCAGTAAATAGTGAGATCAGCAGCAGGTTCATTTGTACACCAGAGCATATTCATTCTTAAGTATAAAGCAATAAATCATCACAATGAAGTTGTAACATACTAATTTGAACTGAGAAGGGGCAGAAGCATCTTGTTTTTGCTTCACCAAAGAGGACAAGAAAGAAAAAGTGAGCACTCTGGCAAAGAAGTTGTCAGACCATACAGTCCCCTTCTCCCTCCCTCCTGCCCATTTGCACTACATGTCCAAATCTGTGCCTAACCTAAAGGGGTGATAATACTGCCTAAGACAGTCAAACGAACTCAGCTTCTGATCACAGCCATTTCTGTTACTGATGTTACACAGCTTTCAATGAGTTGTTTCCTCAATGCCATAGTCTTACTGAATACTTTTTAATGCAGCCTACATACTCCGCAGCCCAAACAGACAACTATAAACTATACTAACTGCATGAATGTCACAGCTGCAAAATTTAAGGACTTGACAAAGGAACTGCAGTGGCAAAACCATCAACTTTGTTTAAGTCTTATTTTCAAAGGAGAATAATACTATTTTTTGCATTTCTAGCTCAGCATCAAACTTGTGCATTTTAGAAAAAGAAAGGGAAGGATTTTCACTTTGATAAGTGGGTAGAAAGGTGCCCCAGAAGGCCTACAGTTTGGTCCCTTAGAAGAAGGAAATAAGAAATAAGGGTGATAAAATTGTATCCCTCAAGTTTTGACAAAAGCTGCTTGGGTCAGGACGTTAAAAGCACTTTTGGTGCAGTGAATTAAACAGTAAGTTATTCAAGGTAGAGGCTATGCATTCCAACTGTTTTTTATGGTGCCTGGCACAACAATGCACCCGTACAGATGTAGCAATTTGGATGTTATTGCAGTATTTCAATAAATAGCAAACATAATCATGAATAACAAACAATAAAAGTGCTATTATTGCTGAAGAGAATGAGAAAAAAGGGATATGTTGTCAGAACAGACAATGAACTCTGGAAAAATGTAGTTGAAGAAGTTATCCCTTGAAACTCAGTATTATTGAGCATTACACTAACGTTACCGGTACAAAATATGCACAGTTTTTCTACATCCAATGCAGCATTCATCTTGATCTGAAGAGCATGCTTAAAACATTGATAACACTTACATGACTACAGATAGGTGACTGTAAAAAAATAAGACATACAGTAGCTTCCCATTTTGGTGGTTTGTTTGCTTTCTTTTTTTTCAGTCTTTCCACCACTATGAATGCATGTCTATCAATTAAGAAAATGCTGGATGAGACAAAGAAGATGCAAGACAACAAAGCAATGCCTTATATCATGTACTCGTAATATTTATGAGCAAAAGACAGAATCCAAAGTGCTGGCAAGTGTTAAAACACATGACATCTTTGAACCTGTATGAATCTTTACAAGAAGCAAGAAAGTATTTCTTTATGAGTGGATGGTGAAGTTCTTCCCTGGTGGCCTGGCTATGGAGGGAACGGGTACGCTCTAGACCTCACTCTTCATCTTCCTGAATAAGACGGAGGTACCCCTCTCACCTCTCATGCCCACCTATGGCAACATTCTCTCTCTCTCACAGATACTGAGAAGATGCCTAGGGATCTGTTAGCAGGGAAGGATAGGTGTAGGAGACTAGGAGAGACTAGATATGAATTTCTTTTTTGCTTGGGGTGAGTTTCACCATTTAAGTCGAAATAGCTTTGAGGAAGTGTCCAGACAAGGAAGTTAGAGGGTATTTTCTTCTGAGGGCAACACAGACATTCATTTTTGTCCTGAAGAAATACAGAAGAGCTTTCTCTGTACCAGAGGACACACATTGGTTAAAACCCAGCTTTCCCACCGTTCTGTGTCCAAGTTCAATAATTACTGCTGGCTGATAAATGCCCTTTAAGGTAGTATGAGTAATAAGTAATGAGTACAGAGTTACACAGCAGAACCTCATATTAACACTTAATAGTATACATGTGGGTGAAGACATATACCTAGTAACATACAAATTTTACTATTTCTAAAGCCTAAGGCAGAGGTTTTCCTCTGAGAAAGACTCACAGGTTCATGATGACACAAACATAGTTTTGCTATGGATTATTTTGCTCCCAAAAACAAATGTTAGAACTGGCTTCTAGAAATGTTAGAGACTTCGACTTCTACCTGAAATTTTGCTGCTGCCCTAAACTGAAGTAAATGGGACTAGTCTGGGATTTAACATGTTTCACATTATAATAGAAAGTGCTGTTTTCACAGATGATAGATAACATCTATACTCTGAGTTACTGCGTGGAAGAAAATACTCAACATCCCATCATGCCTTCTAGCACGGCGGAGGCCTGCTTCTGAAGCAGGCACAGAGGGCCTGGTGATGCAAGGCAGCGCTTGTGCTGGTCTGCTGAGAGCTAGCACTTGCGTTCTTCCAAAGCATTTTTCACATTAATAACCATATGGCCTTGAAAGAGCTATTGTGAACTGTTGTGAACTGAACTGAGCAAACTCAAGCAGGCTTTCTGGAAGACTGAAGGAGAGAGATGTACTTTAAACATGACGCTTTCACATTTGTCTAGCAACAGCAGCTAATATTTCTCATGGAACTGTAAATGAGGTATGGCGTGGGGATTCATTCATAAGATGTTGAACACAGAACAAAAACAGATTTACTCAGCTTTGCTATAACTCTTGCTGCAATTTACTTGACTAATTGCACCACAAATTATATTGTCAGTAATCTGAAATAGGATCTTGGCTTGGCATAGGAGCATTGATGTTAAAAAGTGTTTTTTTAAAACTTTTTTACAGGCTAAGCTCAAGGTTCACACCTGTAAGCCCATCATAATTATTTTAACTAATTATGAAATTCAGTGCTACCTCTAAAAAATATAATGAAATCAAAATCCATGATGGGCAGTGTAAAATGACATTTATTACAGTCTACAGTCTGAGTAAATATCTCCAAATTATAAATAAAAAATGCCGTCAACAATATTTGTGAGCATTTACTTACTAAATATTAAATTGACTTTATGTAGAGTATAGGTAAAGTTTTTGTTTTCACAGTTTCCTTTTAAGATAATTTTCTCACCAACTTTCGTCCAGCTGATCAAAGATGATGCTAACAACGCAAGATGTACTTTCTAGAAAAAAGTGGGGGGGAGGGTTAGTTTTTTTGGGTTTGCTTTGTTTTGTTTTGTTTTTTTACAAAAGAAATTTCTGCAAATGAAAATGATAATTTGTTAAGACAGATACAGAGATGTTTCAGTTCCAGTGGAATACTGTACTAGCATGGACAAAAGAAGTAGCTGTTCTGTGTAGCAGGAAGCCATGGGCCTAAATGAGCGCTGGGATAACATCTGAACGGCGTAGTGTGGTTGCTGGAAGGCCGAGGGAGACATGGTGTCAGGCGGGGGGCAGGGGGGTGGCAACAGTGCGCCTGAGAAGGAATAGAAAGAATGTTTCACCTTATGACAGCTATTTGCAAATTCATCACTAACTGTTCTGTGAAAAACAGTTAATGAAGTCAAACAGCTGTGGAGAGCCAGTTCCTCCCTTGAAACAGAGTGTGACAGACTAAGCTTAGCATAGCATTGTATATGTCAAGTACATCAAAAATCAGTGTAAGCACAAAAGACCTCCATGCCAACTCTGCAGACAGACTTAACACATGATAAGTTGCGTGAAGAAGGCACAAATGAAGAAAACAAAGTGCTTGAAAACAAAAGATGTGAATCTGTCCAGTGGTGAATTACCACTCAGTGAGAGGCCCTATGCCACAGAATCAACACAAACAATTGACTGAGAGCACCAGGGTTGTGTCTGATTTCAACAATGGAAACGTTTCTCCTTGGATTTATTAGTAATAACAGCTGTCATCCATTTTATAACTAGATACAAAACTCAATTCTTTTAGAGAACAGAGATTGAACTATTTTTCCTGTAGGCTGGAGAGGTAGGCATGAAGATTATTATATGCACTCTTTAGAAGCAATTGGGAGCAGGTCAGATGTTACAGTAATTGAGAAATAATTTCTGCTGCTAAATGAATACATAGCAATAAATCTTTGACTACGCAACAGTATTTCAATATTTTTTTGTACCTGAAGAATGCTTAAAAATCAATCTGTGCATGCTAAACATCTTTCTGCTTTTATTTTATTAAGGCATACTACTTTGAATAAGTGCTACAACATAATCTGTTCTGAGTATTAACTGAAAGGGTAAGACTGGGATTATAAAAAGAAGGGATGGTTGGTTTTGACTTTTCAGTAACTTCCAGCTCCTTTGGCACATGAGGAAAACATCTTGCTAATATATAGCTAGCTTTTTTTGGTGTGTGTTCTTGCTCTAAATGCTGCGCTTCTGGAAAAGGTTTGTCTAAACTGTTTATCCTGATGTATCAAAACCTTTCTGAAGAAGATGATTTTCAACCTTGAATATGACATATCTAAGCCTTCATATTATTTCAGGACCTGATGCAGGTATATGTGTCCATAAACACTGTTATCTCCAAAGTCCCACCTTAACACCTTATTTTCCTTTAAAAACCGACCAACAAGCCACCCTGAAAGAGCACCACCACAAGCCTCGAGAAAACCATTCTCTTGAATTTTGGCCTTAAAAATCTCCATGCTTCTACAAAGTAAGAGAAAAATCTTTCTCTGTTTATCAGGTTTTGTAAATGATTAGGCCAACATTTTCCAAGGTAAATATTCAACTTCACTTTATTACATGTCTTTTTGGTATTTAGTAGCTGGGTTTGCACAAAAGTCAGTATCATGGAGATCACAGCTGTAGAAACACTTCCACAAAGTTCTTGCCTGAACACACTGGAAATCTCCCTCTGCACCAAAATGTCTGAAAGCTCTTAGAAACTATCAGCAAGTACCTGGCAAATTTCCACATCTCTGTTGCTATGCCTGTGATCATCTTTACCAGTTCATGTAGCAAATAGGATGACATGAACTCCTGATGCTAACTTCAGTCTTCAAAAGAAAATCAAAATAATGGCTTTGCCAGATGATCTCCTGCTGGTCTTGAACAACTGCCAGCTAGCATACTTAAGTGTTTCTATCAGTTTTAAATGAGCTCACAGAAACCATCATTCTCACAACAAAATAAAATAAAATAATAATAATTTAAAAAGTATTCTTAATTTATTTTGTGCATAAATTTAGGCACAAAGTCTTTTGTTCCAGAAAAGTAGATGAAAATTCCTTAAAAAGTATCTTAGATTAGTCTCCATGAAAAGGAAAAATGAATCCAACTATCAGCTGTAAATTACTGTTTCCTGTTTCAAACTTAATGCAGGGCATCAGAAACTATAAAGGGTTTAAAAGTCAGGACACATCAGCTGCAAATTGCGGGACTAATTTTCTAATGATTCTGAGTCACAAAAAAGTGTATATCCATTATCTAGCAGCAAAATATGTAGTAATGCTAAATAAACTTATGCACAACATATGCAAGGCCAACAAGTAACTTTGTGTAAATTATGTGATTTCTTCTGAGTACGCAGGATTAGCTAGAGAAGCTTTCAGAGATCTCCTTCTGTCCTATCTTTTTAACTCCTGGCTAAAAATTCTTTTCAACGAAGGTAACAAAAATAATTTTAATAGCTATTATTTATGTAACATGATTTTGAACATTTCACAAAGCAAACTTATCCATTGTAGTGAAAAATGGGTAGAGTTACATCTCTATAGCTCCATATAATTAGAGTGGATTTTTCAAATTTCATAATGAATTCCTTTTTTTTACAGTATTTAGTTTTATCACATGAAAGACACTGAGAGCATTCACAGTATTTCTCAGTCTAAAAAGCACCTGCTCCAAACCAGTTTTAATGATAAAACCACTACACATTAAAAGAAAAAAATCAAAATCAGTTTTGCATCATTCTGTAACATTGCATAACTGTAAAAATTAGGAAAAAAACAGTATTGCTCTATATTTCTTAAACCTAGGCAGTCTGTTCCAAATAATCACATGCAGAAAATCATTTATTGATTGGCTGCCAATGGCTTTAAAACTTTTTCATTACATAATTTATCTAACTTAAAGCAAATGAGTAGTCTCATTGAGAAAACTGACTGTAATGGAACTATTTATATACTTAAGTATGCTGCTGAACCAACTGTCACATTTTCTAAATTCATTGCCATTTTATTTCATAGGCTATTTCTTATTATGCTTTTTTCCTACTCCAAAAGCAAACCAGATCATTTACAAATTTTCCCCCACACATGACAAATATTACATTCTCTTTCTCTATAAATGAAATCAACTTGTATGCATATCACTTATCTGTCTGAAGATTCATAAAGCGCTGTTTAGATTTTATGGTGAGTGCCATAAAAATTTAGGCATGCATCAACAAGAACACTTCATTTCACCATGGTATTTGGGCTAGTTCTTATGCTAAGCAGATACAGCATCGCAGAGAAAGAAATTATTTTCTAATATCGTGGGAAGAACAAGGAAGCCATTTAATGTATGTTCATATTACTAACCATCATGCTTCATAGGGCCTGAACAGGTAGCCATTTCATGCAAGCAACACTGAAGGTTAGTTACTAGAAAATCAAGGTAAAAGACCAAAAGGTAATTTTCAAGTTGATGTTTTGGCAGTGCAGGTGGACTAACATGCACATGTACAAACCCTGATTAAAAGTGCCACTGGATTTTATCACCATTCATAGTTAATAACTCTCTTTCTTTTAGCTCACGATAGTATGCTAAGACAAACAGCACTGAGCTTTTAGCACTATACCAAAGTATCTGCTGAGTATTAGCTAAATGGTAAGATTAGCACTACCACTTGCTTTAGCAGCTACATGTTAGTTGGACTACCTTTGTTATTTAGAGGTTATAAGATTGAAAGTTCACAGCTGGAGGTTGTAGGGAAGTAGGCAAACAACTACAGTCTCCGTCAGTATAAGATGTTAGTTTAATAATTATTACAATAAAACACACATGGTTTCTATTCTTCTCTTGACGTGCACATAATACTAATTAACTTTAATAGGAGTTACAGAAGTGTATCAAAAGAATAGATGCTATAAAACCTAGAATTCATTTTTAACACATGAAAACAGTATTGCACCTGTTTGTACAAAAACCTCACACAAAATGCTCTATAAATTGAATAGCACCTGTATTAATACTGTTAACAGTGTTAAAACTGAGACATTCATTTTATATTGATTTTATTTTACTATGCCCTTAGTGTTTTAAGTGATTTCTGTTGTATATAAATTTATTTTCTTATAGTAAGGTTCTGTTTTACCTTTCCATATTTTTCTCTACAGTAGTGTAACGAGTTATCTTCTGTTAAGGCTATGGACATGAATGCTTAGAAGATACTTATTGAGTTTTATGCTTTGGTCTTGGTGTTTTTACTTTGGAGATGAGTAGCTTTTAGAACCTTTTTTCCTTTTTTTTTTTTTTTTTCCTTCCCAATTTTCTTTCAGCAGAGAAGTCTTTCAGTCAGTGTTTAGTCTTCTCTTCAAAACTGCCTCCCCAGAGAGTTGTAACTACTTGTCAATCTCCCAAAAGCAAAGATGAGAATTTAAAGCACTCCCTTTGTTTCAGCTGCAAAGTTAACTCCTTGTTCCCCTCCCATTGGTATACAAAAATTTCACTTGAACTTGCTGGTGCTCTCAACTTTGGTTATTTGCCTAGAGCCTCGGTGACTCTAATGCTTTTCAGTTGCAGAGGGTGTCTGCTGAGGGCTACTGAGCCAATGCAGTACACCTCCTATTCAAGTGTATAGTGCTGGCATATATTTTCTGCCAGTGTGTTGTGGTGAGGGGTTTGCTGTTAGCGTGTGCACCGTCTGTGGTTAGCACCAGAGGAGAGTAAGACTTAGGAAGATTTTACTGAGGGCTATGAAGTTCTGGTGAGGATGGATCGCTTCATCTCCAAGATGACAGCTCTCCCCATTTTGGTATTGCTTTAATGTGTCAGACGAACTGATTACTTGCAGCACTGAATACTAGAAGGCCACCGAATTAGATTTAGTGGCACCACCACTGTTTTTGAGCGTGACAATTTACTTTTCCATTTCTTAGCCTACCGTTTATGATGAAGCTCCCACCTCTGAAGCTGTTTAAGAGATGTTTGGGTGTGTACTGCCTTGTAAGAAGTAGGTACAGAAAACGATGATGACTCAGATGCTTTCTACCTTTTCTAAGATGTTCTTCATGTGCAAAGGGACAGCTAAGTTCACTCACAATTTGGTGGGAAACAGATAATGGTGTGTGCCAGCCTACTACAATATAAAGGGTAAAAGACTGTGGGTAAAACTCCCAGAAGAATTATAAGCATGCAGTTCTGAAAGAAGAACTGATAAAGATAGATACAACATGTGCAATATGGCTATGCCTGTGAGATACTTGTGCACAAACTCAAACCAGCCTAATGATCACATCTGCATGCAAACTCCAAAATTCAAATGTGATGAAGACATATGAGGTACTTAAAAACTGAAAAAACAAGCCTCAGTTTGTTTCTGAGCAGTGAATGTAATAACAGCATAATCACTCCACAGATATTAAGTCATTTCATGTTTTCCGAGTTGAGTAATACCATATTTTATTGTGTTTTTTTTTTCACTTTTTTACAAAAAATTCTAGCTAGTAATAGAACATTAAGAGCAAGAGATAGTTTCTATTTCTTTTTGTATACAAATGTAACTACTAAATGCCAAGAAGTCACACTTCATTTCAGTGATTCTTAATGCTTAATGAACAACTTTGTAAAGATGATCAGATAGAGTCACAGAAATGAAAAATTTCCTTAAATCTTATTCTACCATTTCCAGAATTATTTCTTAATTTACTTCATGTTCACTCTAAATTAGCATCATATCTTGGGGGAAATGCAAAATATGGCCGAAAATATAGAAAATAAGTGTTTGGATATAGCCAGACACAGATTGCTGCTTGTGAACTTGAAGCTCACAAATGACAAGAATAAAGAAATAGATACATAATCCTATAAAGTCCTATAGAGGACTAGCCTTAGTAACCACTTTTAATCAGAATGTTAGCCATTCATTTTGGCTAATGGCTAACTCATTTTACTTTTTCTATCATTTCAGAGCAAAAAGTCCTTCTAAAAACAGCAGTAGAGATTTTCAAAAAACATAGAAAATAAAAAGCTTATCCTAGAAACACCTAAACATTTCAGGCTGACTTCAGAGAGGCAGTTTGTCACTTCTATGTTTTAATGAAGAAAACCAGAAAGACTGATGACGATTACAGCGAGCGAACCTACATATTAGAAAGAACAGGTTTCCTTACGAGGCACACAGCCAGTACACTTAAACTTAAAAACAGATCAGCTTCATATGGCCTGCTGTTGTGTTTCAAGGAGCAAGACACTGGATGACGCTGGTTTTGGGAAACAACATCCAGATTAGATAAAATACTTGAGCTTCTCAACAGCATGGAAGGGTTGAGACAAGGATGTCTGCTTCTGTATTTCCTACTCATACTAAGTAGCACTTGCAAGGAGTTCTGTAGCCTTCCACAGGACTGTTTTAAAGTACCACATCTATGAGCAAATACTATTTTAACAAGCAAATGACCAATAATGCATCAAACCCTGACATAAGTTTAAAAACAGTGGGTATAATCCTGGAAAACAAAATCAGAATTCGTAGCAAAATAGAGCTTGTGCACTATGAAATGCTCTCAGAATCTAGTGAACAGCTCTGCGGTTCATTGTCACAGCCAGCTGGTCTATCACAAAAAAATGATTCCGTGTTCTCTGTGTAGTTATTACTCATACACATGAAATAAATGTGTTCTATCCAGGGTTTTCACTCAAATCACCACTCAGTACCTCTCAACAATACAAAACATCAATGGAATCAGGGCTGAAGCATCTCAATTTGTCCCAAGATATAGAAACTGACCTATAAAGGCATTGCAATTGAAAAGTAACAACCCTTGAATTTCGCAGTGCTCCCTGTGAGATACAAGAGTTCAAGTAGTTCACCTACTTTAAAACCCTCTACTGTTCTTGCCAATTAACTCAATTTGACACCACACTAAAAATCTGGAAATAAGTTACCTGTTCTCAGAGTTTTTAGAAAACATGTTCCAGGAACTTATATTGCCAAATTTACCATAAACTTTGTGGCACAGAGATTTTAGAGGTAGCCCTACCTCCAGATGGTCACAGGTAACAGAATTTCACTTTGTTGATCCTAATAGCTTGTGGCGCACAAGGAGCATAACTGCCTTGTGGTCTGTCTACAGTAACCACTGTTTTGTTTCCTGCTAGGTGGAGGAAAGACAATTCTAGTGAGGAAGTAGGTAGAGTGTCCAAGACTGACTTTGCAAATTCCTTAAACAGTTCCAATTTTTTGGTTAAGTATAATACATACCTATATTCTTCAGTAATATCTCATTCTTGCTTTGGAAGTACTTAAGTACTTTGGAAGTACTTAAGTAAAAAAATTCTGAACTGGGTTCTAAGGTTTTAAAGGTCAGATCTTAATTTTTTATAATGAAGATCCTATTGAGATGGCAATTTGTGTCAGTATTTTTTTTCTCTCTACACAAATGAATATAATAAAACACCTTCCAACCAAACACCTCTACAGAACACAGTATGGTGCTTCTCTTCCCTCTGAAAACAAACAAAACCAATCCAAATAATCCAAAGTTTTTATGAACTTAGAACAGAATGTAACATTATTGAGAACTGTAACTTTGAGCATAAGAAAGCAGGAAAACAGCATATTCAACAGAATAAAAAAGCAGACCTGTGTTTCATTTTTTCTTCCCTTTATATATTATGCCATGCACAGTAAAACTGAATGGGAAATATGCTACCAGTCTTATAATATCACAATATTTCAAAGATGCAGAAATTCATTACAACTTCTGTGCAGAGTCTAGATCAGCACATTTAACCTCTTTGATCATATCTTTACTGGGAACTTCTTTTCGTCTCTAATTATCAGTATTATTCTTCCTCTGCAGATTCTTTAGCAGGCTTTGTGAATTTAATCAGAATCACTCCATTCCCCTGTATGATTAAATTTAAGCACATTCTGATTTCATCCTTAGTATGGTTCAAGCTGATATCACCACTTACAATAGCTGATCCTGATTTTTAAGCTTGAAAATGCTATGAAATCTAACTGCATACCATGTTTTACAATCAGCTCTTTTAAGAGATCATGAGACATACAAATTCACATCCTCAGGTTCACTGGCTATACTGATAGGCAAAATACAGAGAGAAGGGATGATACAAATGAAAGACTCCTATAAAATTAGAATGTCTTGTCAGTGACAATGAAAATAAAATATTTTGTTATTCACAGTCAAAATACTTAAAAGGCACTTCACCTCTCCACATGCTGACCATATACTTTGTTACATATTTGCATAAAAGGTTTTACAAATTGATTTTCATATGTGAGTTTTTAAATGACTTCTCTGCATTTTTTATTGTGTAGGTGAAAGAGATTTTCTGTCTGTAGCTTCTGAAAAGGAGATAATAAAATGGCAGCTGTTCTGAAAATTCGCAGAAGGAATACAGCAGGGTTCCTCCATAACCATGGGTGACCTGAAAAAAATCTGTCAGGACTGATTTGTTTTTCCACTTTCCCTATAAGAAGCTACGTTACAAAAAACACACAAAAATCTTCACATGGATTATCATCTTCAAATATTCAGTTACAATAATGGTGAGAAAATCAGATAATCATCGGGTCACAGAGCATATATGTTTTCAGTATTGCTCGGGGAATACCAAATCAAATCTCATTTTTACTGCAACATACTGACAAGGTAAGTAGAGTTCTGGAAATAGCAACAAAATTTATGAAGCACCTGAATGAAGTAATTCTTGTGCAAGCTTAGGAGACTAATGTTAGAGCTCTCTTAGCAAGTAATTAAAATAAATAGCAGTTCAGGAGGCAGAAGATGAGTACAAAAGGAGGACAGGTATGGGATGAGAAAGTCTTTCAATCAGTCACAAGCAGCATCAGAAAGTAGTTTAAGAGAAGAAGCACTGGCTTCTTACCAAGTCTAATTTAATTAGGGGAATAGTGTATGTTTAAAAAAAGAAGCTAAAAGCAATAAATACAAAGCCAGTATTTACTCAGTGGTACCATATATAAGAAAGATTGAAATATGGGCAATAAATGATAAATACTTTGCCAAACTCAAGAATCCTGGCTAAATTAATAAATTTGTTTATTGTATAGCCTTGGAGTTGATGAATGTAACTGACCTGCATAAACAGGCCCTAAATTTTCCATTTTGATGTTTCAGAATATTCTGTGATTTTGAGTCAGAATATGCACATTCCTAATACCCCTGTAACTGACACCCACTTCCCCCCCTAAATCTTCCTTTAAATCACACTTCAAAAGTGTATTATGAATTTATTTTTATTAGTCTGGGCATTTACTTTCATTTAGATATTATTTTTGCATTCTGTTATGAGTACCTGTAATAGCACATTACAAGAGCAACTCAGTGGAAGGGGCAAGTTTATTTCAATTCTGATGTCATATAATGCTTTCTGGGCTGTGAAACTGGATGTTTATATGCAGTGAGTATTTTATATCAGTCGATTAATAGCTGCATTTTCTCTAGTAGCTTATAACTATTCCATTGTAAAGGTTTTGTGGCAAGAACAGTGTCACCGTATAGGCTTGTAGAGTGTCCAGCACAATGCTGCTTCAATTTTGATTGGAAATATAGAAAGCTATTGTAACACAAATACAATATTTGTTGACTGAAATATTAGATAAATATATGACAGCTGATGAGACCATATTATTCTCTATAGGGATTTTGAATCTATTGTTCTTTTCTTTTTATAAAACCTGAGTGCTGTTTGTGACAATGGAACATTTTCATTCATTCCACAGTGGACCAAATGCAAAATAATGACTTAATATATGATAAGAGTACGGCTAGTGAGAATAGCTCTATTTTGGTAAATAAATTACTTTGAGCTATCACATGCCCTGAAGTAAATGGACAGCTGCAACAGTTTTCAGTAAGCTATTAGTGTGCAAAGATAAAATGATGTACTTTTGCATAGACAAAAGCTTGGTACAACGGCCAAAACAGCTGATTCGTTAGATTCAAGACTTCATGCAGACTGCTAGGAAAACTGTTTAACTTTACCTTTCAAACAGAGAGATGAGAATCTGACACAATTTAAAAGGCTATTTCTGGGCTGTCAATCAGAGCAGGCCAAGAGATGAACACTGTATTTGCAAGTTATCGGGAACTTGCCAAATGTAGACACAAAAATTAGGCTGCTACATTACTCTATGAAATTTAGATTACAGAAGTACAAGAAAAAAGAAAGAAAAGGAATTGGGAAAATAAGGACATAATTGATCAAACACCAGGTCATAACACAAAAATGGTATCTGTGATTTTTTTTTTTCCACTTATTTGCACTGATGAATGATTAAATAAACCACAATTATCTATTGAACAATAGCCTTCGAAGCAAGAAAAGGAAAATCATCAACATTTGCCTTCTATATCTAACAGGGACCTCATGTCTTGTCTTAGAAAAACTAACATGAACAATGTTGTTAGTGCTGTTCAGCCAAGATGTATTGCTTTTCAGCAGGGTGAGATGCAAAATAATTTTTGTTAAAAAGAAAATTATATTATGTCACAATAATATCTTGTCTATTTGTTTTGAGAAGTGTCCTTGGAGATCAGAAGATTGAATTCCAATTAGATTAGCCTTTTTGATGCACTGTACACATTATCAAATGTAGCTGATTTTTAGTGGGATAGAAGAGAAAATATTCTTCCATGTACAGATTTGAAGGTGCTTATGATCTTACATAATGAAAAAGACTGGAAATGGAAAACACCAACTAGGTCAATAATCTGCTTAATTCTGGATTCTTCCCAATGATCCATTTTTAACTTGGTTTTTCTTGTCACATTTTCACTATTCTTTGCCTGTGACTTCACATATATTCTGCACTCCTTTATACTTCTCCATCCTGAAGCTTAGTGATACATATCCCCAATGTCTTCTATTATGATTATCAGATTTTTCAAATTAATGAACACAGTGTATAAGTATCTTTAACTAGCAACAAACTCGATTCTATTTCGGCTGATGTGCTTTGTTGCAACTTCACAGCCCTTACAATGGGGGAATTGTGAAAGGAAAGGTTAGACAAGGAATGTGGCTGTATTTTCATAGTCTAAGAATTCTACTAAGCAATCTATTGACTCTTTTCCTTCTATTTCATCTGCTTTAGAGTGATTAAAAACTGACATGTCTTTTTAGAATAACATTATGGATGGGCCAGTTAACCAAGGACTACTTCTAAAATGGAAGGTACATATTATGTTGTAAGCATGAACCACAAAATACATGTAAAACTGAACTCTCATTAATGTGAGTTTTGAAAAATAAAAATTATCGAGAAAGAATTAAAGAAAAAAATCGTATAATATTTTGAAGTCAAACTATTAAAACAACTCATCTGTCATAACAGAAACACTGTTGACTGTTATCACTGGCCTGTTTAATTCTTCAATAGTAAGTTCTTATGCAAATTTCACCCTTCCTTTTCCTTCCTTGAAAAGCTAACACAGCATATGAACTTGATCACTTTGTTTACCCTTTGTGTGTGTGGTATATCCTATTTTCTATCTTAGCTAATTAGATAAAAAGCTATTTCCTCCCCATGAATTAGCCTTCCAAAATTCATGTGTTTGGCATAAAATTCAGAAGAGGTAAAATGGATAGTAATGAAGTGGGGAAAACTTTGTACTTGCTTCTGATTCTTTTAGAATTACAAGCCTTTTTACATACAGTCCAGTCTGATCTATGAGCTTGCCTTTGCTATCAACAAGGCTAAACCCCATGTTTGCCATTTCTCTCCTCTCACCCTGTCCCTCCCTGCCTTCCCTTCCTCCCTTCCTTCTTTTCTCCCTCCCTTCCTTCCTCCCTCCTTCCTTCTTTTGCAACTGTCTTCATAAAATATCATGTAAGTATTACATAAAATTTTAGGGAGCTAAGAGTTTCAGAAAATCTTCAGTTATAGTTGGTGCAGTTATAGCTGAACAACTGACAACACAGTAGATTTGATGACTACTAAGGCCCCAAGTAACATGGAATTTGGATGACTATTAAAATAGAAAGTAGTAATTGTTAATAATAGCAAAAGTTTATCTATCATAATACTGTTTTTATTAGTAGTAATGATTCTTTGTTCAAAGACACAGATCTAGCTGGTGATTTATCGACTTATAATATGCAACCAAATAGCTCTCTCCTCTTCTGATGGGGAAAGAGGCAGTATTTTCCTTGTTTTATCTTGAAGACAAAACGCACAATACAGCTTTCTTTTTGTTGAAGTGGACTGCAACATCATCACTGAGTATCACTCAGAGACCTGTTACGGGACTTGAACTTACAATAAATGATCTGTTGGGAAACGTGGTAACACCTAAGCCAACAAATCCTAACACTGAAAGCAAATTCTCTGATAGGATTATTTAAAAAGGTTGGGGTTTTTGCTAATCATATGTTTCAAATGTAAATGTGTAGCTATACATAGAGTCACTGTCTGCAAAGAGGGCTTAACATTAATTTGGAGAATGGTCTCTACAATCTCCACAAAGAAACAGCATAATATATTGATTTATTTTCTGTTGTTCCATGTCAATATCAAGGGACTCGTGGAAAGATACAAGGACAGAGCAACATTCTCACTTCTCAGCAGTTTTCATTAGCTACGAAGAAGTAACATTTTCACTTGTATTCAGGTAAACTATGAACAGCCTAGGATTACAGATCTTTGTAAGATTTTAAATTTCCTAGCTAGCTTTTAATTTACTAGTAGCTAGTAGAAATTAAGTAACTATGCAAAATACATTTTGTAAATCTCTATGTGCTATCTCTGTTTTGCAGAAAATTAAATGTTGATACAATGCAGTTTTATGATCTGTCAGTGATTACATGGTGGGTTAGTAGCATGACTGACAATAAAATGTGAAAGCCCTAACTTTGCATGAGCTATGTTCTCATCACTGGAAAAACCTTTCTGTTCATATATTCACAGTCCTACATGTACCCTTCTGAAAGTAAATAATTACTATCACCTTCATTATTCAACAGTAGACAATCTGTTGCCCTTACTATGTCTGTCATCCATTTCAAAAAATCCAAGCATTTCAGATAAAAAATAACAAGTACTGAAAACAGAACATATGCAAGACTGAAAAGGACTTGTATCACAACTGTCAGTTGCAAATATCAGGTAGGATTGAATAAAATTTGTTTTGTATCTGAAATTAAAATACTTGCTTGGCAGAAGGCTTACACTGTTCAGCATCTTACTGCATTGCTCAATCCCTCCCTCTGAACTGCACCACACACTTGAAACCCTGTTAAACTGCAACACCATGAGGTGTGGCTGCCATAGATAATTGCAACCCTGTGGGTGATAGTCAACTGACAGCAGTCTGTGTCTGCTATTGCCCCACGGTGATGATTAACACAAGGGAACCCAACCAAAGCCCCCTCAAAATGTCTTTAGCCACACACAAACAAAATCACATTAAATTATTCAGAAGACCTGGGGCTCTAGAAACTTCTATGAAACGAATTATGAAATAATTATCTTGATTTTATGCATATCATGGAGTCACTTTAGCTAAACAACATTCATTCTTTCAAGTCTTTCATTTCTAAGCCTGCAAAGCAGTGGCTGTTCTCTTTCCTGGTGGTGTCTCAAGAACAGTAAAGTTTCTGCCAGTTAATCTAGCCTTTTCCCTAATAAACAGTCAGTCACTACCATGGACTAAATTTCCCTGAATTTAATTGACCTGTTCCAGTTGTTTAGTGCAGATATACTTAATCACTCCTATGTAACTATAATTGTATTTCATTTTTGTAGCCAGGATATGCTCTTTATTAAAAGGTATGTTTAGAATCAGATTGTGGTACTTGTATGGCATAGAAAAGTAACCTCATTTTGTCATATCTTTTGAGAATGTCACCTTTCTGGGTGCAGGTAAGGCAAAAAAGGAATAAACGTGTAATCAGGAATGAGTGGGCAGATTTGCCTAAGAGTTAACAAAATGCTCAATTATTTGTAATTTAAAAATTATAATGCAGTGAGGTAGGATATTAGCAATTTAGTTTGTGAAACATTAGTATCCCTTAATGGAATGGGGAGAACAGAATCTTGCTTTCATTTCCAGCCTCACTGCTGACTTTTTCAACAAAAAAAAGACAAACTCTCACCATCTTTGTTTCTCAGTTTTTAAGAGAGACAACACTCTTCACCTCAACATAGGATCGGAAAGGTTGAATAGTTACTGGAAAGGCCATTTAGGACATCGAAGATGCCTTCAGTATCAAAGTAATGCCATGAATGTAATTTCTGATTCTACACAGCAGTGCTCTCTCTACTGAGAGCTTTGCTACATTGCCCTGTCAATGGGTCTTCAATGCTGACCTGGAGGAACCAGTAGATGAGATGGCAGTTTAGACCCTACGTATATTTGATCACTGGTCTCTTCAGAGAGACAGTTAACAAGAATTGGATTTGACATAGTGCTGTCATGATTGCAGCTTCTGTTAAGTGGACACCTGTCCATTAGAAATTGGAACGTGATTGCAAAGTCAAGTACACACACACTGCCTGCCATTCAGTTCAATAGTTACAGCCTCCCACCAAACTGAGCGTAATTAGAACAAGCAAATGGCTTTTGAAACTGAACTGTTCCCCACTGCCATTTTATTATCGGGTTTTTCTATATTTTATGAGGAATTTGTTTCAATCTGAAGCCAACGGAGTTAGTATTTTGGGTTTTTTAAGGGTGCATTAGAACTTTGGGAAGGTACCTTAATCATATCCTACTCGGCCTGCTATTTAACTTTAAACATACCAGCAATCAGTGAAAGGTGATGAATATATCAGAAAAGGTTCAGTCAGGATGACTGGATTTTATTTCGTATGGATTTTGAGCATTATTAAGAGCGTTGAAAGTACACTCCTTTGCAAGGCAGCAATAGAAATTACACAATAGGAAAGACAACATGCTCTAAGGTATGTCCAAGCCTGCCTTATTTCTTCCCATAATTTTTTTCTTCCCTTGGGCAAAAAAGTCTGCATGTGATAGGAAACATAATCTTTACAGATTTCAGTATATCAAATGAAGGAAGAATTAGTTGCATTAAATGTACAGAAGTAGTGTAGTATTTGTAGCTGCAATTTCCTGGAAGCCTTTCCTTATTGCATTTATTTATAAATAGATCAGCTTTGCTTATTTAACATGAGATTCCCACAAAGCAACATAAAAAAGAGACTTTATTTGGCCATTAATATAGTTCATAAAGAAACTTATCAAATAATGAGGTGAAGAATGTTATTACTTGGTGAAGAAAGCAAGAGGATTCATTACATTAGCCCCTGTATTAATATCTCTCAGACAGACTAGATGCATTCACACTAACTACTGAGTAAGTATATCTGTACTGTCTTCACATTTGCAGACCAAGCTTTTGTGAGTGTCAGGAACACTTGAGTTTTCGCATTCATTTGTGTACATAGCTAACTAGATGCAAAGATAAAGCACACTAACATCTGCCTGCCAGTGGAGGTACCGTAATCAGAACTTAGACTCCATATAAGAGGTACAAAGATTGTTCATGCATTGTGTACATTTATAGCAATACACAGATAAATGCTGGCCATCTCTAGTAGTTTCTGTATTCACTTCTTCTCTACGAATCCACATTCATTGTCTTACTTTTCTTAAAATAAAGGTGATTCATGTGAACTGTATGTTTCTACATCCCTACTACATATAGCAAATACTGCAAAACTTCCTTTTAGTAACAGGTTAGAAAACAAATTTTGAATACTAGACCCTAAAGATTTAATGAGTTTAAAGTTTTCTATAAAGCAGATGCAATGCTTTCTGCATTAGTTGGAAATAGAATAAAAACATTAATTTACATTTTAAACTTAAAAGACAAGTTTCCAATTTTGGACACTTTTTTCCTTTTTTTTTTTTTTTTTTCTGTTATGACCATAACCACATCCAAAATGTGACAGGCAACATTCTACATATTTTACAATACATATCTGAAAAAAAGCTGACTATGATTAGAATGCCCTCTACAATTCAAATCCTTTTAGTACGTGGATGCCAGGAAACAATTTTAAAAGTGGATGAAGGCAGGGGGGAGTAATTTTATTCTCTTCTTTCCAAACTGTCATTGACTAAAAAGTGGAAGATGAAACCATTTTTTTAAAGTTTATTTTATATAACAGAGTCCTATGCATATTTCTCTTTTATATAAAATGCAGCATATCCCTGACCAGTCATCATTCAGAAGCATCCTCTTCTGATCCCCTTCACCATAAAGGTGCTAACTACAGTAGAAAGATTCAGCTGCGCATGAAAAAAGTGTGCATGAACCTGTGAAGGGTGCCTTTGTATCTTGTTGGTCTGTGCTCTTTCAGAAGGTTGACTTGAATTCCCAGACCCAGATCTCTGGGGGAGAAAAGGATTGATAGCAAAAGTGGTACATAAAAGTCAAGAGTGGGTGAGCAGCTAAACTATGCTCCAGAAAAGAAGGTGACTGAAGATATAGAAGGGCTGAAACAGTTACTGAGCAATCTAGGGAAGTGTATTTTTCTCTCACCCGACCAGTTCAGACAGATTCCATCAATACTTCCATGACCCAGTACTGGCTTCGAAATTTGCCTCTAAGTACCTATCGGGGAAGTAGACACGTAGCCCTGTGGAAGCACAGTTTCTGCTGAAGTCTGTACTGAAGTCTGGCTGAAAGCAAAACATGATCAAGTCTTAGCTGAGAAGTCTGAACAGTCTCCCATGGAACAGCACCAGGCATTTAAGCCAGGAAATCCTAAACCCAGCTGATACTTTTCATCAACAGCTTTAGATAATGAAGTAGGAACTAATTCAGGGAAATCCTATGACCTATATTATAGAGGAGGCCAGACTAAACAGTCTTACCAGTCCCTTATGACTTTAAAACCTATGGACTCAGGAGGACTGAGTCTCTGCATCTGCAACTGATTCACTGTACAATTCACTGTAGAACTGTACATTGCTTTTTCTTTTCCATTTCTCCATCTGAAAATGCATATTACTTCCTGATTCTATTTTACAAAGATACAGTAAAGGATAAGTAGTCAATGACTGTGTATTGCTTTAAACATGTGGAAGACTGTAAGAGCTTAGTAACAGTAGTGCATTATCAAAAGACATCTCAAAAATATAACTCATGTATGGTAAGATTTTGTCTCATTCACAGCTGCCTAATGAAAGTAACCAAGTAGAGTGGTATGGAATTGCTTAAAGAGAAAACAGATGAAGACCACCTGCCAGATTTATCCCTGAATTTCCTGGGGCTTATCCATATAAGTAATACCAAAACATTTACATAAAATTTCCTATTTTATTAAAAATACAATCTCATGGACTTTCTATAAGAAAGCATTGTTAAGCATAATGGTCCTTTCAGAGTTATTCCAGTAATCCTGGAACACAGTATTTTTCAAAAAACTGCTTTGCATGTGATAAAATAGTCTAACAAGAAAAAAGTCCAAAGAAAAAACCACACCATGTTTGTAGTAAATGGCGTTATCTTCAAATTATTAAATATCCTAGTGTTTGTTTGCTTTTAAACACAAATTGACCACAAGAAATAGTCACTGACCTGGTCACTGACCTAGTACAATGTTATAAATATTAATTCAGGTTTCACCATAAATTTTAAGCATTCCATAGACCATAATGAATGAAGGCCCATGTGTGAGTACTTGTAAAGAAGCTGAGGATGTAAAGAAAAACACGTAATTTTTTCTACCAGTAATAATGTGCCAGTAACCTATAGGAAAATAAATTAAATCTAACCTCAAAACTTCTCCACTTTTTTACCAGCTGTAATTGTATCTTTTCCTGCAGTAGGAAACGTGGTACTAAGGAAACTCAATGGGAGAGGCCTTCAACTAGTATACAAGTTGGCACTGAAACAGACACAGCTATGCTAATTTTTACCAGCTAGAGTTTCACCAACAGATGAGCACAGTTGCTCCGTTCTGTATGTATAAGCTCTCTGGACAGTGGAAGTACAGGAAAGATGGCCTCCAGCACCAGGAATGTTTCAGAACTAGCAGTCCCTGTGACCAGCTGACCCACAGCTGAACAGAAAGAAGCTTTTGCCCATTCCCTAGTCCTCACAGGAGCCACTGCGTTAATAGATCCTTTCTGCCTGTGTATCTCCATAATCAGGAATAGAAAGCACCAAGTCAGAAACTGAAAAAAACCACCACAAAAATCATGAGGCAAGTTCTATGAATTGAAGATGCCAATGTCAAAGTACCATTTAGTTCATTCTGAACTCTCAGGGTTTTACAAGGGAAAACTTTTTAGAAAACTGAACAGCCACTACTTTGACCTCTGGCAATGGAAGGCTGCGATGGAACATCTCTCCTGGATTATTAGTTCCACGTTCTGACTTTCGTAAGTAAACAGACCATAAAGGTCTTATCACAAATTGTTCAAACTCCACATTCAAGCAGGTTAGGATTTTAGCCTGTGCTCCTAAAAAAACTGTTTCAGAATATCTTTTCACTTAAGGTCCTAAGTTCCTAAGTTTTCTTGTTCCCAGACAAGAAGTCTCACAGACAGTGTAAAACAATTGTTCTCCACCAACAATATTCTTTAAGTCAATATTCTCTCAATGGAAATTCTCCTACAAATGTCACTACATACTCCTATGTAGTACACTACATCTGTGTACTCCTATGTACACTACATCTCCTACTACTACATACAAATGTAGTAGTCACTACAGAGAGCAGACTATGATTCCATAATAAAGTTTACTTCAGGAAAAAACAAAAGAAAAAAAAAAGGGATTAAAAAAGGGGAAGGAGGATATATTTGTCTACATGGACATTATCATACAGATGCATACTGTATTTAGGTAAGCTTATTAAAACTTCTACCGTTTAGTACCAGTGTCATGTATCCTAACAAGACATACGATTTTGTTGTACTCAAAGGCAGAGTTCTGCAAGTGGATTGCAGTTACAAACAAATAAAAAGTGCCTACAGCTAAAAGTATGGTTTAAATATCTCAGCACTAGAGCTAAATATAGATTAAAGGATCTAATCAGTGTAAGATTCTTTTAACAAAAAAGCTTTCAACAGGAAAAAATGCAGCAGTAAAACACACAGACCTTATTGCTGTAGTATGCTGCAGAATCTAAGGTATGACAATAAATATATTAAGGGGAGGTAGATTTTATTAATAATAGCAACAAATTTCACTTTTTTACCAATAATAACCCTAAAGCAAAGCTCTTAAGTTTACTTCATAGCTGTTGCTATATTTCAAATCTCTTTTCATCATTTATACTCTGATTTTTTTTTTCCCTTTTAACTCAGTGTTGTGATGGAATCGATACAAATCTGCTCTTAACATATCTGTCTCTGACCTGTGTTTGTTTTAAGCTGTATCATTCATAATGGTGATCGATGGGTAATGCTATTCCTCTTTCTCCACAAAAAGCACAGAGCATAAAAAGTGCATATATTTTATGCCCAAGGTCAGGAGAAAATTAATGGATAAGAGCTAGATAAAATGGAGTTCAAGCTGAATGGGCTGAGTGCTCTCTACAGGGTACAGCCAAGGCAGGCAGTACAAAGCCCATTATACTCAAACGCTCTTGAAGCATTTCAGAAGTGAAATTGTTTCCACAGGCTAATGCATAAAAGTATGAGGCTTTAACTTTTCTGTTTCACAGATAGCCTACAGATATTGGGCAAGTGTTCCTATTCAGGATTTTATTTAGCATATTCCATTTATCAATCTTTACCTTAAGCCATAAACCCATTTGGTGTTTATGACTAAAGTTGTACAAGCTACGTTTATTTGCCATTAGTGAACTTAACTTCACAGACTTTCCTGTTCATTGTCTCAGAAGTTCCCTGTCAAGATAACAAGTGAGCAGCAGAGCCTTTAAAAAACAACAACCACAGACACAAAAGCTTGAAATTTAAAAATATGAAAGAACTGAATGATTATGTAACTATGTAACTTCTCACTTACTATAAAATATGGTTTAACAATTGAGAAATAATGAAATAAACATTTTTTCCACAAATATAAAGTAAAACTCAATTTCATTTCAACCAGAATACCACAGGAATGGTAAAAGGAATGACAAAAATAAATCAATGTTAGAGTATTAGGCACTTAGCTTCCTAGCATTTTCCTTCTTTACCCTGGTGAATCTTTCTAACAAAGCCCTCCCCTACATGAAGAAACTTGCCCCAGTATGTGAAGAGCAATCTGCAAACAAAGTATGCAATTCACTTGAATGAGGACTGTGGGAAGCTGCTGAGTAGAGACGCATGATAGAGGTTCTGTAAAATATAATTTAGTTGTTGAAGAAATAAAGTAGTCATGTCATGTGAGTTTATTAGAAATACTGTCCTGGGGTTGTATCTGAACAAGCTTCAGTGTTCATGCCCTTCTTATAATCTAAGGTTAAGGGAAAACAAAACCAAGAGCAGCTGAGCATAGATTACAGTGAAAATATCACTACTGACCACATCATCCTTTTTATCTCTTAATAATTTCCTGGACAAAGAACAAAGTAAAAATCCAGCACTGACCACCAGATGACATAACAGATAAATCTGGAAAGATGTTGAATTAGAACACAACACTATTTTCTCATAGCCTGTATCAGCAGTCCTGTTGCTGCTGGTACTCTGCTGAAAGCAACTTAGCTTCTGGGTGCAAAGATAGGACAGGAGGTTGTAAGTTACATATGTAACTGTATGCCTTGTTATTCACTTTCAAAAAAACACATACTGTATTGCTGAAGTAAAACTAGGGGAAAAAACATCCAGACCAACATTTGAAAACCATGCTAAGGTAGTCTTCCTTATTAAAAAAAAAAAAAAAAAAAAAGGAATATCTGGAACTTAGAATCTGAGATACACACGAAGCACAAACAAATTCAGCCAAAGTACTCAAATGTCAAAATTATAGCCAAAACCAAAAAAACTGAAGCAAACAACAAGCAGGTAAATTCTATAAGTCTGGAGTGATCACACTGTGGAGACATGCATGTCAAATCTTCAGTATTATGGAACTTCACCCAAATATTTTAGCAGGAAATTACTTGGAAGTATTCATATGACTTCATCAATGCTTCACAATGCCTTCATCACTATTATATCTGACTGCCCACCTCCAACGTGCAAATAACACATTTACATACTTGGTGGTGGGCTGCTGGATCTCCAAATGTATCTCTGTATCTAGGGAGAGATGGTTTTGTTCTGCCAAAGTGTAAGCTTAAATTTACCAGATTCAGACATATATTCATGAACACTTTTTTATTTTATTTTTATGACAAAATATAATTACGTGACAATTTTTTTATCAATTTATTTGGTCTGTGCTTTGGCTACTTGCTAAGGCAAACTGCAGGACATAAAGAAAAATGCTAATGATTTACCTGAACCTTAGTCTTGGAATTCTGGATTATTTCTGAATTTCTTAAGAAATCTGAAGGTCAAAACAGGATGATATAGTTATGTTTCTCTCTGATGTAAATTGGTCTCACAATGCATGTAAGTAATCTGTGCTACTGTTTTTTAAATAAAACATTTCCAGAAGGCCTCTAAATAATGTAAACTAATTGGATTGGGATTAGCTTCTAGACTATAATCAGCTGTGCCTTCTTTATGTTACAAGGCTATGATTTTGCTACATTTTATTTATGCCAAGCATGTAATGGTAGTTGTTTATTACTGTGATTAAATCCCAACGAGGAAAAACAAAATATTGTATTAGTTGACTTGGTATTTACATTACTCAAAATGATTTTAATCATTGTAATTCTTTAATCTCTAAGGACAAAATTTTCCTAGTAAATACTGTATTAACAGTGTTGAGGTGTTCTTCATGCTATTATAGTATCATGCTGCGCTCTTCATTGCATAATGATGACCTTCTTAAACAAAAACAAGAGCCTTGAGGCAACATGTTAGGACAAATTTAACTTTCCCAGAATAAGATTTCCCCAAATCCTATGGATTTCACTCACTGAGAGTAAACTCCAGTAAGTCTATTCTGGGTTCAGTTCTTCATGTGTCAATTCACTTTCACCAGAGAAGTATGCAACATCTGTGGCCAAGGTATAAAACAGTCATAAGGCAACCAACCATTTCTAGGATATACAAAGAAACTGAAGAGCTCATACCAGAAATTAGAAATAATATCAACTCCACTCTTTGGTGCAGGCAAGAAAGGCAGGTAGCTCTGGAGGACTCTGACTATAATATTCAGTGCTGCTCTTTCTGCAGTCAACTCATGACAAAATGTGTTCAAAATGCTTTCTGAAAACTATAATTTAGGACGATGGAATTTAAATGCACCCAAAGCAAGTCAACACATCCTAATTTCAGAAAAAAATGTCATTAACAAGAACTATATAATTCTTGACACTTTTTTTTTCTTTTTAGATAATGAGCATTATATTCTATTATCTTGTTGTTGGTTTATTTCCCAATAAGAAAAGGTATTGTCCTTGGCAGGGAACTTTGTAATTACATTATTACCGTAAGGGTTCATGGCAACATTTTCATTAGGTTCTTCTCTATTCCCTTTTTCTCTTTTATCAAAACCAGTTATCTTTTCCACTCCAGGCTTTGATTGACTGTGCCCCCCAACAGCTGTTAAAGCCAATTAATTCCACAGATCTTCCTGCACCAATTTAACTTCAGCAGTTCTCTGCTGTACTAGATGTAAATGAGGGACGCAAGCTGAAAGTGGAAATATTGTGTACACAGTGTTTCAGATGAAAGAAGTAGTGTGACTTATTCAAATAAATAAATTTGTACACATTTTAGCAATCTGTCCAATCATGACTTAAGTCTCTTGTCTGAACTGACCAATCAGGATTAAAGTAACAGTAAGAGGTCAAATGAGCTCACAATATTTCTCAGCTTCTTTTCTATTATTCATGAACCATCTTAACTACTTTTGCTTCAGGTGGCAAAAACCACAGAAAGATCTCTGACCTTGACTCAAACGAGATGACATTTCAGTACAGTATGTTTGTATTAGGCACTTTTCACGTATGCTAGAGAGAATACATACTTCCCCTGGAGCTACAGTACACTGATGACCTATGGTTTGTTCATCAAAAGGCTATTATAATTGACTCTTAATATATCAAACTCTTTCATGCGGGCAGATCCACTTAAACACAGATTGATTTCTACTTTCAAAACCCACACACTCTAATTTTTAAATACCCAAGATTATCTTTTCCCCACGTAGAGAAGACAGAGTGATTGAAAAATAACAGCACAAAAGTATAGCATCACTTTGACAAAATTTCTTCCAGAGATGTTACAGGAGGTGTCTGTAGTGGGTGTGTAACAAATTGAAGAAAATAACTGTGTTGGTATCGCAAACAGTGCAACTGTATGGTTACTGAGGAGTTGCCTGTGTCAGCCACCCTGCTAGATGTTAACTCCTCCTAATAAACAACAGGGATAATAAACATTATCAACCCTCTACTCTAACACAACCGTCTTTCTTCTCTGCACTATAATGTCAGAATAAGGTGAGGATCCTGACTACTTATCACCTTTTACCCCTTCCTTAGTGATTTTATTTCTGTAGATTTTTTCTTACTATTGCATCTGACCTGAGCTGTTGAAACACAGTCTTGCCCTCAGAGGGAGGAGCTACAAATGATTGACCATTAATCCTGAAATTGGTTTGCTAATGTAAGTGGGAATAAGTAGTCAACCATGGCCTCACCACAGAAAAAAAAAAGCCACAACTTCAAGCAGCTTTAAAGAAATATTAAATAATTGCAATTGTATAAATCCTATCAATAAAATATCAATTTAAAAAAGCCCAGCTCAATTTTTCATTCTTGTCTAACACTAAAGTAAGTGCAGTAATATTGGCATAAACTACTCCCAAATTTACATCCCACAAATTTAATTCTGAGCTCTGTTTCCTAAGATAATCCTATTTTCTTGATGTAGGAAACCATAAGAAAATACAGCAAAACAACAAAGACAACAAACTCTGAAACCTAACACACATGAAATCACTAAATGAGAAGGTGGGCAGAGATTCAACTAGGTAAAGGAGACATTATTTCCTTAATGGTGTATATAACTGCCAAAGTCTAAGAGCAATATAAGAAATCTAATTCCTACTGGTGGAAACATTTCAAGGAGACCAGTCTCCCCTTTCACAGGTGTGAAAGCTTTCAGAATTCTGTGAATACATGTATAATTAAATTTACATTTAAACACAGGCCCAAGCTTTGGGAATTCTCTGAATCCATATAAAATTCAATTTTAACTTAGGAAAAATTGTTTTGTAGCTTTTGAAGATACAAAGAAAAATTTGCAGATGTGACCTCAATGTAATATAGTTCATATAAAGTAACAAAAACATAAAATCCACCCATTAAAATGTTTGTTTTTAAAATCCCTTATTTTCAAGAAAAGCTTCAACTTTTTTGGAGACTCTTTGAATCAGATTGTCAATATTGACTCTGTGTTGTAGGAAAAATCAAGGTGTAAAAAGTTTTGAAGTCCAAAGAACCAGACATTTTAACTGATAAGCACAAGGGTCATAAATAGATAGACAGTCAGACACACAGACCGAAAGAGGTCTGAAGTGGACACAAAGTTGCCTCACTGTGGGAACTTTAATACTATGCTGAAAAAAAGCAGATGAATTTCAGGAAAGTCAGAAAGGCCAGTCCCAGTCATTTAATCCTCTAATTTACTCTCTAGTAACCTATTGTCTTTCATTTATCTGTAGAGTTGCATGAGCCTTTTTAAAGTATCTACTGCTGAATATCAGCTGCTAATAAAGTAGTATTTTTATTGAATTATGAGTAACTGAGAAAATGTCCTGAAGTGGTTCTATTTCTCTGTATGGTTTTTAACATTTCTTATTAATATATTTGATGAAAAAAATTGTTTAAATCTGAAATAGTACCTTGTGAAGAAGGCACAGACAAGACACGTCCAAGACAGATGGTACAGTAAAGGTGGCAGCAGACAAATCTTTGTTCTATGCTATAGGAGTTCAGTGCTTATAGCAATTTATTCAGAGGACTCTGTTCATGTCTTTCATATACACTACAGAAAGGTATATACAGTGCCAAAGTCTGCCTATAGTTAAAAGTCTATAAAAATTGTAGTATTTTTTAAAAAGTCAGTCCAAAATTATAGCCTGCTAAATAAGAATCTTTTCCCTGCTTGGATTATGCTATTTATTTCCTTCTTACACGACATCTACAATAAAAATAACCACACACTTGGAGATGGCTTCTGGTCTCTATTTGTTGTAAGTGGTGTACTTCTGTTAACATGAAGAACTTACTTCCGATTTACCATCCAAATTCCTACACAAATGACGCCTATACTATCAAGGATAATTTATGAGACATGCACTGACTTGTGTAACTCATTCCTTCTTGTGGTAGGTTAGCCTTGGCAAACAGCCGAATTCCCACCCAGCCGCTCACTCTCTCACAGCCCTTCCTCAGCACTGGGGACACGGGGAGAAAACAGGTTGAATGGGCCGGGTCAAGATAAAGGCAGGGAGACTGCTTACCAATTACTTTAGTGGGCAAAACAAACTTGGGAAAAATTAATGTAATTTATTGCTAATAAAATAGATCTGCATAGTAAGAAACAAACACAAAAATTAAAACACCACCTTTCTTCCTGTCCACACAGGCAGCAGAATAGATGTCTGCTCTGCAATGGAGCACCTCCTCCCCTCCTCCTCCTCTACCCTTTCTGTTCTCTGTGTTGTTTCCCACTCTGTTTTTGTTCCCTCCTCCTCTGCCTGTCTGGTATTTTTGTCCTTTCTTAAATATGTTTTCACAAGAGGTGCCACCGGCGTCACTGACGGGATCAGCTGTGTCCTGCGGCGGGTCTGCTGCAGAGCCGGCTGGAACCGGCTGGAACCAGCTGTATCTGGCACTGGCCCCTTCTTGCAGAAGCCACGCTTGCGGCTGCCCCGCTGCCAAAACCTTACCAGCTATACCCAAAACACTTCTGTGCTTATATTGTAATTTAACTTCCAATTTAACAACACTAACTTGAATCATGAGATCTAAAATTCAGCAAATTTTGTCACAGAAGTGAAAAATGGTGAAACGGGGTTTTATTTTATCAGCATTTGTCCCATGGCTTATGATGTGGTTTTCAGTTTGTTGCAGGTGTTCATGAGAAATCTCAGCATTCGGGCCATCTTTCAAATAACATGAATTTAGAAGCACATGGCTTCCAGTCACACCCTGATATTGTAGATTTTCATGCAGTTTAAACAAGAGCTATATTTGGCAGCTTTGGAATTTGAAGTATGTGAAATAAATATTCTGGTATGCAAGCCACCACATCTATCCACTACGTCTCAAATTTTTATTTTCATAACATGAGCTGTGCACACACCAACATTGTATTTTCCCATTGTCCCATTAATAAGTAGTATTTTACTTAATATCTCAAAAATGTTTGTAACAAACACAAACTATGTTTAATTTAACGCTCTTTCAAGTTAATCCAAGGGCTGCATATATTGGGAGATAAAAAAAGAAAAAAATCCTGAAAAAGAAATGTTGCAAATATATGATGGGTTTTTGTTTTTATTGATGCACATTAGCAAAGGCAACAAAAATAAAGCCATTATATGGTATATTTTAAATTATTTAGAAAACTAGTAATATTTTAAATGAAAACACTGGCTGGATTACCACCATTTAAAAAATAAGCGAGTAAGCTAGCAATGCAGTATGTAACATTCAGTTATGCCTCATCAATTTGATTAAAAGTAATGTTAAAATGAAAACTACAAAATCTCAAGGCCAATATAAAAGCTCATTTTTATAAAGTTTCTGGAGATAAAACATACGTCAAAGGCACTTGCTTTAAAATCTGGTATGAAGGAGATGCAGTAATAAGAAATGAACATTTTTGGCTTAACATTTGAATCTACAAAATACGTACATGTGGTTTTTCCTTTAAAAATACGAGTAATCCCATCCCTCTTCAGCTCAGATACATATATCCATGCTCAGCTGAATGGGCAAAGGATCAACCATGTGAGGCGTTTTGTTGAAAGAGGCTCTACTTAAAATAATTATGCCATTAATTATGCCATTAAAAACAATGGGAGCAAATTCAACTTCTCTCCATGTAACCTCTGAAACAGAGTTTTTGCAAAGCACTTGAGAGGAGATGGCTAACTACCACAAACCACACGTAGCTCCAAACAAGCCTGGTCGGCTAGGTACAGGGCACACCTCATCTATTGTTTCTTCTTCTGACAGCCACTGTATATGCAGCAGTGTTATATATGCAGCAGCAGTGTCAGGGCACTGTCCTGTCCTGACCAAATGGCCACCACACTCGCCTGTCCAGTCTGACGCTGGGATCAAGAAGTGCTCGCACAAGTATTTGCTTCACTATATGCATGGTGTGTTTTCTTCTCCTGTAACGCATTCACTTTCCACTCTTGTTTGATGATGATGAAAAACCATCATATTACCCTTCGCAGGAATGGCTTTAGTGAGGGAAGAAAAGAGACTGGAACTCTGCCTACAGCACTCGTACATTTTTGTAGTCCACCGTTCCTTGTTTAGTTTGCCACGATGGGACATGTATCTGATAGAGTGGCTTTGTTTTCCTGATGGTTCCTGGCAAGTACATTACACAGAATAAAATGGCAGAATAAAATGGAAAGGAATGTAATGCTGTAGCCCAGTGATGGTACTGCTAGTAACAGGCTTCAAGTTGGGTTTGAAAGGCCTCAGCACTGAGGCTTGTCAGGCTTGCTCTGCCTGAACATGCCTGCAGCTTCATTTTTACTTGGTTTAGCTGTGACAGCAATTTTTCTTCTGACAGGTGGCTATCACTAATTTGGTTTACTTTTGCTTACCTTTGAATGTTACAGCTGTAGTTTTTATACAAAGCCATAACACGAGTTTACACCTTTTGCAGAATGAGGTATTTATGACTCTAATGCAATGGTATAGATAGAGACATGCAGGCTCAGTACGACAGCTTTAAGAAGTGGAGACATGGTGTAGACAAGCACAGACATGGAACCGTCAAAAAAGGGGCCCAGCCTGGCACTGCAGACACCACAATGCTCCAGTGCAGGCCTGCAGCTGGGTAACAAAGCAAAAAGGGAAATAGCATCTGACATACATAAAAGGCATGGTGTATAATAAAATCAGATGTAACATGAACTTGCATACTGGTGAAGAAACAGTAAGGTCTAAAAGCGTGCTAGCAAACATGTAAAAATTGATCCAGATGGATCCTAGAGGGAGGAAGAAGGATCAACATCAACATCGCATTTCTGAGACTTGTGATGATGAGAACTTGCTGTACAGCCTGTACTGCCAGACTGAAGCCATCGATCTCAAGACCCCAGAGGAGCACTGGAAATATGAGCACAACACCAGAAAAAGGGGGAAATACTGGGAAGTGTTTCTGTAACAAATTTAACTGTATGATTATTTTTTAAACGTCTTTTGTATACTAGTATTCCCCCCCCCTCTGTTCTGTAACAGCTAATTTTGGACTAATAATATTTGTTTGATTATACTGTTATGATTTAAATTATACTCAAAGTAAATTCTTCTCTTCACATATAATATCTTTTCCACATATAAGACCCTGACCCTTCTCTTGAAAGGTCAAAAGTCTACAGATAAAGTAGAAAACGGTGACCTAGAAAAGTATTAACAGAATCCATTTGAACCTAAAATAATCATATTTTACAATTTTTTGTAAAGCTTTGTGTGAGAAAAAGCAAGTTCACCAAAAGAACATATATAGTGGCCCAAACATGATTCTGGATTGCCTGAGAGACAAAGGTCATGGTAAGACTTACACTAATAAATGTTCGTAATGTTTTATTAACTTTAGCACTTCTTTTTCTATTAAAAATGCAGAAATACTGTTAATAATATAAAAAACTGAGAGACTCAGTAATGCATTTTCCATGCCTTTCATGTTCTTCACTCTGTTATTTTTGACTTGTAAGTAAAGTTAATAACATCTATAAATATAATGCTCCTTTAATGAAGCCTCTGAATGAATCTCATTATGATGTACTCCCTAAAGAGAAAACTTGTATCTTAACAGAAATTACTCACATCCCTTCACTTGGGCAGAAGAAGGTTCAAAGTACAGTTCAGAAATATAACAAAAGCCCTGTACTTTGCAAATCGAGTTGCAAACCAATTAAAAACAAACTAGAAGAAATCTGTACCAACTCAAATTAAGAAAGGAGCTCCTCACAGGTTACAGCTGCTTCTGCGGTCTATAAAAACACACTTTATAGTGAGCAAATTTTGTTTCTAGATATGCTGTACCACTGTCTTAGCCCAGACATAACTTGACACCTGTGATGTAACTGATGCATACTAGACAATATGAAAGAATGGATTGTACAAAGTTTTCTTCATCTTAAAGCATGTATTTTACTACCATATTTACATTTCTTCTCTAATAGGACAAGATTTCATTTTGAAAAAAATGGAAGTATACCAAATAACCACCTCACCTCTCACCAGCAGAGCTGCTCCTAGGATACTATATATGATGCAGAAAACCAGATCTCAAAGATAGGAGAAAGGTGACAGCAGGAAATTACTTTTGTATGCTTACAGTAAGCAGTTCTTTAGGAGAAGCTTTTTTTATTAGCATTAATGTTATCTACATGAAAATGTGTACAGGCAAGAAGCAGCTATTCAATATGCTGCTCCCCACCTGCAAAAGTCCTCAGGTGGCTTTTAAGTTTAGAGTTTATTTCTGTTTCATACCATGACCCATATGGCCACACATCTCTCAGCAAGATATATATAAGATGTTTCTATATGTAGAACTCTTGCCTAAGCAGCTCTACCCCTCTCCTTCCCTTCAGGATTACAAGCTATTTGATTATGCTGGTCCTTCTTCACAGGTAAGTAATACCATAGAAATGTTCTCTCGTCTCCTCTCTTCCTCCTGCACCTATAGAGTAGCTTTTTTCCTCAAAATGTCTAGATAAATGCAGATAAATGCTCTAACCTCTCTGTGACCCTTAAATCTTTTTTTTTAAACAATAATTCTATAATATAAAAGAACCAGACTGCCAAAGAACAGTCAAAATAAAGCATGCGGATATGAGACTGTATCTACAGAGTTACACCTATCATAGAACAGTTATTATCCCTATGTGAAACACTGCTAGTCAACAAAGGTATTACTGCTATCAATAAAATTTCTAATTTACTATGAGATACAACAGAGGTCAACATTTTTAACTAGCCTGACTTTGTGCATTGTTGAGACAGTTGTGGATAAGATCAAATATAAAGCTTTTTTCAGTATTTTAGGCTTTTTCTTTGCACCTTTTTTGTTCTTTTTCGAATACGGATGAGAAGTTTAGCTGTAAAATAGAAATATGCTTAGTAATATTCTACTGTCTGCTTGTGATAAAAAACAGAGGATTACACTCTCTCTAGCACTTCCATAAAAGGCTTTCACTCCTAAGTCTAGTAATATATAAGACACAGGCTTCCTGCACAGTTCAAACATTTTTTCAAATATTTTAAATTAGATATTTTTAAGCACAAAACTCCAAACTTTTAGTTCTGCTCTACTAAATCCTCATGTCAAGATTAGTATATTACTAGGAAAAAAAGAAATTATATCTAGTACTGACTGACATCTTATCAGTCTGTTTGTTGATGACTGCATGACTGACTTCAGTGGTGACTGATTAAGACTTTCTAGTCCAGTTTTAACTGGCTGACAAAAAACCTTCGGAATGACAGTATTCTTATGAACAATAATGGTGCTCTCTCATGCCTCTCATAATTTCATGCACAAAACTGCAGAACCTCCTTCTTTGTTGCATATATGTGTATATTTTTAATGAAACAACATTATAGAACATGAAGTGAAGATATAACCAACAATTTATACTTAAGACTAGCTTGGATTATACAGAGGAATAATCACAGACAGATTTTGCTGGATTGTAGCAACAAGGTTTTTCCTAAATTTTAGCTAGCATTAAAATCGTAAACCTAACTTGGAAGATGAAACAAGGTCTTTAAACTCAAAATTTTATTTCACAAGGGTGTTTTTCAGTACTCCCACTGAATCTGGCAAAATTTACAATCCTTCCGGTCACATCCTTACCTGCATATGTTAATTTCATAAGTATTTTATATTGCTCATACCTTTACTGAAGACTTCCTTATCTGGATAGCTACAAACAGGTGCTTCTAATGGAAAGAGCATAGTGAAGCACGAAAAATCAATAGAGTACATATCTGGACTACCATATTTCAAAGAACAAAAATAAACAGATGAAGCTTAGAAATACCTTCATCCAATAATTACAGTGTTTTTACAGAACTCTGTTTTCTTTAGCATTTCTGCTTCTAAAATGCATTCTGATAAGCCTAAAGATGTTGTGTTCAAGTTACTTAGCATTTATGTTTTAAACTTTATTATGTACATTCAATTCACAAAAGTCAACAGTATTATAGCTGTGCCATTTATTATCTCAGCCCTGTGAGCCTATCTGTTGATCTCTGAAACCTTTACTTTAGAAAACACACTGACATCAGGAAGAGAACACATGAAGTCAAAGCTAATTCTGGATTATTCTTCTGTTAAGCTTTATATTTAAATGGCAAACTTTCCCATTAGAATGACTTTAAAATTTAATTATTATACTTAACTAATTAGATGGCTACCATTGTGAAGGTACTTCGTATTTTTTCCTTTAAACTGGTTAGATTGAAGTCACCCACGTATTTTAGAAAACAGTATTGCATTTGGGAGCTGAGGATATGTATGTAAGGTTTATGCCTTACACTGATGAGTAGTATAGTTTAAGATGTGCAAAAGACCAGACATAGCACTAAGAAAATGGCTGTTAATAGACTCAAACTTATTTAAGAGAAAAGACTCACGGTGACTTTATTCATCTTACTTCTTATCTAAGACCCTCTGGCTTTCTCATCCAATCCCCAGACAACTCATTAAGTTCAGAATTAGAATGAAGGTTGGGCAGGGTTGCTTTCTCAACAGACTAGTCAAAAACTTATCAGGGCAAAGGCTGAAATGAAATGCCTTGCATTGTCAGCTGCATCTTCAGTGCGTATGCCATCAGCTGCTTTCCTCAATTGTCTAGTCATGCTCTAAACGCAAAAAGGAGCACTCCATGTTGTTCCTATTGCCCCACATGACAGCTGTTACCCGTACAATGAGAAAGAAGCAGACATTTTTAGCAGTTTTGGTATCTGAAACATTTACTAACACATTTCCAGGCTTATAGAAACTCCATAACTTTATTTTTTTGTGTGTAAGATGGAGGCTTTCATGGTATCGTATCTTAAAATGCATCACAAAGCCAGTAAAGTAGACTATGTTTTTTTGTTGTTTGTTTTATTCTGTCATCCGTACCTGAAAGTTTCATTTTGGGAAGATTCACAAATACTATGAAAGGGGTTGTTTGCAAAGCAGTCCTGAAACATTTAATTTTTAAACTGCTGGTAGTTTTTGCAACTGCTGTGGTAAAACAGCTGTTACTGAGAAACAAAGAAAGTCCTGTAAGGGCAAAAAGCTCCACTAATTACACCCTATCTTAAAACTGAACTATATTTGTGATATCAAAAGTAAAAATATAGACTAAATATTTCTCCTTTGTTGCTGGTTTTGATTTTTTTTTTTGTTTGGTTGGGGTTTTTTAAGGAAACAATTCTTTGGAGGTGCTTCACTTGCATTCCTGGATACTGACATCTCTCAGGCAGGAAGAAATACCGATGCTAGCATTTATGCATAGTACTTATGCATATGAAATAGTTAGAATAGGTTTATCTGACCTGGCAAGAGAGCTCTACGATTCAGAAGACAATGTAGCAACGATTTAACTGTTGATTGTTATGAAGACCGAGATGCTTGTTTTTTTCTTTCTGTGAATGATGGGAATAACTGTATATTTCAGAAAAGAATGGAACATCACCAATTCACCTGATATTAGAAGCCTCAAAAGGCTGAGAGGAAGTCTGACAACTCATGTTTATTAGGATGACAAATCATCCAGATCTTATTCCTATAGCATATACTTGATGTATGTATGGTATACATACACTTGATATCTGTAATTTACTGACATCAAGCAGAGAATATACTTCCTATAGTTTCGTGGCACTACGCAGCTCCCTAACAGCAGAAACACCCCACATCACATATAGGGATGATGTACTAAGAGTCCTTGTTCAATTTTAGATCATGTCAGACCTGTAAGTATTAGGCTGGTTAAATTTTCTGTTTCAGCAATACTTTGTACTTCCTTAGAATATTTCTAGAAATAACCCCAGGTCATTATATTTTTTTAGAATAAATAGCTATTGAAAATTTTTATAAATATATGTATTTATTATGTATGTATGTATGTATGTGTTTGGTAATCAACCACATACACATCCCAAAAAATTCATGATACTAGTTAAACTGATCGCAGATATATTCTATGCCAAATGCAATCAGACCTAATGTTGTATTGAGCCTCTGCAGCTACTGTGTTTTTTTCACTTTCTTTTCACTTAAGATATTTGTATTAATTTTTACTGAGAACTTGAATTCTGTCCTCACATGGTTTTTATCTTGCCTCTTTCTTAATCTCCTTTCAGTTTAGACTAATTCATGTCTAACACCTCTATGAGGTGTTTTTGTGTCCCAGGACACTGACTTTGCCCAAGATTTGTTCATAAAGAGGTTAACAATCTACAGTACTGGCTAAGGCAACACTCAAACTGACAGATTTGTAATCTGAGCAAGCATTCAAAACTGTGTTATGTTTAATAGACTTCTCCTCCTGCTTGTGCTCAAATAAAGCAGAAAGTCAGACAACATATAATGGAAGAGACTCATTTCACATACTAGTTTGAAACAAATCATTTCCTCCATGCAAATAAAACCATTTTTGTTCTTTACATTACTAAACGTAGTGGCCATTTGTCCTATTGTAAATGAAAGCATAATTTAATTAACATTTTATAAACTCTACATTCCATGCTCAGAAATATAGGTTATCAGAGAACACTACTTGTATCAGTACTTCAATATCGCTATGAACTACCCTTAGAAATTCCATATTTCTTTCATTTCTAATCCAATCTGCAATAATTACCAATTCTTAACTGCTGTCTGTATGTTTGCTTAGTTTTCTCATTAAAAAAACCAAACAAACAAAGCCAAACAAAACCAAAACACAAACCCCACCATAATTTAGCTTCTAACAAGAAATATGTAAAACTTTGGTTGTTTCTCTGATAACTCTCATGGCTAGCTGTTTTCCATTATGTCCTATGTGGCTGTACTTCAGTCCAATCCTTATCTCTAAATCTTTTAATCATGTCCTGCTGTTTCCCTATATACTTTTTTTCTCTTTCTCCATATGCTTCAGAGCAAGTTCCCTGTCCTTAATGAGAGACAAGAACAGTTATTTCAGAAGTCCCTACAGATCCCTGCTGTATAAAACATTTCAAAATAATTACACAGAACAGGTGTATTAAAATGTACAGGCAGTAGAATAAACTCTTCTTTTATGTTAGCTTTAAATGGTCAGCTAGGATGAGACAGAAATACAAAATTAAACAGTGGTGAATATGTACCAAAATATTAGTATAATTTTAGGACTTGAAGCCTAACACCTTAATTTAGTATATTCCACTGAACCAGTGCCAGAAACTGATGCTGCATAATACAGATATTAAGGGTAATTTTAAAGATCAGCATCACTGAAACCACTAAGGTTAGACTTGTTCTTATGCTACATCTTCTTGACCCAGAGGGTACAATATAGTTTAATTTTGGACTACCAGGTCATCATTTTAACTACAATTTTAGCTCATTTTTTCTCAGTTTCAATCAATACAAAAGCTTAGTGGAACCACAATAAATAGAAAGACAGGGCTTAGGTCATCAGATCAGCTTGGTATCTCTGCTTTAAAATGTCACAAAATTATGCTTTCTGTCTGTAGCAGTTCTAATAACATTTGTCTTCAAAGATCACTGCAAAAGAGATTCTCCCACCTTGTAGACTTAGAAACTTTATGAAAAAATAATGCAAACTCTTTCAAGAACAGTTGTTTTCTCTGCACAGACCTGAGTAAAGTGATGGCCAAATGAACAAACAGGAAAAAATACCCAGCTCACAAGTTCTCTGTATTTACCTAATGTATTTGTTTCTGAAATCAAAGTACAGACAACAGCCAGCACAACTTAAATTGGACAAAATGCAGTAGGCAGGCAGGGGCCTGTTACTTGCTAGAAAATACAAAGCTAATATGTTTTATTTTTTGTGTTACATGACAGCAGTGATTGTGTAAGAGAAGACAGGGAACAGGAGAAAAGGGACCAAAAAACTAGCAAAATAAACTTTTGCTAATACTCTGAACGTATCCGATGCATCTTTAGAAAAAGGGGGATTCAGTGTGACAAGAATGTTGTCATCACAACAGAACAGCAACCAGTTTACCAGAAGGAACAGTTATTATCCAGAAAAAATCAAGCTTGGATGACTTCCAAGAGCCCTGAAGACCTTGGCATCTAAGTCTTTGGCATCTAAGGCCTTGGCAATGGTTAATCAGCCCTTGAAGTTATGGCACACTGCCATTTCCCAGTTCTTGGACAAGATGAACAATTTGGATTGTGTTGTGAGAACACCAAGATCATAAAATTGACTTAGGCAGGAAGGATGCTTTTTGGACTGATGGACACTTTTCCAAGTGCTTATTTCATTTGAGAATAGTTATCACAGGGTCCGGGTATAGTAATGAAAAAACAAAACCTACAATGCAGTTTTTAAAATGGTGGTAAAAGTGGAATTGGACAGATGGAACAAAGTCAAAGCTTGCAGAAATCTGGGCAGACTTCTTTATGATTATTTTAGATAATACTGAGAACACATACCAAGAACAGACTGGGCAAGGACACAAAGACAGAGATAAAGACTGGCAGACGCTCATAGTAATACTGTTAAATAATAAATGTATGCTGCTAGTCACAGAATGTCATCTTTATTAATAAATCAGAAGACGGGCTGGTCCAAAGGATTTCTGGGTGCCTATCATTGTATCTAAGAACTGTATCCACATTTTTCGGCATACTGAAGTACATGAAGACTTCTTGGAAGCAAAGCATTCTAATTCTATTGTGTAAGACAAGGAAAATGCAGAGTTTGAGTGTTCTGTGTATTGTCCAGTGTTATCCCATTCATTTTTCTTACCAGAGTGCATTGAAGGATAATCAGTCAGCCTGTAACTGTAGGTAGATATACATCTATCATCTACCTCTACCTTTTTTTTTTTTTTAATTTATACTAAGTAGTGTTGAGACCAGAGCAGAGTTTTCCTTCTTGCAATGTTGCAAAAGAGTCAGTCCTGTTCAAATCCAGGGACTTACCTTATCATTGTACAAAACACCTGATTGTATGAAATCTCATGGGAGAATATTAAGACCATTAGGTTGATGGAGCACACTTCAGAGTTAACTAGTCTCCACAGTAAACAGATACTTTCTATATATAATGCTACCACCTTCTATGTAGCTGCCTATAAAACATACTGGCTTTATACTATGCTTCAAATTTCTAAAGATAAATCTTGATTGCAATCCAAAGTATAACGGAAATTTTTCGAGTGTGGGGAAGATGAAAAAATCTAGAAAAAATCAGCAAAGTTTAAAAGAGATTAGGACATACAAAGCATTCTGCACAGAAAAAGGAAAGGGAATGTAGAATATCAGGTTATTGTCACATGACCAGATTTAACTCTATTTAGTATCAAAAGACTCTCTTATACAAAGCACAAAGTTAGGGGTTCATCCAATACAAGAAGTCAAAATAATTTCCACTAAAAATTTAACATATGTTAATGAGGACTTTAAAACTCTGCCTTTAATACAGTGGGCAAAAACTTCATTGGTATGTTCATCCACTAAATAATTCTAGAAACTTTTATCTAAGCATTTACCAAAATGTTTGTCCCAAATCTCAAGTTCCTGTAAGGCTGTGCTGTTAACCAGAATAGCCTGCCAAGATTTCTGGTTTCTATCAATTACTCTGAAAATATGGCAGACCTACTCAAAGAAAGTAAGGGACAGCATGGTATATGTTTTAGTTAATATTTATCAATTTGAGGATGATTTTCACTGTAGTTATTTTCTACATGGCTGTTGATATCAATCTGTTATTCTGTTTTTCATACAGGAACTGAATAAATGAGGAGAATATTTACAATGATAAAGAAACAGCTGAAAGAAGTGCAAAATGGTGTTTCTCTATTCTTCTGCATGTTTAACATATTAGGTAAACTCAGACAGACATATCGTATATTGTGGGTTTGGAAATCCTTATCAAATATACTGATTTTAGAACTTTACAAAATACTGAACTTCAGTCAGCAACACCTTTGTCTTGCTTGATATGCTAGTGCCTTCTTATGAATTAGTCCACACTTTTAGAATAACTGTTATAAAATGTAAAACTGTGTTTGTATTACTGGGCAGTGATATATACTGTTTACCATAAAATTTCAAAAAAAAAGTGTGAAATGTTCAAATGTACTGACATATGTGCTTTCATATGAAACACTGGTTAGAGTAGAAATGCTCAGGTCAAGAAGAGGAAAGTCTAGACACTGTTATCTTTTTGCTGTTAAATAATGCTTCAAAATTAAATACAAAGACTCCCACCACTGAAGATGCAGTCTACACTCTCTGATCACAGAGGCAAAACCTGGACCAGCTGTTTAGTGATTCTTCAGTTCTTCAAATCTTCATTTTTTCCTTTCTTTTGTGAAGTGGGATTAGAATTTATCTGAGCTTCTTTCTTTCTTCCTTCTTTCCCACACAGCATTTAAATATATAAACAGGAGTCTAATTTAAAAAAATTACCTAGTTACAAACTATCAAGCTAATACATACACATTTAAAAAATGGTAATCTTTTCCAGGAGCAACTATTATCATCAGGTCTGTAAAGCACATCTCACATAAAACGTTAAGCAAAACTAAGTACTAGGATCTGTGAAAATATCTTGTGCAGCATAACAATGTGAGCTATTCTTTTAGCAGCTGGCACTTTTACGTTGTTTTGAAGCCTCTTTCCACAAAGGAAATGTATAGGGTAAAAGACCTATAAAATATGAATACTCTCTCTGACTTGCTCTCTCCCCTGTTTTGGTAACTTACTCCACTGAATTGTGTATACTTGCCTCACAATGACTTTTAAAAAGTGCTACTCCAATTGATAAGCTTCTTTGGATGACAACAATTAAAGAAATGTATGGCTATAAATGTAAATCTGCATATAAAAATGCAAATATTGGCATTCAATAACATTGTCTATTTGGACCTCACTAGGGGAATTTCATTACATAGAAGAAGAAATTGTTGGCACATTCATGTTTCTGTAGCTTTCTCTCTAAGCCTTTTGCCTCTCAGAATAGTGTGGTATAGTTTTACAAGATGGAAAAAGCATTTTCGTACGTCTAAATCTTGTTTGTCAGAGAACAAACAATCTCAACTTAAGCTTCAATGCAGTACGCTGAATGTACTGCAAACAATGAAGTCTACAGCTAGTGCTGGACTCATATACTAGAACAATCATGTGTGCTTATGTTAAACAGATCAACCCTAGCTTTCCTTAAAAAAGATGTGCATAGCAAGTACTGTGGTGAAAGCAAAGTTGTCTGCTGACTTCTGCTGTCCTGTTGGTACATCAAAATTCAATGACCTATGACACTTCAAAGGCAGATTCACAGAGGTGCTATGACAGATAAGAAAACATTTGAATAAGTTTGTATTCTCTAAATATTTTTTTCTACTTTTGTCTTCAATACTCTTATTTGATTTTCTTATACCGAGCATGGTTATACCGGCAATCTTTAAAAAACAGGCTTTGAAATGGAGAACATGTCATCAGATGTGTAACAGCTGCAGACTTTCTCCGAAGTGACACTGTCAGATTAATAAAAAAATTAAGTCCCCTGTACATTTAGTATGTCATGTAAAGATATTCCAGCTTCTTTATAACTGCTTTGTTTAATAGGTAACTGAGAAATATATTTGAATGCTTGATCATAACGACGTCAAAAAGTTAAATAGATTTTAAAGCAGTCTTATTTGTTTGTAAATCATTATAAGTAATATATTGAAAAAAAAATCACTTCTTGCTCTTCGTCAAATGCAGCAGGGGGCAACTTTTTTTTTTTATTTATTTTCATTTTATCTTTTTCTGTATCACTAACCACAGTAATGAAGAAGTCCCTAACTCTCAAGACTGAACCCAGTCTACTCAGCAGCAATAATACCATCTCTTTTTAAATCATACCATCTCTTTTTAAATCAGTTTTGCTTATGAGGACTTTGAAATTAGCATCATACTGAAATAGGACACACAATGTGTTGCCCTCATAAAATGGAATTGCATCTTTGTATTTTAATTAATGAAAGTCAAGAAACGGAGAGGATCACTGGCAGTAACACTGGCCTATGAACATTCTTGGAGAAACAGTTTAGCTGTGAAACGTATTTCCCTCTAAACTACACAATCGGGCTCACTCATACTGGCAAGGACCTGTGGAGGTCTCCAGCCCCAGCCCCTGCGCAGAGCAGGCTCAGCTGTGGGCTCAAACTGGGCTGCTCAGGGCTTCATCTAGTTGGGGCATGAAACCCCCAAGGATGGAGATGGTCCAACCTCCCTGGGCCCCAGCCCCACCACTGGACTGTCCTTGTGGGAAAAAGGCTTCTCCTTATCTCCAGCCTGAGCCTCTCCTGTTTCAGCTCGTGCTCCTGCCTCTCGCCCTCCCACCACACACTGCTGTGAAGAGCCCGGCTGCATCTCCTCCATCCCTCCCATCGGTGCCGGGGATGCTGCTGGGTGCCCCCTGAAGCTGTCCCTTCTCCCGGCTGAACCAGCCCCAGACCGCAGCATCTCCTCCCAGGGGAAGAGCTCCAGTGCCACTCCTGTCCTCAACTCCTGTCATTTTATCTATATTTTTATTGTACTGGGGTGACCAAAACTGTAATCAGTAACCAGATGTGGTCTAACAAGCCCTGAGCACAGGGGGAATAATTCCTGCCTTGATCTTCTGGCCCTGTCTCTGTTCACACAGCCCAGGATACTGTTGCCTTTCTTTGAAGAAATCCTAGCCTTCATTTGGTTACATGAGGCATAAGCCGGTTTCCTTAAACAGCCGTATACCCAAGTGTCTTATGAGTTAGCTACTGAAATATTAGCACAAATATCCTGTTCCCTAAACGTACAATGAATTAAAATGTTTGTTTACTTAGGAGCACTCTGTTCTAACATAAAATTTACATTCAGCAAGTTGGCTGTGACTTCCAACACAAAATCGTTAAAAATAATACTGTTAAGAAGATGTGTTCTCTTTTGGCAATATATCTGGAAATATCTTGTTAAGTTGTCAAATTCTTCTTTTTCCAGGGCACCATTAAAGAAATCTATTCTGTCAACTACTTCTTCAAGAAATCACTTTATTAGAAATAATGTGCCTCAACAGATATTAAAACAATGACAGTGGGACATTAACCTAGGTCTATTTAGCATGCTTTACTACCTGACAGGTTAATATTTATGTAGCCTACAAGTGCCATAAATAATTGGACTAAAGTAGTGGTCTTCATTTTAATGGGATTCTGTTTTGTATTTCTTCGGGGGCTTTTTCTTTTGTCCTCAGAGCCATTTATTTAACTTTTTTCTTTTTAATTACAAAGAGAGACAGAAATGTCAGACGCTTGCTATCGAAACTATTTTACCATCATGTTATACAGTTTATGAAACTGTCTTTCCACAGATATGTTAAGAACAAAAAACAAGTCACTGTATGTGAACCAAAAAGATGTTTAGCTTAGTACACATCTTCTGTCAAAGGCCAAGATCAGATGCAGAGATAAGAGTGTAACAGGACAAATATACCATTAACTTTCCTCAAAGTATTATCCCAGCATCCAGTGATTTGAAGTTCAGGGACCTGTTACACTTGTGTGCTCTCAAAAAATACTCTGGTGTACTCCTAGAACAGAAAGGTGGAGCTATTCCATGCTCTGTTATGTTCTGCATTTTCTATTACAGCTCTATAATCCCACATCTGCCAATTTCATAAATATCTGGAATTGCTAAAAGTAGGAGGAAGCTCAGGTACTAATGGCCTGGAATACACTTTGCAAATGAAATTCAGTCAGCCCCCACAGGTGTCTGACACACATCACTTCTACCTAATCTCACATTTACTAACTCATAGGAGGTATTAAAATCCTTTCAAAAAGAACTGTTTACTGATCCACTCAGTTGAAGACATGCTTGCCTTGACAGAAATAAATGTACATGGAATGAGAATGGGCAGAATAAAAAAAAAATAGTGCCAAAATAAGTGGCAATAAAATAAATGAAAAAAGAAATCATGTGTTTGTGATCCCATTTCCAATGGATGGTTTTCCAGTTCCCATTTTGCTTTACAAATGCATGCTTATATTGCCAAATTTCATGGAAATGAGCAGCACAGCCATTTAAAAGACATCAAATAAACATCCTTTTTATTACAGCGAAATGCAAATATCAAGTCTTAACAAGTAAATCTAGGGTCTGTAATTTTAAAACAGCAATAACAATAACCTCAGGCTACGTTTTCATTTTGTGGTTGACTTTATGAGAAGCAACTGTTATTTCTGTGTGGCACTTCAATGAGTCAGAGGCATGCTCATTCAAGTTAAAACAGTGGTACTCTGGCAGTACTTTTGATGGAAAGTCAATGATTATTGGTAAAACCAGCCACGCTGCTCATCACACTGCCCGTGACAAGGCTTTTAACCTATTTCAAATTTAAATGTCAATGTCTGCATAAACATTTCTCAGGAAGATTAAACCTAAACAGGAATATCAGTGAACCTTGTGATAAAATTCTGTAAGTAGAAAAGCTCTAACAGATTCCCTCAAAACCCAGGTAATTATACTGGAAGTTTCTTAACAGACAGCTAGAAGACAGCAATGAATGGTTTGCCTATCTGTGGCTGCCCTTCCACAGACACAGGAAAACACACCTTCATTTCAGAAGTCAGGAGTTTTACAGATAGAGCTAGCCTCTATACCAGTTTTAAACAGTTGAAGAATACATAAACCCAAAGAGTAATCTCTGAGTTTACTCAGAGACTGTCCCTGAGACAGATAAGACATTTTTGTCTTTGTAGATATAAAATATTTACTGATTTTATTTCCTCATATATAAGAAATCCATATAAGGAACAAATAGTTATATGCACACTTGATTGTGATTTCCAGATGGAACTAAACTGATACAATAGCTTAAAATAATTCTGAGAAAAAGATTGCAAGCTGTCAGAATTTCAGGATAACTGAGCACCTTAAAACAGCAATAACAACTGTAAAAAAATTTACATTTGGGACTCATGGTGGAGAACAATATGCAAATTTGTTTAACATATTCTATAGAATAGGTAGTATTTGAATTAGTATCCAAAGAATGCTTTGAATTAGTACCCAAGGAAGAGTAAAACATTTAAAACTGTGTTTAATACTGCACAGACTTAAAACACCTTGTTTCTATTTCAATATTGCCATGGCAAATTTTGACAAGTCATATGAACCTCCTGCTAGACTCAAAAAGTCCAAGATGAAGAATCTGCTGCCATTACTTTAGTTAGAGACAATTTTATTGACTTTCTTCATAGTCAATTTTTATTTATAGTCAGTTTTAAGGGTCTCAGAGAAACTATGGTGTTGTATGGTTCTTTTGGAACCTATTCACCAAAGGATTTTTTTATTCTTTAGCCCTGAACACTAAGTCTTCAAGCCTGCTTATGTCTACGGGTTTCCTCACAGTCGTCAAAGGAAATGTTAAGTTTGACAGCCAGGCTCCATGGCTAAAGCACACACCTTCCTAATGTGATTAATTTTACAAGACAATAAACATTATGGTCACAATAAATAGACAGAAAGCTCCACTGTGAATATCTTTATATTTCTCATACGTGGTCAAATTAAACCAGAATCAGTTTGGTGACCTTATGCCTCTAAGGAGCTGGCAAAATAGACTGGAATAGAAACTTCACATTCAAAACTTCATGAACTGCATGAAATCTTGTTTTTATCTCTGCCAAAACCCCAACTTACAGGGAAGAAGATGCTACAATATTTAATAGTATCAATTATTTATTTAACTGAAAATCAGATATGTGGTAGTTTATCCATTATATAATAGAAGTTATTCAACACATCTTGAGAAAGTCCTGGATAAGAATCTTCCATTCAGTACTCAATGTGATACACCAGTTTTTCTCCAGCTATCTGAAATTCTCTTGTCCTAGTTTAAAGAGAAAGCTGCTCTCCCAAAATCCAAACTACAATGCAAGGTGTATGATGGTTAGAATGGGTGATAGGACTACCACATGTCTTAGCAGAAACTATTTTCCCCACTAGTTAACAACATTTTTCCAAACAACTACCTAGTGTCATCTGAGGCATGCCAAAATTGCAGAACTCTCAAAGAACAGGGGAGAACATCTAACTTCCACATCTTGGAAAATGTACACACCTAACAAATTTACTATAATGCAGGTAATGTTACGAATGGGCAATTTAATGCAAATTAATTGCATCAGCAGCCAAACTGGGAAAACAAGAACAAGGCTCAAGCACTTAATTAAGTTTGTTATCCATTCGTATGTTACCATGTTATGTTATAAAACAATGTGGCCAAGCATAAAAAGCGTGTCGCCTAACTAGCTAGCAATACTAACTAGTTCTGCCATTGACTAGCCCTGCTTATATTGGCCTTTTCAATAACAGAAGGATTTAAGTGCAGCAGCTGCCTAGATAACAATATCACGCTATTGGGTGTCTATTGTGCTTCAAATATGGTTCTGTTGATATGGTTCTGCCACATCCCGAAAGTATGTGCTGACAACAATTTATGTAGAAAAACTGAGCATAGAAAAAGGATGGTAAGAGGCATCCCCACCTGCATTCATAGCTTGACCATATGAAATAAAAAAAAGAGAGAGAAAGCAATTATTTTTGCCCAGAGTTCACTATCCTCATTTGCCCCAGTAATGTGATTTAATGTATAGGAACTGCAATTTACTTTACCTGCAGAAAAGTGGTTTGGAGTTTTTATATTTATTTCTTGAGTAACAAAAATAAATTGTCTAGCATAATTTTCTTAAGATGAAATAAACTTATTGTATACTATTTTGGACTTGGATGAACTTAAATTCCATTCACTGATATCCACTCCTAGATTCCACTCTCAGGATTCTTCATGTCTCTTATAGCAGCTGCCACTCCACAAAATTGTGCCAGTCTCTAAAAGCTAAAATGAAAGAGCACTAGGAATCTCTACTGTAGGTCTTAAATGATTTAATAAATGGCCTTTTCATGAGAAAATTCCTTGTAATTACTCTAATATCAAGACATTCTACATCCTAAATGAAAAATAAGTAGTTAGCAGTTATTCATTAAAACTCACAAAAAAATTAATAAAATTATGTGCACTAGCCAAAAGTCTCCTGCACTACTCATTGTGATCATTCTCTCGAAGTCGATAAAATATTCGTAAAAGTTAAAAAGAAGCAATATACTGCTCACATTACTTACTGGCTTTGAGGTAGCAGAGACTAAGTTGCTGGGATACAATATGCACCTTAAGATATCACCACTGATTTTGCAGGATAACAAAATCCCTACTGATCTGGTGTGCAGCAATGAAAACATTGGAGAAGCTTCCTGTTACTCAGTTTTATCTAAATGCAGTATTCTAATACTTTGCTCTTAAATACAGAAGGAAATGTTATAATGCAGCACAAACTCTAAATTATTTAAGCCTTCCTATGGGCGCTTAGGCTATATCTCCAGTAAAGATAAGTGTATGATGGAACAAGCGGTTTAAGCAGCTTGTCCCAATTCCTGCTACCAGTAAAAAGGAAGTCAATAATTCAAATTCATTCATTAAATACTTATTTAATAAAGTAGATTGTGGAAAGAAGGCGAAAATGCAGAATTCCTTCTTTGAAACATTTTTCACTGTTCAAGATAAAAAGTACCTGACAAAAATCAGTATTTTATTTCTAAGAATAAAAATTTCTGTACTTTTAAATTGCATCACTTACATATTTTGTCTAACCTCCAATATATTTTTTTTTTCCTTTGCTCTTTTTGCTTATCCCCAGGGTTCACACTTTGTATTTACAGTGAATTCAGTTTTATTCACCCTATTCCTTCTGTAAGATAGGGTATACGCTGCAGACTTTGGCCATAATAGTTCTATTTGCTTGTGGTATGATGATATAATATCCCCAACTGATGCAAATGTGCCAGAAAAAAATAAATAACATTTAAGTCTTTTCTAGAGCTATTCATATTGGTAAGACTTCCTGCAGTTGGAACAAGAAATTTCGGTGAGGTGGGGCTGGAATAAATTATGCCCCAAAAGATTTTTATTTATAGATACAGTAGCAAATTATTCCTCAACTTATACCTTTTATCAGAACTCATTTTTTTGAGGAGCTATAAACCTCATAATCTCCAAATCACATCCACTAACATCCCAGCTGATGGTAGGATTGCTCTCTCACTCATCCCTTCTGTAGCTCATAGTTTGTTACCTTTAGTTTACTCAAACTTCAGCATTTGAGAAACTCTTTTTATTTTTCTCAATCTTACTGCACTGCTTTGATAGAGTATTGTATTATAGTATACTGTGCTATATAAGTAAGAAACAATAATAGTCTTCAACTTTTTGTATATTGTACTATTACTCTCATCTGATTTTAAACGCAAATAGAAAAAAAACCCAAACACCTGGAGTGCAACAGAAAACACATAAAAGAGAGCTGACATATTTCGATATAAAACAAAAATCTTCTTAAAAATACAGAATCCACTTTCTGCCCTTCATTTTCACTACTTCATTCTCCCTTCACCACTAACCTCTCCTGAAAAACAACTTCTAATTTTGTCCTTTATTCAGAAGGTTAAATTCACAGGGCACAACATATACCAAAACCATCCACCTTAAGCACATACAAAACTGGTATATATAAAATTTGGTGATCTCTATCCAAATACTTAGCCACTTAATAATTTCAGAACTTATTTTGAAATTTAAAATTTTAAAACACATGGACATTAAGTCCCTCTCAAAATGATGGTATAACAATGCCTCAGAACAGGCACTATTGTATGAGAGGATTGCAAAAAACCAGACAGTTCTTCCACAATATGCAAAGAATGGAAAAACAAATCTTCTTAGTATGATATTGAATATTCATGCTTTCTTAAGAGAATTGGGGTAAAAATTGCTTATAGTGCTTACTGGAAGGCTCTTATGTATCAGGACTGATGCAATTTGCAAGTGTAGGCAGCTTTAGGGATCCAAAGAAATCTAATGGAGCAAGAAGGGAGAGGGCTGCTTAGGAACCAAAGTGTTGGTAAGTCTAGGGGTAAAAAAATAAGATGTCACCCAATGTGAGGAATGTTGCTGTTCTGTTGGGAGTTGTGCCTTCACACGTGGTTAGGATCCATACAAGCAACACCAGAATCCCAGCTTGTCCTGTTCTCTTGAGAACCAGTAAGTCATTGACCACTGACCTAACCATTTATCTTGTCTCCAGGATAAAAGCTAAGTTGCAACCTTTCCAACATTCACTTTTAAGAACAAATCCCAAATGGCTGGGCCAGAGATGCCTTGTGAAATCTAGGGGAGGTAACTGAAGAAATGCATTGCCAGGACAATTTTCTCTTGTTAACTTCTTGCCTAGTAAAAGGCATGTGAATTGTCTTGCTAGCAATCCTGTCAATAGAAAGGATTCTCAAGCAGGTCGTGAAGATAAAAATAAAGAATTGCAGGTTATGATTCGATCCCTTGTTTAAAAGAGAGCAAGCGGACATGTTACCATCAATGGTCTTTGCAGGCATGATGAACTGAGGAAGAAGTCACAGCATCCCTTAGTAAAATTAATCTTATTTTTCTTGCCAGTATATCAGAAATAAAAACTTGAGCAAAAAAATGTGGCCTTCTCCCCTTGCTTTAAACAAACATTGCCTTCAGAAAGGAATGAAAGGAACTTCTCACTGCTGGACAGATAGATGAAAAAGTGGACAGAAGAGCTGGGACTCAGTCACTCTCCCTCATAGAAGGAAGATGGTGCTTGCTGCACTATCTTAATAGTCTGTGCACAAAGAGTGCTTACATGGTCTAAGACAAGAAAACTAGCAAATTCTAAAGGAAAAACAAAGTATTGCCTGGGAGAAAGAAAGCAAAGCATATAGAGGTAAGAACAGTTGGAAAGATCTGCCTGTGAAATGATAACCATGTACCTTACCATTTTTACTAATCTCTTTTCCTTATATTTTAAATGTTTAGAAATGTTGAAGTTATCCAAAATTTAAATTGCTATTTTTTTTTCACCTAACTAAAATGTCCTTACAGTATAGAATTGTCTCACAGTGAGAAGCCTTGAACTACAACTGCAATTGTCATGGTATAATCAGCAGATCCATTTGAATGAAGTATCAAAAGCCATCAAGCCAAAACTGAGACCAGCTAAACTTCTACCAATTTTTGGTAAGAGCAAACAATGAAATGAACTGTCCCTTTAGCAGAGCATACTCAGCTCCTTGTTCCATGTAACAGATTTTTCCTATCAATAACTTTGGTATAGACAGAAAAAAATGAAATCAATTATCAGCTTTCTTGAACACAAAATTAAGAAGTAATCACTCAAAACAGTACCAAAAACTTTGCACCATTTTAGTTGGCTCTGAGTTTCACCACTACTTCTATCTAATGCTCAAAAGCTAGATTTAATGACTGTATCCAAAAGTTCATGATGTGTACACCAGGTTCAACAGAGTTCCTAATAGATTCAGTGTTCCCCTTTCTTTAATGAAACTTGATCACTTCACTGTTTATTTTAAGCAGACTGTAAGTCACGAGAGTAATTAACATGATTGAGATCTTAAGAAAATGGGAAAAAAAAGTTCCAATAACATTTACTGAACACGTAAAACTAATTCTACCATAACCCAAATGACTAATCTGTAACTTTTAAATACTGTTCTGGGGGTATTTCGAAATACAAAAACTTCCATTTGAGTATGGGAATGTTATCAGTACTAAAGATTTGACCATCATTCTTTTGAAACTTTCTAATTGTTGTTAATGAAGAGAAAAAAAAAGAAAACTGAAGTCCTACAAGATCAAAACCCATAAATCCCCAATTTTAATCATTAGAACAGTCCAATTATTTTTAAACTTCGCTCATGATTTCAAAGATACACGTTTACATTTTCTGAGCACCTGGAAATGACTATACTACTGGGAGAGTGTTGTGTCGTTCCCCCCCCCCCCCCCCTTATAAACAGAAGTAAATTAAGCTTAGTTATTTAGATCTACTGAAAACAGAATTTATTTATGGCTTCTTGTCTACATTTTTCTCCCTGCCCCCAGTTCACCTAAAAAAAAATAGACCAATCATCATGACTTATCTGCAAAGCAGAATTAGACATATGTTTCAGGCATCAGAGCCTAAAACAATCTATATTAATAGTTGATGATGAAAGCTAAACTGTTCTTAGTTATGTTCAGCCTCTACCTTTCCTTCTGTTCTTCCCTCTAATATGAAATCTGCAATAAATCTGTCCATGTGGTTCTTGTCTCTGTCTTCTTTGTATTTTTAATCTAAAAATCCAATCTTAAAACAACTTGTTCCAACTGATGCCCTTTTGCACCCTTCTCCTTTTTTCATGCAATAAAATCAATTTCTGTAAATGAAGAAATGACACTAGTAAAAAATACCTGAAACTTCACCTTGTTTCACTCATTCATTAGAAAGAAACTCTCTACGATATACACCACATGCATAGCTTCCTATCTTTTAAGAATGGCAGAAGTTTCAACTGTACATAAAATTTATTTTAAATATTAATCTATTTTATAAAATTCTCTCTCATGAGTTATCAGCCAGCATTAAGGCTAAAACCACATAGATTCTTGAACTCCAAAGGGCTGAATTTCTGAAGGATCTTGCTGCAACCAAATGCTACATTGAGAACACATGAAAATTAGGCCGCCATTTAAGAATATCTACTTACACTGTCACTTGAGTTTAGGCAACTCATTGAACAACAACAACACCCTCCCTAAGTATCCCACATTGAGACCTATCCTCCTCTGTTTCAAGACTTAAGCAAAAAAACCCCAGAATTTTGAAGTATCTAAGTATCCTTAGGAACATAAAGTGCTTAGAAACATAAAGTACCCATCTGAGGAACTACCAATAAGCCTAAATTTAAGTTTCCAGGTTTGAAAAATGCGAATGGTACACCCTGAGACTTTTTTCTGCTTGTTTTTTTGTGGTTTTGACATTTTGCAACTAATGACCAAACTCAAGATTTGACTGATCTGAAGTCCAGCTAAGAAGACCATTTTCTCACTGACTTCAACATATTCTCAATTCCATCCTCTGCCTGCTGTATGAAACACGCCACAACAACAAATGATTGCTTTTGGGCTTACTAATGGCTTTTCTGCACTTGGCTTCATCTTCTTGCCATAAATCAAGTTCCAAGTGACAGTAGCTTTTTGCAAAAAAATCCCTGGCAACTTTTCAGCCTCTCAATTTGCTTTTCTTGAAAGTCATTTTGCTGCAGGTATAAAGAAGACGATTCCCAAGATAGTCTTCTTCCTTATCTATACAGCCAAAACCTAAATAAATCTCTGTGTGAACATTAAGATAGAGGTTGTCTATACAGATTTGTTTATCTTAGGAGCTGGGCTGATAATGCCATTTAAGACAAGATGATATATTTTATTAAAATAAATTACAGGCCTAGTGAAAAGATGGCAGTGCAACAGCTGAAACAATGGAATATGTGGGAGCTAAGATGATCTTTTGAGCTTGGTACTAAGCTAGAAGCACTGAATTTCAAATGATTAAATAGAAAATGTACTTTATAACTGCCATTCATAGCAGTGATCATAAAAAATGGATTTCTTTACAAGGATATTCACAGTAGTGAAGAATTGTTCTTACCCAAGTTAGATGGGATACAAAAATATGGCCGTACTCTTCCAAGATAAATTTCTGTTTGAAAGGCAGGGAATATGAATGAGCACAGAAAGAACAAGACTATTTAATGTTCAGATAAAAAACTTACATTGATTGAAAATTAAGGGAATTGTGAAGCTAACATGTTTAGAGTTCTCCTTTAAGCGATCTTTTTTAACTACTGTTAAATATAGCATAGCATAGCATAGCATAGCATAGCATAGCATAGCATAGCATAGCATAGCATAGCATAGAAAAGAAAAGAAAAGAAAAGAAAAGAAAAGAAAAGAAAAGAAAAGAAAAGAAAAGAAAAGAAAAGAAAAGAAAAGAAAAGAAAAGAAAAGAAAATTTCAGTTGGAAGAGACCTACAACAATCCAACTGCCTGACCACTTCAGGGCTGACCTAAAGTTAAAACAAATTATCAAGGGCATTGTCCAAATGCTTCCTAAACACTGACAGGCTTGGGCATCGACCACCTCTCTAGGAAGCCTGTTCCAGGGTTTGACTACCATTTCTGTAAAGAAATGCTTCCTAATATCCAGTCTAAACCTCCCCTGGTACAGCTTTGAACCATTCCCACACGTCCTGTCACAGGATACCAGGGAGAAGAGATCGGCACCTCCTTCTCCACTTCCTCAGGAAGCTGTAGAGAGCAATGAAGTCACCCCTCAGCCTCCTTTTCTCCAAACTACAACAAGCCCAAAGTCCTTAGCCGTTCCTCAGAGGACATGCCTTCCAGCACTTTCACCAGCTTTGTTGACCTCCTCTGGACACATTCAAGGACCTTCACATCCTTCTTAAATTGTGGGGCCCAGAACTGCACACAGTACTCAAGGTGAGGCCGCATCAGTGCTGAATACAGAGGGATGATCACCTCTTTTGACCAGCTGGTTACGCTGTGTTTGATGCACCCCAGGATGCGGTTTGCCCTCTTGGCTGCCAGCGCACACTGCTGACTCATACTGAGCCTGCTGTTGACCAGCACCCCCAGATCCCTTTCTGCGGGGCTGATCTCCAGCCACTCCTCTCTCAATTTAGATTTGTGCCTGGCGTTACTCTGTCCCAGGGGCAGAATCCGGCACTTGGTCTTGTTAAATTTCCTCCCCTTAATCATTGCCCAATGCTCCAATCTATCTAGATCCCTCTGCAAGGCCTCTTGTCCCTCAAGAGAGTCAACAGCACCTCCCAGTTTGGTATCATCAGCAAACTTGCTAATGGTGCATTCAACTCCTGCATCCAGATCATCAATAAACATACTGAAGAGGACTGGCCCTAGAACTGAACCCTGAGGAACACCGCTAGTGACTGGTCGCTAGCCAGATGTAGCCCCATTCACTAGAACCCTTTGAGATCCGCCATTCAGCCAGTTCTTCGCCCAGCACACCGTGAACCTGCTCATCCCACAGCTGGACAACTTGTCCAGAAGGATGCTGTGAGAGACAATATCAAAAGCCTTACTAAAATCCAGAAAAACTACATCCACCACCTTCCCTTCATCCAGTAGGCAGGTGACCTTATTACAGCAGGATATCAAATTAGTTAAACAGGACTTTCCCTTTGTGAACCCCTATTGACTGTGCCTGATGATTGCATTGTTCTTTAAATGCCTTTCAATAGTACCCAGTATGATCTTCTCCATAATTTTTCCAGGAACTGAGGTTAGACTAACAGGTCTGCAGTTCCGTGGGTCTTCCCTCACGCCCTTTCTGTAGATTGGAATAACATTGGCTAGCTTCCAGTCAGCAGGGGCCTCCCCAGACTCCCAAGACCTTTGGTAGATGATCGAGGGGTCCTGCTGTAACAATAATAACAATAATTCGGATAACAACAATAATTCAGATATGCACTGTTAAGGCAATATCTCCTGAAATAGTCTATGAAAGACCGCAGTGTCATAAGCCAAGATTCAGGTGCATTGATGTTCCTAATGAGACACCAGGCTCTAATCAGTGTTTTTTGACTGTATTTGACTGAAAAGCTTATTGAAATGCTTCCACTTGAAAAATTACCTCATTATTTCATTTTGCTGTTGTCATATTAAGCATGCACTGACACTGTACATCACAAGATGCATTCAATTTAAACAAAAGTGCTAAAATGCTATTACTATCTAACATTTTACATCACAGTAGATTCTTTGTAGCAGTTTTACAGTAAATCACTTTAATGGAATAATTTAAATCACAGTGGACTTAAGTCACAATTTTGCACATGATTTACCCATTTGTAAGTGAAGACAAAGAAATTCCATTTGCTACTGAACTGGTGAATGGTAACTTTATTAATGCATCTTTGCTACAAAGATAAATGGAACAGTAGTAGGTCAGCTGCAGAACTTCATGTCAGTTTACAGCAAGCATTGAAATACTTGAAGTGATATATATCACAACAGGATTTTATATCCTGCCTAAGCCTTAGAGTATTCATAAAAGTTTCTCCCTCCCCATAGAGCCACTTAAATCACAGTGCTTTCACCCTCCTACCCCACTAATGCAATGAAACCTCCTTTGCTTTGTTGCATCAATTAAAAGTCATTGCTTCAGAATTTATTACTAGTCCTAATAATAAAAATATTTTTGCTTTGACAAGATCCATTGAATTTCAGCTTCCTTTTAATGTTTATATGTTCGCCAAAAATATTTTAAATACTTTTGTATGTATTCTTATTTTTAGTTTTTGCTTCTTATGTCAAATCTTTGAAAACTTAACAATCACAGTAATAAATACTATTTTATGACCTATTGCCAGGCTAAGCAAGCTGAAGTATTACATAAGCTTTCTTTAATTTCTAAATTACATTTTCAGATATATGTGAAAACGCATTCTTACTAGGCTTTTTCTGTATTTGAAGATTAGCACTTATTACATTAAAATGGATTTAATTTTACTGTCACTTCAGTACACTAGTGTCAAACGTCCTATATTTCAGCAAACATTTCTGTCATCCTAATGGTGCACTTGATAAGACATGAGCGTTCACAGAAACCACTAGTCTGGAAAGCTGAAGACAGACCTACTACATGAACGTCTTTTTCTAGTAATTGTCTTGGTTTTCTTATGCTATATTAGGCATCTTATATGAATATTTGCTGTGATAACAATTAAATTGAAACTGTCAAGCTGCTAATACCACTGGGTGCCTTACAGATACTCTGACATTGTCAGCAGTTGAGCAACTAATCATATCATCTTCTCAGATAATCTCTAGAATTACATTACTTTTTTTAAATCAATATGAAATATTGACATGAAAAAATTCCCTAGAATTCTGCTGTCAATTTTACTTTAATGTTGTGCAGTAATGACAATTACATTGCTAATTAATATTGTAAGAGTTTGTTAAGTGAGAGGACATACAGATAGATAAATTGCATGCAGAATTGAGGCCACAGATTACAACAACAACAGGAAACATGGCATTTGATTAATTGCATTGGTTTTCATTAAGTCATTGGCTTCAATTGAGACAGTGGTTTTAGGCCACTGAACAATGAAAGCTTGCATAATCTGAACCAATACTGAACCAACAGGGCTCTACACAAGGCCAAGGGCCTTAAACGTATGCATAACAACTAATCCCAGGAAAAGTGATTGCATTTTAAAAACTCTTGGTATAAGAAAAACTATTTTGTACTTATTTTTTGTATCAATTAAAATAGACAAATGGCCCACCATTTTACAAATTGATAAAAAAAATAACACAATGCAAATTTGAATGACAGGTTTATTTAAATTGAATTACCTTACATCCAAGCAGAAACTAGAAAAAGTCAGGTTTTTTATGTATGTACATAGACAGGTAGCGCTGCAAAATATCAAAATTATAGCACAGAATTCAAAAAAACTATCCTTATTCAGAACAGCTAGCAGTTGTACACAGAGTTAATGCTCTGCTTTTTCTTGTAAAGATCATTTGTAACATCATATCTGTGTACTGCTTATATCTGGGTCAGTCTTTGAGGAACCAGACCAAAATGGTAGCCTATTGTATATAGCAGGTCATGGCTCTTTAGAGTTAGGAAACTTCGTTTTAATTCTGTGCTTACATCACCTGATACTGATTCTGCAAGGACAGACTGGCAGAAGAAATACTCCTCTTCCCCCTACTAATTCCTTTTTCATTGTTCACATTGTCACTTGTTTCTGACAGATTTCTGATGATTTGGGGATGACAGTGTGGGAAAAGGGACTGAATCATCATAGGTATCAATGAGTGGGAAAAAAGTATAAAACAAATGTGTTTTAAAATTGATCTACTCAGGATGGCTTAGTTTGCATTTTCCAAATGGCCAGCATATACTCATTCCTCTTGTTATCAAAAATGCCTATAATACCATATACAGTCGTTAGATACTAGAATGGGAATACCCAAATGGGGGTCATGCTAAAATTAGTCTGAGCTCTTGCCTGAAAGTATTTAACAGGTGTACATTCTTAGCCAAAACTGTCCAGTGAAGAATTCTTTCAAGCTAAATAGAACTGCTCTGCTTTTGTCCGGTATTATTTCAATTCCTCTTCTTAGATCACAACAACTGTCAGACATCTATCTATGAACCACAAGTTTCTTGTCTTTCATAGATATATAATAAGAACAAATATGATATAGCCTAGCCAGCTTACTGATTTCAAGCCAATGCTTATCTCTTAGGACCATCCATACTGCCCTATAAATGTCAGTCATAAATAATTTTCTACTACTGCTAGTATTTCAAAAACTAAAATTGATTCTATGCACATGTACTAATATGTGAAACTGAACTGGATAATTTTATAGCGTTGTATGTAAAACAGAAACTTGGCTGGATGAAATTCACTAACATATGAAATTCAGTGAGGAATAGAAGGAAGAAAAATAAACCTTTACAAAGACATAATGGTAGCTGGTATTACTGGTTGGCAGCAGGAAAACTTTCTCCATGTATGCTCATTGAGCAAATACAACTGAACAATCAATCATGTTAAAAGAATACGAAGGACAACAAAGAGTTGAAAGAAACTTCATGAATAAAAAAAATTGTTTGTAGGGAATAAAGTTAGGACAGATGTCTCAAAAAAATCTGATGACTATGGATACCTTCTTAAGACATCTTAAAAGGTCTTGTAAGTTGAGCAGTCCACTCTTGATTTTCCAAAGTAACTACTCTCTGAAAGTCTTGGCTACAGGAATTTACAGTGACAATCAAGAAATTTGGGATTGCTGTTTCATTCTTTTTTTTTGAAGTGACTGCTCTACTTTTTGGAAGAAGCTTTCTAACATACAGCTTTAAATTTATAATTACTGTAGCAGGTTCTTTATAATAAAATAGTGTGCAAGAAAAAGGAAAATTTTTACATTTAAAACTAAGAAAAAAAAGTGTAACCAAAATATTCACTGATTGAGGAGAAAAATATATTTCATAAATTTTGCATCTAGGGACATAAGTGGAAACATAAAAAAGTATTAACTATAAAAAAAACATGAGGTGAGGCACTTGCCAGAAAATTCTTACAATACTTATCGCAGTTATTCAATCATTTTCATTCATTTTAAATGACTACAAACATAGCTTTTTAAAGAACTACACAAAAGTCAACAATAGATAACTGTGAAATTAGGAAGATCAAGTGTATATTCCTAGAAGTTGAACTCAATACCCTGCATCATATATTTACAGTAATAGACCCTTATATGTTTACTGATTGCTACAGAATTTATAAGGTGCAGTATTTTCTAAACCATTAACATTAGTTACCACATATATGCCTGCACTATAAAGGAACTTAGAACAAGGACCTTGTATTTCACTAAATTATTATTTTGTATCCTGTTCTGGCTGGTGGTTAAATCCCACCACCCCATTTTTATAAAGATCAATAATTCATTAACTATTTCAATTTATACTGCGTGCAAGGCAAATGTTTTGTTTGCCCAACATACATTCACATACCCAAAGAAAATATTTCAAAATAGTTTATAATGTTACAGCTAAATATTTTTAATGCTGTACTACTTTGTAAGCCATTTCAAGAAATCTGCATGCCTTTCTACAACTGCCTGTAGGGGTTTCTTTTAAGCTTAAGTTGTATTGGCTACCTCTCCTTTTGTTTCACTATTTCACAAAATCCTTCTGTGTGGCTGTCAAGCAGCTGTGTTTTGTTCCTTAATCTTCCTTGCACAGCTCCCCAGGAGAGACTTTACAACATAAACTGCAAACTACCATTTTCACAGCAGGAACAACAGTGTTCCTCTTCAAAAAGAGGCATAATAAAAATAAGACTGTAATGAACATGCTAATTCTGGTCACAAGGCGCTACATATAGCATGATCACTGAAAGTTCAGGAAGTTTGAGGGAAAGATACTGCTTTGGCTCTTCAAAAGTCTTCTCATGCAATATACGTTTGAGATAAATGTCTTTCCAGTGTATGAAGTTTTCCCATAGGTGTTTTCTTGCTTCCCTTGTTTCTATTCGTTCCACTTTCAAAAGCCTGTCCTTCTAGCAGCCCCCTGGCAATAATCACTGTGACTATACAGCAAACTGTTCAGTCAGATAAACACTGGTATGTATCGTTTATACAGCTCCAGTTGGAACACGGCAAATTTCTCCTATCATGCAGCTAATACCCAGAATATGTACAGTCCTTCCTCCCATTTGTCTAGAAATGAGAGATATCCCACAGCACATTTTCCAACATTGTAGCTGTGCCACTCCATTTGTCTAATTTCCATGCCCTCAAAGATAGCTGTCCCAGATGACAGATTACTTCAAAATAGTTTCTTCTCATTTCAGTACTACTGGGTACAGTGAAAATACAGACATGAGCTTCTGTTATCATTTAATCTTGAATCTATTGCTAGCACCAGAAACCAAAAAGGTAGCACCTTGGATTCATAATCTCTGGTTTTGGGGGTTTTTTTGTTTGTTTTTTTAAACAGTGTGGAAACATTCTGCACTTCTGAGAGTCTAATAAAAATCATCTCTCTCAGTTATCTCAATCTCAATCTCTGTGTGTATCAATGGACAGGGAAACACTGTTCAGTAAATATTGCACTTTTTATTTTATGTAGCAATGACTGTGACATTAAATCAATCAGTTTCTAAAAAGCATAAAAAGGAATAACTGCCTTAGGCACTTTCCATAGAAATTTTACTTTAATTCTTCCATCCTTATACAGTGCTTGTCCTATAAAGATGCTATACGTCAATATTTTTATAATGTACAGTATGATCAACAATAATAGAGAAAATTGTGGGCTGAGAAAACAAACTGCCTTCTGCTTAAGTGTCCTGTGTAGTCTCTCTCTTTACTTCCCAGACAGCAAAGAAAACAAAAGCAAAGAGCAGTGACAGTAGAATGTACTTAGGTATTCTGCTCTACCGGACCTTCTCCATCCTTGCTTAAAACCACACTCTTCTGTGCTGCAATCATATACCTTCTCAGGAGGCAGGTGAACCTAAGTTTTTTGAGGTCCTTATAGTCTTGGAAGAACTTCATCAAGGAATAATAATAATAAAATAATTTAAAAAATGAAAAGCAGGATTCCTTAAAATTAACGGCATGGAATTGTTGCTGATTTCTCTACTAGAAGGAGACATCTCATTTCCTCCTTCCTGAACGATTTATACACTTGCATATGACACCAGAATCCTTGTTCTATAGCCATGAAAAATGTCTGTTATCCACCATTTGCAAGACCAAAAAACAGAGTTACGTGGCTTTAACAATAAATTAATGGACAATAAAAGGAAAGCTATTCCATCTCTGATGTCTGCAGAGTATGGGAAGATCCTACACTTTATTGTCTTTCATTGCCTATTGAACACTTATAATTTTGAATTAAAGAATCAAAGCACTGTTCTACTCATATGGTTCTTCGTACAAATTTTCAAAACAAAGAGCTCCAAAATAAATAGCATCAACTCCTCTTGTCTGGCAGGAGACTTCCAGACTTCTTACAAGCTTTGTTTCCCTTCAGATTCAGCATTTTCATGTGGGTGAATCTGCCCTGGAAAACAGCTGCCTCCTTTATACACAGAAAATCAAAAGCAGTTTCCATTTATCTCAGACATTTACTCTTGGTCCAGACTGTCACAATATTCAGCCTCGCAAGTAAAAGTTTAGCCTGGAACGTTTCCTGATTTACTCTGGTAACAGAAAAAAAGGCCCAATACTTTCTATCTGTTAAGGCCTTGAAATGTTATCACCTGTAGCTGCCTTTTCTGCCCTTTTTCCTTCTCACGTTGTGAAGTTTCAACACCCAGAAGCTAAAGACTTCATTTATATTCATAGTTCTTAGAGACCTAAGTACTACAGATTGGTCATAGTGTAAGAACCTAATGAAACAGCATAAAACCTGTAGTGCATAGAACTAGTGTTACTCTATACTGCCACAGACAGAAAAACTGACAAGTTTGGTTCTAAAAATATGGATATAGTGGCAAAAATGTTGCTGTTCTGTGCTGAGCAAAAGATTTGTAGCAGTTAAACTGGATTTAGTGAAACAAACAAACGAATGAACAAAAATGAATATAGGTAGATAGTTCAACTCCTGGGAACATCCTGATTTCACCAACATCCCATATTAGGGTTGCAATACTTGTGGGTTTGATTGTGGGTAAACTCTGACTTCCTCCCCAGGGTGCCCTCTTGCAAGAGACACAAATGCCAAGTTGGGTCTGTGATAGCACCATTATTGAAAGATTTGAAGAACATATGAAAGTTATGTGTGTATCTTCTGCAGTCCAGAGTCACACACATGCCCCAGGGATGAGTAAAGCCTAAGTGGACCACAGGCCCAACTCACTCCATTCTGTTTTGCTTTTGATTATGTCTGTTAATTCCTGTTCACATCTATGATATATATTTATTCCTACAGCAGCTATGTGAGGCACAGAGGCACTCTTTTCCACAAAGGCATAATCAGATTGAGTGTTTTCCACAAGGCTACTTTTGCAGACTGTACAAAATGAAGATTTGTGTAAGTTTGCAAAGTAGAAGCTAATAATAGAATTACTTATCTTCCACTGTAATGATAATGCCCTTAGGACTTAACTATCCTTTGTCTTGGAAAGCAATATAGGAAGTCATTGTACTTAGAGCACTTCAAAATTTTAACCCTGCCAAAATTTCCTTACAATGCCCTGTTACTCTGCATGGTCCTTGCTTTCTCTGATGTCACCCCTTTATCTAAACCTACAGTCCCAGTATGTTCATGAGTTCTCATATTTCCCAGTTTCAGATTAAATCCATAAACCTATTGCTGGGGCCAAAGTATATTCCAGCAGTTGCAAAAGCGATACGTATTATGGCTGGAAATAACACACAATCTTTCATATTTCATATTTGTGTAATTAGACAATTAATTTTTAATTAATATTTAAAATTTAAATTTATTTAATGTTAAACTTCCTAACTAATAATGTACATTTTTTGTTCATCAGGCATTTGCACATGCATATCAGTATGCATGGTTTTTAAAACAGGATCTGATGCTAAGGTTGTCTGAAGTAGCATTGAGCTATTTGAGTAAGAAATAGGCAGCAGAGCCACATACGCCTTACAAGAAATTGATTAAATGATCAATAGGACAAGCAAAGAAACATAATATTTTACAGTCAGTCAGTTTTGACACTCGGACAACTCTTCTGCCTTTTTCAACCACTATGGCCCTCAGTAGAGAGATGCGGGCTGTTGCTTCTTCTCTACAAACCCCAAAATGAGAACTTTGGTTGGTTTAGAACAGTATCTTTCAAAACACATGCACGCATGTTTCAAGACCAGAGTGTGTTGTAAATACACTTCAAGAAACTCTGAAGACAAAGAATACTTCTTCCACCTGCATTTTCACATTGTTTTTTGCTTTTTGTTCCCTATTGTCCCTTTTCCCATCTCCCTTTAATGTACAAAACTTTTAATAAAGTATGAAAATGTCATTTTATGTTCATTTTCAACAACATGGAAGCTGTGCATAAAAAATGCTTCTATCAGTTAATAAAGGGAAAACCTTATCTTAGGGAGATAATAACAGGTCCATGGTGTTGTTAAAATATGAACGTAACCATCAGTCTTCCCATTTTCATTGGCCAGACTGGGAAGAATTTTTAAAAGATAACAGAAAGAACAATCATGGCATTAGAGATAAGAACTTTAAACATTAAAAAGGTTTGCTCACACCAGACTACCTCTAGGAAAAAAAATATGTATGTACTTAGTGTTATTACTTGTTATATATGTACATAGTGTTGTTAGTTGACTCCAACAGTAATGCCAGGACTGTCTGTACCGATTAAAATAGCTAATAAAAGTACAGCAATAAATAATTTTTTTTTTTTTTTAATAAAAATCCAGCTTCAGGGAAGAATAAGAGAAAAGAAACCTCCTTGTCACCCTACATTTGTTGGGATGGAAGGATCAAAAAAAAATTATTTAAATCATACATTTTACAAATTTTCTTCTAAATTCTGTAAAGCTGACTAATCATCTTCAATTCCTATAAACAGGCCCATAGCAGTTAATTCTGCAAATCAAGTAATGCCATGTAATATCACAATACAAGACAGTAATCTTCAGTCATAAAAGCAACCCTGCAAACTGAAGAGTATGGTATTTCATGAAGTATCTCCAAATCCAGTTTCCATTCATCCCCAGGTGACAGAATGAAATGTTCAGGTCATTTGACAACTCGCATTTACTCCTCTGAGTATTATCTAGACAGTAGACTTAGCAGTATACTCATATCCTCACTCCTGAAGTATAGTTGAAAAAATGGATTTTTTTTCCTTTACTGTCTTCAAAAACTTCTTGCTGAAGTAAGAATACAAGTCAGGTGACCATTTCCAAATTTGAAATGGAAGAAGCCCTCCCCTTTTTTATGTGTTATATCTTGGGTGGAAAATCTTGTAGCAGCTTAACTTCAACTAAAAACCCTTTATGCAACTTCTCAAGGTCACTGTTAACTGGGCAAATATCTGTGTAAATGCTGATCACACAAAGCTAAGCTACCCAGGGCAGCACTAAAATGTAAATCAAATGCATTCATAAAGCATTGGTTTTTGATCAATAATTGATATAATAACCTGTTGTGCACCGCAATTCCATTTCACTTATTTCTTACTTCTTTTCTTCATTCTAATCTGTCATACCCTGCATATTCACATTACCATTTTATGGTCAAAAATCAGAAACACGATATTCAAGTATTATGTGAAAAAGTCTGTATTTAACAGCATCAGGACTATAATAATGCCCGTTTGAAAAGAACTGTACTTAACTTTCCTGGAGAGAAACCTCTCTTTTACAACAACATAGCACTTTCAGCTCTAGGAATTAAATTAGTTATGTTTAGAAAGAACTTACCACGTAAAACTGTGAGTCTCGTGGACACACTTATTTCGCCAACACTATTGGAAGCCACACATTCATAAATAGCTTCATCTCGTGGCGTGCGCAGTGGTTGTATTCTGAGAACTGATCCAGATCCATCATCAAACTCTATTACCTATAGAAGGAAACAAAAGCTGTCACAGATGTTGTTACAAATGCCTATCCCTCAGTTAATCTGTTCATGAACAATGACCTGTTGGTATTCATGTCATCAAATCCAGGTTCGTTTTTCAAACACACATACCAGAGCAAATTCCACACAGATGGGAAAATGTTTAAGTGGCAATGCCTTCTAACATACATTGCTGTTCAGTGAGCATTCAATGGCCACTCTAAGATAGTTTCAAAAAAGACAGGATGAAAAACAAACAACAAAAAACCCCCCAGCTAACAAGGGCTGTAAGAAAGGATTCTGTAACTTAATGCTCTTTTATCCTGAAGTTCACCACCAATCTCTCTCCATTCTCTTAGGTTAAGTACTGTACCTTCAAATGCTAGTTACATTCATTTTAATTGCTGCAGGCTATATTCCCACTTTACTCACAGAGTACAGTTCACTCATTCATTTAGCTCCAAAGTGAAAAAGGGTCAGCAATTTCTGAACAAGACAGGACTACTCAGTTTAGCTATGCATTTAACCCACAGAACGTGAGTAAATTTATCCAACAATGTATTAGAAAACATGTAACCAGTTAAGAGACTAAATAATAAGGCTAAACATTAAGGTTTAGTTTTTAAATTGCAATATTTACACAAGAAAGATTAATTTTCACATGAAAAAGAATTAATTGAATGGCTCTTATTTCCTTCTTGTTCTGCAGTCAGAATCACATCAGATATTGATGAGTACTGCAGCACTCCAGGCATTAGAAAAGCCTTCCTAATAATTAAGTAATAATACTAATCTATTTAATCTACTCTTTAAAAAATTATTTGTCAATAATATATCTTAGTATTACCATCAGGTAAATGGCACTTATCAAGAAAGGACAGTCACAATTATTTTTTTTTTTAACAAAATAATTAATATTTGGCCATAATCTATACATACATGCACAAAACAATTTACATATATGCCTATTTGCACATATGTTTGTGTCTGTATGTCTAATTTACACACAAGTAATCTACTAGATCTCTATACTCGTTGAGAGTAAGAGACAAATAAAGTACAGGGTACTTTAAAACCATAGTAAAAACTATGGTTATAGGCCCATTATCTTCCCATTTTCATTGTAGGAATTGCTCAGTTTCTTCTTAGCAGGGGAAGAGGTCTAAGTGGAAATAAGATAAAAACTGTTTTTTTCTGAGAAGAAATTGGTTTGATAGCATACAGGCTGTATTACTTTTCCTTGTTCTTTAAGTAAAGCCATTGTCCTAAACAAATCTAGGCAACACAACATCTCCATCTCATCTTAGCACAAACAAAAGAATAACTAGAATTCTTGATAAACTGACATTTATGAGGGAAAGGAAAATTTCACAATCTAAAAGCAGACAGACTAACAATTTGTAGATAAAAAATGAAAGCACGGGACCCAAATAATCACAATTGTTACACTTAAAAAGAATAATTGTTATTGTTTAAATCTGGATGCTGAACAATCCTAGCTGGATGGCCAATAAAAACAATTGCAGCAGATTGCGTTGGGCAAATACTGCAGAGCTTAAGTTTCAAGTCTGGTGTCTCCAAAATATGTATCATAAAATGGATTTACTTTTCCTGTGATAAGTTCTCCCCTTTCCTGCATATCACAGACAGTTAATTCCTCCCACTCCCCCATCTACTGAATGAGATTTTTTTAAAAAAAAAAGCATGGACTTTTGAATAAAACCAGCCTCAAGCCACAGGGTAGAATGGTGCAAATTTTTAAACTTGTTTTTTTCCCCTTCTCTGTTTCTTTTTAAGTTCCTCTGAGAAAGACTTCTTAGTAACTTAAAGTAGATTTTTCTAATTCATATTATTGGAACTGATTTGAAGCAAGAGGAGAAAAAAGAATCCTCCTGTATTATGTTCATTCATAGTACATACCTGCAATATAAATAAAAGATGAACGATTAATAGCAAAGTCCCACAAGGTCTTATTGTAGCCTTTAATTTCAGAAATAATGTATAGTTTTCACCACTATTCTCACTCAGTTGTGAGAATTAGCCTGTGAGCAAGAACATTCCACATTCAAAGATAATAATCTTCAAATACATAAACAGACCACTGCCAAGAGAGAGGGAATAAACTATTTGTTCCCCCGTTGCTAGATAAGACAATAGCTATGTACATCAAGTTCCAGCAAAAAAGTTCGGTTCCACATGAGAAAAAAAAAGCATGGCAAGGTTCATGGAACACTGTAGGAGGCCGTCCAAGTTTATTGGGGGGTGAGGGGAAGTAACCCCCAGCATCCCTGGGAAAGCATATGGATTAGGTGGTCCACTGAAGTCCTTTCCAGCTGTATTTACTAGGCTTCTATGAAGACAGGAGGACAGGTAAAAGATTTTCATGTCTGTACTACTAAGTAATCAAGCTCAGAGAAATATACAAAATATTAATGTGAAAGAAGAGGAAAAAAAGCCCAAGTAATTTTTCTCTTATTGGAGCAGCTGACAATCTCAGATGTTTCTTGTTTCGCAAATGTTCCATGTGTCTTTTCTGAATCTCATTTCTACTGTTCTGTTCTTATTTAGAGATACTACAGCATGAATTAATGGCCTTACTTTGGACACAAATGAAAGCTGCTTAAAATATTGATGTGTCCTGCACACTTTATAACTACTCTGCTCAGTGGTTATAATCAAAATTATAATATACTTGGTAAGTGTTTTCTATTTCTTGAATTACATTCCATCTTACTTGGCTATACAGCTCGTTCAACAGTTCACTAATGGCATTTTTAAAACATTTTAAATTATTTTTATATAGTTTCATTCAAATATTTTTTATGGAAATAAACCTGTTTTATTTTTGCTTATTCTCCCTAAAAACAGGTACATAGGTACACAGAAAACAATATATGAAGCAAATAAACCACGACATATTGCAAAATAAAACTGAATCAACACAGTAAACATGTACATGCCCAATCTTTCACTGCTCAGAACTCACCTGAAGTGAAAATTTTGTGACCAGAAGGGGATAAATTGTATGGAGTTTATAATAAAATTTCTATGTTAATCCCTCTAGCCAATTACAGCTCTGCATATGCTCTGAAAAGTGCAAACAGTTCTTGGCACTAGGAGGTCACATGCATGCTTTTATTTCTCATATTGTAGTAAATATATAAGCAAAGAATTATATTGGTTAATGAACAAATTCCAATGCCTTTAAATATTTTTTGAACAAAAAAGGAATAAAAAAAGATTTATTTGTACAAGAAATGCAATTCTTTCCTGCTGACGTAAATCTAACCCGAAAGCCAGGGCAAGCAATCTTCCCAAATACTATTAAAATTCACACAGAATACTTAAATATTCAGTAACTTTTAATAGGTATATCTTAGATCATTTCCTCATAAAATGCATGTTAAAACTGTTTTATATACAAATTAGTCATCTTCCAAACACTTGTTTTCTTAATGCAGAAGTCTCTTGTTTAGCATTGAAAATAGTGAAGCGACACAGTGAAAATTATACACTCGTAGTGCCAGTTTTGGTATCCATTCTACAAGCCTTCTGACATTTTCTGAGTTTTTTCTTCATGTTAAGGGTCAATCCATATTTGATATTAATTGTTCCTGCCACTAAAAGAGGGAATAATATTCGTTGTCTTATTTCCCCCAAATAACCAGTATCCTTTGAACAGATTATCTTCACTGTTTCCTTTAATTGAAGATTGTGGAGAGAGAGGAAACAGCTTTCTCTAAAGCCTTTTCCTAGGTTATTGTTGAGAAAAGAATCAAAAGCAAACAAGTTTTACATTTCCTCTTCAGCAGCCGGAACTACAATGTCCCTTTCATCTCTCTCTGCAATAGTGGTAAGCAATTGTGGTAGCAGAAACAGTAGCAGCTAGGTCTGTTCGATGCACACTGTCACAACAGGAGGTGGCTTGCTCTCTGGAGACAGCAATCACTGCTCAAATAATTTTCCCCCATCTCCTTCATGGAAAAGATAGCAGGCTGAACAGAAGCACTTCAAGGCTCCCCAGTTAGATCACGCTAGTTTAGAAAACAGCAGTAGCAGTTATCTCTTTAATAGTGCTATGCATAACAAGTTTGCAAAATAAAAACTTCATGAGACTGCTCCCACTAAATTATCCCCCATAGTCATAGCTATTTTGCTTAATCACTGATAATAAAGCACACATATTGGGATTAGAAACGAGGCTGGAATTAATGTTTTTCAGAGGAACAGAACAATGGACCTAATACCTCAAATCTCTGATTGCTGACTTTCTTTCCCTTTTTGTTCCAGACAATTTTAGGTCTTGGATCTCCTGTGGCTTGACAGATGAATGAGGCGACTCCTCCCGAAACCCCCGTCTGGTCAACGGGAGTTCTTGTAAACTTTGGTGGTGCTGAAACAAACAAAAATATAACAAAATTAATCTAAGTGGTAAACATAAAAAATAAGCAATGTCAAGATTTCAAAATGAAAATAGAAGGAAATGTTTTGTTTCTCCAGTGATAGTATTCACCTGCAAGAGAAAGCTTTAAAAAAATAACTAAAAGGTCAGGAAAGTACTTACAGATTTTACTAGTGAAATTTATATTAAAACGGAAATCTGATAGTATCAGAATAGCAAGATCACACCTTATATTTTATCACCATTATAAATAAAAAATCCAATTTGTCTTCTGTTGCAAAATGAGCTCATCAATCAGCTGTAATAAGATCATGATTCATGACTTGATGTTATGATCACAGTATGTCATGAAAACAGGATTCTCACCTTTAAGCCATTAAAATCAGTGACATTTAGGAGAAAGCATTTGTAAGTTTGCAGTGGTGGAGGTAAATGACTATGTATTAGGAGTCCACGCAGAAAGGACTGTAACAGAAGAGAGATTTATGCTTGGGCACAGTTTCACATATAGCTCCTATTCACTCCCAAGTTATTCTACTCTGTCAGAAAGAAGTAAAAAAAGATCCAACTATTGCAACAACAGCAGAGGAGAGAGAAATGGAGAAATCATTTTAGAAGTAGGAAAAGGCATTTTAATTAATTATTCTCTTTCCTTCTATTTCTGTTACAACATAATTAAAATTAATTTATCAGCCTTGTGGTGAAACAAAACTTTTGAACTTACACCAACACAACATATGACTTCTAAAGATTTAATATAAAAATCTATGAGATTATGTCTAACCACAGCACAGAAATGTTGAACAGTTCCTGTAAATATTTACATCAGTCTCTTTCTTAGCTGAGAAATTTTTAGAGATCCAATACACTTTAAGATGCTGATTTGAATGATACAAAGTGAATAATTAGGGCCAATAAATGATAAAAAATCCAGGTCTTTGCTGTAGAGTCTTTCTCAGTTTTAAGTTGTTATATGTAGTTGCTCTATAGCAGCTGTTGCAATTGATTTTTGCTCTCATCTTCAACTTTCAGCAGTCAGCTCCTTTTTGTTCCCAACCTCTTCACTCTTCTTGGCTTTCCTCTCTTAGTTCTGACAGTTATGTACCTGCACTGTGCTAGTTTTCATTTCTAAGTTGCTGCTCTTCACTTCTGATATCTAACCCCTTATTCTGCTGAACTGGTCTTTCCACAGGCAATAGGTCTTGTCAGCATGTTTATTTAAATGTCAGAAACCCAGCAGACTACAAGTATACATGTACGTAACATGGTAAGAAATCCTGAAATAATTTAAAATGTCAAGAAAATATGATGTGGCCATTATTATAAAACAAACTCAATATGTTGATGTTACGTTGCTACATTAAATATGACAGCATGCAGATTGTCCTAAGTTTATGAAATGAAATGAGTCTTTTTTACCCTACCCCTAAGGTGTAACATACCACTAACAAAGGTAATTTTCAAAAAATGAAGTAAAAATATAATTTTCCTGAAAATCTGCATGCTTTTGTCTTTAATAGACATGTCAGGCAAAATTGTTATTGCTCAACTTTTCAGAATGCTCAAGGGTCCTTGAACTATCTGCTGTACTAATTTTGCCTGGTGAACATGCACCTGAAACCAAATGCAACAGCAAATCTGAGCACAGCAAAAAAGTGTGCCACTGCTGCCATGGGGAACTTATGAAAGAACTTCTCTGATGTAAAAAAATTGCCAAAACCATGGCAAATAAAACACAGAGCAAAGAAACTAAAAATCCTTTCCCAAGGCACAGGCTTTATGCTTGGACCACAGAAAAGACAGAAATGTATTCTGATGAACACCATCTGGGTTTCACCAAAACTGCTAGCTTTGAATCCTTTTCTATGCATGTATTAACTCAGCACTCTGATATGTAAAGAGACATGACTGAATCTGATATGCTGATATTCTGTGGCACAAGTTGTGATTGTGTGCCATCAAGTGAAAAATGATGCGCTGCCATCTCTTTTTATTCTTTTTGACATTTTGTGAATTCAGTGTTGAACCTCACACCAACAAAAGAAAAACACTGCGTGGGCAAGTCCATCAGCACAGAGTAACTATGTATAGTAGTTCATAGGCAGCTTTTAAATTCTAAATTTATGCCTCACTCATGCATTCAGTGACTGCCCAACTGATAATTTCAGCATCAATAAAGTAACTTACTACCTTAGAGACAAGGTCTGTTTTGGAAAATTTGCCAGTTTTGCCATGCATTACAAGGGTCAAGGAGGGAAAGCAACTCAATTTAAGAGCCATGCTGTGCATTAATTCCTGCAACACTTCAGTTAACTATCTTGGAAACAGGAGAACTGCAGATTTTTAAAAAACAAACAAAAACAAAGCAACAAAAATGATAAGCAAAGATGGTGTTGAACTATGTTAAATTGGCTTTAAAAAAAATACAAACCACTACAACTAACCAACCAACCAAAAAAACCCACCATATTCTACTGTTAGGTTTTATGTCACTGCCAGTCACCATGACATTTATGGTTGGCATGCTTTTATATATGCGATATATTGCATTAATGATAACAATAATACAAAAAAAGCTAAATAAAGAGCAAGCCCTTCCCTCCTTATCAGACACGCAGAGACAAATTCTCCATTAGTGCAGCTGAGGTAAACACAAGAGAGCTTGCACTAATTTACACCATATGACAGTTTACCTTTCCCACTGCCGCTAAACACAAAAGAAACAAACGAAATCCCCTTCGTCTCCAACACTCTGCAAACTGCAAAGATGTTTATCAAATAGTGCACATAGCAATATATATGAAACTAAAAATTTTCCACCAAACTTAACTGCTGTTAGAGGTAGAACCAGTTTTCTGGCAATTTCTTCATCTAGCACTGAGCCAAACCTGGTAAAGCACTATAACTGCTATGACTCCGTATGAAAATTGCTTACTATCTTCTGCAGAGCTGTATCTACATAGTGGAGTTGCAGAAATAGGGTTGAATACCTAACGTAATGTGGCTTTGGTAGCTATCTGAAGTAGAACAGCATTTTTCCAGTCCTACATGAATTTTTGCTGGACTGACAACTAGTAAAGCTGTTGTTTGTTAACTAACAACACTTGCTATGAAGCATTAGAGGCAAAAGACAAGCGCAGTTGTTACATAATTATGTAATTCCCTATTTGTAGACATTTTTCAAGAAAAACAAGGTTTTAAGGTTGTATGTAAAGACCACATTATTGTATGTAAAGACTGATACCATCTACATCAATAAAAAAGCTTCACACTCCAGTATAGAAAGGAACCGTGATGACGTTTGTGATTCACTTACACCATAATCTAGCTGAAAAAATAAGGTATGTGGCTGGTCAAAGTTTCCTTTTGCATAAGTAAGTAATTTCTGTAAAAAAACCTTGTCGCAACTCTTCTCCAATGCCTAATCTTGAAAGTAAGACAGCTATCTTTGAGGTATCATACGATAGCAGAGAAAGAAAAGTATTACTAGAACATAGATAATTTTAGCTGAAACAGGAAACTTACAGTAGTCCTGTACACTTCGGACATTTTAATGCATACAATGGCTGTTTTCAGCAGTTCATCTTTACATTCACAAAATGAAATTTAATTTGGCAAACCAGTTAAATGCCCCGCTTCAGGCTCAGCAGCTGCACCAGAGGAATAATAATGTCTGCATGTTTAATAGGTGTTGTGATGATAAACTCATTTATGGTCAAGAGATGCTCAGACTATGGTGATAGTAGCCAGCCACCCATGGAGACAGATAGGTATTATGCAATCCATCTTTTCATTATTCAGTCAACATGTTCATCTCGTTGCATATAAAGTGACCATCATCGGTGTAAGGGTATGTGAAATCATAACCCAACAGAAGCAAAATGAAAAGTAGTATTTGTTGCTTTTATCTTTATAAAGGTTGTTAATTAAGGTTTGACACAAATTATCTCCACAATTAATGTAGTCAGTTTCTTGACATTGATTCTGACCTAAGCTGCCTAGGCAGTCTGATAGCAAACACAATTACACTGCACACACAGTTGTGCTTATTAACATAAAGGCAATTTTGATTGAGAACTGACAAATATTTTCAATCTCCCTTAACAGCAGTGCAGAGTTCAGCAAAAACTCTCTGCAGCACACTTCATTAAGCACAGCAACAATCTATATGGGAACCTTCCAGTGAAATTAAATCTGCAAAAAAATCAGATGTTATAGGTTACCAACTATGGTATCACAGCCTTTCAGCACTTTTGAAACTCTCCTTAGTCACATTTCAATAAAGCTGCAATTAGAATTACAGAAGTGTAATTAAAATAACAAAAAGTAAAATTCAGTTAAAATCAGCACCTCATATTTCTGGACTTGAACTATCTTGTGGGCATCATCCAAATTGCAGCAATATTGGCTATTAGATGCAAACAACACAAGTTTTGTTTGTTTCAGCTTGTTTATCCACCAGTGCCTACTCAGATATTTGTGCTGACACTGAATGTTGATACCTTGTCAAGGAAAAAGTTTTACAGCAGAAGATTTCCGTAACTTGGACTTATGGGAAGTACCACAAGCTTTGTTTTCCAAGGCCTCAGGGTCCCACCCTCTGCTGCTTGTTATGCACTTCTCGCTGGGACTCCTGAGAAGCTCAAGTGACAACTATTGAACTACTGCAAATTACACTCTAATATATGAGGGAAAATTGAATTTAGTGCTAGCTCACCTTAAATACACTAAGCTTTAATTTGTTTGTTTTAAGGAGTTTAAAGCCGTAGAAGTTAGGCTGCTGCTTCAACAAGCAGTCAAGCTGTCCCCCCAGGGGGTACAGGAACTTCTGAAATAGAGATAGTTTACCACTACCCAGAAAGCAGCTGTCCTTTTTTGCATATTGAGCTTCCATAAAACATATTTATAACATGACACTAAAATAACTTACTTGGATTGGAACATTTTCATAGCTTTGCACAAGCATAAGACATCTCTTTCTTCCCTTTTCACTTCCACGTTGTCTTTTTTAAGTTTAAGTACAATTCTGAAGTAGTGAATGGAATTAACTAATTCACATTTCATCATGTTATGGAATTATCTAACTTTTAATTTTGCTGTTTTATACTCCGTGCTGTGCTTTGAGGACATGTAACACTTTTCCTCTGCACTCAAATAAAATGTCTGACAAAATATTTTTGAAATTAGTAGTTCAGCCCTCTTCTTTCCACAGCTACTGAGAGCTATTCTTGTGCAAAGACATTTTTATGGGCATAACTCCTCTAATTAAGATATAAATATGAGGATAAGACTTCACCTTCTTTAAAGGTAAAGTGAGAGCCAATGGGATATCTGCAGCTCAAGTATACCAAGGTCAGCATGCAGACCTACTATGGACAAGATATACAGAGAATGCAGACCTCAATGTATTTCTGTTTCTAGACCCTCTATTTGGGGTGTATGGAAGTTCCTAGTATACCATAATTCAACTTATGATTAAACTTTATCATATGCTTGAAGTATGAAAAAATTTCCGAAATCAGAATAAAAATTTCCAAAAATCATATCCTATCATATCCTTTGTCAGCTTTCATAGCAAGTGTGAATAAAGTAACAAAGACATCAGAAAAAATTAAACATGCTAAGATTCTTCTTTCAAATGCCCCATTTACTTGTCAATTAACATATACTGATGTTTCAGGAGACTCCTGAAAAATTACAGTAACTTTTTGGTTGTAAAGATTTTTTTTGTAGCAATAAAAGCTGGAAGATAATAGAGTCACAACTGTTCCCATGGAACCTTTTCATCTGACACTCAGAAATGCGTGTTGAGCGCAGAGTAAACAATGTGGTCTGTCAGGTGCCCATGCACTTTGGGACACTGCACACACCCCATCACAAGAATCACTGTCACTTAGTGTAGAGCACCTATGTATGACTGGTCTAGTGACATCAAGTTTCAGTGGGGTATGTGACTGGACTCATTCCTAGTTATAATTCTGAAGTCATTCTTCCCATACCAAATTATACACTCAGAAAATTCCTACACGGGGTGAAAAAAAAAAAGGAAAAAAGAAAAAAAAAATCGAAATACCCTTTATTCACCCCACATCCCACTTAGTAATATTCACTGCGTCCCACTGACTTATCAGTAACTGCTATATATTCTAAGTAAACAGGCTATAAACAGGTTCACGGTCAATACTGGCGAAGGCTCCTGTCCTGGTAAAAATGAACAAATAGGCACATGTTGCATGTAATCTCAGCCTGGTACTGTATAGACACATTACAAATTACATGAGTTATTATTCTTTTCACAATTCCTCTAGGACTTAACATACTAAAACAACTAATTTTTATATATATATACATATAATATTTAATAGAAAATATTTTTGTGCTCATTTATTTATTAAAAAGAATTTTCAAAGCACACTCATTTACAGGGTTCACTGCTAATTTACTCATTAATCATAATTTGTGACATCAGTTAGACTGATCATTGTTATAAGCAATTGTTTTGCCTTAATTCTAACTTGCACTTACGGTGGACCTGCAAATTTGCTATGTAAGAAAGTTAATTAGCTTTTATTTCTATAAGGACAAATGACAATTTGTATTGATGAAATCTGCATATAGAAATCCCAAAGCTCACAACTGGTATCTTCCTAAGGGCTCTTGTCTGTCAGTCACAAGCTGGTGAAATTTTCCTGTTTGTCACCGTAAACATCTTAAAACTGCATCATCCTTACATCCTTCAGCAAGAATAGCAACAATGCAATCTTCAAATGCCATCATACTCTGAGAAGCTGAAGAGTTTTATTACCCTGTGAATGAAAATTACCAGTTTTTCATCTCTGAACTACTACATGCAATCCAGCTATGCCAACTAATTCCAGCTGAAGACCTTGATCCATTTGGTTCACAAAAATTATTTGCAGGTACAAACACACGTTTCCCAAAATCCTGGGTGAAGGAAACGAAGCTATTTCACTTTACAGGTGTCACAACTTCCTCTTAAAAACCCAGCCTCTACAAAAATGATCATAAAATCTTTATAATATAATCAAAAGGTTTATCTCCCCACCTTCTTTCTGCTACTTGTATTCTACTAAAAACAAAAGCACTCAGACGAAACAATTGTGTCAAAAAATGTCTGATTTTTTGGGGGTGGTGTTGGTTTTTTTTCCAATTTAACAGTCATCTCCAGTTCCGGACCCTTCAATCAGCCAGAGCATACCCACCCTACAAATTTAGTAAGCGGCTCAAAAGAAGATGATCACTTCCTGATCTCTCAAGGAAAATACTAAAAGTCAAGCCTATCTTTATGTTTTCAATTTTCTGCAACACACAGTGTCAGTTTACTAGGCTGACCATTGGGTTTATTCTTCCCTGAAATACAAAATCAAATTACATACTTACAAGTAAGGCCTTACACGTAGAATAGGTAGGTTACATTTTCCAAAAGGTCTAATGTTAAAATAGCACATTCCTGATTTGTACCTCTAGGCTGTGCAAGCCTTGGTACCAGCTCATTTCATTGTGGATTATGTATGCTTTTTTAGAGACAGACTTTATCTGAGCCCTAAGGAGGGAGGAGGAGCTAATAGGAGGAATACAAACCAACACAGACAGCAGCAGACATTTATTTGCCAACTAACATCACCCCCATACACCCTCCCATAATCATTTACAGTTTATAATAACTGGGAGAAAGAAAAAGGCTTTCACAAGTGTGAAGAACCTATGTGAAAAACTTGTGAAAAAGCCTTTTATTAGTACTACAGACCAATATGTTTATACCCTAAGTAGGATGAAACAAGAATTTATTGCTGTGCTTTTTCTATTAAAACTGTTGCAGGCAACCTGATAACAATTTAAGTTGGTTTCATGACAAATTATTAGGACACTTACTGTAAAGCTGAGACCAGCCATTAACTACTGCCTCAGCAGAGTGCTATCATGCTAAGCCTAATGGGAAGCCTGGGCTGACAGGCCATCGGAGTCGGCCTCCTCAGTGATGAGAACAGAGGAGATTCCCAAAGTCAGACCCACCCCCGTCTCCTCTTGCCTTCAACCCCCAAGTTGCATACACAGCTTTACTTGCCAGTGCTACATAACTATTATCTTCTAACTATCTTTTAAATATCACTACAGAAAAGGAAACAGTTTTACATATTTGTTTCTAAATCTCCCCTTATTTACTCCAGTGTCTCTTCAGGTGTTTCTACACAAGAATTCTGGTTTACGCTAGTTTAAGAAAAGAGAAACAGGATGCTTGGTTCTAGCATTTGATTAACCTCAGCACTGAAAGATGTAGGCATAGCATGAAGTACCCACGATGCAGTAAATAGACAGCAGGGCAAGAATTTTCTTTTTCTCTTTCCCATGCCTATAGGAATTCCAACACTGTAAATTTAACCCAACTGCACATATGCCTTTAAGTTATACACCAGCACACGTGTTCAAATGCACAATACAAAACAAAATAGGTATAAGCTTGTGTGTATACACAGCATTTATCAACATACGGGATATGTAAAATCTGGAGGGGGCTTAATCTACCTGAGTTAGAAAGAGGAACTCGCTAGTTAATCCAGTACTAAGCCTCCTTCCAGGAGCAAATGAAAAGCATAAAGCCTCTTGAATCTAAAAGGTTAGTGACGTGCACCACTTCATCCCCCAGGAACATTACATAACCTTGTCATATTCACTAATTTAATGAAAAGAAATTCTGCTTCAAAGCTCTCTACTGCTTCTTTTTAAAATTTTAACGTCTGCAGACTGCATATGAATTATTTGGTAACTGAGAGCCGACACTCCTTTTCAATGTGCAAAGAAGAAGCAGTGGATCTTAAAATGCCAGGCAAGCGGATCTCTTTTGAGAGAAGTTTTGCTCTAACAGAAAAGGGAGAATAACAAGATCCTGCAGGTAAGAGTTTCAACTAGTGACTGAGAGTATCCAGGTTATGACTAGAGATATGGCCTTTATTGGTGTTTCAGACTTACTAAACCCCTCAAAATACAGGTACCAAAACTAGGAATAATAAAATTGGGGCACTGTAACAACTGAGTGAAGCCTCCACTCATATTTTATTTATCTAAACACAATAAAATGCATACTTGGCCATTTATACACAGGGCAGATTGCTGATTAGCGACTGTGAAAGCAAAGTCACCTACCTAATGGTAAGATTGACTCAAAGAGAAGAGAAACCGTCAAACTCTACATACTAAATATGGTTCAGTGTTAATGCTTGGCAAGGCACCCATATAAGCAAATTCTCATAACTCCTGTTCAAGCAGAAGAGAAATTAATAAAATTCTGCCTGAGAACAGATCACATGACTTACTTTCATCTAAGTATCATCCTTTTCCAACACTAGAGGCAAACTGCGTTGTTACCAATACCACAATTGGCCAGCACATCAAAGAGGAAATGTATTCTGTTACAATCTGCTACTATGCTCTGTGAAAGTGACCTAAGATGCTAGTCTTTTGCACAACATGCTTATATGGGTGAAATGCCTTAATGTTATCCACTTACTGTAAAATCATCCTTAGCTCAAGCCACCTGAAGATAAAAGCAAGAAAAATTTATAAAACTCAAAACACATATGTTATCAAAGTTTATAAGGACATGGGTGAAAGAAAATTCAAAGTCATTCAACCTTTCTATTGCAGCTACCAAAACCAGAAGACCTCCCTTCTCCACTTCTGTTTCCAGATAACATGAGGAGGCTTAGGAGGCTTAGCTTAGGGACCAAGCCCTTGGCCAAATACTAGTCCCCAGCCTTTACCCCCAACAGATGAAGAATATACCCAGTCTGTTCCTTGGGTGTATGGAGGTGGCCTTTAGATTCATCAAACCTGTCTCAAATATAATAATTGACTTTCAACTTAGTGACAAGGTGGTTTATACCTTCTCTTCTTTAAAGCATTCTGGACAGAGTCATGTCCTGTCCTGGTGGTAAACACATAGTTTTATACCTCTTTCTTTGTTGGGTTAAACTATTAAACTGCTGAGGGGCAGACTGTTGTTACTTGGGACAAATACGTGCATGTATCTAATCAAATCTTACAGTCCATATGAACATATATAGTTTGGGGCATTAAGGGGTTTAAGATGACTTTCTACTTGCAAACCAGCATTATGAGATGGCATGACTTGACATAAGCATAATTTATTGAGCTAAACTGGTTAAAGACTATATCATTAAGCTTGCTATAAAATAAAAAAAATAATAGTTAGTAGAGACTCATAAATCTTTCTTTCCTTCTTACTAGGTTAGAACTCCTTCATCCCAGAAGTTGATAAACACCTCTCTCTCTCTATTAGTTCTAAAACAACATTTACCATTTGCCTGCAACAATTGATTACATGAAATCTAAATTAGATGTCCAGCCAAGTAGAGAGAATATATGTTCCTCTTACCAGCACCTCCTGTGAGAGCTATGCAATGCAGCCCAGCTTCAGCTGTACTAAAAGACAGGTTAGTGTGGCCTGTAAGATGATACATTACTGATTCATAAACTAGGTCAGAAAACTGCTATAGGTATTAAAAAAGATTCAGTGACTAAAGGCCCCAATGGATCGTCCCAGTTCCTTGCCTACAAGTCATTTAAGATACATCAGTATGGTTAACACAGTACAAGTAGCCTGCTCTGGGATATGGTTATGCAGATATAAAAGCACTGATTAGAATGTATTTACACTGGCAGTATTTTTGATACTGTGTGGTTTTGGTAGTACACAAGTGTCCTATTGCGTATAGCTGCTGCTATGAATACAAGCTCCTGCAAGTCACATTTTGTTGTCAGTAAGGACAATGCACCGCCAATATGCAAAAAATTCTACTCCTGAAGTGCAGTTTTGTAGCTAAAACTGCATCTGCCATATGAACTTCTTCTACAGGAGCTATATTGCTCTATATTGCTCCTCTCCAATAAAGTTATGCCAGCAGAAATTTGAAGTATATTATATATAATACATTAAAGAATGTGAGAACTAAAACTTCATATACAGGTATACACAACAAAGTTGTAACTAGCTCAAAAATGCAATTAAATAGTAGACTCATAACCAAAAGAAACGTATCACCACATAAAGGTAAAACTCTAATTACTACAAGTCCATTTCTGTTTTAATTCTGATATGTGACAGCACTCCGTACAATTATGTTCTGCAATCTATTACCTAAAATCACCAAAGAGTACAATTATTTGATACCTTGTGTGCTGCTGTAGCATTGCACTTGCTTTACAAGAATCTTGCATGGTTATTCATGTTATTTAAGTGATTTTAATATAATTTTCAGTGATTAAAAATACACCTCAATAGATAATCCTGGCCCACAGTGCTGTGTCTAGCTTACACCTCTCTCATCTATATCTTACCAATGATATCTTCCATTCTTCTCTCTTTAACATAAATTCATTCTTCTTTAAAAAAAAGATACCAAGAAATCATAACACTACATGGAACTGACATTCAGTCAAGGACAAGCTATTTAAAGGGGGACATAATGACAAATTCAGGGTGGAAGAGGGGTAAGAATCTTATGTATAGCCAGATACCATGCTGTAAGAGGAAATCTTACACTAGCATTCTCCAGCTTCTTTTGCCACTGAATACAAAGTTTTTCTGTTACTCAGTTGAAGAAGCTAGAAATTATTTTGTTTCATTCATACAGGTTATTTACAGTGTCAAAGTTAAAAGCACTGCCAAGTGATTTTTATTAATGTGGTATATACAGATTGTGAAGAGTCTCACTTTTGTTTGGTCATCTCCCTTAGAAGGAATTCCCATCAAACAGCACAATCCTCCTTTATCCTCACCTGAGAAAATCAACAGTGGCCCAGACACAGGGAGTCTTATTCCATTCTTACTTTCCTCTCATGAGTCGTCCTTGTTTTATGCTCTCCTTGCTCAATCCGCAGCTGTTCTGAGACCAAGCTAAACAGACCAAACTGGAACTGTCTACAACAGCTCAGGTGTGTGGTCCCGAGAGAGTCAGTGAAGGCAATACAGAATCAACAAAGTTAATTCACCTGGGCTTTACGTCATGCCTTCTCTGTGGAGTGATTATATTTTTACAGTGAAGGACCCCCCATAAATTGGGACCATGACTGCACCACTGAAATACCGATGTGCAGAGATGATCTTAGCGGGGTCTGAAATACATGTTCAAGTTAGTGATTTGACATTAAGTACTTGCAATACATTCTATTATTTCATCCAATCTAATGTTTTTAAGGCATACTTGGTGTTTTAGAATATTACAAAATATTGTAAGCTTGCAAGACACAATGAAGCCTTCTTTCTTAAAAAACTAATTTACATTTGCCCTGTCATAGAGATTTTCACTCTGAAACCTTCATCATAATTGGAAAGCACAATTCATGCCCATCTTTAAAATAAAAGTAAAAATTACTGAAATATAAATACCAGTAAGGATAGCACTCTACATTTTTTCTTTCACAGGCAAATACGTTCTTTCCATTTATTACAAAAACAAAAAGTAGTATCAATCCTAGTCATGGTTCCCTTCTCAGTTCACATCTAAGTAGTAAGAAGATTCAGAAAACAAATTCACTGAAGTTTGGTCTCAAGAGATAAAATTGGAAGCCAAAAGCACTGAAAGTGACAGTTGGCTACTGGACATAAGAGAGGGCCAAGAGCAAAAACTTTTTAATTCTAATCCCATCTCTGCTAATTGCTTGTTGTTTAGCTTCAGGCAAATTACTTAACCTCCAGGTCTCAATTTCCTTACTTCCAGGATTATGCTACTTACATATGTCACGAAACATAGGGTGGAGTATTATAGTAGTTACTGTCACTATATTTACAAAATTTGTAGAAAGATTTGTGCTCATGCATTGAATGAGAGCTTAAGCCCTATCTATGTTCCAGCTTAAGTCCTATCTACTTATAACAAGGATGACACTTCTATTAGGGCGAAGGAAAGAAAAACAAACAAACAAAAAAACTACACTCAAATCTTTAGTGTCAGTGAAAACTGGTAGCTATTTGGCAAAGTTATTAGTCTTTGAAAATTGCAGTCCTCTGCATATCAGTATTGCAAAATGTTGGTTTAATTAACACTCTATTCTCTAAGGAAATCAGCTTACATTGCACAAGTGTACTGAATAAGAACTGCTTATTTTGACACTGAGAGGTATGTACTGAAAGTGGTTAACTATCTGCTAAGAAATTATAATAAATTATTTCTGCAAAATATATTGCCCTGCATCATAATTCAGATTCAAAGGTGTATAATTAATATTGTGTGTGTCCATTTAAATAATAGAATGAAATGTTTTAATTATGCAGCCATGTTAATTATAATATTTACTTAAAATATTCATTTATATAACACTAAGTATGCATAGATATGTTTATATCTAAGTGATATGTATGTTCAGAAATAAGAAATTTAGGAAAACTGGTTTTTACACATCAGGCTTCAGCAGCCTCTTGAAAGTATACCTTAAAATGGCTGAACGTTTCCTGAAGAGAATTGACAACCTGGGTTTGCTGTCTCTGAACTCAAATTTCTATATGTCTGAACCTCAATGGCATATTCAAAATGTATTAAATGTCCAGTGATCTATCATTGTACTGCATCATCAAAACTACAATCTGCTCACAGGAACCATACAAAAGTAGGGTAAAATCTGCATTGTTGCAAAACTTCTGTATTTTTCTCTGCTTTTTCCTTTTGGATATAAGAAGACAACCAGAAATAAATTTCTCACAACAAAACTGAAACTATTGACACAAATTCAGATGAGGTTAGATTACTGAAGCTGGGGATGCAAAGAATACAGCAGGTCACCAAAAAGAACACACAATAGCTGGCCTCAAATATCCAAACGTGAGAGGAATTGGGCTGCAGAAAGACAGGAATAAGAAACAAGCTGAAAACATGGCTCATTTCATTAAAAAAATGCTGAAAAGCAAAAGAGAAGCAGAAATTGCTGGTCAAACAATGCAGAGGGATAACCCAAACCAAGATGAATTTCAGGTCTATTTGAGATTTAACTAAAAATTTAAGTAAAAATAAGACCTTTACCTATGAATAAATAGCCAGTCAGTCACATAAGTTTATTAAAAATGAAAAATGTTTGAAAGCTCTGGCTTTGGTATATATAAAAGTTTCTTGCTCCCAAGGGCTGTCTGGGAAGTTGTAATTTACTCTTCGTATTCCTTAATGTGAAATGCACCATATAGAGTAATAGTAAAACCTCTTGAATGAATTACTGTATTGTTCATAAATCACAAGAATCAATTACTATTTGTATTGTTCCTTCACTGAATGCCTTTAGAAAAGCAGCTTCTGGAGGTTCAATAATTTTGCATATCACTGTGTCAAAAGCTGGCACACACAACTGGAAAAAATTCTAATTACAGTTAGTAATAAATATTTAGAAGTTATACTTTGATGCTTTCACTTCTAATACCAAACCTCTTTCTCAAAGTAGACAGCTTTCAAAAAACTGCAGAAAAAATAAAGTCTCTGAAGTTTTTGTTTTCACTATTCTTAATCATGCTCTTCACTGTAATAATACAATATAATGCAATCCAAAGCAAAAGGGAAGTGGGGAGAAGAATCAATATAAAATTATTACTGACAGAGATGGAAATCAGCAAAGAAAAGCCCCCTGGATTACCAGATGTGGGTTTTTTATGTGTTTGGCCTTAACCCCAGCAACACAGTTAATGATGAAGAATACAAGGTTTAAAATTTTTGTGTGCTTTTCTCCCTCGTCTCCACGCTCCTCAGTAGCATGGTATGTTCATATGTACATGCTGACCCTTTGTATCAGACTGTAGCATAACATCAGCAGATATGACAGGTCTTTTGCCATGCTTATTTAATTACCTCTACACTGGAATACAGGAATACATCTGCTGTGCAGAGTTAAAAGAAGTTTAGAAGTATAGTTCTCACTCTTCCCAATACAGGAGCCTGTATTGGTCAAGGAATTCCAACCTGTGACATTCTACTTGATATCAGAAGCTAGAAACATTATGAACTAAACCTGTGTTTTCTGTTTATTTTGAAGGTTCTGAAACCTTATTTGGTATACTGGCTTCTCTGCTGTTGTCCCCTGCTACTAGGACAAGAGTGGTAGGATCTTTGCAACTGTCCCTTCCTATAGACAAAGAGCTATATGCAGGTATATGTAGATGCTAAGAATGAAGAAATTAATATAGTGTATACAGGACCAGTTTGCTCTTAAATTACTTTATGTTATAAATACAAAATCAGAAGGAAGAAATATAAGGAAAACCAAAATCTGAGGTAGTTTAATTTTTAAAAAGAAACACTTCACTTTCTGTAATTAAGAACTGCTTGTAATTCAAGGAAATTTTCATGCTTTGAGAACAAGGTTACAAATTACCAGTCATTAAAAAAAAACAAACCCAAAACTTATAGTCCCTGACTATATGACTTACCACAGCAAACAAAATGCAAACCAAAGAATGTTTTTGCTTCTGAGTGCATAAGGCTAACCTATGTGTGTGCATATTTATAGCACAGAAAAAAAATCCCAACACTTCAAATAGTGTCAAAAGCATCCCTCACCTTTGAGTTTACCCCTACTGCAGTCAATCCTGTAATCATAGTCACATACACATGTTCTAGTCAGTTTTAATTTAAGTAAGGCAGCACAGTTAACCGTTAGCCACAGATCCATCAAGCAAGTACCAAAGTAACTACATGGACCTTGCAGAGATTGGGACTCACACAGGCAATCAGGCTACTCTGTCTGCCTAATTGTTAAGGTAGCCAGAGCACATCTATACAGTCAGAATTAAGAACAGCAACTTCAGAACTGACAAAATATTGACACACCAAACTTTTCACCTTCCTTATTATTTCTCACAAAAAAAACCCCATCCCAATCCATACGGCATTACACACACTGAACTCCCTTGATTCTGCAATCCATTACAAACATGTTTTTTGCCTTGTCACTATCAAAATGAGATTTTGTGTATGTGCATAAATCTTTCCATATTGGTAACCTCCAAGATCAAATTTCCTGTAACACCTGAATGTCAAATTTCTTTCACAATCCACCAGCATGTTTTCTCTTTATACTATGTGGAACTGAATTCTTTATCCAGTTCCCATCTTGAGCCACCCCTGTTCTCCCAGATCTGAAAGTCTAAGTCCTTTCTGATGGAAGTCAGGACTTACTTCTTAAGCTTTCTGATCATGTTCCAGTGAACGTTTCCACCATGCCCTCAATTTCTTTCTTATCTTGTTTACAGGTGATTCCTCTGCACCACAGCAAAGGAGTATGAAATTAGTCCAACGACTAAAGCATCACACTGTTAAAAGGTAGGATGGCTATGACCAAGTAATTTTAATTGCCAGACATTGCAAATAGAATAAATATTGGATCTTGGCACTGTGGAGCCAGAGCCAATTGTCTGCATCATTCTTACTTGAAAATATTCATGCTCTTCCCCACATACTGCTTCACTGTGACCTTTCAGGACTGACTAAATTAACCTCTTTTCTAAAAGAAATAAAAAGGTAATGAAAGTCATGCAGATGTGCACAGTTCTGTGTGAATGAACAGTGAAGAACAGATAAAAAAATTCATACAGTTACCTCCAATGTCCAGTTATTTACTTCTAGGAGCAGCTATCTTCCTCCCCAAGATCAGATGAACGTGTGAAAAGAACACGACAGAACTGAGTGCTTAAGTGACTGACACAAAAACTTGACATGCAGAGTAGTGAAAGAAATGCAACCCCATATATTTCATGCAGATGATTAGACCTGTTATAGATTTGTCTTTCTGTTTTTAACTGCTTTTCTAAGAGTGAAGCTATTAAGCTTCTTACAACACTGTGGGCCATAGACTAAGATATAAATTTTGCTGTAGACCACAACAGGTGAAATCCTGGTGCCACAGAAATCAGTAGCATTCCTAAATGGGGCCAGCCTTTTGCCCATACGGCTAGATTTTCTATGATTCTGAATGACTCCAGTACTAGTACTGCTTTTCAGGAAAAACACCTATAAAACTTCCTAGAGTTTTCTACAATTATGCTCACAAAATGAAGGTTGTGCAAGATACAGCACAGTGAAAACAAATGCACATTTACAATTATACGATTTTACAACTAGAGATTTTGGAATAACTCTTTTTTTTTTAACTGCCATATTGCTATAAAACTTGACTAGAGATGCAACTAGATTTCTGATGCAATTAAATTTCTGTAAAAGATCATTCCTGTTAGACCGTCTTTGAAGACTGAACCATTTTGAAAATAATTTTGTTTCATTTTGTTAGAAAATCACCTCCGACATCAGTTGACATTATGTTTGATTCAAGAGGTTTTACACATTTGATATGTCTCTGATTATGTAAAATATTTTCCCTCTCTTGAAAATGAGAAAATATGCATACTATGTACAGGTAAGGTATTTTCTTAAATGAGCTGGCTAATTTTTTCACTATTGTAAGCTGATCAAAACTCAGTAATTTCAGTGGCACCGCGCAAATTTACAGAAATTGAAGATTTGGCCCGTTATTTTTAGATTCAGGTTGAGCAACAAAGAGCAGCCATTTACAGCACTGTGATCAGGTATTAATTATACAGCTGCCAACAATAACAGAAGTTTGCAAGCTTACTTCATTATGCACTAAATTAGCCCTAACTGCATGGAAGTTGAATGAATAGCTATAATCTGGTACAATTCATACATTTGCTCCAGCAAAGTCTTACCATACCACATAACTGTAACCGAGTCTTATTAGTTAGCTAGCAGTTACCATCACACACAAAAAAAGAGAATACAGAATACATTCCATAGGCTGTGAACGAATTGGTCTGGGTGACAGGCACTCACACTACACTGTATAAAAAATTGATAAATGAATGGAAGTCATGAAAGTTCTTACATTTAAGTTTTTACCTAGCTTCTTATGAGACAAAAACAAACCTATATTTCAAATGAACTGATTCATATTGTGCTTCATTTGAGTCTTGCAGATAAAAAGTCAAAAAAGTTAAAGCCTGTGATAAAAAATTGCTTCAACAGCACTTAAAAATTAATTTACTAAAATTTGAGACTGGATATTTTTTTTGCTCAGCAACTAAGAGCACAATATTTATTTTATTCCAGAAGTATGTGCATTTCAGCAAGAAGAAAAAAGATGTCTATTTATCCTAATCTTGCTACTTAGTTGATTAGTCTTAGTTGCTTAATTAGTCTTAATTACTCCTATTTATAACTAATTTGTAGATCTATATTCACAATGAAACAATTATCAGGAGAAAAAAGAGGTACAAAAATGTCAAATATCAGCATTGTTTATTGAGTTCAACTTTTTTGCATGGTAAGATAAAGGAGAGAGGGCAGAGCTGGTTTTCAGCAATGAAAGGAAATGTATCATTATGTTTTTATGAAGTTGGTAAACATAGGTCTGATCCTACAGCATAAAAAATTTACACTGAAGTGGAAATTCTCATGGCCTGTAGTGAAAGTATTCCCGTGAAGTGATGCCCCGTGAAATATATGTATCTATGTGTCCTTATATAAGAAATCTCCATATGTATTGAGTGTAATAGTTTGTAACACTTCATCATGCCCCTGTGTTTCAAGATGCTCATAAATATCCAGGCTACTTTGGTAGTGGGCCTTAGTTTCTCTATTGACTGATGTTATAAATCTCTTTAAGGTCTAATGGTCTGATTGTCCTCTCAGTAATCTTGGTAGAAATCAAGAAAAATTCCACTGAAGTAACACTATAAATGGGTAAACAATGATGGGGGGGAATCAGTGTCTGAAGATTTTTTTAATAAGCAGTTTATTGTTTCTTTAGCCTACAAAGTCCAAACAAATAAGTGATTGTAATTTTGTCACTACTGCTCAGTAGACTTGTTAGTATGTTTGTGAAAGTTAATTATGTGATAAGATACATCATAGTTATTACTCTCAAAAAAATGTACAAGTGTGTTTATTGATTCAAAGTGTTCTACTAAAATAAAGTGTGTTAACTATATAGCAGAACTACTATTTTCTTCTAATTATTGTGGCACAATCATTTTGGTGTTTTTAAGCATCTTTTCCCCCAGAAGAATGCATACCAATGCATTTAGTACTATTAGCATATACAGTCAGTGCATTTAATATTATTGGTTTATTTTCATGTATGTGAAACAGCAGAACAAATAATACAAATGGTGTATTTTCTGATATGGACATTCAGATTCTTCCATTTTTATCTTATTTAATACCATGGGACAGAAGAAACCACAATGTAAATATTATGTACAAGTATTTTTATCTTAAAAACACATAGATAATACAGATAAAATATTAAATATGAGATTCAAGGTTGCTTTCAATAAATTTAGTTCTGCTCATCCTTAGGTGTGTTATGGAGGCTACTGTTAGATTATCTTTATATTTATGTTCATGTTTATTTACAGTTATATTTTAATTTGTACTGAAAGTGCCTTACCTCAACATCATCCCTTTTCACACAATGCAACTGGTGTTTGCATACTGTCAGTTATAAACAGAAAGAAAACATTCACATTTCTGATCATGGAAAAGAAAAACATAAAGACTAACAAGATGTCTCAAAAGAATTAGATTATTTTTTTCATTCATGAGGGTGAACAAAAGAGGCCCAGTTGCAAGCATAGGGAAAGGTGCAATGTATGTTATTTTTAAATGTTTCAGAGTAAACTGAAAGCTCAGCTTTAAAATTGTAAGTACCAGCACAGTCAGGAAAGAAAATGCTAAGGCAAGACACCATAGAAAGAAATCCATAATAATCACACAAACTAAAGGGGTAGGAGGGAAGAATGACTGTCATTAAAGCAGAATTAATTCAATTTCCTTTCACAAAGCCCTATGGTTGTCCTTCTGTCATAGAATCCCAGCCATACAATGAAAACAAAGAGTCATCCCTTTACAGAAGTGATATTTACAGAGTATCTGTAAATCATTCCATGGAAATGAGAGCTTCTCTGTATTATGATTCTCTTCTCTAATAAAAGACTTGTAAGGTCTAAAATTAAGAAGTATACATGTTTTACAGCATTGTCGTAAGCAACATTACTTTTCCAGTTTGGAGGGTCAAATTCCAGCCTTACATTCAGGTAGTTTTGGACTGCTATTTAAGTGCATTATAATTCAGGATTTGCTTAATGCAGCAGTTCAGAATTAGAGCTGATACTTAGGTGCAATGTTGCAATGAGCAACAAACTTCTAGAATTAACCAAGTTAGTTCATGAAATCTTGCACTATCTCCAGTGAATTCTAGCTGAAGAACCAAAGAAAGCGCCATATTCAGGTAAAACTGTATTTCAAAAAGACTATATGATCGTAATAAATCTCAAACTCAACAGAAAGAAAATTACATTATAAAGTGAGGCACTTTTCCAAAGCAAACTTATTGGAAGATCTAACCACTATTACATACTCATACACATATGAAATAAAACTTCTTAGGGTAGGAATAACTCTTTGGTCCCTGATTTACTAGCCCATTATTAAGAATAAAATAACCAATTAGAAAATAATAATAATGGAGTTTACCCCAAAAGAGAAAGATAAGAAGGAGATATTACAGAAACTTTCATTCATTGTTTCACTATACTTTCACCACATTTCTAAGAGATCACATTTTGCAATTGTCATATACCCATTTATCAGCACTATTTAGTATTTGTACAATATTTAGCAACCTCCTAAAATAGGATCTGACTTTGCTATATCCAACAAGAACAGAGAAGGTAATCTTCCTCCAAGAATGTTTACTATCTTAATCCTCCCCCCTAAAATCTTTACAATCTAAGTATAAGATAAGGCACAACAGCTGGCTACAACCAGACTTAACGCAGTACATGGAAAATACGAGTTTTAGTCAGCATGAATGGCATTATAATCAAGTCTACTAACTTTCTAACAATTGATGAGTTTTTAGCAGAGCAAAAGACAACTGAAGGGAAGATTATGAAGTATCTTTGTGGATAACTATGGAAAACTAAATTTCTTCTTATCTTTTTTAATAGCCTGCAATGCAGATTTACACAAACCTATAAAAGGGTCTCCAGAATGAAAATGTGTAAGAAGTCACTATCTCTGCACTCTAGGTTTGGAATCACCAGAGACATCACAGGAGAATATTCATCAGCTCGTCTCACAAGAAACTCTTGTGCAGCTGACTCATGGGTATTAAAATTAAAGAAATAATATCAAAAGTTAACCAGTGATCTCACTTACTAAGAAAAGAGCACATTCCACCTAAGTGAGAAATTAAAAGCTTACAGTAAATATACCATATGTCTTCAAGCTGTAACCACCAACCCAAAATAATTCCTGAATTAGGAGACTGACTCCAATCTCACCTTATAGCGTAGAACTACTCTTTATTTTCCATTTTGCCCATTGAGTGTAACAGGGATTTAGTGTCTTGTTTCAGTTCAGGAAATATGGCATCATAAGCAGCTGCTAAAATACCCAAAAAGATCAATCTCATACCAGAACATAAAATATTGATAGATGTGCTTTCAGTATGTTTTCTTATCTGCTAAAAAGTTTCTCTCACATACTCACCACCCTTACGTTGTACATATCAGTCACCCTGTCAACATAATTTTTTGGGTTTGAATCATTCCAGATTCTTCTTGCCAGTGGAATAAACATCCCAGCATAGCTACTAAATTAAAACTGCGGTTGGTAACTTACAGCAGTTGAGATTTTAGTTCTCTTTTTGACATATAATACATAATATTATTTTAATATATTCTAATATGTAATAAAACATTTACTTTCGGGAATTGTGAAAGAGGTACAAGCAAGCTAAGCTGCATAATGACAAATGCCATTGGTTTCAAAGGCAACAGGCTTATAACTTGAATCTGCATTGTTGTACATTTGTCAGAGTAGCATTGCACCCAGACAGATTGGCATGCTTCAGAACATCAACACTTTCCCAAATTTTAACATTTGAAGCATCCCACAAGTGGTAATTTTGGTGTTTCCATATGACTATCATTGACCTCCTTCACCCCTGAAGGGCCTATAACATATCATATAGCTGCTACAAAATATTTATCTAAACTGCAGTTAAAATTTAGTAGCAAATTTAGTAGCAAAACCTTGTTCATGAAGATTTCACACATTTCGAAGAGGCCCCCAAATGTGAAAAATATATGGTCAATTAGTGACCACTTTCTACTGTCTGCTTAACACCCTGCCCAGTGTCTCTATATTCTGTAGCACTGTGGTCTTTCAAGAGCTTCCTAAGCTTTTACTTTCTGCAATTCCCTGATTCATTCACTGTACAACTTCCATAAAGAATGGAAGAGGCAAAGGGCTTACGGAAAAGAGCCTGGGCTACAAAAAGCCTGAAGCCTGGCAGACAGCCAGGGAAAAAAAGTCAGTGTAATTATATTATCATGCATGCATATAAGGAAAATAGAAAGTTACAATAATACCTTTGATTCTAGCATTTCCCAGAAACTGCAAACATAGAAATCTTCACAAAGTTGGGTTTTTTTTCTATTAAAAAAAAAGGAATCGTACAGCATCATACATATTTCTACTCATTCCAAGTTATCCACACACTTTTGCTGATGTGCAGAAGCAGCAGCAGCATAATGCAACTTGTAGTCACTTAAGTTGGTATGTCTGACAACAGAAGCGAGCCAACCACTCTTCCACCAGGTTTAGAGGCTATTTATTATAAAGCAAAGGAATCCTTGATCCCATGAAACCTGGATTAATTTTCAGGCTGTGCAGAACAAAGCTTTTACAACTCTTCTTCCCTTCAGTTTCTCCTCCCCCAACTTCTGTTCTTACCTTACTATCTCTACCAAGGCTGCGTCTCTTCAACAGTCCTGAACTCAGCCCCATCTCCAAAGCCTAATCCAATGCTTTCCTTTGGCACTTACTCAGGATCTAGAGCCAACTTTAGCTTCAGTTCCTGTCTTGTATCCTTCGTCACTCCTGCCTAGACCCTTTCCTATGGCACAAAATTTTTGATTATCACACAACATCCCTAGCTCTTGCTTCTCATTTTGTCTTGTTTCTAAACCATGTACAGTCTACTATCATCTTCTTCCCACTCCCATATCTTCCTATTAACTAGCAATTCTAGTATATCTCTTTAGTGCCATATTTTTTTAAATATGAAACTGTAATTAAAAACTGTTTTCATTTTGAAACTATTTGATCAATCATTTATCTTCAAATTCATTCCTCTGTTAGCAGGTCTTATCTCATATTGTAGCATCCAAAAATATGCTTCCTGGAATAATCACGTCTATACACTGACATTTACACCTCTTTTTTTGTAAATAACACCTTTTTCCTTCTATTGTCTCAAAGCAGTAATTGATCTCTACTTAATGATATGACATAACTAAAAATGCATAAAGGAAAATTTCCAGTATCCTTTGTATCTTTGACACTATAAGCAACAGAGATATCAATTATGTGACTAGCTAGCCAAGCCAGACAAATCATCAACCACATATTTTGTTTGTCAATTGTTACATTCTTATCTACTCATATTCTATTAACTTTAAGCTGTAGTGCTGAGAATACCTCAGATGAAGTTACAGGTGACAAGTTCCCTCTTTTTTCTTTGCTATTAATACAATAGTAGGATGGTGTTTAACAGAGATTATTTCAACAGCTACTCTAGCTTACTGTTGTACATTAGAAAATGATGCAAGACTACAGCAATGGACACCTTTCTCATTCACATTCACAGCAGACAATGAAAGCCTGTTGGCTTTCATTTTTTAAATAAGTCTGGGTCAAATAGTTCCATCTCTTAAATAAAAATAAAATAGTATGCTGAGTTATTTATTTTCAGCTTCAACTGCTGTACGGCCAACAGCCTGCATGCCTTTGCCATCTACACAGCATGCAGCATTTTCCTGTTCGTCTCCAGCAAGAGCCTAAGCAAAAACTTCATGCTATAAAATAAAATGATCAGGATCAGCAGTCTTGGATACCTATTCATAACTTCAAGTGAAGGGTAGATGTCAGACACAGAAAGTCTTGCCCAGGCACACCCTGTATTAGTTGGTTTCTCAGTACTATGCCATCTTGCATGGTCTTACTTTTGCCACACAAGGATACGTGACATGATCAGAAAGAATGAAGAAGGATCAGGCCAACACTTCCTCAACAGTGGAAGGCAACACTTTGCAACACATAGTCACCTGGGGTTTAGCTTCAAAAGAAGTTAAAAAATATGTTTTCACAGATCTCTTGATCATTACTTCAGTATAAAATGGAAGCAATGGTTAAGGTGTAATATAGTCTCTGTTAAGGTACTACACATTTACATTTTGTAACTGAGAGTGTAGGCAATTAGAAACCACATTTTGACTAATTCTACTAGTACTGACTGCTTAAAATGAAGCTTGGGAGGTAACTCACAAAACATAGCAATTTGTAGCCTTTATATTTTTCAGCTGATGAAAGAGCAGCCCATTCACAAATTATCAGTGAACGTTTTCAGACACACGTCACTTCTGTTTTCCACATGGGAGGAATTTGTTTCCAAAAAGCTAAACTTAGCATAATTTTTATTAAGCACAATCAGCTACGGACACTAGAAAATATCTCAGTCCAATTCAGTTATTCACAAATTAGTAACAATAATAATAGAGTACAGGCAAATTAAACACTATTTGAAATAATCCTCCTTCTAAGAAGCTGGTACAACCTTTAAAGAAGGCCAGAAAAAAGCTTTGCACATGTATACAAAGTAAAGTGTTTCATATTTCTAGCTGGGCTTTCAACTGCTTTCAGCAGAATCACCCCCTTGTTACAGTCTCTGAAGGAAACAAATTTGTAGTGTGTCCTTCTGTCTCTCTAATTTCAGTTTTTGTAATTTCACACAGATAGTAAATGTAACATTATAAAAACCTTTGAAGCAAGTCTTTCGTTATGAAGTTACTTGTAGGTTTTCTGATTTTAGTGAGGTCCTCTCAATGAGGCTTGAAAAATAATTTTATTAAAATGTGGACCCTATAATTAAGCTCCATGAGATTCAAGTAGTTTATGTAATTGACTTTTCATTAAACTTTTCATCATCTGTCACCAAAGCCATAATTACAGTGAAAACTAATCTGAGTTGCACACTAATTCCCAAAAAAGGATTTAGCATTACATATGGGTCTTCAGCATTATCTGGATATTTCAACTCCAAAAATCTAAATTTCAGAAGATATTTGTTTTAATCTTTTTTTTTGTCCTTTGCAGGACATCTTCCTGAGAGTTTTGTAACCTGACCTTTGTTTTCAGTTCAATTCTTTACACTAATGTTGATTATAATGTTCAGAAAGTCCTAACTGAAGCGTATTATGTTTACAAGGTTGATCTTATTACAGACTCAAAAAATGTATTTAAAAGACAAAAAATTATCACAAACTTCAATGACTTTATAAATCCACTTTAAAAAAAAATATCTAAGAAACAATCCTTATTAAACCATTATTAAACCATTGTTCCTCAGGTGCAGTATTCTTATACTAGGGGCTCTGTTACTGGTAGAAAATATTTATTTACTTATTTCAAAGCTTATTCAAATGCAAAGAGCTTCTAGATCCTTAAATTAAGAATTCAAATGCAATTTCCATGACTACCAAGGAAATTTGACAGATGCTTGAATTTGTTATGCAGAATTTAATATACTAGGAATCTCTTTTTAAAAAAGAAGTTGCAAGTTTGCATAATCCTCCTGTTCCAATTCAGTTAATTTAAAAGAAAGACCTGTATTTGAATTATTATTTTTTAAGAAATATAAGAAAATCATTTTCACAGGACATGAAAAATAGTACAGAAAACCTTGTGTGCCCTAGTCTTTGTTTCCTTGATTTTAATAATTTTTAGGTTTTAAAAGCTGTGAAATGGTTATAATATACATAATTTTTTGAACAAAATTTCTAAAATAACCCACAGGAAAGTCCAATACCTCTTTTCCACATCACCTCCCATCAAATGAAGAGACAGAAACCATTTCCCTTATGAGTAGTAACAATGAATTATAAAATCTCTAGCCCTATTTAATATGGATGGCACATTAACTGTTTTATTTTCTGTCAGTACTTGTTTGGTTGTACTTAACAAGAATACCCAGTTGAACAAGTGTTCATATGCACAATATTCACAAATAAAAAAAATATTCATAGGTAAGTATTTTTTTTAACACAAGACCAGCAGAAGCTGATACACGCTGAAATATGAATCCTATATGGCACTATCCAGAATTTTTAATATATTTTCCAGTAACTACTGGAAAATTAAATAAACGTAAGAGTCATGTGAAATACATGTTTTTGACAGAAAACATTAGCAATGTAAATATGCATAATGGTCTAGACTCTGAACCCCCTACTTCAGTCAAATCAGTACCTTTTTCTTTACGCAGGTCCACTAATTGCAGTGACGTTCTCTATGTACGATGTTATTCAACATTAGTAACACCACCACAATCTAGCCTTAGAAATTAATGGTTAAGTAAAATATACTTCATCTACTTACATAAATTCGGTACAAAATCACCATGATTATCAAGAGGGCTGAAGACTACCTGTTAAACATGATGCTTAAGACATGAAGCCACGCTCTGGCTTCCATTATGCCCTGGGTTGGTACTCATCTGCATTCACTCAGAGCTGCAGAGCTCATTGCTTCTTGGGAGAGTGACACTCTGCTATAGGTCTCAAAGTTAAGCCTGTGTGTTTCAAAATGGTGATGAAATGCTATGCAGAAATTAGTAAAAACGTAAATCCTACAACTACTGTTGTGAGGCTAAACTCTATTCTACTCCTCTGCTTGTGAAACCAAACCTGTAATAAGCCTATAAGCTAAAAGCTATCTATGATTTAGAGTCAATATTTCTTAATATCCAATTAGAATTAGAATAAATCCATTAATAGTTCTTTTATAATAGCACTTAGCTTGTTAAAACACATAAAAGGCTTGGCTCCCTTGGGCCACTTTACAATGGCAGTACAGTCAGAGATGAGAAAACACTACCCACTTGATGAAGGACAAAACCTAGTTCAAAATGTACACCACCATGTTGTTTCCTATTTCGTTTCCCATTTTATTTGTACAGTTCAGACCTATTACGAACCAAATTTTAAATAGTGGAATGTTTCTATTACAGAGGGATGCAATGCTGTTCAACTTTAGTTGTGTTTTAAATTCACCATTATCCCTGGACATAAACTCCACTGCTACTACCACTTATTAATAAACCAAAATAATTCACACTGAAGATATGTAAGTGCCTAGATGAAACAGATACAAGACAATTTCATTTTTTCCAGTTGTTGGCCATTGTGCACACTTTTGCACTTTGGAAATTTATTAGTATCTAGTGAAAAAAAAAACCACAGATGAGGTAACTTTGCAAGTGAAACAGTTAACTTACAAAGTCTTGAAATGTATGTTAAATTTACAATGTATCTGTAGACACTCCCATATCTGCATTAAAATAGAATAACTAATCTGAGACACATTGAGCTAGACAACCACTGGTATGCACAGAAAATGACAGTGTGTCCTTTCTCTAGATGATAAATTCAAATCCAGCCACGTAAGCAGGATGAACATTACAAATGTCTCATAGCTGCTGACAGTTACCTGTATAAAATAAGTGGATCATTTTAGTATGTCCCTTAATGTAATTTATTTCTGTGAAGAAACCAACTATCCTCATTAGCCATTTCTGACACCTATACAACCAGAGGTGAAGGACTAAAATGCAACAAGAACCAATTTTTGCAGAACATCTTCCTGAAGCACTGAAATAATGTAAGTTTGAAACATCACATTTCAGTCAGAAGGATAATTAACCCCACCATAATATAATGACAGTAGCAATGGTCATGATGTGATAAAGAACACACATGCAAAATTAATTTTCTATGCTGGTAGGCTTCAGGAACAAAACATTAATGCTTAATGGTCTTAAACAAAAATTACTTTGTGAAGTTTGATGTAAGCTCACATGACTTGAAATGAATTTCCTTTCCAAACAATTTCCTTTCAAAAGATAAGATCTGGTGTGGGTACTATGGCAATAAAATTGTATGTCCATGTATCACCAAATTTTTCACCAAAAAACACATTAAAGAATATGCATGTTCTACCTTATAACCACTGTTTGCAGCTGTGTAGGTTTTCTCATAGTAAGTACAACTGTGCGTAATGTGAAGGTTCAGATAGGATTTCTAAAGACTCCAGCACAGTGTTCAACAGTGAATCTTATCGCTAGCAAGTAAATTTGATTTATGATAAAATGTAGTAAGAAAGTCAAGCTTGATTTAGCTTCAGAAGAAGAAATATTCTTACTGTGCCAAATCTATTTTTAGGTTTCTCCAATTCCAATCCAATTAAATTAATTGTGATTCGACTAAAAACTCATTGACTACTTTAATTTTGCTGCAACATTTAAATGCAGTGAGTATCTTCACAACTTAGTCCCTGTAGGATGCCTTGATTCTACCCATTCCTATCACTAGTGGGTTTTGTTGTTGGGGTTTTTTTTTTACTTTCACATTTTCCACCAATGGATAGAAGAGACAGCAATTTATAATAACTTTCCTCAAAATAAAGGCAGAGTGAGGATGATTATTCAAACAGAAACACTCAGTGACTTCTTGCTACTGTACCTTTCTGCTGTGAGTATCCACAGCTGTAATTTCTATTCATAAAACACACTGTCATTATTTTACACAGAATAACACAATTGCTGTGAACATGTTAACTCATGCTGATTCATAATAACAGTATTTTATTACTGCCTGATAACAGCAATGAACTTTCACCACTTCTGTGACCAAGCCTTAACATTTTTCTGGATGTAACACCTATTTGATTTGTATTTCACTTTAAAACATCCAGGATCAAGTAAGCATGGGACAAATTCAACACTCCATCAGAATTCAAAACAATAAAAATATATGATAAAAAATGTGATTTTAATGGTGAGTTCCTAAGCCCAGTAGAAGCACTGCTGTGTATGAAATACTGCATGTCAGTAAATGCAAATATATGCATCGCTTTAAAAGCAGGAATCTACTGTTACATCTAAACCTTTGTCTGCTATGAAATGCACTGCCTTTTCAAATAAGTTACCTGACCCCCCTGAGAAAAAATAAACATAATCTTGAAAACAAATAGTCATGGCCAATACCAAATTTTTAAAAAGAGAGAGAGAAAAAGTAACATTACAATGCTACCCCTCATGGGAATCCAGCTTCATTACAATCATCGTTGTGTCTGCCTTTGTCCTTGGTATGCTCTCCTTTCATGCATGCTCTGCTTTCCTTGCTCACTGCATTAATCACTGTCCACAGTTGGTATGATTTAGCTGTGGTTCTGTTAAGAATATCACAGACTGTTCAAAAGTCAAGAAGTACAACAGTAATTATGAATTAAATAGAGTTTAATAACACAGTACGAATCCTTGCAAAGTCAAATTCCCATATGCAAAAATGTTACATAATTCCATATACTCTATATGTCATTTTTTGAAAGATACCTGTTAAAAATAATTGCACTGTTGAACCTACAGTGGTCATCAGTGACAGGTTACACACTTAGCTAAAAACAGTATTTTACAATTTTACCACCAATCCCTATCTTGATTGTCTAATTAAACTTCACTATTGGAATGCATGACTAAATGGGCCTTGGTAACTTCTGATGTAATTTCTGATAGAAAAGCCATTAGTTTCTGTAGTAAAAAGTCAAATAATGCTTTATTTCCTTAACTTCTACATGTCCTTGTCAGGCTGCTTATTAAAAAAAAAAAAAGCTAAGAAATTTGCAAGTGGAGCTTGCAAGAATAAATAAGCCTCACCACGCAAATCCCTCAAGCTTTATATGCAACACTACATGCAACTAAAAGTGTCTACAAGCTCGCTTTCCCCTTTTATTTCCTCTCTCTCATACACACACAAAGGAACATACACAAGTCAAAACCTTCAGTACAGCTCTTCTCCATAAGACAAGTCAGAAAAATACACCCATTTAAAGAAGTAAAGGTGGAAAAAGTACCTGATCTAACAGAAATATACATGTATGTATACAGAGTAATTAAAAAAAGGAATTTATTTATTAGTGAATTCCAGTCTTCTTACTCTCTCTTACAAGTTTTCCTTGCTATGTAGCTAACAACAGGGCTACTCATGGAAGAATACTGAACCTTGTGTTCAAATAATTAACACAATTCTCTTCATATACATATGTGAAGAGTGTTTTATCAGTAAAGTGTCACAATGCTTATAGCAAGATGTTACTATTCTGGTCAGAATTTTTGTTTTGTATGACTCTGCCTGCATTATTACCTGCAAATATAACACCACAACCAGTAAAAACAGAAGATAATGCAAATGGACAAGGCTTCTCCAGGAAAAAATTGCTCATTTTTTCCTAACAACAGGAAACAGGCTTTTAATTACCTACATTCTCACATCAACTTTCAACTAACACATAATGTAATCGATACAGTGATAAAAAATGTTTAGTTTATATGCTTACCCACAGTCAGTTTCATCAAAAGAATAATGAAGGTTCATGTTCCCCTTCAAAAATATAGTCTACATAGCAATCACTTTTTAAATAGCACATGACAGCTGTTTTGGAGATGTTGTTTTTTTTAACGTAATTCAAACGGTATACACTCTCATCATGGGACCCAGAAGAATTATTATCTTTGTGCCCTTTTGGCACACCATGCAATAAAAAGTCACTCTGTACTTCCTACAGAGTTCCACACATTAATTTATTTTTAAGGCACTGTTAGTGTTAGCAATACAGAGGCAATTGGCCCACACACACTGTGCCTTAGTCCTGTGATCCATTTATGGGCTCTGTCGGGCAATGAGGGGGCAACCTGATGGTCTCAATCTCTTCTCCCTCTACTCAAGTTCTACTATCTAACACCCCGATACCTCCTGCTGAGGCTCAAGGCTCATTAGCATTCTCCATCCCATAACTCCAAGTACTGGCAACTTGATCATCTCACCACGCTCAACACTGCCTGTTGGAAAGCTCATCAGACTTACCAATACTCCCCAACAAAACATAGCTTTCTGCTGATGTTATGAAGGTGATAAAAAAAATTCATGGATGACTCTCCAGTCACTATTTTGCTCTTAGATTTCAAACAGGACAAATACTTAGGAGGCAAGCCTTAGTCTTCACTAAAAGGAAGGGCTCTTTCACTGAACCCATTCTAACCTTGGACCCTGGGAAGAGCACACAGATGGACCAAGCAGTGGTACTCATCACCACCTTACTGCTGAGAAATCTGATGCATGCACGTAAATAAATAGCAAAATGGCTGCCTTAGAGAAAGATCAGGAGCGGAGAAAAATAATTTTTTAAAAAGACTAATACAGAGGGGGAAACAGTTCACAGTTTCCAGAATATATTAACATATCTCTAAGTCAGTTAAATTTTGGTTGCCAGTTCATATGTTCCATAGAAAAAATAGACAGTTAACTCTCCCCTTACTTTTTGTGAGTTGGATGCTCAGTTACCCCATCTTCATAGATGTGCAGATGTAGCCCAACTGACTCTCTGAAATGTATCAAAAAGCTATCAAGTAGCAGATCCAGATCCTAGAAACAGCAAATATTTGAAGTTGTTTCCCTCAGACCGAAAATATATTCTTAAGCCCTTCACCATATAGCTTGCGTTTCCCAACTTCACCATCTCTAAAAAACTGATCAGAAAGCATGTCTCTGAAAGAAATCAGTTCCTAATCCAGCCTGTACTGCAAAGGAAAAAAAAAGACATGCAATAGCTTTTCCTGATGGCTCCTCCCAGGTCTCAATTCAGTATGAAAAATGAATAATTTGATTGATCCTTAATTAATTATGATAAAGATTTCTGGATGAGAAGTTCCATTATTCACACACAGTGCCTGGGTGCAGGTATATACACATTATATAGTGTTACTAGTGACCATTCTGCTAGAACTACAGTAATTTTCTTGTGTGCATGACATCTTGAAAGGATGGCAGAAATTTGCAGCTGCTCTTCAATTGATCCAATACAGCCACATGAGTCTTCCTCATGACAGAAGTACCTGCCCTCACTGTCCCTCTTATATTGCCCAAAGCTTTACCTAGCATTTGCTAGCAAACAATAACTGCTCTCTACAAGTATGGGCCTTTCTTACATCCCACCATTGCATCAGCGACACTACTGGAGTAGAGCAGTCAGTGTACAATGTAAGTAACTTCGACAGGGATGTGTGATGCCTTGGGGAGAAAACACAATGCAACTAGATACAAAGCTCTCCTTGGTAGCTGTCCAAAGAAAATTGATGATAATATTAGTTTTGAAATACTATGAAACTTCATAAGCAGGTGCTTTGGCGTGTAAGAGCCTGGACAAAAGCCATTTAGGACCTCAAGCATCTGGGCAGTACTTAAGGCACTGGGTACTAGCTGACTTGTAGTCACTGTAACATCCCTCTCACATGCTGGAGCTGGATGAATGGATTCATGGAGTCAGAACAACTGCCCCTTCCTTGACTCCATATACAGATCCATTTCCATTTAATGGTATGATCTTTCCTCAAATATGTCAGACATTACTTCAGTTCTGGAAGAAAATGACTTATGGTAGGCAAACACGTAAGCAGAAACATGAGAAGTGTGCAAAGAATACTACAGTTTGAATTTCAAGTCTGTTGCTCCTCTCCTTGTTGGATTTAATGAACACTGACACAACTACATGAGTGACTGATTTCAGCTAAACTAAAGTCGATTTACAATGAGGCTGAAACCTTAAAACAATGATATGGTTTTATCAGTCATAAAATGTTTCTCTCTCATCATGGAAGTACTTATTCTCATTGCCACGCTGTCCAGTAATTTTATTGCAAATAAAATTCACAATGTTCCCAATGCTCCCTATGACTCTGACTAAATTTTCATAATTGTTTTAGGCATTTTTTCTCTGCTTTACATAAAAAAGATCTTCAGAAGAGTAGTTTAGTTTAATTTATAAAGCGTATGATCAAAGGAGCTGGACATCTGAAATAAACGTTTAGCCAATCACCTCTCTGCTTACAGTAGAAATCTGTCACGATAATCAAAAGAGAACATTGCAAAAGCAATTGCTGAGAAACACCTCACATCTTTGCCATGTGGAAGAGGGGCTAACTTGTATTTCAGCATCCTATAAAACAGCCAAGCTACTTTTCTTTTAAATTTCTAGTGCAGGAATACCATCAGTACACACTCTAGCTTCCATCATTGCCAAGTTGAGTACAAATTGAGAAAAACTTCTCCAATCACTGAATCAGAATTCACACTTGTTCACCACCAAGAGGCAGAAAGACATCCTTGTCACTTCTAAATCCTTATCCAAAATCACAGGAACAGAAACAAAATTATTTGGAGCTAGCTACAACTTTTCATTCCTCTAAAGCAGTATGAAATGTGAAGAGAAAATATACCTTCATAGAATTTTGCCAAAGAATCAGGTAAAGAGTTATCATATTCACAGCAAGGAGAAAAGTGCTACCAAGAGAGAGAAAAAAATTAAAAGAAAAACCTGTCCTACAGGATAGACATGCAACTTTTTAATCGTAAGTACATATTTTAAACCATACTTGATATTTACACTGTGTTTTAATCCAAGGGTTAGGAACTGCAGTTATGCTAAAGAGCCCTTATGAATGATAACTTCATTCAAACCATTCACAATGAGGGTTTTCATTCAGAGAATTTTTCTGTACTTTGTGGACAATTAATGTGCATATGTTAAGGCTGCCATAAATACCAACTTTTTAACACCAGAAGCACATGTTGCTGAATCAGAAAAAAGAATTCTTTATACTGTAAGTAAAGCTTTAGGAGTAGCTACACCTCAAGACTTTGATTACTTAGTTACCTTTATTTCCAACACTTCAAAACAGCCTCTGTAGCACTTTGCAAGATACCAGCCTAAGCACTTAAAAATTATACCTGTACCTGAAATTTACAAGGCAAAGCATTTCTAGAGCTGTGAAGATAAAAGAAAGACATAGAAATACATGGAATGAATAGAAGGTGGAAAAGAAGATTCTTGTGATGATATGGAAACAGAGAGTATATACATTAAAAATCCTTTTAATAAGCCTGATAACCTGCATCCTCCTACACATTCCTTGACAAAGACATACGGAAAGGCTTTGAAGCTAAATGAATACAAAGAAGCTCTCCACAAAATAATCAGGTCAAAACCTTCATAATTTGTGTAAATGGGCCTTACAAATACAAAGAAAAAATATTCCGGAATGTCGTCTTTCTTTTTTTTTAATGATGTACAAAGAAGGGGTAACGTATAAAGATGGGATAGCAAGGGTTGCATGGTGGATTTTACATGAAAAGACTCAGTGGTAACTGAAATAGTACTGGACAGTGAAATTACAATCATCAAAATAAGGAAACTGGAATTTTCACTTGAACAATGTAAGCATGGGGCTGTTTTAATTTTTTGTCAAGAACTAGAAGTCAGATGTCAAGTAATATTTAAACTTCTAAGCTAGGAATCTTTCTCTGAATACCTAGTAGTAATGAACTTGAAGCAAGACAAAAGGACCCAGAAGCTGGCATTAAGTCTCATTTCTACTAATCAGAGCCTGGTTTAATCTGTGCACATTTTTGTAAATGCTAAATGCAAAATTGTATTCAGAACGTGAAAATTTACACACACACACACACACACAGAGGCAAAAGAGAAGGGACAGATTTCCAAAATCCCATTTGGGAAAAAAAATATCAATTTGCCCAAATATTCCACGACATTTACAAGAATAATAGTTTTTCCCTCGGTTTAGATTTTTAGAGAAGAATGATAAATATTTTGAGTTTTAAAGAATTATAAAATATGTTTAAATCAAGTAGGATGAGAATTATTATAATTAAACATTTCAAATAACCTGACACAAAGTGCTTCCCAGATCTCTGCTTCTCAAAAATATTTGACATATCTTATTAACAAAATCTATACAAAAAAGCTTTCAGAATCCTTTCCCCCAAAATAACTAAATCCCTTTTATTTATTACAAAAAAACTGGAGAACACAAAGACAAAAACCTTAAGATTAAACATTTTTTGAACTTTAACTGTTTCCTATAAAGAATAAGTCAGAAGAGGAAGTCACAAAGAGACACTGTTTTAATATAAACTGTTTGAAGAGATTGCCATGCTTGCTACAACACATAAAGGGTAAAAACTTATCATTCTTGAATTTGAAGACCAAAAAGCAAGTAAGTATAGATAATACATAATATTCTGTCAACTGATGTAAATTATTTCATGATCATTTTTCATACAAAGGAAATGGATATTAAGTGTGAGAAGACATTTTAGACTGTATGAAATACTTTTGGGTTTTTTCATGATTACATCTCCTAAAGTAAGTACAAACAAATGTTTGATAAAACACAGAAATACACTTTGGAAATACTGATCTGACTAGATCCCAAGAACATCTATTACTATTAAGATTAGGCTTATGCAGTAACCAGGAAGTAACAAGTTTAAAAAAAAAAAAAAACCTACACAACAAAAACAGAAGCGAGAAAAAGACAGAGCTGCAATACTTGACTTTCTTTGCACTACAGGTGGCTCCAGCTTTCACCTGAGACAAAAAATTGTTATCGCCTCTTTTTCTTAAAAATGTAAGAGTGATAGACCTGCTGTCCTGCAAAAATTCCTTCTGGATTTCCCTTACTTTTTTTGGTCTCAACTGATTCTTCTCATTGTAAAACATTATATAGTTACTATACTTTATAAAAAGGAAGATGCACTTCAGTGGAGACTGAAATTACAAAATATGTATACATATATCAAAGCATATACCTGCACATTTTAATGTCAGTTTAGACTGAAAGAAATTGTAAATCACCAAAAAAGGAGCTCATTGTATACATAAGGTGAGTTAAAAAATAATATTGTTGCCTGAAATAAAAGAAATGGAGTGGAATCAAGAACAGACAAAGAAGCTGTGATTGAACATGTCCTTTCATTGTGAGGTCTTTGAAAGAATAAAGAATTTCTTAGGGAAATTTTTAAATCTTTCATTTGAAAAAATTTAATAATTTGTATTGTTTCACAAGGAAAACAAAGGCTGGTTGTAAAAAGCGAATTTCATTATTACCAGGGATTGCAACAGGCCTGAATGCTAGAAGCTAGAATAAATAAAATAATGAGAAAAAAGTTCACATTAGAAGTACTGAGTAACCCATGCAGCCCAGTGAGATCCATCCCAGGATTCTGAAGGAATTGGCTGATGTAGTTGCCAAGCCACTCTACATCATATTTTAAAAGTTGTGGCAGTCAGCTGAAGTCCCCAGTGACTGGAAAAAGGGAAACATCAAGCCTATTTTTAAAAATGGTAAAAAGGAAGATCCTGGTCACTACTGACCAGTCAGCCTCACCTCCATGCCCAGTAAGATCATGGAACAGATCCTCCTGGAAGACATAACAAAACATATGGAAGGTGGGGAGGTCACTGAAGACAGACACCATGGCTTCACCAAGGGCAAATGCTGCCAGACTAATTTGGTGGCCTCCTACGATGGAGTAACTGCATCAGTGGACAAGGGAAGAGCAACTCATGCCATCTACATAGACTTCTGTAAGGCCTTTGATATGGTCCTCCATAACATTCTTGTCACTAAATTGGAGAGATATGGGTTTGTCAGACGGACTGTTAGACGGATAAGGAACTGGCTGAATGGCTGCATACAAAGTGTTATAGTCAATGGCATTAAGTGGAAGCCAGTAAAAACTGGTGTCCCTCAAGGGTCCATACTGGTACCAGTACTATTTAGTATCTTCATAAATGACATAAGTAGTGGGATTGAGTGCACCCTCACCAAGTTTGCAGATGCCACCAAGCGGAGTGGTGTAGTTGATATGCTTGATGGAAGGGATGCCATCCAGAGGGACCTGGACAGGCTTGAGAAGTGGGCCCATGTGAACTCCATGAAGTTCAACAAGGCCAAGTGATACCCCCGGTATCAATACAGGCTGGGGGAAGAAGGGATTGAGAGCAGCCCTGCGGAGAAGGACTTGGGCATACTGGTAGACAAAAAACTGGACATGAGCCGGCAATGTGCACTTGCAGCCCAGAAAGCCAATCATATCCTGGGCTGCATAAAAAGAAGCATGGCCAGTAAGTCGAGGGAGGTGATTCTCCCCCTCTGCTCCACTCTTGTGGAGACCCCACCTGCAGTATTGCATCCAGCTCTGGGGTTCACAGTGTAAGACAGACATCGACCTGTTAGAGTGGGTCCAGAGCAGAGCCATGAAAATGCTTAGAGGGCTGGGACACCTCTCCTATGAAGAAAGGCTGAAAGAGTTAGGGTCACTCAGCCTGCAGAAGAGAAGGCTCCAGTGAGACCTTAGTGCAGCCTTTCCCTACTTAAAGGGGGCTTATAAGAAAGATGGAGAGATTTTTTACCAAGGCCTGTAGTGACAGGACAAGGGGCAATGGTTTTAAACTGAAGGAGGGTAGATTTAAATTGGACATAAAGAATAAATTTTTTATTTTGAGGGTGGTGAGACACTGGAACAGGTTGCCCAGAGAAGCTGTGGATACCCCATAATTGGAAGTGTTCAAGGTCAGGTTGGACAGAGCTTTGAACAAACCTGATCTAGTGAAAGATGTCCCTGTCCATGGCAGGGGGTTGGCCTAGATTATCTTTAAAGGCCCCTCCCAACCCAAACCATTCTATGTTTCTATGATTCCATGATTCTTTGAAAATGAGAAAATCAAAGGAAATTAAAAGAAGACATGCTTATCACTTCACCATAACCCAAGAGGTTTTCAATGCCTAGACAAAGCATCTACAAAGTGTCTGTAAACTCAAATTTTTAAGTGATATCATCATTTAGCTCTCAAAATGCCAGCTCAAGCTTTTTACCTCCTTTGAAATTCCCAAATTTTTGTTGCCATTTCAAGCCATCAGTATAGCTTGTGGTCACTCAACAAATGTTTTAGACCCAAAAAACTATGATCAGCTGGTCTACTTGTGTTTTGACATAAGCTTGAAGTGCTAATTTGAGTAGTGACATTTTTAGGCTTCTCAGGATGACTGTGCTATCAAAACTACAAAAGTAACAAACAAAATTCTTCTCAGAAGGTTTTCTTAAAAATTGTGAAGAACACTTATGAAAAAGTTTTTTGAGATGCAGCACACAGGAAAATTAGAACTTTTCACATAATAAAATTATTACCGGGTAGCACTTTAATGCTGACTGCTCTGGTAAGAACTATCTTTTGCATGATCCAAATAGCCAGCTAACACTTTGCCATGTTACTTACTCTTCTGAAACACTTTCCTTTCACTCTCCAGAGTACATGGACATGCAGCATGGGAGCTTCAGTCACAGACATGATACTGCAACACTAAAACTACACTTAAGGTTAAGATTTGGTATTGACAGATAATGGCCACTGCTTTTTAAAATCTTCAGTGAAATGTTCAGTGCTTCAAATTGAGTGGGTGCAAGAGAGCAACATTTAGAAAGTGCATTCTTAAGATAGGACATGAAAAATCTCTCTGATACTTTTTTCCCAAGACCTGACTAAACTGTTTTTTTCTACTTAGAATCTTTAGACTTGGTTTATTACAAAGATTTCGATGATATTATGAAAACTAAAGTGGAAGATTACATTCTATGGGGCTTACATGGATAGATTTTTATAACAGGGGTGCTGCAGGGGTGACTTTTGTGAGAGGAAGCCAGGGGCTGTGCTCAGGTCAGACAGACACAGGTCCAGCCGCCTCCAACAGACCCACTGCAGGACACTGCTGAGCCTATAAGTGATGCTGGTGGTGTCTCTGTGCTAACGTATTTAACAATGCATAAAAAATGCTGCACAGCAGCTGTAAGAGAGGAGTGAGAAAATGTGACAGAAACCGCCTTGCAGACACCAAGGTCAGCGAAGAAGGAAGGGGGTCAGGTGCTCCAGGCACTGGAGCAGAGTAGCCTGTAGATAAGACCATGGTGAAGCATGTTGTCCACATGCAGCCCATGGAAGACCACAATGGAGCAGAAACCCATGCTGCAGCCCATGAAGGTCCTCATGATGCAGCAGGTGGATGTGCCCTGAAAGAAGCTGCAGCCCATGGAGGAGCAGGCTCCTGGCAGGAGCTGCAGCTTGTGGAGAGGAACCCACACAGGACCATGTCATCTGGTAGGAACAGAGGCCTGTGGGGAAGCCAGGCTGGAGCAGTCTGTTCCTGAAGGACTGTAGCCCATGGGGGACCCACACTGGAGAAGGGGAAAAAGTAAGGAGGAAGGAGTGGCAAAGATGAAGCATTGTGAACTGACTGCAACCCTGGTTCCTCATCCCACCCTGCACCACTCAGCGAGGAGGAGGTAGAAGAGTTGAGAGTGAAGTTGAGCCTGGGAAGAAGGGGGAGTGGGGTGAAGATGTTTTTAGTTTTGTCTTTGTTTCTTACTATCCTACTCTATTTCTAATTGGCAATAAATTAAATTAATCTTCTCCAAGTCGAGTCTGTTTTGCTTGTGGTGGTAATCGGTGAGTGATCTCCCTGTCCTTATCTCGATCCACAAGCTTTTTCATCCTATTTTCTCCCCCCATCATGCTGAGAAGGGGGAGTGACAGAGCGGCTGGGTGGGTACCTGGCAGCCAGCCAAGGTTAACCCACCACACTTAAGCATAGCAATACAACTTACTGAGACTTAAAGCTGGTTTCATTTCTACAAAATTAAAATCCAGATAAAAAACCCAAATCGTTAATTCCACCTTTTCTTTTTTATATATAAATATTCGATTTTATGAACAGCATTATTATCTGCATCTGGACAATGGTGGCCCTTTTTTCCTAGTCATGACTGAAATGAGACATTAAAATCTCTTCAGAGTGCATGTGTATGCTATTATAAAGAATGAAGACGCTAGACTAATCTTTACATGCACTAGACAAGCATTAATAAATTCTAGAGATCATTCACAGGATTCCAGCTGTTGTATCAGACATAGGCATAATTCTGTGATGCATTTACAAAGACATTTAACATGAAGCACATTTTAATCCCGCTGAATTCAGTAGGAACCCCTCAGTTATGAATTTAGGTAACAGATTATATTCAGCTGGAAATTACATGTTAAGAAGTTAAAACACATTCTTTAAAGCCATGCCATGAATTCCCTACTGACCAAGAGCCTTAGTGTGTAACATCTGGTATCAGAGAAATATTTAACAAAGGTAAGTAGATAACAAAAGATAAAGATATTCCTACACTATATTCTTTCACAATGATACCAAGAATGCCTGATTATCTATAATATAATAAAACACAGTATCACAACATTGCCAGGAGAACTTGAATACCAATAAAAGATTTTGTAATTGTCAGTTCAAATAAGAAAGAATACTTCATGTCATTATCATGCTGTTTACATGCTGTATGTATACACATAAACACATCCCGACTAGTGCTGAGCTTTGAAATAAATGATAGACAAAGATACAAAGAAAAATGCAAACAGGATAAATTACAATGGAGATTGATCAGAACTGGACTATGCTAAATGATTCTATTATCTTTCTTTGACAAAATACTTGAGTTTTTAGACATAGGAAAAAAATACAACTAATCTATTTGTATTGAGATACCACTGGTTAGTATTCTTCAGTAAAGCATGTACGAAATGGGGAAATTAATGGTCAAAATCAAAGCCAACCGGGATTATTGTAAGAAATATAAAACACAGAACAAACTATGTTCTGAGCTGAGCTGAGCTGAACAAACCCGCTATAGACCTACATGGAATTTATAACATTATTTCTGCATGATCAGCTTTGCAATTTTAAGAATTGTAATTATTCACTTTGCTGCAAAAACCAGAATAAGCTAATGAAACGTGCTAATGATGATACAAAGCTAAAAGGGATTGCTTTCCATTATGGTGGAAGGCGTTGCCATCGTACAGGAGGATCTGAATATCACGTTAAAGGAACTGGATCTAGAGTACTGGAATAACAGAAATAACAGAACTACCAGCTGTAAAAAGTACAAGGTAAAGTTCTGAAAGACTACTGCAAAGGTTGGTTATTATATCCAGCATAAAAATACATATGTATATTAATTAATGATGGAACTATTATGAAAAGCCAATGACGTGCAGCTGTTTCAAAGGCAAGGAAGTTTCTGGAAAGAATAAGAATATACTTTCTTCGTAGAGTTAGAGAAGAACTAATGCTAATTATATAAAAATCTAGTCTTTGACAATATTACATCTTTAAGCTTACACAGATTTCAGTTATCCATGTGCAAGAAAAGTGTATTCCAAATGGAAAAGGTACAGATAGGGTGTACCAGGCTAAGAAAAAGAGATTCCATGTTTCAGGAAAGACTCAATAAGCCAGCCTATAAAAATAAAGGCTAACTGCTATTGATAAGTAGTTTGGAAAGGAGTACAAAGGGGCAGGTGGGTAAACACAAGAGAAGAAGGTTTATTCAAATGATAATCACAGTTATAAGCATAAGGTACAGCCCAAGTGGTTATAAACTAAGGCTAAGTCTCAAAGGAAACCAACTTACCAATTTAACATTTTCAAAACAATAATCTGTTTACTGCCTCAAATAACTGTTCATCCCTTAGGACCCTTCTGGGCATCTTTCAACTAGAACCATACAAATGGTTCACTCAGGATTTATCACATCTGAATCAGCAGAAGAATAAATATGTGAAAATGGTTCAGAGGGAAGGGGCCAGTGGAAAGACGCAACATCAGGAAAATCAGGAACCATAACAGAGAGCTACCAACACCTAAGTTAAAACTTTTCCAAAGGCAGATGAGCTTCTGGGTGGGTGGCTGCCATTTTCCTTTTCATTAATCCTTCAACAGTGCTGATTAAGGTTTTTGTGCAGATAATTTGATAGAGAAAACTCAAAAGTGCTTGTTTTTTCTTTTTTCTTTTTCCCTCATTTCCCCCTTTTTTTCATGTTTTACTGGCTGCATCCACAAGTTTAAAATAACAATTCTGGTATGGGCTGAACAAAAGTAAGTGCAGACTATAAATTAGAAATAGTATGAGTTATCAAAAGATCCATGCTCAAAAACTGATTCAAGACGAATCTCAATGGTTTAGCACTGTATAAGAGATTTATTCTAATGTTTAATAGGCAAATGTTACCATTCTGTAGCATAAAGCTCACTACTGCCATATTAATACCCTATAACCTTCCTTTTGAGATTCCATTTCCAAAAAATCTACCTTTTGAAAAACTACATGAAATGGAAAGATGTCCCCTGACAAACTAGAGCATCAAAACCAAACAGAACAGATCCTCATTCTAATTAACGTTCAGCCACTGACTTGGTTAGTGATTTTAAGTTACTTGATCAATCTATATGGGATATTTAAACTCCCAGTGCCAGGTAAAAAGCAATGGGAGTTGGGCATCCACCTCTCTTTAGAAAATCTCCCTTTTAATGCTTCAATCAACAGAAAACATGCATTAAAAGAAAATAAAACGTAGCAGAAAGATACTAAGAAAGTCAAAAGTAAGTATTTAAGTGTAAATATGAATGATTAGGTCAGTGTACTCTAGTAACCTGGTACACTAGTTTCCTATCACAGATAATTTTATTTTTAACAGTTACTTAAAGCAAAATGATAGCAAAATGTGTGATTCTATGCCCCAAACATTTTACTACCACACAAAACTGCAGAAAAGCATACTGAACATGAGAGAGGCAGGGAACTGATAATACACTCTGCAAACTTCCAATGTCATGAACTGCATCAAAACCTTAAAATTACCAAGATACCACCAATTTTCTACATCTCAAGAGCAAAATACCCATTTTTGGAAGACAAAAAAGGAGTTTGTTTTCTTTAATCTGAGCTCTCTTTCATGAACAGTGCAGGAGGTAAAATACATATTGTATCATTTGATCAGTCTACATTGCAAATTTAAAAATATTTTTACCTGGTTAAAAAAAATATTAAAAAAGGCAAAACCAAAAAACTTAACTAAGACTCTATGAATGATGAGTGAAAGATTAATTAAAATAAAGAAAATCCTTGCAAAGACATATGCTAATACTTCCTTTACGCACTTTTTAAATTAAAGTCCTAATTCTTCCTTTGGATGTACACTAACAATTCCTAATGACATCTCTTCATTATTTGCAGCTTTGGCCCTAGAACCATTTGCTTAGCATAGTAAAGTGAAAAACAAGAACCACGGTTAGCAATTATGTCTGATAACATTCTGTTTAGCTGATATGTTATGGTGCTGGGAGCTAACTCACCAGGACACAATTTGTGTGGAACAGAAGCCTGGCTTAGATGCATACCTGAATATTCATCTACGAACAAATTAGTTAATTCAAAATACAATCAACCATTTGCATCTAGCTGGCTTGTATACATAGACCACATAGTGATAAAGCTTAGTCTAATGCTGCTTCTGACTACTACTTCCTGGAAAATGCTATGAAAATGTACAACAAAACCGTATATTGGAATACCACAAAAACTAGGTTGACATCAGTACGGTTTTTTCTCCTCTTCTTAAGACAAACCCTATTGATATCTCAAAACAAAAGAATCTTCCCAAAGCAGAGTTGTAACCGTAAATGTTACAAACTTATGGAAATTCCATATTACAAAATACCTCACAAAAAACCCTAAACATAAGGCTGAGACTCTTTTATGAAAATAAAGAACTTATGGGGCAACTACTCAAAAAAACTCAAAAAACTATATAAGAAAAAGGTTAAAATAATGAAAAAAAAAGAAAAATACAGTTTGAGAAGAATTAAACTAATATACATTTCAGTCAAGTAAATTAGCTATCTTCCTTTATCTAGAAATCTTACATCAATTTAATAAATAAAACTCAAAGAATAAATCCTGATTTCTCTTTGTGCAACTTTTTTTTTCTGATATATGGATTGTTTAAACCTGTACTTAGTATAGTTCTGTTCAAAGTGCTATTATACAGGTGTCTCTAGATGGCAAAACTTTTGCTTGCTTCTGTTCATTTGCTGTTGATACTGGCACTCTATATATGAGAAAGTAGCATTTGCCAGATGATCTACAGAATGTCTCTGCTGAGTGCCTTTTTCAACTGATATTGTTCTGGACCTTACTCCATCTCTCAGGGGGATCTTGACCAAAAGGATTCTAGCAGATTGGCAACCCAGCTGAAAATAAAGGAACAGAAACAGCAGCTTGATCCACAGGCAGCAAATTTTTCTTAATACATGGCAGTCTGGGTTGTTCTCCAAAAACACAAGACTAAGGAATGCAAGCCACTAGCAGTGTAGGGAAGAGATTCAAACTCCAGCCACCACAGGTTGTTTCTCCATAGTAGAATGTAGGATATTTATAGGATTGGAAGAATTCTCAGGCTAGAAAGAGTAGGAAGGAAATTCCTAGAAATAGAAATTGGAAGGGGGCTGAAGTTTGGAATATATTAGATCCTTCAGGGCTTTTCTGATTATATCCAATTATTTCTAATTATATCCAAAAGGATGGTATAGGGCAGAAAAAGGAAGAGAAATAAATTGAGTAAGTGAACGCAGTTACAGTTGTCATATCTCAAATGCAAGGAAGTAAAACAGATGATGGAGAACAGAAAGAAAATGCTGCTTGTATCATCTGGTACATATACTGGTTGACCTCCTTATCATTCTGTGATCTCTTCTACCCCTGACATACCTACTACTCCTCAACATCGCAAAAGGAGAAAAATCACAGACAATGAGACAGAGTGTTAAAGGTAGGGGGGAGCAGACACAGAGGGAAAAGAGAAATAATGACTGAATGCACAAAAAAATATGGCTGTGAATTAAGGCTGTGAAAAGTGAATTGCTATCAAGAAAAGTCATACTAATGCCACTATCAGAAGTGTTTGCATGAGCTGATACTAGATTAAGTGATTTCATGAATGTGCTGGTTTTGGCTGGGATAGAGTTAAGTTTCTTCATAGTAGCTAGTATGGGGCTATGTTTTGGATTTGTGCTGGAAACAGTGTTGATTACACAGGGATGTTTTCGTTACTGCTGAGCCGTGCTTACACAGAGTCAAGGCCTTTTCTGCTTCTCACCCCACCCCACCAGCGAGGAGGCTGGGGGTGCACAAGGAGTTGGGAGGGGACACAGCTGGGACAGCTGACCCCAACTGGCCAAAGGGCTACTCCATACCATATGATGTCATGCTCAGTATATAAAGCTGGGGGAAGAAGGAAGGGGGACAAGTTTGGAGTGATGGCGTTTGTCTTCGCAAGTAACCGTTACACGTGATGGAGCCCTGCTTTCCTGGAGATGGCTGAACACCTGCCTGCCCATGGGAAGGAGTGAATGAATTCCTTGTTTTGCTTTGCTTGCGTGCGTGGCTTTTGCTTTACCTATTAAACTCTCTTTCTCTCAATCCACGTGTTTTCTCATTTTTACTCTTCCGATTCTCCCCCCTGATCCCACTGGGGGGGAGTGAACGAGTGGCTGTGTGGTGCTTAGTTGTCAGCCAGGGTTAAACCATGACAATGAAACGAAAATGTATCTATTCTATAAAAGATATTGCCTACCAAGAATCTTGTATAATTGCAAATATTGTAAGTTGTTTTATTATGGAACTGTACTATTTTATACCATTAGTTGTGTTATTATTTGTAACTGTTATTACTGTATCCCTAAAAAATAAGAAAGGTTATTGATAAATAGCATACAAATAATATGTGGTATTTCACACTTACTAAAGTTTCACTTACTAAAATATTCTTTGAAAATAATTTTCTGCCATGTTCTTGCATGATTTGGGCCTTTCCGGAATATCTATGAACTAATTTGTTTATTAAGTTGGAACATTAATTATTTTATGTCCAATCAATTGGTCAATCAATGCATGTCTAACAATTAAAATGAAATTAAGACGAATTGTAAAAGGATCCTTCATTTTCTTTATGAAGCCTACCAGTACAGCTCTGTGCCTGGCAGATAGATGCTAATCAGCTGCACTAGGAGGTTACTAAACCATATTTGTGGGGAGAAGAGGCTATTTGTAAGATATTTGGAGCTAATCCCAACAAAAGAAAAACAAGGGAGAAAGGCAGAGATATGGCAGAAGCTGTATCAAAGTTCTGAATAAACCTGAAAACAATATGAAATGTGTATATTTTGATGTGACTAAAAGGCAGGCTGCTACAACATTACTATATTTCTCAAGTTTCATTACTGTATTTATTTGCTGGATATTTCCTTGAAATATCTTCAAGATTCAGATTAGATTTCAATCACAATGCCTCAATTATAATTCATTTAATCCTATTTTTTATCTAGAAAAAAGTAGCTGAAGGAGTTGTCAGGAGGCTACACATGAATAGTAAGCATATGTATTGCAACGGAAAATATATTTCATTTAGTGATGTCTACCTACTACTGCGATAAGATAATGTCTTTATATTAGAATATGAGATATACTTTTCAAAAGAGGCAGAATTCCCATACTTTGAATATTAAATAACTCAAATGTTCTTTGAAGTATTCTAGAATATCATCATGTGAGACGCTGTCAGCATTAACTCATTCTATGAGGTAAGCTGGAAAACAAACCTGCATGAAATTTGGTGATTTTCTGTTGTTACTAACACATACGCAAATTTGGCTGTGTTAAGACAGTTTCAGTACTACATAGCAGGAGAGTAATTGATGCAGCATATATTTATAAGATCGCTAGATATGCAAAATGTACAAGAAGATTTTTATAATCTATGTGCTTTCATAGAATAAAATCTGTATTAAATACATATCCACCAGAATAGTAAAAGACCTTTCCTGTGATCAGAAGCCTTGCCTTTCCCAAGGAAAAAAAAAGTTCTTAAATTATGAACCTATTGCTTAGGTATTAACCTAATAAATATGATTTTAGTAGTCCTTTAGTATATAAATGTGTGTTAAATATTGTATCTAATCTATATCTGAGCTTCTTTCTTAACAGGTAACTGTAACTAACATGCACAACCCTTGCACACACACCTCAGAGTATAAATCTTTAAGTTTAAAAAAAAGATTGCAATGGATATCAAATATCCTGATTTGCCCACATTAATCTTATTTGCATGTGTAAAATTTGCAATTCTAACTTAATTTGACAATTTAGTTATCACTATGTATTTCTGAACATTTTTCACGCCATTTGATCTTATCTTAAGCCTTAAATTTCATTTATTTACTAGAAGTAGTCTTCACTCAAATCCAGAATTCTAGTGCCGATCATTCTTCTTTCCCTTTCGTAATAAAGAAAATTTTATAGAAACACTTTATTTTGTACTTTGGATCAATTTCTTCATCAGATGAACAGAAAAATGCATCTGTCCTTTTTTCATTTGTTTTTAAGTAAAAACCTGAGGTAGCAGCAGAACCTGATTAATCATTATTTGGAAACATCACACCATTAAACCTAAGTTCCAATTCAAAGATGATATTGTATGGTAGGGAACACCACAGGATTACTATTTTCAGCAGCAGGAATAGTCGAGGCTTTGAAATCTTTTGTTATCCAGTCTGTCATTTCAATTAGTCCAAACTATCTCCGTTTAGCTTTTTTTTCCCATCTGCGGGTGACATTTCACTGATTAATAACTAAATGTAAGAGAACAATTTCATTCTTATGGCACAGTATTATTCCCACCTGTGGAATTGTGCCACCATCAAAAAGAAAGCACCATTATTATTCACATTTGTTTGTGATCAGCCCTCAAATTCCTTATGGCACAGTAAAATAGCCAGCCCAGGGGGATCAAAAGTAGGGGTTTTCCATTTTATAACTGTTTCACCATCATCAAGCAGTTCCCTTATCATTTTGCTGTACTTAAATTCCATTTCTTATAATTACTCACTCTCTTCACAAATGGAATTATTCAATTACATGGCTCCACTGCACACTAGAGGTCAGCCGTTAATGGCCAAGATGTATTGTGATGTGCTTTTATTATGTCTAACCAGTGAGAGAGATAATGTCTTGTATTATAAAGTTTTGGTCACCATCAGGCTTTTCATTCATTTTTGAAAACAAACTAGCAATTCAATCTAACAGTGAACAGATGAAAAAAACTAAGTATTTTATGACTAATAATTATGGAAATTTAACATCAGTATGACACATACAAACAGAAATAATAAAACCTTACAGTTTTGCTTCAACTCATTTTAAGCAAACTTTACTTCAGAATGGTGTGCAACTAAAATAATCAGGTTTTGTCACCCATCTTTTAATATTATTACTATTTCTCTTGTCCAAAACTTAATTAGAAAATCAGGGAAGTAAAAAAAAAAATGCAGAAAGTATTAATGAAAAGCAGTTCAGAATTGAAAATGAACCTGGTTCAAAATGAAAAATCTGTTTTGCCTGTCATTCAGTAGGAAATTATATACTCATTTAGAACAAAATACACAAAATACACAATTTTTATTACGCTATTAGAACAAGTTCAAGCAACTAAAAAAAAGGTATTCTGTGCATTATACAATTTCTATTCATTGAACTCATGGTATATTTTACTTTAATAAAGTAGTAAATGATGCCAACTTTTTAATCGAAAGGTTTTCAACACAGATAGTTGAGAAAGTAAAACAGTAAAGGCACTGCTGCTCAAATGGTAGGGATTTTGATTAAATGGAGTTCTAATGGCCTGGTCAAAACTTAGTACTGACGTGTACTGAGCATACACAAGAGTCTTTTATTTTTTAACTGATATCTCATTAGCTTTCATAGCTTTTATCTTAAAGGTACGAAATTAATGTGTGTCAATGATTTACTTACTGCATTTGGAACTCTGATGCAGCGTTTCACACAGTGTAAATATAGAGGAAGATATAAGTCCTGGACTCTGTCATTTGGATAGTGTTTTCCCAACTGATTTAATTTGTGCGGGGTTTCACCCACACACTTAAAGACATTTATTATATAGATAACCGAAGGTATATTTATGAAAGAGATCATTCATTCAGCCAAAATAAATAGTAGGTTTCTTGGTCACAGACTTTCAGACATGGAACAGCACCTGAAGAGACAGTGATACATGCAAGACAGAGACCTCAAGTCATGCAGTTCTTTGCCTTATTAGAAGTGGCATAAAACTTGAACGTGTAGAACTGGAAAGGGTAGACTCTGTAGTTTTGTATGTCACCTATCTCTCCTACTTGTTTTTCTGTCATGATTGCATATAGTTGTGTTAACGCTTTCAAGTTTTGGGTTTGCTTTGCATTGTGAATATTGTGATGTTAATTTTTTATGCAAAAGAAATCTAATCTATTATTAAACTGCCAATTTTTCTCTCATTCCTCGCTGTTAAGGAAATAGGATTTTTTTTTTTAATAGTATAAGATCTCCCATTCTTATACCTATTTCCATAAAACTAGTAGGCTTAATAATATTTTACTTCCACAGTTTCATGTCAACAGCTGAAATACAATATTATAAGTATTAAGGGCACATTGAAATTTAGGTACTAATTTCCACAGAACCACGGATTCACTAAAGCCAGCAGTCACATCTGGAGAGTGTCTAGTCCAACCCTAGCTCAGACCTGGGTCAGCTACAGAAGGTTGCCCAGAGTCATGCTTTGTTCAGTTTTAAGTATCTACAAGAATGGCGAGTCCGCAAACACTCTTGACAACCTGCTCCAGTGCTCAGTCACTCTTGGAATAATAGTAATAATAAAAAAAATTCTTTTGTTCAGAAAGACCTTCATGTGTTTCAGTTCGTGCCACTGCCCCTTGTGCTGTCACTAGGCACCACTGAGAAGAGCCTGGCTCCCACATCTTCACTCCCTACCATCAGGTATTTCTATATACATGGATAAGATCTCACGAAGCCTTCTCTCTTCAGGCTAAGCAGTGCCGGCTCTCAGCTTCTCTGTGTATGAACCATGTTTCAATCCCGTCACTGCTTTTGTGGCCCTTAACTAGACTCACTCCAGCATGTTCATGTCTCTCTTGTACTGAGGAGACCACCACTGGACCCAGCACTCCAGATGCATCTCACCAGTGCTGAGTAGAGGGGAAGGATCACCTCAGCCCAAGAAGCTGTTAGCCTTCTTTGCCGCAAGGACATATTGCTGCTTTATGGTCAACGTTCTGTCCACCAGGACCCCCAGGGCCTTTTCTGTCAGGCTGTTCTTCACGTGGTCAGCCCCTAGCATGCAAGGGGTTGTTCCTCCCCAGATGTGGGGCTTGCCACTTTCCTTTGTTGAACTTCATGAGGTTCCTGTCAGCTCATTTCTCTATCCTGCCCAAGTCCCTCGGAACAGCACCTTGTGTACAGTTTTGATAAAATATCTTATTTAAGGAAAAAAATGTAAGAATTTCTCCATTTTCATTTTACTTGCCTAATGAACCCAAGGATGAATGTCAGTCTTAAGTATATCCACACAAATCCCTGAGGCAATGCAAAAAAAAGTTATTGTGAATATTCATACATAGACTAATGGATCGGTTGTTAGAACATAAGCAAGAAGTTTCCAAACTTATAAACTGCTTTACTTACAAGAAGTTTCCAGGATAGAATCATAGAATCTTAGAATCATTTAGGTTGGAAAAGACCCTTAAAATCATTGAGTCCAACTGTAAACCTAGCACTGCCAAGTCCACCACTAAACCATGTCCCTAAGTGCAACATCTACACATCTTTTGAATACCTCCAGGGATGGTGACTCAAGCACTTCCCTGGGCAGCCTGTTCCAGTGCTTGACAACCCTTTTGATGAAGCAATTTTTCCTATTATCCTAGATGTCTAGCTTGGAATAAAATCACCAACTCTGTCATATAAGCTTGAGAAACCAGCCACTCTCAATGATGTAGTTTTCGAAAGATCACTATTTTGATTCAGTTCTAGCTGATCAGTATGAGCTGAACAGTAGTTTGATCAGTACTAGGCGATCCAGTATTAGCTGACACAGTACTAGCTGCTCAAAATTACTAGAAACAAATTTTCAGTCACTGAATTTGACAGACAGACTCAACTTTACAATCCTGAATATGAATAGGTGAATGCCTAACCTGGTACCACTAAAGCAAAATATTAATCATTCCGTACCCAAAGCACTTTTATTGAAATACACATCCACAAAAGAATCCCTACACAAAACCATGAACAATGAAAATTAATTGTCAAAAAAACCCACTTGGGTCTCTACAATGAACTCCGTTGCATTGTTCATTGTCCAGCATTAATTAGCTACAGTCTGCTTGGTATTGTCTTTTATTTTTCACTGAGGCAACACACATCAAGAAGCAGTTTGTCTAAAAGTACAACCAACAGGTTAGGTTAATCCCCTCCCAGTACTGTTCATGTTGGAGAGCTACAGTGCTGTGCACTGACTTCATGCCTCTCGACAGCACAAATACCACAAATGAAGAGTTGCATGAAGAACTGAAATGGCAGGTCTTAGGGGATCAAGCAGGAAAGCACTACACTTTACTGTTTGTTCGCAAGGGATCAGTGCCAATCAATTAATGATTTAATTACTTAGACTAATTAAGATAATGAACAACAGCAAGCCTACAATCAATTAGGTTTATCCAAACTTTCTATTTTTAGGATAGGACCCTGAGAATTACATTCTCCTTACAGGTACTTAAAGTGTGAAGGCTGTGCTACTTCAGCCTCAGAAAAAAATAAAAGAGAATCAATAAAACATAAGGGTTGCATTAAAAAGAAAAAAAAGTATGCAGAGAAGGAAAAAATAATTTGCCACAGCTAGCAATTCTACAGATCCCATAGTCTAGTAAGTTGGGAAAGTACGTTAAATTTTAGTAAAATAACGATTCTTAAAATTCTTTGCAGAGGTAAAACTTTTTTTTTTCCTTAACAGAATTAAAAAAAATAGAATACTTGTGCACAATTACACTCCCCTTTGAAAAGGTCTGTCTAGTCTTGACAGGTAAAAAATTAGAGTTTGGCTTCTTTTTATGTCATTAATGAGAGCTCACCCTTTCTTCATTGAAAGTACTGAAAGATCAGCAGAAAATAAGTCTTGTCTGTCTGACTGCTTGTCTGATCATACAACACAGATACCACTGAAAGGATCTTTGTCATTTTTGGAAACAGTCTGGTCAAGTAAAAACAATTTTAAATATCCAAAACCAGAAATAAAGTGAGAAAGCATGTCCATTTGAATATGAAGAAAGCAAGGCTGCTACTGCTTAAGCTTTATGTTGTAATGCGACTTTACTGACCTCTAATGAGTTTCTGCAACTTAGATGAAATTTCTTTGATGAATTTTTCAGTCTATTATTTCTACATGGCTGCTCCTGCTTTCTTTCTACTTTGTGATGCATAATTGACAACATTTCTGTACCAGATTCCACAGACATTTATGAAAACTGGTGTTTACATTTGACATTAAGAGAGGAGTGGAGAAGCTAGCAAGAAAAAGAATAAAGACAGCTGAAGGGGAAATGGGATACATAGGAAGAAGCAGAAAGGGTTAAAGAAGGATACAGGAAATCTGAATTGCTGAACTAACAGGGTGAGGCCCACAGGAGATTCACAGCACAGCAGAAAAGCGGGATCACTCTCTGGTGTCACAGAACATAGAGTAAGCAGTAGGTGCTGAAGTTCAGGCACAGCCTGTCACTGCGCTTTGCAGGAGCACAGTGATCCTTCTGCATTCCACCCAAGCCAGCAGAAGAGCACTTCCTCACAGCAAAAAGCACACCTTCGCAAAGCAGAAGACATCCCCTGCCAGTCCCCATCTCCAGTCAGAAAACACCAGCTTTGCCTGAATGAAACTGGGTCACAGACTGTAAGAGGTATAATCACCCAACAGTACAGGTGCAGGGACAGTACACCTGTTGCCCTAAAGGACAGGCAGAACTTGGGGCTGAGTACTCAGACTGTGACGAAAGAGAAGACTGGAGCATCAACACTATTTTTAGATCACAGACTGCTGTTTTTGTGTAACAGGGTATTTTGTCGGAAAAAGGAAAACACATTAGTTATCAGAGAAATCTTGCACACTCTTTTAAAAGCTTTTATATTAGGAGCATTTAGAGATAAATACTACAGTGGTGAGATTTAAATTATCCTAAAATACTGTTTAGTTAAATGGTATTTGTGATTCCATTTTTTTATTCACCTTTAAATCATTACTATGTTAATTGTCTTTTCTGGACCATGTGTGCATTCTAAAGAGACAGGAAATGTATTAAAGGAACATAACTTGCTCTCGAGAATAAAAGTAGTAGCATAATTTATTTATCTTAAAGAAAATAGTAGTGTTGTAATCAGAACTTAACATCACTGAAATACTTTCACAGAGCTAGGGCTTAAGATCTTTTCTAAAACTTCAATCTCAAAGCATTTGAATATAAATGACTCAGCATATAGTATGAAATATTACCTTTTTATTTTTCCGAACCAGTTCTTGGAAACAAATTGCAGTAGCCTTCTGAAATGATCAGTCTTTTGGATACCACTGAGATCTCAGTGCCTGTATTACCACTGTACAGTCAAAGACATCAGCTTTGCTTGAAACTGTGCATTACCTGCCCTGCATTTTCCTAGCAGTATTCTCCCAAATAGCAAGGAGTGCTTCCCTACCTTAGTAACTTATTTTTCCTCAATCCAATATCTGAAAGCTATTAAAATTTACCCGTAATGTCCGAATATACTGTTTAAGGTATAGAACTACAAATAAGGATTATTAATCTACCTCTTAAAATTTAGCTTCTGATAGGGTACCAGGGTGACACTTGTGAAAACAATTAAGAAAAGAAACCCTCTTCCTTTGAATCCGACAGTCTCATTATAGACCCTTCTCTTGCCTACGGTCAGATGCCTAACAAGTATCATTTCTGAGGTTGATCCATGCGCAAGAGAGAGCAGTCCTTTCTGTTTTAAGATACCTATAGCTCAAGCAGAATAGTTCTGATGATTTGCAGTTACAGTTTTACATTCTGTTCATCACCTACAAAGTAAATAGTAATACACCTAATAAGAAAATAGTAATATGTAATGAGAAAAATTGTCTTGTTGATATGAGGAACATTGTAAGGGCCACAGAATTGACACAAAATCTAAAAACTGAGAGGTTTAGGTTTGTTCCTCTTACATTAGAGACCCCTTTTTTATTCTCACTGATCCTTCAAAATGCTTTCTTTGTAAAACGGAAAGACATGACAGATCTATTAACATCAAAGAAATCCAAACTCTTGATCTTCAGGCTCTGAGAGCAGTGCATCTTTCCCCCAAGGTTAAAGTGTATTTTGCAGGGAAGAATAAGACACTGAGCCATGCACTCAGAGATAAGGAAAAAAAAACACAAAAAAACATTGGATGCTAAAGACTTGGCAGATCTGCTCAACAGCAGAAACGAACATTTATTAACAAAGGCACCTAGAAATTCTCAGTAAAACAAGTGCAGGTATTAGAGAGGAACCCATATAGAATTACTGGTCTATACATCTGAAGAGAAAAGACAGTTTGGTGCATTCCAGAAAAAAGGTGGATTTTTCTGGCTATTGAAGAGGTAAACAAATCACGGCATCTTGCTGCAGTGGGGGATCTGAGAATAATTTGGCTAGGAAGATCTAATATTTTCACATAAATAAAATCTACAAATTTTATCCACATATTCCAACTTCTGTATTTCAAAATCAGATAAACAAATTCAAGGCCAAGTTTAGTTAAAAATCCTCTCTAGCCTCCATTCACATATACACATTTATTCAGAAGGAAAAAAGAAGCAGAAAATTGAAATAGCACTGGAAATGCATTTATTAGTTTTTAGCAATACCTGTAAGCTATATAGCTATGAGAAGAAATGTTCCTTTTTTTTTTTTTCCCCCACCCTACACTTGATACACAACAAATTCCTGAAAGATTCAAGAATCAGGTTTATGCAGACTTTACTTGTCATTCAACTGTCTATACATAACCTATAAGTTATCTAAACTGAGACCAATCATGAATTGTCACAGATACTCAGCTGCTTTTCTCAAGACACCAAATGAGCTCCTGCTCTGTGTAGGTACTGAGCTACTGTTAAATAGTATATAACTGAAAAATTTTTTCTAAAAACTTTCTGCCATGGGAAAATCCCACACATTTTTCATGTAAATCTAAAAGCTATTTTTAACATACTCATGTTATCCACACCATTATACTTATGAGTCTCCAAAGCACTTCGTTTCACCATACTATTTTTAGAAGTCTATAATTCATGAGTAAAAACCTACACTGAGCTGCTAAGTAGAATGCAAATCATCAATCTAAGAGAAGCATGTTCAGTTAACAAAGGAAGAATGAGTAGAAATAAAACAAAAAAAAACCTTCCAGTTTTTCTTTCTATCTAGACTGGAGGTATTTGTAAAAAGTTATGAATAATACCTTTTCAATAGCATAATAAAAAGCAACTAATTTTTTATGTATTAGTAAGTTCTAAAATAATTTCTTATGACTTAGAAGGTTCAACAAAACTTCAGACATTAGAAGCAAGCAGGCATACCCTCATGATATGACCAACTTCTACAAGATTGCAACAATGGGATTTGTGATTTTAGATCTGCATTAATAAAATAGTATACATTGCTGCAGTTCCTGATATGGGAAACTGATAAAAATCTTACTTCACAAATGTCAGAATGCAATAGAAATATAAACAGTCCATAACCGAATGATAAACATTTATCACTAAAGTCCATCATAAAAAGGCAGTTGTTTCAAGCAGCTAGTGTATGTTAATTAAGTAGCCATTGAATAAAAGCATTTATTGAGGTTTGTAAAAGGGATAGTATAACTACATTTTTATTTCATACAGTTTTATTTCATACAGCCAAATTATTTTAAGGGAATCTAAATTAATTCCTTATGAGACACTTAATTTGAAAAGGAACTATATACCATTCATATTTTTAAGGAAATCCTTATCCACTTGATCTGAAAAGCTGGATGTAAGAGTAGATACAATGTCATCTTCCTAAGATGTTGTAGGATCTTTTTGAGTTGTAATTTACCTCTATTTTTTTATAATGCATACATCTTCTAATGCTACAGCCTTTAAGTCACTTTTAACAGACCACAGATATTGAAAAAGGTCAGTGAACATGACACACTTCTTCATATGAACAGTATGTCTGAAGATGAAGGATTATAAAAAAAAGAAAAAAATGGTGACCAGGATCTCCCACTACTGTATTTCACCTGTGAACTGTAAAGCATCAGAAGGCATCCTGGAAAATAACTCTAATCCTCGTGCCTCCTGCTCCACAGCACAACACATTGCCACACAGCTGGCATACATGTGAGCTCCACCATCTGTAACAGTAATATTGTAATTTTCCAAAATTATAAAATGCATTTGCTTAAACGCTTGCAATTGCTTTTCATTTCACTTCCTAGGTTTCAATTATATCAACAGTGTCATACAAGAATCTCCAAATCAGCTTTTCTGGAAAAGGTACAGTGGTGAATAAACAGTGGTGAACAATGCTTGTTGAAAATATATGTATTTCTGAATGCCAGACCACAGCAAATGCCTTATTGGGTCACACTAAGTCTGTGTAGCCTGCTAGCATGTCTCCAGCAGTGGCAAGAGAAGGTGCTATCTGGGCACATCAGCTTGGGCACTTTTTGAGGTCCATTCACTTCATACTCCTAAGGATGTTAAAGCCAGCATTCCTGCTTGCTCTTTTAGTACTAATTTATGGACATCCTGTACTTGAATTTTTTAAGTTCTTCTTTGAAACTACAGAAACTGTCTGCCTCCACAAAAACATGCAGCAAATTCCATCTTTTATCTGCTTTTAATCAATCTTCTATTAACTTCCTCAAACACCACAGTTCTCTTACTACAGGGTGGGTGGATATCCATTCTGCTTTTGCTTTATCCTCTACCCCCATAATTTTGCACATCTCAGCCATAACCCCCACACCCGCCTCTGCCATCTCCTCTTGAAAATGGAGGAGTCTCAGCCTTTTCAGTCTCTTCTCATGCGGCAGCTGTTCCATCCTTTGGACCATTTTAGCTGTCATTGTCTGCACCTTACCTAAGTACGTTGTGTCTTCTTGAGATATGTGTATCAGAATGTATTCTAGTACGCAAGATTTGGGTGCACTAAGGCTTATACCATATCCAATAATCTCCTCCTTTCCTTTATTTCCTCAGGTAGAATTACTCATAGATTTAAAACTAGCTCTGTCTTTTACATTAAAAAGAGACAAATGGATTCGCCTTGTCACTTTTGTACTGAGTCTAGCATCTTGTTTAGTGTTTATAAAATGCATCAAATCTTAACCTGAGAATATTCAGTTATATAGTACCAAACTGCCATTTAAGCAGTCTGTTCCAATAGATATCATGTAATTGTCCAGAATCAGCTACTAGATTATTGTAAAATTCTCCTCAAACTTATTAAGCAAAATTCTCTATTACAATCTCTATCTTCTCTATACGAAAATACATCACCTGAAAGAAGCCTCCAATAATCTTTTTTATAAGCAAACTTATTACCAAAGATAATAAAGCATTTTACCAGTCATGTATCTATGTTTTCTTCTTCCCTGCACTTTCTCCACAAGTTTGTCAACACACTTTTTAAAATGAGAAACCAGAACTAGATTTGCACTGCATTATTCATATATGTAGGGTTAATTTGCTTTTCTACTCCCATTCATTCTACCCTTGCTTTTCAATCAAGATAATGTTAGACCCTTCTGCCTCATCTTAACACAAGGAAATTTTTCACAAAAAAATTTCAGTTTATTTTCAAAATAATTACATTTAAAGTTACTACTCTCTTTCCTGGACCGTATTTTTCATTTTTAGCTGTTTAGCCTTGCATTTGTTGCTGCTAAAATGTGTGCTGTTTCACTAGAACAGGAGACCAAATGACTATTTCTCTCTCCAATTCAGACATCACCTGCCAGTGTTCTCAACAGTTATTTTATAGATTTTTCTAAAGCATATGTGAAATTCTTGGAGGAAAAAAATGACCTAGGTGGAACTCCCTTTGGAAACACCCCTATATAATTAACCCTCACTGCCAAAACAAATTTAGTATCACTTTCCCTTGTTGTTTCTTCCTCCTTCTTCACATTTGCATGTGCCAAAAAAAATCAACAGTAGTGGAGCCTCCCTTCCATCCATATGCTGCTACTGAAGTGGAAACCACAGAGAGCTTGACAAAGTAATTTAAAAATTAGCTTCTTAAGCACAAACTAGAACAAAAACTCTATCCAGTTAAGTTTCACAGACACATTTAGTTAAAGAATTTATATCCCAATAGAATAAATTTTAAACTTCTGTTGAACTCTCTTCCTGAACAACAGCCTTACTGGGAAAAGGCTCTCAAAATTTCTTTTTAGCAAGGAACTTGAGAATGTGGTAAGCATTGTGAAATTCTGTTATTTGCTATTACTTTGCACAGCAAGACCATGTCCAAAGGGCTGTTTACAGTCATGCCCCAGAACTTCTTGTAAACTGAAATTATCATTTGCCACATATTCGCATTCACCTTGAATGAGTAATTTCAAGTTTGAATTGTCTTTCATCATATATTCTCTTCAATTATACAACATTAACTCTTTACTCATCAACTGATATTATAATTCTGCACTCATTTTTCTCATAACATGTACATTACAGTCTTGTATAATTCAGTGAAAGCCACAGTAGCAATTTATACACAACTTTATGTTTAAAACTTTTATAGAAAACTCAAGACAAGATGTAACTTTATTCTTCACATTGCTACCTTTAGAAGAAGTAAGCACTTAAATTAATTCAGTTTGCACCACTAAAAATTCATAAAAAATTGTGCATATTTGCAAAATTTTGGAAGTATTAAATTAAAAATTATTTGCCTAACTATGTTGAATAAATACAGCTTCAAGCAGACACTATTTAAGACAGAAAGATCCTATACATACGTAATTTTGGGGGGAGGTGGTTTCCTGAACAATAGGGTAGAAACAAAAGTGAATGGTGATCTTCCTATGTATTTTAAGGCTTTTATAATTTGATAAAGCTGTTGTCAGAAATTCACTGCTGAAACAGATACTGCTACTCAAGATTTTATCTCCATTTCAGCCACTGAGGGTTAAACAGATAAGGAGTGAAAACATTGTAAACCACCACAGCAGTTGTTGTGCTGTAGGAATATAACCTAAAAAAATCTACAATTTCTATATTGCTGTTTCTCCTTTCTTTTTTCCTAAGAATTGTTCCTATATTAAGACTATGATATGTACTTTTAGTAAACTTCTAAAGTATGTAGACATGTTCTTAAGCAACCTAGCAAACACAGACACATTGGAATTCCCTGCCAGTTCCAACAAGGGAATATTAATGACCCACATTCCTTCATCTGCCAGTGGTCATTACTGATGCTGCAGGGAACTGCACACAGTGAGATAGTTACCCGTACCGCAGTTTCTCCAGAAACAATTTCTGTTAACAGTTGACATTAATCTAAATAATGTGGTTTTGTCCAACTCTGCTGGGCCATGAAAATACAGCTCCCTTATCTAGATGTCTGGTATCTGAAAAGACTGGAGACTCTGGATTTTCTGACTCTAATTTTATATACGCTCCAGAAAATCCAAAAGATGTAGGACTTTAATACTTGGGGAGACTTCACTGCCTCGACAGTCAGCCACAGGCAATGTTGCCAGGGCTTAAAGGCTTCTCAGAACTCCAGAGCTTGTGATTCAGCTCTGTTCAGTGCTCTGCTTTTGGGAGGTAGGGGCCTGCAACTACCTAAATTAACAGCAGCTGTGAAATAGACATGGAAGCAATCTTCAAAATTGCAGAGATAAACTTACAAAAATGTTCAGGAGAACCTCTGCAGTTGTTCTTCAGTTTATTCTGTAGTCCAAAGCCCTGGTAAACTATACCTAATTCGGAATCTACATTTTACAAAATACACACAATTCTTTTGTTTGTATTAAATTTTGAAATGTTTTTTTATATACAGAATCAGAGACAACCCAAAGACCTTCTTAAAAATCATGTGAATTGGAAAACTATATTGCTTAAGCAGCTCTCAATTTTGCTGTTAATACTTGAGAATTTAAAGCAAGTTAAACAGATACAGTGGTAATTATGGCTACTTCTGGAATTAAATTATTCAAATTTGCTTTAATATAACGACTTGAAAAATAAGGGTTGGATAAATCCTGGTTTATGCAAACACCCGTATTATCTGTAGTTTCTGTGACTAAGTCAGTATGTTTGGAATGACCACATAATGTTTTCACTTCCCCTGATTCTCCATCTCAACTATCACAAATATTCCAAAGCCTTCACTTTGCTGTAGAGCAAAATGAATACATCAGGAATGGTTTGGTATAACTAGCTGTCCCACTTTTCTCTAAGACTAAAACTTTTGAGAATTGATGAGTGATTTACTTGCCATATTTTAATATCATATTTAACAAGTGCATTATAAAATTACTATGTATATACACTATACAATACTATATACCAATTTTCATAAAAGCAACTGGAAAATGTCCTAGGGTTGAACTGTAGAGAGCATATAAAAATTCCTGAATAAAGAATATAAAACAAAATTGAAAGTGCTTTTTTTTTTCCCCAGAAAAGGCAGTCCATATTTAAAGTCTCTTGCACACATCACCATTATTAAAAGAAATAGCAATGTAAACAAAGGGCTATATTTTACACAAGATAGATGCTATCAGCACTAAAATATAAAGAAAGATGATACTGAAAAAATTACCAATAAAGAACAGAAACATTTTATCTTTGGATTTTACAGTTCTTGCTACTGCCCATATTTGAAAGCAATAATTGAAATAAACTCTTTAAATATGTCAGACTTTAAATCTAAATCTAATATGACGGAAATTTAGTCCTAGTTAACAAAGGCCCACATACAAACAAGTAAATAATTTCCATGTTGGGCTTGCCTGTATATAGTGTTTATGAAGTTGTTCTGGAATAGTTGGGGTTTTTTTGTGTAAACCACATATGTCCAGTTGCAAGACTTACTACAAGATAATTACTTTCTGTAAGATAATTACTTTGGAAGATCTATTTAGGTTAGTTTAGTGTTGTAGGCAAGTGCCCAGAAACAAAAATTTCAATGTGGACTGCATGAATGTGTTTCAGCTTGTTGAAGAACATAAAAAAAATTTAAAGGGGAAGAATGGTATTAGCAGGGAAAAAAATGTGTTCTTTAAAAAACAAAATGAAGGAACCAAATGGAACAAGAAAAAAAAAATAGATTAAAAATAGCCACCTTATGTTTGATTTCACCAATACTAAACTACTGTCTTTAGATCCTATTTAAACAAGAATTTGTGTTAATCACTCCAGCATTTGTTAAAAGGAATCACTGTCCGGTCAGCACTAAGTTTTAGCCCTTCCTGATCCTTGTCTAGAGAAGATCGTGAAGACTTTTGTATTAGACGGCATGATGCTAACTGACACATACGCATCAGGAGCCAGAGAGCGAACTAAGCATTATTCACATTTCAAACAACTGGGAATGGAAGCAATATACAATAAATGTATTGTTTATTGTTAGTATTTCTGTTTGCCTTTTTACAGTCATCTGTAACCACTTCTACTGAATGAAGAAAGAATTGTGGCTTCTCTTCTACAGCAGCATCTCAAAAGAAGCAGCAAAAGAAAAATGTCAGAGCAGAAGCTATGTAACCAAGAATGAATGAAAAGAATTAAACAGACAAAATGACTGGAATGCAGTGGAGAATTTGGAAGTGCTACAGACCAGGCCTTTCTCAGGGTGGAGAAGGAACAGGATGTGTGCTACGAGAATCAATTTAATTACTAAAAAGCAGGATGCAGAATATCTGCAGAAAATGATTTGATCCTATTAATACAAATTAAACTCTTTAATTTCAAAAACCAGGATACTAGGAAAGACCAGGAATAGCCATTTTAAAAGCATTTTATATTTTATATATTTCTTTGAGCTCAGTGATTGACTTGATACTTTATCATTACAGAGGTCAGAAAGAGATAATAGTATACCATATTCCATAGTTTGAAAACAAATCTGTTACATAAGAGTCTCTGAAACATATATGCTTCTTGTTATCAAACAAATAAACCTGCAGAAAGCTTCTAGGTAGTTACTATTTTGCCAGTTCATTTAGAAAACATGAAAAGAACAGTATTTTTCTTACGACAGTGTGATATTACTAATTTCTCAGTAGATGTAGAGAAGTATTGCCTTAACACAGTTGCCATCTACACCATTGAGAACAAGGCAGCCAATGATAAAACACTGTGAACTAGCAGATTGCCCTTCTACAAACAAGACTAAACAAACATTTTATTTCCTCAGCAAATTCTGTAACATCCTCTCACAGTGTGCATAGAAGCTACAAACACCAAACATAAATGGAGGCAACTACAAAAAATCATATTCCTCGAGGTTTTTCACTTCTTATACTTACAAGTAACACTTCATTTTACTAACAAAAAGTAAAAGAGCAAAGGTAATTTTGCAACCTCTCAATTTTGCTTGCTTTGCTCACTCAAGCTTAGTTTCTGGATTAACAGTAAGAATCAAATCTTGGTCGCATGTAAGGGGCACGGTGCCCTCATCCAGTCCACCAGGGAAGAGTTTTTTGGCATTTCCATCCTGTATCCCTTTGAGATGTGGCCACAGGAGAGTTTGTCAGCCTGTGCCAACAAATTTCAGAGTTTGGAGTCTTTCACAATGATGGAGAGAAACAAAGATGTCTCATTCCCTCGCTCAGCTGTGAGGGTAGTACATAAACAGAAAAGAAGTACTAAGGACTACTGTTGGGAACCTCTTCAAAAGCATGAAGCAGCCTTGCTACCTGGATCCCACTCATGGTGATTTCACAGTGAGATCAGAAGAGTATGAGTTCCTTATCCATTTGCAATTACTCTGGAAAGAATACAATGCAGTGCCAATGTCAGGATATATCTTCTATATCTTCTATTCTTGGTGCTAGCAACAGAAGAATGATGAAAAAAAAAGGAAGGCATGGCCTTTCCCTGGTGACAGAGAAAAAAAGACAAAAATTTTGTCCCCTTGGTCTCACCTTCTGTGTCCTCTTCCCCCTAAAAGGAAATAACATAGTCCTGCCAACTGTTTGTGAAGAAGGTCAAGAGCAGCCCTGGACAACAGTAGGGTCTGGGACCTTTTTACAAAGAGCTACACAAACAGGAGAAGTATCTGCAAGAGCGGAGGGCAGACCAACTCCAGCACAGCAAGAACTTTTCTTCAAATCCTCGGGAAATCCAGGAGAAGAGCTAATCAAGAGCAAGAAGACACATCTTTCTGTGTCTGCACACAGAAGGCTCACTGATCCTGTGCTATCTCTCACCCAGCCCATAAAATAACTATGTCTGTGGAAATTCAGCATATCTTCCAAATAAACAAAGTACAGTGTGTAAGAGTAAAATGTTAGTGTGAATCTCAAAGATCTCCTCTTTTAGATTGGTAAAACAGAAAAACATTAATTTACAACTCACAGCTTTCATACAATCGTATGTGGAGCCATATAAACAGATATATGGCACAAAATTTCATTCATATTGTAGCATGTATACCATTTGTATATACATATATAAATATTTATGCAACTTAAAAGCCTGTGCATATTAATTACTTGACAATCACAATCTCTTTCTTTAATCTCATAGGTTAAGAGACAGAGGAATATGTTGTATGGTTTTCAGCACTATATTGTAAAGGGAATGAAATCATCAAATCTGACTAGAATACGGGAGACATTGCATTGATATCTAGCTATCACAAGCATCTTTGGTTTGTGTTAGGTGTATAACAACCTTTTAGCTGAAATTTAAACCAAGTCAGTGCAAGTGAATGAAATCTTGCATTAGATTTTTCTCTATCCTTTCAAATCCAGTTCTTTCTATAATTCCTTGGGAAGAAAAGGAATGCAGGAACGGATGTATGAAGCTGAAAAATCAGTTTCAACTGTAAAGTTCACCTTGCAAAAAGGATTATGTTAATTTATACAATATACATATTCACCTGGTACATGTAAGAGTTCACTCACTTCCTGCATTTCACAGTACCACTAACCCACATGGAAAAAACTCCTAACAATAAAAAACCAGGAAAGACCAACAGAAACAGAGCTTTCAAAATTCTACACAAGTCAACAGTAGTTTTAAAAGGTCAGGTGAGAAACTGCACCAGAGATACCTAGTCTATCACTTCTGAGCATAATTGTCTGCTTATTCTCTGTTCTGGAATGTCTTAACAGAGACTCTGACCTAAAATCTTGCCTAGTACATAGCATGAATGAGTTTGTCTTAAAACATTTCTATTTCTTTTAAAGAAAACAACAGTTAATGAAATTATTATTCCATTATACTTTAGTTCCAAAATTCTAGCAGTATTTCTCAACTTTTTCTTAGTTGAATCTTTCTGATCTTTTACCTTTTTTTTAATCTTCCTGATTTTTTTTATTTGTAAGTACTTTTAAATTGACATTTTCTTTCTCCTATTGGCTAATAACAAGAAGATGCAATAGATACTAAGTAATAACTGTAGATTATATTGCAACATTATAAACCCCTCCAAGAAGATAACCAAGAAGATAACAAAGATAAACCATATCTTTGTTTGCCTACCCTCTATTCTTGTAACTCTGCCTACTAATACCTACTAATTACAAAGACAAATATACAAAATCATAAAGGATTAGTTTATGTAAGTTCCTTCAGCACAATACTCAGCTGATTTGTGCATTTCTGAAAGATGATCAGTGATACTTAGGGTGGGGTATTTCCAACGTACATTAACAGCACTCCTGACATAATATCTATTAACATAACCACATGAAACTATTAATGATCACATAATATGACAGTATGGTATAAACCGTTGTCTAAAAGGAATATAAAAAACCCAAGTAATTAATCTGTTATCTTGAAGAGACCTTTGCTTTGTTCTCCAGTCAAGATAGTACACTAGTCCTGTAAAGAATATGATTATTAAGAATCTGTCTTTGAAAACACTACTTATCCACTATTAATTACTATTAATAGCAATATTAATAGTAATAGTAATATTTATTAATACATCCTTTTTACTCTTTCTTAGTTTCTTTTAAGACTGCATCTTGTTGTCCAAGCTGGTTTCACTGAGAGTAACTCCTACAAAAAGATGATCTTTGTGCATCTTACAACCTTTAGGCTGCATGTGACACTCCATAGATTCTAGCAACACCACGACATCCTCCTAGCCCTAGCCAGCAAAGGCTAATAGCTGACTTCTATTTTGTTTCATGTTATTTAAAATAAAAAAGCATTATAAGTGGAATACTGCAGTTTTGGAAAACCAAATCTGTACTGGGACACCAGCCAATTTTGAAGTAAACTCCATGCTAACCTTCAAATAAAATTATCCTCCTTCCCCACAGAGAAGAATGATGAGAGAGGGAACTTACTCTTTATTGTAACATGATTACAGAAATTATACCATTCTCTCATGAGTACAGGACTAACAAAGGAGTTTCTGGGGTTTGACTGTCTTTTTGCAAATTGATACCTGTTTGGGGTTACCAAACCAAAAAATCATTCATTATTCACCCACGGGTTGGACATTCCATTACCTGAAGCAGAAAAGGTATACCGGGTTCTAAAAATCTGTGTTTGCTAAGCACAGAATTTATTTTTAAAATAGGTGGTATACTCCAACAGCAGAAACATCCAACATATGGGCCCACTTCCCAATTAATTATTTGCTGGCTAAAGTGTTAAAATGTCCTTGGCTTCACCTTAGACATAATCATCCCAGCTGGTCATTATCTACCTGGAAAGGGGCCAAAGAATCTCAGCTGTCAGTACTCACCAAACATGTATGTTATGGTGTCTTGTTTTGTTTTTTTTTTTCATTTACTTCACTTTCATAGAGCTACAGTTAAAAGAAGGAAGTCTTATTACACATGGAAGTGGAAAGATTTTGTATCTCTTTTATTGTTGTAATTTAGTATACCTGGAGTGCAGGTGATAAGTGGAGTGATAAGGAACTCTTCAATATGTGTTTACTGAGAAGTGATTTATCCAACCTTACTGACACTGTTTTTACTCTTGTTTGTTCGTACTTAATTCAACTGCTCCTTTGTTTTACACAGATGTGTGAAAAAACACAGAAGTCTTTGAAAGTCAGAGCTGCAACTAAGTTATTGGTGGTGTATATGCACAAAGTCAGGAAGATTCAATAGGAAAATATCCCTCAATCAAGTGAATGTTAACAGTCAGCTTGTAGTAAACCCGCAGGTCAACAGGTGGAAAGCAAATGTCTTTTCTCATTTGCACGTTACTTCTGCAAGAAGCCACAGGACAGCTGGGAGAAGGAACACATGTAAACAAGGCAGACCTAATGATTTCCTAATTAAAAAGCAGATATTATCTTCCCATTAATAGGTAAACTAATCAACCAAAATCCAACAGTTTCTCCTCAGTACAAGTAAACATAGGTGCCTTTCCTCACTGAATTGTCACACATTTAGGCCAGCCACTAAGTTGTCAGTTCTGCTTGATTTGTTTGGATACTGTACTCTGTGACAGCTGTCGGAAATAATACATTAGAACAGCTGTTGTGGCAGTTACAAAGGGCCTGGAATTTTAATTGGACTGGATATTAATTGGGGGGCGGTGACTTTCTTTTTAAAAAACCAAAGTTAAGAAAGAAATATTCAAAGAATGACAGATAGATGTCTTTAAGGGATTTGACCAATGTCTGGTAAGCAAGGTTGTCTTTGTTTTGACTACATAACTTTGGGGCAATGGTTTCCACCATCTGAGCGGGAACCATTAGTTGCTTAAGAAAAGGCGCATTAAGAGGAAAAATAGTAAGGAAGTTGCATAAATAATCCTTTTCAAATAGTAGCTCTGATCTAGCAAGGACCTTGAAGTGTTTTAAGAATTACTCAAAAGGAGACTCATTCTGAGACCCTTAGTAACCACCAGCTGAAAACAAAACTGTCCATCATGGCCAAGACCTAAGCACAAATGAATAACAAGCTTACTTTCAGCATCGGCATAGAGTAGCAAGCACAGGAGCACCACCATTGGCCTGACTACGTGCATCATCTGACAGCTTGGCACCAGCATGCTTTGGCAGCCTTGTTCTCACTGGCTTAGAAGCCACTGCAAGTCTGTCCGGTCTGAAATTTCAGATGAAGTATTTTCAGAGCCTGTGGAACAGATAAGAAAAAGAGAAAAATACAGTTAGCAAGAATACAGCAGAGATTTTCTGGGTTTTTTTCTAAGAATTCACAATTTGAGGCAAAACAATTTTAAAAGACAAGGGAGAAAGAGAAGGAAACGTGACTCATTTCAGGCTACTGGCACATACCAGAAGATTCAAGGTACGGTGTATGTTAGCACTGTTCCAACATATTTCTCAGTGCACCTTTTCTACCATAATCAAGCATCTGTCACACCCTGGATCTTTTGCTGTATTCAACAACACCTTCTGAATCACAAGAAATGTCATTGTTAATGAAGCATAATACATCACTGGAATACTCATGTTGCAAAAAGGGGATCCAAGTGGATTCAATATCAGAATAAAAAGTCCACTTGGAAGCAGCATACTGGGAGCTGATGCTCTGGCATCTGGTAAGAATAACACAGCAATATCTGCTTTCTGAGGTGTTCTTAAAGCTAGACATCAAATGCTAGCATATTGCATAGTTCAACAACTCTAAAGGTTAAAATTCCTGTTGCGATTTCCTGTACATATCTGAATTACGCCTAACAGAAAAACAGAAATCCAGCATTGAATAAAGGGCTGAGATCCCAGTTCAATCCATCTCATTTATTATGATGCGTAATTGAATATTATACACTGGGAGCACTACAGCTCAAGTACCTGACTTAAAAAAGCAGTGTCTCATTCTTCTCCAAATTTACCACACCTGAGCAATAACAGAAATTAAGGAATATAAAAATATTTTTCCCTGTCACAGGAAATACTAGAGATATCCCCAAGTAGCCTGATGTTGTCACTAAAATAAGACTGAAATGTAATTTTACTTTTCGAAGGGTCTGCAACATATAAACTTTGGCAAGTTTGGTACTATCTTTTTAATTACCACATGAGTGGTTTCCATGCAGTGAAGATAAAAACCAAAATGGCGGAGAAAAAATTACACTAATTACCATTCCATTAGATAGACCTTACAGATTTGTGGGTGGTATAAAAAGCCCATTTTACAGTACAGTGTGATGCTCAAAGAATCTACTCAAGGAAGAAAAAACATGAGCAGCTGTTAGAAATCTATGGCTGTTACAAATTTATTTAGTAAAACTATCTTTTGAATCAGCTACTGCTATCAAAAAATACAAACTTAAGAAATCTTCATAGGCAAAGTGCTGAAGGCACCAGCTCTCCCCTTTCATCGCCACCATCTTCATGCCAGCATTTCAAATGACAGCAAAGTCCATGAGACATCAGTCCTGTCGGACTCAATTTGTGTCTGTGCAAGCGTATCAGAGCCAACTGCTACAGAATGATTGCAATGCTATCACAAAGATGGAGATGTATGAAATGTACTTTCAAGGGAAAGGTGATTTTGATTTTACTTCTTCTAGACCGCAGGAGTTACAAGGGAGCCCTGAACTATCTCCAAAGGCAGCTCGCTTGTGGACAAAACTTTATCTTTTTCTTGGCACACAAACACACTAGCTGACATGTGAAGGTGAATGGCAGAAATGTGATAGGTACTAAGATTTGTGTCTGAACCATAAACTGCTCCCTTTAGCAGGGGAGGAAGTGGAGAGGAAACAACACTGATAATTAATAAGGGGAGCAGAGGAGGGAAAAAAAAAGGTGACCGCAAAGGTTTTTGTTTTACACAACTGTTTTTTACAGGGCACTGGAGATTATTTTCACACATTCCAAACACTCCCACCAAAATATTAAATGTGGTATCTAACAGAAAAAATACTATTATCTGCTTGGGGAAAAAAGGGAATTTAAAAAATCTCATGATCCTGACATGTGAATATGCATTTATCCTCTACAAGCTGCCTGCAAATGAAGGGATGGATCACAAAACCTGGCAAAGAAAAGGTTGAGAATAAAAAGGAGATTTTTTTTTTTTTTTTTTAAATTAAAAACCCCATTCCATTCTCTCACGCTAAATGCACATACAAACACTTAGGAATACTGCAGTCATTGTCTCTGGTTTGAGGTGATACTCATTATCACTCAGATCATAAAAATCAAAGCCCTCAGTACTTTCTTTCTTTGATGCTTCCAAGTGTCATGGCTTTAGCTAACCTGATAAACGAACTAATGTTTCCAGGAGACCCTTTGCCTGCGGTTTTCTCTCTTCACCTGCTTATGCCTTCATAGCTAACTTCTAGTATTTTAAGTCCAGTAAACAGAAGCACTTGAATAAAGATGGCAGGTGGGTCCTTTTTCTTTCAAGTCAGTTGAAGATACACTGTTAGTGGAGGCATGCAGATGATGGGCTCATAACACTAGAGAGAAGCAAGCCAAGAGACAATCAGGTGCTGTAAAGGTTCACCACACAAGTCTGCTCAGCTTTACCTACAAAAAAACATAGCTTCAACTAGGGACCCTGCTACTGACAATTGTACCAACCTTGAGATTGATAATCATCTGGTATGTAAGTCTATACTTGGCTCATTTGTGAAAAATAACATGGCAATGCAATTCCTTACAAGAACTAAACACAATTATCAAACAAGTATTAACTTCCAAATCAAGCCACCTTCATAATTCCAAAGTAAAATGTTCATCTAATGCATTATTAATTCTTAAATGAAGTAGTTTCTTCCCTTTTCTATTTCCTCCTGACAACGGTTTGTTACATCCAGAGTGTGGTACCAGAGACAGTGGAAACACAAACAGCATTGCAGCACCAGGTTATACTAGCCTCTTCCTCAGACGGCCAACATTTGCCTCGGAGAATGAATCCAGAGTGAGGTACTCTCTTAGCAGCCCCTGTTAAAACATTCACCCTGTGCCAGTGCAGAAAGGTGGGGCTTCTCCTGGGTAGAAAACTGATCACAACAGCTACAGAGAGATCAACAGTTATTAGAAAAAAAATCTCTTTGTGAAGCTTTAATAAAAGCTGGTTTTATTTTAGGATAAGTACTGCGTAACTGCCGTATTAAATAATAAAAAAATGACTCTTACAACATATCTAAAAGAGCTACCTATGAATAATTTCTTCCACAACAGCTATTTGGGTCTCTTTCCCCAGACAAACAAATTGTTAATACAAAAGTGAAAAACAAAGGGTGGAACTAGGTAATATATCTATCATTACCACATATGCAAGTAAGAGGATAGATTTTCCTTGATTAGTGGTATCTACCAATAAGATCAGTAAAAGTGGGGATGTCCAGCCCCCCAGAGTGTTCAATGCAGAGACACAAAAGAATTCTCCTCAGCTGAGGCATGGCAGATGATAGCACCTGGACATGGGCACATGTGCCAGTTATCCTCAAAAGGATCAACTGGGTGAATGAAACATCTGAACACTGAACTACTTCCCTGCAGTCTGTTTACTTTAGTACCAAAAATAATCTTTTAGGTGTGAACACAGTACTCAGGAGGAGATGGTCCCTGCTCCATGACAGTTAAAGTTATAGAAAATGCTTACCTGGAGGCAAATCTTAGAACCAAAAAAAAAGTAAATACTAATTTTATTTATCTGCTTGCTTTTCCATGCCTGCATGTGCATGCAAATGCTTGATAACTCAACAAAGAAATTTAGCACAGCAGGGAAGAACTCTCAGAACAGACTTGAACACAGACAAAAAAGAAGTCATAGCAGATGTAGGGAGCCACATGGAAAAAACCCAGTAACTTACAAAATTTTGGAATAAAGGAATGTGAAGATATGAGAGCTCATTTGTGCTATTGCACAAACAGGATTTCTAGTTCAACTTTTCTAAAGTTTGAAATTGTTCAGAGATAGGATTTTAGTTCACAGCTCTCTCTGGTCTGCCACAAGGACCTATGAGCAAACAATCGGATACACCCTACATTTTTTAAAAAACAGGGTTTCTCTGAGAAGGAGTGGCAGGCAAAGATCAAAACAGAAGACTGTGTTGACATTCTGTTTCTACACTTCATTCATCACGCCCACAATCCTAAATTACATCCATTCCCTAGCCACAGATTTCTAATACCATACATATGCAAGTGAAAAGATGCAAAAAAGAAACTTGAAACATTACTAGAATCAAGTCAAGGAAGAAGTGCCAATACTTCACAACTTTGCATATCAAACAAGATCCCTCCTTAAAGAAGAAAATAAACAGATTTCACAGACAAATCTTGGGTGCAAAAACCTGACTGACAGCTGAATCATTACTAGAAAGAATAGGAAAAAATGCATAAAATTAATGCTCATAAGCTGTTTAACCAAAATCAATTCAGAAATGCCTCTGGGTAAAACAATGTATTTTAAAGGGAATTAAATGTATTTTCCAAACCAATGAGGGAAACTTTCAGAAGTTCTACATTTAGCTTGCTCTTTTATTGATTAAACATGATAAAAGTTTTCATAGTTGACCTGCTGGAGAAGTTCCATGCTTCATTCTGTTTTTATTCTTTAAAAAGCAGAAATGCAAACACATGATTAAGGAAATTTAAAAGACAGATGTGTTGAGTGTTCCAAAGCTTAGTCTTATCAGTCCCTGGATAACAATACACCTTAATGCTTCTCTATCATTCCTGAACTTCTGTATTACAGTTATTCCAATATGAGTGAGCACCCACCCTGGAACAGCGGGTTTCTGATCTCAGGCAGGCCTTTGAACTACATCACTATAAAAGCATCACTGAGTTACAGTGATAGGTGGAATTTTGCTTATATTAAACAACTTGATATATTCAATCTGATTCTACATTGTAATTCTATTTTGGACTTCAGCAAGGATTCTTCTGTTACCATGCAAAAACAGAAAATGGATTTTCAATAACTGAAGAAATAAAGGAAATAGAGAAATTAAATTAATTTAGTTAATAAATTAATTCAATGACAGCAAAGTACATTAAAAATCATGTCACAGGGTTGTTTTTCTCATGTAGAAAGTTGTTTAAAAGTTAATCTTTTTTTACTTATACAAATACTGATGTTCATATGTAATCTTAAACCATACACAGAAAATCCTGCCTAGCCTGATTTTCACTCACATTCTAAATCATGAATTAAAATACCTATTTGTAAGTTGTCACATATTTCAATGCTTACAAACTTCTGCCATCTTAGTCACTTTTGCAGATTGTAAGAACTTTTGTTATTCATGGTGCAGAAACGACCCACTAGAGCATTCTGCATTCTCAACTCTGTGCCTCCCAAATAACAGATCAAGAAAAAAGTATTGTGCTGGTAATGGCTGGATGGCTGAGATGAAAATACCTTGCTAGAGGAGAAAAACATACAATGTTATCTGTCAATGCATATGAAAGCAATACATTGTTGAGAATCTATACTACGAATTTAAACTGTGTTACAAAGACACAGATAACAGGTTAAGTGGACAAATGAAACATCTTCTACTAAGACTGACTTCTCGCCTGAAAAACACAAACTCTGCCAATATCCCAGTCTTGGCTCCTGTCACTCAAGAACCCTATAAATTACTTAGCTATAGTTACCCTGAAATAGTTCAGCTCTGACTTTGCCCATAGGAGAAATTAAAGAAAGCAAGTTCTGTTCTGACTCTTGTTAAAAAAAAAAAAAAGAAAAGAAAAATAAAGAGAGAGAAAGAGAGGAAGGAAGGGAGCGAGGAAGGGTGGGAGGGAGAAAGGAAGGAAGGAAGGAATGAACAAACAAATGAAAGGAAAAAAGCAGCAGCTAAAGAAAAGGAGCTAAAACAAATATCTTTGCTAATCTGTGTTATTAGAGTCTTCCTCCAACCACAGAAGAGACACAGGGTGAAATCCACAATCAGGTTTGTACAATATCTATTTTTCTGCATTTAGAAAAGGTAAACTCTAGCCTAGAAAATAGCAAATGTAACTTTTATCAACAGGCCTGTACTTGGCCCTGGTGGGGCTGCAACTCAAATACTGTGTTCAGTTTTGGGCCCCTCACTGCCAGAAAGACATGGAGGTGCTGGAGCATGTCCAGAGAAGGGCAAGAAAGATAGCGAAGGGTCTAGAGCACAAGTCTTCTCAGGAGCGGCTGAGGGAACTGGGCTTGCTAACGTTGCTTATATCTAAAGAGCCACCTCTGTTTCAGAAGAATTTTGCCTCTTCTGTGTCTTTTCAGCATGGAAATTGTGAAACATTCGGGTTGGGCCTCGCCTTTAGGATAAGGCATGGTTGAAGCACACTGTGTACTGCAAATACTAAAATAAAGCTAGAAATATATTTGCAAGTCTGGAGCTAACAGGTCAAATCTGACTTCAACATTGCAAGGCATCTTTTCTCTGTTATATTACTCTGCAATTTCTTCCTTTATGGCTTTTATTTTTCCTTTTCACTTTATAGTTTCAATACTATCCAATATACTTGTTGCCTAATCAGATTGAAGCATGACTGACTGAAACAGCGAATTTGCAGTACACACAGGACAGTAATCCAGCTGCAGCTAGTTTAGCCTGACTGCACTTTATTATAACATTGCTGATGGCAATACAATTGTATTAGAGGAAGAGATGGAGAGCTGAAATAGTTATTTTTCAAAAGTAGTTGGCATTATAAAATGATTTGATAATAAAGTACAAAAACTTCCTGAAGCAATAAAAGCACTATGCATTTCCCATACTAAAATATGGCATAACAGCACGCAATTGTCCACAGTTCCTCTTTTGGAAAAAAGAAGATAAGAACTACAAGATATCTTTGTAACACACAATACTTCTTATTACAATCAAAGAAAAAGTAAAAGTAATGTTATGAACTCTGAAAAAGAGTTAAAAGTCAGCAAAAGCCTACAGTTATTTTACTGTTGGAAGCTTCCTTATTAAGGAAAGTATCACTTGGTACACTTCTAGATACCAAACTAATGTCCTAACAATGACAAGCCAGTTTTGATACCAAATAAAATAGTAAAATCACCAGCAGGGCCAGACAGCATGGTTCAAAATGTGGGTTTTTTTACAGACCACCTTAAAAACTATAGCTTTATCTGTAATTACTAGAAATGAGTGGCTTAGAATGGCCACTTCAAGTGGCACTTCAGGTGCTGAGGTATAGAACCTATACCTCAACCCCCTTCAAATGGAAAATGAGAAGCAGAAAGGTTATATCCCCACAGACCTCTTGTATTTGATTTGGTGAAAGCAAACTGAGGACAACAAAAGACTTCCATTGTAAAACCTATTACTATTTTAACAACCTAACAATCTGAGATTGTGCAAAGCATTAATGAGTACACATGCAGTCAGTTCTCATTTTTGAGATTAAGATTTTCTTTGTGCTTTGAAGTGGTGCAGCATCTATACCCAGAGCTTTCATTCACACTGTTTTGGCGAGGCAACTTGGCACTCAAATGTCTTAGCTACAAGAATGTGATAATAAAAAGAAACCCCTGTTAGACTTGTGGTTCATCCTCTTACAACTCTGTTATAGACTGCTAGAATAGACTAAAATGCATTATGTGTATTCCATTTATTCTTCTCTATTTTTATGTCCGTCTCAGGAAACATTTCAGCAAGTACTTTTCAAATCTAAGTCCTGCTACAGCTTCCCAAGCACTCGTCTTTTTGGGCTGATATTAAAGAAAAACTGTAACTTTACTCTCTTCCAAACATGCTGGCCTTAGCAACAAGGTGATAATTTCTAACATAATTGTCAATTGTATATTGACATTGTGTAATCTTCAGCTTCTTTTGTAGCCTCTTTTGGTCAGTTCTCCATAAGAAAGTGAGAATATGTGCTACCGAACAAAATAAATGCTATTTTCATAAAGGGTACAAGAAAGAATAAATTTAAACTGTACTGTATACAGCTACAGAAATATTGCTGTAACATAGATACCAATAGCACATTGTGACATGGACAAAGTATGCATGTCCACAACAATATTATACAGGTGATGCCATATTTAGCAACAATCGTTTTCCTCTCCATACACTGGAGTAGTTCCATCCTGCTAAAAAACTTCCTACATACTATTGGTTTGAGTAGTTCCATCCTGCTAAAAAACTTCCTACATACTATTGGTTTATATACATAATCACCTCTCTCACTAGTTATGAAAATGACACAGTTTCTGAAACAGGCAATCTGTTATATCTTCCTTCTTAAATTAGCAAGACAAATCAGAGAAAAAAATATTACAAAAGATTAAATTGGTGAAATAACCAAACTGCAGGCACTATTGATAGTCTGTCTTCTAAACAAACAGTCAAAAGGCATAAGAAAGAAACTGGACTGAAGACAGGACACAAAAGCGAGGTTATTATCCTAATTATGTTTGTCACCTTTTATAAAAAATAATACACAGCTGAGAAAACAGAAAAGATGCTGGTTTAGATTAGAGCTCTCCATCAGTGAGAGTTTCAGAGTCTTTGATAACCTGAGCATCAGAAGGAATGAAAAAACACAGATATAAGACAAAGCAATGCATTTAATGACCAGCAAAGCACATCTGCACAGCAAGATGGTTTAAGAACATTCACATGTGCACACACACACGCAATCACAAAAAGGACAGACTGGCAGAGTTGAAATTTGTATCAAAAGGTAGACGAGACAACCTGTCTGCCTTTCAGACACATGCCTCATATGCAAAGACTTCCAGGATTTCTGCTTTTTCCTTCTGCTTTCTGCTTTTTCATTTCTAGCTGGAAAGTAGTAGCCTGTAAACATACTGCTATGACATTCAAACTAAAGAGCCTAACCTTCAACTACACACTTCTTTCTATTTAGCCAGAACTAATGAAATATTAAGAGTTCATGTAGATGGCTACCAAAAAACATTTTAGAATTTTACCCTGGTGCTTTGTACCAGATAACAAAGTACAAAATACCATATGCTGTGATCACAAAAGCCAGTATCCTGTAAGAAAGTACACAGTAACTTTAAAGCTTCAGACAGTCCCATTAAAATATTTTAAAACTTTCAAAGACTCAGCTTACATTAATTCTCTCATTAGATCATGAAATAAAACTATTTATAATACTTGGAGGAAATGAGCTGTGTACTTTTACGGAATCGTCTGTATTAGCACAATCGGCTACCACAACACTGCTTCCCAAACACCCACGGATAAAAGTTACTGTGCTCCCTCTCCAGAAAGATGCCACCCACGTGACAGAGATACCCAAATTCCACACGAAGCACTGTCTCAACAGCCACAATGTTGTGGCTGCCAGACTTTTGCAGAAACCCCAAAGCTGTGCACATTACACTATGAAAGAGGGCTGTAAATGGTGGTGGTTACTCAGGACTCAACCATTCCTGCTGGAATGTTAGCACTGTTCCACAGAGATAAAATCTCAATAGAAAATTTTAGAGGGAGCTGCAAATAATGATACTTTGGAAATGAATTAAAAAAAAAAAACACATGATCTAGGAAGACAAATCCTCTTTTGGCTTCCTTTACTCACAGTCATTTGTTTTACCTAAGAATCTGCCTAGATGCAGGAAAGCTTATTTATTTATTCTTAAATGAATGCATTCTGCTTATTTATACTGATGACAACGTATCTATTTTTTCAATATATCTAAAGCCTAGAAGATGAGCCTGAAGTTCTACATGGAACACTGCAATACACCTTGTGGGAGTTTCACCCTTCACAACAGAAATGCTTGAGCAACTAATCATAACCCGGTAAAGTTTCTGTAGCTTTTCTATTATAACCGTTATGTCTCTGGATGTGTGTGCTGTCCCAGGAGTATTGTTCTGGATTGATTAGCATCTTTATAATGAAATGCTCAATTACAGCTTTGAAATAGGTAATTATAAAGGGAGTGTGTATCTTCCAGTTAGGGATTTTGTTTTGATTTTTTTTAATTATCAGTGCATGAAAGGCAGCTGTAGAAGTTCTGACTGCACTGTCGCCTCTTTGGAAAGAAACTGTGTTTTGTTGCTCTCACTGTGCATAAGCTAAATTGAATTTCTAGTTATGACTGGTATGGGAGTTTTATTTTCAACTGTCAGGGTGTGCAGCCAGCTGTAACCAATTTTTCAGTATTTTGAAAAGCCTCATTTGAAGTATACAGTTGCAAATGACCTAGGGACCTTGTCGTTAGTCAACAGAAAACTTTTTCAAAACACTTTCCAACTGTACTTCTTTGGTGTAAAAGAAAAAAAAAAACATGTAAAGAAAGCTACACAATATGGATTTTCTGCATAACTGTAGCAGCATATGTAAAAAGGGCAAACAAATTTTGGGGGCATGTCTAAGTTTGGCCTAATGTTTCAGACTCCCTTATGTATATTATTGTATTTTGAAGACAGCTGCATCATCTTAAGGTTAAAACCAATTTCTGCCAAGAAAAGTGACTAATTTTCCTGAGGGTTAACAGCAACTGACGGGGTGGGGAAAGTGCTTTTAATTTCAAGGGTCAGAAGTCAGGTGAAAAAACTATAAATATTTCCTTTCCTTAGTACTCTGCATGCTGCAGCACGCCATCAATTTTAAAAGAGGTTTTCTACTGAAGAAACTTATTCATCTGTTGAGATGATGTGTTAGTTTGTATTGCTTCCTCCCCCCAGGTGCTAGAAGATACATCATTGACAGGAGAATTATGTATTTATTTATTTATTTTAAAATTAGAATAACAGAAACAATTGGATTAAGTGAAAAAATGTAAGGATGTATTCCAAGCAATCTCTAACCCCTTGATATCCAGAACCAGAATTCCTCAGCCCTAGTCTCTGTCATATAATAGATCCATCACTGCTGCCAGCACAAGGTTAAAGATGCTTGTATAAACAGATACATTGAGGTCACAGGTTAAAAGAGAAGGGGAAGAAAAAAGTATGTATGCTTTGTGTCTTAAACAGAATAAAAGCCAAAAAGGTGATCTTGTTCAGGTACCTGTAGATGAGTCTATCATGTTTTTTGGTGTCCACAGTGCGTACACTGTTACTTTACCCTATGTTAGAAATTTTCCATCACACAAGTCATTTTCTAGTTATTAGCACTGTGGAACCCAGGACTACCTCCACAAATCTTGTGACTATTGCCTCTTCATTTTTTAAAGACTGTGGAATCTAAAATAAAAAAATTGCTTCAAGCATTACTTTTATTTTTTGCAAGTCAGCTCCTTCAAGTATCAAATAAATGCGAATCATTATTTTTACATTTTAGCTAATTCACCTCTTCTTTTTTCATGTTTTTTTTTTCTTTTTAGCATACCTAAAAAGTCCAGAATATAAGAATTAATTTAGTCGTTTCACAACTATGGTAATACCACACAGACACTTCCATATCAAACAATTTTATTTGAAATGGTGTAATGGAAGCCCCAATCTTCCAGTCCAAACTTCCACCAATCTTTGTGCCAGAGACTGCTTGGGATCTAGGACAAAGATGTATACTCATTTTCATACTCATACTCGTGTACTGAACATTACAATGAATTTTGGAGGATGGCTTGAATTTATCTATATAGAGTTCACTCTACACCTTGCCTGTGGATTCAGGAATGTATTGGAAAGTATTGGTGTAATCAATTTGTTCATTTTTTGTGTAATCAATTTGTTCACTTTTACCTATAAAGCTGCCTTTATTTCTGCAGTTGAGATCTCAAATAAGCACATCTATTCAATAGTCCAAACAGCCATCTGATTTGGAATTTAATTTAGTATCCAGCAAGAGATAAATGCTAACCGAAATGCAAGCCTTTCTCAAATGACTTCAAACAAATGTTCTGCTATCTGCTTTTTTCTAAACCTCTCCCAATGGGTGGAGAGAAGACTTCCTGATGTTTCTTGAGAAATAAAAAATAAAAAAATCTCATGCAGATACCCAATCCTCACACTTAAAAACAATTTGTATAATGGTAATTCAGATCACTGCACAGAATTGCCACTGGAATAAATTTACAAATGTGAAATTTCATTCACAAACTCATTAGAGAAAGTTCAAAGCAACGCATCATGATCAAACTGATTACAATAATTCCTACAATCCTGACTCTTACATAGAAATTATTGGTATATGGTATTATTAATCACATTCCCAGTTCTTTAAATATTATTTGTATTACTTCAGCAATTCTGTCATAGTTTCAATGTCCTACCACTGCTTTATTACAGAGATACAGTTAAAAAAAAAAATCTGCTCACACACTGTCCTTCATATTTTGTTTTCTCTAAAGTAGTCTTTTAACTACATAACCATTGCTGTCACCCTCAGTGGTTCCTACCTTTTCCTCAGAGTGATACCCAAGAGGCCTTAAACACTGAAATCTGTTGGAAATTAGGCGCATTTAAAAACATATTATAGAAAAGAGGGAATGGAGGACTGTGAAATTATGTTGGAAGTAATGTCTATGTTAGAGAGTAAAATACCAGCATACAGAACAGGTATGCTACTTCTCTGTAGCAATATCCAACTGCACACACATACAATGGTGTCTACTCCTGTGCCATCACTTTGCACTTAATCAGTGGAAGTGATGTGAATTATGGCTTATTAATGGATCTGCAATGAAACAAATCATAAGCGAACACTACGTGCATAAACACTCTCCTGAAAAGGGATTCTTTCCTGACTCAATATCACAGACATAATATTGGACCCTGATCCAAACTGAATCTAAGATACCCAGTATTCCACTTAGTCACAGTAAGGCCAGTAAACATGAAAACAAACAGTAATGTTTAAGTAGCTGAGGTAAATGGACTGATCCCTCCACTGCCTCACACGGTGAGTTCTCTAGATCCTGAGTGATGTTTGCAGCTCTTCACATTAAAAAACCCACCACCAGACAAAGCAGACAAAGGCATGGGGACATCCTACTAAGTACTAAAACACTACAGTCACTTCCTTTGAAAATGGATCTGTAAGATAATTCTTATTTCCCCCACCTGAAAACACTTGCACATCCACTCTGCAATGGGATGTCAGTCTTCACCACACCTATACACAACACACCTATACTGCAAGAAGCAGAAATTATCAGACTGACTAATTATCAGTCAGACTTTTAAGAACAGAACCTATTTGACTGACTCAGGCTTTTTTTCCCTGACATTTTTGCAGACCTTTGAATATGAAAAGAATAGATCTGTTAGCAAGACTTTCTCCTGTCATGGTACAGGCACACAAATTCAATTAATCAGCTCTTCTAATGAACTGGGAACTTAAAAGGCAACTTTATCTTCTCCTTAAGGTGACTTCAGCATGTCTCTTTTGAGTCAGACACTAAATCAGATCTTTTGTTGATGCCTAGAGTGTGTATGTGGTGAGGCTGTATTTTTACACATATTTACTTATATAGATATATTTATATAGATATATAGATATATTTACTTATACATCCTTAAATCATCACAATAAAATTAAAAAACAACTACAGAAAAGGCCTTTGTTTCAGGGCCAAAACCTTTCAGATCGTTTAGTCATAGTAAAATCACTGTTTCATTATTGAATTTACTTAAAGTATGAATGACAGACCAGGATGCAGATTGCCCTGCCAGCAGAGCTCACTCTGTCTCAGAGAAATTATCTGCAGTTTACAATATTCACTGCCCAAGCCTGACATGGTGAAAAAAGTAGACATAAAGCTAAATTTAAAAGATATATTACATGTCTTTCAAACAAGGAAAATTGCAGTGGACTGAATCTGGTAAATATTACATCTTAGCCATCATGCCTGCTTTTGTTAGCAGTTCTTTCTGGAGGATTCTCCAGAGTGCTTCTACCATGTTCTAAAAGAACCTAAATGGTGTGTTGAATTTTTATCATCAGACTGTGACATGACAGCAGACGAGATATACAAGAAACGAAAGTGATGTGTATATAAACATATGTGTTTATTTACATTATATTTAACAATTACCCTAAAAATGCTAATGTAAAACTATGAGGTGCATATGTATTTAGTTCTTTTTTATATGATATATATATATATATGATAAATAATAAACTTACTTCATTATTTGTTATATATAATGTATAATGTGTATGTAATAATTTTCTTATATGTATTTATCATACAAAAAAGAAATAATTACATACATAATAATTAGGATAATTATTAAATATGTTGTGTAGGAATCCTAAGAGACCTCTATTTGATAAAGGCTCTGCTCCCAGATCATTTAATGCTTATGATCCTTCCTAATTTTTTGTATGCTTCTTCCTACAGGTGAATGTAAAAGCACATAGGTTCTCTAACCTGTGAAAAAAATGCTTAGACGCATTCCCTTTCGTAACACCTATTCCCTTTGCAACCAAACCAGAAAAAGCCTCCAAAACCATGCAAGTGAGCTAAGGTCATGTAAACATCCTCTTTCTAATTGGGAAGAGTAAAAACTTGCTTAATTTTATCAATGGGAGATGATACCTTAAGAAATAGGTATTACCACCACTTGTAAAAAAAAAAGAGAGATAAGTCTTATTTGAAATGTATGGAATGGTAGTGAAAGTTCTACACCTCTCTTTCATTCTGGGTAGGTACGTTATTCAGATAGCAGATCTTGGACAACACAGCTCTGTAAGAAGTAGAAATTCATTCCTAGATCTAAACTGGCACAAATATAAAACAACCTAAGAAGTCCTTTGTAAGAATTAAAGATGAAATAGCAAAATATTTCTAAATTTAAAAAGTACACATTGAATATAGAGAGCATGAAGTGGTATCATTACCTGTAAAATCCAAAAGGCTGCTCATTCAACATTATAAAATTGTTTTATTGGTATCTTCTAAAATATTCATATTAAATTAATAATACTTATTATTAAATTAATACTTATTTTACTATATAATACTGAAATTATATACTGAATATATAAAATATATGATAAAATATATACTTAATATATATAATATATACTGAATAAAAATATATACTGAATAAAAAATATATGTGGTATAAAATATATACTGAATATATATTACTATATAATACTGAAGTTTCAGTATTACTATATAATACTGAAAATATTATATAGTAATAAAATTGGTAATGGATCTCAGCATATCTTTATGACAACAGACAGATAAATTTTAATACATTTGGTCATTTTCCTGATTTTATTATTTGTTAAAGCCGTAACATTGCAGCAGGAATAATCTGGTGTAAGTATCAATGCCTTGGAAATACACTAGATTCACTCTAACAATCATAAATCATAGAACCAAAGGAAAGATGGTCTCTTGATTTAAGAGTTTCTTTTAATCTTGCTTTGATTATATTAGCATTAAAGGCCAAAACAGTAAAGTATTATCCTTGATCCCCAAATTCCAAACTCATACTGTAATGACAAGGACGGAAAACTTCAAATAATTAAAACTCAAAATAATATTGTATTTTGCCAGTATTCTGATGGTAACATAAACAAACTAGCAAGGAAAACACCAGTTTAATGACCATGTGATATAATGAGAGAGAATGTGATGAATAGAACGTGAAGCACTGAGTATCACTATTTGTAAAACTTAGTGCCTACTCACAGAATTTATTTTAAACATGTTTTGTTCTAATTTTTAAAAAATAATAGCCTGCACAGAACTCAGAAAAATTAGGAAAAAAAAATCCCAAGCTGTGGCAGATACATACAAGCTCATCTTTTTGTAGCAAACAAAACTAGCAATCCACAATTTATAAAGAATAAAATGAAACAGGTTGAAAGACTGTGTTCTGCTGATTGTCTATTCTAGAACAACACTTTGTTTATCATAAAACAGGATCTCCAGGATTGGTTAAATCATGGAAGCTTTCAATGGTCATTACACAGTGGCTTCAGTTTACCCCTTATTCTGAAGAATATAGACAAGAAAATTCTGAATGCAAAATCCAGTGAATAAGGCTATGCTCTAAAATTAAAGCATGAAATTAAGCTGGCTGGCCAACTTCCATTATTTGTTTTGCAACTACAGAAAAAACATGCTCCCCCAAAACCCCAATACAACACAGTCTTTTAGCCCATACTAAATCATATATACTTCCACTACTCTTTGATACTGCAAAAGCCACACTATTTTAGAACAGGTGTTTAAAAAGAATCTCACAATAAAATGGGTGTCAGAAAACAAATTAAATTTCAATAGAAACCATTTTTTTAAATAATGTTTTCATATTAACTTGACAGTAAATTCTAAAAATTTCATCTATAGTTACAGAACTGAATTTGCAATTCACGCCATTTCTTTGTGTCCATTATGGATTTGATTTTTTATCCACTGTTTCTGACTTCTTTCACAAGCAGAAGGCAGATTCTTATAGGCTTTGTTTTCTATTTCTTTTAATGAATGACTTAGCAGTAAGCACAAATAGCTGAACACAGAGAAGCTACTGAAGGAGGTCTTTCTTATAAAAATGAGCTAGCAAGACACTCTAGGTTTCCCAAATTTGCTGTAGGTCAGGATCTTCACTTGCTGATCTTCAAGCTTAGACAAAGCATTAAAGAGTATCTAATGACCTCCTGTATTTCAGAAATAAATCTCTCCCTTGGTATACCTGATGTCAATCTTGGCTTTTCCTATGAAAATGAAAAAAAAAAGAAAGCCCAAATCTTAAAGGTAAACACTTAGGAGTAACCTAGGAAATAATGCTTTTGCTCATAGCAGCAAGCACTAACCACAAACTTGAAATTCTTCCATAAAAGTAGAAATTTGAGCACAGTAAAATGACAAAAGGTGAATTACATGAGTAGAATGGTCTGCTCCAAATGTTTTTAACAATGGCAGCATTTAAGTATTGATAACTACTTAGTAAACGCTACACGCTTTCTTAAAAAATCTCAGACCAAACATCTCAAGACCAGAACAATCTCAACTGTATTCTACTCAGACAGAATTAAAAATCAAAACCAAGTCTAATTTTGTCGGGAAAACTAAGAAGGAAGTGGTCTGAGACAGAAGGCTGCTATCTATCCCTCAGAAAAACAAGGCTGAGAGTAAAATGTCCTAAGTATTCTTGTATTTTGCCACACAACCACAATGCAGCCTTTTGATATAGTTCATGTAATCATCTCAGAGGATACGGCGAGGTCCTTCATATATGTATTTTTACCATAGTACCCAATCATTTATAAAAGCTCAAAGTTAAAAATGAGCTTTCCTTAATTCAGTTTTAAGTCAATATTAGAGGCTCATAAATAGGTAGTTTCTCTGACTCTCTCCTCCCTCTGTATAATAGAAAGAAAGCGCTGTCTTGCAAACTTAAAAGGCTTTATTTAGTTTATAGCAAAGAAAGAGTTAGAATGATCCCCTCTCCCCCCCCCCAGAAAAACCCTCCAGTAGATTCAGTAATTCAGAACAGTTCATAACTTAATGTCACTGTTAGTCTTAGACTGGGACGATGTAATAACAATACCTTTTTCAAAAATGAAAAAGTTTTATCTTGACATTTTCTTAATTAAAGTTTTCTCAGTTTTTATTTAACATGTCCAAAAATTTATTTAAAGTTAGAAAGCTAAAGTGACAGTCAAAATCAAACTGGAATAGTCTGTCTGGTGTCAAATGATGTTTCTTCTCACCTGAAGTGTAAATGGCTTCAATCTCCCAGTTTGGCAGAAATAAAATTGCTTCAGAAGTTCTAATGAACTAAAAAATCTATTACTGACACATAGTTATGGCACGGTTGACCACAAACATTGAGATTATTGGGGAAAAGAGGATGAAGGAAGGCATATATAAACCTTTACTATAGCTGGACAAGCAGAATGGCACACTTCAAAAAAAGAATTTCAAATATGTGTTGTCAAATTCAACACTGAATTGTTGCATTTCCTGATGAAAGTGGAATAGTTGCCCAACAAAGAAGGCAACAAAAGTAATACCTTTTAGGAGCATGGAAATAATCTTCATCAGTAGCCTCCACGTAGGATGTTTGCCTTTCAATCCTGTCATCTCCTACGTGTCCTTATATTTCAACACTTCTGGTAAGATTAACTTTCAATGGGAAATTTATAATATTCACATGGAAATGCAAAATTTATCTTTGACAGAGAAGGCTGACTTTTTAAGAAGGATATACGAGATTTCTCTAAGTATGATTTTCTGGCTTCACTACTACTAGATAAATAATGCTTCTTTTTTAAGAGGGACACAGATTTTCCTACAGTGAAGTACCATTTCAGACAAACTACACATCACTTTGGTATAGCATAAAATGATCTTTAATCTCCTGTTTGTTTCGCCTTCATTCCATCCAACTTTGATACTTAAAATTAAAAATCTCTTGATTCACTGTGCAACAGATCTTTCTTATTACAGACTATTTTGATGCCATAATCCTAACCATAGATACAGAAGTGTGTCTAATACATCGCAGTTCCCCCATGGGAAAAACTGGAACACACACACTCACTTACAAGGTTGTTAAGCAAAAAAAAATAATTCCTTTCTTTGCTCCTCTCAGAACCTGCAGCATGGTCAGCTACCAAGTCAGAAAACTATTTACCAAATAAACTTAGCAGACTAGATCTTCATGACTTTTTAAACAGAAAGGTATTATGAAGAACTGGAACACAAGTAAGTGATGCTAGAGATTAATGTTCTAGGGACTGGAAAGTGACAATAAAAGCAAATGTAACATCTTTAGCCCTTTCTCCAAGGAAAGGTGGAACACGTCATACAGGCACAGACTTTTAAAATATTTCCCCTTAATGCTGTGTGAGACTTATGCTGTGTAAAGCCCAAGCACAGTGTTCTTATATTAAAAGTACATTACCAGCACCAATCTATGTGTCTAAAACACTTGAACTTTCTTGCTTTCTGACAGCTACAGAACAATTATGTAAATCCTAAAAGAAATGATCAGGACGTTATAGGTGTCTCATTTGCACTTGTTGTACAAAGAAGTCAACACCAAACAAGCATGTCACATCTTACTTCTCTTGAAGAAAAACTGCTTAAAGCTGTAGGTGCATTCCTTGACTTCTTCTAGCAATTTGCTACCCTATTTTCTATCCTATGTACAGCATTGTTTGACATGTGTTTGACAGAAATTGTTGATTTATTCCTCTGACAAATACCACTAAGACACCTTGATCCTATTTTACTCAGAAGAAGACCTAACTCTAGTGAGTAATTAATTCACTATGTGTAACTATTTTTAACAGAGCCTTGATATTGTCTGAACTTTCACACTGATCTAAACCCAGGCAAACTGCATGTGGACAGCTACCAGTGTGATTTGGCAATAATTTTAACATTTAGTTTGATTTTTTTTAAAGAAACTATGCAACTGAACTTTGTAGCTATGCATAACAAGAAGTCCAAGTTGATTGGGTAAGGCATGATGAATCAGTCATCAGCTGTGAATAAGAGTGTCAGACTTACTGTAGTTGAGTGAAAGTCAGAAGCCAGCCCACTGAGTAAAAAGTACTACACTGGTTTCAAACTATATTTTACATGAAAAGAAACCAGTTGAAAAAGAAACCAGTAAGACTCAATGAAAGAGTTTTTTCCTGCTAGTAGAGTATGGTGAGCTAGAAAATAGGGTAAAATCTTGGCTTTTCAACCAGGAAACTACACACAGGTAAAGAGAATTTCTCCTCTGGCCATTGCAAGTTTCTCAGAATTACAGCAAATGGAAGGTTGAATCAAAACAGGTTTTTCTGAATCACCTCACTAGTTCCAAATCATGAGGCTATACAAGGTCAACCAAGCAGTTCCAGGATCCCTTACAGAAATAATGGCAGTAACTCTAATATTATCTTCCGAAAAAAATAAAAATAATAATAATTTAAAAACCCAAACAAACACCACATGCACACACACAAACACCTGTATCATTCAATTCTTAATTAGGCAATAAAACATTGGGGGTCCTCAGGAAGACATGAGGTACCTCGACTTCTAAAAGATACTACTGCAGGTGGCTGGCATTTCTCCCTTTTTAGTTCCATTCCAAAACTTTGCACAGTAATACAAATCCTATTCTTTCCATACCAGTATTTTCTTAATCTTCTACGACGTAGTTTACATAATTGATAAAGGAAGAAGAATAATGATCTACAGACCCTGATAATATTGAATATCTGTTTAAGAACAGCTGCATCGTAGTATTAAGACTGTTACATTTCACTTACAGTGTTTTATTACCTTTTTCCCTTCACTATACAGAGAAAACTTTTTCTCATTAGTGTTCAGATGTGCAGCCATTTTTCCTTACTGAAAATAGTCTAGATTATTATATTTTATAGTTTTGGCAACCCTGCAATCCCCTCCCTGCATGCTCACATAATCCTCATGCAAATTGTTGCAGAACAAGCCAAATTAATATCTAGACTAGAAGGCCAAAAAACATAACACATGAAAGGCTGCAAATCACCATGACCTAATGGTGAAAGAGGAGAATCAAGATCCTTCACTAATGCTCCTACGGCTAGCCACAACATTAGTCAACCCTCATATACCATTCCAGTATTTTATGTCCCAGACAATTTTAAATGTTCTCAAATATTCTTTGTCCCTTTCTCTCATCCTGAATATATGAGAACACACACACATGTAGGCTGGATTCGGAGGTACAAACTGAGTATCATTCAAAGTCAATGAAAGCTTCCTTTTGACTGCAAAACAGTTGAATTATTTCAGCCACAATCGAACACATCTACTGAAATTTAAGAGCAAGAGTATTCCCATTCATTTAAGAAAAAGTATTGGTGCCATAAAGTTAAACGGGTGTCAAAACGTTTTGCTCCCTTAGCAGAACTCTAACAGTCTAATCACTATGCAACCAAGGGAATCTTTTGTATATACATTAATAGTTTAAAAGGACAACCCACAAACACATACAAACAGGTATATATTTTCCAAATATCAGGCCTGGTTCTTCAACACAACATTGCTTACTTTGCAGCAGTTAATAAATATTTCAGAGAACAAAATATGAGAAAAACTTTTTAGTAGATTTTCAAACATGGAACTTGGTCTTCCTTTTCAAAACAAAATATGCTTCTTTATTTTAATGTGATTTAATGCTAGTACCATCTGACAGGTTTCTAAAATAACAATTTTTTTCTGTATGCTGTCAAGTTGGAAAATCATGTGTGCTTTTCCTGTATGCTTTCAGTCTGCATGTTTCGTCCCCGAAAGTTTGCAGCTCTCATCTCCGTTCCTGTTGTGATCATGTTTAGAAATCTTTTTCGCATTTATATCTAAGTATGCACTGACACAATAAGTATGCACTGTCGTAACCAATGCAATGATGTAATTAGCCATCACAATCCATCTAAAAGCCTATAATTCTGCATTCAGAATATGCCTTCCTTAAACTTACATTGATTCTAGCAGTAGCTAAACATGAGGGACACAGAAAAATATTGTCTCTTCAGAAATGTAAAGTAAAAGTTTGCATACTAGGTTTGCAGTGATAAGCAGTAACTTGATAAGAGACAGAAAGGTGGTTAATTGTTGCTAGTTCACAGGATGTACTGTAAGGCGAGATCTACATCATGAACTGTGAGAACCACTTATTATTAAGTGTCAGTAAAAAAGAGCAACTTCTGTCTAAATAGAAGGATTCGCTCTTACTTGCTTTACCTTTGACTTCAAACAACTGGTTCTTCTGGTGAAGTAGAGCATTTCCAAACCACTATAGCAATGCCTGGTGGTCCCAAGACCCATGAGAATCTAAAAATCCTATTGTTTAATCTTCTGAAGGCAGTTTCAGAAAAAAGTATTACCATGGACAATCAATTATGTTACCACTCACAGGCTCAAACAACTGACATCCATAAATATATATACACTTCTAGATATACATATATGGAGATGTAACATATATCTACAACCCTTGTAAAATAGAAGTATATAAAACGATTCCTAAAGGTTTGCTTCTTCAGATTATGTTATGCTTCAATGACTAACTAAGAAAAGAGTTCATCTGAAACTTAAGTGACACCAGATAATTGAGTTTGCATGATTTAAGAACGAGTTCTTCCTCAACTATGGCTGAAAAACTTCAGGAAAAGAGGCCCCTGGAAATAGATACAAAATAATTAATTAAAAAAAAACCCCAAACAACAAATCAACTTACTCAAGAGGCACAGCTGTTTATCCTAATTCTTTAAGTAAGTTACTGGGTTGAAAAATGTGAACTGTGCTTTTTTCAATCAGACATCTACTTAGAGCAAGACAGTAAGTTAGTGCACAGTGATGAATGTGTGAAGCAATAGCGATGTCAGTTCACACAACAGAATAGCAAAAATGTCAGGAATATAAATTCAAAGGGCAACTGTTAAAATACCTGGAATATTTCATTATCATTAATGTCAGAATTTTTACTGTTATATGTGGCTGATAATGAGTGTTTAAGGCATAAAAACGTCTAAATTCCTGGTTGCTCATTACCTGATACAATGCTGGCATGGGTCAGTGTAAGTCATTCCAGAATGCATCAGGACTATCCCATGGCCCCAGCAACACAAGCTTGAATATCCCATGGCCTTGAATATCCCATGGCCCCAGCAACACAAGCTAGTTTGTCAGGCATACCTCTACTTCAGCCCATATAAAGGAGGCTGCCACGAACAATGACACATATGTAAACGTTTCAGCATCCTTCCCAGTCCGCAATGCACATTCAGAGCACTGCATTTATTAGCGCACTGCCTTCAAATGAAGTTAAATGTTAACATCCATATTCTCCGTATTCCTTTTAACTACTGCTACAGTGGGATCCACTTTTACACTTGGCAACCATCTGAGAAAAAGAAAAGCTACTGAGGGCTGAAGAAATGAAACTGTAAGATCTCATCCTCTGCAGTAATACTGGAAATATTGCCGTTTGGGGAACTAAACACCTACGGCAATGAATTCCAAAGGAAGATGAGCCCTTCCTAACCTTCAGAAAAGAAACTTAAAGAAGCTATTATTGTAGCCTTTCCTTCGGGATCATAAGGGACAAGCAAGTAAGGCACTGCTTTTCACCCACACGCAATGAAAACCACAACTCCTGAGCCGGTGTTTTTCTAGTTTATGTCTCTTCCTTTTCAACAAGATGAAATTAGCTCTGTGCTGAAGAGCATGTAACACTCACCAAATACCAGCCTCGATGGATGACAGGATGTCCTAACATCCCTAACTGGGAAAGGAGCGCAGGCCTCGGCCTCATGCTGCACTGGGCTCCGTTCCCAGTGAGGGGGCAGCACAGCCACAGGGCCACCCCAGCCAGAGGAGGGCAGCTGCCACCCTGGGCCAGTCACAGCCGGTTCCAGCCAGCTCCACCACACACAAAACCGACCCACCCTGTGCCAAAACCGAACCAATGAGAAGAGCTTGTGGTGCCTCTGCAAAAGCATATTTAAGGAAGGGCAGTAACTGCCAGGGAAAAGAGAGACACTGAAGAAAAGAGGAGAGGCTCAAGCTGGGGCAGACATGACACCAGAGCAGAGGAGAGAGACACCAGGGCAGGAGGGCTGCTAGAGAAACAGGAGGCGCAAAAGGAGACGCCTGAGCTGGACTACAGCAAAGAAATGCCCAAGCAGGGCTGGGGCAAACTGATGCCCAAGCAGGACTGGAGCAAGGAGATGCCTAAGATATGCTCAAGCTGGGAGAGACACAGACACAGGAGGAAAGTACACCTTCGAGGGGACAGCAGCCTGTGGAGGAGCCCATGCTGGAGCAGCTGAGCAAAAAACAAGGAGGGACAAAACAAGAAAAGCAACTGCTAGGCACTGACCCCAACCTCCTGTGCCACCTGTCACCTCGCCAAAGGCATGGGCTGTAACGCGCAGAAGGGAACCGGTGGACAAAAAAACGGGTGCGAGGGACGTGTCTGGAGAGGAGTTGAGGTGCATTTGTCGAAGTGTTTGTTTTATTGCTTATCTTTATTTCTCAATACTCGACTTAATGGTACGTCAATTGGCAATTAACTACATTCTACAAAATCCCCTGACTCAAAACTGTTTTGTTGCCCGCAACACATATTCATTTAAATTTCCTACTGTCAAGCACTATTACTGTCTATGCCTTGTGGATCGGTCTGGGGCTTTACCCTGTATGTCTTAGTCTACAATTAACCATGTTGAGAAAAAAAAACACCACTCTGACATACCTAGGCCCACCCTGTATTTGGACTGTATAGTCTGAGTGCACTGGATGCTCTCGTAGTCATACTCTTCTGCATCCACTAACCTTCCTCTGAATTTCAGATTTAACTACAGATTTTAAAAAAACAGGTTTGAGACATAATAATTCTGGACATATTTTTAATGTAACATAGAAATCTGGGAAAACAACTTGTCCAACTTAGGGATGCGTATATGCAATCACTGGTTATTTTTTGTTCCAGTTCCAGACAAAACAGAGATGTCCCAGATGACCACATGCCAAACAGTTATCTGTTAGTGACAAAAAGATCAATCAGGTGGCTCTTGAACACATTAAATGTAAAGAGGATCCACAACGTGTCCCTCCACTTAGACGTAGCCAAAAATCTCAAACTAGAATGCTTGGTGAGAACACTGCAAAGCACAACTGGAAACACCTGTATTTGATCAAATTTTAATATTATTTTCTTTCTAAAAGCATAAATTTACTACAATACTGATAACGAGCAAAAGTTTCAATATTGCCTGGGGAATATCCAGATCATCTCAGCACATAATTGGCCTGGGTGATCAGGATACCAATCAAATATACTTTTTTCCCTTGAGAGCTGAAATATCCTTTTATTTCTTTTAAAAACTGTAGCATGTGAAGCCAAAGGATCAAGTCATTCAAAATGTAAACCTTTGGCTGCCCTTTGGATCTAAGTACAATATCTGCTAGTGCTGAAGAAGCTGGGAAGAGTAACATAACCATAGAAAAATTCATTCTAAATCCAAGAGAAAGTATTCTGTAAAGATCAATAAAAACCAGCCCCATATAATATCATAATTTCTCAATACTGTGGTGTATATAATTCATGCTTTCTTTATAAAACCTCTGTCTGGTTAACTTTATTTGTTAAAATTTCCTGAAGTAATATGACTTTAAAAATTATAATTTAAAAATTCTAATTTAATTATTAATAAAAAACCCACAAAACTTCAAGGTAACACTAAGTGCACTAAGTAAATGAACAAAAAATAAAAATGAAGTATCTTTAGTCACCAGTATGCACAGCTGCCAGAAACTAATATAGATGTGACAGCATATGAACTGTGAAATGCCAGTAAACTGTGTCAATTATTCTGGTATGTTTGTTTATTGCTGCTTCAGGACATCACAGGACAGATTCTTTTGGTAAGTTATGTCCATATACCATAAGTCTACACATCTTACGCAGCTAAAAAGCCTTCCAGGAATTATTAATTTGTGAATGATCTTTTCTGTGTCCAACTACAGTTATAGCTACTAACCAAATGCAATGAACTTGGACATTAAGGTGTTTGGCTTTTATTTTACCAAAAAAAATTCATAAAATTTTTAGAGGTTTGCAGTATATGGAAAGCCTTTTGCTATACTATTTTATTCAAACAAAGGGCTGTAATTAAAAAGTACAAATCACCAGTCTCAACATTTAGACACACATTGTAAGACAAGTGGAGCGCTCTGGTGCAATTAAATGTATACGTTACTCAAAGGCACACTCTTACTTCCAAGGTAAATGTGAGAACGCTTACTTCCAAATGAGAGGGTATCCTACCCTAAGCAAAACAAAGTTCTGAGACTATGCTCTAATGCTTATCTGGGACTACATTTGTGGACCCAGTTACTGTCATCTTCAGGATAGTTGTTTGTATAGTACATACGGATGTATCAACTACAACGCACCTATTTCTGAATTACACAAGTAAGAGTAGTGAAGACAAGATAATTCTATTTAGACTGAAAAAATATACAGAGCACAACTATTTTGGAAAAACAAGAATACAAGCATACTAAAGAAAAAAAATATAATGAAAAATTAGGCAACAAATATGGAAACACTGTATTTTTTTCAGATGCCGCTCCCATTTTTTTTTTCTCATGTGATACAAAGAAGCACGCTAACATTATCCAAGTGTAATATTGCAGGTAGTACTTCTATCAAATGAACCACAGTATATTCCTTGGATTTAGTCATATTATACTGGGAAGAATATACTGGGTTATGAACTGATGACACAGATAACATCAATTTTAACTCTCTCCAAAAGTATATAGACATCTTTGGCACTCTCCTGCACACAAGCAAACTATTTCCCACTGCCTGTAAAAGGTTTAGGGCTCGCTCTGCACCCTCACATTAGCATGACTGTGGTTGGAAATGAATACATGAACAGCACGATTTTTAGATGACAAAGGAAAACAGACTGAACAGCTGAGAAAGAATAAATTCAGGAAAAGACAGTTATTATCATTTAGAGTATGTTAATAACTTTTTCCTGGTGTGGTGCACCATTTGACGCCCTCACAGGAATCCTTCACCTTCTAGAAATTACCAGATTTTAACACCCGGCAGAATTATTAAAATAGCTTCACCTGATTTCTAGATAGTACAAAGCATGGTATTTCAACTAATATTTCAGTATCAAGACAGTAACTCCTATTTCAGATGTACTTTTTTTTACAAAAACATCCAGTCTTGACAGAATGACTTCATATAATCAATATTCCACCATATATTCAATGGTTAATTAGCTCACTGTTTATAAATATTACTGTATAGGACTGGAAACCTAAAATGACTCCATCACTTATTCCCAGAGGTAATCTTTTTGTTCAAACAGGCAATACTTTAAAGAGTTATTTCAAATGATAGTGTTCCAAGTACAAGCAGAGAGTCTGGATAGCTGGAGGGCACTCCAGCCAGTTTTTGCTGACTACCTCATCCCTGCCTCTAAAATTATCACGACTGAATTGCATAGTTTCACCTTGCAGGGAGAGCAATTACTTTGCCTACTCCTCTCCCACTGGAGACAGAACACCAGCCTCCCACATTTCAGACAAATACACAGCACAGAGCAAATTTTCCCTTGCTGATTTAAACAATAGTAGTTGGATTACATTTAATTGTAGATTTCCTCCAACCATGCTAAACCATCCCCCTACTAATCCCAATGTTAGAAGAAATGCATATAGGAGAAATGAAGTAGTTAAAAATAGAAGTGCAAAGCATTTATTTACTTTTTAAAATAGTACTCTTCTGCTTCAATATTGAAAAATTGTATTCAATCCATATATTTAACATCACCATGTATCGTGAGAGAGATGTCTGCCTGATTTTTAATGATCATTCTTCATATATCCTGATATGTTCTCAACAGAAGTGTCAAACAATGCATTAGAGACAAATTCCCCACACTGTCCCCCTTCAGCCCTTGGAGTTTAACTCCTCTCACATTACAGTATTTATTGAATTTCCAAGCCAAACGGTGTTCTGCTCCATAAAATTCTGACAAGTGGACTCTGCCAAGCTAATAACGGCTTCATTCTGCTGAAATAAACTTATTTCACTGCGGCAAACAAAATGACATGACCTGGAAAGGTTATTTTTAACTGGGTAATGAGTCAATTCAAACCAAGCCTCTCTCACTAGATTCCTGAATACTGTTAAGACAAATTTCTTAAATGTAAATATGTCCTAACACCAGTTTTCTTCTCTGTTGCACTCTCTGGACATGGCTATGACAAGTATTTTCAGGTCTGTGTTGTTTGATTTTCTTACTCAATAGTTCAGTAAGCTTGTTAAACAATGCCTAGTGAGAATACCTCAGTGGAGTCACCTAGCAAGCTGCAAAACTCGTACAAGGAGGTTGTGTCCTCACATGGTCTCTTTTCCCCCCGTTTTAACATTTTTTGTCTATTTCTTTGACAAAGTTACATTACAATTGTCTTCATATATAACAAATTTGAGAACTATTGCTTTGAGACACATTACTTGATGTTTTAATATCTCTCCCCTCTTAATCTTACACTAATTTTGACAACACTGCCATTACAGAGGTGTGGAGAATAAAGGATTAGAGGAATAACTTGACCTTCCAGAAAGGCTACGTCTTCTACACATATTTCAAGTTCTTCATAATGGTAATTCAGTTAGTGAATGCTATTGAGGCAATATTCATGAAACGCCTTTTTCAAGCTACCTATATTCTGCTACTAATACTATGTATTTTCTGCAGCCTACACCCACAGACTAATCATCAGTTTCACGTCAGATCTACATCAACTTTCAAATGACTGGAGACCATGAGAGAACCTTTGTAACAGCTGGAATCTTGTACAAACATGCTGCACCCTGCCAGGTCCGTCTTCTGAGCGCTAATAAAAGAGACAATCCTTGACTGCAAACAGCCAGACTCCTTGTGAAGAGTTTGCTAAAGAACTGTTAGAACTCCTACTGCAAACAAAAGGAGCAGAATAATGATCATTCACTAAAATTATGAGTTTCAGAGAAAAAAAAAGAAAAAAGAAAAAAAAAACAAACAGGAAACCACAAGAGTGCAAGAAGGAACACTGTCATTCTAGTAAGTGGTGTGGCATGGTCTGTACTTTATCAATAGTACTGGTGAAGGAGTAAGAATTTTGAAATGGTGCCTGAAATTACTTAACATTAAGCTAGCAAAATGCAAATAGCTACATTTATCAGGTAAATTATCTTATTTCTTCCTTATATGTTTCTTTTTCTTTATAAATGCATCAAGTCATTCAAAACACAGAACAACCAGAAAGTTTCTCAACAGACTGCTGAAGTCTCAGATCTATCAATCCAACAGTTAATTCTGATATTAACAACCTTTATCCTTAACCCTTGCTACAGAGATGGCTAACAGTACCCTGGGCTGCATTAGGAGGAGTGCTGCCAGCTGGTCAAGGGAGGTGATTCTTCCCATCTACTCAGCCATAGATTTTATACCTGTCTGTCTTCTGAGAGTGGAAGATACAAATTCATTTATATGCTTGTTTTTTATAGGACATCACAGAATCACAGAATCGTATAGGTTGGAAAAGACCTTTAAGATCATCAAGTCCAACCGTAAACCTAACACTGCCAAGACCACCACTATACCATGTCCCTAAGCACTTCATCCAAATGTCTTTTAAATACCTCCAGGGATGGCGACTCAACCACTTCCCTGGGCAGCCTGTTCCAATGCTTGACAGCCCTTTCAGTGAAGTAAAATTTCCTAATATCCAGTCACTGTACTTCTCACATATCATAGATTGTGTGTCCTATAACTTTAGGAATACTTGTTTCTGGCATCACGTTAACTTCTTCTTAGACACATATTTTTAAGTTTTGCAATGTTCAGGTTCTCTTTAGAATGTCCAGCTCTTGGAGTCGAGTGGATAAGCTTCAGTTCTCACTTTAAATATGTACTTTTGTGTGTGTGTGTGTGTGACAGAAAGAATGCATGAAATTTGAAAAATTAAATACCCAACCCCAAACAAAGCAGAACAGGTATAATTTTAACTATTACAGAATATTGTAATCACCAGTTTTTGAAACAGCCACCCCACTAAGGTTTAATGAGAACACAATGATATTGCTATGACACTATTTCCTAGTTTGTTATCCTGCAGCATAAGCTGCCACTGTCTTTATTGATGCTGATTTGAAGTAGATCTGAGAGCACTTACATACCTCAATTACTCTTTTGCAAGATGAATCTAGGAATGGCAAGAGCATGTTATTTACTACTTGATTGACTGAACTTACCCAGAATTTTAGCAAAAAGCCTGATTTTACCAATGATCTGTGTCTATCACTACTATTTTTGTTGGTTGTAAGAGACTGAGAAAAGGTAGCCAAATCATGTATCGATGTTATTAATTGTACGTTTTAATTCTGTGTCATTAATCACAGACTCACAAAATGGTTGCGATTGGAAGGGACCTCTGGAAGTCATTCGGTCCAACACCCCTGCTCAAGCAGGGTCACCTAGAGTTGATTGCCAAGGACCATGTCCAGACAGCTTTTGAATATCTCCAAGGTGAGAGACTTCACTACCTCCCTGGCCAACCTGTGCCAGTGCTCAGTCACTCTCACAGTAAAAAAAGTGTTTCCTGATGCTCAGATGGAACCTCCACTGTTTCATTTGATGTCCAATGACAGGACAGTAGACAACGGGTGTAAGCGGAGCAATGGTGACAATTATCTATTGTTCTGTCACAGAACACCACTGAAAAAAGCCTGGCCCCATTTTCTTTACACCCTCCCATCAGATATTTGTACACATGGAGAAGATCCCCCAAGCCTTCTCTTCACCAGGCCAAACAGTCCCAGCTTTCTCAGCCTTTCCTTGTAGGAGAGGTGGCCCTTCTCTGGACTCTTTCCAGGATGTCCATGTCTCTCTTGTACTGGGGAGCTCAGAACTAAACACAGTACTCCAGGTGTGGCCTCACCAGTCCTGGTAGTCACAGGTGGTTGTACAGTAGAATACTGCCAGCTTCAGTGGAGGACCACTCACAAGCACCAGACTGCCTTACAGTCTGAAAAGCTGTCTTACAAGATTTCTGTGTACTGTTATGTCTGGTGTTCAGAGTTCAGAGACACCTTTCCACACTAGCAAGTTCTGAAAGAAAAGAGGAATCATTTTAAGGTCATGAAGAGAAACAATCCAGTTCAAAACTCTGTGAAGTTCATTAGAAACAACAGCAAGCATGATTCACAAATGATTCATTAAGAGACATTTGTTTTAAAATTGTCTGCATTTGAGAACAATTTTGCTTTTTTAAATATAGGCAAAGTGATAAATGGTAACAAGTTTATAAAAATTAGCTTGAAATCTACTTATTATAAATGCTGAAGTTGTTTGTAGTGTAGAAGCATTCAAAGCAGAACTCATGAAATATTTAAAATCATGCTTGTGACAGAACCCAAATTTATACAGTATACCCTCGAGAGCTTTCTCACAGGTGCTTAAAAGTGAAAAGTTGGCAGAACCTTTATCTTTCTATTCAACCAATCTCCATTTTTTAATAACTGAGATTAACTGAGATTTATGTGTTATTTCGCTACTGAAAGAGGTTTCTCTAGCAGCAAATAAACTACTAAAGTTCATTCTGTTTTGTAAGCACTATTGCTTTAAATATATTTGTAGGACATTATTTTTTAATTTTTACTTGAAAACTGTTTTATCTGAAAACTGTAAAGGGCATTCACTTGCTTGCAAGACAAAATTTGAGAAGAGGGCACACAGCCTGTTTTCAGTGTCAATAAAATGCACTAATCAAATGTCGTTCCAAAAGAACATAACAAATATGTTATTATTTACAAAATTCGTACTGGATAGCTATGAAAACTTCCTGATATTTTACTGAAATGGAATGGATGACCCGAAACTGAGGACAGTTTCCCAAAATGAAATTAGGAAATCAGCAGCATACTTCTTTTTTTAAATGCCATCCCCTCTTAAAAGTTGCTACCTAACAAATCATGTTAACTATCTTGAATCAGGTTATACTTAACACAAAAGTATTTGAACTATGCAAAAATACAGGGACTTTTTGTTTAATGGCAAGTGATTCCAATGCCTATTATAACTTATTTTTCCCCAGGTGTTCTTTATTTAACTTATATTCATGATTCCTTTAATATAATTAAATTAATATAAGCTATCTGGTATGTAATTGCTAAGTAGACATATTAAAAACAAACTAGATACTGAGTCATTGAGGTGTAATTATCTGGAAAATCCCTTTATGTTCATATACTTTACTATAAACTGCTACTAATAAAGTATATTGTTTAGAAAATACTCAAAAATTTAAATTGAGAGATGGCTAAACAGTCTTTCCATACTAGCTTCATGTCTTATATTCAGAGATTTCAAAAGATAAGGTGCTTATGTCTGTAAGAAAATTCACAACAGTTCACCAAAATGGCAGAAAAAATAACATAAGAGATTTTTTTTTTAGAAACCCCAAAACAACCGATAAAAAGCAACAAATAGATTTATTCACACAATCGAAACTAACTGCATAGAGGAAATATTATATGAAATCAATCCAAGCCAGAATGCTCTAATAATGTTGTTGCTGAATGCAATAGAGAGAGATCAAATGCCACTTAGAGAGTGTACATATATTTTAATAGACATTATGGCAATAAATTAATACAATTTTGCTTTGGAGAGTCAAAGAAAGAAGTGGCATCAAGCAGCATATGAAAAGATACATACACTTGATAAGATCCCAGTAAAATTTCACAAGAAATACACCTTTAGGTTCAATACTAAAAATATGCAGGCAAATTAGCAGTCAGTAAAATAAAGGCAAAAGCATCATGAGCAGCTCTGTAAGGACAAATTTAAGGGGGAAGATCACAGAGCTAAATATTGGCATGCTGCTTATACATTGGCTAAGTGACAATTAAAAGAAGATGTAACAGTCTGCAAATATTTGAAGGGCATAAGGAAACTGAGATGCAAGAAATAAAAGAGAAGAAATTGAGTGATTATCAGGAGAACATTCTGGAAATAAAACGTACCATCAAGGGAAGAGGCCTTCTAAACAATATACAAGAGGTCTCTCAAATTTGGGTATTTGAAAATATTCTAGACAAACAGAAAAACATAGCATGGAAAACAATCACAAGACAATGAGGATGAAGACCATAGTTAATACTTTTTTTCTCTTTTTTCCCCCTGATAAAGCAGACTATAATGCAAGTTGCCATTGTTAGGGTTGCTGCCTCCTTTGAAATAGCATATCAGTCCTACAGTGCTGGTTTTTAGCATGTCAGCTAATTTTACCCTTCTTCAAAGAAAATACATTTCATCCCTTTAAAAACACAACTCAAAACCAACTCTGTACTGTTTCAATAGTATATATCACTGATTCTAAATTCTTTTTCCAAAACTAATATGTAGAGCAAGTCTTTTAGGGAAGTGAATGACCAAAACAAGAAAAACCCCATCTTGTATATGCATAAAAGTTCAAGAGCTCAATGGAAGCACAGGAAGATATTCATATCACTCATGCAGGACTATGGCCTCGTATGTTTAGAAGTAAGGAACTGGAGATTAAAGCAAATCTCAGAGATCTCTTTTTCTTGGAAGGGGGGAAAATTGATGGAAGGGTCAACAAAAGCCATGCCAACACAGTGGTGAGACTGGAGTGTTAGAGAGAAAAAAGATGAAATCCAATAGATGCTTATGCGCCTGATCCACCTTAAGCACACAAGTAGTCCCAGGGATCAAGTGCTTTAAATTGCTTCTGTGTTTTACACAATCAGGCCTGTATGAAAAGATCAAAAATGAGCAAGCAGAAGGCCTCCTGGAAGCGGCTTTAACAACAACCTCAACTTTGTCTACCATGATTTTGTGTTTCTTTTAACATTTTCAGCCTTTGTCTTTTGTGAGTTAGCCACTAATCATCACTTAAGATACTGGAAAACTTCACAGACAAAAAAAAAAAAAAAAAAAGTGCTGAGAGAAATGGGAATATTCTGGTGACTAAAACATGTCGGCTTTAACGTGACAGTAGTCATGATCACAAATATCAGCACTACACATTTTTCCTACATCAACTGAATTACTAGTTTTCAGCTTTATTTTTCCTAGTAAAATGCACACATTCCCCAACAACTGTTTTAAAAGGTACACTTTTAGGTACCAGAACAGAGCTCCTTCAGTCCCTGACTCAGCTTCATCCCTGAAAATCTTAAAGCAGCTCATCTTAAAAATTCTTCCCCTCTACCCAAAATAGCAAAGCTCAAGAAAACAGACACCATCTTCTGTGTGTACAGAAGATAGTAGAAGATCCAAAAAACACACACAAAATACACAAAAATCAAGAACAATGCAACTTGCTAAATAGGAATTTGCCAGGTTAGGAAAAGCAAGAGATATTCACATGAGATCTTTTACTAATATGTGTGCTGTACTGAAAAATCATGGAGAAATGTAATATAGGAGTAGAGAAGAAAAGTGTAGGGAATTCACAGACTGATGATAAGGATGGGAAAACAAACCAGGGTAAAAACCAAAGAAGTTCTCTGATCACAGCAACATTTATTTCAGCTGATGTTTTATGAACACAGCAAAACTTCCACTATTCCTCTCTAAGCATATATAGTTCTGCCCCTCTTTGAAGAAGGTAAACAAACCCAAAAGCTAACATACCAACAACTCACCCATCAAAGCTGAAAATCTTTAGAAAACATCTCTGATGGCAAACTGTAGAGTGCACAGTGCGCACAATTTTCCTTTCTAATATCTATATCATCAAAAGTCTCAAAAATCAACCGAGTTTACAGTTCCAAAATAGGAATAAACAGCATAAACTTAATTTGATAGCAGGAGGGTACTAAAGACTTAGTGAAGAATAGAGGAAAGGTCATTCAGCTTGCAAACTCAGGTTTCCACTATAGAGAGAGACCAGCAGGTGCCCAAGGCTAGATGTGCAACAAAGTCTCAACCCAGATACACATCTGCATTAGGAGTCTGGATGTACTATTATTTTCCCAGATTAGTACTACTAATGACACAAGAGCTGATCCATCTAGCTGAAAATTACCAAATTTACAATTTGGTAGTGACAAGTGACATGTATCTGTTTCACTTTGTTTTTCTTTAACTAAGAACAGGGACTGAGTGCTACAGACATTTTCATTTGACAAGCAAGTAGGAAGTGCCCCATATGTGAGATTCATGCTCTCAAGTTAACCCCACTTGGTCTAAAAAAAGAAACATCTCTGTGACAGATGAGCTGCCTTCCATTTCTTCCATTTCCATTCGTCTACCAATGTCCTGAAGTATCAGCTCTTCATTCATTCAGCGCCGGATGTGCCATACAACTACCAGTTAAAGTTAGGGATGATTCACTAAGCCTATATAAATTCAGGCAGAACACCTTTACATGCAAAGTAACTCACTACCAAGTGTCCTAATCCCTTGCTGCTTTCCTGTGCTATGTGGTGGATTCCCTGCCCTTTCCTTTCTCATTCCACATGGGAGACTTCACTTCCATACAGAGACCGAAACTGCCAAATAACATTTACTTAAGGTTGTTCTAGAAAAAATGTGATAGGACTCTCCCCCTAACGCACAACTCGGGTGAAACAGAGAAACTACTTCTGAGATTTTTTCCCACTTTCTTAACTTGATAGTCAAAAGCAAAAATGCAGAAAATATGATTCACCAAAATGTACAGGCATTTTAAATACACATTCATCACTATGGGTGTGCAATGTCCTCCCATGCCATGTAAACCAAGAACTCTATATTACATATGTCAAACAAAACAAAACCATAAATAAAAGTGCAACAATACCAAAAGTCATAAAAACTGCATTGTCAAATGTTTCAGAAAACTTTTGCACTATACTGAGGTGTTCTGAACCTGCTACACAAATAGTGAGCTATATAATGTTGATGACTCAATGCAGATAATCCCTTCAATGATTTCTAAATGGGAGAAAGCACATGCTGCATACTAAAATATTCTAAATATTGCTAAGTATGTTATTCCACAATGCACTTGGAAGCTGTCACATATATAAATATTATCCTCCATATTAAATATATAAAAGCAATATATTAAAGTTACAGAAAAATACATGCTGTTCACAGCAACCATGCTTTCCCCCCGAAAAAAAAGCTGATCTAAATCACAACAGAGACACAAAGAAAGGTACAGAAAAGCTTATCAAGATCCTCTGAACACGCACAGGAGAACAGAAGTCAAAGATTATGAACAAAGTTATCAAAAAGGCACTACTCTCCTGATAACACACTTTTTATTCTTGCCCTGGTTTATCGCTTTGATTATCAATAGTTCTTACTTAATAAAGGCAGTGATTTCCCTTTTGCATGAACCAGGCTTCTTCCCTTCCTTCTACTTTGTTAGTAAACATCACAGGACAACTTTCCCACCATGACAGGATAGAGCAAGAGGGCAGATAAGAGAAGATAAACAAAAATAATGTAGAATGAAGAATTTACTAAAAGACATTAAAACTTGGGTCCAGCATACTCTCAGGAATTGTTCTTCCTGAGCCACTGGCCACAGAAAATTAATGATTAGTAGCATAATGGTCACACCAAGAGTCGGAAAACCAGTTCAGAGGTCTGAACCTATGAAGATCTAACAGTGAAAATCCTTGTTAAGAAATGAAATCTGGCATCTGTGTGTTTACACCCCTGCAGGCAATCAATTGGCCTGAATAAATTCCAGTCATTGACTACCTAACTTAGTTAAGAAATTACATCAGAAGTGGCAACACAATCATTCCCTATTAATTAGATATACGAGGAAACAGTGACAGCAAATAATTTTTCATAAAACCATTAGCAAATTATATCAAAGCAAACCAGTAAGTAAAAGCTTTTAATCCTGTGATCTAACAGATTGATAGTGTCTCCTCAAAGGAAAAGGTGCAAGTCACATAATTTATGACACTTGACACAAGAATGGAAAGGGACTAAAAAAATATACTGCAAGCAACAATATTATGACTGTGCTTAGTTGACATCATCAGATGATTGCAGCTGTGAGTTCAGGCTCTTTGGTGGACGAATAAACAAGCAGTCTTCTCTCCTTACTCCTGTCTTCTTTAGAAATCCAGACTTTATTCTTCTGACAGCTTTAAAATGGCCAAGTATTAGCCCTTGGTTTTCTACAACTGAAGGTGTCAGCAGTGATACCTCCTCAGCAAACCAATCTCTTAATTACAAATTTATACTCCTGTTTTAAAAGCAACCAGTTCAAGCATGTCCTCTGTTCTTTTACTGTACAGTTCTTGTATTATTATGGTGAATTTGTAGTAGATCATGTTTGTTAATAGTACAGTAAACCATTGTAGGTGTGTTCCTCTTCTCAATGTCAACAAGAGCAATTCTTTGAAGTTTAAAGGTATAAAAAATCCCAAGAAGCAGAAATTAAAGTAGTTCCAAAAGAAAACAAAACAAAACAAAACAAAACAAAAAAAGAGCCCATGATATTTTCTTTCTTACACAATACCATCCTAATGTTAACATTAGCATTGCATTGGTCTGCAAATGTGACAAGATTTTCTTTCATAAATGTAGAACTAAAAATCCAGTCCCCCCGATTCTCTTTATATCTGGATAACATTAAGTGTATTTTTAACAGGATGATACTGTTAGGACTTACAAAGGCACTGCACTGCAGTGCAGCAGGCATTCTACAGAGCTGAACATAAGTACTTCCGTTTCCACTTTCACCTTCTGCCCAAGCAAACTGAGTCTCACTATATTTCAGGCCACAATAAAAGACAACATAGAAATTTTCCTTCATATTGGCTAGAATTCACGTAATTCAGAATACAGTATTTTCTGCCCAGGCCCTTCTCAATGTGTCCTAGTTTCAGCTGGGATAGAGTTAATTTTCTTTCTAGTAGCTGGTATAGTGCTGTGTTTTGGATTTAGGATGAGAATAATGTTGATAGCACACTGATGTTTTGGTTGTTGCTAAGTAGTGCTTACACTGGTCAAGGACTTTTCAGCTTCCCATGCTCTGCTGGGTGCACAAGAAGCTGGGAGGGGGCACAGCCAGGACAGCTGACCCACACTGGCCACAAGGCTATTCCATACCATATGGCATCATGCTCAGTATAGAAAGTGGGGGGAGTTGGCCGGGGGGCAGTGATCACTGCTCAGGGATGGGATGGGCGTCAGTCAGCGGGTGGTGAGCGGTTGCATCACTTGTTTTTTTCTTGGGTTTTGTTCCTCTCTCATTGTTTTCATTACAATTTTTATTATTATTATTATTGTTGTTGTAGATGGTAGTAGTAGTAGTAGTAGTAGTAGTAGTAGTTGTAGTAGTAGTAGTAGTAGTAGTAGTAGTAGTGGTAGCAGTAGTGTATTTCAATTATTAAACTGCTTTTATCTCAACCCACGAGTTTTCTGACTTTTGCTCTTCAGATTCTCTCCCCCATCCCACCGGGGGGGGGTGGGGGGGGGTGAGCGAGCGGCTGTGTGGTGCTTGGTTGCCAACTGGGGCTAAACCACAACAGCCCTTTTTGGTGCCCAACATGGGGCTCGAAGGGTTTCAGATAATAAGAGATTAACCAGAGCATCTTAAGGAATTTATGTCTGTTAACAGCTGCCAGTCACAATATTGATTCATCTGTTACCGATAATAGTTTATCTGATCTGCACCATGCTCATTTTTTGCTGTACATGTTAAAGATCGGTGTTGGTTTTTGCACTTTGCTGTGCTCTGCAGTGATCAGTGATGTTTTCCCTAGGAGATTTGGTATTAAAACACTGTCCTTGAGCTTAATCTGGTATTTGGACTTTCTATTGAAGCCATTACTGTACTTCGGTACCACCTTATGGAGACAATTAGCAATTATACTTCTTCCTCTGAGAGGTTTTTTATGGAGGAAATACAGAATGGCACCTTTTTTACCTTCTTCTATGATGCTTCCGCCTTCATTACAATAACTTTTCAGTACCCTTAAACATCCTTGGGTAGTTAAGATACTCTATTGGTGTTTTTTGGGAATATTGTTTCAGTTTTGTCTAAGGTTAGTAAGCAATTTAAGAATACCATTCAGAGGTCTGCCCCAAGGCTGGATAGTTATGAGTGGCAGGGTGTGTGGGATAGCATGGGCAAATGCCTAGGGCAATGGGCACCTCCAGTGTTTTGGAACTTCACCCCTGAACAAATGCAGAATCCTGAAAAATTAGTAGAATATTTGGAAAAAGTATGTTGCCACCCTGACGATTCTGGGGAGACACAAATCACTGCAACGTGCTGGGGCCTGGCCCATGCCTACTGAGCCCTGTTCAACACTATGCAGTACCCTCAAGGGGAAGAGGTCTCTGGATCTGACAATAAAACAACAGGCACTGAGGCTATTCTAACCCCAGTGACAGGCGCTGCAGCTGAACCAGGCAACTAACCCATGCCAGTCGCCCCTATACCAATCACCCCTATACACAATTGCCTCTATAACCCAATCGCCCCTATACACAAGAAGAAGTCTTGGAAGCGAAAGTCAGCTCGATTAGAAAGGGAGGATGAAAGAGCAGGGCCATCACACGGAGAGGAGGAGGACAAGGAAGAACGCATAAACAAGGCAGAAACCACCCAATCCCTATCCCTGAGTGAGCTGCAAGATGTGCAAAAAGATTTCAGCCATCATCCAGGCGAGCACATTGTCAGCTGGTTGCTCCAATGCTGGAATAACAGGGCCACCAGCCTGGAATTAGAGGTTAGGGAAGCCAAACAGCTGGGATGCTTTTCTAGGGAAGGGGGCATTGACAAAGCAATTGGAAAAAGGGCACAAGCCCTCAGCCTCTGGAGGCGACTACTGTCAGGTACAAAGGAAGGATACCCTTTCCAGGAAGATGTTATATATTGCCCAGGCAAATGGACCACCATGGAGAGAGGTACCCAGTACCAGAGGGAATTAGCCATGCTAGAGCTGATCTATGGTGACCTGGGCAACGAGCAGTTATCCAAAGATCCAGATGAAGTCTGGTGCACAGGACCCACGTGGCAGAAGTTGGTACAGAGTGTACCATCGTTGTATGTCAACTCATTGGCAGTACTGACCTGGAAAGATGAAGAGGGACCAACAGTGGATGAAGCAGCTAGCCAACTCTGGGAATACAAAGAAAGTATCTCTTCCTCCCTCATCTCGGCTGTGGAGAAACTGTCCTGGGAGGTCCAGCAACTCAAAGAGGATAGGTCCTACTCTCCACCTGTATGGAGCAGTATCTCAGCTATTAGGAGTAAGCATTCCTCTACTCAAGAGAGACGATATAGTGGATACACACCACGGGGAACCCTATGGTTTTACCTGCATGACCACAGAGAGGACCTGAGGAAGTGGGATGGAAAATCTACCTCAACTCTAGAGGCGCAGATACATGAGTTGCAAGGAAAAACAATCACACAACGGGGTTCTTCGAGGAAAACTGCTGCTCCAGTCTCCAGTGGGCAGTTCCCCAGACAGAGTAGAAGGGCTGGTCTTACTCCTGATCTTAATGAAGGAGCTCCTGACTTCTATTTACAAGAACTGGGTAACGAATACTATGACCAGAACTAGAGGGGCCCTGCCTCTAGCCAGGTGGAGGAAAGGGACAACCAGGCTTCCTGGACTGTACAGATTCGATGGCCTGGCACATCAGACCCACAGGAGTATAAGGCTCTAGTGGACACTGGTGCACAGTGTACCCTAATGCCATCAAGCTATAATGGGGCAGAACCCATCTGTATTTCTGGAGTGACAGGAGGATCCCAATAGCTAACTGTACTGGAGGCCAAAGTGAGCCTAACTGGGAATGAGTGGCAAAAGCACCCCATTAGGACTGGCCCAGAGGCTCCATGCATCCTTGTCACAGACTACCTCAGGAGAGAGTATTTCAAGGACCCAGAAGGGTACCAGTGGGCTTTTTCTATAGCTGCCTTGGAGATGAAGGAAATTAAACAGCTGTCCACCTTGCCCGGTCTCTCAGAGGACCCTTCTGTTGTGGCATTGCTGAAGGCCAAAGAACAACAGGTGCCAATTGCTACCACAACAGTGGCAGCAATACTGCACCAACTGAGACTCCCTGGTTCCCACCCATAAGCTCATTTGTCGACTGGAGAGTCAAGGAGTGACCAGCAAAACTTGCTCACCCTTTAACAGTCCCATGTGGCCAGTGCAAAAGTCTAATGGAGAGTGGAGACTAACAGTGGACTATCATGGCCTGAATGAAGTCATGCCACCGCTGAGTGCTGCTGTGCCAGAAAGCCTAGAACTTCAATACAAACTCTGAGTCAAAGGCAGCCAAACAGTATGCACAATTGATACTGCTAAAGCGTTCTTCTCAATCCCTTTGGCAGTAGACTGCAGGCCACAGTTTGCTTTCATTTGGAGGGGTGTTCAGTACACCTGGAATCGACTGTCCCAGGGGTGGAAACACAGCCCTACCATGTGCCATGGACTGATCCAGATGGCACTGGAACAGGGTGAAGCTCAGGAACATCTGCAATACATTGATGACATCATCGTGTGGGGCAATACAGCAGAAGAGGTTTTTGATAAAGGGAAGAAAATAGTCCAAATCCTCCTGAAAGCCGGTTTTGCCATAAACCAAAGTAAGGTCAAGGGACCTGCACAGGAGATCCAGTTTTTAGGAATAAAATGGCAAGGTGGACGTCGTCAGATCCCAATGGATGTGATCAACAAAATAACAGCCATGTCTCCACCAACTAGCAAAACGGAAACACAAGCTTTCTTAGGCATTGTGGGTTTTTGGAGAATGCATATTCCAAATTAACAGTCTGATCTTAAGTCCTCTCTATCAAGTGACCTGGAAGAACCATTTCTAGTGGGGCCCTGAACAACGACAAAGGTTTGAACACATTAAACAGGAGACTATAGTTCATGCAGTAGCTCTTGGGCCACTCCAGGCAGGACAAGATGTAAAAAATGTACTCTACACCGCAGCTGGGGAGAATGGCCCTACCTGGAACCTCTGGCAGAAAGCACCAGGGAAAACTCAAGGTCGATCCCTAGGGTTTTGGAGTTGGGGATACAGAGGATCCGAGGCCTGCTATATGCCAACTGAAAAAGAGATATTGGCAGCATGTGAAGGTATTCTAGCTGCTTTGGAAGTGGTTGGTACTGAAGCACAGCTCCTCCTGGCACCCTGGCTGCCGGGGCTGGGCTGGATGTTCAAAGGGAGGGTCCCCTCTACACATCATGCAACTGATGCTGCGTGGAGTAAGTGGGTCGCACTGATCACACAATGGGCTTGAATAGGAAAACCAGTCACCCAGGAATCTTGGAAGTGATCATGGACTGGCCAGAAGGTAAAGATTTTGGAATATCGCCAGAGGAGGAGGTGACGCATGCTGAAGAGTCCCTGCACTGTATAATAAACTGCAAGAAAATGAGAAGCAATATGCCCTGTTCACTGATGGGTCCTGTCACATTGTGGGAAAGCATTGGAAGTGGAAGGTTACTCTATGGAGTCCTGTAGGACAACTTGCAGAAACTGCTGAAGGAGAAGGTGAATTGAACCAATTTGCAGAAGTGAAAGCCATCCAGCTGGCTTTAGATATTGCTGAAAGAGAAAAATCGCCAGTACTTTTATCTCTATACTGATTCATGGATGGTGGCAAATGCCCTGTAGGGATGGTTGCAGCAATGGAAGCAGAACAACTGGCAGCACAGAGGCAAACCCATCTGGGCTGCCACATTGTGGCAAGATATTGCTGCCCAGGTAGAGAACCTGGTTGTAAAAGTATGTCACATAGATGCTCACGTACCAGAGTCAGGCCACTGAAGAACAGCAAAACAACCAGCAGGTGGATCAGGCTGCTAAGATTGAAGTGGCTCAGGTGGATCTGGACTGGCAACATAAGGGTGAATTATTTATAGCTTGGTGGGGCCATGACACCTCAGGCCATCAAGAAGAGATGCAACATATAGATGGGCTCATGATCAAGGGATGGACTTGACCACGGACACTATTGCACAGATTTTCCATGAATGTGAAATATGCTCCAATTCAGCAAGCCAAGCGGTTAAAGCCTCTCTAGCACAGAGGACTATGGCTGAAATATAAATATGGGGAGGCCTGGCAGACTGATTCTATCACACTCCCACAAACCTGCCAAGGCAAGCGCTACATGCTTACAACAGTGGAAGCAACCACCAGGTGGCTGGAAACATATCCCATGCCCCGTGCCACTGCCTGGAACACTATCCTGGGCCTTGAAAAGCAAGTCCTATGGTGACATGGCACCCCAGAGAGAACTGAGTCAGCCAACAGGACTCATTTCCTAAACAACTGCATAGACACCTGGGCCAAAGAGCATGGCATTGAGTGGGTATATCACATCTTGTGTCATGCACCAGCCTCCGGGAAAATTTAACAATAAAATGCACTGATAAAGACTACATTGAGAGAAATGGGTGATGGGACATTCAACCATTGGGATACACATTTAGCAAAGGCGACCTGGTTAGTCAGCACTAGGGGATCTACCAATCAGGCTGGCCCTGCCCAGTCAAAACTCTTACGTACTGTAGAAGGGGATAAAGTCCCTGTAATGCACATAAAAATATGCTGGGTTACTCAGTTACAGTGTCTGGGTTACTCCTGCCTTGCACAAAGGAAAACCCCTTTGTGGGATTGCTTTTGATCAAGGACCTAGGTGCACTTGGTGGGTAATGAGAAAGGATGGGGAAGTCCGATATGTACCTCAAGGGGATTTGATTTTGGGTGAGAATAGCCAATGAACTGAATGGTATGATGTTAATTGCTATATAATACTGTATGTCATCACTTCTATGGTTGCTATATGCCCTCAAAAAGTATTACAGTAAGAATCACTGAGTAATGAAGAATGAACGTCAGTGAAACCTAGCAAAGTGCTGGGATGATGGAACCAGAACTGGCTTCAGCATGCAACAATCCTACACCACACACCATCTCTCCTGCCCTGAAAGACTCTTACGACAGACAGAGCCCAAAGTCATGGACTAAATGAACTCAACGGACATTTTAGAGGGATGGCCCATAGACTAAGGGAATGATATCTGTGTGTGTGTATCAAAAGACAGGGAAAGTGGTGGTGATTAACTCGAATGTACTGGAAAGGTACAACCTGGGCATGAGGTATATGGTATAGAATGAGGGGTGGATACTGTCCTGGTTTCGGCTGGCATATTTTTCATCCTAGTAGCTGGTATAGTGCTGTGTTTTGGATTTAGGATGAGAATAATGTTGGTAACACATTGGTGTTTTAGTTGTTGCTAAGTAGTGCTTACACTGGTCAAGGACTTTTCAGCTTCCCATGCTCTGCCAGGTGCACAAGAAGCTGGGAGGGGGCACAGCCAGGACAGTTCATCCAAACTGGCCAAAGGGCTATTCCATACCATATGATGTCATGCTCAGTATATAAAGCTGGGGGAGTTGGCCAGGGGGCAGCGATTGCTGCTTGGGGACTGGCTGGGCATCAGTCGGCAGGTGGTGAGCGAGCGGTTGCATCACTTGGTTTTTTTCCTTGGGTTTTGTTCCTCTCTCTCTCTCATTGTTTACCTTTTCATTACATTTATTATTATTTTTTATTTTATTTTATTTGAATTATTAAACTGTTCTTACCTTAGCCCATGATTTTTCTTACTTGTGCTCTTCAGATTCTCCCCCCCATCCCACCTGGGGGGGGGACGGTGAGCGAGCGGCTGTGTGGTGCTTGGTTGCCAACTGGGGCTAAACCATGACACAACATAAGACCATTTTCCTTGAGTGCAGCTCAATTAACATTATAGCTATACTTTTTCAGACTGTTATGTATCTTAATAAAGAATTCCTTTCAATTTTGCATCTTTATTAATTACTTTCCTAAAGAGAAAAAAAAATGGTCTTTTAAAATTTTTATTTAAAATCTGTAATTCTGAAAATTCCTTTACCTAATTTACCTCTATTTATCTAGAGCAATACTAACTGTAAGATATAACATACGAGCTAAACTCACACTTTAAAGAAAATGTAAAGTGGCAAAATCATCTCTCAAAATATCACTAAAGGAAAAATTAAGGCCTAACATATTGGGCTCTCAATTCAGTTCTGAGGCATATGCATTAATATACATTACCAAATTACATTAACTATGATGCCCATGATGCATAATTCAATTTACACAGAGCAGTGATTATATTCAGGTATTCAAGATTTCATGTTACCCCTGTATTTATGTCAAGAATTCATGGTTTATTTACTACACACCACTCAAACTCTTTCCTGAGTACCTGAATTACTAATTTCCTCACAAGTATTCAATACTGCCATGTGGTACCAATTCACAAGCAATAATATATTGTACGTCATACACATATGTCATAGGCAATCACATTATTCTTATTTTATATAACAGGAACTGAGAAAACCAGATGGATGTGGATCAAGTTCTGGAAGATCAGGGCCTGAAAAGGTGTATTTGCTGATAAATAAAGTATACTGAAAAAGTTAGCAGAGGTCAAACATCCATGTTCAGACCTCTCACAGATAAGGACTTACGAGCTTACCCTGCAGTCAGGTTACAGGCCTGGAGGAAGTTTAATTTGTTGCTGAATCCAGTAAAACTTGCTAGTTTAGGAATAAAAGTGATGCAGGAAGGGAAGAACAGTTTATCATTTATTCTGGCTCAGGTATGGCTTTCTCTTAATCCTAATGTTAGTTCACTGCTGGGTGCAGTAAAGTCCTAATACTCCAGGATAAGGATTAGTTGCGAAATGTGAAAACAGCTTGTATTTTGCGATAATCTGGGTAGGTGTCTCCAGGCTAATACTAGCCTATTACCACTAAAGTTGTATATTGAAAAAGTTTCAATAAATGATTTTCTTCCTGGAACATAAAAGCCACAGAGAACGAGGCAATGCAGGCAAAAAGGGCAGAGGAGGGGGCAAGATAGGGTAGCTTTGGCATTGTTGATGACCAGTAGATTCCAGCTAATATGGAAATTAAGGTTTGTATTGGAATAGGGGGTAAACTAGTTAAGTCTGTTGGTTAATCCTGCAAAGCCTTATAGATTGGGATAAAGGCAAGGGTTGGAAGAGAGAATTTTATTCACAGTAGCTAGTATGAGGCTATGTTTTGGATTTGTGCTGGAAAAAGTGTTGATAATACAGGGATGTTTTAATTATTGCTGAACAGTGCTGACACAGAGTCAAGGTCTTTTCTGCTTCTCACCCCACCCCACCAGTGAGCAGGCTGGGGGTGCACAAGAAGTTGGGAGGGGACACAGCTGGGACAGCTGACCTCAACAGACCAAAGGGATATTCCATACCGTATGACGTCATGCTCAGCATATAAAGCTGGGGAAAGAAGAAGGAAGCGGGGGACGTTCGGAGTGATGGCGTTTGTCTTCCCAAGTAACCGTTACATGTGATGGAGCCCTGCTTTCCTGGAGATGGCTGATCACCTGCTTGCCCATGGGAAGCAGTGAATGAATTCCTTGTTTTGCTTTGCTTGCATGCATGACTTTTGCTTTCCCTATTAAAATGTCCTTCTCTCAATCCATGCATTTTCTCACTTTTACTCTTCCGATTCTCTCCCCCATCCCAGCAGGGAGGAGTGAGCGAGCGGCTGTGTGGTGCTTAGGGGTTAAACCACAACACATATCTAAACATCTAAATATACTACTCAAAAATGCCATTTAGCTGTTATACTTTGATACCAAATAGGAGAAGACTATCATAAAAATCATACACTAATTTCACTGTTTGTTAAAATAAAATTTAAATGTTTTTAAAGAAAGGTTACTCCGTATTCGCTTCTCTTCCCAGTTCTTGTAAACAATTACTCATTATTTTTTCCTTTCTACTTCAGCACACCTACTGTTTCAGAAACTGTTGACAAGCAGCTCTTTCATTTGGACCAATGTAAAGCCTGCTTGAATTAGCAGGAAGTTTTCCATCAACATCATGGAATGTGAATACTAACAACAACCTGTTTCTTGTAATTAATTTGAAATTGGTTCAAAAACAGGTTCTCAATGTAGTGAAAGTCTTGCAAAAGGCCAAAATAGTGGAGAATATAAGAAATATATTACATGTGTAAACATGGATTTTGGAAGCACAAGAAATCCTCAGCTTTTTAGTGTTTCTGAAGAGTCATAAAACTTCTTTTTTTTTTTCTCCCCTGGTAACCTATTTCAGGTTTAGCTATTTATAGATACATTCTGATCTATCCATCTTTCTTTAGGATCACTTAGTGCTCTCACATGGTAGTTGGAAAGCACCACTGCCCATAAATTTTAGTATGAAATATGAATTTTTATTTCTATAATGCAAATACAACTCATGTAATGGTTAAATTTTAAAATACCATCAAATGAATGCGCTTAAATAAAGAAAAAGAAATTTATCCAAGTAAAAACTCCATAAAGCATTCAGACAAAGTTATATAGCATAGCCAGCATCAGGATATTACTAGCAGTTTAAATTAGAGGTAGTCCCCATCCTAACATCGAGTTCTTTAAATATATTATTTTGACTCACACAACTGAAAACCTTGAATTTAATTTGAGGTGGCAAATGAATCCAAAATTTGGAGGGAAAAAAGCTCTTAAAGTTTTAATTTTATAGGACCCCATATAAAATTTTAAGGATTATAAATTATTGAACAGATAGCAAAACTATTCTTCTCCAATCATTAATTCCCATTTCTTTTCAGAGTGTTAAGTCATTTGATAACAGGCATCTTGTAAACAGGCATTTGGAATACTACTGGAAAACATGGCATAACTCACTTTGTTAAAACTAAAAGGTGCTAACTAAGCTACTGCATTTATTTTACACTACATTTCTCTACAACTGCAGAGTAAATGTACTTTAATAGAGACTCTGTATTGAATGGAAATACAACCATAATTCTATCACAAAATCAAGCTGCAACTAAAATGACAAAAATGTTTTTGTTAAAAGAATATCTGCTGACACTAAAGAGATTTTTCAAGATTAAAATTTTGTCTCTGCACATCTACACTGCAGTTTGTTTGATGATATGAACCACAGCACCTAACCAGTTGCTACTAATGAACACCATAATCACTATAATCAAACAAACAAAGCAACCACAAATTAGGAAAGAATTACACTACCATTTAGAAAGTACTACTATGTTCTAAATGAGTAATTATATTTGGAGATTGTAAATGAACTTGAGGTTGCCCTGAAAGGACAAATTTTTTTATTATGGTGCCTTTAAAATCACTATTTGATTTTATGGATGCTACAGAAATAGTTTTCCATTTGCCACAGGCCTTAATTTTACCAATTGTATTCAATCCACAGTCTACTTCATGTGCTCCATCTCACTGCTAAAAGGAAAAGGAAGGATCTGTTTTACTAATGCTCCAGTCCTATTTTTTTCTATATGTTAATTTATTTCAAAGGAATAACTTGCCAACTGATGTCAGAAAAAAAAAAAAATGCAATAGTCACTTAGCCTAAATCATCAAAGAATTATCATATAAATGCATTCATTTATACTGACTTTTTCATCATGACATTACAATAGATGTACAATATAATACTGGTATAAAACCAACGTAACAACTTGCTGTAGGTGCACAGTTTGGGCTTGGAAACTTGTAGTTATTTCAACTGAAAAATGAGATGTTGTCATATTAATTTACTTCTAAATGTATTTTTGCTATTGGCAAGTTATGTAGTATTGTCAACTATGGATACTGCAGCAAAAGGAAGTACTTCTGGTTTATACCTCAGGTTGATGCCACACTTTGCTCCTAAAGGAGTTTTTGTCTGTCTGTTTTAAAGAAAAGAAATGAAGCTTGTTATGTTTCAGAACATTATTTTCCCATAACTACTTTATAAGCTCACTTCTACTTCATGGAAAAGTGCTTTTACTGAAGGATTATTTTGGGCAGGGAGATGGCAGAAATGGGAAAGAAGGTGAGTGAGAAGGGAACAACATAATTATTACCAAATAAATTCTAATAGATCTGTTATTTTACATGCATGAAATTCAAGCAGATAGAAAGGTGTAGTCAGTGAGCAGAATAACTAAAGATTTAATGTTGTAAGAGGATCTATTTCCAATGTTTGTTTTATTATCAGTTGTAATCTGCTAATTTATTATGACAGGTGTAAGTCACAAGCTAAGACATCCTTCTTAAAACAACAGTTGTGGGCCTTGACTGTTCACAAGGAATATCAAGGTTATTGTCCAGCTCAAATAGAAGAAGAGAGCTTCCATCAACAGATGTCAAAACAGATAAGCACAGATCTGACATGCACTTGCAGAACTACCACCTATCAGTGCTGCAATGACAGCTTTATGGTGAGAATGTCAACGAATTTAATCATGCTCTGCGCTCCAAATATTGCTCAATTGAATATGATAAACATATGTCTTTCTGCTATGCAGTAGGTGTTTATTCCTGTAATCTTATTTGTATAATGTTCTGACTAATAAGTGTGCAGATTCCTTTCTTTCTGCGTAGGAATATACATATTCTATTGAAGCACACTACCATAAAATTTTCCAGTGAAAGTATACATTTTTAATTGATGCTATAGACATGACAGGAGAAAGAAGATGGGAATGCACTGCAATGAAAAAACATTTACTTGCCCTATGGTGCGTAAGATGGGGATATTTAATAACACAAATTTTCTACAGTTTCAGGACATCTACAATAAATGTCTGTCTTTATGACAACTGCTTTTTAAAATAAACAGACATTGCAAAGGCACTTATTCAGATCTTTCCAGTATCTGGTAGGGTATCACACTATTAAAAATCACATTATTTGTAACTACTGTAAAATATACTCATGCTGCTTAAGATAACACAGGTGCAAGGACAACATGCAAAAGAAAAAGATATCCTAACAAAATACAAGGGAAAAAAACAAAGCCGAGATGCAAGTAGACAAAAGCCTGCAATGACTTCTTCCCAAATGTAAAAGGCCCTGTGAGGGCAGGAGGGAGGGAGGGAAGAAAGCAGGGAGGAAGAATTATTTCTATATAAGATTATACAGAATAATTTAGTTTGGTCTGACTCCCTGTTTAATCAGATCTTTCTTTTATAGATGTTGACCACTACCTCTCGCCTGTATTTCTTTTTTGACAGGTTCTAGATCTCCTCGAGTAGCTTGGTAACAACTAGTTCCACTAAAATTATTCATTCCTTCTAGATTTTTTTCCAATTATCTGTACAGAGACAGTGATACCACCACAAGGACCACAGTCGTCATTTATTAGCCTTTTTAATACACTTTACAGTTTGCTCTAGGCCTATTTTTGAATAAAGGGATTCCCCCATGAAATACTCAAAGCACAGCTAGCATAAAATATCTTTTAGGTCTTCTGTTCCTTGAAATATCAAAACTTCTCACTGTTTACCATTATGATTTTTAGAAAATATCCCTGAAAGAGACTTTAAAAAACAATCCCTTAACAGCTTTTGAAAGTGTTAAATTTCTCAATTAAATTTCTCAACTAAACAATTAAAAATCTCTTCATTAAGTATATCAGTTTTCAAATAAAAGTTACTTAATAAAAATGGACACAGTTAGTCAAAAGAAACAGCCCAAGCAAATAAGCCAGTAGTTCTGAAAGGAAGAGAAATTATAAAGCCAAAATTCCCATGCCTTTCATTACTAAAAAGTTTCCTTCATTGTGGATTGTCTGATGTCTAACAGAATAGCTGTCTTTTCCTCTGCAGGGCACAGACATTGGTCTCTCTCCTCTACTGACACAGAACCTAAATATCTTTAAGACTTGCACCAACAGGATCAAAAGTTACCAGTGTGGAGTGGAGGAGGATACAGATACAAAGAGCAATTTTGCTAGCTTCAGTTAAGAAACATGACCAAAAATTACAAAGGCATTCCTATCATTATACAGAGGAAGGAAACTTTTAAACCACTTTTACTATGAGAATAAAATTGTCTCTCAGAAAGCATTTATTAAAATTAGGGTTTGAGAAAGATAGAAAGGTATTTTATTTCACAAACACACACTATTTATTAACAGACATTATCCTTCATGTAAGTCAGAGTACAAAAAGAAGTCTTTCATTATCTTTATTTAAAACCTACACAGATAGGAGACATGAGAAATTACATACATATTAATCATTATTAATTATGATTAGCAAGCTTTACTACTGTGTTTTTATATAATATTATGTAAAGAACTATTTGACTGTCTTTAACTGGAAACTTCCCCAACATGGTACTTAGATAACTTGAAGTATCTTTTCTGTTCAAAACTGCACTATTAATGGAGCTGACATTCACCCTTTAACAAAGGATATTTGTATACTAAGCCTCAGGGTTTACCAAGAACAAGAATACTAAACAAGATCTATCCCGCTCTTAATCAGAGCACTGAACTGAACTGTTCAACTTGCTATTTAATATTTCAGGCTTTCCCAGACAATAACATGCATAAAGTAAATTATTTACAAATGGATATATAACTGAAGAGAAAAATCAGGAACTCAAAGTAGCTGCCAGAGACATTTTTAATACAGTACAATAGTTGGTCTAGTCCTAGTTTATTTGTTATGTTTCGAAAAATAAAGGTCTTGCTGAGTTTCCTATCATCAGTATATAGTGGAGAATAGAATTGGTTCAGCCCCACAAAGAAAAAGAAGAGCAATGGAGTCTTTTGATTGCAGAGGATAATCTATAAACACAAGGAACAAAGTTGACCCTCGATGTGATCTCTGTTCACCTCTGACAAGGGACGGCAATCTAGAGATATCGTTATAGGGTACAAAACAGCTTTTAGGAAAGGTTCCTAAAGGAAATCATTCTTCTATTCAGCCATGTTGCTATAGAAACAGAACCAATCAAGTCTGTTCACAAAGGCTTTTATGTCAACTTCTGTTAGCAAACTCATATAAAAAGTAGAACTCAAACTGCATTAACACGACAGTCATTAAGCTATTAAGATAGGTAAAAGAAGGAAATCGTTTACAAACAAATGTATCATATCTTGCCTCTTAAATACACAGCTTCTAAGGTGTAAATCAGCTTATTGCAAGGGTTTACTGCCCACTGCTATAGTTCACTGTTTTATATTTTCATGTAATCTGAGAGGGAATAATTTATATAGAATGTTGTCCCCAAATTCACTGGGTCACAAGCTATACATTTTTTCTCCTGTTCCCTCCTCCCAACCATTAAAGCAAGGTTGTATCATATCCCATTATCTTTGTAAACTTCATTCCTTCAGAATACATCTTTCATCAAAAGACTTCAGCTAAAAAAATACACTTACTGAGGAAGTTTACATCTACCCCATTATATCTTTAAAGTATTGATTCTACAAAAAGCTCACAGCAACTACTACCACTATGTAAATTAAAAGGGCACTTAATGAAAATGGATTTCCAAATTAAAACATGGCAAATTTCCCATAACTCCCCACCTAGTATACAGAAGATATTACGGGCAGCAGAATCTGGATCTTGGTATCTAACACCACAGATGAGTTTTGTGTTTGTGGCATTCTTGTATGATGATTACAACTCACACAGGACTAATACTAAATTGCAGATTTCATGTTGCTATACAGACTACTGCACATTAAAGGAGAGGGTTTGTTAAAGACAGACAAGAATCTCTGCCTCCTTTAAACTGCCAATCCCATCTAGTTGTCTAGTTTTAGTTTGACTCAAGACATACTATGGAACTATTTCAGTTCAGGTCGCTTAAAGAATAAACTACCTTTACGCTATGCAAATACACTCCAGGATTTCCTTTTCCATCCCCTTCACACAATCAAAAAGTTTTAACAATTATCACCATGAGTAGCATACCAAAACAGAGAGACTTTAGGCACATCCTAAATTCTTTGTTGGTTTTTAACAACAAAAATTTAATCAATTTTTTAAAATTAACTTAATTAGTTAATTTTTTGAAATTAACTTCATTTCTTTTGAGATATAAAAGATTGAGTTACATGCTCCTGGTCATTCAGATGAAGCACGAACCTGAAGTAGATTCACCCACACACCAAATGAATGGCCTGCTCCCAGTAGGTTAAGGTTCTTCACACTGGAGTGTTTTCTGAAAAACTTCTACAATTACTATTTTAGTCTTTGTATTTCATTTCTGAAATGTCCAAAAATAACCCCCAAAACACCAGTACAAAGAAAATATTCCCATTCTTCAGAAATATTTATAAATACAAGGAATATCCTAGATCATTTAAAATTTCTAAAACTCTGGGGGTTACTTTGTTTCAAAATTTTTTAGGTTGTTTTTTTTTTCAGGGAACACCAGAAAACTGAGGTTCATCAGTTATAAAGCAATTTAAAAAGTAGGTTTGATAATGTGTTGTTCTTCTCCCCAAAGCCTCAATTCACACAAAAGTCAACAGACTTTGCAATCTGTAGATGGTTTGCAGTGATTTCCATGTTTATACATGAAAACTATAAATTATAGTTTGCTGTTTCTGACTTTGAAACAGATTATCAAATGTGCTGTTAAATTGTAAGGATGATGAACCTACTAATTCTACTGTTAAGGGTGCTGTGCAGAACATCTGGAATTCCAAGTATGTTTTATATTATTATAGCTCCAGAATCCCCCAAAACTCAGGGAAGCAACCCTGGGGTGATGTTTCCTTTTCCTGTCAGCAGGATGGAGCTCAGACTCTGCAGTTTATGCTAAAGCCTCAGCTCTACATCAGAAACTGACAGCTTAAGTCTCAGTGACCCCCACAGTTCAGAGTACTTCGCTTACCCACTCCAGGACAGTCTAGAAGTAAAAAGATAAGGCTTTGAATTCAACTATATTTTTACAACTTAAAATGTATTTATCTAGTTTTATAAATGACATGGCAATTTACAAATGGTGTAAATGGAATAGAGGTCGGGTCCTTTGCCCAAAAGTTTAGAAAATTATGGGTAAATTAGAGCTCATACTATGATATCCTTTATTACTTTAAAAAAAGAAAATTTATCTAACCTCATACAGTTAAGATAACTCTGATCCCCAAATAAGGTCTACCAATAGCTGAATTACACAGGGCACTCCCCAGTCCTCTAGTCAATGTTCCCACAACAGCTTTTATTCCGTAACTCCCACTATGGGACTAGGTTTCTCCTGGAAAACAAGCAGGCCTCTTTCCTTTACACAAATAATGGTTTCCTTGTAATTATTCCCTTTCCCATTCTGCTTTTCTTTCCCTTATGGTGGCCTTTGACTTACCAGCACCTTTCAAATTGTAAACTGGACAGCACTCAAAAGCTTTTCCTTTGCTATTTCAAATTCAGTCGACCATTCTCTTGCAAAGAAATATGCAGAAATATGTGCTGATTTTAATTATGTTTGTACTTCAGATGAAACAGAAATAGTTTTATCAATTTAAAAAAAAATTCACTTAGCCCTGGACTACACTCAGTGCTACTATAAATACCTAGCTTTTCCTTCATGCCTTTCTACCAATTTCCTGCTCCTGACACAAATAGACGATAAAAATAAAGTGGAGAAAAGCTTTTTCCATCAAAACTTACATATTGCTTCTTAAGAATAGTTAGCCATTAAAATTTGAAATTAAATATCTTGAAGATATTTGAAACAGTTCACATTTGATTTTCAGAAGAGGGATTTAAGAACCATACAGAATCAAAGATACACATAAAAATACTCTGATGACAGCATAAAAGGCATGTATGAGACTGGAGAGAGGAAAGAAGACTACCTGCAGATCACAATTTCTGAATAGGAGAACACCTAATGGTCTCTGAGACCCAGGAATAATTTGGTTGTTGTTTGGAATACAAGGGTAAGAGCATTCTCTAGATTATCAGCCAATATTTGTATATGTCATCAATAATTTTAAAAAATACTGAGAATAACTTTCAAAATGTATTATGTTTAAATATTTCAAATAAGCATAACTATGCAAAGAGGAAGACCTTTTAATGCAAGGAACATTTTCATGAAATTGCAATCTCAACTGATGACTTTGTACACATGAGTGGCAGGCAGGAAGAGCATCAGCTCTTTTTGCTTTCAAGTCTGTGTAGACACTGATTATTTATGGTTTGGAACTTTAATTCTTTTCAGATTGCACAGGATTTGATTTGTCAGCAAAACAGCCATTTAAATGGTGGTCTTAATGGTCATCTGCTCCAGCAGCTAAGCAAGCAGCCATACTTGGTTGGAAAACACTGTCCCAACAACTCTGTTCTAACAAGCTCTGAGGACTGTGCTCTCCCTAGAGGTTTAGTTCTATGTTCCTTAATCGCTTACAGTAAAATCTTCCAAGAAATCTGAGGACTGGGTCTGATCCTTCTATGACCCACAGAACCAGAATTAATCAGTTATACTACTCTTCACTTGTTTTTGTGCACAACAAAAGCAGATGGAACGTTATTTCTCTAATCTAGCTTTCATTTTGTTCCTTTTTAAAATTATGTGCTTTGGAAACATATTTGTCAAAAAACTTACCTGTAACAATTAAGTCATATTTCTTTTGATATGGCAGAAGTATTCCACCCAAGTATTCTATTTGCCTTTATTCAGATGATAATGCCTAAAACCTAAACTGACTGGGTCCTATGATATTTTTGCAAAAATTATTCCTACTGATGATGTGAAAAAACAAGAGCTCTGGAATAACCTGTTACACTTGTGAAAGCCTCCATAAAACAGAGTATTTTATTTCATTATTTACAGTACTGAAATAAAACACACTCACAAATGCTGTCAGTGAAACTTTTTCAGTTTTTATGTCTTCTGACACAAAAGTCAGAGAAGCTTTTCTTTTGGGGCCTTTTTCTTTACGGATTAGATTAGGTAATTTTTGTTAGAAGAGGCAAAATCTGCTAGCTGACTGCCTGAACCTTATTTTTTTTAATGCCAATTTTTTCCAAAACCTCAAGTGTTCTGTTACAATAGACTTCTACAACAGGACTGGATATAGCAGCTGACATTTCAGATACTTGTTTAGCCTACACACTTCATAATCTCTTCTAATTTAGCTAAACTACAGCTGACATTTACATGGATAAAGTAGCATGTGGCTACAAGTTTGCTCAGTCATTTCTCTGTTGTTAATACCAGCGGTAAAGTTGGTTCACTACATTTGTTAACACTTTTTTTTGTTTGTCCTTTTCAGGCAAAAATCTACCTGGAAGTGCCATGCTAAAATTCTAATTATCTGGGAGGCACAGGTTGGACTGAAAAAATAAAGTGTAGGGATGAATTCTCTTCCTCCTAGAGGTTTCCCTATCTTCAGGGCTGTCAGCTCTACAAGCATACATACAAGTCTACATGCATTAGGCACCAACAGAAAACATTTCCAAAACAGTACATTGATAAAATACTGTCACATACACAAATTGTCTCCTTTCTAACCCTTTACTCCTAGGTATCCTCAGAGTTATCAACTAATCCAAGTTTTGAATGACTGTCCTGAATATCAGAGGCAATGTTTCTTTTACCAAACTATGTCAGAATGTATGTTTCTTTTACTAAACTATGTTCCCATTTGCTGGAAAGTTCCTTTTTTTTTAAGCCATTAACAAAGCAGAAGAATCATGTTATGTTTTTGTGGTTAGAGTACAATTTACCCCAAAACATGTCAATGATAAAATAGCTGTTGATTAGATGGCCAAATTGGCCCATTTTGTCTCCCTCTCCCACAAGAATGTCTTTATTCCCTTGACCTTCTGACTGCAGGGACAATCATGAGAATAAGGACATATTTGTGAAAATCAGTTGTGTAGCTGGAGGAGAATTAAGCCAGCATTTCCTGCTTCTGTTTCTGAAGGAACATTGACAAGCAGCAAGAAAGATGGAAGTTCAGCTTTTAAGTCAAACAAGCTCAGATACACCAATGCAAGATAGAAGTCCTACTAGGATTAAGAATATGTATCTGAATCACAGCAAAACTTTTGTCAGCTCCCCTTGGACCATTGTTCTAAATTTGAGATCTCCTGCTCTACAAAAATAATGTCTCAATTCGAGGTTAGGTTCATTCGTTACTGTACTGGGTCTGCCTGGGGTGGAGAGATAGAGTTAGCTTTCTTCACAGGAGGTCATAGAGTGCTGTGATTTGGACCTCTGACTAAAACAGTGTTGATAACACACTTGTGGTTTGCCTGTTGCCAAGTCACACTTGCACAGGATCAAGACCTTCTCTTTTCCGCACTCTGCCCTGCAGCAAGTAGGCCAGGATGGCCAAGAAGCTGTGAGGGAACACAGCAGGGACAGGGGACCCCAACTGGCTAAAGGAATACTCCACACCATATAACATTATGCTCAGCAATAAAAATTGAGGGGAGGGTTTTCTGGGGGGAGATAGCCATTGCTCAAAGACTGGCTGGGCATCAGTACACTTGTGGAAGGTGGTGAGTTATTGTGTTTGCATTGCTTGTTTTGGTTCTTTCTTCCTATTCCCTTCACTTATTAAACTATATTTATCTTGACACACAAGTTTTCTTACTTTCACTCTTCCTGTTCTCTCCCCCAGATCACTGGTAGGGTAGAGGAGTGAGAGAGTGGCTGTCTGATGCTTAGCTGCTGGCCAGGGTCAACCATCAACCCACTTCCATTATAAAGACAAATAAAACTTCACGGGGAGGGAGGCGTAAAAAAAACAAAAAAACCAAACAAAACCAATCAAACAAATCAAAACTACGCACTCTTCAGAAATTAAAAAAAAACACCACTGTAAAATGTAATTTTTGAACCAGTGTTTATTGAAGCCAAGAGTTTTTCCATGAAAGCTCAAAGAAATAACTCAAGGCAGAAGTTAATATCCTTTTATACAAAAAAAGTAAATTAAGTGAACTAACACTTTGGAAATGACAAGCTCTCGATCCAATTTAGCTGAATATGACAAGGCAGATATCAGAACGTACATGATCAGCCTAGCAGTAAGTTAGCTTTGCGAGAAATGAAGACCCTTATGGAGTCTGCTTTCTAGTATCACAGAAGATCACATCAATATAAGTATACAACTGCATTGTAATGCAAATACTGCTTACATCTTCTCCTTTCTTCCATGAGAGAAAATAAAAAACCTGCAGCTAAATTATCTATAATGATGCATTTAATCAACACAATTGGACTTTGTTACTGACAGTGAGACTGTGTGAGTGAATCATGAGGATGGACACTTCAGCAAAAGCACTGCTGATTCAAAGGAACAAAAAGGAAAATTCTGTTCATAAGGTCTTTGTATATACAAAGGGTTTCTACAAAAAGCAAATAAAAGCAAAGATTTAATCAAAATTGAAAGCGATATTATATATGATCTGGAAGCATTAAACATCTTCTGTGAGTTCTCTATTGCAAAAAAGAGCTGAGGAAGTAAAGAAACTACTTTGATTATAATATATATTATTTCTGTCCCCAAAGCTATTATCATTTGTTCACATCACAAATCAACTTTCAGGAACAGTTATACTCCTTTCCAAACTAAATGATAAATGTAACCCCATTTCTGAAAACTCTTCTCTGAGTGAAGACTCTATGCCAACAGCTAGTGCTTTTGAGTACATAATGCTTTTCTTGCATATTTCCATGACCCAAGACATTGTATCAACCAACATGCTTGAAAGCAATGCCATACATACTACGGAATGAAATGTATGACAAGATGTAGAGGCCACAAATTACTTTCAAATCCCAGCTAGATGACAAATATTTTGGTTCTTAAGTCAATACAAAAACAAAGATGCCATTGGTTGCAAACTGGAAACCAGACTCTCAAGTAAATGAAGCACTTGAAAGAAGACTTTAAGTATTTGAAAAAAAAAAAAAAATTTTAATCAGAGATAATGTCTCCCAATTTCTTAGGTGTTGGACCACAGAACAAAGAACAGGGAAATTTATTTCATATATGCTGAAGCAATAGTTAATAATTCAAGCCAATTGTGAAGGGCTGACAGAAAATGCCATATACATGCTTGTCATGAACTGTGTAGAAGTGTGAATATTTTAATGAGCCACCAGAAAATATGCGATAAATAGCATTGAAAAGGAACATAAGAAACTAATCAAATTACTATAAAACAACAAAATACTTTAATGTGATTTCTAAAGCTTCTTGTAAAAATGAAAACTCTTTAAACAACTGACAGAGATTAAACAGTTGCTTTTTAAGGAAAAAGAGCACAGTGTAAAGCTGCTCCTTCAGAATTAACACAACTGAATGCAATCAGATTTCCAAAGAAATTAAGAAATACATTACTTCATTATTTTAAATGAAAAAAAATTGTTTCCTTATTCATCCGTGATTCCAAAAGTGGAAAGAAATATGTCACCAACTAATGGCTAACAAATGTGTTTCAGGTTGTGCCCATTGTCTCTGGTCCTGTCTCTGGGTGCCACTGAAAAGAGCCTGGCTCCGCTGTCTTTGCAACCCTCCCTTCAGGTATGTATATACAGTAGTAAGATCCTCCTGAGCCTTCTCTTCTCCAGGCTGAACAGTCCCAGCTCTCTCAGCCTTTTCTCATATGAGAGATGCTCCAGCCCTTTCACCATCTTTGTGGCCCTTTGCTGGATTCTCTCCAGTATGTCCATGCCTCTCTTGTATTGGGGAGCCCAGAACTGGACACAGTACTCCAGGTGTGGCTTCATCAGTGCTGAACAGATGGGAAGGATCACCTCCCTCAACCTGCTGGCAGCACTCCTCCTTAATGCAACTCAGGATACTGTCAGCCTTCTTTGCAGCAAGGGCACATTGCTGGCTATGTTCAGCTTGGTGTCCACTGGGTCCCCCAGGGCCTTCTCAGCAGAGCTGCCTTCCAGTTAGTCAGCCTCCAGCATGTAATGGTACATGGGGTTATTCTTCCCCAGGTACCAGACTCTGCAATTCCCTTTTTTGAACTACATGATGCTCTTGTTGGCCCTTTTCTCCCACGTGTTGAAGTCCCTCTGAACGTCAGCACAACCCTCTGGCATATCAGCCGCTCCTCCCAGTTTTGTACTATCAGCACACTCTGCCCCAACATCCAGATCATGAATGCAAGTGTTAAGCAGGACTGGACCCTGTATTGAGTCTGGGGTACACTACTAGTCACTGGCCTCCAACTAGATTTTATGCCACCAATTATTATGCTCTGAACTCAGCCATTTAGCCAGTTTTCAATCCACCTCACTGTCTGCTCATCCAGCCCATACTTCAGCTTCTCTACAACGACCTTTTGGGAGACAATGTCAAAAGCCTTCCTGCAGTCAGGGCAGACAATATCCACTGCTCTCCTCTCACCTACCAAGCCTGTCATTCACGGTAGAAAGTTATCAGGTTGGTCAAGCATGACTTCCCCTTGGTGAATCCATGCTGACTACTTTTGGTCACCTTTTTGTTGTTCACATGACTGGAAATGGTTCCCTGGATTAGTTGCTCCACCACCTTCCCAGGGATCGAGGTGAGGTCTGAGTGGCCTGTAGTTCCCTGGGTCCTCCTTCCTGCCCTTTCTGAGGACAGGGGTGACATTTGCATTCCTCCAGTCCTCAGGCACCTTTCTCAGTCACCATGATCATTCAGACACTATGAGGAGTAGCCTGTCAATGACATCAGCCAGCTCCCTCAGCACTGGTGGGTACAACAGGGCCCACGGACTTATGGGTGTACAGTTTGTTTAACTATTCTCTAGCCCGATCCTCTTCCATCAAGGGTTAAGTCTTCCTTACTCCAGACTTTCCACCTGATCTCTGGGGCCTGGAATACCTGAAAGCTGGTCTTGATAGGAAAGCCTGAGGTGAAGAAGGCATTCAGCACCTCAGCTTTCTCTATGCTCTGTGTCACCAGGGCCCCTTCCCTGTTCAGCAGCAGGCCCACGTTTCCCCTAGTCTTCTTTTTGTCCCCTGTGTACTTACAGAAGTCCTTCTTCTTGCTCTTGACATCCCTTACCAGACTCAATTCCAGCTGGGTTTTGGCTTTCCTACCTGTGTCTCTGCATGCTTAGACAGTGCCTCTGTATTCCTCCCAGGCTACCTGTCCTTGCTTCCACTTCCTGTACACTTCCTGCTTATGTTCGAGTTTTGTCAGAAACTTCTTCTTCATCCATGCAGGCCCATCTGATCTCAGAAGTGAGATCAGTTTCAGAGTTTTGACCATAAAACTTTTATGTGAATCTTTCAAGAATGGTTGCGTTACTTTTTGTTTGTTGTTAATGAACATCTAAACCAATGCAGGTAAACATTGCGCTTGACATTTGTCAAACCCATCCTCCTCTTCTTCAGGAAAGATAGCACAAACAATAGTTTATCACCAGTTCATAAAGCTTCAAAGTTTCATCTATTACATGTTGTGTTAAAATGCATTTGTCTTCTTGATAAAAAGATGTTGGGTTTTTTGGTTGTTTTTTTTTTTTTCATCTAGCTAGCATATGGTCATAGCGCATTTTCTTCCTGATTTTCACACTTACATTTTTATGTTTCTAAAGCTTGACCTGGGAAGCTGATCAGTCCTCCACCAAAATAAATTACTTTGCTCATTTTATACTAAGTTATGGAAAAAAAAGGTAAGATGTTGCTGTCACTTTCCATCTTGGTTACAAAACGCATAACGGCTTACTTTACAGTGTATTAGCACCATCAGTGAAAGCTGTCAGCAGTAAAGGTAATGTAGGGTAAAATTTCTTCTCAGTTATTGCTAAAACCTTTCACATTAATTATCTATGTTTAACTGCTACGGCACTGTTTTACATCACCAAAGCATGTGCTGTCTGTGAACGTACAGGAGCTTTACAGAAACACTCGTTGTTCACAGCATATCACAATTTAGATAAATAGAAATATAAGTAGACATAGGTTTTTCAATATTTACCAGATCTTCTACTGATTAGTGTGCCATATCTGTGTTCTACGTGTAAAGTTTAACCTAGTTTTACCTAGCTGGACAAACAAATACTGCCTAGCTCCCGAACCTTTCTACTCATTTATTTATAGGATGAAGAAAATGCTAAGCTATTCCTTTCTACTTGAACAACTACCATTTTTATACTTATTCTAGGTCTAGTGTACTATTATAAAAATACTGCCGGACTGCTAGCATGATTTTATCTTACTATAATCATGTGGAACTTTGCCTAAGAGACTACAGTCTGAATTTTTATCTTCAATTTCTGGTCATCTCAGTTGTTATAAATTATTATTTTTAAGGCTTCAGAAACAATCCTTGCAGAACAGAAAATGCCACATCTAAGAAGGGGACAGATCTCTTGCCTAGATTCATATTTTAAATAGAGACTGTAGCATACCAGCACAGGAAATTGCTGAGAACTGATTTACTTCTTTTTAATTAAGAGTTTTGATGAACAATAACAGTCATTTATTTTTAAGACTATTATCTTTTTTTAAAAAATACACTATTTCAAAAAGAAACTAGCCTAATACTTAAGTATTAGAATAAAAAGTATAAAATTTTATTCTGACTTCTTTATAACACAAGGAAATGTAACTTACCTTCTGTATTAATAGCATTCTGAGAACAAACCGTGTAAACAACTGGAAGTTTGAAAATTCAAAACTGTAATCTCCCACTCTGAATTAAAATTATCTATTTGCTCACCAAAAAAAGGAAAGTATTCCCACCACTCATTTCTACTGCTCTCATGTCATTATTCTGTGGAATCTTCTTCAGTATTTGTATGGGTAATTGCTGACAACATTTGATCTCTTTCACCAGCAGTACAAGGCCAGTTATTTTTCTAAACCATGAAACAATATAAAAAACACATTTGACAGTTATTTAAATCATAATTATCAATTCCTTTGTTATAGATCAAATGTCATTAATCTAGTGCAAGTTTTCAATTCAGTTCCTTTTCACAAAAGCAACACATTTTCAAACTAAAGTTACTAAAAACATATCTTTGCTCTATGAAACCAGTGTACACTTCTTAAATAACTTAAAATACTTTGATCACTGGAAGGTTTAGTATAATACTGTTGATTCAAAAGAAACCCAAAAGTGCTCTTGTATAAAGAATGTCTTTACCACAGTAATTCAGTATTGTTCTCTATCACATTTTGCAGTATGTACTAAAGTTGCAGCCTTTAAATTGAGTCAAACTTTAACACAAAAGATTATGAGCTAGACCCTTTCAGACAGCACTTCAAAAGAGAGCCGTTAATGTATAACCTGAATCCTGATGAATATGAAAAATGAAGATGTTCACTGAGTCTCTGATAAACAGTGCAGGAGAGAACTGAGGTGGCACAGCTCCGTATTTAGCCTCTTGAGTAATAATGAAAGAGATCAAAATCTCATTCCTGAGAATAATCACATTGTTATCGTACCACTGTCATCAGAAAAAGCATCCATATTTTATGCTCTCTGCTATAAGACATCCATGCTTTCTTAATATATTTGGTCATTTTCTCATGCATGTATATTCTCCAGGAAATAAATGTACATTTTAAATTTTGTGTCTTGTCCATGATATTAAAACACAATTAATGTGTAAGGCAAACAAAATATAATTACTGTGATGAAAGTACAATTAATTATAAAGGGTCTGCTTGTGTGTGTAACCACATTATGAAGTCTTAAACAACTTCTTCAGGTCTTACTCAGAAGCCTAGAACTATTTAAAACATTCAGACACACAGTCATTCTCAAAATCCAATAATGAAGGAGATCTTATGTCATTATATTTTTAAAGTTACACCATGGAGGAAAAAATAACCCAGAAGATGGCTGTATCACTGGATTTCTCCAAGTCCACAGCTGGTCACAAATGCCAATGACAGGGCACTAAGAAATGTCCCATCCGTCTGTTTCTTTTGTCTCTATTTTAGATTTCAAGAGGCTGCTCACTAGCACTTAGTGTCTGTAACCTTAACAGCATAAGAAATTTCAAAAATTATGCCAAAACTAAATTATCACGATGTATAGAGAAAATATTTCCCCACTGCTAGAAGGGTACAGCGGCATTTATTCATTTTGGTCCAGGTACTCTGCTATATAATTATAGTATCTTAATTAATAATTAGAAGAATGAATGAGAATCTTCATATACTTTTATATATATATATTTACATATGCAGGGGAGGCAGTAAAGAAAGGTAGAATATATTCCATTTTCTTGAAATTCTGCTAGCAACAGCTGGTGTTGGGGATATGGTATCACCTTGGAAAAGCCTAAAATGCCACCATAAATCCTCCTATAGCTCCTACAGAAATTGCCATTGAAGTGCCTCAGAATGCCAGGGAACAGAAAACAACAGCAATTCTTATGGAATAAAGAATTTAAACAAACAAACAAAACAAAACAGTCCTCTGCTATCAAATGATAGAATAATATATGCAGGCTGAATATCCTCTACATAACTCCATTCTGTCTGTAATTAGATAACTCCCTGAACCTTGTCTCTTTCCCCTCAGCAACACATTCTAATGTCAATCAAAAATATTTACATACATCAGGCAAACAATTCAAATAATCTATAATGAGCATAGAGATGCCTAGTACTTCAGTGTATGCTTTTACAGTTAGCTGAAATGTCAGTTGTTTGAGGCTGCTCAGTGGCATGGATGATTACCAGAGTAACTTCTTGGGGGAAAAGACTAATTGTAAGGGTATCTGGTCAAAGGCCCACAGTAAATTTAACTTATTACATGGTTCTACAATCTTCTGCTACATGGATATCACATATACATGTTTTTGTAGATGACACTGCCCATGTAACATCTTTGAACAGTTCATGTGCCCTTTGTCCACGACCATCTCTCATGGGACATACTCTAATGTTGCAAGTCCTAGAACAGTTTTAAGTATTGAACATATTCCTTACATGAAGTAAGGAAATGCATAACCTGCTTGGTCATTAATTCATACTACTACCCACCAAAATGTGGAACTTACTAAAATTATAGTTCCTTGATACTTCAGATAGGGAACAGATAAGAATTTTGTTATTAGCAAGTACATCATGCATGCAAAGTCAAACAAAGTCCTAGAAAAAGAACACAGGTAAGTTCCCAGCTTTCAAAAAACATGGACATCACCCATGCCTCACTATTACTAGCCTCAAAAAGATCACATTACACACTGTTACCTGTATGCTAATATTATATCGGGAACATAACTTCATACTGCATCAAGAATATAATCCCAACCAGGTTGTTCTAAAACTTCCTAAAATACACTTTGAAAGAGCTTCAGTATATTTACACAAATTTTAGGAAATTATTTGTATTAGACCTATGGTGGCATGTTTTGCATACACTTAACTGACTTTCTCTGTGGAGCGTTCAAACATTACAACTATTAATGAACATGCTCCTGCACAGGAGAAAAATGCTATTAACTCTAAAGCAAGACTGAAATGTAAGGTAACAAAAGCATGTAGAAGTTGAGCTAGGAATGACCAAATAATATCCAGTTACTTTTATTATATTTAAGCATGACTGGGGTAGACTATAAGAACTTTCCTGGGAGTGTTCTTATATCTTAGAAGGCAAAAGCTCAGACACTTGATAGAACTCCTGCAATACTGTTAAAATAATTTATTATACATTGTACTGTTCTCAGGCAACAACTTAAATCTGCAGATCTCATCTACTTCAAAGGCACCCCCATTTGAATTGTATCCCCACTTTACAGATGAGAAAACTGAAGCACTGAAGGAAGAAAATGGTCCAGAATTTTTCAACAGGTCCATTTCCCATATCTGTGACTATCAGAAGATATCAATAATGTCACATAAAAACACTGGTTTACCTATAAGTGACCAGCCAGTCTTTGATACACAGAAGACAGCTTCTTTCATACCTATGTGAATATTAGTTTAACATCTTTTTCTTTCAATAAAAATGCTTCAGACATTGCAATATCATGGTCATACAGACTAAGATGGAAAAGCATTTAGTATTTTTAAAATGTCTGTGCTATATTAAGAAAAACACAGAAGCAGTATTCTCAAACACTAGGCCTGATTGTCACTAAACTTTTTGTAATGGGAAACAAGTCAATGAAAATGATACCTTTACAAATCTAGACTCATAGGCAGTTACAAAGATGAAATCATTATATGAGTGTTGGAAAGAGATTTGGACAACAGTAAGAAGCAAAATCTAAGAATGCTTGCATACACAAGTAACTGTAAGCATCAGCATTAAAAACAAAGCAACTATGCTTTGCAGGATTGGGATTTCTGGGGTAAAATGTAACCCCCCCAGCAAAAATCAAAAGGTGTAAAACACAAGAATCCTCAGAAAAGCCCCACAGGCCACAATGCTGCTGCTTCAGCAACTGCGAAAATCAATGCAACTTTTCAGATCAGTTTTTGGTTCAGTAAACGTCCTCTTATTTGCCTCTGCAAGTAAGACAAAGCAACTGTGATTCTTCATAACTTCTTTTTTTGTTATAAACAAAATACTGATACCATTGGTAAAGTTCTGAAAGCTTCTCGAGTGACTTAAGAATCTTTTGCCATATTTGGGATATTTATCCATGCACACTAACCGTATTGGGTGTATTAGTAAAAAGCAGCCACAGCATGTGCAAAAGCAGAGTGAAAAAGCAGATACAGATATCATTTTGTAAAGAACTTCACAATGAAACCAGACATTTTGATTACTACTGAGATTAACTTTTATTCTGTGTAGAGCCCTGTATATTCATGGGTGTTTCAAATTTCTCCTAGGAAATTCTGAATAGCTGCATTCCCACCTCTACAAGCTGTAGTTTGAAGTCACTTCTAGTAAGTAGAACTTAAGACCCATTGAAAAGAACCAGCAACAAAAGCATTGCACGATGTGTGCATACAGCACAAAAGAAATTAGAGTTGCTTAGCTTGTTTTCCTACAAAGGCTTTAGAATTATGAAGTATTACAACCTAAAGGTTAACAATATTTATTACTTTAGCTTTTAAGAATTTAAGCATCTTCACCTACAGGATCTCTTCACAAGTAACACTAAAGAACCTATTCTGATCTAAATTTCAATAGCCCAAACAATTAACAGGAAATATATTTAGGTACCTATGATACATTTCTTATCACTATATTCATTTTTAGAAGTATCCACTCAATATATTTTATTGAGAACACTGTGTTAAACTAGTCCAATTAGGGCATAGCAAACTGAATCTGAACGAGATCCACTTATAATAATAGGCCTAAAATTGCACAGAATAGAAGCTTTTTGCAAATTTATACATTCACATAATGTCTAGTACAATATCCTTAGGCATGTTTAATCAGCACTTACAATGTTAATAATAACAGCAATAATAATAGTACATTAAATCCATTTTGTGCTCTTGGTAAGTTTACAGAATCAGAATCACAGAATAATGTAAGTTGGAAAAGACCTTTAAGATCATCGAGTCCAACCGTAAACCTAACACTACCAAGACCACCACTATACCATGTGCCTAAGCACCTCATCCAAACATCTTCTAAAGGCTTCCAGGGATGGTGACTCAACCTCTTCCCTGGGCAGCCTGTTCCAATGCTTGACAACCCTTTCAATGAAGTAAAATTTCCTAATATCCAGTCTAAACCTCCCCTGGCACAACTTGAGGTTTAGACAGCAGTTACATTATAACAAAAGAGCCAAACAAAATAATGGATTGTTCAATTATGGATCTGCTCTGTGAGAGAGGCACAGTGCATTGCAAAGGTATCAGGTCCCCTAAAGGAAACAGAAAGTTTTCTGTTGCATAGAGTGATCACCACAACCAAGAATAAGCCTCATTTAGAATTACGGTTGAGCTGAAAAGCAACCGTATAAGAGCGCAAGGACATCAAAACAAAACCAATATGAAAATAGTTAAGCAGAACTCCTGGAAGAGTGTTACTGGAAAGAAAACTACAAAGATTTTTAGCTCTCTCTTTTGCATTCCAATATAATAAACAGTAAAAAAAAAAAAATCACTAGGATTCAGAATGTGTCCAAAAAGCTCTTAAATACCACATGTTCGTTGGGAGTTATGCTTCATTCTGGATAATACCTACATAGTGTATCAAAGGTATATTCAGAAAAGTCATAGACTGTTGAAAGTAAAAGTTTTTGTTCTTAAAATCTAAAAAAGACAGTATGTTTTCAAGAGCACCAACCCTGACAGTTCATAAAGCTATACTGAATTCTCAGCTTTTTAGCTTGTCTAGCAGAAAATATGACCATCCCCACCGTGTAGTAGCTCTATGAAATTCCCATTTCTTGTGTCTGCGTGGTGCAGTGACGACAGTACAGACAGAGGTATCCCTCCCGCAGAGGGAAAGGCCAATATCAAAAGGCTGTTGTGTATTTGCTGTCTGATTTCAAATTCCACTAAACTGTGCTTCACAGCACTTCTGTTACAATGCATTTTACTGGCTATGTCCCCAACTCCTTCTTGAAGCAGAACAGGCTCACATTGCCCAGTCCCTACCCACTAACCCACACAGGCCCAATCTAGCCCACAGAGAACTCACATTTTAAGACAGTCTGTCAGTGATTCACAGGATAAAACTTTTATTTTTAATTAAAAACAGTGGTCAGAGCAAATTTGAAAAGGTCTGGCTGTCACTGTTATTTTAGATTCTAAGGCCAGAAGAGAAAAAGCATAGTACTTTGGATAAAGCAGATAAATTATTGTAATTCATTTCGAATATGCAAGTACAATATTTCCAATAAAATAATTATAGAACTGGCAAGTAAGCTAGGGGTAGTATAGTAGAAGGATCATCATGAGGCAAACATGGCATTCTTTCATTAGCTGAGAGTTACATAAAGGTTTATGATCTTTATAGACTCTGGTCCATGTCATAAACTTGTGGTGAAACTTAGGTTATATAAATTTAATTTCTGAAATTAGTTTGGTTGAGAAAGGTCAACATTGTTAAAGAAGTAAGACAAAATTACAATACACAATACAAACTGCTACAATAATACTTCAACATGACTTTTTTTTTTAATCAAGTCAATTCAGGATAATATCTAAGAAAAAAAAGCAGTGCTTGCATTTACTATCAAATGGCACCAATTGCAAAATATCTAAAACTTTCCATCATGAAAGACACATGCAACTTGTCTGGGCAAAAGCAGCAAGCTCCACTGAAATCGTCAGAAGAGAACAGCTCGTATTTGCTTCATGAGGTTTCTCTTCACTGCAGAGAAGCTATTTGGAACAGAGCTCCAAACTGTTACAAGTTTTCAATTGCCTTGACACTCATACATAGCTTAGGAACATTAGGGCACCTGGCCAAAAAAAGCCAAAGTAGTCTATATTTCAGGCCTACTGAGCAATGGCAGAAGCAACATAAGTTATCATGGGAATTCCTTGGCAAGAGAAATGAAGGCAAGAACAAAGCTATTTCCTTCAAACTTTCCTGGAAGAATAGTATTAAATACTACGTTCTGGTTTTTGGGGGTGGTTTTTGTTGTTTTTTCCTGGAAGTTTTACACAGGGAAGAACACTCCTAATGCCTTGGACGATGATAAACCAGGATAAGCTCCTCTCAAACACTTCTGGATCTCACTTATGGAACATACAAACCCAATCTCACTGTTGGATGGCAAGCACTCCCCACTGCTAGCTACTAAATATAGTCCAACAATTCTAACAGCATAAGCCTATACAGAGGGTGTTGCAAGATGGCCCACAGCAGTTCTGACAACCATGCTGATGATGCCATTTTTCCTGAAGAAAGCAAATCAAATCACATCTCTCAGATAAAACTGTATTAAAGCTATATTCTGTTTCAGGATCAAGCAACTGAAAATTAAATAAAGTTGGATAAGGGTAGGATCATGATACAGACATCAAATGCAGGATCACATATTTTCCCAGAGGGCTTGCTTCAATTAGTCCATAAACCAAATGCACAAAGGACAGAAATGAGACCGTGTGGCCTGCTGCAAAACCTTAACTTCTTAGCCCTTAGGTTTACAACCTAAGCAGTCTTTTTACTTTCTAGAACAGTATACAGGAGATTTTTATCTCAAGTAGAACATATAAACACTCAAAATATCCCTTCTACTTTAGCTCAGAGTTAATTTTAAAACGTCTCTTTCTTTCCAGGCTATTCACAGACCAGCTCTTCCTTCCCTACTACAATAGCCTCCCTAGGTAATCCTTTCATCTACTTTTTCTCACCCTTTATACAATTTTAGGTTTCTTTTTCCCAAGGCTGTGATTTATGGCTGACATACAGCCCTTTTGCTGCTACGGCTCTCCTCAGTCACCCACTTAACTTTCTTTAAATCACATTTAAATTGTAATCTTCTCCCTAATTTATAGCCAATTTTGTATGAGAACAAGATGTTTTAGGAATGTTAATGAGATATGGGGGCTTTAACATGTAGGTCTCTAGATCAAAGTCATCTGTAAGCAGCATAGGCAGCTGAAGATTTGGTGGTATTTTTAATGAACTATGGAAGATACATTAATAGTCTCCATCAGACTTCAACTGGTCAGATATACACTTCACAACTTCGTAGAAAACAGTACGATACCTGTTCAACACTAGCAACAGAGAGGTCAGTCATAGAACAGATATGGGAAATAAAGGTTCCAAACCAAGTAGTTGTTACTCTCTCAGATGATAATAAAACTACCTCAGCCCATCAATATGCAAGAACACTGGTCATCTACAGAATCTGCAGTAAATCTTACATTTTACACAGCAGCGTTTCATTAATCAATACATAGATTTTAGATTAACAACCACTAAATATCATTGTGTTTTATCAGATTGCATGTGAAAGACAGCATGCGAAAATTGCAATGGATATTTGATTATAATGTTTAAAAGGTGACCCATCTTTGCTGTATTTATCTTTTTGTTTATTTAGAGAAATCTTATTCATTTGTTTTAATGAATTTAATGCTCATTAAAGGAACAGAAGAAAAAAAAAAGAGCACAAACACCAATAAGCATGCTTTATGAAAACAGATGCCATCTTAAACTGCACACTGAGCTCTAATTAAATATGGTTTGGGACTATCACAACATCCCTTGTATGAGAAGTTACATTTATTCTTCTGCTAAAAAATTTAGAAAAACAGTCAAGAGATTAATTAATATGCAAGATTTGAAATATACAGAACCTATTGTCCTAGATCAGCAACGGGAGGACACCAAGTTAGACACTGAAAATAGATTACATAGCAATGTCAAGTTTCCTACTACTATTTAATGCTATTTTGTAGGTGAAAACAACATTTATTCAAAGATTTCAGCTCCAGGATATCATCTGAATTATGATCTAATGTATTTGAATAATGCCACATGAACAGGTTGTTATCAAAATAGTAGAGGTACAAATATATTCCTCACAAAAATAGCCCTATTGTCCATTACGAAAATGAAAAAGCTTATAAATTGTAAAAACAGGCTGTAAAGCTCAACACAGACGTAAGAATTTGATTTTGGTAAACATGAGTTCAAGCTTGAATATTACTGTGCATTTTCCTATCTCATCTTTCAATAGCTCCTAGTGAAAACATTTCTGTATTAGTCAATCTATGTTCAATTTGGTACATTACTGGAAGTCTCCCAGGAGAGCTGAAGATATACGGCTGGTCAGGCTTACAAGGCAAAGTACTGTGAATTCTATGCAACATCAACTATACCTGTGCAATAACTGGTTTGTGTCAGACCTACCAGTCACTCATACAGATTTATTATATCCAAATGAATCCTGTTTTTAACAGCCATACAAATGACTGAAGGCTGACTGTAATAGTAGAGCAGCATATCTTCACACTGTTTTATAACCACTTAAACAGCAGCAGAGGTGAGAAATTAAGTTCTAGATTTGTCACGTGACATTTGAAAGGAATCTTAAAAGTATTCACCTTTTCAGGATGTTTTCCTACGTTCTAAGTTCATTGCTCAATCAAATGGAATTAAGATGACCATAAAAGGACTAAGCTTGAATTGGTATCATAATACTTTATCCGAATTCATCATGTATTCGGCAAGATAAGATTTTGCTTTAGTCAAAATAAGAAAGAAAAATAATTAGTGAAAGAACAAACTGGTCAGGAGCAGCTTGCTCCAGAAGTATTTCAAATTTTTGCATTATTACAGCGTAAAATGCAAGGAAATTTATACTTTACCTTGTTATAAATACAAAGCAGTGTCACTTGAGACAAACATGCTTTATAACTAAATAAAAGAGACATAATGATTCAATATTTATGATGCAAACACTTGAATGCTTTCATTTTTCAAACATTAGTTAAAAATTCATATATAAAAAGACAGAAAGTGAAAGAAAAAGAAAGAACAAAGATAACACAAAACTGCCGAATTTCTATCCCACCAGTAATGTAATTCGGAGATGGGAAAAATCTTTATTGAGAAATCTTAAGTGTCACATCATTCAGGGAACATTTCTGTTTAAAACTATTAGTGCTTCATTACAAATTCTAGTTTTAATTCCTGTAACTTCAAATAAGTAATTTAAGCATCAAAAATGTTCAGTCCAAATTCTGAACAAAAAAGATTTAAGAGTCACGGTCAGTAATGACTACCCCCTACAGTAACACTGATCACTAAAGAAACTAAAGATTACAAACAGTATGTTATTCCAGGAAACTTCTCCCAAACTAATTCATGTATATGGAAATTGTTAAGAAATTCTGAGACTCAGTCTCAACTGCCTCTTCCTGCAGGAAAAGAATTGTCAGGTTTCTTACCCTGTGCAGATGGAGTGCCTAAACTTCATTTGGTTAGTCTATGTAAATACAGAAATCACATTGTTTAACCTACTCGAATCTAGGTACCTACATAGAAACCGATAATCTGTCTCGTGCATATGGGCAGTTCATCAGTGAGCCTGCATGCACGTAAAGGGTTACAGTAGCACCAGCCAAACACTTCCCTTGTCATCTCTCCTCTTACACAAGACCACACAAACCATTACCAACACGTCATGCCAATCAGACCTAATGCTACCAGAAAAAAAGACTAGCCACATTGCTGGTACTGCTGTGAGGAAAGCAGGGAAGGAAGGAGGTAAGGGATAAGAACAATAACAAAAAGCATCATTCATCACCTAATGATGATAAAAGTAGAATAATCAGTAGCCTGGCCTGCAGCAGAACCTTGTAAATCTAGGTGAGGACTTGAAAAGTACTTGAAGAAATGTCAGTATTTTCTAAATCCCATTAATTAAAAAAAATCAACAAAACCTCAAAATATCAGAAGTTTCTGGTGTTCAAGAACAGCAACAAAACCTAATGCATGCAATCTCCCAAGCCACCATGAAATTCTCATGATTTATGTGTGTGCGCATTTGTCTGTGTGTACGTGTGTATGCATGCATGAGACCTCAGGACTAAAAAGAAAGAAAAGAAACCCATCTGTTTTGTAGTGATCATGATGCTTTTCACTTCCTATGGAAAAATATTTATCAATTTGAAAATATGAATCTATGTGGCTCAATTCTACATTATTTTTATGAGTCAACTGCGGTTGTAAACATTTCAATCCCACAGAGAAAGTTACACAGAAAGGACAATTTACATATACTAATTTGGAAAAAATTGCTTTCTAAATAACTACGTTTTATAGAAGCCATATTCTATTTTTCCTTTAGTGCTTTTCTGACAGTAGAAATAGATACAAGTTGTAATTTACTTGTATCAATTTCCTACTTTACTAGTGTCCAGTAAAATCATTCAAACAGCATGACAGATAAAAGGCAATAATGAAAAGCATTTTTGGTCTTTGGAGAGTCATAATGTGCACTGAATACAAACAGCAGTTAGGGAATAAAAATTAAAAAACAAACATACACATACTTAACAAAGTCCTGCTGGTACCTTGTACGACAACTAAATATATTTCAGTATCCAGCAATGAAAATGTTACGTAAAATGATGTGCATTGATCCAGTAATCCCCAAAGCTCTTAGAGGGACTATAATTTACCTGAACAGTGAACTGCTTTGAGAAAAGTCCTTCTAGACCTTGCCAAAATCAGACTGCAGGGAACAGCATATTTTTATAGTCATAAAAGCAGAACAACAAAAAAGATGTCAAACACAAGTCCAATGGCAGCTGAAGCTATCATGTTTTTTACACAAATAACAATCAACAGTGTGAAAATTACTGGTAAAATAGGCTATGAAGTACAAGATGAAAAGAAAGTTGATCATGAGTGATAGTAAAATATTTTTAGGAATAGCAGCCTGTACAATCTAAAGGCTAAAAGATGTATAAAACGGAAAATTAACACAAACATTTGCATTCCGTATATGTATATTTTACTAGAAGGCTGTTCTTGATGAAGTTTATGGTCAAATTAGAAGACCATAAAGAGTCCACATTGTTTTACATGTAATGTTCTGTATACTACTGTATTCTAATTTCCACCGATGTCAACAGAACACAAAATTAGGCCTTCAAGATTTTAGTTTATGTTTCCATTTCAATTTTACTTTTTAAGCAAAATTGAATGCTATCCATGAGTAGGGTTCCCATTTAGTACTTTCTTCCAAGGTTGACAGATGACCTTCTAATCGTGTGTGTTACAACTGCACATACCAAAAGGATATCAAAACAGTGACTTCAGTTATACTAATGGTAGAAAATATTGATACAGACTAGCTACAAAAACTATTTTTTTAAAAAATCTAGTATGTAAAAAAAAACAAAACCAACCAACAAATAATAGATTCTAGTCGTAACAGGTTCTCTGTCCTATTCTCTGCCCTATAAAATAAGGCAAAAACATTAATTCCGAGACAGCTTTTATTCTCACATAGCAGGAGAAATCTGGGGCTCAGTGTTACAATCCCAAGACATACTCTCCTGGCTCTACCTTTATTTGACTCGTATGAGTCATATCACCCTATCTGTGACTTATTAATATTTTATTTTATCACATATACAGAAAGTCATCTGATTGCTCTGTATTAGAATGGTCATTCCTCTACTGATAAACTCTGTGCACTGAATTCTACAAAACTATATATGGAAGACTGCATTGAAAGGACAAAGAGGAAATTGGAAGACTTAAACCCCACGTGGTTAATGTCATTGAATAAAATTCTATTTTAAAACCAAAGCAAGCCTATGCTATACACATCAGTCCATGTCAGCAAATCTAGCTGTTAAAATTATACTGATTTAAAATTACTCTTCTAACTACCTAGAGAAAACACACCTTCATACTCTTAGACGTTTTCTCAAGAACAGATACAACTTCTGAATTCTTTTGGTCTTCCACTCATCTACCTTAATAAAAATGTACAAAAGGCACTCAACTTAAAGAAAAAGAAGAGAACACAGAAGAGCAGCATCATAAGAAGAATAAAAGTTTTTTGAGGAAAAAGGCTGGAATCTGTAAGAGAAGGTAACACTAAAGCTAAAGAATGCTGGATGTAAAGCCCTTTTTTAATCAGACGGTGTGGCACTGATACATAACAATGTCACACACAAATCCACAGAAAGTAAATTACTTATATACCATAATTTACAATGAAATGCCAACTACTATCCACATTCAGTTCCACAGACTTACACTGAAGATCAACTTGTTCACTGTTTTCAATATTTGCAAAATTCTTTTTGAAGTGCGAACAGAAGTTGCTGAAATATTTTACCTAAATTATTTCTCTGTCATCAATTCAACATAATTGTGAATAAACACAAGGTACAAACTATGTAACGATAAAAAACAGCACAAGCACAGTGAAAAAAAGACTAATTTATCTTGTAATATATAACTTATTTCTGCTAATTTCTTCAGTTACCTGATTAGGAACTAGTTTTTACCAATCCCTTCATCCTCTGCACAACACATTAGAATTTCTGTTCTGCAATTCCTCCGCAAGAGAAATGACTGCCAGTAATAAGATTACCTTCTCTTTAGAACTTTCATATTTCCCTCATAAGCCTTTAAGAGTTTCAGCTTCAACGATCTAGTACTGTAATTTGTTATACTCATCTTAAAAATCAGTAGGTATGTGTCTTTTTTTTTTTCCTTGGGTTTTATTCCTCTCTCTCTCTCTCTCATTTTCCTTTTCATTACTATTTATTATTATTATTATTTTATTGTATTGTATGTCAATTATTAAACTGTTCTTATTTCAACCCACCAGTTTTCTTACTTTTGCTCTTCAGATTCTCTCCCCCATCCCAGTGGGGCGGGAGGGTGAGCAAGCGGCTGTGAGGTGCTTGGCTGCCAACTGACGCTAAACCACAACAGCATGACATTGCAACGCAGAAGAAAAAACTGATTAGAACGGACGCAACAAAAAAATGTTTAGCGTACATCGTACCTCTGAATCTTTGTACAGATCTCAGCTGATATTTGGATAAATACTGAAACCGATCTTCATTAAAGTATTAGCGAGTATGAATCAATGAGAAGAATCTTTTGGCTTGACTGGGTTCAGTGTTTTCACCCTGCATTGTGGTTTGGTTAAAGACAGAAACTCCTGACAGAGCGATGCCTATAATAGTGTTCCTGTATCACGTAAGATTAAAAAAAAGTGTGTTCATGAAGTCAAGTGATCATACTTATAGAACAGATTGTGTCTTGTTATGGACCTCTTATTTATCAGTATTTTTTCCGGTAGCCAAATGACAGTGTTCCATAATGCACACAAATGGAAATACAGCCTGTGTCTATTTCACATTTCAGTAGTTTGGAGATGCTTTGCTTGCTCTGTATGCAAACTGAAAAGAAAAATAAACAATATCAAATAGAAGTAGTAGTATATTACTTTTATTCTTTCCATAAACAGAGGAAAGCAGTAAACTATTCCATCTCATCAGCTGTGTTAATAATATTGATTTGAACATTCTGAAGAAAAAGGCAAAAAATAAAGCAAAATTAGCTTTACTTCCTTCCCCTCCACAGAATTAAGTGTCCAAATTAAAAAAAATCACTTTAGTGTGCATACTTGTTTTTAAACCACACACATGCTTATTTTTAAACCCACATATACTCTCGTGGATTTCAGTGATGTTACATAGCGGTGAAGTTACCTAGATATACAGTTATGAGTATCAGTGATCCTAACTTCTCTACTGAATTCTATCTTAAATGAAGGATTTTTCTTTATCCTTTCTGTCCTTGCTTACATTTTCATATATGTTTTCATATTTTTACTCTACACTTTTACTATATAGAATGACAGGACAAAGAACCAGCTCCTGCTAATTTGATGTGTGATTAAATGCATTTGATAACCATGGGAGTATGCGCAAGAATAAAGTGAGCCATATGCAGCACACAGTTCTTATTATCGAAGAGTGCTTACACACAAGGATTGCCCTTCTACAATGAAGCTCTTTTAAGAATAGTCCTTCAATAATCTACAACAGAAAATTTTTTTCCTAACGCTTAAAAAACCCACTTACATTTCTTCCCTGATTTGGTGTGTTTAACATTAGCAGCAGCCATGAATGTTCTGTATTTTTAAAGTCATTTCAGGGGATCTGGTTAAATGACTTTCAGCACCTACAGTTATTTTTAGCTATATGTCTATAAAGAACTTTTTTCTTCAAAGTTATCCTTAGATTTCCAGATAGTTAGTAAAGGATAAGAGGGAAGAGTGAAAATTAGAGTGTTTTACAACCAGATTTTTTTTCTGTATTATTCATACTCTGTGAGACAATGACACAAACCAGGGACTAAATTCTAGACTGTAAACCACATAAGATGCCTACAAGGATTCTTTTCTGTATAGCAGTGCAAACAGTAAGGGCATTTTCGTGAAGTATAGCTGACTGGACTAGTTTTTATCGTTCTGCAGATCTCTGTAATCTCTCTGTCTCGGCAATGTATTTGTGATGCACAAGTGTACAATTCCTTCATACCTCTGAGTCATCCTAAAAATGAAGTCTAAAACTATTTTTGATAGTTCAAGTAAAAACTAACAATGCAAAACAATATATTATATACACTATCAGTCCCATATATAGACACTCAATAAAGGACCACAGAGCTATCTAAAATTATGTCTGATTTAATAATATTTATTCCACCTGAGGTCTAAGATGCTGCCCATCTGAGAGTATGAAGTAATTTCTGATTGTCATCTAAGCAATCAAACATCAATTCACTCCACTGATGCTACTTCATTTATCAGTTATTTGATTACCAGTCACACACTAAGCCCTCTCACACAGCTGTAACTTTTAATGTAGGCATGCCTTACAATTAGTAAAATACCCAGGAAATCTATAGTTCGAATAAAGGGAAGCCTCAGGGCTTTTGAAGGATAAACTTCACCTATATTTTGGCTTAAGAAACGTCAGAAAATTGCCTTATTGTTTTCACAGTCAAAACGTGAAAGGGAATTCCTGAACATAAAAGGTATTTTCACAGTCCTCCAAAGGAAGACTCTGAGTTTTCTAAGGAGTACCCTGGTATCTTCAAGGAAACACTGTAAGGAAGAATTATTTCAGATGGATCTCCTGTCTTTCTCCTAGCCTACACACCATTAAGAAAAACAGAAAAATCATCAGCATTATAGCAAAATATAGAGGAAAATTACAGACAAGAAAAGCTGAATATGTTTTTCCTTTCAGCAAGTTTGAAGGCAAAAAAAAGGAAACGGTTTATCAGGAAACAAAGAGCTGATAAATCAAAATGTTAATCTGCCAAATATCTGAGCTATTTGCAAACAGAAAGCAGACAAAACATTGACAAGATCTGCAACACATTCTGAAGTACAAGGTCTCAGTGAGAGGAATTTCTAAAAACTGGTCTTTGTTAGAACCGGACTCTGAAAACGTGGAAGTACTGAAAGCCATGTCCAAATAGCCAAAAATCTAATTCTGAAAGAAGCTTCAGACTGCATAGATTCAGACAAGGTACACAACTTCAGTATTACCTTCAAACCATTACAAAGGCCAACCAAAATCACAATTAAACATCTAAGTCAAGGGAGTGTGGTTACCTGCACTCTCAGCAAAAGACAAACTCTCAGCTTCCACGACTTCATTCCCAATACTGGAACCATACACTCCTGCTCCCCTCAGCAGTTACTAGATTATTAAATACGTGCAAATCCAGGCAACACCACAAGTCTAGTAATACAACTAGATCTCTGACTGGAGCAGTCCTCTACCCTATGCTAACAGAGACAAAACTTACAAATACAAAAGCTGGGGGAAATCCTACTTATTGTTGTATATGTGTATGTATATGCATAAGTCAAGAAAAGCAGCCACTGTTAACCACTAATAACACCTCAGAAACTCAGTAGGTGGAATAATAACTACACCAGTGAAAAAAGCACAGTGAGAACCTGCCTTAAAATTCTCTAACACATTAAACACCACGAAGGAATATAACATACTAAGAAAAGTACAGTGAGTGTGACAATGTCTGACAAATGGTGTCTATTAATGAAATTTAATGCTTCAAAACATTAACACAGCGGTTTTGTATGCTTCCAAAAAATATCTAGCTCTGATTCTACTTGGAGAACCCGGCATTGAATTGAGCTTGAAAGCTTGGGAACCTATACTCCTGAAGTTTCTCACCAGAATATGAACCTGCAGCTCTCTTACCAGTTACGTCATCTGTAAGAACAAATTATAGGATTGTGTCTCTCAATAGAAATGGACTCGCTCTGACAGAGATGAGAGTTGAGAAACTGAATTCAACTGAGTAACGCAAAGACTTAAATGGAAGGCTGTATTTGGACACAAGAGAGCCAGCACCCACAGTTAAATCTAAATCTGCTACCTCTGCATCTAGAGACAAAAACACCAAAATGGCACCACGGAGATATATTTCTTTGTTGTTAACTCATGCAGTTCTCCAGACAAAATAAGCCAGGGGAAGCTGTCAAGCAGGTCTATTACTCTTACTGTATTCCTTCTTTTAATGTGGAGAGCCTCCTGATGTGAAAAATGGGAAGTGGTTGAGAAAGCAAAGATTTCACAGAGAACCAAAAGACAATGTTGTATCCTATCCAAGACATAAAAGAAAGCACAGAACTTTTTAAAAACAGATAGCCCAGAGTTATTCAAATACCTCAATGAATGCAGCATGTGTATAAGTACACACATGGTGTCTTCAGTACATCAATGGATAGCAAAGTCTATATTGAAAGACTGTTTTCTAGATATCTATACATAGTCAAAGAAGTTGGAGATCAATGCAAAAAGGACAAGCCCGTAACACTTAGCAGAAGATGTGACAAACATAAATGAAGCCTTTGAGATCCTAATGACAATAGGTTTCAGAGGGGATTTCTAGAACATAACAAATAGACCATTCAATATTCATAATTTAAGTGACATTCTGAAATAAGGACAGCCTAGGGAGCCATTCTCAGAGTTTTTGAGAGTTCACAACGTCAGATATGCTCTAACAATGAGAAGCAAAAACAGCTACAGAGAGTTACCTTTGAAGGACACCTAAAGACTCATTCAAGACAGAGTGATGTACAGTGTGGAAGAGCTGAAATGAAGTAGGCGTTGTTGTTTCTTCAGGAACACACATTTCTCCTTGATTTACTGCCATTTTTCATACAGAGGACAGATCTCCAACTGAAATGTTCCCAGCAGTGCAAAACCAGGATGGAGAACAACCTGGAGAAAGAACAGGCGGGGAAGGGGCATCCCCATTCACAGTAGTCAATTGGCACTGATCCTCTGGCAGTTTTGCTTTAATGGGAAACTTCTGAGGTTGTAAAATTTCACTCTTTACTCTTTCAAGTGGGTGAACTCAGGTTTCCTTCCACCCCAAAGCTCTTCAGTGTTCTCAAATGTTCTTTCTCATTAAATATGAAATTGATATTAACACCATTATCTGAGCACCAGGTACAAACTGCAGAAAATATCTCTGCCTATGAAGGCAGAGGCATATCTATGCAATATGAAGTTAACCCAGGAAAGCAAAAATGTAACATCAAAATGGCAAGCTCTTCACCTCCTTACAACAATGACAACAAAAAAGCTGAAAATGCACCTTGCCTACCGGTAACAAAGTTTAAGAATTTATCTATTAAGAGAATACATCTGTTAAGCACTGGTTACTATATAACCATTTCTAGCAACTCATCCATCATCATGGTAGAAAAACCCCATCACACCTTTCTTCTACACATAACTCACAATCTATTTTCTTTTTTTTTTTAATTAATCTCTCTCTCTCTAACCTGAACTACTGCAGAGATCAGCAAAGATGAAACAACAGTTTTAAGGCCCCTGCACCTTTCACAGGTTATGTACTCCGCACTAAAAAGTAGAAAGACTTTTTAGTGCGGAGTAGATGGAGATTATAAATTAGAATTGCTCAAAGATAGAGAAATCCACATCTCTAAGAAGTCCAGTAGTTATTTTCATGGTTTCCAATAGCTTTGGAATAAGATTACCCTTGTGCACTAGATTAATAAAGCAATCCTATGAATAAATCAGCCAGGGATACAGTCCTAGTAAGTGTCCTTTTAGGGATTACATTGACTAGGAGGACACATATCTGTTCCATCAAATCCAGCCGAACGGCTGGAGAATAACCATTTCCTTTTTACCTATATACAGTATTTACTCCGCTCAGCCCAAAACTGTCTAGAAATTTCCAAGCTAACTGAAATAGTACTGCTAAAGTCTTAACACTGTGTTTTTTTTCCAGAGTCACTGTAATCATACAAAATTAAACCCAAGGAATGCTAGGATTCTTACAGAGATATGATTGCTCCTGCAGGCATTCACAGCCACCTGTTAGCATTAGAAAGTACAATGCACTCTACATTATCTACTGCCCTTGATATATTTAAAATTTTCATCTAGTCAGTATGCTGAAACTTCACGTGACCACTTAAGGCAGCTTTTGAAAATGTTAAATGGGAAACAGGTGTAAATTCTAAATATTTGACATAGTGACAACAAAAATTTACACTGATTATCCACTTCTCCTTAACAAAAAAAAAATTGCATTAGAGTATCATTAATATCAACCAAGACAAATATCTCCTTAAGTTAATGTTGTACTTTTTCTTTCACATGCCATGTACAATAGAAAAATTCAAGGCTTCTCATGTCAAGCAAAATTAATATCCAAAAATATCCAAATCATCATACAAGGTAAGCAAAACACTTTCGCTGTTTGGAAAATTCTGTTAATCAAGAACAGGTCATTGATGCACTTAATGATAATTTGCAAAACTCCATTCTTCTTGCAATAGGTTAAAAATGAAAAAAAAAAAAAAACTAATCACAGAATCCATCTGTTATTTGTAGTAAAATGAATTGGTAAATAGTGAATATTTATTACTTAAGCAAAGACAGTTTTCCAAATAAAGTTGATGGCATGCCGCCAATAAGTAGAATACATAAGCATTTGGAAAAATGCCATTTCCTTGTTGCAAAACTGTTCTAAAGTGGTTCTTGCTGGATACGTATTTTTCTTAACCAAAATGCTTCTTAATCCCTAATTTATGAGATACTATAAATCAATTAATCAGATGTTTTATTAAGCTTTCTTCTCTATATTTGAATTTAACCACTGCTAGGATTACACAAGGTAAAAAGTGCTATCATTTAAGCAAAGACAGAGAGGCACTATGGATCTGATCCAAACAATGCTGCTGCCAAAGGAAATCTTTCTCACCGACTACTGAGGGCTTTGAGCCTATTAGGACAGCTCTTCTAAGGCTTGACAGAAAAATCCACCTATACCATTAAGGTACAAATTAATACAAATAACTCAAAAAAGGTTTGCAAGCTTAACAATAAAACAGCAGTTTGGTTGTGCACTTTCTTCTACCAAGATTCACTTTTTAACTTAATCACATCACCATATAACAGGAACAAACTTCAACAGCTCAGGGAAGGTAGATAGTCCATAAATAAAGTCTGAAAGTCTGATCTTAGCAAACACTTCTGAAAGCACACATCAGAGCCATCCAAACTACCCATCTTTATCAGCAATACATATTGTGATACCCAAACTAAACAAGGTAACACTGAATACCATTTACCCTTTCTACCTGATGAATACCCTTTCAATCACTGATGAATATCAACTCTGCCTTGGTTAAGCTTGCTGAAAACCACTAACATATACTTTTTCCATGGAAAAAACCCACACCCTATTTTTAGGTGAAAAAGGAGAGTATGTTCGTGCTCGGTAAGCTGTTAAAAACTTTAAGCATATCTGAAACAATCAAAATAGCAAGTCAACAGTGTAAATTCCACAATGTGTTAACATACTTTAAAACAGTATGTAAGAAGTTCTAAATAAAGTCACATCATTGTATTTATTTTTCATAGCTATTTCTGGGTGTTTCTGTGAAACAAAAGGGCATACTCATGACTAAATTTGTCCTTATTATTCACAAATCTACTCACTCTTTCTCACTAGTATGAATAGCTTTCTGAACTATGCCGCAATACACGCTCAGCACTGAACGTACCTAGGTGTTTTTTTTCTTGAGAAATGCTACTGGTTACGTTGGCGTAGAGACATAAGGCTGTAAATTCCTATCCTCCATCAGTACCACTGACCTCAGAGCAAACCCCACAACTGGCTACAGGCATTCAACATCCATCATGGCTCCTGAAACCTAATCTTTCAGGGAAGGACAGCTGCACTGGGCAGCAGTTAAGCAGCTTTCTAAGATACACTATCATCCCAAACAAACATAAATAAATAAATAAAACTTCCTGTCCTACTTTCTGATCAGTGTTTTAGAAATCTGTCATTGCATGTACTTCACACCAAATTAATGACTTTTATCTACACATAGGCAGACAAAATTCTAATCTAGTAACCAGAGAGCATTAAAAAAAAAAAATTGCTGCTTCCTACATGCCAAATATAGCTGTTTGCTTATTAATAAAAAATAGTCAAATTCCTACACATCTCAATACACAGTACACCTGTAAAGAGGATTTTAATAAAATGTAGCATAAGAGGTAAAGAAATGGTGCACCTGACGTTCACAGCACTGAAAACCTAGGCAGGAAATCTCTGGTCCTACATTTATAAACTGCCTTTTAAAAAAAGACCTCCCTGCCTACAGTAAATTCCACAGGGGGAGAAAACCCCTTCCTTTAAGAAAAGTAAAAAGAAAAGAAAATTAAAAGTGTGATTCACCAAAGTTTAATTACGCAGATAAATTAATCATGTCTCTATGCTAGAAATCGTGACACACATCTGTCTCATAAACCCCTTCTTTCTGTGGCATAAAGGAGATGAAAGAAAGGTACAGAGTACAGAATATCCCTACATATTTGTGAACTTTAATAAGATCAATTTTATCTTCTTTTTTTTTTTTCAGAAAAATAAAGTAAAAGCATTGTTCCTTAACTTTAATAAAGGACATGTGCTTCACTTTTACAAAGGTATGCACAAATGAGAAGGGAAGGGAAGGGGAAGGGGAAAGAAAAGAAAGGGAAAGGGAAAGGGAAAGGGAAAGGGAAAGGGAAAGGGAAAGGGAAAGGGAAAGGGAAAGGGAAAGGGAAAGGGAAAGGAAAGGAAAGGAAAGGAAAGGAAAGGAAAGGAAAGGAAAGGAAAGGAAAGGAAAGGAAAGGAAAGGAAAGGAAAGGAAAGGAAAGGAAAGGGAAAAGAGAAGAAAAGAGAAGAAAAGAGAAGAAAAGAGAAGAGAAGAGAAGAGAAGAAAAGAAAAGAAAAGAAAAGAAAAGAAAAGAAAAGAAAAGAAAAGAAAAGAAAAGAAAAGAAAAGAAAAGAAAAGAAAAGAAAAGAAAAGAAAAGAAAAGAAAAGAAAAGAAAAGAAAAGAAAAGAAAAGAAAAGAAAAGAAAAGTAGAAATGGCAGTCTCTTTATTCCTCATACGCAAATTTCAGCTTTCTTTGAGAAAGCTTTATAAAAGAATACAGTCTACAAACAGTTCAAAAATGCAGTTAAGAATTTTTTAATTCAATTAGCATTGTAAAGCAAGAATTACTGAGTTCAAACTTAGCAAACAATTATTTTCTAAAGGTCAGAAAGCCTATGACATCGTTACCAGAATGTATTCAAGTTTCCTCTCAGTGAGTCAAAGTAAGTAACAAAAAGACAGACTTTTGGGTAAAACCAGTAAATAAGCTAAGGTGAGACACTGAAATGGAAATGGGATTGGGCAAATTTGCAAGAGAAATGTAGACCTATTTAAAAATTTAGGACCTAAGCCACATTTGTTTCAGTCAGGTTGGCACCGACTATATTCTTCATGAGAATCAGCCGATTCTGCCATCTAAAAAGCCAGATTTTACACGCTACCTACTGAACTCTGACTTACGGATACATAATTTCCAGAACAGTAAAAACTGTAAAAGAAAGAGCAATGCACTTGCTTGTGTTACTCCATATACCACATTTGATATATTGCTCGGGGAAAAAGTACGCATTATCTGACTACAACAATATGTGAGCAGTTCAGCTGGCACTAACCAGGACATCCATTTTGATTGTCTGCAAACAACAAATTAATTTGTGTACCAGTGGAGCGACTCCAATAATTGGAAGATTACTGAAAAACTCAAATAACTCCACTATGCTTAACTATGAAGAAGCATAGCACAGGGCATGATAGTATATGAGGGCATGTCCTCTGGTATAAAAAATCAAAGTGCCTAAAATTCCATCATTTTCATTTGGCTGCAAAGTAGGAGGTTTTCTGCACATTTTTTGTATTTAAAAGAATACACAGAATCCCCAGCAGATATCAGACACACAAGTGTAAACAGGGGAGTTGATTTTTGCAAAAATCTTTCTCTGTTTTGGAACTCTACTGAAAGATCAATCACCTTTTCTTTTTTTTTTTTCTTTTTTTTTTTGGTTACTGTGCTACTAAGCTTATGGAGAAGGCTGTCACAGCATGTAAGCATAAGACACTTAAAGCTGTAAGTCTTTTTATCTTAGGGAAGTACAGACTATGTATACCTGCTGATGTAGTTAAAAATAAGCTGATAAACAGAGTATGTAGTGTGAATTGTCGCTTTTATGAATGAATTGAAAGAACCTGAATAATAATAATGTTTTAAAAAGGAATGCTTTCAGTATTTACATAATAATTTATTCAATTTAACATAATTTTTTGCAAACAAACCATTTGTATTATTTTGTATCTATTTTCCCTGCATTTTAGCTATCCACTTCCTATAGGAAGACACGAACATGCAATGTTTTAATAAATATTATCAATCACCAACCAAAAGCCATCTGAGTTTATGAAACATAAGTTAAATTGTGCAATAGTAGACATACGGTTCTATCAACGCACGGCAGCTTAGACAACAAGTGAAGTGAAGCTTGTTGGAAAGGAATTTACAGGCAAAGCACTCTCATGCAATCTTTTTCTACATCATCAGATTTCTCCAGTTGTACTGCAGCTTTCACCGTAGCAGACCACCAAGATAAGTAATGCTTCCTCTTTGCTCCTACTTGGTAAATCACTGATAGTACACAAAGGAGTATTTTTAAACACGGATTCTTGCTTTAGGCTGCCAAGTTGCCAACGTACATTCATTAATTAGCTTCATTTAAGGCCTTTTCCAAAGAAAACAAGGATTAAGCAAATAAAGTAAACAACTCGCAGAGCATGTGAAATTGAGAGTTTTCATAAAAATATTGTATATTGACTGTGTTATGCCAACTGTTTTTAAATAGAATTATAATGTAAGCAAGCTCCTGTTACAATAGACGGCATTATGTGACTCTTTGACACTGAACTTAAAACAGCAAACACCTATATCTTTTTCTCAACTTGTTAAAGAACAAAAGGTTAAAAATTGCCACGATCTTATACAAAAATGAAACATAATGATTTGTAGACCTGTACTATATTACTCCTCTTGATAACAGAAGTGCAAATGAAGTGCCTATCCTCTGCATTTTGGAGGCACCGCCTTGGTTTACTGACACTCAGAAAGACTTACAGTTTTGAAGAGACGTCTATCATTTGAGAACACCTTTAAAGCAGATTTCATTACATTTCATCACAGCTTTACCTAAATGCATACACGCATATTTCAGAAAATTAAACCCAGTTAATATTTGCACAACTGTTGTTGATAATATGACAAAAAGCTTCTTGCTGTAACTGGCCCAACACCACATGATATATAAAACTCTGCTGTCTTAAAGACAGCTTATTAAAAAATTAACATACCGTAGGGAAACTGCATTTTGATTGTATGACCTTACTGTGATTCAGCTTGAAAATCCTTTTAAATGAGAATTTTCAAAGAGCTTAGTAACGGAAGTTCATTTTGAAGGAAATCCAATATGCAAATATTTCAGCTGTGCTCTTTTACAAATTGTCTGCCTTGTCAGTTTGAAAAACTGAAAATCAACAATGGAACAGTGTAAGTATACTTGACCTTACTGCTTAGTGTCTATCAAGAATGCTACGGCTGGTGGATTTTAAATTTTTGAAACTGACACTCAAAAATGTATAGTGCATCTTCAGCCCAGGTCCCATAAATGCTGACTACGCTCCAGCCAAAGCCTTGAAGCCACACTCCCAAACTTACATAACACTTACAAAGCTAGTTTAAATACACCATCAATCTATGTCTGTTCCTGCCTTGAAGTAATCCTGTTTAGTTTATCTTTTAACCCTACACTTGCATGGAACAGTACCATTACTAATCTAATAGAAGAAACACACAGGCAACAAATCTGATTTTCTCAGCTTACAGAAAATATGAAATGTGAGGAGACACTCAAATCTGACTTTGCCCAAAATTTGCACCTCCCTAGTCAACATTCATCCCCAACTGCCATAGCAGTCAGGAGAGCAGGGAGGAAAGAACTATGTTGGACACCGCACAGGACTGGGGGAAATGGATGAAGTAGGGTAAAAAATCCCAAAATAATGCACAATTTGTATACACCTCCTAGGTAACTGCAGTCTCATTTATTAGTAAGGACAAATAACTGGCAACTTTGCTTTTGACATTAGGCACCTGTGTAAAAAATGTCTGGTGAAAGAGTGAGCATATGCCATGTACTGGTATTTGCTGTATGAGAGCAGTTTATACAGGCCCCTAGTGGCTCAGCACACACAGCAGCAGATGAAGGGGGATTCCTGCTCTTCAGCTGGTGTAGTTTTGGTCCCTGCATTATTCAAGCCTAGGAACGAAGGGCAATCTTAAAAATGGAAGGTGAATCGCTGACTAGACTTAAAGCACCTGTTATTTCCTTCTTTCGCACACCCCCAAGTCTGTTCCTGCAAACACTAAGATTAAGCACCGATTTACTATCACCCGTTGAGTTCGCTGACAGTGCTGGTGTTTGAGTTACATAACTGTCACAGCAGAACGCTTAATTCATATTATTCTTTAGCGCTCATTTTAAAAGTAGTATGACTGATGGGTCTAAAAGCAGGTCCTAAGACCCATTCCTGAAATCTAGAAATACCAAGATACCGTTTTCCTTTCCACACACCATTCCTGACAGCTTGCCACAGCACACACAAACCATAATGAATTTCTTAGTGCCTTCTTAGAGTAGAAGTCTTCTACTTAGGCAAAGCTTTCAGTGCTTTAAGTGGATACAGAAAAGCTATACATCATTTCTGCATTGAGAGAAATCTAAATATACTCCACCATATTACCACAAGTGACAAAACTAAAATTGGAAAGCTACTCCTGTAAAAAGTCTCTCATTAAATCCTTCTTCCTTTCTATGTAACACTCAGTGCCTTGAAAATCCCATGCCAGTACATTTACAGCTTTTAGCAATCTTGACTGGGCAAAATTTGACAGCTGAATTTATTAAACTGACCGGTTTGTCAATTTCACACATAAAAAAAGCAGTAATAGCAGATCTCATGAGACGGAATTTAAAGAACCTATCCAAAAATTGCCATCTAAAGTAAGATACAAGTACATAAGACTGTATTTAGGAGAGAGGAGAATCTTTTTTTTCTTCAGAGTTTCTTTCTTGCTCTGTTCAATAACAAGAATTGTAGGACCTTTGTGTGCTCCCAGCCCAGGAGAAAATGATGTCATTTACTATTCACTTTTACAGCAAGAAAAGAAAGTACTGACCGTTATAACATTATAAACCGCTAGCAGATACCAGAGGAACGAAAAATATGGTACATATACATTTTTCCATCTCTGCATCAAAATTCCCAATAAATGTCCTGATATTACAGAAGTTGCTTGTGCCTGAAAAAAAAGGTATGTTGGAAGAGACCTCTGAAGGGCTGAGAAGACAATCATAACATCCCACATTAATCCTAAGTTTAAGACAATACAGGCTTCACCAAAAATATTCGTGTCTTCAAATAGGAAACTCCAAAGCAAATCAGCATCTACAGACTCATCTCCAACACAATGCCGTCTCAGGCGACAAGTGAAGGAACACATAAAACCCTAACTATTCTGCATAAATAAAATGACTCTTCTACGTATGTTGAAACCGAGAATACGGACATGGTAAGCGCGGTAAAGAAGCTGCCATCCTTCCACGAGGCAGTAACTGTACAAAGGCCAGGCAAAAGAATAAAATACGCATGACAGCAGTCTGGAGAAGTAACAAGGAGGAGCAGACACTCAAAAGCCATATATGCAACGGTGAGTGGTAATCGCTTACAAAGGAAATACTATAGTTCTGCCGGGGAGGGAGGGGATAGAAAACAGGCAAAATACGGAATTCGGTGGAAGAAAACAACTGTTTTATTTGCCAGCCTGGGAGAGCCCGGTTGCAGCAGTGAGGAGTGCCTGCTCGCACGGGCAGACGGCGCAGAGGGAGCTGCTAAGTTTGCTGAACAAATTCAAGAGCCCCTTTGTAAGCGCTCGGAAAACTGAGTTTCCAGCCCGATGTGCTTCCTTTCAAGTGGTTTCAGGAGAGTAAACAAAGAAATTAAAGCCTAACCTGTGAAAAGCTTCGCATCTCCGTGCCTCCCCGCTCCGCCGAGAGAGAGGAGGAGGAGGAGGAGGCGGAGGAGGAGAAGGAGGAGGAGAGAGCCCTCCTCGGACCGGCGCCGGGGGTCCCTACCGGCCGCTCGCCCCTGCTCCAGCGGCAGGCGCCTCGCCTCTCACCGCTGCTACCTTCCCCCTTCTCCCCCCCCGTTAGAATAAACACAATAATTAATATTAATAATTCGCTCGCCAAAGCAAACACCAACATGTAATTAGTGTAGCCCCCCCGCCTGCCCGTGTACACTGGCATTCAGTGGAAACGTCGACTCCGATCCATCACTCGCCCTCACCCTGCCCCATCCCCCGTGCCCGCACCGCAGCTCCCCTCGCAGGCCTCGCCGCCAGGCTGAGACCCGGCGGAGAGGAGAGGGGAGCGGGCTGGCAACGGCCGGGGGGAGCCCCGGGGCATCCAGGGGCATAGTTGTGCGTGAGGCACATGTGTGCCGGGCTGCACACACGCACGCACGCACGCAAGCACACACACACACACGCACACACACACACCCGCGCGCGCGCGCACACAGATCTTCATGCGCGCTCACACGCACAAACGCGCCGAAAGAGGCGGCAAAGACGGAGCGGCGGCGGGGAAAAAATGGGTCAGGAGCGGGGCAGTTACCTGGTCATGCTGGCTCCCCCGGTCCCAGCAGTAGCCGCCGCCGCCGCCTGCCCGCCCGCCGCCGCTTCCCGCGGCCGCCGCCACCTCCTCCCGCTGCTCCCGCTCGTCTCTGGGGCGGCCAATTTAATCCAAGCCCCGCAGCAGCAGCAGCAGAAGCAGCTACGAACGGAGCCCCCCCGCCGCTGCTGCCTGACGCTGGTGCGTGGCTCTTACAGTCCGGCGCCGGGGAGCGGGAGAGACTCAACGGGAGTCCGAAAATCCAGCATCCAGAAGAGCCAGGTCCCCGCCTGCCTCCTCCTGCCAGCGCCACCTCTCCTCCCCTCTGCTCTGCTCTGTTCCGCTCTGCTCTTCTTTTCTTCTTCTTCTCCTTCCTGCGGCGGCGGCTGCTGCTGCTGCTGCTCCCGCTCCCGGGCGCGCTCTCTGTTCCCGAGCTGCTGCTCCGTTTCCCCTCCTCCTCCCCCTCCTCCTCCTCCTCCTCCTCCTCCTCCCTCTCTCTCCTTCTTCCTTCCCCCTTCGCTCTCCCCCCCCCCCCTTTCTTTTCTTCCTTCGTGTCTTTTAGCCGATACTTTCGCTACAAATAGCAGCGAGGTCGCCCACCCGGGTTGCCCCCCCCCCCCCCGCCCGAAAAAGTGCAGTGCAGACAAAAGAGAGGGAAGAGGGCACGGGGCGGGCGGAGTAAGGAGGGCAGAGACACGGGAAAAATCCCCAGAAACCGTTCCCGAGAGCCGAAACACGCTCAACCCTTCCCCCAACCCCCCTCGCTCCTCCGGGGGAGAACGGGGACGCCGTGGGTACGCTGGTGGAGACGACGCTCTCTCGTTTCGTGGGTTTGTTGTTGTGGGGTTTGGGTTTGTTGGTTGTTGGTTTGTTTGTTTTTTAATCCTCTTACGCTGCGTGGCTCACAGGCTCTGTACGGACCCAAGCGTTCGGGTAAGCTTCTTGCCGAGCTCCGTGCCTGTGCGCGCGTGTGTGCGTGTGCGCGGGGGGCGAGGAGTGAGCGGAGGCGCGGAGGGGAGGCGAGCCAGGCACCGCCTGCCCCGGCCCGGGCCGCGGCTGAGCGAGGCCGGCACCCACGCACCGCGCGGGGACACCCGCACACGCACACCCGCGCGCGGCCGGCCGGGGGGGGCGGTGTGACGTCACTCCGTGCCGGCCCGGAGGGGCGCCTCCCGCCCGGCTGCGCGCGGAGGGCGCCCACGGCCACGGCAGCTCCGTGGGGGGCACACGAGTGGGACGGAGGCCGGGTGGCAGTGCTGCGGGCGCCAGCCTGCGGCGAGTGACGCTGCCCGTTGTGCCCCGTCCCCCCCGCAGACTTCCCTGGAGAAGTGAAATTCACCGGAGTTTAAATGCTTAACTTTTTGTCCGGGTTTGCACCCAGCTGGTTAAATCACCGGGGGTTACCGGATGTGCCAGTCCAAGGGGGGCGTTACGAGGGATGTTATAAAGCGACATTTACTTACTCAGTCATGCTTGTATGTGGCAGGTCCCTAATTTTCTTCCTGAAGAATGGTCAGATTTCATGCTGAGTGACACCATATGTTGCTTGGCGCAATTGGTGGCGTGCCATGGGGCTAAAAAAAGGTCCCTGCTTTTCTTACCCCATCCTGTCTGATCCTCTGCAAAGAAGGAACAGCACATAGGATGTAGGTGAAAACAATAGGATTTAGGTGAAAAGTGCTTTGGGAAACCTCACTGTTGGCTTGTAACCATGTTCAGAAGCCTGGAGCATAGGCCCTCCATGCCACAGTTCCCCCTGTGTAAAATGGGGGTAAAGTGTTAGGACAAACACAATAAACGCTTGTCAGTCATTATGGTGATGGGAGCCCATTAAGACTGATGCCACAAAAATTGGCTTACTGGCTTCTACGTGTATGAAGCTGCGGGTGCAGCATTGGCCAGACTGGTGCTTCTTGTCCTGAGTTTGGTGCTGACTTGCTGCAACCTGATCAAGCTGTGTAGCCCCTGCTTCTGAAACCAGTCATGGTGGTCCACGTGAAGTTCATTGCAGATCATTGCTACTTTTCTGCAGAGCAGAGGGATTGGGGTATTTTTTGTCACATAATCATATTTTATCATCCTCTGGAAGGTAGTGCTGCCAGCATGAAGGCTGGCAGAAGTGAAGATAAACTTTGTTCTCCCCAAGTCCTATAAAGTGCTGTATTCTTTTGATGCTGCGAGTTACACCATGAAAAATGTCCCCCAAGTAATCTTACACTTAAAGGAGCACTAGTCCTTTCCAAATAGTATCTTTCAAAATACCGAATGACTTTGTAAAAAAATTACTTTGTACGAAAAGGTAAATATATGACATGTAGCATGGATGACTACTTTTTATCTTGTCAAAAAGAACTACTCAATAAAAGACTAACTTTTCAACAAACAACTGTGGCTTCAAAGTAGAACAACAAAAATCAAAAGCTGGGCAAAATGCTATTTTATGTTTATCGTAATAAATGTGGTTAAAGAAAGCAAGAATTAAATTCTCACCTTTGCCCCCTTGACTCAAATGACCACAGGGCTGTATTTGCTTTGAAATGGCAATACTAAATAGGTATTTCAGGTTTTAATGTTATGTCCCAGCAGTTTTTATCAGTATACTTAGCTGTTTTAGTGCTCTTCATGCTGTGATCCTTGTGCGACATTGAAGAATTGAGCAATAAACCCATGCGTTTTATATTTTTCATGTGGTATCACAATGTGGATGTGAGTTTTGGGACTACATTTAGCTTTCTATTATCTTAGTCATAAGCAGGTTGTGTAGCTCTTCCTTCTGTTCAGTCAGCATCACAGTACACATTAGGAATAAATGGATTTCTTTCTATAGTAGTATTAAAACCAGATCTCGTGAATATTATTTATACAATTTCCGGGTTTTGTAGTGATGCTAAAGCAAAAAAAAAGAGAAGAAATTAACCTAAATTCGTGAAGCAGCATTAAAACACTGTATACTTACAGTTGCTGTAGTGCCTATCATCACTTGTTATCAGTAGCATAAATTTTATACTTAAGATAGTAGTGTACACATATACACACATAAATGTATGTATGTGGTTTGGTAATACACCTTTAACATTCCTTCCCTGTTAAGAGGAGATAGTACATCCAGAGCATAATTCATCTGTTACAAACTACTCATTAAAGTGGATTTTTTTTTTTCAAAATACGTAAAAAATTCAAACACGACATTCTACACTGGTGTTCTGTTTTTGCCAAGATTGCAGCAGTACGTTACTCTAAGGTTAGTACAGCACTGAATTGGAAAAACATTTACACATTTTATTAACTTTGAAATGTTTCCTGTAAAACACTGAACAATCTCTAAGATTGTAATTAAATTAGGTTTGCAAGATGTGAATCTTCTATTAATTTTTTTTAAGGTGGAAGGAGAAGGATCTTTTATGTCATTTGGAATTAAGTATCATGTATTCCCTCAGAGTTTTTATAGAAACAGACATCTTTCTCTCATCATTCCAGGTTAACTGTTTAAATCCTGTTCTTCCCGCTCATGCAGCTGCTTTCAGTGTCCTCACTGAGGCTACGCACCAGCAGTGCAAGTCAGATGTGAAGCACAGGATGTGAGTGCAGGTTTAAAACTCAAAAGACGTAGCAAAGGAGGAAGAGAAATTGGTCGATTTTCCTTCTGTTCATCTGAAAACCTACTTGCAACCATACTCTGAGTGACTTCTGCCATAGCTCTTCAAGTAGAGGACCACCCATACTCCTTCGTGTCTCAGTCTCATGGATTTCATATATTAAATAGTACTCTATTAATAGTGTGCAGTATTATTTTCCTCTCGGCTGTTCTGCCTTGGATTGTTGCTTGCATCCCTGGTAAATGGCATCCCACTAAGCTCTTTAGCACAGTAGGACATTCCATTAACAACTGGAACCAGTGGACATTGGGTTACTACACAGCAAGATCAGGAAGGGGAGGGGAAGCGGGGGTGACCAGAAAGGTTACTCTGTCGTTGCCTCTCTCTCTTTTTTTTTTTTGTTGTTGCATACATTATGATAGCTGTATACTACAGTAATTTATGATTAACACATGACAAGTTGAAATCTAACAAATGATTTGTCACAAAGCTGCATTAACACATATGTTAGGTATTGGCTTACAAAGTGATTATGAGAAACGTTCCTGAGTTGCTGTACTGGTATTTGGAAATTCTCATTTATAAGCCACAGACACTATGAGCTCCTATTATTAAAGATAATAAAACACTACTAGACAAGTAAACACGTGTTGTCTAGATGCAAAAATTTATTCAGCTAACACAGTTTGAGTACACATCTTTTAAATGCTGATTTAGTACCTCAGCAGACATTCTCAGTACTTGTCTTTATCTTGTAAACATTTGTGATTCATATAAATCTTTTAAGTGATGAAACTTAGGTAGTTCGAGACAGAGGTATGGAGAAGAAAGTTATTTTAAGTGTAGTTTTTAATGATCATTTTTGCCACGTTCGCTATTTTTTTCCCTGCTGTCTTAAAGAGATGAGGGTTTATACACTTGCGTGATCTGCCTGGCATTCCAAACAACTTTGGTATGTGCCAGCACATTTTAAATCCATTTCAGAGAAGGATTCAGGTCTCATATCCTACAGGTCTCAAACCCTGTTCTAATTTTTCTTCTGTGGAAATAAAGATTTGGTAGACGAAGGAGGCGAGCAGGCTGGTCTGCACACTTGTCCCAGCCCATTCATTGCACTGCGCCAGTCACACCGCATGCCCTACCACAGACCCAAGTTAGCTGATGGGAAAAGGGTGGTGGAATCAAGTGATGCAGCAGATAAATACAAAGAAAATGGGGCTTGGTTGTTTCTGCTTCTCAGGGAACAACTTGTGGTACTAGCTCTTTGTACTTTTTATTTTTTTTAACTGAAATGAGCAAGAGGCCTAGAAAACTAGTAATTAATCGCAAAGTACATGAAAATCTGCAGGGACTTGGGCAATGATGAAGCAGGATCAGTTTTATCAGAGTGCACTAGAGTGTGTGCCACAAACTGAAAATAAACAGCAGCATATGTAGGGAAAGCTGTAAATAAGATTTGTAGATAGAGAAGACAGCTTTGTCTTTTACTTCTAGAGTATTTGGAGTATCTCAGATGTGGTGAGAACTCTGCTAACGATTTAGAAAGAACATACTTAGAATACAGAACGCAATCTGGTGGTATTTTTCTTAAAAAATCATGCATATGTATATAATGTATGTACGCACACAGGTGCAGGAGGTCTGTGTCAAGATTTGCTTTCAATTTGAAAACAGTACAGTAGATCGGGTTTTTTTGTCCTTTGTTTTCTTCTGGTTTCAAAATGTAGCGTTCATGGGAAGAAGGTACCCCTAAATTTTAATGACAGCAGCAGAGAGCTAAGACTAGAATATCAGGAATATTTTCTAATATCAGAAGAGGAAAATGGAATCCAATAACAGAAAATCAAGCCAAATGGCAGCTTGCTAGTTCACACCTTTTACAACAATCAAGTGGAAAGAGATACCATGCTGTACTTAGTGTGTGATTATTTAATGATTGCGCAACATGTACTAGGGAGAATAAAGGCACTGTTTTGCACCCATAGGCCAGAGATCACTGTCTAACACTACTTGATGTAAGTCCTGACAGCAAGTAACTGAATTCATATATTTCAAAACTCAGGAACAAGAGGAAGATACTAATGCCGTAACTGATTCACAGAACTGGAAGATTTTGTTGATCTTTTATTTGAACACTGACTTTTAGTTCCTAAGGAGTCACTGCAGTTTAGTTTACATAGCTTCTTTTATATAAACGTTTCCAAAAACACTTTGTAGAAAACAGGGGATCTGACAAACTAACAACAACTGGTCCAAGTGAAACCTCATAAATCCGAACGTTTGTTCCCTCCTGCCAAACCTCAAGGAGGTTCAGATCACAACATCATATGTGGCTGTACTGTCTAGGGGCTGAGGAGGGGGTAGAGGGAGGAAAAGGAGAAGTCTTAGTTTCTTTCCTAACCTTGACCCTTTTGCTCCTTGAATATAGGAGTGTTATGGAATAAGCTGCTCAGTCATCTGAGGGAGGGAGTGTTTCTCCATTGCTCTCATGTTGCCTCCTTTCTTCTAGTAAATCAAGAGGCATAGACAAGCACTGGGAGGCAAGATATGGAGTCTCCTAGCAGAGGTGCTGCATTATGAAACCTTGCAAGATAGAATGAGAAAAGGGAAAAGAAAAATATAAAATAAAATTCTTCTCAGCGTCTCTCTCCCTGCAGTTACCTACAGTTAATATTTTAAAGTCATTATTGCCATAGGCCTATAAATATTTCAACAACAGTATTGATAAATATCTACAGTACCAAAAGGATTTTTTTTTTTTACCAGAGTGGACCCTATTTCGCTCTGTCTTGGCTTTAAGTCTATCACAGGATGGCCAAGTTTAAATCTCTTCTGTTGAATCTGATCAATTTGTACAGATTCAAAGTCATTTTTTCCCCCAACATAACTTCCATTAACTTCAGATAAAGTGTTTCCTAATTAAAAATATAGAAAAGTGTCTGTGACTTGATTATCAGTACATTGCTAGGAAGAGTTTCAGCTCAACTTTTAGTGGGCAAGTGCCCACATTACAAAAATGGTGTCATATTTGATAATTATGTTCAAGTCAAGGACTTTATGGAAAATCAAATTACTCTCTCATTTCTAAACGTGGTTGCTCCAGAGGTAGCTGCAAGTTTATTGACAGGTCAATCTAGATAAAAACTCCTGAAGTCTTTAGTATGGAGTGCTATTAATCCAGCACTTTTTCATTGGTGAGCATTGTGTTCACCTTATTTTCAATTTAAAATATAAAATATTGCAAATTCCATAAATTCTGATATCAGAAGGAACATTTCTACAGTATGACCTCAGCTGACCTGTGTAAACAGATTACTGAATTTCACTGAAACACAAAAAATATTTTACTTATAACCAGTCTGTTTATATTACCTTTCCATTGTTTCATTTTATGTTTCCTTCCATCCCATCCATTAATCACTGAATGCAACCCCACTGAACATTTACTCTGTTACAGAATGTAGTATATAAGCTATGCACTATCACGTCCTTTTAAGGAAGACTGTGTATTTTGGGCAGAACAAGAGGTGTTAAAACCACATTATCCAAACAAATCTGCTCACCACACAACATTCTCTAATCATTTTCATTCTCAGCAATTCAATTAAAACAGAAATTAGGACCACGAGAAAAATCTACATTTTAGCCAAAGGAGTTATTCATGAAAAAGGAATGGAAAGATTAAATCTGTTGTATTGAATCCAGATTATTAGCAAGCTTGGGAGCCAAGTCCTTTGTTTTTCAATGTTGAAAAGCACTTTTCCACATTGAACTAGCCCTGTGAGGGAATTCACGTATTAGTCACAGTTTTCCCATCAGAGGATTTATTTTTCAACATGGGAAAAAAACTTTTCAAAATTCTGTTATAAAAATGACAACCCATTCGTTATGAACTTCAGCAGACATATTTTTAGGATGCAAATATAGTTCAATGGCCTCCATATAATTTTTTTATATAGGCCTGAGCTAGCACAAATGTGAACTTGTGGAATCAAATCCACAACCTAAGAATTTGCTGATATTTTCTCATTTGGTTCCTTCACTGAGAAGGCACAAAGGACACAACAAGGGCAATAAATTTCAACTCTAGTGTTTATGGAATGGTAGCAACATGATTCATGTCTTTAATCTCAAGTAGGTTCTGCATATTCAGGATGCAGTTATGATTTTAAAAAAACAGAAGAAGACAAAGAAATAGAGACTGTTCCTTCTCCAGACTTACTTTCACTTCCCTCCTCTTGATTTGGCTCTGTGAACTCTTGTTTGGTTTTGCAACAGTGTTCAAATAGGTTTCTTTCCTCCCAGTGAAGCTACCAGTCTCTTTTCATTCTCTTACAACCATTCACATACAGTGTCTTTCCAGAATCGTCTACTTCTTACATCTTCTAATGCCTTCTTTCTCTCTGTCAAGTGACTATGCTTTCTTCTCCTTAATTCTCTCCTTTCTCAAATTTCAGCTTCTCAGTTCTATTCCAAGGCCCTGGGTTACCTTTTCATTTATTTCCTCTTTCATTCATTTGCTCTTTTCCAGATTTACCTCATTCTCTCTTCCCCCAAACACCCTGTCATCAGCTTTACTATCTCCCAAATCTTTCCACCTTTCATTCCAGAAGTACACTTTTGCTTATATGTGTAATGAGGGAAAGGAGAAGGACATAATATTACCTAAGCTGCAGTTTTTTGAGATTCCTGACAGGTCAGCACACTCTTGCTCAATACATCGAGAAGGAGGCTGTAGCAAAATAGCATACAACAACATAAATGGCTTTATTGCATCCAGTACCTACACTGTTCTACAGGACATCCTTCAGAAGCTGGAGGCACTTGAGGCAGGGAGCAGTTCTGAACACAGGGTATCCCACTGAATATTTCTTCTTGATATGGCATTCTGTACCTAAACGCTTGGCTGGCTAAGCGTTGTTTCACATCTCCCTGCCTAGGTCCACTTAATTTTGGTGCTGCAAGGAGTAAGACTGATCTCAGAAGGAGGTGACATATAGCTAATATTTGGAAGCTGTTTTTCTTCAAGATTTTGAGGAGGTGGAACATCAAGGCAAAGAAGAGGTTAAGTCACTGTCTTATCCGGTTCTGAGTAAGAAATAGGTCACAAATATAATGTCATATTGGGGGCCTTCAGGAACAGTAGTAGAAGGCATAAGCTGTCCTGTCAAGAACAGCAGTGGTCTTGGGATCAGAAAGGTGTTAATTCAAGTATCACTGGTATGATTGACCCCTCTTTTCATGTAATAGAGGAGGTAGAAATCCTAGGATTTGCATAATTCACTGTAAATAACATGCCAAATCTCAGCACATTTATAACAGTTTGCCTCTGCAGACTCTGTAGTGAGCAGCAGCTGGTTTTGTGGACTCACATGAGCAGAGACTATTTAAAAGGTGCAGCTTGAAAGAATGCTGTAATCTTTTTTCTTTGCATGCTGACTCCCAAGGTGGCAAAATGCAGTGATGGTAGTGATGATGGAGGTGTCTTCCTGTAATTATGCTCTCAGCACATTCAAGAGTATACTGAATACCATCAGTATGATCTGAAACAATAAAGTTTGCTACCAAGAGATAAATCATTATCTCATTCCATCACATGAATTGTCTTTCATTCTACATACACACACACACAGAGAGACCCTTTTCTAAAAAGGTTTATAAAAAAGAACAAGACAAACTTGGCATGTGGTGAAGTACTTTCAGTCAAGACATTTTCTGTGCCACATTGTAGTTTTTAAAAACAAAGAGGGAGTGGGCTTGCACTTGTTTTCTGGACACAGGGAAGTGCTAGATTTATGAAGATTATTTTGTGTATGATTTCACTAAGAAGCAAGCAGGGAGAGAAAATGGGTATTTTAGTTACAGCAAAAATAAAGCTGCAACTTAAATGTTTTTCGTTCAGCAAGCATTGTTATTTTACTTGATAATTCCCCAAACAACAGACAGGAAGAACAGCAAGTGTGTTCTTGTGTATTTGGAACAACATTCATAAAGAGAAAAAAAAAAATGAAAGGAAAAAATGTTTCTAGATATTTCTACCAGTCCAATGCTTTCAAACGTCAAAGGTTCTACTGGCTCATCAACCCCGTGTCAGTTACCAGGGCGTGTAAACATCACTGCAGTTGGTCCTTTGTTCAATGGTACCAGGATGCTGTCCATCATAGCCTAACAAATATTTTGGCCTCTCTGTTCTGGTGTTACTAAGCAGAAAAAAGACATACATGCCTCCAGGAGAAGGAGACATGCCTCCTCTTCCGATAGATATAGGTGGTGTGAAGACCATGGATATAACAAACCGTAACAACTGAGAAGTTTATAAATTATCATTTCATTTTAAATAAGAAGAAATCAAAAGGAAGAATTCTGAGCACAAAAGGAAGTTTCAAAGATTGTTTGCATTTACTAGGATCATATGACGCAGTAAGCCACTGAGCAAGTAAGTTTATGTATGACCCTGCTAAGTACTTTTCAGACCTGTTTCCCAAAACAAAGTTGTCTATCATGCGAGGATGGCCTACATTTCTTGTTTCTACCCTGTATTTGGTTTGGCTTAAAACAAACATTTGTCTGTGCTCATTTTACCTAATGATTCAGGTTGTCTACATTAATGATCTGTGCTTTTCATTATTTACTGTTCTTCCAACCTGCAGAAGCAGCGCCTGGAGAAGTCTGCTTCCAAAGGGATCTTCAAGACAGAAAGCTTCCACTAATGTAGCAAAAGGGCTTCCCAGAGCTGGCATGTACTTCCTTCCATGCTGCATTATTTCAAGCTTGTCCAGCAGTACAGACATGGAAAGTTACCTAGCACTATTAGCAGTGATGATAATTGTAGTTCTATGCATAAAAAAGCACAAAGACTTATAACTGAAGTACAAGAAGAAAGTACCTTGTGTCTTGTGAGTATCAGAATGTCCTTCCCCAGTGAGGCTTTGAAAAGCTGTACATTGCAACCTGTGTATTTAGTACACCATTTCATGCTAGTATCCAAAACTGAAGAAAACGGAAGTATAAAGAATTCAAAGAAGGCATAGTGGAGAATTTTTTTACTCAGCTTGTATCCTAAGAGATAATACTATTCCTCTGCATAGATAGTGAAAATACATACTCTAAATGTGTAGCTGAGCATACACTTTTTTACGTCTCTCTGCAATTTTTGTATTAGATATGATATTGATTATCTATGCAATAAGTATCAAATAGGTTATATAGACACAGACTCATGCCAGTGCCTATGCACTGCATAATTTGGAACATACTCTTAGTATTCACACTGCACTAAATGAGGTGACTCTTCTATTTAAAGTGATGCACTTGGATAAGCATTTGCAGGAGCAGAGACATAAAAAATGTAGTTACATTTTCCTCTAAAGGCTGAATTGGCCTGCTGAAACTTTTAAAAGGCTCTATGAAAAGTATATTTTTATGAGTATAGGAACTGAATATATTCCAAAGATATCCAAAATACTGTCACCAAGTGGAAAGCATTTAAAGAAATACTAGGAGATGATATTCCCAGAGCTCATGGCTAAAACCTTAGTGATTTCCATCTCCTCGTTATGTACACAAGATCCACTCCCCTTTCCTCTATATAAATTGCTTTCTTCTGGGTATGATACAGCAGGGTGATTCAACTCCCCTTACAAAACCCCAGTGGAAATCTGAGTGCTCTGAGAAATTCATGGGGTCTGGCTAGTCAACGTAACTGGGACTACATTCAGTACCTAAAAAATCCCTGTGTATTTTAAGGAGAGCAAAAAGGTTAAATTTTTTTAAAGGAAAACCTTTAAATAGGGAGCAGGTTTTGCTTTTGCAAATCCTATTTTTAATCTTCCTTTGCAGTGAATGTTCAGGGATAGTAATAACACTGCAATATCTTCTCAAGAATATGGAGCTTTGTCAGTTGTCCTGGTTAAAGGTTTCATTATTTGCTGTTGGCAGAGCACACAGGCATGAAGCATTCATTAGTTTATCATTCTAAGTTAATATACGGTATCTATTTAAATGTGGGAAACTCACTTGCAAAAATAACTTGGTACATTGTGTGCTACTTATTGATTGGAAAAAAAAATACAGCAAATGGCCAAGGATAAATAACTGTTCTTTTGCAGCGGTTAATATCAGATCAAAACAGGTTTGTAAATACTATCGTGACACAATCCAGTTCAAAACTATGTTTCCGAAAATGTGTTTTCTGGATATATATAAAAGTTATTTGTAATTACCATAGTCAAGAGAAAAATGAATAATGCAAATTTTGTCTCTCTTTCAAAGATCCAAGCATGATTAACACAGGTAAATCCATTTGTGATAGAGAGTTCATTAGAATATCTTTAGAAACTCCTAATCTCCAACCGACAAGGCGCTTCAGGACTCTTTGTTTTCATACTTCACTAAAAAATTTGAAAAAAATGGAGCTGTTAAACTAATCCCTTATGAAAATTGATTTGTGACCACAGTAAACTATCCTATGTATTTTACGAGTCATTTGATCTATTTTTAATAACTGTTGAGATAGTTAAGAAAACTATTTTTTATCAGAGTGATCAGATTTTATTAAAAAGTATATTGGTTTGTGTTTAAGTTCATTAAATATGAATCACAATTGTTGGATCATATTACATATATGAAATGTGATAATATTATATGTTAATGTATACTTTTATATACTTTATGATATAATCATCCAATATATAAACTTGAAGGTTAAATTGCTTATTTAAGACTTAACAGTGATGAAATTCGTAAGCAACATTGTCCTTTTATTGAATTGTGCCATTATACGATTACAAAAGAAAGCATTATAGGACGTCACATAAGGAAGCAGTAAAAAGTATCTTCAGTACTTAATATCGTCAGTCTGTTCTCAAAGCTTCTTAGGTGTTCTTACCCTATAAGATAGTCTTGGAACTGAGCACAGGCCTCTGCCTAGATTAACCAGGCCTCTAAGAAGCACTTGAACTGGAGTGAGATGGAATATCTGAATGGCACTAACCTACCTTAACCCTCTTAGTTACCTCAAATATACCTAAAGCGGGCAAAATGGATAACTGTGAACAAAATATGAAAATTTACATTAGAGGGAAGATTATGAATAACTTTTCAAGCAAACCCCTTTGAAGAGCACAGCCTAAAATCTCCCGCGTTTTCAGAATCTAGAACAGAAGTTATTTTTGCTTTCGTGTTCCAAACTATATTAGAGATGAGGTGGTGTAGGAGGCACCCTTAATTAAAGGGAGGCCTCCAGCCCTCACAGCTATACAATTTCTTAAGTGATAAGAAATCCATATACCAGAGTTATCCGTGGTTTAGTCTACCTTTTAGGCTATCTGGATGAGATCCAGTGGTAATATTTACAGTCATTGTTCAAACAGAGTTACTAGTGCAAAATGCTTCAGAAATAAAACACAGATCAGGAGTTTCTACAGAGTCAGTCCGCTTTACACGGTTTCATTTTTCCTGCCTACCTGAGGTAGACATCTATTTGCTGGATTTTCTCTCACATCATGTAATGTTACAGTACAATGTGCGATCAAATTCCAGTTAATGCTTTTAATGCTGTTATTCCTATTGAGCAAAATCTTAGCTGTACAAAAATTACGGTTTCAGTTAAAGTTGTGTGTAAATGTCCAAAGTAGTACTACTACTGACTAGTCTAAACAATGGCATTTCATGGCACCTTGCATTTTCCTATTAGTTGGCATAGATCTGTATGCTGGCATAGGTAAGTATGAAAAGAAACAATAATGCAGTTTGTGTAATAACGAATCTAGCTGAATTGCATCAGACATTTTCATGTTATGTCAAAGCTTCCAGAAAAATAACTTCTTTCCAGTTCTTCTCAGAAACTTAGGGGCACCCAGAAATTTGAGTGCAAGTTCTCCCTTGACCCGGAGGTTTTCTAGGGGAGATTATAACCTAGGTGACTCTGCTTGAGCAGTAGATGACTGTGCTTGAGTGGGGAAGGGTGGACAAGGTCACCTCCAGAGGTACCTTCCAACCTCAACCATTCTGTGATTCTGTGATAACCAAGCGTCCTGAAGATAGTTCAACAACAGTGAGTGAAAGTTCCTATTTAATTACTACAGACTGCTGCATGCTAGGAGAAAAAAAAATCGTTCAGATTTTTACCATGTTTTCTTTGTATGTATTTGTGCCTCTTTTATGGTCACTTTTTGTAAATACAAGAAGCAAATTTACCTGCAGACCATACATATGAAGTCAACATTGGACAATACCATTAAGAAATTCTGAAACAAATAAATTATTCTAGATTAAACTAAAACTTCTAAATACTTCTGCAACCCAGTCTGAAGAACTACAAACTCAGAATACTCTGAACCACCAACTTCTGTTGTTACCTTTAACAACAGTCTATCTATAGGTGATCAGTTTTCAAGTAAGTACAGGAGAGGTGGTTCTTTTAATGTGACTGGAGGGGCATTTGCTTACACTACCTACTTACCGTTAAGTTAGGATTTATTCTGTAAAGAAACCTGCTGCTGCCAATAGTGGCCTTCTAGCAACAGGACAGCACTCCTTCAACATCAGTCCTTTCTCCAAACACATGAAAATGCTGGGAAGAAGTATTTCATATCCTAAAGAACTACTTAATGAAGAACTACTGTCCTCATATCTTTACCAACACTGCTCAGTTGCTAAATGATCTCCCTATCTAAAATGGCTTTTCTAGGTGTACAGCTCACTTGCCGTTTATCATAATTATTCTACAAATACAATACATAAACATATTCAAAGTCTGCTCTAGGTAAATCAGAGAACTGTAAGTTTTTTCTTTGTCAAGATCCTGCAGAACTGTTGTGTAGAAGGGTAAACGTGTGGTGTGCCAGGATGACTGTAATTCTTTAGTATCTGGATGACTTTTCTCCAGTGATGTCTTGTGCTTGCAGAAAGCATTGGTCCCTTCTGGTAGCAGAGAGCCTCTGAGGGCAGGAAGACAGCTGACAGAATAAAAGTTACTCTGACAAAAGTATAAACTCTGTCATTAATTGTTTGCTCACTGTAGAAATTGGTGCAAGTGACACTTACAGGGTTATTTTTTGTTCAGCTCTTCTTGAACAAGGAACTTGATTTTGTACAATTCTGTTAGTTCCAAAGATAGAATTAACACAGGGTCATCTCAAAATTATAGGCTTCAATAGGTAACTAGCTTTTGTCGTTAATTATAGGCAAAGGAGACAATTCGGTTGCTTGCAATTGTCAAACCATAACTTTATGATAGAAAAATTCCAAGTGGATGTCTGCATAAAGTTGAATTGGGGGCAGGAAGTTGGAAATATTCAGGCTCTGTCTGGGTAATCAAAGAAAACAGGGATGAAGGGAAAGACTGGAGTATAAGAAAAAGACATATTCCTAGGTCACAGGTCTTAGCAGAAAGGAGGAAAAAGATCTCAAAAGCATAAGCATACTATCCTTCACAGCCTTGAACAGAAGCCAGAATTACTTAGTCTTTCTATTCTTCTCCTGCCAACAAGTCTCTGAGAAATACAGGAATAAATATGTGTGTACATCTATTGTTGGTCATTCTGGAGGATGACAACTTACTGTTGTTGTCATTTACTCTATTTGTTCAAGGAATGGAGGTCTGTGTACTGGACCTAATCAGAGACTCCAGTCATTGTGAGGAAGTATGTTGACTACTACTATTTGGAATCTCAAATTTGATTATGGGAGATGCTAGTTTGTTTGGATTTACCAATTCACGTATGTTCCTTTCTATTTTTTTCTTTACCACTAGACCACCGTCATCCTAGGTGTTATTTAGTGAAATTCCTTCATATTCATGTACAGTTGTCAATATTGTAACATTTTTCTGGCAACCAGCAGCAACTGCTAATTGGGTCATCGGTATGAAGAATTCTCTTTCAAGCTGGAATAAATAGTAGTAACAAGCAAAGACCAGAACAATCAGTTTAGTAACATCCAGATTTCTGTGTAACACTAGCAGATTGGCAGAACTGAATTAGAAAAAAAGAGACATGGTTGATGTAGACACTCAAGGTCAGAATCTACTTTCTTGGACAGCTCTATAGCCTATGAACAGGAAGTATCTTGCAACTTTTGTGTTGTTAGGTTTGTTATAGCTAATTGATGTGCCAACAGAGACATGACTTCCAGTTCTTCTATAATTTTGACAGTTAAAAGATATTCCTATAAAGTAAACCAAAGTGTGATTCTTGCATGTGTTAGCTTCATCCTAACAGTGTTACAGCAATGAAATCACAACTGCATGGTCTAAACACTTGATAGCAACACGGTTCTGCACCTTGAAAACAGCTGTGGTTGCAAATGGAGGTAACCAGATAGGCACTGTTAACACAGAGTAATAGAAAGTCTGCATTTAAAAAGCTCATTGAGAAAACAGAACAGCCAAAATGAGACAGCAATAAAATTTATGACCATATCAATACTAAAAATAAGCAAGTTTTACAGTGGTCTAAATATAGACCAGGATTAATCAAATGGTAATGCAAATGCATGGAAAGAATGTGCAAAAGGCAAAAAGCAAATCATAAATAGGAATGAAAGGTCAGTTTATTCATGTTGGGAAAATAGGTTCATCTGCATCCACCCATTTGCCAAAGCTGGGGTTGTTTAAGATACACGGTAAAATTTTTTTTCCAGTTTTTCTCTTACACAACTATTTGGAAATTCATGGCAATGGTTTAAAGGCAAGCTTGTATCACAGTACACAGTGTATAAACTTTTTGTTTACTTTGAAGTCATCACTTCCTGTCACACATATTTGGAGCTATATTATTTGCATTTTTGCTAAATAAGTGATCTGTATACTGCAGTAGATTTTTAATTTACCAGTTTAGTTTTAAATGTTCTAAATTGCAATTATGAATGGTCTCAAAATAAAGTGATATAAAGTTCTTCTGAAGTATGTTTCTTAGGTGTAAGTCAGTCTTTCGTTTCTGCTCTTTAAAATCATAGCAAGAATCTGCACTCAGTTTCTGTTTCTCCATAAATCCAGCCGCAGTCAAAAGAAGGACTGAGGATTTAAGGTCTTAAAACCAGCATGGTCCACCACCTGTTCTCCAAGAATTGGAACAGCTTTGGGCTTAGAAAGCTTTCTTTTCTGTGATTTTTGTACAGTAAAGCAAATGAAAAGTTCCTGATACTTTTCTCAGGTCTTCCATTTCCAGAGGGGTCACCATGTCTGACAAAATTTTGGTTGTAAAAGAAAGCTATGACTCTGACTTTTCCTTCCATTTTTCAATGGTGTATTGTTAAGTTTAATCTGCTCCAAACCTGACCATGTCATAAAAAACTTTTTGTTTATAATTCACTGTTAGCTGTTTATTTCAAGCTAGTGGAACTTTCCTTATTTTCCAGGAAAAAAAAAATCCAGTTACTAAGGCCTGTCGTTTTTAAATTGAAATTAAAGTTAAAACACCTTCTGTTTTGGTAAGAAGAATTAATCTACTAGGGATTTCTTTATTACATTATGACTGCTAGCTGTATATACTGATATATATACTGAAATAAATCTTTCCTTTATTTATACTACGTTATTATAATAAAAAGTTCAGGTTCAAGAACCGTAAAAAAGTTTTAGAGCTTTAGGAGCATTAAGAAAACATTTTAAAAACTATAATATATCTTCTCTTTCGTGAACAATTCTTCAAATCTCTGGAGCCTAAAGTGAAGTAATACTTTTTAAGGAAACTTCTATATGTGTAGTGTAAAATAATCTTAAATAAATAAAGATGTGCTCACTTTTTAAAAAAAGAATTTACCTGGCATGACTGCCTTACGTGTTTCCTATGAATGGCAGGAGTTATTGTGTTACAGAATGGCAAGGTTGTGACCCAGCAAGTTCCCTCTTCAATACACTAGTTGGCAATACACTAACTCAGAAAAAAGAAAACAAACAAGCAAACAAAAAAAACCCTTTCCCCATCAAACCATTACAAGAGAAAGAAGACTATATTAACAAGATACACTTTTAAAAGTGTCCTGTGATTTCTAACTTCTTGTGATATTTTCTGAGAAAAAAACTTGATGTACCATTAACAGAAACTGTGCCCATATATCTGCAGGGACTTTATGTTTCAGATACAGTGCTACTTCCACCTGTGCAAATACCAATAAAATTAATTTCAGAACTGAAAGGTCATGTCCGATTTGTCATCTGTGTTCTGTAGACTCATGACATATGCGCAAGGCAATATGGGCAAAAGTTAAGCCTGAAAACAGAGAAAAAATAGTGACGTTGAGAACTGTGAGTTTCTAAAAATACAGCAAAATTGGACTTCCTAAGTCAGAGCATATTCCCGTTTGTCAGATCTATTCAAGTATCACTTGGCTCTATTCATTTTTCCAAAGTGGAACAGTTTTTGTTCCTAGTGGGAGGAAATTTCTTCCTTGACATGAAGCCTTGACAAGCTCAGGCTAACAAAGAGAATCTTTTTTTATTCTTCCATATTGTTATTTCATAGTGTCTTTGTCCAAGGACAGATCATCTCTGACACTCTACTTTTCTACCACCTACTTACTGCTAGACTGTTACATACTAGAGAGGCAATTCCAGTAGTGCTCAAGGAAAAATTCTGTTAGGATCATCCTAACCACTTCCATATATGTGTGCATATGCATATGCATGTGTGTATTTTGTTTTTTATACATATTTATATTTTGTAAATATATTTTATATATGTTTACATCTGGCATATATATATGTGTGTGTGTGTATATGTGATGTATGGTCTCATCGGAATTCCGTTATGAATCATTACATTGACAAGATGATACATTCTTTTTAAAACCTCTGAACGACTCTGGAAATAGGCATATTGATTCAGTCACCGAGGCGAGCAGCTCCGGTGCTGGCACGATCCGTGGCAGAGCGCTCCAGCGTGGTGCACAGCGGGGTTTCCCGAACTGGGGGAACCTCAGGGGAGCCGAGAGAGCCACCAGGAGCCCGCAGCTCGCACGACAGTGGCTGACGAGACCTGGGCAGGGCCAGGAGTGACAGCAGCCAAGCCTCCCCACACGCAGAAAAGAAGCCCTTAGGGAGCGCTGGTGACCAGCAGCGCCGCCAACAGGGTGGGCAAACAGGGCGTGGTGCGGCAGCAAGGGCCTGGCACGGCAGTTTGCGCGGTAGTTCATGCAGACAGGCATGCAGGAAGGGCGCTGAAGCTCTGCCAGCTCGACCAGGGAGCAATGGTATCCACCCAGCAGAAAGGCACGGCCTCTCTAAGCTCTGCAGCCACCACGACTGATGCAGCTCCCCAGCCAGAGCTCTGGTGGGAACACGCTGCCGCCCAGGTGCCAGGCTGCAGGGTGTGCCCTGCTCCTGTGGCAGTACCAGAGGGCCTCAGTGAGCACACCCGTGGGACGTGCGCCCAGGTAGAGGAGCTCCTCCGCTTAGTGACAGAGCTGTGGGAGGAGGTGAGTAGGTTGAGGCGCATCAGGCAGAGTGAGAGAGAGAGAGGCTACTGGAATTGCACCCTGCCTTCCCTGGGACAGGCCCGGCAGGCAGACAGGACGCATGACACGAGGGATTCCCTGTCCTCGCTCCGCCTGGCTGAACACAGTGACTTAAGGGACAGGGGGCAATGGTGATGAGCTCCTGCCCAGTGCAGCAGGTGCGTCTCCTGTGTGACTACCCCACCTTCCCAGGTGCCGTGGCATAATAGGTATGAGGCTCTGCAAGTGGAACCAAACAATGACGAGGACAATAGCTCATCTAGCTTGGAGGTGTCACCAAGGTTAAGTCGGCCTATGCCCTGTGTCAAAGCTGCTTCCATAAAGAAAAAAGATGGGTCATTGTCATAGGAGACTCCCTTCTGAAGGGAACAGAAGGCCCAATATGCAGACCGGAGCCACTTCTTAGGGAAGTCTGCTGCCTCCCTGGGGCCTGGGTAAAAGATGTGAAGAGAAAACTTCCTGCCCTAGTACAGCCCTCAGATTATTATCCATTATTGATTTTTCAGGTGGGCAGCAATGAAGTTGCAACTAGAAGTCTGAGGACAATCAGGAGAGACTTCAGGGCCTTGGGACGACTGGCTAAGGGATCAGGAGCACAGGTAGTGTTCTCCTCTGTCCTTCCAGTTGCAGGGAATGATGAGGGAAGAAACAGGAAGAGCCAGCAGATCAATACCTAGCACCAAGCCTGGTGTCACTGGCAGAATTTTGACTTTTTTGATCATGAGGCGGTCTATACGACACCACGCCTGCTGGCAACAGACGAGGTACACTTGTCTCAAAGGAGAAAAAGGATCTTTGTACAAGAGTTAGCAGGGCTCATTGAAAGATCTTTAAACTACAGTTGAAGGGGGAATGGGATAAAACCAGGCTTGCTAGAGATAAGCCTGAGGGTGGCACACCAATGTTTGGGGGACGGTGTGCTAGAGAGGTCCTTTGGTCTGATGTCTCATTGAAGGTAGGGGATGGAGATCCATGCAGCAGCAAAGACTCAAGGGTTATGGATGTGTTTGAAACCACAGAAGTACCTGAGAATGGTCATGTAGGAATTAGGGTTTCTCCCCCCAAAAGGTGACAGTATCAATAACCCAGCTCAAGGGCATCTACACCAATGCATGCAGCACAGGCAACAAACAGGAGGAGCTGGAAGCCATTGTGCAGCAGAAAAACTATGGTATAGTTGCCATCATGGAAACATGGTTGGATGACTTGCACAACTGGAGTGCTGCAATGGATGGCTATTAACTCTTCAGAAGGGATAGGCAAGGAAGGAGAGGCGGTGGGGTAGCCCTGTATGTTAAGGAGTGTTTTGGTTATCTAGACCTTAATGATAGTAAAGATAGGGTTGAGTGTTTATGTGTAAGAATCAGGGGGAAGGCCAACAAGGCAGATATCATGGTAGGAGTCTGTAATAGACCACCCAACCAGGATGAAGAGGCAGATGAAATATTCTATAAGCAGCTGAGAGAAGTCTCACGATTGCTAGCCCTTGTTCTCCTGGGGGACTTGAAACTACCAGGTGTCTGCTGGAAACACAATACAGCACAGGGGAAACAGTCTAGGAGGTTCCTGGAGTGTGTGGAAGATAACTTCCTGACATAGCTGGTGAGTGTGCCAGCTAGGGAAGGTGCCCCGCTGGACCTGTTGTTTGTGAACAGAGAAGGACTTGGGGGTGATGTGACGGTTGGAGGCTGTCTTGGAAATAGCAGTCATGAAATGATAGAGTTTTTGATTCTTGGAGAAGTAAGGAGGGGGGGTCAGCAGAACTGCTACCTTGGACTTCCGGAGGATGGACTTTGGCCTATTTAGGGGAGTGGTTGACAGAGTCCCTTGGGAGGCAGTCCTGAAGGACAAAGGAGTCCAGGAAGGGTGGACATTCTTAAGGAAGGAAATCTTAAAGGCACAGGAGCAGGCCGTCCTCATGTGCCAAAAGATGAGCCAGTGGGGAAGAAGACCGGCATGGCTCAACAGAGAGCTTTGGCTAGAACTCAGGAAAAAAAGAGTCTACAACCTTTGGAAGAAGCGGCAGGCAACTCAGGAAGACTACAAAGATGTTGTGAGGTTGTGCAGGGAGAAAATTAGAAGGGCCAAAGCCCAGCTAGAACTTAATCTGGTAGCTGCCATGAAAGACAATAAAAATGTTTCTATAAATACATTAGCAACAAAAGGAGGGCTAAGGAGAATCTCCATCCTTTATTGGACACGAGGGGAAACCTAGTGACAAAAGATGAGGAAAAGGCTAAGGTACTTAATCCTTCTTTACCTCAGTCTTTAACAGTAAGACCAGTTGTTCTCCAGATATCCAGCCCCCTGAGCTGGCAGACAGGGACGGGGAGCAGAATGAAGGCCTCATAATGCAAGGGGAAACGGTTAGTGACCTGCTGCACCACTTAGATACACACAAATCTATGGGGCTGGATGGGATCCACCCAAGGGTACTGAGGGAGCTGGCGGAAGCGCTCACCAAGTCACTTTCAATCCTTTATCAGCAGTCCTGGCTAACCAGGGAGGTCCCAGTTGACTGGAAGTTAGCAAATATGATGCCCATCTACAAGAAGCGCCAGAAGCAGGATCCAGGGAACTACAGGCTTGTCAGTCTGACCATGGTGCTGGGGAAGGTTATGGAGAAGCTCATCTTGAGTGCCATCACATGGCACATACAGGACAAGCAGGTGATCAGGCCCAGTCAGCATGGGTTTATGAAAGGCAGGTCCTGCTTGACTAAACTGATCTTCTTCTATGACAAGGTGACCTGCTTAGTGGATGAAGGAATGGCTGTGGACTGCTGAATATCAGCCAGCAGTGTGCCCAGGTGTCCAAGAAGGCCAATAGCATCGTGGCTTGTATCAGAAATAGTGTGGCCAGCAGGACTAGGGAAGTGGTTGTCCCCCTGTACTCGGCATTGGTGAGGCCACAGTTCAAACACTGTGTTCAGTTTTGGTCCCCTCACTGCAAGAAAGGCCTTGAGGTGCTGGAGCGTGTCCAAAGAAGGGCAATGAAGCTGGTGAAGGGTCTAGAGCACAAGTCTTACGAGAAGCGGCTGAGGGAACTGGGGTTGTTTAGCCTGAAGAAAGGAGGCTCAGGGGAGACCTTATTGCTCTCTACAACTGCCTGAAAGGAGGTTGTAGTGAGGTAGGTGTATGTCTCTTTTCCCAGGTAAGAAGTGATAGGATGAGAGGAAACGGCCTCAAGTTGCACCAGGGGAGGTTTAAATTGGATATTAGGAAAAAATTCTTCACCGAAAAGGTTGTCAAGCATTGGAAGAGGATGCCTAGGGAAGTGGTTGAGTCACCATCCCTGGAGGTATTTAAAAGACATGTAGATGTGGCGCTTAGGGACATGGTTTAGTGGTGGACTTAGCAGTGCTAGGTTAACGGTTGGACTCGATGGTCTTAAGGGTCTTTTCTAACCTAAACGATTCTATGATTCTATGATTCTATGACACGCATTTCAGTTGAGAACTATGTAGTCAACTGATGAGTTACATGGAGATGGGGTTTGCAATATTTTCAAACTGCAAAGGTGTTTGTAATGAGACTGCTTGTGTTAATGAGAAATGCAAGACAAGATCTATGTTTTAGAATATTTTTAGGTCCCTCTGAATTGTAGGGTGTCTGTTATTGCTTCCTATAGATACTTATAAAAATAATTCTGTGAGGGGAACCGAAGACACAAGAGTATAGTTTGATGGGTGCACTTAATAATTTAAAAGATTAAATTAAAAAGAAGTCAAAGCCTCTTTGATTTACAGAAGCAGTTCAATAATTTTTATAGGATTCTTAATGCTGTGGCATATACAACATAAATCTGTAAGACACTCCAGCATTTGAGAAATCTGTTCTATAAAACCAAAATAAAAATGAAAACGTAGTTGTTACCATGAAGCAGCTGTCCAGAAGCACAATATTAACAAATCTGACCACTACATTTTACTAACTTTTTTCTGTTGGAGAAGGAAGTTTTGCAGATTAAGTTTTCTGAAGATAAGAATTGTCACAAAAACCCCCCAAATGACAATGTGTCTTGTATTTTGGTGTTTGTAAGGATCAGTGAGTTCACACATGGTAGACCCAAAATGTATTAAAATAACCTAGCTGTCTCTTGCTACATTTATTAGGTTCAAATTGTTCTTGTGATACAGTCACAATAGTCTGAATTTCAGTCTTATATTTGTTGATGAACCAGAAAGCTCATATAATCCATGTCAGGTAAACAAGTCTCTGTGGAAAAAACCATTTAAAGAAGACAAAGTATATTGTGAGGATAAGAGACAGTCTGAACTTGACTCCCTATTTCACTATATAAATGTGCATACTGGCAAAACATAGCACATTATTTAAAATTTTGGGGATGCAGAGCTAGTAAAAAAAGGAAAAAGGAATTTTTATATCAGTCTTTAACAGAATAATGAAACGATTAAGTGAAAGTGCCCAGGTGTTGCAGAGAAAAAAGTGCTTTGAAAACAAAGTATTGACCAATGCCCTTTTTAATTGCATAAAGACACATCTAAACCATATTAAAATAATTTGATTAGTTTCTAAATATAATAAGTTATTTAGTAACAAGTCTTGACAAATAATTTCCAAAATCTACGAGATACAATACACCAAAGCACTCCTAACGGAGTCCTGTTAATTCTGTGTATTGGCTTTCATGTGATATCTGGTTAATATTTGCTGCCCCCTGTAGTTTACTCTGACATAGTTTTTATAAAATCATCTGCGGTGACTTTAAAATTTAGAAACTCAAAATAAAAACCAAGCATCCTGATCTTTTCTGTTGATTATCCTTTGGTTATTTCTTATTTCTGTCATCCTGTCTGAACCGTTGTTGTGTTGCACATTGGGGTGATTCTCGATGAAGTTTTTCTTCAAATGTTATTTGATAGATTAAAATGAACAGATTTTTAAAGTACATGGATCATATTTTAGACATGACTCTTCTAAAGTAAATATGATTTCCTTTAAAGAAGCAAACTGGGCAAATATTTAATAAACTGCTTTGTAAGTAGTTGCAGTATATAAATATCAACATACTCCTTATGGTTCCTTGAAGTCTATTTTGGGGGAAAACAATGAAAAGCGGTAGTTTGGAAGTTTAGCAGGCATCTAAGATGCTTGCTGAGTTTAAAATGGCCCCGCCACTGACTGATGAGATACCACACTGTGCCCCAGAATTTAATAACCGGACTGCACAGTTATCTGCATCTTCCTAGTGTTGAAGGAAGAGGGATTAAAACAGCCTAGCAATAGGTTACATGAGAAGAGAGGACTGCTGTGGGGTGTAGCTCAGGTTTTTTTAACCCAGTAATGCTAGAACCAGCACATGATGATCAGCTTCCTGAAGGCATTATGACTACCTGGAGGTGTTACAAGGCAACTAAAGAAGGGACATATGTACTTATTTTTGTTTTAATTTAGAAGAAGAATACTCTGAATTCTGGAAAACTAGAACTTCAAGAGCTTTGCGGTGCATTGTTCTGTTGATTGCAGACTATCAGGTCTTGTAAAACAAGAATTTGTATGTAACAGTCACCAAGAATGACATCGGAGTTCAAAAACTGCATTCAATGAGTTCAAACTCAAAACCTCCCAACCAGCCAACATGAATTTATCTCATTTACAAATGACAAGTAATGGAGTTAAAAGGCAAAGTGGGAGCAGGTGTGAAAAAAGGGCCAGAGGTGTCAGCCTCTGCCACAGATCAGGACACAATAGCAAATCTAATCTAGTTCAGGAAAATCCTGGTACAGATAGAATTACCTTGAAGTTTTACTTGACCTTCAGCAAAGATGGTCATGCCATGCTTAAGACAAAATCAGCAGGTGAGGAATGACCTAGGCAATTGAAAATTGGTCTGTGCTTGCAGAGTTCATCAATCCCAAATGCTAGGCCTGAACAGCTCCAAGACAGAGCAATGCATGAGGAGTTTTTTGCTTTAACGGATGAAGGCACAAACTTAAATGTCAGCATTCCGTTTACACAGGTGTACACTTGTTAGCATATGTACGTAAGGTAGAAATTTGTCTTCAAAAACAAATTAAGCAGAGTAGAAGGAAGGAAGAGGTGATGGAAAGCAAAAAGAGGGAAAAATACCATGTAAAATCTGTATTTCAAATAGTGTTTCAAGAACTTAAATGTTATTACAAATGGTAGTGAAACACACTCCCTTCACTTCCTCTGCATGCTTGCCTGAAAATGCTATTGCCAGTTTATGGTTTAACATGTCCATGATATATTAAAAAATGGTTGCAAAACCAGATTTTAGATATACACTGGAAAAGACTTACAAAGTTAACGATGACACTTCTTTAAAATAGCAGAACTGTTACTGAGTCATATTGCTTGTGCATAACTGATTTATCAATCCATAAACCTGAACTTCAGAAAAAGGTAATTTTGATAATTTGTTCTCACCTACTATGAAACAGAGGATACAGAATTTCTCTCCCTCATGCCATTGCACTGCCTTAGCAAAAACATGTCTTTTGGAAAAGCATCTAATTTTATTTAAAAACCTGATGTATGGGAAAACCACAATATTCTTAGAGAAGTCATTGTAGTGTCTGAATAGCCTTGCTCCTTAAAATGGGTCTGCTATTTCTCATCTCAAATTGTCTTTTTGGTGGCTTTGAGACACCAGAATTTGACACCTGTTACTTTCAAAACTCTTCACTTACATACTCAAGAACTAAAGAGAAATCAGTTTTTAGTTCCTTCTGTTTAAACTACATAGATTGAGCTCTTTAATCCCTGACAATAAAACAAGCTTCCCTATTCTTGTGATTTTTTAAGGAATATGTTAAAAATACTGTGCCTATTTACACTGCGCATATGCTGTCTATTTCATAAAAGGTTTTGTTTCTAGCATTCTGCATGCATTGTTATTTACAACATTGCTCTGCTATAACCCATGCTTTCCTCAAAGCCCTGTGGTGAGTTACAGAAGTCTCAGTGAATTCTAAACTCATTTTGTGTTTTAGAAACCTTTATCATGTGTAAAAGTAGTTTTCTTAATATAACATGATGTCACTCATTTAGGGCTGTTATCATAATGCTTTTCTAGAAACAAATGCTAGGTGGTCCACTGGAGTTCTGGGAGTCTCTGTTTTAGAAGTGAAAATTTATTTTTCTACACCTTTTTCTTTGAAAGCTGTTAAGATGCTTAAGACTGACTATAAGAAACACTGTCTATCTGCAGAATTGTATAAGAATGGACTTTATTTGCTTAGATGGGGGGAAAAGAGGAACTTCAGGTTTAAATAATTATTTTTTAATATAATGTTTCCAAGAAGTTGTTTAAATTGAAAAAATGTGGCTTTTGGAAGTTCTCTGAGAGTAGTTGAGGACCTGAGGCATTAATGGGCAAAAGGCAGAGAAGGCAGACAAATACTGCCATTGTAATGATAATATACGACATTCCTGATGTTGACGTATATTGCACAATTGTACAATTGTTTGGAATAATTGGAACAATGCTTTTGGAACCCACAAAAATTGTGCACATCATAATCATATTTGATCATTCACAGAGCAAATATTTTTAGTTGTGCATTTCACTTTTGTGTGGTAAAATACTACTACTAAGATAATGAGCTGACTGTCCCTCAAATTAAATAAGGATAAACAGAAAATTAAATGTGTGAATGCATGTATATTGGCAATTTTTTCCTATTTGGTAGTCTATCTTAGTTATTTCTTTTGAGAGTCTTGGGAAACTAAACTTAGATTTCCCTCACCTGTCATGCATAAGGCAGTCATGATCCACTCACTTACTCTCACATTGCACCAACTAAAAGATTTTTGGTGAGAGAAGCAGATCATCTTTCATGCTCAGGGTGCTTCTCAAATAATCCCCACCAAAGTACTTCTCTGCTGTGACACGTAATTTATTTGTCATGAATAAATTCCACATTGTGAACAAGAATTTTTATTATTATTACTAAATGCATGTTTATAAATGTATGAGAAAGTACTTGTATTTAGTAATGCTTTGGTGTTAAAGAGGGATAGGTGAACAAATGAAACTGAAGAATAGAAGACCAGAAGCAAGTGGAACACAGAAACATTTATAAGATATTTAAAAATTTGACTTTCAAACACATTTGAATTAACTTTCACCTAAAAGAAAATAAATCATATTGTTCCAAACATATTTTAAGAAATTGATGCTTATTTTTACTAATGGAATGAAGGCTTGAGACTTATAGAATGAAGTTTCCTTTCAAAATAACAATACTACCAAACTGTGATATGATTTACTTCCTCAGTGAACTATAGGTTCCACAGTACTTGACAAAGGGAGGAGGTGTAACATGACAGCATTACATAGACGTTTTTCAGAATTTTTTTTTAAATATGTAGGTTTCACAACATTAATCTTCAAAGGGAGAGAATATTACGATGCAAGAAACAAAGAAGTCCATAAATAAGTCACCCAAGAAGATTCCTGTCACAGAAATACTGGGAAACAAATGGTGGTTAGCTACTAAGGGCTTATTTGTAAAGTGCAGTGTCTGTGTATTTTTACAAAGGAAAGACAGTCACTGACTTGAGGAATTATTTTTTGCATTATATGTTTTGGTCCCTGACTAAGTGAGTTTTTAAGTAAGGGAAAAAGCCAAATATAGAAAATAAATGTTTTACTAATGTTGTGGTTTAACCCCAGTCGGCAACTAAAGCACCATACAGCTGCTTGTTCACCCTGCCCCTGCACCCCCATGGAACGGGGGAGAGAATCAGGAAAAAAAAAAGTAAAACCCGTGGGTTGAGATAAAGACAGTTTAACAAGACAGCAGAGAAAGAGAAAATAATACTACTACTAATAATGATAAAAGAATATGCAAAACAAGTGATGCACAATGCAATTGCTCACCACCCTCTGACCAATGCCCAGTCCGTCCCCAAGCAGCGATTGCTGCTCCCTGGACAACTCCCCCCAGTTTATATACTAAGCATGACGTCCTATGGTATGGAATAGCCCTTTGGCCAGTTTGGATGAACTCTCCTGGCTGTGCCCCCTCCCAGCTTCTTGTGCACCTGGCAGAGCATGGGAAGCTGAAAAGCCCTTGACTTAGTGTAAGCACTACTTAGCAACGACTAAAACATCAGTGTGGTATCAACATTGTTCTCATCCTAAATCCAAAACACAGCACTATACCAGCTACTAGAAAGAAAATTAACTCTATCCCAGCTGAAACCAGGACAACTTATCATAATATAATCTGTCAATGGATTCACCTTCAGAAAATGTCATAATTGATGAATAATTTCTATTAAAAAAATCTTAACCCTAATAAATGACAGTGTAGTGACCATTTTGTGAGATTCAGTGCTAACAGTATTGAGCAAATACCTAGTTTTCTTTGACAGTATTGGCCACTTTTTCCTCAAGATTCTTCTAGATCATGGATCAGCAGTTCTGATAACAGTTTTCTGATACAGATTTGGAAATGAGAGTGACACTGAGCAGTCTTGATTTTCATTATAGAGCTGATGAGAACAGGTAATAAAAATACACTGAAAGAACTTGTCCTTTCCCTCCTTCTCTCTTTACTCTTGGATATATGAAGGAATAATAATAAAATTACAATTGTTAAAAAATATAATAACAACAATAGCAGTAATATACTATAATTAGTTTTAGATTTAAAATTCCATTGATGGACATTTTTTAAAAATAGCATTTTTCATTGTGCTTATCATTATTTAGAATGATTTTTAGCTTTCACTTACAATTAAACAGACTATGTACTGAGAAGAATAGGTTTGTAATTTTCAGTTAATCTTTTCAGAATCAAAAAAAATAAACACAAAATGGCTTCAGGTAATTGCTAAATAGGTAAAAATTGCCTGCATTTGGCAAATTTTATGCAGTAGGGATGATATGGGAAAGGGAAAATGAAAATTGCAGAGGAGTGGAGGGTATATCTGGGCACAGAAAAGGGAAGATGTTGGAGCTGTGTAGTCATATTAGAAGGAAGGTCTCATTAAAATATGTTCACAGATGTTCTGGAGAAAAAGAGCCCACCTATAAATACTTGTCCATTCACACTGTTTTTTGTTCTTCATTCTCCCTGTGTTTTTTCTAATATAACAAACTTTTAACTTATATCCTTAAAAGGAGTATGCAGCCATCCCAGGAAGTAAAGAAACCCTCCTGCAGGTCAAAACCAGATGTGATAATTTAGAAGTTATGCGTGTTTAAGAAATCTACATTTCCTAATGGCTACATGTCATGATGCATAGCAAAAGTATCTTCAAACCCTGTCTACCTGGGAAAACTCAGAAAAAACAGGTAAAGTTGTGAGAATAAATATGGATAATTAAAGTGTGTTAGATCCTGTGCAAATACTCTCATTCAGAAGTAAAGCAATTTTAGAGGGCTATAGCTTAATTCTTGTTCAAGGACGAGTGAGAACATTGAAACAGAGGTTTAATGTGCTTTAACTAAGCATCTTAGCTTTTGCACTTTTAGTGGACTTGTCTTCACTTTTCTAAGTGTTCCTGGTAAAAAAGTCCTTCAACTACCAGGTCTATAATTTTTTCTAAAATGCAGAGTATTTATAATTTCTTGAAAGACCTACTTCACATAATGAAGCCATTTATGAAATATCCACACTTCTGTTTAAAAAAGGTTTCTGGCTGAAGAAACTTACAAATGTGAACTCAATGCACAACAGGAGGCAATTAAAGAACTCCATAATCTGTTACTTTAATGAATTTAATGATTCTCTCAAACAATCTAATTGTTTTGGGGGGCTTGATTCATCTTTGATGATAGCCTTGGTTGTCTTCTTCTTCACCTCTTGCATTACAGGAACACTTTGGCAGCTAGCTCTGGGACTTTTAGAAGCTTTTTACCCAGCATATACAGTTTAGACTTTTCTCTGCAATAGTACAGTTGAGGTGTACCCTTTAGTGTCCATTATTATCTACATTAGATTTTGTGACACATAGTAATACTGTCTAATACCACATCTTTAAATTCTAGAGCTCTAATGTCAAAGGTTTTTTCATGAAATATTTTAAAATATTTCATATCTAAGAGGGAGAAAGAGAAAAAAAAACCTTTTACCTAGTACACGCTTGTATTTCTAACATAGAATCATTTAGGTTGGAAAGGACCCTTAAGACCATCGAGTCCAACCGTTAACCTAGCACTGCTAAGTCCACCACTAAACCATGTCCCTAAGCGCCACATCTACATGTCTTTTAAATACCTCCAGGGATGGTGACTCAACCACTTCCCTAGGCATCCTCTTCCAATGCTTGACAACCTTTTCGGTGAAGAATTTTTTCCTAATATCCAATTTAAACCTCCCCTGGTGCAACTTGAGGCCGTTTCCTCTCATCCTATCACTTCTTACCTGGGAAAAGAGACATACACCTACCTCACTACAACCTCCTTTCAGGCAGTTGTAGAGAGCAATAAGGTCTCCCTTTCTTCAGGCTAAACAACCCCAGTTCCCTCAGCCGCTCCTCATAAGACTTGTGCTCTAGACCCTTCACCAGCTTCATTGCCGTTCTTTGGACGTGCTCCAGCACCTCAAAGTCTTTCTTGCAGTGAGGGGCCCAAAACTGAACAGTGTTTGAACTGTGGCCTCACCAATGCCGAGTACAGGGGGACAACCACTTCCCTAGTCCTGCTGGCCACACTATTTCTGATACAAGCCACGATGCTATTGGCCTTCTTGGCCACCTGGGCACACTGCTGGCTCATATTCAGCTGGCTGTTGACCAACACCCCCAGGCACTTTTCCGCTGGGCAGCTTTCCAGCCACTCTTCCCCCAGTCTGTAGCATTGCATGGGGTTGTTGTGGCCCAAGTGAGGGACCCAGCACTTGGCCTTGTTGAACCTCATACAATTGGCCTTGGCCCATTGATCCGGCCTGTCCAAATCCCTCTGTAGAGCCTTCCTACCCTCAAGCAGATCAACACGCCCACCCAACTTGGTGTCATCTGCAAACTTACTGAGGTTTGAAAATTTAATAATTCCCTTTCCCGCTCTAGTAAGCATAACTTCTTTAAGACATTTAGATAACCTTAATAGAAGTTTTGTAATTTCTGATATAATTTTAATGTAATGCTGGTTCCTTGTTATTCTTAAAAGTAGTGAAATATTGCTGTTACTTATTTTAAGAGAAAACCGGAGTTATCCAAATAGATTTCACTTTAGTATAGACAGGTAGAATATTAGGTGGTGATGTAACATTAACTACCTCAGAATGACAATTGCTTCATGATAAAGCAGATTGAAACTAGGAAATTGAAAAACTCATTTATATGTTTTACTTTGTTTGTTCCTTAGAATTCTGTACGGCTGTAAACAGTCTGACCAAGTTTAATGCTGCAGCAAACAACACACAGTGCCACAGCCACTGCACGATACCAACTATGGATTTTCCTCTGTGCCGTGGGCAGGGTTTCTCATTTCATACATCATTTGCAACTTGCTGCAGTGATTCTGCGAAGTCATTGCCTATCTCACTAACACAAAGTTAGGAAGAAGTAGCATCTTTCCCTACTCTTGTTTTGAACAACTATTGCACTAGACATCACAGCCAGTTTCCTGTTGCTCTCTGCCTACAGTAAAACACCAGGTATAATTATACCAGCAACCCTTTACATTCTATTCTTGAGTGTCAATGTTAAGGAGGTTAAATCCTTCAGCAAAGCTTTGTCTGTCAGGCGCTATAGGCTACTACTCCTTATTTTATCTGCCTAAAGATATGCAACAGAGTGCAAAACCTACATCCTGAGAGGAAGCTCTGGAGTGTAGCCAAATCTGTCAGATTTTTTTTTATGTTTCTGAAATGCCATTCAACAAAAATCAGTGTGAGTTATTCTGACTTTCCCCACTCAGCACCAGCAGTATGATAACTTAATGATAGCGTGAGAATTAAGGCACAGACCTGAGACAGGCAATCACAGCAATATTTCATTTTCACCTGGTCTCCATCCACTGAACCAACATTTCCAGCACTAAAACTAAAGCTGAGTTAAAATGAGTAAACCAATACTGCCAGCCAACACAAAGCGTTACTGGACCTCACCTTTGCGTGGAGCAGAGTAGAACAGGCTTTGATATTGCTAATTTCATTGGACTAAATCCATATAATCATACAGCTGACAGTGTAAATTAAGTTTAGGTAAGGACTGAGCAGGGAAGATACACTTAAATGTAATCAAAGATTTACATTTACTTTAGTTCCCTAGAATCAAATGTGTGAGTAAGGTTAATGGCTTAAGATACAGGTCTTATTTATCCTGGAAAGGGGCCCCTGCCACCACATGAATTTCTTGATTTTTATTTTAATTTATTTTTTGTCTTTTATGATTTGGGATTGCTTAGTATATGCCTGAAACAGGCCATGTCTGTTGTTGCCCAATTAAAGTAAAAATTCAATCTTATGCCAGTTTCTCTTTCTTTAATAATACAGCAATGTTTAAAATGCAAGAGTCTTAAATATACTATTGACTCAATTCCCCTTTGTATTGTCCGGAATATACTGGGCCAAACCCAAAAATACTCTTCACAACACCTCAGTTACTGTTTTGTCAGTCTCAGTAATCAAGTAAAAAGCATCACTAACACAGTAAGGACTCGAATACATCTGCTATACCTTTGATCTTTAGTTTCAGAGAGAATGTGGCAAAATGTGGATATCTGGTTTTAATTACTTTTTTTTTTTTTGGTAGACGCTCTCAAAAAATTAAAGCTTTGTTTTCCTTTGAAACATACTTATCATTAAGCTATTTTTCTTTCTCTGAAGCTAAAGATTTTTGAGAGACATGGAAAGATGCAACTACCTTGCCATTATGTTCTGGTTCTGGTTTCCTCAAGTCAATACGCTTCAAAGCAAATGCCTACTTTGTTTTTGGCTTCTGTAGAAAATTTGGACCGTGCAAGCCCCACACTTTTCTTTTCACTGCTAGCATCACTGATTTTGTTTTACTGTTTCTTTTTGCCATGATGTAGCTTCTTATTGCTCAGGAGATGAAGGAAGTGATGGGTCATTTTAGGCAGCCTCCTCACTCCATGATTACAGTGCAGCAGCATATACTGAGCCCCTTAAAGGGAAAAAACCTCCTCTCTCCTCTGTTTCTTTTCCTGTGTCAGGGAGCAAAGAGCAGCACAGATCAAAGGTAGTGGAGCACAGTAAGAGCAGACACACAATAGGACCATTATTAAGCACTCTCAAAAGCATAGTTACTACCAGGAGAACACACCAGTATTAGTCAGAAAAAATAGCTGAGGGGAGATAAATAAAGTAAAATCTCTCTAACATATGTGAGATCTGAGAAATACTCCTGAATGACCATTCTTCATAACCCTGTAGGCCACATTATATCAAATGATTATCACTTACGTAACCATTACCTCAGGTTTCACTGACCTTGACAGCAACGTAGTAATCACATCTTTGAATGTCACTGAAGAGTTTTTATAGTGTAATGTGACAGGCAGACAGAACATGCAGGAGTTTTCCTACTGACTATTCATAGATATATACGGATTGTATAAGCCTATTACAAAAGAAATCCATCTCATGTCAAACTTCATTTTTATAAAGTTTTCTGACAATATTGCAGAGTCTTACAGTATGCTGTTATTAAATTTAAGTGTATGAATATCCTTCATACATTTCCCACTCAGCTAAGTTTCTCTGATCTTTTCTGCTGCATTAAAAGAGCTTGAGCCATGGTGACTGCTTAGGAGCATCCATATTTGGCATCACTAAATCTAAAAAATATTTCATAAGTTCACTGACATTACAGAGCTGTTGTTAGACCTCTATAGTCAATGTAAAGAGTTGGGTGATTGCAAAAAGAGCTTGGCAGAAAACCCTGAGGGAGTAAATTTCCAAGATCAGGAAGTTCAGTTCACTCACAACTGACTTAGCAACTCAGATCCGTAAATAGTCTCACGTTATATGAGGGTAGTGTGCTTGAACCAATGTCCTCTGTACTGTGGCTTGCTTATGGCCAGCTGTTTGCAATGTGCTTCTTCATACTTCTGATAAACAGACAAGCAGATACAGTGCAGTCACATCCCAGGAGACGAAGAACACTAAGAAGTATGAGCTCCTATGCTGTCTTGAGGTTAGACAGTAGGCTGCAGATTATGCAGTGCTGGTACCAAAAAATCGAGCAGCACTCACTCTTTTAAAAGAATTGATGGTGCCCCGATGCACACTTCATATTTGGAGGAAAGACTTGAAAGGGATTCCAGAAGATCTGTGTTCCAGAGCATCATCAGCCTGAGATTATTCAAAACCAGAGCTTCCAATTCCTAAAAACCCCTTCCTAAACAGAAATCCTCTGCCCTTCCACTGAGGCTAAGGCTCCACGGAATAAGCAAGAAGAACTGTCTTTCACTAGCGAAAGGATTGTCTGAATAAGGTTTTTAGTTGCAGAATAATAAGGCAGGTCTCTCTTAGGAGATGATATACAGGATTTTTAAGAGTAAGATATTAACCTGACATGGTTGTCAGGTTATGGATGGAAAGATACACAAGATTAAGACTACTGCATGATGGTGTTGCATATTACTTTTTAGAGGGGTGGGGTGTGAGGAAGTGGGGTTGGGAGAGTAGTGGTATTATCACACAAATAAGGCGAAGAACAAAAACTAAAAGATAAAACCCCCAATAGTCCAATGGAAAAGCTGGCTGATTGTTGGCTGAAAGCTAAACCTGATACGATTTCCATGTCTTTAGGTACTGAAACACCTTTTTGGAATAATCATCGAAATTTTTATTTATTCATTTATTTGTAACAAAAATAAAAGTAACAAATTGAAAGTCAGAACCACAGAATTGTATAGGTTGGAAAAGACCTTTAAGATCATCGAGTCCAACCGTAAACCTAACACTACCAAGACCACCACTAAACCATGTAGCTAAGTGCCACATCTACACGTCTTTTAAATACTTCCAGGTATGGCGACTCAACCACTTCCCTGGGCAGCCTGTTCCAATGCTTGATAACCCTTTCAGTGAAGTAAAATTTCCTAATATCCAGTCTAAACCCACCCTGGTGCAACTTGAGGCCATTTCCTCTCGTCCTATCACTTGTTACCTGGGAGAAGAGACTGACCACCACCTCACTACAACCTCCTTTCAGGCAGTTGTAGAGAGCAATAAGGTCTCCCCTCAGCCTCCACTTCTCCAGACTAAACAAACCTAGTTCCCTCAGCCGCTCCTCATAAGCCTTGTGTTCTAGACCCTTCACCAGCTTCGTTGCCCTTCTCTGGACACGCTCCAGCACCTCAACGTCCTTCTTGTACTGAGGGGCCCAAAACTGAACACAGTGTTTGAACTGTGGCCTCACCAATGCCGAGTACAGGGGCACAATCACTTCCCTAGTCCTGCTGGTCACACTATTTTTGATACAAGCCAGGATGCCATTGGCCTTCTTGGCCACCTGGGCACACTGCTGGCTCATATTCAGGCGGCTGTCAACCAGCACCCCCAGGTCCTTTTCCACCAGGCAGCTTTCCAGCCCCTCTTCCCCCAGTCTGTAGCATTGCATGGGGTTGCTGTGACCCAAGTGCAGGACCTTGCACTTAGCCTTGTTGAACCTCATACAATTGGCCTTGGCCCATCGATCCAGCCTGTCCAGGTCCCTCTGTAGAGCCTTCCTACCCTCAAGCAGATCAACATTCTCGCACAACTTGGTGTCATCTGCAAACTTACTGAGGGTGCACTCGATCCCTTCGTCCGGATCATTAATAAAGATATTAAACAAGACTGGCCCCAACACAGAGCCCTGGGGACACCACTTGTGACCAGCCGCCAAGTGGAGTAAACTCCGTTCACCACCACTCTTGGGGCCCAGCCATCCAGCCAGTTCTTTACCCAGTGAAGAGTACACCCGTCCAAGCCATGAGCAGCCAGTTTCTCCAGGAGAATGCTGTGGGAAACAGTGTCAAAACCTTTACTGAAGTCTAGGTAGACAACATCCACAGCCTTTCCCTCATCCACTAGGTGGGTCACCTTGTCGTAGAAGGAGATCAGGTTGGTCAAGCAGGACCTGCCTTTCCTGAACCCATGCTGACTGGGCTTGATCCCTTGGTTATCCTCTACATGCTGTGTGATGGCACTCAGGATGATCTGCTCCATCAGCTTTCCCGGTACCGAGGTCAGGCTGACAGGCCTGTAGTTCCCCGGGTCCTCCTTCTGGCCTGTCTTGTAGATGGGTGTCACATTCACTAATCTCCAGTCAACTGGGACCTCCCCAGTTAGCCAGGACTGCTGGTAAATGATGGAAAGGGGCTTGGTGAGCACTTCTGCCAGTTCCTTCAGTACTCTCGGGTGGATCTCATCAGGCCCCATAGACTTGTGAGTTTCTAAGTGGTGTAGCAGCTCACTAACCATTTCCCCCTGCATTATGGGGGCTCCATTCAGGTCCCCATCCCTGTCTGCCATCTCAGGGGTCTGGGTACCCAGAGAACAACTGGCCCTGCTATTAAAGACTGAGGCAAAGAAGGCATTAAGTACCTCAGCCTTTTCCTCATCCTTGCTCACTGTGTTCCCTCCCCCATCTACTAGGGGCTGGAGATTCTCCTTAGCTCTCCTTTTGCTGCTAATGTATTTGAAGAAGTATTTTTTGTTGTCTTTTACAGCAGCAGCCATATTGAGCTCTAGCTCAGCTTTGGCCCTTCTAATTTTCTCCCTGAACAGCCTTGCTACACCTTTGTAGTCCTCTTGACTTGACTGCCCCTTCTTCCAGAGGTCATAGACCCTCCTCTTTTTCTTTAGTTCGAGCCAGAGCTCTCCATTCAGCCAGGCCAGTCTTTTTCCCCACCGGCTCATCTTTCGGTGTCTGGGGACAGCCTGCTCTTGTGCCTTTAGGACTTCCTCCTTAAAGAATGTCCAGCCTTCCTGGACTCCTTTGCCCATTAGGGCTGCCTCCCATGGGACTCTGTCGACCAGTCTCCTAAACAGGCTGAAGTCTGCCTTCCGGAAGTCTAAGGTGGCAGTTCTGCTGACCCCCCTTGCTGCTTCTCCACATATCAAAACTCTGTCATTTCATGATCACTCTGCCCAAGACGGCCTCCAACCATCACATGGCTCACAAGTCCTTCTCTGTTCATGAACAAGAGGTCCAGTGGGGCACCTTCCCTAGTTGGCTCACTTACCAGCTGTGTCAGGAAGTTATCTGCCACACGCTCCAGGAACCTCCTAGACTGTTTCCTCTCTGCTGTATTGTATTTCCAGCAGACATCTGGTAAGTTGAAGTCCCCCACAAGAACAAGGGCTAGCGATCGTGATGCTTCTCCCAGCTGCTTATAGAATAGTTCGTCAGTCTCCTCATCCTGGTCGGGTGGTCTGTAACAGACTCCCACCACAATATCTGCCTTGTTGGTCTTCCCCCTGATTCTTACCCATAGACACTCCACCCTATCATCACCATCATCGAGCTCTAAACTATCCAGACACTCCCTAACATACAGGGCTACCCCACCACCTCTCCTGCCTCGCCTATCCCTCCTGAAGAGTTTATAGCCATCCATTGCAGCACTCCAGTTGTGTGAGTCATCCCGTCATGTTTCCGTGATGGCAACCATATCATAGTTTTCCTGATGTACAATGGCTTCCAACTCCTGCTTATTGCCCATGCTGCGTGCATTGGTGTAGAGGCACTCCAGCTGGGCTATCATCCGTGTCTCCTTCATAGAAGAACACCCCTTGTGTGCTTTGAGGCGTTTCACTGGCATTTCCCATTGGGTCCTATTGCCTCAGCATCCCCTAGCTCAACTCTGTTCGACTTCGGCTGTGCCCCAGTGCACCCCGCACATCTCAGAGACACAGGCTGAGTGCCCTCGCTGGCACCCGCTTCCTCTAACCGTGGCACGTCGTCCCTCAGCTTCACTCGGGCAAGCCTGATATTATCCCCCTCCCCTTCAAGTCTAGTTTAAAGCTCTGTCAATGAGCCCCGCAAGTTTCTGGGCAAAGATTCTCTTTCCCCTTTGAGAAAGATGAATCCCATCAGACGCCAGCAAACCTGGTGCTGTGTAGGCCATCCCGTTATGAAAAAAACCAAATCCGTGGCGATGACACCAGCCATGGAGCCATGAGTTGATAGATTAGGTACCTCTGTGTCACTGCCCACAACTGGACTCAATTAACTCAAGGAACTAAACCACTTCCATTCAAAATAAGTGAGACTTAACAGATTTTCTATTTCCTTCTGGGAATTTGCACTAAAGCTTAAAAGGAAAATATACAGTGTCCTCTTTGATGAGATCTCAGTAATATGAAGGTTGAACTGAGATTTACATTTTTCCTGGGGTTGACAGCCTTAAAAATGGGTGGGAAGTGGAGGGAAAAGTTTCCTGATCCAGTTTGACACATTGCTGCTGTCATTTTTAGGAGTACATTTAAGAAGGGTGTGTATATTCACAGGATTACAGAAATCTTAATATATTTAAAAGGTTTCCTATTATATTTTTGATGATTAAGTTTTGTAATACAGTAAAAAAGAATTGTCATGACTATAAAATCTGAAGCGTCAGACCTTCACCTGCTTATTAAGTAGTACTTTAATATAGAATAGAATAGAATAGAAATCTTATATTTGCTATTTTTAGAATACTCTCTTCTTTTATGTGATTAATTTGTTCAGCATGGTTTTCTCTCAGTGGAAGACTCCATGGAGTTATTGCCTATCAATTGAATCACCAGTGCACAGATAATTTTCCCACTTAGACATTTCATTTGATTTTTCCTATAGCAAAATATTACTTCTGTTTGTAATTTGTTTTAGTATCAGGAAAATACTTCCACATAAAAACATTTTAACTGCATATTACCTGAAACACTAGTTATTTTTTTTCTAAATGAACCATTTCTCTGGAGTATTATTTTAATCTTTGTTGTAAGAGAATCAATTATTAGGAAAAAAAGAACAGTGAGGGTTTTTTGCTTTAATTCTGGATTTAATAAGAGAGTGAGGGTAAAAATAATTTCAATATTTTAAACAATACACCAAAAATTAAGAAATCCAATACAGTCTGCAAAATTTTGCAATTTCCTTAAATGCTTCTCTCTTTTTATGATGGAGAAAATTGTTACGTAGTTCTGCAAGACATCTATTAATTAATGTTGGCTGTGGCTGAGCTGAAGTTCTGATTGGTTGCTCAGCACTACCCAGCCACTAAAGAAGAACCCACACTCTTTAGAATTAACTGCTTTTTTGTCCTCCACCCCCAAAAATACAGAAGCTTAGAAGGAAAAAGAAAATCCCTGGAAAGAGCAGAAGAGAGAAAGCCAGAGAAATAAATCCACAGTTACAATGATTCTGATGACAGCATTTCTTGTACATCGAGTCCAAATCACATATTGTCTGGATTTGTAGGAAGGAATAGGAGTTTATATATTTCCAAGGAGCAGCATTGGCATATATTTCCAGATGCCACTTTTTCTGTGGATAGACAGCTCAGCATTAAAGTATACAATTTTTTGAGTAGCTAAGGTACTAATATTGTTTATTTCTTTTTCAATCATTTTTGGACTCTGTTTCTGATCACTTCTTTATCTATATTGATTTGAGTAACTGTAGTTTTAAAATAATTACTTGGAATGTACCTTACGAGACACTGATAGAGGTCATTCATTATGACAAGAACAAGAACTGCAATATAGGGCAATTAGTTTTGCCTAACTGCAATATATATTCTAATGCAGCAGAATAACCATTCAATGCCATAATGAGTCTACCTGAACACCACCTGTTTTAACAGCCTTCTAGATCTAGTATTTTTAATTTGTAGTCTGTTAATCTGGCTTCTCATTCTCCCAACACACACTATGTCCAATATAAAGTACAACTCAGTGTTCTTCCATAAACTGTGAGCAACAGAGAGACATCAAAGCAGAGACAGAAATAAGTGGTAGCAGAAAATGGGATACTATACAATGGAATCAGCACTGCCAGCATTGTGGTTATTCATAGAATTGTAGAATCATAAAATTGTTTAGGTTGGAAAAGACCTTTAAAATCATCAAGTCCAACCGTTAACCTAGCACTGCCAAGTCCACCACGAAACCATGTCCCTAAGCACCACATCTACGCGTCTTTTAAAAGGCTTCTGAAAACTGCAAACTGTAGAATCGTTAGCTATCTAGAGAAGAGTTTGGTCCAGTAGCAACTACGTCTTGCTGTACTGTCATTGAAGGAATCCACATAGCCTTCTTACAAAAACATTACATTAAGTTGTGCTTTGATATGTTTTCCTGAGACAAGAAAGCACACGAAAGACTGAGGTGCTGAATCTCATGTTAATTTTGTAGTTGGTCTTTTCCTCTGGCTCAACAATTCTGCCATCACAAAAAAACAATAAAGAAGGTATGTATAGTTTACTTGTTTGGTATCAGCTTGTACACACATTGTATACAAAAATGTAGGGCCCAGTCTAGTACCCACTTATGCCAATTAAGACTTAATATTGATTTTAATAACTGTGGGCTGTGCACTTAGGAAATTTCACAGCAAAAGAAAATGGTACAAATCTCACCATGGATCTGCTCTCTACTGACAGTGTCTCACGTCCGCAGAAAACAAGAATGGATCAGAAAGTAAAATAAATTGGCAGACTTTTCTCTCGATAGTTCATATAAGATTGACTGTTTCTACATCACAAGGTCAATACGTATTATATTAGTAAAGAGAAATGTGAGCAATTACAAAGCACTGAATTACACACACAATCTTTCCCTCATACACATGCATGCAGAGAATAGAACAAATATTTTTTTCTTAGAGAAGAAAAAGTAGAATATTTGACTGATACAATGTTCAATATTTTGTACCTTTCAAAACTTTATTAAGATAGAAGAGAATCCAATTGTATTTTCTTTTTCCTGAAACAGCCTGGTTTGTAAATGTATTTTAAAAAGGGGGAAAAAAACCCTTCTAGAAAGAATCTGTTTCACATTTTCCACATCCATTCCTGATTGGACAAATAAACTTGGGTGTACGTTGCAACAAACAAGTTTCAAAGCAGGTAACAGGAAAAGAGGTAGAAATTATAAAAAATGTAATGTATTTTCTTGGCAAGATTGTCACCAAAGTCTCTGGGAATAGGCAACGCAAACATCTGCTAGGAATGCTGCTCATATCCTGCCTTTATACACAGGGTGGGCTAGATAACCTCGCAAGACCCTCCCTTCCTCATGATTCTTGCACAGGTTCTTCAGATTTTCAAGACAAGTAGTGGCTTAGTAGACAAATAGTTAATAAAGAGGCTGCATGTGTGGGAAGAAAATTACTGTCATTGTTCAGATTAAATCTGAATTGCTGAAAAACTCTGCCCTGGGGCAATATCCTGTGCTGGGTTTGAGTAAACTGGTGTTTAAAACATTTTCTCTTTGTACCTTTGTTTGTTTTCATTTTAGGTTTTTTTGTTTTGTTTTGTTTTTGTTTTCTGTCAATAAAGGTAAGCCCTAGAGAAGAGGTGAGTTTCGATTCCAAATGTACATTCTTTGTTTTAGAACAGGTTGGACAGACAGGAGCAGATGGATAACATTTGGGACATTTTGTCAATTCATCTGTTAATAAGTGAGACACTCACACTGGCTGCATTAAGCAAAGTCCTTCTGTCTCCAGCACTGCCAGCAGCCCTGAAGATATCCTCTGAGAATGTTTTTGATGGTGGACAGCTGAGGTAAAAACAGTAATACTTGCAACAGCCAATAACCATATCACAACTCCTTGAATCAAGACCTCTGTTATGATCACACCTGGAGTTATTTCATCACAGAGGCACCTTTTTACCAGTAATAAAGCTTACTGAGCTTGCCCAGACAGAACTAATGCAACATACGGCTTGCTTACAAAATTTTTTTCTACTATTTCTGAGAAACAAAGCAAAGATATTACCAGGTGGTTGCTGTTGCTGCTGATCTAGCTGATGTCAACCCTGCTGTTGCTACTTTGTGTTCCCTGATGTTCCTAAGATATGTGTTGTTGCATGGTATGTACCTGTGATATCTTGGATTTCTCATTCAACAAAGGGTCATAGAATGATGCAGCAACTTAAAAGATGCTGTATGTAAGTGGAAATAAAATAGAGATTTAATTGCATTTTGTAATTCAGATTAGCAATTTGGAAAGAAATCTGAGGATATGAAAACAAGTATTATCACAATTCTTTTGAAAACTCTAACTTTCCCATTGTTTGGAAGCATTGTAAATTACAAGAAGATATTCTAGCCACACGTTCTAGCACACTGTAAGTCAATACCAGAGCATGTAAACAAAATGTAGTCTCTTATATCATCAGATTACGTTCATAGAACATAACTGCCAATTTCTCTCCTTGCATGCAGCGTTTTTCAGTGTTTCAGCATTGTTAGTATGGTCAAATGATGCTACCAAATAAGAGGCAATTTTTCTCTATAAACATGTATTGCAACAATGTGCAGACATGCTATTTGGCATACTATTCAATATGCATGGATGGAATTAGAAAAGTCAAAGCTCATATGTTGAAGCTAGTGAGGGAGATGAAGGACAATGAGATGAAAGGCTGAGGAAAATGTGGGGCCAATGCTCAACAGAGAATTGAACTTAGTGACAAAGGACAGAGAAAAGGCTGAGGTACTTGGTTTTGCATCGTTGTTCGTGATGAGGTCTGCCATCTCATTTTGCACTGCAAATTTCTCGATTTCCTGAGCTTAGTGATAGAATTTGTGAGAATGTAGCAGTACCTACAGCAGAAGAAGACAGAGCAGGGAACGCTTAATCCACTTGGACATGGGAAGGCGAGTGTTGGGACTGTTGACCGACGTCACTGAAAGACTGCTTTCTGCCACCTTTGAAAGATTATGCTGATCAGGGAGGTTCCTGATGGTTGGGAAATGCAAGTGTCACACCCACCTTTATGCAGGGCAAGCAGGAGGACTGGGGGAACTACAGGCCAATCAGCATTCCTCGGTCCCTGGGAAGATGAATGAGCAAGTCTTTCTTAAAGCCATTTTCAGGCACTTAAAGAACAAAGACATGACTGGGAACTGTCAGTGTTGGTTTTCGAGGGCAAATTATGCCTGACCAACCTGATAGCCTTCCATAATGAGATGACCAGCTCAATGGATAAGGGGAGAACAGTGGATGTTCTTTATTAAAGACTTGGGTGATGGGATCCAAGCAAGTCTGTGGACATCATCAAACTGAAGGGGAAAAGTCAATACACTGGAAGCCAGTGCTGCTATTCATAGAGGCTTCAACATGCTGGAGGACCCTGTGAGGTTCAGCAAAGGTAAATGATTTTGTCTTTTATGGCCAATACCTGTAGAAACACTAGAATTTGCTCCAGAACATTCATTTTTCTCTTAAGCATAAAACCAAGGCATAGCCTTTTTTAGGAAAGACAGTAACATGATCAGCTGTTGTCACTGTATGGTTTGCTGAAAAACATTTTACACGACGTCATCTATCCACAGATCTACCCCGCAATGTTGTTATTCTAAGACAACACAGACAGATGATTCACATTTTGGCAATCCTATTTCATGCACTGTCACTCATCTTGAGCTGCAGAAGCTCTAGTATTTGATTTTTAATACTTTAAAAATCTTGTATATTCTCATGTGGCTGGTAGATGTTACTGGAACATAACTACAATGCCAGTTCTAACTATTCCTGCTAAAACAAAGCTAAAATCACAAGTATAACTAACAATACCTAAAGATCTTATTTGATCTCATAAAACCTGTGTCTCCTTTCTCTTGGTAGTTTAGCCTTCTGCTGATATTCTGCTTCAATTAAATGAAAGTCTAAGACAGAAATTAACAAACGAAAGAAAAAATGAAACAAACCCCCTCCATTATAAGTTGTCTGTCCCTGCTCTCTTTTTATGATGGGCTGTAGCACACCCTTTCCAGTGCCATGGAAAATGTCTTCTTTCATTAATGGATCAGAGAAAATAACATTTCTTGGTTTCTACACACCTTACATGCAAGGTCAGCATCATAAGCTTCATATATCTTCCCTCCTCTACTGTCCCTTAAGGTTATGTCTTGAAGTAACTCTCACAATCTTATTCCCACTCTCTTGCATTTCCTCCCAGACCACACTTATATGATGTGTCCTAAAGCTAATTCCGCAGTTGCTATGTGTCTTGGGAAAATGAAATCTTCCAAACTGGACGATTACAGATCAGAAACATAGGGTGTAGTATATGAAAAAAATGTGAAAAACTATTTGCCAATGTATGTACCACATACAGCAGAGATCATATACAAGCATGCACTCCCTGATAAGTTCTGGAGGTGAACAGAAATAATTCATACTTATTATTCTATATTACTTATTTCTGTGGCACATGCCTCTATCCAAATATGCCTGAATTCTCGATTGGTTTAAGATTATCTGCTTTTAGCAGACAGATGACGTATCAGATCTTGTTTTAGAAAGGCACTTGACTATATTTAGCATTGGGTTAATAAAAACGTATACTTTTAACATGTAAATATGTAATATATATAAAAAATATACAGTTATAGACAAAGAACATGTGGTTTTCAGAGCTTGCGACAAATATATTTCACTTTCTCAGAAGATAATGTAATTTGGCTGATGTCCACTTTTCTGGCAGTCACTGGGGTTGAGCTAAAGGTTGCTTCTTTTGATATCTTATTCAGATGACTCAGTGCCCTCCTGAAGTGTCAGCACTGGATTGCAACCCAAGTGCTAATATGAAGTCTAAAACTAGGGAATCTGGGATCAGAGGTAAAATGCTACCAGTCTCTTTTTCCTTGTGATAAGGAGATGTACTGACTGTGTAGAATCACTGCAGCAAGTTGTAAATGATGTATGAAATTAAAAATCCTCTGCCCAGTGCACAGAGAGAACACAGATAACACTGCAGTTACTGCTGTGTTGTGGTATTTGCAGTGATATTTAACTTAGATACATCCTTTGACAAAAACCAAGCAAACAAACAAACAAAAAACCCAGAGCAGAAGTATTAAACAAATTGTAGGTGGGAGGAATTACAGTTAAGCTATATTTTGTTTGTTCTTACCTCCCCTTCCCAATTTCCTTCCTCCTTCCCCACCAAACTTCATTTGAAGAGCATCTTATATGGAGAGCTGGACTCTGACCAGGTCTTTCCAGCAGATAGCTCCTGTACACTTATATATAACCCCGCGGGACATGCAGACACACTTGGAAGATCCACAGGTGGGAAGAGAAGAGGAGGGCTGAGAAAATGAACCTTGTCCTGAACAGTCCAAGTTAAAAACAGGTAAGGAAATGAGATCAAAAGCTATACCGCAAAGCTGTCTCCAGGTTCTGCAGCTTTCCAGCCATGCTAACAAAAGTAAATAGCTGGGTTTTTAAACATAGTCTTTAAAAGTCCTTTAGCTTTGATGAAGTGGGCGAACCACCCAATTTTTCTACTCTCCTCCAACACTGTATCTTAAATAACTAAGGAAAAAAAGAAGAAACATGTGTGAGGTAATCTCCAAGTGAGTGTTTGGCATTTCATTTTGCATTTTTGAAGTTGCTTTGTTTTACCAGAAAGGCATAGAAAATGCCTAGAAGTCCACATGGTTTGATGTGAGATATACTGAAATATTTCTAGAAAGAGATGGTGAGGAATTATTTGGTTACTCTCTTTTTCTCCATTTAATGAATGCCTACACAAATTTTTTTTAAAAATGTTTCATTTTATATTTTAAATCTGATGTCTTTCTTCCCTTCTATTTTGCTCTACTAATCTGAACTGGCATCAGTGCTAAGTCTCCTGTCTTATGAGTAGCTGTTACGCACTTTCCATTCTGTGGGTTATCTAAAAATAATCTACCTTTAAAATGGTGTCCTTCTATCTCCCATTTTTCCATCTCTATGTTTGACAAATGTGATCCTCAGTCAGATTAAAGTGAGTACCACTGGCACGCAGTCTAGTAAAAGACTGTGTACTAAGTGGTATATACATGACAGACTGGTAGTCTAGTATGTCACAAGCCAGCTGGGCTAGGAACACTGGCATTATCTGACTGGAAAACTGGGAAGCTCTGATTTTGTTTTTGAGGGAAAAATAGAATAAGATTCTAAGCCTTGCTATTTATATATCAAATTTATTTTAGCTCACTGAGAAGCTTTGAAAACACTATTTTTCTAGCATTCTTCTTAGTTTATCCTCATAGCACAAAGACCTCCCTTTACGAGTCATCAATAAAATGAACGTAACTCTTTTAAAGGTTTCTATAATATAATGTTGGTAAAATAAGTAATATAAGTGCATATATGCTGGGCCTTGGTATTTTATATTAGGTTTACTTTGCATGAGTAATGAAGTCACCCAAGCTAATGTATTAATATTCAGAGCACATTGAAGCTTTAAGTATATTGTCAGATGTTATGTATAAAACGGAAAGAACTGAAAGAAAGACTGTAATAATGCATTTTAAAAATGAAGCAGTTATTTGGCCACCACACTAATTCTGCCACATTACACATGTTGATGAGTGCTCTTACATCTGAAAAACTAGCTACTGAAAATACCAGTATAGATTACACATATTTATTAAAGTATAAATAAAATAAAATTTGAATTGGATATCAATAAATGATTATAATAGCCCCGTGCTAATTGCCTGTCCTAAACTAAGGTGAATCTCTTTGGTATGTATTCTCCAAAACCATCACAAAAAGATGTATTCTATACTTCACTAAGTGAACCAGAATAAATCTAGCGTAACAATGGGAACACCAGCCACACATGCAAAAAAGAATTGTGATGGACTAAATTTAGGTGGTTGTTTCCCTCAAAGCTAATAGAGGCAGGGAGCATCTATAATTACCAGTAAGCCTGCACATCTTGTTGGGGATCCAGAGTGAATAAAAATTGAGAGTGGATGATCTTTTCCATCTATCAAAATAACATAAGATGTACCTTGTTGGTCTTTTTTTTTTTTTCTTCAGCTTGGTGAAAGTTTTCAGGGTTTTACAAGCATTTTCATTTTTAGAATTAAGCAAACTCAGCAGGGAGATCTTTGTAGGGTGGAAGACATTTTAGGAAAATTATTATATATAGCACAATTATAGACTTGAACAAATAACTGATTTCTTGGTTCATTGGCAATTCAGAAAAGAGGAATTCAGACAGTGCAAGGTGAATTTTAATTCATCCTCCAGCTCAACCAGCAAATCAAAAAGGAATTATTTGGAATGATATGAAATATTTGCTACAAAATGACTATCTCTTTTCAAACATGAGCATGTATAAAGGCTTAAAAAGATAAATGAAATGTGAAGCCAAAATGTTAGTTCAAGTATTTAATTAAAAAAAAATCCTCAGCTTTTACATTTTTTGACATGAGCTATTTTGTCAAACATTCTAACGGACAAAACATTTTGATGTTTGCAAATCTGTTTTCTTCACCAGAGCAAATACAGTCCCACTGAAAATCATTATCTGTAGCTAATATTCCAGTGGGTACAAAACTTGATCCTAGAGCTGCTAAGTGTTACAATAATTTGTATAGCGACTTAAGTTTACATATCTTCAGAAATGGCATAATTTGCATACATTCAGTAAGTGAAGTCCTACTGAAAAACAAAATGAACATGTAACAGGAATCCTAACCTAAACCTTTTCCCTAATTCACCTCCTTTTAAACTCCAGTTACCCAATATATGCCTGGACTAAATGTTTCTGCGATAGGGCTTTCTTCCCTTCCTCCAAATCTGGGTGGACTCTAACAACCCATTCCCACACCGTAGAGGAAGTAGCAATTAACTCACAGTCTTCTTCAGGATTCTGACATTTGCCAGCAGACTGCAGTTACAAGAAACATTCAAAACCTTATCACACTCAGGTTGATTTGAAAGCCATATACTTTTCTTAGCATGCTGCCTATTTGTTCCCAGTGGAGAAGCAACAGGGGTAATTTTCTGCAGCACTACAGGATGTGCAAAATGTTTGAAGAGGGATGTTTAAATCACTAACATCTGGTGGAATTCAAGTGGATTCTTTATACCATATTTCAGCAGCTCAGTGGTAGCTGCTGAGAACTGCACTGAGTACACACTGAACAGAGATATTCTTTAAGACTCATTTCAGACAACTGTTTTGCTGTGAATCAGACAACAGTGTTTTTCAGACAACAGTGTTTGCTGTGAATCTATCCCCAATTTTGAGATCCTACAGCTGTTTCACTATTTTGGAAAAAGTTAGCACACTAAGATACTTGACGATTCAAAGCATTTGGCAAAATAAAATGGACATTACCATCTAGATACTGCACTGTTCAATGTTTTGCTCATTTGCTCATATAGAAAGTTAGTCAACTTGCCCCTTCAAGTGTATCTTATGTATATGAATAAAGACTTTATTAGATCACCAATGAATCTCAACATAGTATGTCTTTCTTGTGTGTTTGCTATTACTGTATTTTGTTTCACTTTTAACTGCTTCTTAGGTTCTTTAGATTTTGCTGTAAAATACTGATGCATGAGACAGTAATACAACAGTTTTTGTAAGACCTATGAGGAATGAGAACTGGGTGTTAAGAAGTTATAAATGACCGCAGGAATTCAGAACAATTATCCATGAAGTCCTGTATTCTGAGTCTCATGTATAGTTACTAGAACAACATATTTCAAAATAGATATATAAAATCTGATGGGGTTAATTGAGAAAAATTATTTTTAAATTAAAATTTTGTTCTAAAACTATGAAGTTAATGGTTGGCTTATGTCTCTGAGAATAAAGATAAATATTGGATAAGAATTCATGTATGAGCCACTGAATTTAAGAAAATCTTATTCTTTGTAAAAATATCTAGTCTTAAAAACAGATCTAAATAATACCTTTGTCTTATTACAAAAATATGAATATGGGGTTCAGTCTTACACTGTGCATGATAGATGCATTAGATATTGATTTATAGCAATCTAGATAGATACTGATGTATATAGATATAACAGATGTATATGCACAGATATTTCAACAGTTTAAATTATTTTCCTTTTTAATTTCATTGGGTATTCTTTGAATATTTTGTGTAAATGAATATAAATGTGTTCTCATTGTGAGCAATATAGTGAGAAATATATTGCTTAGGATGATACTGCATTTTTTTTCCCTCTTGATCACATAGGTAGGATTTCTAAAAATACCTGAGCAATTTCTCAGCATAGCTTCCTCTGAAATTCACTGAGTACTGATAAACTTCTGTGTCCTTTTGGTATTAGACTAATACTGAGAAAATGCTTAATATTTACAGTGTTTTTACATACTTATCATACCATGCTAATTAATAGAGATTTAAATCCAGGCAGTCTGGTTCACTAATTTGCCATGATAGTAGTAATGATTTATTATTTAATATGCAAAGTCACTATGCTTAATCTTTGTAAGGTGTGTTAAGAAATCCTAAAAAGTTTGTTAAGCCAAATGCATTTGGAAAGAAGGCAATTAAAGGATTTTGATGCCTTTGTGAGAACTCACTTTCAGTAGTTTGCCTACTGTCTAAAAAGCTGCAGAGGATAAATTCAATTTTAAGAATTTCAAAATTATCTCTGACTCTGATGTTGTTAAAAGTATTATCTCAATAAATAATGTTCCAGGAAATGGTTGAGTGGAAGCTCTGCTCTTCGGAGTCAAGATTTGTTCCTTGCGTATTTCCAAGATGTACTGAAGATATTATTTCAGAATGATGTGCTTTTCCCATCAAAGCAGAAAATAATGATCTCCCTTTTTGTTCTTTTTACAGTTTCTTCATAGTTTTGCAATATAATATGTGCATGGTTTTGTATGGAGGAACTGTGATAAATTACTATGTGGGAAACATTGCTTGTGTGGGATAGATAAGAAATAGGTACACTCGTGTAGGAAGGAACAGATAAATACTCTCACTGCATTCATGCTTGACTGTGTTCAAGTTTTCCTGGTCTCTGTAGTGGTCTTGTTGTAGTAAAATTGATTTTTTTACATACACCCAGTCTTTTTGTCACTGTTACTCTTAAATGATGCTAAATCAGAATGGCCCATCTGAACAAATACTCAGACATTCACACAATGGTAAATGGTGTTGTCAAGACCATACAGTGACCTCTGAACATGAGAGGAAAAAAAAAACTTCTCAGGAGAAATATGTTGCTTAGAGATGTTTCATTCTGTAAGATAAACAACAGGTATGTGGGCAAACTATTATCAATAACTGCTGGTGTTCATACATACAGAATAAACTTGGTCCATGCAAATAATGCCAAAACAAAAAATAAAGAAAATAAAGAAATAAAATATATAAATGAATGATAGGACTTACAAATACTCAGTATTTATTATAAATGTAATTTTGAACAGTTTGCTCTAAATCAACCAACCAACAAACCAAAAAGCATTGCTTAGAGAGAACTATTATGAAATTTCAAGAGATTTTTAACTTGGGATTTTACAGTGTTTGACAGTGTGTATCTATAGTATGGCATAATGACAGCTTCAGCTATACTCAAAATTTTGTTGTTTCCAGGAATGACACTGAATGTATTTCTAAACAGCACATTATATTCACTTCATGCGAGTGACTGAAGATGAATGATATGGATAATTTTATATGATGCATATTGAAATAAATATCACTCGTGGCATAACTGCAAATGTGGAGATAGAATCAGAATACCCTTCTCACTATAGACTTCTAAAAAAAAATCATAAAAATTGTAGGCCTCTTGCATTCACACACAAATACACCTGTGTTCAGGACACCCATTGACTTCACATAAATAAATAAAGTAGGAAAATAAACTAATTTTAAAAATAATCTTTAGTCTCAGATGATTACTCTCTCTCCAGGACCATTTCTAGAGCTGATTGGATTGATTTTCCCAGAATGTATGGAATTGTAGTAGGCAGATGAGCAAGGAGAATGTGAAATATAATATCACAAGTTTAAATTGGAGTTACAGATTATTGTTTGAATTCAAAGGCAAGGAAAAGTAGAGATAATTTCCCCAAAACATTCCAAAGGCTTCCCCTTTGATCGTTTCCTCCTTGAAATAAAAGGTGTGTACTTTTTCTCTACAAGCAAGCTACGCAGGTTAAGCACTAACAGAACATAAAGAAAATGTTCCTTATACCCAAGTTTTGTGGACAAACAGTTCTCTCCTCTACATGGACATCTTCCCACATGTGTACATCTCATGGAAGATTTTAATGCAAAGCTGATAACCACAAATTTCCTCATTTATTGAAGAGAAGGAATGGAAAGGGATGAAATATTCTAGAAGCAATAATGGACAACATTCAAATACTGTGTATGACTGTTTAGAATAGAATAGAGTAGAATAGAATAGAATAGAATAGAATAGAATAGAATAGAATAGAATAGAATAGAATAATTTCAGTTAGAAGGGACCTAGAATGATCATCTAGTCCAACTGCCTGACCACTTCAGGGCTGACCAAAAGTTAAAGCATGTTATTAAGGGCATTGTCCAAATTCTTCCTAAACACTGACAGGCTCGGGGCATCGACCACCTCTCTAGGAAACCTGTTCTAGTGTTTGACCACCCTCTCTGTAAAGAAATGCTTCCTAATGTCCAGTCAGAACCTCCCCTGGCTCACCTTTGAACCATTCCCACATGTCCCATCACTGGATACCAGGGAGGAAAGACCAGCACTTCCTTCTCCTCTTCCCCTCCTCAGGAAGCTGTAGAGAGCAATGAGGTCACCTCTCAGCCTCCTTTTCGCCAAACTACACAAGCCCAAAGTCCTTAGCCATTCCTCAGAGGACATGCCTTCCAGCCCTTTCACCAGCTTTGTTGACCTCCTCTGGACACATTCAAGGACCTTCACATCCTTCTTAAATTGTGCGGCCCAGAACTGCACACAGTACTCAAGGTGAGGCCGCATCAATGCTGAATACAGCGGGATGATCACCTCTTTTGACCAGCTGGTTACGCTGTGTTTGATGCACCCCAGGATGCGGTTTGCCCTCTTGGCTGCCAGAGCACGCTGCTGACTCATACTGAGCCTGCTGTTGACCAGCACCCCCAGATCCCTTTCTGCAGGGCTGCTCTCCAGCCACTCCTCTCCCAATTTAGACTTGTGCCTGGCTTTACTCCATCCCAGGGGCAGAATCTGGCATTTGGACTTGTTAAATTGTCCCCTTAATCATTGCTCAATGCTCCAACCTATCCAGATCCCTCTGCAAGGCCTCTTGTCCCTCAAGAGAGTCAACAGCACCTCCCAGTTTGGTATCATCAGCAAACTTGCAAATGGTGTATTCAACTCCTGCATCCAGATTGTTGATAAATGTTAACAAGCCAATTGAGTAACTGATGAAAAATGAACAATCACCTACACCATTGAAATCAGAGCTTCTTCAGGCTCAGAACTTCTGAAAACAAACTACATGTTTAGATGCTTGAGTATGAATTTATAGGCTTGATTTTACCCTTTTGTCTAAAAATACAAATACAAATAGGAATAGGGCACTGTTCTGTTCATTAAAGCACGCAAGGTGGACTCTGGGAGTAGATAAAAAAATAGCAATGTGTCTTTTTTGGCTGCATATCACAGACAGAAGTAGGGGTCTCTCAAAATCAGATCTGAGCTGGATCTGCAGTGGTGGGCACTGGGCAGCTCGCACAGGCTGTAGAACAGCCCTCAGAGGGACTCAGGCTCACACCAACACTCATCATTACTTTTTAGTAAAACACACCTTAAGATTTGTAAAGGCATTATTTAGTTAGTAAGATGTTTTGAAAAGGTTTCTTTGATTGTCTTTGTCCCTTCCTGTCTAGACCGCCTAATGAAAGTAAACATGAAATGCTGTAAGTCTTGTGTGGCAAAGTTCACTGTTTTAGGAATTTTTTTCTCCCCCAGTCCACAATTTTCAGTCCATAACAGAGTACAATTTCCCTTTGCACAAATGTTTTTTTATCATGCTATGGCAACATAAAGAGTTCCCTGGGCTATATGAGAGATGGCTTTAACTGGCTTATATTCTAACTTGTCAAGATGGAGCATGTGGGAAGGAAAAGAGAAAGGAAAGTGACAAAGTGTGTTCGCACAGGCCCTGGGAACAGAATCTGGATTCCCTCAGTGCCTTATCTGTGTTCCATCTTAAATCTAGATAATCCTTTCCAGAGACAGGAATTCGTAGAATTTTACCCATGGAAAACCCATCCTAAGCCACCCTGGAGGACACTGGGAGGACAGATTACTTTTTCTCTACCTGGTCCATTTTTTAGAGTATTAGAGATCTTAATGAAATGTTAATGCTTAAATATGGACCTTGATTTTGCAAATACTCCTTGCAAATGCAAAGCCTCCACACCTGTGAGTAAAGACAAGTCTGTGTCTAGGCACTAGCAGAAGCAAAACATTTTTTTCATTTACTGTGCTGGTTTTGGCTGGGATAGAGTTAATTTTCTTCATAGTATCAAGTATAGGGCTATGTTTTGGATTTGTGCTGAAAACAGTGTTGATTACACAGGGATGTTTTAGTTACTGCTGAGCAGTGCTTACACAGAGTCAAGGCCTTTTCTGCTTCTCACCCCACCCCACCAGCGAGGAGGCTGGGGGTGCACACGGAGTTGGGAGGGGACACAGCTGGGACAGCTGACCCCAACTGACCAAAGCGATATTCCATACCGTATGATGTCATGCTCAGCATATAAAGCTGGGGGAAGAAGGAAGGTGGGGATGTTCATAGTGATAGCATTTGTCTTCCCAAGTAACCGTTATGTGTGATGGAGCCCTGCTTTCCTGGAGATGGCTGAACACCTGCCTGCCGGTGGGAAGTAATGGATGAATCCCTTCTTTTGCTTTGCTTGTGTGCATGGTGTTTGCTTTACCTATTAAACTGTCTTTATCTCAACGCACACGTTTTGTCACTTTTACTCTTTTCATTCTCTCCCCCATCCCAGCAGCGGGGAATGAGCGAGCATCTGTGTGGGGCTTGGTTGCTGGCTGGGGTTAAACCACAACACTACCAACCCACCTGTAGGTAAAAAGACTAGATTACTCAGTGGTGGGTTTTTGGTCTGTTTCTTTGTTAAACCTATTCCAATTAAACTTTTAAATCATCCAGTTGACAGAAAAAATAATTAAAAAAAGGATCTCAATGATTTTGAATTACTGCTTATTCTAAAATATGCCAATCGTCCTTTCAGCTGCAAGGTTTGTTTGCTTTTGGTGATGGCTTGAAGAGTCAGAAATTCATTTTTGTGCCCCTCCAGAAGATTTTGTCAACTCAGAGTCGAGGATATTTGCCATAGCTGTGGAAGGGGAGGGATAAATATTAGTCATTTGTATCATTTCTCCCCTCTGGATGAAAAGAACATCATAGCTTCCAGTATCTGGTGGACGTAACCTTTTCAAGTAAGGACAGTCACACAATCAGAACGCCAAATGCTGGTATAATTTGGATGATGCATGACATCTGTACATAAGTAGCTGGCCTCTGGAAACATTCGATACGTAGAAAATAGATTTGCAATTGTAGTTTCCTTATTTGCAGTGTCAAGTATGCAGCAATATAAAAATATGCTCATTGAGATAAACTGTGAAAAGACAAGGCAAAAGAGCATAGAAAGCTGAGTGGAAATACACTGCACAAGCAATGCATCAAAATTATGTTCTGAAAGACCTGTTTACTAGTACTGTATGAGTTCATGTATATTTACATAGGTATGCTTTTCTCACCAGAGAGTACGACATTTCTTTTTACAGAGAACTTTCTTGTTCTGAGTATGACACAAACATGGTTAAGGGAGTAAAAACGTAATATGGGATCTCAGTTCTCCAAGACAGCTTGCATGCTATTTCTCAGACAGAAATATAGTAGCACAGGAGTAACTACAGAACATGTTTTATTCATATACAGCAAATCTGATTAAAACAAAATAAATTTCACTGATTTTGTATTAAGTTTTAAACTCTGCAAAAATTCCATGTAATTAATACTGCTCACGGGCTTAGAAGAAAATATGTAAGACTTAGAAGAGGGGGAAAAAACAACCGAGTGTGAAAAGCAAATCTTGTAGCAGCAGAACAGAAAATATAGTGAACTTGTCATCATGAACTTTTGGTAAAATGTTAAAATCAGCTTAAAAGCTTGTCTACCAAACACTCAGACAATCTTAAAAACCTTTAAAATTCCTAGCAGTATTCCCTAGAATTAATTTGGTTTGGATTACTATTGAAGTCTTTCCAGGCAAATGAAATTATTTTGCAATACTTCAAGGTTGGGGTTTGGGGTTTTTTTTGGTATTTGTCATAGCCAGCAACTAAGCACCATGCAGCTGCTCGCTTATTCCCCACCCCCAGTGGGATGGGGGAAAGAATCAGAAGAGTAAAAGTGAGAAAACTCGTGGGTTGAGATAAGAACAGTTTAATAATTGAAATAAAATAAATAATAACAATAACAACAATAATAATAATAAGTAATGAAAGGGAAAATAATGGGGGGGGGGGGCGGACACAAAACCCAAGAAAAAAACAAGTGATGCAACCACTCACCACCTGCTGACTGACACCCAGCCAGTCCCCAAGCAGCGATCGCTGCTCCCTGGCCAGCTCCTCCCAGCTTTATATACTGGGCATGACGCCATATGGTATGGAGTAGCCCTTTGGTCAGTTTGGATCAACTCTCCTGGCTGTGCCCCCTCCCAGCTTCTTGTGCACCTGGCAGAGCATGGGAAGCTGAAAAGTCCTTGACCAGTGTAAGCACTACTTAGCAACAACTAAACCATGAGTGTGTTATCAACATTATTCTCATACTAAATCCAAAACACAGCACTATACCAGCTACTAGAAGAAAATTAACTCTCTCCCAGCCGAAACCAGGACTTTTAAAGTAGTGTAATGGAAAATAGCATAATATTTCTGAAGTATATCTGAAGGTAATATGAGGATTCTAGAATTTTCAGTGTTACACTGGAAAGTATTAAAACACACGGTGAAGAATTCCCTGAGGATAACTTTGAAATTATATTTTACTAACAAAAAAAAAAAATTTTAATTGCAGAAATACAAAGTTCAGCTATTGAATTAAGCGGAACCTGTTACAATGATATTTTAAACAGCTAATTTCCCCATATCTGGCATGCAAACTTAATGTCTGTGCTATGCAGGAGATGCTTGAAGATAAACACTATGCTCACAACTGTTTTTGATGGAAGAAGCCACTGGAGATAGATATGGATTGCCACTTGGTTTAGGCAGAATGAAGATCCTCACAGGTGTCCTGGTTTCAGCTGGGATAGAGTTAATTTTCTTTCTAGTAGCTAACATAGTGCTGTGTTGATATGGTAATAATGTTGATAACACACTGATGTTTTAGTTGTTGCTAAGTAGTGCTTACACTGGTCAAGGACTTTTCAGCTTCCCATGCTCTGCCAGGTGCACAAGAAGCTGGGAGGGGGCACAGCCAGGACAGCTGACCCCAACTGGCCACAGGGCTATTCCATACCATATGGCGTCATGCTCAGTATAGAAACTGGGGGGAGTTGGCCAGGGGGCAGCGATCGCTGCTCAGGGATGGGATGGGCATCAGTTGGCGGCTGGTGAGCGGTTGCATCACTTGGGGTTTTTTTTGTTTTCCCCTGGGTTTTGTTCTTCTGTCTCTCTCGTTATTTTCCTTTTCATTATTATTATTATTATTATTATTATTATTATTATTATTATTATTACTATTACTATTATTACTATTATTAATGTCGATTATTAAATTGTCCTTATCTCAGCCCACAAGTTTTCTTACTTGTGCTCTTCAGATTCTCTCCCCCATCCCACTAGGAGGGGGGAGGGTGAGCGAGTAGCTGCATGGTGCTTAGTTGCCAACTGGGGTTAAACCATGACAATAGGAAATTAAACAGGCTACAGTTTATATAAAAAATACTGCCAGGGACAAGGTAACAGGGATGAAGAGAAGAGGCAATTGCAGAAAATTCCCATTTTGCTTCTGAGTAAAGACGCATACTCATTTCATCTGATACTAGGTACTTTACTGAGGTACATAAGACATAAACATAGTTTTGAAGTTCTTTCATGAAGAAGACAGAGACAATGGTATGAGTTAACAACAGGCATCTCCAAAAGTTAGCTGAGAAAGAGGGTAGCCCAAATTGCCATCTGGAGGTGCATCTTATTAAGATGGGTATGAGCTCCTATGCACCACCCCCTTCACTCTATGGCTGGATCACCTATATGCATATCAAACCTGGCAGGTTTCTTTGCAGTCATGGTTTTAACCGCCTCTACTATGACTGATTCCTTGATTTATTTTTATTAACTTTCAAAATAATATCTTTCCTGGACTACTTGTATGGTTTCTCAAATGTCTGAAAATATTTTAACTTTTTAGTTGCAGTTTACTTTGAATTGCTAGATGATACTATTTTGTGTTTATGTAAGTGTATATTTACATGCAAATAGTCTTTGGTATATTTAATTGCATTGACACAGGAATATCTTCTGACTGGGACAAAGATATGAAATTTCAACAACTCCTAGAATTGTTGGAATTTCCATGGAAAATAAATTGCATTTTTAACAATACTTACTGTCTGATTGTTTTCTTGTCTCTCTCACTTTTGTACTGTGTTTGCAGAGTGAGGATAAAATTGAATAGACTAGAAAAACATAAAAAAGAAATAAGCTAATGATACAATGCTTGTGTTACTGACTCTTCCGCCCATGTTTTCATGTGGTAAAATATCACGGCATTCTGTGCTTTGATTTTAGTGGCACCTGCAAATGTTTTGCTGAAAATAACTTATTTTTTTTTATAAAAAAGAGTATAGTTAGAGTGGAAGGTTCATTTCTAGGAACCCAAGCTTTCACATTTGACTAGGAATCTGTGTCTTGTAAACACATACATACAAATACATACTTATTTGTTATTTATAACAAGCCTCCTCTTTTGCAACTGAAACAGCATGTGGAAAGTCAGCAAGCCCCGACAAATACACAAAACTCAACTTAGCAGAAAACTGAAATCGAGTGAATGGCTTCTTCATTATGAAAAAAGGAGCATGATAAAATATCAGCAATGAATTTTTGTCTATATTGTTTCATCCTTAATATGTCAGACAATAAATCTCATTGGGCTTCACAAAAATTGCAGTTCTAATGATGAATTTTCAGGAAATAAAATTTCATAAGGTTCCTATGATATAAAACAGGACATTGAAGCTTTACTTGCAAAATTACCATCTCACAAGTAACAGTATGACCTGCTACATGGAACAGCAGCAACTAACTCAGTATAGGGTGTAGCCAATACTAGATCAGAACACTGGCTGGTAAAATAGCTGGCAAATAGAAAACAGGATTTAAACAAATATTTTCTTTTTTTTTTTTTTTTTAAACTAGTGGTATCTCTCTCATATGTTTAATGTGCAGAGATGTAGTTAAAGTGTTATAAAAATAGGCATTTCAGTGTTCCTCTGTAAAAACACCTATCCAAGGCCTAGCACAATATAATTCAATTAACTCTATAACAAAGATAAAAGCAATTTAATTAATTAAAGCTTGCCTGTTTTTGGCCAGCTGGCCAGCTAACTACTTCCTAGATTTATTACCCCATTGTTTTTTCTACAGATTGCATAAGGAAAGGTGTGTGAATTGTGCTGAGAAAGTGACACAATGTGACTATTAAGGACTGCAGAGATAGAGCAGTTTCCAGTGTCCTAATGACAAAAGAGAGACCATGTGATCAGCTACCTCTATTTTATAATGTGCACGTTTGGACAGATACCACAAGCTAATAGCAGTGGTCTTCTCATTTGCCTCTATCCCTGCATTTGAACAATTGGGAAAATGAGCTCTCCAAAGTGGTAAAGGTCATATACACTGCTGTCTTACAAATAAGTTGTGGTAAAATTTCTCTGATGCTGCTAACAAGGGCATAGCACATCACTTTTATATAAATAAATGCACACATAATAACACATATTAAAAACACAAAATCAAACCCCTGAGAAAATTAAAAACCTCATTCACCTCACTGGAAGAGGAGAAGTGAACAAACATGAGTAAAGTTAATTATAATAGACAAAAACATGATTATAATAGATAAAACGATGTGACCATGTATTCTGGATGGAATTGTTGTATCTCTTTCTGAGAAACTGCAATTGTGTATGCATGCGCTGCAGGGATGCAGCCCAGGATGAGACACTGCCAAGACTCCAGTTGACTTCAGAGGCTTTGGAGCAAGCTGCTATGTGAGAGAGCCATCACAGGGGCATGTTGGAGAAAGACCAAGCTTCACTTCCCTTCAAACACTCTTAGCATTTTTCACAGACCTTGCATTTGAAGAAAAATGCAAAATATATAGGAAGCTGCAACAGGTGCAGGTGATAAAGATGAGTTACTGTATTAAACAAAACTCTCCACAAGCAGATCCTTTATGAATACTTTTTCTATGAAAGGAGAAATGTTAATGTTAAAAAGTGCTAGAAATTGTTACTTCATCCGTTCTCCATTGTTTTCTTCAAAGCCCATAGTTTATATCTTTCACATTCAATAATAGGTTTTCCAGTTGAGGAACTTGTGGGAAGGAAACACCATATTAGACACAAGTTATAATGAAGTGAGATTCTGGAGTTCAAACTGAAATATTACTTAAAATTTTATTATGAGTCTGTTGGAACTCATACACTAATATTTACCCTCATATATTTTTACACATATATTTACCCTACATTTATTTACCTTCTTTTACCCTGAATTCTCACGTTGAGACCTTAACTAACCAGCAAACCTCAACTCTTTTCAGAAGAAAGGAAATACAGATTTATTAATGGGTGGACTTTTGTTATCATTTGATTTGTGTGAACTTTCCTAGAAGTATTATAGTGATGGAGTTTAGCCAGAGTCCAGTATCTTTAAATTACCTTTGAAGCCAAAGAGCACTCTAGGACCATTTTTAATCATCATACATATTTCTGACAGTGTCCTACATCAATTGATAAAGCATCTGATTTTGAGTTCTTACTAAGCTGACTGGTTTCGTTTTGCACAGAGGAATTTAATAATTAAGTTTCTCTTTAAAGGGAACAAAGATTAAAAAAAAAAAGTTAGAAGGGTAGAAGAGGACAGACAAGCCTGTAATTTATAGTCCTTCATACCTTCTTTTTACACTGCTGGATAAAAATACTACCCAAATTCCTTCTGTCCTACAACAACAACCTAGCATTTTCTACGAATATAGTAAAGTCTCCTTTGTCAGAATGCTTTCAGTAATTTACCTTGGCAAAGCTAGTCTTCTAGGAAGATGTAAGATTTTCCTTGGGCCAGCTGTTAACAGGCTGTTTCAGTGGTAACTGAAATAACAAAGTTTTGGGCATTCAGGTGGACACTTCCCCCCCAAAATATGTGTGCTGGAAGTATGCTCCCATTTCCCCCCCCAGCATTGTAATTTTTTAATAAAAGTCATTCTTTCAGAAATTATGTCTTGTGTATACTGTTAGGTCAAATAGAGCTACTGCATTCCTAGTCTATATTTACACTTTGCTTAACCTCCCAATCTTTCTCATTTTTTTCTAATTATTTTCCTTGCTTGTTACTTGCTCAATTCAATAATCTATTCTGATCACACAGTAAATCCCCTAGCCATTTTTTTCTTCCTTTTGGTAATTTCAGCAATGTCCATGCCTATGGTTGTTCTCAAATTCACAGCTGCATTGTCTTTGGACAGCCCCTATTCACAGAGAAATTGTAAATTGCATGCATTATGTTTTCTGGCTTCTAATCAGACTGCAATAAGAATGCCGGCATATAGGTAGGCAAATGTAGTTTTGCAGAGGATGTGTATGGCACTGACATTTCCTATTTAAGATGTAAATTATCATTTAAATTTCTGGGAACTGAATCAAACTGTATTATGCTATTTGTTTCTAGACAGTCTAAACTTTTTAGACATTGTACTACTGTTGTATTCTAATCAGTGATTCTCTGACCACAGTCAATATCCAAAATCCCGTAACACTCTGAAACAGTACACCTACAATGAAAGTGGTGTGCTCTTCTTCCAGTGCACGTGGTGTTTGTAGGCAGTTGCTGTCTCTCAGTTTTGCTGTTTGCCTTATCATGCAACATTAAGCTAATTCCATCAGATACTCTCTTTTGAATATGATAAAATCCCCAAGTGTGGAGAAATAAAATTAGATGTTTCAAGTGTAGCTGATGGCAATGATAATCTCTGCATTTTCAGCACCACCATTGCACAAACCACATCTTCAGAGTTCAGCCCTGGCATGTTTTAGTAGAAGGCTGGTGGGTCAGCACTACCACTACTTACAGAGATGACGTAGCTGTCATCTCTGTAAAGTGATACAGCATCAGACAAATTCATCGATAAGAAGCAAAAGAAGGGAAGCACACGCTCATTTGGCCTGCTTTCCTACACCTAAGTGGGTTAAAGATCTTGCATTTTCAAAAAGCACTTAAGAGTATTTTGTTGTTATTTGAGAGCATATTGGTCTACACTGCAGACAGCAGCACAGAACTTAGGGAGAGATTCACAGACAACTTCAAATGTGCTACCTTACGTACCAGGAACAACCTTGCCATGACAGCAAAAGTTAAACCATTTCAGGTGACAGAATGCCATACTAAATTATGGGAGATAGCATAGGGAAATGCAGTGTAACTCATCTGGGTGGTGGAAGCACAGCCAGAACAGAATGCAGCGCAGCCCTTGCAGCATGCCCAAACAGCAATGTGAGGAGGTGGCTCAGCAGAACTAAACTGGGTGATGCTACATCTATACTGTTGGCAGAAATGAAACTTGTTCATGCTTGAAACTAGGTCAGATAAGAAAAAGCTTAAAGATAACAATCAATAACCCTAGTATTTCTATATGTTTAGCTTTCGTGCACAAATAGGTTTTGAAAATTATATTATCATTTAAGTCTGTTGGGTTCATTTGAAAACTCTAACCAGCAACGTCTGCTCAGATACTGTCAATATAGGTGGTTCTAGAAATGAGAAAAAAGGTCTGTATGAGGAGAATTACATTAAATATGTGCTCAAATCAAGCAAAAGATTTAGTCTTGCTATTATAGTCATGTTTTATTTACTTGCTCTTATTAAGTGAAGATTGTGAACTCATACAAGACAGTTCTCTCCAGTAAAGGCCGCTAGTTGAAACTTTAATTCAGGAAAGCTCCTAATTACACACTTAGGTTCATTTTTGTTCATGACTGCATGTAAAGCTGCAAAACCAAGCTGATTTCTTGATTTACTGCATTTCTAAAACAATATCTAAAACAGTTTAGGTATGTCTAACAATATTTTTAAAGGTATAGTTAGTTAAAAAATGAAAAAAAGTAATTGTCAAGGTGCACTACTTTTATTTTAGCACAAAATTAAACTTATCTTTCTTAGAAGTTAAAAGAAATTCTGAGTTAAAAGTTGCTGCAAAAAGAAAACCAAAGTGAAGAACCATGATTTTTTCACAATGTTACCAACTCCCTACAACTGATAAAACCCCATAAACTTCATTAGCATTTATTAGCAACAAATTTTTTAATCACTGCTTTCATATTCTTTGATTAAAAAGTGAAAATCTACAGTTTATACCTAAATCACCTTGGAAGTTGTTACATAATTTCACTTAAAGCAAAGCTGGTATAAGAAGTTTCTACTCCCTATCTTTCTGCTGAATGTTATTGTCTCTTCATGATATCAAGAGATTACATGTCTGTGCTATAAAGCAAACTGGGTCTCCTCCTACCACTCAGTTTTACTTTCCTTTATTTATTTATTTAGTTAGTTAGTTAGTTAGTTCGTTTCTTTAAACTTGGGTAGTTTCAGTGATAAAGTTAGTGAGGGATCACTCAAACGCCTAACCTGTCAAAACAGGTTGGGCTTTACCCAACAATGTAGCGAGGAATGCTTCAGACTATATAAATGATTTACAAAATCCTTGAGGTATTCTCATGTGGTGTGTCTGTACAACAGTGTATTTTAACTGCATTGCAACTGTATTTTAATAATATTGTGTTTTTTTACAGTAACAGTCAAAGTTACAACTACCTCCCTAGCCTTATGTCTGTGAAATAAGAAAAAACATCTAGTAGATGGATTTATTTGTAATATTTAAATATTTATTAATAAGTAATATTAAACTAAGCACATCATTTTTTTAATAGAAATTTCATTTCTAGTATATACAGTATTAGTATGTATTAGTATGCTAACAGGAGTAAAAAAATTTGCGATATAGTTTCAATGCTATATTTTTGCTGTTCCTATTTCTAATCTTATTCTGACTGTAAGAGTTTATTTGTAGGAATCTCTGCTTAGAAGTAAAGAACTGTCTTAGTAGTAAACCAAGAAAAGTAAAATAAGAGAAGGAAACCTATGAAATTACAATCTCCATTTCATTCCATGCAACACATTAAGAACAACCCTACTGAATTATTCTGGTGAACTGCTACTTAAGGCTCTCATTCTTCTTAATGATCAGCAACCTGTAACTGGACCATTTCTTTTTATAGGTTTGGGGTTTTAAGAAGTATGTTGTCATGTCAATGAATATGGAATCATCCACTATGTGTACATGTCAAAACAACTCTGCAGAAACATAGAAACTTGTTCTGAATGGGAGGTTTGCCCAGAGGAGCACTTTGGATCCCTGAATAGAATTTGCTTCTGGGAGTCATGTATTTTACATGAATAGGTAGTTTCAGGAATGATACATTAAATAAAGTCTATTCATTTTTTAGCATGCATTCCTTTTTTCTTTTGGTTATACCAAGGAATTGATTTGATGATTTTATGTTTTAAACATTATTTGCTTAGGAGGCGTTTTCTATGGCCTGCAGAGCCCAAAAAGAAACTGAAAATGACGGGATTGTCAAGAAAACAAGTTTTGTGACCTAGTTCAACCTTTGTTTTCATGCAGTGCCACATTTCCGTGTTCTCCATGGACACAAGATATGCAAAATTGCCAGTAGCAGCACTTTTTTTATTTTTTTAATGGAAAGATATTTGAAATGTCCTTATAAAGCACCTCAGAACAAAAGGGCAATTAAACAGCAATGATAGAATACCCTGGCACATAAAAGAGAATAATATTTAGGTTATCAATATGTTAAGAGTAAATTCGGCAGGGATACTGGGACAACATAGGAGGCATTGCAAATTATATTAAAATACACATATTTCTATCTCCATGAAGTCCTGAAACATTGTCTCATAAAAACATTACATTTTTGTACCACAAAAGAAGTCTGACTTTTAGCCCATATTTTTAAACATTATATACTATATGCCTCTATATTATCATATCCTCTACACACAGAGAGGCAATGTTATTGAAGTTATTTAAGCATATTCTGATAAGACTACTGACATAGTTACACAAACCTGTAAGAGCTTTGGTGGATGAGATTGCAGTATATTTCATAGTTGCTAAAAATGTGGTTATAAAAACTGAAAATTACTTGCATTTTCCAAAGCTTTAAATCAAAAAGTGACATGGATCTATGATGTATCCCTCTACTTCCACTGCCAACCTACCTTTTGTCCTTTGCCTGTAAGGTGTCTCAGGGCCTATCCACTTCAAGCAGTTTGCTCAAAGCCCTTGAGGGGTATCTGGTGGCACTGTTGCTGTGCCTAAGGGTTATTAACATAAACTCTGTGTGTCATTGAATCTACAGACCATGAAACTTAACTGTGCTATCTATTAGCTAGTGGAAATGTCAACTCACTTTTGAAGAACAATTGTGTCAAATTAGCAACCTAAAAGTAGAAGTCTTCCTTCCAGTTTTGCTAGAGTAGATAAACTTTTTTTTGCATTTTGCAGTCTATAATTTATTGGCATTTACAGTTTTAGAAGATTAGCTAGCATTAAGAAGTCTATTTTAAATTGCAGGGAGGAAAAGACATAGCTGTGGAAGTTAGCAGCTTGCTCTACTTATATTAGTTCACATTTGTACTGCAGCAGGCACAGTGAATTATTTTTGCAGCCCGCTTTTTGCTGCTCACTTTTGTGGTGGTTCCACAGCCCTTCTTTCAAACACAGTCACCCCTGCACAGTAACATGGTTAGTGTATGCCTAGGCAAGTTATGCATGAATGCCTGGTCACATGGTGGGTGCTTCCACAATGCACTGATGAGCCAGGGACAAATCTGTGGTATGTGACCAAAGCATGCCTGGTGGCAGAGCATTTTGCTGCTACTCCTGTCATGACTTAGACCACAACATAGCTTGTCGTGAGGTGGGCATATGACATTAGCACTGCATGACCTTCAAAATCCTCCATGAGAAGCCGTGTAGCACACCTCTCAAGACAGTTTAGTGCCATAGGGTGTTAAGAGTCCTCACTTGTCATCCTAGGTGATCTGTAGCTTTCAGATGCAATTTTTCCAGCTGGGTTGGCTTGCCTGAAGATTCTTTTCAGCCTGCCTGAAGATTCTTTTCCCCCAAAGATCCTAAAGGGGTTAAGGACTAATGATAAGTAGGTGAATTGCTTCTGGTCACTGGTTACTCCAGGGTCATTTCAGCTCACCTCTTGTCCTACTAGGCTTACTGATCATGCATTATACAGCAGAGGTGCACAGCTAAATCCTTTTCCACACCCCAGGAAATTTGTATTTGGCTGTCAGATGCCACCACCACAGCAGTTCATCTATTCCCTTGCTTCTCTTGAGTGTGTCTAAAAAAAAGGGCAGCTAAGAACAGGTTGCATGATTTTTTTCTGTCTCTGCAAGCTAGCTGCCAAACCTCACTCTTTTGTTATGAGGAGCAAACCAGGAGACACCTGTGTACACATACAATAAACCCCATGCTTTAGGGAGCCCACATGTTCACCACACATGCAGAACAACCTTGCTGTTTGGGCACAATAGGTATACTGATGAGGAACAGGAAGGCTGGAGCATATGTCCTTCCCTGCTAATAAAAAGAACTATGTAGACTACCTAACAAGAAGGCCTAGGCAATACTGATAGGCTGCATCACAACTAGCATTTCTGCAGGGGGTTGAAAAAGATGACGCAAACAGTAAGTAATAAAAACAAATACCAGATGATAAACATAGGTTTTCCTTGTTGAAACTAAGATCACAATTATCCTGTAGATAAGGACAGGATTCAAGCATCTCCTTTTGCTAGTGTATTATCAAAACATTCTAGAGTTTCCCAGCTTTAAAAGTTCACTATATCATGAAACATTAATGATACAGATACAAGAAAAATTATTAAAAATTATTCTTCCATGCCTGTTAATGACATAAATAATCAACAGAAAAGATCACTTGTTACAGCACATTGAAAATGGGCAAAATCACAGCTGTTATGTGTCAGACGAAGGAGAAAATATTCTGTTCCTTTCCTCATTTTCATTGTGTCTTTCTCCTTTTTCTTCACCACATTTTATAAATTATAATATATTTCCATTAAAAAGACAGAAAAAATATTTTATCTATTTTAACGTAAGAATTTTATTTTAATACCTCTCTATGTTAACATAAGAATGGCTTGCATTTGCTTGAGCCCAAAGCTTGCAAACAGTTACTTGCGTGTTAACTCTACTGCTGTTAAAACAGGACTACACATACTCGTTAAGGCCATGAATCACTGCAGCATCATGCTTTTACCTAGCAAATAGTGCAAGAAAATTGAGAATTTAAACTACATTGTGTCCCATGTAGTTATGCATCTATCTCCACGATCTTACTTTAAAATATTTATGTTGTAGAGTAAGGAAAACAAATTATGTGCATCCCACACATAAAGAGCAGAAGAGTACCTCAGTCTTTTTTATATTTAAGATTTCTCTAGTTGGTCAATTTGCTGTAACAGTGATCCTGGACAGCATGGAAATACAGCTCTGCAGGGAAAGAAAGAAGCCAGATGAGGTCAGAAAAGCTATTTTCTGGTGAATCTCATCTTTATTTCATCTCTTGTCTATCCCCTTTAGTAAAGGTGATGCATCATGTTCCAGTCCTTTTCTAAAATTGCATTAAGAAGCTTTTATACAAGGTTTGAAACTGTAAACATTTATTTTTACATAACTAATGTGTTATTATAAAAAAATGTTCTGGTCAGTTTTGCTTGTTACTCTTATTATGTCATGGAAATACCACAAATAAATGCATATGAATTTCATACTACAGTAATCATGCTCAGAACATGTGCAGTATAAAACCTGTGACATGCAATTGAACTTTTGTACTCTGTCTTGCTGATGAAATGTGAATCTATTCACAGCAATAGCCATATCATAATATCTAAATCATTAATAATAATTGTGTAATTAATGGCAATAGATTTTTCTTTAGCAGTAGTTTAAAAACTGTATAGGGAATTATAACATAAGTTTACCAACCACCCTCAGGAAGATTTAGACAAAGGCAAAAAAACCTCATAAAGTTAAACAAGCTTGTAAAATACAAGCTTGTGAAATCCTGACATGAATCTGAAGATTTCTGTCTACTTTCTATAATGTCCTCCTCCGCAAGACCAAGCAGTATGCCCAAAGCAAGCTGAAACTGGTGAAGTATGGTACCTCTTCAGGAGAAAAGGACCTTATCTCACATTCTTATGTTTTTCAGAGTGTCAGATTGGTTAAGACAACGTCTTCCACGTTAGACTGTACCTGTGGCATACTTTTATGGTAACAAAAGTTAATATCCTGAAGAAAAGAAGTTCCAATGTGACTTTGCCTGATTCCTATCCTGAAAAAACATGGTCTTTCCAGCTTTGGAGAGGCTACTTGTAGTGCGCATTCTCGCTTGGTTTTATACCCTTCCTTATCACAGTGTTGGATCTGTCTGCAAAAGATGGACAGGTTGTAGGTATCTTCCTTCATCTTTATACACTGTCCCAGGCTAAGAAGCAGTCTGAATCTTAACAAGTTTAGCCTACAACTATGTAAATGTAAGATATCCATTGTGGGATTGTTTTACCAGATCATTAAAAAACTTAGGCAAACTTTTAACTATTTGGAGCTGAGAATTCCCTGGTTTTGATGGAAAATTTTGTAAAGCACATTGTAAGATAAACATGCTTTCTACTTTGTTTTACAGAAGAAGAAAAAAACCAAAACCACTGCTGTTCACTTGTATCTTGCTTGTGTTTCAGAGCAAGAGTCAAAGATTGGCAAAGGAACCTCTTGGTGTTAAGGACATGTCTTTGACTGTTCCTATGGAAAATTAAGCAAGTTGGCTAAATTATAAGGATGTGAAAAACCTGTGTTCACCCATCATCAGGACTGACTTTAAGAACTTGGCAATCAAATTCTCCAAATATGCAGTCTAAGCCTGTAGGGGTTGAGCTGCTTTATTCTGTGAACAACTTGGTCCTGGTTATCAGTATGAAGAGCAAAAAAGTTGCCTCACTGAAGCACACAATGTCTCTTTGCTGGTAGCCAGGCTGCATGGGAGACAGGGAAATGAGGGGTAGACCTGAGAGAGGTGAGACAGTGGTGGGAACAAACTGAAAGTCATAATTAGGACTGAAAGTTGGTAGGAGATACTGGGGATGATACTGGAAGAAGGGAGATACTGGGATGAGAGATTTGAATGTAAGATGAGAACAGAGGAGAGGAATGGAATAAGAAGCAGTAAAGAGAGGAACCAGGTAACTATGAAAAGGACAGACTAAAAAGAATAAGGACAAAGAGAGTGTTGAAGAACAGAAATATCTATTATTACTGTCTCCCAAGCTCTTCCACAGTTGGGAGTAATTAAAGATTCATGAATCTCGGCTTTCCTTTTTCTAAGGGAGCATCCCTGAAACCTCTGTCTTGCTTGTCTCAGGATTTTGCTGTACCTATGCAGGACTTACTTACACAGCCAGCTGTAATAGGTGCTGTCCACTACGAAATGAAGGGATGTCACCAACATCACACTGTTGTCAGTTTCTCAGCTGTAAACATCAGCTGGGAAAGATCTGTGATGAAGATCTTAAGAATTCCAGTCTTGCCAATATGATTCCACTTGGCATACTCTTTTAAATATTTATTTTTAAATAATAATACCCCCCTGCCCCCCATGCTACTTATTGAAAAACTAAAAAAAGTAGCAAACTTGCCAGAATTAAAGTTTCAACCTCAGTTTCTCCTCTTTACATTTTGTAGAATGGTAGTCTTTAATAACAGTAAGAGTAATAACTTTCCTCATTCCTTCTTGCCTGGCTTTTTGGAACAGATTACAAGAGAGAATCCTTAGATGTTCAAAGAGGAGAGTAACAGAAAACACATAAAAAGGAAGGAGAACAACTAAGAGATAGCCAAAAAAAACAGAAACAAGATTTCACATTAAAATATATATGCAAGCAACTAAATAACAAGCTCTGCAATTCCTGGACTTAGTTCTCACTGAAAATACTGAATCTATAAAAAAAATTGTGACACTGTGTGGTCAGAAATCAGCCCTCAGTCCAAGTTAATTAGAATGTTTTCAGGACTTTCTGACAAACAAATGCTTTATATGTTTGTGTTTTTCCCTAAAGTGTTAATCATTTTTATTTTATACTGTCTCCTCAGACTGCTGAAATGTGAAGTTCATTTTCCCATGGGAAGTTATACTTTTAATGTCAAATGTAATTATGTATAAAGAAAAGAAGCCAAGAGAAAGTGTCTATTCAGAGAACTAGGGCAGGCAGACTGCTACTCCTCTAACAGAAAAAAAGTCCAATAAATGGATACTTTGCCCAGCTGTGGAATACTGTCTATGTGTGTTTGAAGACATATTTACTATTAACTTTTACTATTTGCTATTAAGTACTTTAGTTAGTGGGGTTTTTTGGTTATCAGAAAACAGGCAGCACTTATATGCAAAAATAACAATTCAGTTTCATAAATGAAATCTACCTAAGCAGTAATCCATGCCATAGTAAGATCTGATTCCAATAATATTTTGGGAAAATCATCCTGACACAGTTAAAACCAATAGATTTAAAATATGTACTCTCAATAAAACAATTATTAATTACAATCTAAGCTGCTGTAATCTTTAAGGCTAAAAACTGCTCTTTTTCTTCAAATGTCTAATTATATATTTCATAAAAGTACCTGATAAATGCCTTTTTATGAATAATACAGATCTTGTTTTTTTGTATACATGATGATTTGCTCAAGAAGTGAGCAAAGGAGAATTCAAATGACTTATGATTTAATAAAAGTCAGGTTTAAAAAGTATGCCTAGTTGCATATGCATCCAAAAGACCAGTTTGGGAGACTAGCTTCAGATAAATAATACAATACTTGTAGAGTCTTCCATGAAAGATTTACTTTAAGGAAACCACCAAGGAAATTAAATACTTTAAACTATGTTTAAGTACCATGAAGGATCTGACAGACTGAAAGAAAAAAAAAGCCCAAACCCTTGAAAACTCATAGTTAAGATTATCCTTAACTAACCCTCCTGTTCATAGCAATGTGAGCTGGACCGTGTCTTCCTTAACATGAAACTCCTTGATTTTGTTCATTTAAGTCACATTGTTTCTGATGTTTACACAGAGTTTTGGAGTATGTAATATTTATATATGGACTCAATTCCCACATGCTCAGCAGTTTTCTGTAACAGCTGAAGCATTGTCAAGCTTTTACCTCTGCAAATGTTGGCTTTACTCTCTTTTGAGGGCATGGTACTGTGAAATCTAAGTTTTCTAGGGTATTAAATTGATGTGCTATTTCATAATGCACATCCCTCTAAAACATAATTTTGTTGTCTGAATCAAAGGGAGGAAATGGTCATGCTACTATAATGTAGTAAGTTGGAACTATGCTAGAAGGTGGTACCTATGACAGGGTTGATTCCTAGGGAAAGAAAAAATATTTTCAAAGGTCTGATTAAACAGGCAGAAGATTGACCAGGCTCATATTTAACAATCCCTGAAGATGCCAGTTAAGAGTACAGAGAAAATTCAAGCTGTTTAGGCTAGGTAGTTTGCCTTTAGGACAGGGAAGAAAGAAGTGAAGAAAATGTTCAACTGGAACATAGTAGTTAATTCTTCAGACACCTGTATATGCTCCACGGTAGATTTCAGTTTAGATCACTCACCTTAACTGAGATAGAAAAAGAGCCATTAAAAATGCCTTGAAAACCAAAGACTTCAGCATACTCTCTGTTCAATAATATTTGAAAGACAGACTCATTAATTCAAACCAGAAACTTAGTTCACTGCACCAACAAAGTACAATTTAGGGAGAGGAGGAATGGTTTTAACCTAACCATAAATTCAAAATTAATGTTAATCCATCACACTAAGTTGTAGAAGAAAACAAAACACAAAATCTTAGAGCTGGAAATTCCTGTACCACAGGTCTGTGTTTCCTTAAGGATCACTGTAGCCACAGTTCCATAGAGTCACTTTGTCTCAGCCTCCTCCTTTTTAAAATTGCATTTCACCTCTCTATGTTTCAGTTCCATTTATAAGTACGGTAATAAGTGATTCCTGGATAATGCAAGAATCAGCCAAATAACTCTTTCAGAGAAAAGAGATAGTTTGTAATAGTTCATTTTCTTGACAGGCCTCTATTATTACAGAGTCCAAGAGTCTTTATTTTTAATATATTTATCCTACCTATTTCAAATTGTGGAATGTTTGCTGTTATTCAGTCTTTTCCTGTAGAAAGCCAACACACAGATGACTAAATTCACAGTTCTACTGCTTAGCAGAGTCATAGCTATAGCTGTTGAACTACTGGCTCCCATTCAGCATTAGATATGAATCTGGGTTCATGAACTTAGCCATATTTCTGATTAGCCAGACAACCAGTATTAGCCTACTGCATATGGAGAATAAAGTGGCAGTAAAAATACAGAAGTCAGCAACCTTCAAATGCCCACTACCTCACCTCACAGTTCAGTAAAGCCAAATTGACAGCAAATATCACAGTCTGGGAGGGATGCTCAGCCTGAGGTATTGTGTGTGGTCCATGCCATCTGTGGGTCATAGATACAGATGCTTAGCTCTCAAGAGGTTGCCCCATGCAACAGGATTGCTCATAGGACATATATACTTATTTGTTGCATGTCCCCCATCTTGCCAACATATCTGGGTTCTGCACCAAGGGGAAGGAGCTTCTTTTTCATGCCCTGTAAGCCACTGTGGAGTATCACAGGAATTTTATCATAGTTGTCATCTGGTCCAAGTGGTCTGCCAGAGAACATGATCCTAGCACTTTTCATGTATCGTTGCTGTGTGAAGCCAGTAGCATAACCATGTTGCTGGGAATGGTTGGCAATCTCTCCTACCCCTTGATGGCCTGGCTGATGAATCTGAGCACGGAGCATGATGCTCTGGCTCTTGAAGCCCTGACTAGTGCCAGGCGTCCTTCAGCAGCTACCGCAGCAGCTGCAGAGCAGGGGTTGACTGTGCTTCTGGTTGCCAACAGTTCTTGCCATAAGAACTGTATTTCCTGACCAGGTTACCGTTTACCTATTAGATACTGCATATTATCTAAAAAGTAGAAAACCAGACGTATCTGCATATTGAAAGGATCATCTCCATGACTCTCTGTATTTACATCTTCAAGGATGAAAGGTTTTGTGTGGGAAGAAATATTAAGTAGGTCCTGGTGAGGCAGTGGATATACAGAAAAAGACCAAGGGCAATCAAAATGGCAGTTATAAGTGAGCTCTGTGCCACAGTGCTGGGATACTCTCTGCACTTGTGTCAGACTGCATAGGTGAGTCCAAAGCAGTGCTCCTTTTTGTGCTGCCTGAGAATGAGAACCTGGCATCTAACAAATTGCTTTATCGACTTATTCAATTTTGCCATATTTTTCTCCACTTTTTTTCCCTGTTCAAGACAGTCCACATTTTGTCTGAGTACTCTTCCTTGATCCTGTCATCTGGGGTTGAGATCTAAGGCAGATACTTACAATTTTAAAATAAAGCCTATGACTTTAATACTTTAATTCTTCGTCTACCTGTAATGTCATAATAAATTATTATTTGCACTTGTTGCCTATAAATGTGGTTTCTGGGGGCTGTAGTAGAAGAATGAGCCATTTTGTTTGGTTGCTCTGTTGATAAAATTCTCTACCTGATTATTGATTCACTGTTCTTTTATATAGAAGAACTACTGCACCTGTGTCTGTGCATGCTTTCTTAAGCTTGTGGCTATGTTGTCCAGGAAGAAAAATGGACTGCATTGCACTTTTCTGCATAATAAGCAAGGATGTGGTGAAGAAGAAAGCAATTGCTTCACTGAGAGGAAAGCACTGGAAAGGGAGAAATGGTTCTTTTCAGACAGCTTTGCTGACAGACAAAGGAAAAGGAAGAATTTTGCTGGTGTTAGAGGAGAAGGAAGTCACCATTGACATAGTGTCTGCTCCATAGGATTGTCTCCAGGGCTTTTGATTAAGAACCACATGAAAAAGGAAAGAACCAAGAAAACTCATCAACAATGTGACTTCCTGCCAAATGTGTGGGCCAGGCATAATCCCTTACCAGCTTCTTCCTTGAAAGTAGAAAAAGGTCATTCTGGGCTATTCACATAGGAACATAAACTCCAATACAGAAATGCAGATCATAACAAGTATTTCTGAAATCCTGTCAGTAATCCTGTGACCTGACTCTTTCAGATCTGCCTTGTCTAGGTCCACCATTTCACTGCTACTGTTGAGCAAGAAGCGCTAGTAACCTCAGATGAAAGTGGTACCCAAGTTATTTTTGCACGGGTCAGGTGCCACTGACGATGCCAAGAATCTAATACAACTCTTGGAAATGGGTTTGCCTTAGTTTTGGAACAGTTTTGTTGTCCTTTAACCTTCTTTGAAATGACCTGCAGGATTTCAAGGCATTTCACAAGATCACATCGATGCATCCCAAGGTGGGAAATCCTAGGCTTAGAGACACAGTTGGGAAAAAGTCAAGGGATGGCCCAGTCAAGTGACTGTGCAAATGGTCAGGGGGTTGAAAGCACAGCAGACTCCTGGGCCAGGTTTAAAGAAATTAATGAAAGATTACCCAGCACTTGCTCTAATAAAGTAGATTAGAACAAGACTCAAGCCTCAGGCTGTCAATAAACCATCTGGCAATTAAACATGTGGGAAGCCCTGAGTTTGGAATGATGGAGAGGGAAAGAATGAAGGAGAACCACAGCTTGTGAGATCGTAATTTGCTATGGTGATGCTATGGTGTTGCAGGGTGTCCTCAGAACAAGTGAAAAATCTGCAACAGCGACAAATCTCCAACTCAGAATTTTGGCGTGTTCAGATTTGAACTGCTGAAAGTAATTTCTGCTTTCTCTTTAGCATTGTTATGTGGACAGTTTTCAGTCTGTTTCACTATTTATGTCATCTTGCTTTTCCGTGGATGTAGGGGTTTAAATAGAATTAGGAGACAAACAGGGATTTCCAGAATCAAATTGATACCTAAAGTGAAACAACACTGTCCCTTCAAGATTTAGGTTAAAGTGCTGAGGTCTCTTATTTGACATATGTAAAAATATTGCTTAGCTGACACTTAACCAGGTAGATACCTAGTTTTTTTCAGCTTTGCTCCTTCATTTTTAATGTTTACTTTATAAACTGGTTCTTTTAACTTAGAAACATCATTGTATTCTGGAGAAATCTTCTAATTTTTAAAAATGTCATCCCTGTAGGTACGTAGACACTAAAATATGCTTCTAAATAACAAGAAACATGAGAGAAAAATAATCTGTGTAATTTGATGGGTGATACCAGTAATAGATTGCTAAAAAATTCAGATAATTGTTATTAATAACTTAACCTTTCTGCTAGTTAGACATATACAGGATATGCAGTATTAAATGAGCACTATTTATTTATTATGTCAGATTGGTTGACTTACTGAATCGTGCTTTAAACTGATGAACTTGGGGACTGGGGTCCAAAACTGTGACAATTGTGTACTCGCAAGCAACAGGGCGAATAAACACACCTACTGGAGTAGTGAGGAATGCCTCCCTGCCCTCCAAAAAGGTTCTGCCAAAAAGGTGAGACAGTTGACATTCCAACAGAAGCATTTCTACACCAATGCATGCAGCATGGGTAACAAACAGGAAGAGCTGGAAGCTACCCTTGCAGCTAGAAAGCTATGATCTGGTCACTATCACTGAAACTTGGTGGGATGAATCACATGATTGGAGTGTTGCAATCGATGGCTATAAACTGTTCAGGAGGGACAGGTGTGTGGGGGGTTGCCCTCTATGTTCAGGAGGGACAAGGAAAGAAAGGTGAGGAGGTTGCCCTCTATGTAAAAAAAAGCTGTCATTGAAAAACAGGATGCACAGGTCTAGAGCTTATGGGTGAAAATTAGATGCCAAACCAACAAAGGAAGCCTTATGATAGATGTTTACTAAAGGCTACCTGATCAAGAAGAGGATGTTGGTGAACCGTTCTTTTTCAGCTACATGAAGTATCCTGTTCACAGGCCTTTATCCTGACATCTGCTGGAAAAACAGCACACCAAGCTGCAAGAAGTCTAGGAGACTCTTGGAGTGCATCAAGGATAAATTCTTAATCCAGGTGATAGACAGCCCAACCAGAGGAGATGCTGTACTGGACCTGTTGCTCCCCAAAACAGAGGAACTTACTGGAGAGGTCAAGACTGGTGGTAGTCTGACCTGCAGTGATCATGCCCTGGTGGAATTAATGGAATATTAAATGGTGGAATTAAGGGATGTAAGCCAGGTGAAAAGTTTAGTCAAGGCCCTAAAATTTAGGAAAGCAAACTTTCAGTTATTTAAGAAACTAGTGGATGGGACGCCCTGGGAAACTGCCCTCAGGGATAAAGGAGCAGGACAGAGCTGGAAGCTCTTTAAGGACATTTTTCTTAGAGCACAAGACCTCTTGATTCCCATGTGCAAGAAATCAGGCAAGGAAGGCAGGAGACCAGCATGGCTGAGTAAGGACCTCCTGGTCAAACTGAAATATAAGAGAGAAATGCACAGGCAGTGGAACCAGGGACATACTTCCTGGGAAGAATGTAGGGACGCTGCCTGGGAGTGTAGGGACAGAATCAGGAAAGCTAAGGCACAGCTGGAGCTAAATTTGGCAAGGGATGTGAAGAATAATAAGAAAGGCTTCTACAGATACGTTGCTCAGAAAGGGAAGACAAAAGAAGTTGTACCCCCACAATAAATGAGACAAGGTATCTGGTGACAACTGACATGGACAAGGCTGAGGTACTCAACAACTCAAGGCAGGGACTGGAGGAAAGAAGTCCCACCCATCATAGGAGAAGATCAAGTTCGAGACCATCTGAGGAACCTGAATGTACACAAGTCCATGGGACCAAACAAGATGGCAGATGTAGTTACTAAGCCACACTTCGTTATATTTGAAAAGTCATGGCAATCAGGCAAAGTCCCCAGTGATTAGAAAAAAAGGAATATTGCACCCATTTTTAAAAAGGGTAAAAAGGAGGACCCTGGAAGCTACCAACCAGTTAGCTTCAACTCTGGGCCTGGTAAGGTCATGGACCAGATCCTGCTGGATTCTTTGTCAAGGCATATGGAAGACAGGAAGGTGACTAGAGACAACCAACATGGCTTCTCCAAGGACAAATTGTGCATGATTAATTTGGTGGCCTTCTGTGATGCAGTGACTGCACTGGATAAGGATGGTGGATAAGGGAAAAGCAACTGATGTAATTTACTTTAACTTCTGTAAGGCCTTTGATATGGTCCCCCACAACATTCTTGCTGCTAAATTGGAAAGACATGGGTTTGATGGGTGCACTGTTAGGTAGCTAAAGAATTGCTGGATGGCTGCATCCAAAGAGTTGCAGTCAACAGCTCGATGTCCCAATGAACATTACTAATAAATGGTGTTTGTCAGGGATGTGTATTGGGATCAGTACTGCTTAGTATCTTTATTAATGACATACACAGTGGGACTGAGTGCATCCTCAGCAAGTTTGCGGATGACACCAAGCTGAGTGATGCAGCTGATATGCTAGAGGGAAGGGATGCCATCCAGAGAGACCTTGACAGGCTTGATAAATGGACCAGTGTAAACCTCATGAAGTTCAACAAGGCCAAGTGCAAAGCCCTGCACTGGGGTCAGGGCAATCAACAGTATCAGTACAGACTGGGTGATGAGCAGCCCTGCAAAGATGGACTTGCAGGTATTGGTAGATGAAAAATTAGATATGAACCAGCAGTATGCCCAGAAAGCCAATCATATCCTGGACTGCATAAAAAGAAGCATGGCCAGCACGTCAAGGGAGGTGATTCTTCCCCTCTGCTCCACTCTGGTGAGACTCCACTTGGAGTACTGCATCCAGCTCTGGCATGCCCAGCGCAAGAAAGACATGGACCTGTCAGAGAGGGTCCAGAGGATGGCTACGAAAATGGTCAAAGGGCTGGAACACCTCTCCTATGAAGAAAAGCTAAGAGAATTGAGGTTACTCAGCCTGCAAAAGAGAAGGCTCTGGGAAGACCTTATTATGGTGTTTCAATAATTAAAGGAGCTTATAAGAAAGATGAGGAGAAACTTTTTACCAAGGCCTGCAATGACAGGACAAGGGATAAGGGTTTTAAATTGAGAAAGGGTAGATTTAGATTAGATATAAAGAAGAAATTTTTTACAATGAGGGTGGTGAGAGACTAGAACAGGTTTCCCAGAGAAGTTGTGGATGCCCCATCATTGGAAGTGTTCAAGGCCAGGTTGGATGGGACTTTGAGCAACCTTGTCTAGTGATAGATGTCCCTGCTCATGGTAGGGCAGTTGGAACTAGAAGATCTTTAAAGGTCCTTTCAACCCAAAACATTCTATGATTCCATTTTTACCATCCTGATTGTCTGTGGATCATATTTTCTCTGTGTCTGCATAGTGCATTATAACACTTATACAAACAGAATATCATCTATTTGAAGCAGTAGTATCTTTAGATGATTCAACACTTCTCACTAACACAAATAATTAAGCACACCATCAGCTGCAATGGATCCACAGCCTTACTTCATTAAATGCAAGTCTTTTGTTTAAAGCTGTTCTTGTTTTGATAGTCCAGCACTGCCAGAAGGAAAAATGTATTGATGATGTCTCGTGGACATTCCCATTGCCATCCAAGTTGCATTAGGAAAGAATGTCAAATCAATTTTTTTACCAATTACTTGATACCTGTTTTTTTCAGTTGTTTTTTTAAATGCTGTTTAGGTTTTCCCTGTAAAATGGGCTTTTTTCTATTAGAGTCACAGTGCACCAAAGTATTTTTAAAAGTAGAAGAATTGTTATCATTCTGAAGCAAATTTCTAAGCAACAAGTATTGTAATTTGGACCCAAATTTTTTTGTGTTGAATTTTGCCAGCTAGTTCTTTAATTACTTCTTCTATGCTATCACAGAATCACAGAATCACAGAATCATATAGGTTGGGAAAGACCTTTAAGATCATCGAGTCCAACCGTAAACCTAACACTACCAAGACCACCACTACACCATGTCCCTAAGCACCTCGTCCAAACATCTTTTAAATACCTCCAGGGATGGCGACTCAACCACTTCCCTGGGCAGCCTGTTCCAATGCTTGATAACCCTTTCAGTGAAGTAAAATTTTGTAATATCCAGTCTAAACCTCCCCTGGTGCAACTTGAGGCCATTTCCTCTCGTCCTATCGCTTGTTACCTGGGAGAAGAGACCGACCACCACCTCTCTACAACCTCCTTTCAGGTAGGTGTAGAGAGCGATAAGGTCTCCCCTCAGCCTCCTTTTCAGCCTCCATTTCTGCCCTCAGCCTCCTAAGATAGATAAAGATTGCAATGATAAATAAGAATTATAAGCAATGAGTGTGTCACATTTTTCAAATTTTTTTTGCAGAACAACCCTTTGTAAAAGGAACAGAAAGTTATTCTAGGAAAGTATATAATGAAGGAGAGATGATACAAACCAGAATGAAAATAATTATGCATAAGAAATTTATCCTGGGCTAAAATTCAAGCTAACAGGTCATGTATTTGATAAGGAATACAAGGATGGTACATCTTTCATTATGCAAAAGAAAGGATGCTCTGGTAAATAAGCACACTGAAGAAACAATGTCAGATGCAAAATATGCATGTATGGGCATGTGGTGTCCATGTTTTTAGCTGTTTATGTAGGTATGTGTTTAAGCATAGAAGAATTCCTTTTGAACTGAAGTCTTGCTCTACAGCAGACCAAATGAGAAAGCCAAAATATTCTAATTTCTAGTGCCATTTGCACTATCTGCCAGCTGCTATACTCAGTATTACGTACAGGCCACAGCATTATTTGCTAGACTAGTTTGCTGTTTCATTACTAATTGCTTCACATATCCTTTAGAGCAACAATTAAAAGGTGGGCCTTCACCATGCAAGAGCCAACTATTTGAACCACGATCACAACATATTTTATCCTCTGTGCTGGAGGCTGTGCAGTGGTTTGGAAGTTAAGTCCTGGTGCAATCTCTTAAGATTGCCTCAGAGGTAGGGGGGACTAATTTACAAATACCTTTTGCAAATATTTTTTGACACACAAAAAGAAAGAGGAGCAGGGTACTCTTCAATGTGCTGTACTGTTAATTGTTTAAGATATATTTGATATTTGGGAAAAAAGAGAGAAAGAGAGAGAGAAAGAATAAAGACCTGTGTTATCCTCTTTGTAAATAAGAAAATCTTATTGTAGTAAAGTTCACTTATTGATATATCTGACTTTTGACAGTTTCTTATCTGATAGTCCTTTCTTAAATGAGAGATTTTTCTTATGCACAGAGCAGTCAATGAAGGCTCCTTGTCAACCCTGTCAGTTTGCTCATGACAAACCTATAGCAATTTTTACTAAAAAGCTGGTCTACTCACTAAAACCCACTTCTCCATAAAGAATTGAACAAATGTTTTTGTTCTAGCCTAACAAAGTATGCATGAGAGATGAAGGAATGGTTGCTTAAACCACAGAGAATTCCTGAGTTTTCTGGGAAATTTTCTTTAGGATTTATTTTAAATGTTTATGGAAGCAGCAGGAGAAAAAAGTTACCTCTGCCAAATATTTTGTTTAGAATTAACTTTTTATAAAAATGTAAAAAACCTTCAATCTCTACATAAAAACATGTTCATTTGCATTTATATTTACAAAATTTGTTTATCAAGGTATTTAAAATAAATGCTTTTAAAAAAATGAAAACAACCTTCTCTAGCACCACTTACATTCCTTAAACCTTAACTTCTGTGTACAAGTAGTTAATTCATGCCCTGGAGAGAAGAACTTAAATGAGTCAGAAACTGATATTTTGTAAAGTCTACAAAGACCAAAAGTATAACTATTTATTCATCTAAAAACACCACCACCACCAAAAAAAATCTGATGTGAAACATGGGCATAGTTGTGCAGTTCTTTGGTCATTAATGAGGAGTTTTATGACTAAAGAAAGTGTGTTAAGTGAATTCACATCATTATTCATTAACATTTAATGACAGAAATTCCTTCATGATAATTTTATGGGTATTAGTATTTTATGTACAGACAGAACTTGAAGAAACCTTGCTTCAGATTGAATTCTACTTTGTGGAGTGTAAAATGGGACAATTATTCAGTTTGCTTGAACACTAGAATGAATGCTAGTTTGATGTTTCAGTGGCAAACAGCAACCCATCACATGTTAAAAACATATAGCAAAGATTTGAAGAAGGTCCCAGATCACTAATTGTCTTGACAGATCAAAGCTGCAACAAGAGAGCTCTCAGGGAGATGAAGGAATTTACAGAGGATTATTAGATGGCTGCAGGTTCCTGAAAAAACACAAAGAATCAAAAATAATATTGTTGGCAATTACAAACCCTACTTGGTATAAAGTGTGTTTGTATATAAGCCTCTGAGTTCATGTACATAAACAATTACTGTGCGAGGAGAGCACTGCTCTGTCTCCTTTGCCCTTCTCCATAACAGAATGCCAGACTAGCAACTATGGAACTTGTGAATAAAACACCAGCAATGCAGAATTTCAGAATAGAGAATGTACAGTACTGAAAATGGATTTTAGGAGTTCATCTAATACATCAGCTTTTTTCCCCAGAATGCAATTTTGTCTCCTGTTCTTAATTCAAACCCATCTTTTACACTGTTTACTGTAACAGTACTCTTGTACGGTACTGGTCAGTACTACTGTATTCGTACAATAGAGCAATTGACATGAAGGTACTGTGGTGCTAAGTTCCTGAGATTTTCATTCAGGGAATGCCCCTAACCTGTAACAATATAGCTTGAGAAGGACAAGACTGAAACGGATCTTACCCAGATGCCTATAAAGATAAGCACTAGGACAGAAACCTGCTCGGACTTTGGCCAGCAAATCCCTATTTGTTTCTCCACTTGCCTGCCAATACGCCAATACAATTCAGAATTATTGAGTACAGCTAGTGACAACAACCAACACTCAGTTAAAAATATTATTCTATATGTGATTTGCATATATTAATAAAAATTACAAAAGGAAAAGAACTATTATTTTTATAATAGTGCATGACAAGAAATGACATAATGTCATAGCAAGCAATATTTTGGTTTTGAACATCTTTTTTTGATCATATTCTTCCTGGCATAATAATAAATAAAAGGAATATGTATGATGTCTAAACTTCAAAATGTTGTTGAAAATGGGCCTGCATACCTCTGATTAACAGTTTATTCCAGCATTTTTTTTCTATTGTAATTAAATGGAATCTTGTGGAGCAAAAAGCCTCATAACAGTGTTATTAGCATCAGGAAATAGCATATATTTTTCTTCCACTCTTAAATCTGCGTAGTTTATCCTCAGATCTATTTTAATGGTATCTACTAGGAGGAAAAAAGAAGCATTAACCTCCCCGTATTCTCATATTGCAATATGTCTGTAAATAGCAAATACAGGAGGCTAAGCAAACACACTGCAGGTAATTTATGCCCTTTCTTTCCTCCCTCATTAAAAAGGTAATTTGGGATTAACAAAACTACAATGGAAATGTTTTCTACAAACCTCAGTATTAATATAAATGCTGATAGTTACTGAGAGAAATATGGTGTGTAATTGTTTTTTAATTGTCTTGTGCTCTCCCTTCTGAAAAATTTTACACAATAGTATAATTTGTATACAGTGTACGTATTGACAAATACAAATATAGGACCAAAGTTACTGTTAGACAACCCTTCTGCTGAAAAAGTATTTTAACCATTATTATCTGTGTCATTGTTTAGGGGAGTGAGATAAGGAACAAAATATTAAAATTCTGTGTTGCACATCCTCTTTTTCTTTCCAAAGGTTAGCAAAAAGAAACCAAACATTGACGTTTTCCTTTGACTATTTCAGTAATAAAACCTTCTGTTCTCTCTACTTCCCCCTTCTCCAGGGAGTTTCCACTTTATCAAAGTTTGGAGCAGGAAACCCTGGACCAGAATAGCTATGCTATAGAGGGGAACCTAGTTTGACAGGACTTTTGAACACATAAATCAAAGCCTCTGTGCTTAACAAGCATGAGTAGGCACAATTGGATCTGAACCACCTAAAATCCCTGTATTAAAGGTAGAAATCTACCAATTTAGTTAGCTAAAATAAGAACTAGTACGTACCCCTTTCAAAGATTGTTTCTAACACAATGATTTCTGGACTGGAAGTGTTCGAATAAGCTCCCTCTAGGTATGCAACCAGTGGAAAAGAGAGGGAGGGAACTGAGAACTAATGAAAACCTCTGCACCAGGGGACAGTGAGACTTTGTACAGATGTAACTGTCTATATAAGAAAAAGAACAGCAGGATTAAAGGATTCAAGGTGATGACTGTTATTACTTTTTAAAGACAGCTTCTCCCATGATCTGTAAGTGCAGCTTCAGCTGAAACTAATGACTACAAAATGGTCATTTTTATTCTGTCTGTTTATTTAGACAATGAGAGGCTTTCAAAGTCTGGGACACATTCCCTGCATTTTGTTTCAGTGAAGCATGCTGCGGTCTTACTGGGTGTACTGGACATGTGTGAACAGATACAGGAAGGCATGGTAGGTTTTAGTACATATGGGGCTGAGTGCTAGGAACAAGTCCATACTTGCAATAAGTGCTGATTCTTTTGAATTTGGTGTATTTATACAAGGCTAAAGCTTTGTTAATAGGGTTTTTTTATTTTTATATTTTTCCCTTCTTTTCTCTCCTGAAAAGAACTTGGAAGAAAAATGTGAAAAGAAAATGTTATCCATTGGAAAAATTTATTAGTTTAAACACAACATCCTCTCCCACTGTTTCTAATGCTGTTTTCTAACTTTGTTTTAAGTTGACATAAAATGATTTCTGCTGCAAGTTTTTCACTTTGGCGATCCCAGGAAAATTAAAGAACACAATTCATATGGTCTTAATGACGTATATACTACTTAAAGGCTCAGACAATTACTGGATCTAATGGAAGAGTAAGTAATGGAATAGAACTCCTTGGTTTTTGAGGGAACCAAAAGTAGAAAAGCTGAAAGACTGCTAGAAAGAGAAATGACCTTTGATTTCAAGAACACGTAATTCTGTTTGTTTAAAAAGAATACAAATGCATCATTTTTCACTTATGGGTATTTATCTTGCCCTTTAAAGGCCAGCTAGTGAGTGGAGCTAAAGTTCATACCTAAAATGAAATCTGAGTATCCAATACGAACCACACTTTTCCCTTAGCATCGATTTTGAACCAGAAAAGATTAGGAAGCAACAACAAAAATGCAGCTGTAACTATTCCCAGTACAAAGAAAAAAAAGAGCTCACAATATGTACACACACACACATATATTTGATAGGCAGTAGATGTAGACTCCAAACTTCTTACTACTTTTTGAACCCCACAGAGATAATTAGAAGAGTAAGTACATGAATGGTCTACAGGTAAATAATAGTATTGAAGAGCTAGCTGGTAGCTCCCATCCGCTGTGTAACTAATTGCAGTGGAGGACTTAGAAAACCATATTTTTCTCCTCCTCCTCCTCTTGCCACCCATCTCAAGACAGATCTGCCACAACAGGCTAGTCTTTCAAGCAAAAGCAGTTTAAGAAATATGTTAATCCCAATTTCTAAACAAAAAAGATAAACTTATTTCTATATGCTCTACCAAATATAGATATTTGTTAGTTAAAATATTATTAGAGAAACACAAGAATGTTTTTGAGGCAGACAGATAGTTTTCCTTCTGGAGCTCAACAGCCTCCAGTCATATCTTGTCTTTCTGCTTTCAGATATAAGAGGTTCAGATATTTCCCAATATACTGCTTGAGTAAGAATAACTATTTTAAAAATGTGCTTTGAAGCAGAATTTCTGACAAATGTTAGTTTAGGAAAAACATTCTGGGAAATTTTTTATGTTTAAACTTCAAAATGCACTTAATTCTTATATTTCATTAAATATTTTGAAATATAGTAGCAATAATAAAATGATATGTACTCCTAGGAATAATATGTTGACATATTATAAGATGGAATATACATATCTTAAAATTAAGACTAGCTACTGCTGAATATTCAAAGAATTTCTTTAGAAGATGCAATTGCTTTTTGCAGCTCAGTTATGAGACACAATGCTGATATAAACTACCAAATTTAATAAAAATATATTATAAAAATTATAATTCTGAAAAGAATTTTTGATTTTTTAATGAAATCATAATTTTAAAATACATTGTTAGGCAGGAACTATTATCCACATATATATGAATAAGCAAATGCTATGCAATTTTAGATTTCCGTCTAGTTCTACAAACTATTTAACTGGTTGGACACATGGGGAAAACTCACAGCCCAAAAATAAGTTTTAAATCATTTAAGGCTATTCCAAATTCAGTACTTATTTAATTTTGTATCTGTACCACATGCCAATGATCATTTTAATGTAAGATTGAGATATAATTTCTGCTGTGGTATAGCATTTATTAAGCACTAGCACAATGAGCCTTTTCTCCTATAAGAACAGGACTGCTCACACCCACACTGTAGCAATCGAGACACCTGCATCCACTTCACCCATCCTAATGTGATGGTAGCAGCACCAGGGAGCATGGGAGCTGCACAGAAGCCAACTCTCATCTAGAAGCAGTATGCCTCTGCTAGCAAGGCACAGTCTGTAAGCTAACAAGCCCTGGCACTTTTCAGAGCTCAGTAGCTCAGGGGCAATGCTGCATGAACATGCTATTCTGCTTCTAGAGCCAAGTAAATTCACCCGTATGTCTCTGCATTGTGCCCCATGGACTTCCTGGTGGATGTTTCTGCCAGTGCAAGCATCTCTGGCAGTGGACCCACTGGGCAGTGTAAACATGCCTACATCCTTTTTTGGTTTCACTGTGAAATACTTGCCCATTTATTTGAAGATGACTGACTTTACCTCTTTCAAGAAAGAGATATGTTTTATAATTAGAAACACTGACATTCAAGGCTTTTATTCATTCATACTGACACTGGCAGATATCTAATGTTCAGCTATTATAACTAAGTTCAAAGGACTATTTTTACCACCATCTTATATCCTCTTTTCTAGAACAATGTGTGCATGTGAGATGCAATACCTATGATGAAGGTGAGACATAGGTATTCAACATAATGAAATCCTTAAAATGAAGATCTTGTTTTCTCAAACCCTTGCACCAAAGTTACGTTTGCTGAGAATTGGGGAGGTTCAAGTTAACCATTATATAAACTTCTTATTGCTAAATGTTTTTAAAATAATGCAAGGTATGATAAAAAAACTTGAAGTATTGAACACTTCTTTAATGGAAGATATTTTACAGAAAATCTACTTAAGATCCAGGCTGGATTCAAACTGCATCCCTTGAGATTAAAAAAAAAGGAAAAGCCTGATCCACTGAGTTTATCACTTGTGTATAATTATAAATTAGATATGCATTGCTCTCAGACATACTTTAATCAGTCTTTTAATGAATGATTAAAACAATACAGTATTTTTTTAACGTCAGGAAAGTCTTTCTGACATACTAGCATCAGTAATTATAGAAGGTCAGAGCACAGGAAATATTCCATATGGCAGGAAGACATGAATAATTTATAGTGTAACACTACCATAGATCAGGGTCCTTAGGTACTCCTCCAAATTCTGTGTGGCTGATAACCATGTTAAGCCTGTTTGGCCCTCTTATTGCTAATATTAATATTCTGATTATTTAGGAATTGTAGGTTATGCTTATATTCACAAATGAGTGATCACCTTTCTTCTAATCATAACTGTGAATTGCTCCTTTGTTTTCCATGAGCATTCACTTTCCTGCAAGTAGAAAGCCTTTAGCTGAAATGTAAAATCATGATGAGAGCCAGAGATAAGACTTTACAGTGATACCATCTTGCTAATTTTGAGCCTAAAACAAAAAAACTTGAGTCATATATAATGAACTGAAGGCCTAACCACTTCCCTACAGAGACCAATACATAACCTAGATTTTAAAATGACTAAGAGAAAACAAGCAAAAAAAAAATTCTATGTGCATCAGAAGCAATATATTAGTGTTACTGCCATTAGAGAAAGCAATATAGGTTTTCAGTGATAAGGATGTGTGTGTGTTCTGAAATAGTGTGTGTGTAAGTACTGAGAAGGCAGCAGAAAATAAAGGGAAGGCATAGTCAATGACAGAAAAAGCTGTCTGTAAATGTGTCTTAAACCTAGTCCACACTTTTCCCTGTGGTTCATAATTCAGTTTCAGACAGTTTTCCCAACAGTAATGCCAAACAGGAGGTGGTTCTGAGTGGCACCAGGAAAACAACCATCCTGACACTGTGAAATTGCTTTGACTGTTCTTCTTTGATTCACTAAGAGGCTAATACCCCCGAGCCTCAAAGCCAAGCTTTGCATCCTGCAACACAGGGGATGCAGAAGTCAGTGTCTTTCTGACCCCTCCTCACAAGCAGTGAAACAGGGGAGCGTGAGATTAATACAGCATAGTGCATCAAAATTCTCATTAATTATTTCTGAAGTAATGCAAGATGTGAGACAATCAATTATCCTCTCTTTTCCCCCTTGGGGAGCCCAACAAACCCAGTTCCTGAAGTTTCACACCAGCAACCCTAATGTCCCTTCTCCTGTCAGTCAGTGACTCAAAGTTTTACTGCAATCTGTCTTGAAACCGAATTGGTTCCCCCCCCATCACTATTTGGGTGGCTGTTCCAGGACTTGACACATCTGACAGTTAAAAAGAAAAACACAAACACTAAACCAAACACCTACTAATTTTTGGTTTTTGTTCTAATTTTATATCAGGATTATAGCTTGTAAATTAGTTTTTCCTACCTGGCATTGATGCCCAAGATGCATTTATATTAAGTACATTTATTCAGTGTATTTATAATGGATATATTTAGCCTCTCGGTCCTTATTTTGCTATGTTTAACAAGTCAGTACCTTTTAGTCTATACTGAAGAGAGAGAAGGTCTCCATTTTCCTAACTGTGTTAGAGACTCTTTCACACCTGCATCTATTTACTTTTTTTAGTCCACATATCTGTGTCATAATGGACATAATATATTGGCAGAAAATTGCAGCTTGAAGGAAATGCTGTTTTGACTGAGTTGTGTCATCTCTCCAGGATAACTAATCCTAATCCAAATAAAGGGGCATGTTTGAGCTGCCTTGCAGTAAAATACTCCAAAATGTGTTTAGGCATGGAGTGTAGGGGTAGAGATTCATGAGAGGAAGTGGGACATTGGATTGCCAACTGGTGGATTTTAGTAGTGAAACTTTTTCAGTAGAAATTGTCTGGTGCCCCATAGGAGCACTTCACACAATTTTTCTCACGTTCAGAGTTGTGTAGCACTCCAACTGGAGTATCTGCAAGGCATTCTTAATGGTTTAAATACTTCCTTGCTTCTTCTGAAAACATTTCACCTGAACCATACTAGCAACTCCTTCGCCTTTTCATGTTTACAAAGCTTCAGAATACCCTCTATTTATGATCAAACATAAATTCCTGCCCTATTCTTCAATTAATTAGATGCCAGGCCTTTTTGTCCACAACAAATACAAGACCTTAAAAAGAGTGAATAAGTCTTCTCTTGTTACTAGGTTTCATATTATAGGGCTGACAACGCTCCTTTCCTACATCAAATAGATACTGTTTAGTGGTTGTAAAGCAGTCTAATAATAATCAGTGGGACTGTTGAAAAGAAGTCAGATGAACTAATGTCTGTGATTACAGCAGGATAAAAAAATAGTCCAATAGCAGCATCCGACCAAAGGAAACAGTAAGCTAAAACTTTAAACATGTTATTAAGATACACAGTGCCCACAGCAAGAGAACAGGACTCGCAACATTAATTGCTGGTGTCTAGACCATAATTTGTTTTTTATTCCCCACAAATTTAATCCATGCAAAAAAGAAAGTAGCGTATTAATGACAGATTTAATAAAACTGGCATGGAATCATCCCAAACATGTTTAGATTCACAGCTTCAGCTAATTTCCTGTCTTGTAAACACAAAGGTAACATGTCAGTTTAATTCAGAGCCACTAGAACCTGTGGATTCTGTCTTGCAATTACGCAGGCAGTGCTGATACAGTCCTTAAATGAAGTAAATATTCATCTGGTACCCATTTAAGGTATCTCCAGATCTGCTTTAGTGCTTTTATCCAGTTAAAAAATGGAAGAACTCAAATTTAGATGAGTTACAGATTTAGATAAAAGTTACACATTCATATGTGAAGGAAAATTAGAGTAATTCTCATCCCACCAGGAATTCCGTTCTACTTCTACGCAAATGGGAAGAGTTCACATTGAGCTTAAATGTGCATAAGGAGTACAATCTCTCCGTTGGCTGTACGATCACATATTCAGAACTCAGTAATGAGAGCTAAAATGGCTGAAGAAACGGGTTCTTGGTGCCTTCACACAAACTTAGACATGAAGAGGTTTTAATTATGTAAATGGTCATGCACTACAGGCAATATAGCATAATGAGTTCACCAATAACATGGGAAAGGGCACAACTTGCCTTTTTTTTTTTTGTTCTTGTGTACTTATTCCTATTTTAATTGACTTAATGGTCTTTTCCAACCAATTTTTAACCTGAGAAACCACAAGGCATGCCTTTTTAGTAAATCAGTCTGAAATATTTTCCTTCTTAATTTCCAACTGATAAAAAAATCTCCTTCTGTGAATTTCAAGGGAAGAGACAGCTAAACATCCCTTCTGTAGGCTGGTGGTACAGTTTACAGTCTTTTTCAATACTGGATTTCCATTAACCATCTAGCTGAAGACAGAGGGAATAAAATACTGTACACTTTATGGTCCATAAAATTTTACTGTATTATTTTAAAAAATAATGATAATTAGAATCTTATTATCATAGTAGTCATTGAAGAAATGTTTTTTATCAGTTCATTCTAGGATAGGCAAACTAGTTCAAATTATGGAAAACAATGTAAGAATATGTCCAAAAGATTAAGGTTCATAATTAGAACTTATTCTATACAAAAATGTTTGTACTGTTTTTATTTGCAAAGGTAATTCACTTAGAAATTTTCTCATAGTCAGAAAAAGACTTGGGTTTCCCAATTGTTTTTTTTACAACACCAAAAATAAGTTATTTGCTCTGCTCCAGTAGAATTACAATGAAAAATTGTCTGAGTGGGACATAGTCATTACTTATCATCTCGCAAATTTTACGTCATCTTCAAATATGCCATCCTTATAAAGCAAAAAAATCCCACGCTGAACTCTTGCAACTCCAGAACACATCATATAAAATTACAGAAACTATGTGAAGAGTTTTTCCTCTTTGGTAACTGCCAGGTAACTCAGTGCTGTAATCCTGGGAGCCTAATAACTTCTCTACCAGAAATTAGCAATTACATCTATGAACTTGGTTAATGAAGCTCTTGATGTGAGAACACTAAATAAATAATATCAAATGATAATACTAATTCTATTTTCTGAAATATTTTATGACAAGTTTATTTCCCAGTGAGTTATCTTACGACAACCCCTAACCTTTTCCAAAAAATGATCATTTTTTCAAGCCAAAAAGGGCATATGACTCATCGAGGTTGAAGAAATCATGCCCATTTCCTTTATTGCTGTCCAGAGGTGTAATATGCTTTTAACTGCAATTCTCCTAAATAGTGTTCCTGAGTATATCTTTTCCAATAATAGTTTCATTTAATGGCTTTCCATTAAATTATAAAATAAAAATGATTTAGTCTACAGGAAAGCAGATGAACATTACTTTCTTGTTTATTCTATTAATATTTGTTGTTTGTTAAAGACATACTACAGTCTTGGATATAGACATACTACAGTTTTCTACTGAATATTGTTGATATAGTATGGCAACAAATAATGATTTAGATTAATAGGGTGTTTGGATAGTGTTTTCAGTTCCATTTCTTCAGTGGTTTACTATATGTATATGACAGCAATTTATGCGTGTGGCAGAGTTTTGTGTGATGTTATTATCACTCATTTTATGGTTAAATATCCTTCCTGTTTTCATTGCAGAGTTAGTCCCAATTAGTGGTAGTAGAGGGAAGTTTGCTTTAAAAGTCCATAGGGCTCAGAAAGCTGGCTATTTCTACAGAACCTTAACTCAAGAAATCATCAGAGAAGCTTAGTCTTGATCAGTAAGCTACTGAATAGTTTTCATCATTTATAATGTCTTCTCAAGAAGGCTAGAAGAATCATATTTTTATGATTACATTTACTTTGAAACCCTGATGGTGTGTGTTTTGATTAACACGGAAGATTCTGATTTATTAATTATTTATGCTGCTTGTCTTCCCCTCACTCCTTTTACCTTATTTTTTTTGCGGTGGGTATTAACAGCTATTAATTTACTCTGGAACAGTTAGAATTTTTGTAATTAGAAATAGTAGAATAATTTCCCTAGTAAAAAAATGCCTGTTAAAATCACTGTCCTTGTTTGCTAATTCAGGTACAGGCCAGACTTCCTATAATATTCCTATGATTTATATTTTTTCTTGACAAAACTTGGGCACTTAAGTCTAAGTCTAAATCTCAGCCAGACAGGAGAGAATTATTCTCATCCTACCCTTTGCCTAATACTTTGTGCTAGGCTACAGGAAAGAAAAAAGTGTACTATAAACCTCTCAGTTTTTATAATATCCATGTCTTTCATGAAGATTCAATGTTTTAAGTGACCTCATTGCTGCAACAGAAGTATGAATGGTTTCATGTGTAGCTTTAGAAAGACTGAAAATTTTTGTCATGGAGGATCCCAAAACAAATGACATCATAGGCGTTATTTACATTGTTTTGAAATATGTAATTAGACAATGAGATTTCAACAGATGAATACAGCTGGTTATAAGTTAGATTTGTTTTAGATACTTTTAATAAGTCATCTGTATTGGAAATATCAGTACCTTTGTAGGACATATTGCTTGCCCTATCCTCTACAGAATTCAGACTTTGAGTATTCCCTCACTGTAAGATTTTTTGTCATAATGCTGTTATATAATCAAAGGCTGCTGCACTTTAGACATCTCAGTGTCCTTTGATCTCCATAATCAGCTTCTTTCTACGTAATATGGACTTTACTATAATAAGTAAATTGCAAGCTCTCAAGATCAGCCACAGAGAAGAAATAACTACTGCTGGAATTAACAGAGGGCCTGATGGAATAAACAGCAAGTTGGCCCACAGTCATCATGACACTGAGTTTCAGCTTACTGCATTGGCATAAGCGTTGATCAAAATTTGTTCAGTAATGTTGTTTAATTGGGTTTAAAAATAAAATGTTATTTGTAAATATGTTTCCCTTTAATATTAAGCCACAGACCATCTTTCACTGTGATTCTTGCTCTTGTAAAAACATGTTGTCCTACATTGCCCTGCAGACTATTTAATAACCAGGCTTCTGTTAAAGGCTATAAATGTTTCTAAGCAACCCACTTTAAATATGCTAGTCAATTAGCTCTAGACACTGTCTTCCAGTATTTGTCTCTATTGTTTCTTTCTGACTTGAAACATAAAGAGGCAGAGAGAGAGAGGGGAAATTTTAAAATAAAGCCTTGTACTAATCAAGGCTGATGCTATTAAATAGCACCTCTTGCAGATAAACACAGCCCTTGGACAACCCCTGTCCAAGAGTACAGTGATGTGTGTGCTTATCAATCCCTTATCAACATACAAGCCAGAAAGAACAGAAACTTATCTAGCTAGTTCCAATATGGAAGATAAAAATAAAAAGCAAGAGAGTATTGGGTGTTGTGAGAAGAATAGCTTCTCCCATTTTGTCCAGTGTTTTCATACCGTGATTTTTAATACTTGCTTCTTTCCACAGGAAAACAAATAAAAAAGAGTGTCTCCATAAAATAAACCCAGTTGTTACATACTTTTTTACACAGAAGACCCTAAGAATGATTTGTCTATTCAAAAGTTAAATATTAGTCGAATTTTGATCACAGAGGGACATCTTAGCTAGGTAGCTTATTCCTGTTAATCTATCATTTTCATTTTCTCTCTCCCATGTTCATAAGCCCTATTTTATTCCTAGAGTCACAACAACCTTTCTTACTTGGTGTGGTCAGTTTTCCTTCTTATCTGTAACAGTTTCCCCACTGTATTATTGCGTGTAGACATCTCAGTGAGGAATGTCTAAGAAGACAATACTGACATTTCATTAAGTCTCTTACAGCTTAGAATAGCTCCATCTGTTGAGGCCTGTACAAAACATAGTTTGTGTTTGCTGTGAGTACCCAACATGATTTAACTAAGCAAGGATGAATCTTGCTGGAACTTGATACTTAACAACAAGCCTTTTCGGGCTTCTGGTATTGCCACTGCCATTTAACACAAGGTTGAGAGTGACTTAAAGTATAAAATTACATCAAGACAGGGAGGTTAGAAAGAGACTAAAGTATGTGTCTGGTAACTTATTTAACTCACTAGCTATATTTCTATGTGTTACTTTCCAATTGATAGCGTATTCTATAAGCTGTACCATAAAAGCAAGAATGGCCAAAGATCTTCGTAACACAATAGCTCCCCTGGGGTATTGAGTGGCTAATAATGGAAATTTTGGGAAATGTAAGAACAGCACAAATATGTAGTGATACAATGCCTGGGCATGTATCCACACAATTGCACCTTAGGGACTTTCCGAAGCCAGAGGGAGTGTCAGTGTATTTACAGCTTTATGGGATTTTTCTTCCATTTTTTCTGGCTTTCCTTTGAGTCTATGCAAAATTTTGAATCCCTAATAACTTTTTGCAAGGAGTTTCAGATCTTCCTTATAAGCTGTATTTATTCTGAACCTTGCACTTGTTACTTTCAGTTTTCAGACTACAGTTTTTGTACTGGAAGAAAAAATGACTGATTGTTCCCTTCTTTTATTTTCTACACACCAGACATGATTTTATAAACCTCTGTCTGGTCTTTCCTCAGTTTATCTCTGTTCCAGACTGAAGAATGCTAGGTATATAGTCATTACTCATACAAAAACTGTCTTATTATTTTGATCATCCTTTTTGTCCTGCTCCTCATCTTGCCCAATGTTGCTGTATTTAATTTTGAGATGAACTATCTAACTCTGAATTGAAATTGACCACCTTCCAGTTGTGAGTGCTTGTGATATTAGGACTGTTTTTCTCAGGGAGCATCACTTCACATTTACTGCATGCTGAATTTTATCTGGCAATTTATTGTCCATTCACTCAGTCATCTTAGGATTCTTCTGTCTTTCTCCACAATGAAGTCAGCAGTTTTACTTCTCTAAATAGCTTAATAACTCCAGAAAAATATGTGATATTATTTTTCACCACTTTTTTCAGCTCTGCTATCGATGTGTTAAACATAATGGGTTAATGTATGTAACTTGAAGACTCCCATTGAATACAGAAATAATTTAGCTGTTTCATAATATGATCAACAATCCCATTATTATACATACATAATATATAGAATGTATTATAAATTACCAAACTGTCTGTACACATATAAAATAATCACAAATTGGCTGTGATGCTTTACTAGTCATAATGTGTTTTCTCACTGGGGACCGACCTATTTCATAGCCAGGTCAATGAATACCCTGCCTTACTCATCAAAAAGAGATAGGTCAGGTCATATGTGTCTAACCACCAGATTAGCTTATACAAAGTGGGTAGAAAGAGTATTAAAGGTTTAATGTATCTTTTTCATCCAGCTATAGCTTGTAGAATACTTTCTTACAAGAATCAGTGAACTGCTTTCCAGTCTTACTTTGCCTTTACAGATGAGTATTATTCACTGTACAAAGGCTAGTGTGAGATAAGACACAAACCAGAAAGGCTAGAAGTGCTCAGTACATTTTGTTGTTACTGCTGTTAATCATTCAATGCATTCCCTAAATTTCCATTTAATTTGTAGCACATCTTAAGAATCACACTGTAGCAGTAAGATTTTCTTTTATCCCAACGCTGAACTGTTCTCACTATGAAAACACGTTTTCATAGTGAAATCTGAACTATGTTCTCACTCCTGCACCTTAGGAGATATACACAAGAGTTTACTAAACAATCTACTGATCCAAGCATGCTCTGTTTCCTGATCAGAAGACCCTCTTGGAATTTCAGAAAGGATACACTTTCCAAGATGTACTAAATATTGCCAAGTAGAAGTAAGTTTGTGGTTTATAACACAAAACCCAAACCAAAAGAAGTTATAGGTCTTTTAGAAAAAATAACTAACATTGCAAAAATCTGTAACAATGAACACTTAGAAAGCGAGTGCATGTGAAATCTTACTTTGAATCTTTGTAGATTTTGCTGTTGTCCACTGACTTTCTCACCTAAGGAAAAAGAAAGGGGCAAAATAAAACTTTGTGAAATGCATAATATATTATTCTCTTACAAAATTTAAGTTAAAAATTGTTACAAGCAAGATTCATTTTTACTTTCTAATTTTGAATCCAAGTGAAGGGAACATCCTGTCTATTGAGTATTCAATCTCTTAACAGCAAAGGGTTCTATACAATTTACAAGGACACATACTTTCTCTGGTCTCAATCTATGTAACAGTAAATCCATATAATACAAAAGACAAAAAAAATTGTTGTTCAAATTATGACTTATAAAATCATAAACTCAATCTTTTTCAGTGCGTAGAAATGGATATTCAGTGTCATAGTCTGTGGGAAGAGAAATATTTTTTATAGACTTGATGCTTAGAATGTATCATGTACTATACTTGTTCTTTGCATGTAATCAATAAATATTTTCAATTTCAAATTGAGAAAATGCAAATATAAGAATGAATGTAGAATAAAGGACCTGATCCAATACTCAGCTAATGTAGTGAAAAATCTTACAGAGACTCCCTCTGTGAGGTCTGGAGGCAGCTCTGAAGCGGGGGTTACTCTTAAAAGGGGCTGCACCTTTCTATTAGGCAGATATATTTGCTTCCAAAAGATCTAACAATGACAGAGTAATTATCAGGTTCAAGACATAGAGGCAGAATGTCTTCAGTTTAAATCTGTGTTCCAAACTGCAGTTGAAGGTTTTAAAATCAGTATCCTTTTGTTTATTTAATTGAAAGACAATTGCAGAACTATTCTCCATAATTTTTGGCAGAGAAACAGAGAAGGGACTTTGTAAATAGCACAGACAAGGACTTATGCTTGTTAGAAATCTTTCCTTGAATATATTTGCCACAGCAGAAGATTTACTCATCCTCAATTTTCTACCAAAGTTTTTATCAGTGCTGTCCTAGTCAATCTTGAAAGAACCTGGGTAGAGAGGAGAGCTGTTACTTTAACATTATACTGTTGCTGGACAGAGTTCTGGAGCAAACAAATTCCTTGGTTGAACAACTCCTCTACTTCATACATTTTACAAAGAAACAAGCAGACAGTTACAGTTTTCCTTAGTAAACACCAATATATTTCAAATTCTAAAAAATAAAGTCATGTTATGGAAACCTGGTCAGTGAATGTTAAAAGCCTGTGCAGAGAAGTACAACTGGCATGCTTTTATTCTTGCAGAAGGCCTCTGATACTTGTAGGTTTATGTCCAACACAGGGTGATCAGGTCTTCCTGCCTTCCCTGACTATTTTCACTCTTCCATTGTACAGGAGTGGAGGATGGGCTGGCTTAGGTGTACCTCATCTTGTTGGACCTTGGGCTGAAACCTTGTCTGTAGCTGGGAAACAGTGGATACATCCTGTGTGCACCATGCTGCCTTCTCCCATATTCTGCCCACATTGCTGGCCAAAGAAGAAGAATGAACAGAGGAGATATGGCTAAAGCCAATTTTCATTCAGTTTATGGGACTGCAGCAGCAGACACAAAAGGGGAAGGAAGGTAATCAAGAGGAGCAAATCCAAGCATCTGTTCTCTGTGCAGCAGATGCCCCAGGGCCCAAGAGGAGACACTGCAACCATCAACACATTTTTTTGTTCTGTTTTGTTCTTCGTAGTTTCATTTTTGATGGAAGTTTCTGTGCCAGGTCAAGCTCAACAAAATAGCTTCACTGCTTGTTCATTTTAATCTGGCCCTGGATCTAGCTCTGGTTCATAGATCCTGAAAAGAATCTGATTTTATGTGTCCACAGTACTTCAAGTCCACAGTAAAAACTGTATTTTTGAAGAAATCTAAGGGAACAATATTCTAAACTGGTATTAACAATTTATTATTATATATTTTGCCAGTTCTCTTATACTTGTTTTTTTTTGATGAAATGGCATTAGGAGGTGCATGAAATCCTTAAAGAGAACATGTAGAAGTTGCTCTTCACAGAAATATTGCACTGATGCTTGTGACAAAAAACTCTCAGGAATGGTAAAATGGTGAATTCATACAAAAGAGAAGAGTCCAAAAGTTAACACTACATATGAGTAAATTTTTTTTTATATTATCTGTTCAGGAAGCATGTTAACATGGCTCTTGATTTCATTGCAGATTCCACCCTCTCGCCACATGCTTCCAGATGCTTTAGCGAAATGTATAATAAATAATAGTTCCCATTTAAAGACAAAAAAGTGCTGTTTACTACTCTAGCTGTTCCTTTCATCAATAAGTTCAACAAAAGAGAGAAAAAAGTCGACCCCCAAAATACCTCTCCCCACCCCCACCCCCTAACCTATAGGGAAGATTTTAAAAATACTTAAATGAATGAGTAATTTTTCACACGTGAATAAAGTGAAGTTCTACTGACAGGGTAAGAGACATAAATTATACATGATTTAGCTCCTTCAGTAAGCATTCAATAGAAGTGACCAGCTGTGTGTTAAGTATGTTGAGCAAAGGAATGTCACTGAGCTCTAAGTTAATTTAGGACATGTATTTCCAAAAACATAAAAATAAATAATACAAGTGTATTTAAAAAACAGTTCAGCAGAAAAGCATATTTTTAGAAAAGTAAACTAAATATGCTGCCATTGCATAAATAAAATATCTAATGGGCAAAGAGTGGGTACAGCCGTTATTGTACTTGGGAGCTAAAATGTAATTAAGATAAATGAAGAAATCTCTCTCTGTTCCCAGAGAATTTTCTGTTCCGCTTGTCACAATAGTTTCAAAGCACCAGTTCAACTCTTCCTGGAGACCTCCACTGCTGAAGAGGTTCAGTCAGAATTTGCCCTTTGGATGTTTACTTTATATGAAGTTCTTCCAGTAAAAATGATGTAATGTGTTCTCTTTATCATTCATCAGTCTTTGCTTTCTCTCTTCATCTTGTATTTCAATAGTTCTTTCCCTTTCTCTGGTCATGACAACTACCATTTAAAAATGTTAATTGTCTTTGGAGCAGCTCAGTCTTTCTATTCCTTTCCTTTTCTCCCACTGTCAGTAAAATACCCTTTCCTTTCAGTTTCTTCCTTTTTCAAAAAAAATAGATTCTGTCTTCAGCGTCAAGGTACCTGTCCTCTTTAGGAGGCCTTCTAACCCACTTTTCTGTTTCAGGCTTTCAATTACAATATTGTATATAAAAGCTGATACTCCAAAATTTTCCATCAATCTTTATTATTTTTATTATATTTATTATTGGAAAAGCCTAAATATGCAGTTTCTCTTCAAGCAATAATTTACTCAAAAGCACTGCACCAAATTCTGCTGTTGTAGTCTAGCACTACTGTGAGTTGTGCCAGATACAAGTCCATTGATTTCAATGGTATTGCACCTTTACATGTTGGTTCACTTATTGTCAGTAAAATATTTCCTCTGAGTCAAAAGTAAGGACTGTAGGATCATATTTTTAGTTTTCATAATACATATTAATTATGGAATCAAACAACTGACTTTTTAATATTTCTGCAGAACAAACAGTTTACTTAATGCAAATTCACCATTATACTGTGGGCCAGTACAAGATAAATGCACCACACATTTAGAACACAGTCTTTCTCAACAGTTATGTTCAGAAATGTTATGAAACATTTATGAACACTGAAGTCTATATAGGTCAGCAAGCCTGCTAAAAAGGAAAAGAGCTCCTTACTCATGCAAAAAGAAACAGATGCTTAAGTGTCTGCAGGAACAAGTTTTAATTTCTCTCCATGGGTATTGGACAGGTCCTCTGCACAGGGATGAACTTCAGTCAATAAAATGATTAACAACAGCAACACACACTGCGGGAAAGTGTATCTACTCCAGGAAAATTAGTTTAACTCATGTTAGCTGCAGTCTGATCAGTGACATGCAAAACCTTAAACCTCTTGGGGTATATTGCATTATAGAACAATGTCTGTAAGTATTTTACAGCAAGCAATTGTTTTCCTGAATTGTGTAGAACATGGCAAGACTTTTCCACTTAATGAACGGTTACTATTTTGGTTCATTTCCCCAAAAATATGTATTGTCCATGTTTCCCATTTAAAAGTATGTTTCCAGTCATCTAAAAGTTTTGTATACTTCTGCATCTTCTCATTGTGTTATTTTGTCTGACTAATTTCCAGTGTGATGATCCTCCCAAATCTGGCTATAACCAAGAGAAATCTCAGAACTATTTTTGAATACCCCCTCCTAATTTGGGAAATTATTTGTAACTGCAGATACATACATAAATAAATCTCTGTACCCTATTTTAATATTCTATCTTGACATCACCATATTAATGATATCAGCATTTTAATCTTTCATCTTTCCTTTACAAACTTATTAAGTGCTTTTTAAAATCTGAATTACAATATTCAGCGTTTTTCTGTTGTGGTAGAGATGTCATAGGATTGGTTCCAAAATTTACTGAATGCAATGGATAAATTTCCGTGGACCTCAAGAGGGGGTTTGAATCAGGCTTTTAATTAACACCAGAAATTAATTTTAAAACAGTTTCTATTTCATGACCATGCCAGAAACCTCTGTCCAAATAGTAGTTTTCCAATTGTTCCGTTATTAAAACCTAAAGCTGTTGTACCTGTTTTCTCCAAAGTGATAAACTAATCACTCATCCAATATAATTTCTTTCTAATATCTTCGTCAAAGATAAAATAATCAGAATAAATTTTTAATGTGGGATATCACTTATTTCTGTAAGTGGTGCTAGAACACCTCTGCCATTTTTTAGCACTTACAGCTTTATCTATTTCTTTTGATAAACTACAATTTAATTGTGTCTTAACTTTCCTTTATATCCAGAGAAGGGATTACATGATATTCTTTGCTTGATTCTCAGTAAAAAGTTGATATGCGAAATTTGTAGTTTTGGTATTCTGAAGCAAAACTAAATGTGAAGTGCTTACAGAAAGAAAGAGGAAGTAGCAGGTTACATGGTAATAAGATATCATTAAACTCTGACTTCTATTTCTTCATAAGGAATTCCTGAGGTCAGATTTCACAATATATTGACTGATTCTCCTGATTAACTAAAGATTGTGTGTATCTGAGAATATGTTTATATGTTTGCATAATTGTATGGGTTGATATGCACGGAATATTTGTTTCATCTGAAAAATGTGACTTCGTGTGATAACATGAACATATGACATAACCAAATATATTAACACTGTATACACATACAGAATTGTCATATAAGAAATCACATTCTTGTCTGGTACACTAACAGAATTTCCATACCTCAAAAAGAATAGCACACAAAGAGAAGATGAGTGACTGAAATATAATAATACTGATAATAAATCTTTTATTTCACCACATTTTGTCATACATTTTCTTATTCAAACAAATGTGCTACTTTTAATTAAGAGATAATTTGAGGGTTTTTTTTCCTGTGCTGTAGTTTATTGTTGCTATGGGGCTATTTTATGATCAGGAGGACTTTGTTTTTAATAAGCTGAAATTGAGTCTAGTTAAGTGGAAATGACTGTGGGAAATGGAGACATTTCAAAGCATGCCCATGATAACGATAAGCAATGCCCTCTGTGTCTGGTTGATGATGCAGAAAGGACATGTAGAAATGACTGCATATGCAGGAAAGGATTGTATACCTTTTCAGTGTGTGTAGCGTATAAAAGAAGATGATTTGTAGATAAGATTTGGAAACAGATCAGTGCTGCATGGTGAGGTAAGAGGAATAATATTACTTAGTGTGTGGGCAAGCCCTAAGTCACAGAATTAAAGACCCGATTACAAAACACCCTGAAAAGTTACTGTGTTTGTGGGTCAGATTACTTGTTTCTTTCAAGTCACTTGGCAGTGACACAGTATTTTGCTTTCTTACAAGCACACATACTCTGAGCATGTAAAATTATTTCATTATTTAAAAAACCTATATGAAGACTATCAAGGCTGTATAAGCAAAATTCAGCACTGAAAATTGAAAAAAGGACAAAGTTCATATCCAATGCAGACCATTAACTGTATCCCTTTATATATATATTAAAAAATATGGTTTGTTATTGCAATGGAATAAGGAAACAGGTAACAATCAGAAGACACAAATGCAACTAACAAGCTCTGTGATTATTCACATTGTTTTTCATTTCCTTCTTTCCTTGTCTCATTTGAATTCCACAGTATACACAAATATGTTTTAACACATTGTCAATTACTCTCTCTTAATGCAACATGGGATCATATTTCTTTAAATATTCAAATACAAAGTCCCTTAAACAGCAAAAGAGAAGCTGAATAATTTCAATATAGTGAGATACTAGTAGAAAATGAAAATTATACAATATGCCAGCACACTGACGAACGACTGCTAGATAAGTATCCACCACAAGATAAGTATCTGCTGCACTACAGAAATATTGCTGAAATCTAACCACAATCAAAGGGGATGTTTGTCATAAAAGACTTACTGTATGATGTTAGCTGATACTTCTGTACCAATGGATAAGTAGATGGGATACATATGAATGGCAATAAAATAACAGTGGAGACTTATTACTTCCTTCAGGGAGAAGGTATTTTCTCCTCAAAGATTCCAGTGAATGAATATGTAGGCCTTTGTTATCAAACAACATAAAAGCTTGCTCAGGCAGGATGCAAGAAGCTTGATGGGTGAAAGCAATGATTTTTGTGTATGTATAATACTAATAAAAATTTGTGAAATAGCGGCTGTATACAAGTATGTATAAAGAAGTAGAACAACACTAAAATGTAGCTCTACCATCTTAATATTCATAACTCTCAAGCTATGACATACTGCATGGATCTAGAGCACTACTGTGCAATATTGAATTCTGCCATTTATCTTAAACTAGGAATAAGTGAAACATTGAATTTCATTATAGTTAACAAGGGAATCCTCTTAGTTGTTCCCAAGAGGTAATTTTGAACAGGAAAACAAAACTGAGTTTATATTCAGAGTTGCTAGGGAATGAAAGAGACTGTTGCTAAGGCAAAATAAGACCTGAAAATTCCTGACACACATTGTGCAAAGGTTTCTATAGTCTGATCTTCCATTTTGGCTCAGTGTTACTACTGATCTGAATACACACGTACTGTTGCTAAGGGCTGATGCTGTTGCCAGGTGAAAATGGCCCATATTAACCTGCCACGAATATCTAAATATGTTGATAGAAGTGTGCTGTTAAGAGATAGGAGAAGCATGTATTGGAAAATTGGATGATCTATTATTTCTTATCCACCATACAACAGTGAAGTGACTTTGCTTACTCTTTATGCACACGAACTCTAACCCATAAAAGTATCAATGAAGTACCTGACTTAATAACGGTGGTACTATTAAATGAACATTGTGTTCTATAGAATATAAATCTTAATCAGGCATTCAATAGAACCTATCAAATTGGTACTGAGGGGATATAACTGAAGTCAGCTGACAGCCCTGTGTGTAGTTCAGACTAGCACAGATAGATGATCATTGCCCCTTTACCTTTAAAATGGATTCTTTCAGGCTATTATTTCTTCTTTAATGTTAGGAAATTTGAGTACCATTTTCTCAAAAGCAGCTAAGAATATGCTTCAAGTAAAATAATGAAATAGATACTTTGAATGCAAATGAACAGGTTCTTTAATTGCTGTGTGTCACATATGTAACAGACATTCTTATGTGCTAGTTAAATTGCAGTCTAATGCCTTTCTGGCAATTTGCATAGTATTACCAATAACACTTTGTAGTATAATCTTGCTTGTAAAATCTTGTCATTCTTAGTCATTTCAGGGAACAGCTCCTTGCTTATAAATCAAATAGAGAAAGGAGACCAGCAGAAGCCAGTAGACAAAAATATCCATGCAGGAGGACTTGAAAAACAGTTGCAGTATCCTGACTTGATAAAGACTATTAGAATACACTACCAGCATATAATTCTTGCTTTCATTTGTCAGTATTGAGTACAAAGCATTGACCTACACTGTGCTACAGAAAAATTGATTGTATTAAGATGAAATTATAAATTCGAAGAAAATTAGTTTACACAAGGGAATGGAATGGCCAAGTGACAGTGTTCAGCTGCAAAGTTTTTCCCTTACTTAGAATCCTTCCTTGAAGCCATTCTACCATTTCTTACGTCTTCCAAGGCAGTTTTGTTCTTGCTTTTGCCAGGCTTTAAGAGAGACTTGTAAAGAATCACTTAAGAGTATGATCTCTAGAAAACCTCTGTCTTCTCTTCTACCCAAACTCAGAAGTAACTGCTGAAGTCACAAAAGCTAAGAAAGCACATGACTGCTCTTGTGTTGTGGAAGCTTATGTCTGTATGCTTAGCTTTGACTGACACATTATTTCTTCTCTGCACCCCAATCTATTTTCTGCCTCACTAAGCTTACAGAACTCTGCATAAATTTTCCTTCTCAGCTTGTTCTGTAATCCTGTGAACACACTGTCTTCCTGTTCATTCCTTCAGCCAGTAAGTGCCAGCTGTTGGGTCCTGGAAACAATTTTATTTATGTGAAGAAAAAAAGTGAAAAAAAAGTAGTTGATCAGAAAGCTGTGAAAACAACAAAAACCTGGTGACTGCACTGAAATATTTGAGTTAGAGTGTTTGACTCAAGTAAAAGAAATTATTATGGTTTCCATCAATCAACATACAAACCAACTTAGACTAGATAAGTTTTCCATGGAAAGATGAAACGCTGAGTGTTTTCAGTCTATAGGCTAATCCATTTTTGATTGTTCTCTTATGCATGAAACAAAGGTCATGCTGAGAAATGAAAAAAAAATGGAATGAACATAAATTAATTATCTTAATATATTCTGCCATATTGCATCTGTCAAAAATGTCCTCATTTTTAATGGGAAACACACAACACCACATGCATGCTCCCTTCATATTTTTACAAGTTATAAAACGTTTGCATTTTCAAAAACCCAGAATGGAAGTATTTAAAATATTTTAGCAGAAGTCCATTAATATGTGCATATATAATTAACAGTCAGTAACTATTTGTATGAATTATGATGGCTTCCAGGAGGCAGAGCCTCCACAGAGTGGAAGAGGAAGCTGGTGTTCATGGAGATGCACTGGGAAGGAGGTTCACCTTCACATGGATCTGCAGTCCATGCTGCAGAACTTGAAGTTACATGAACACCTACGATAGGGAAGGGAATGACACTACTGGGTAGCAGTGGATTAATGTCCTGCCTTGCTCATGAGGCACATACTCCTTACCCCTTCCTGGCAAGACTCACTGACACACACAGCAGCAATGGTATCTGTGTTTGCAGTTTGCATAGGTTAAGGAAGTATCAGAAATAGTAGCTCTCTTAGACAGTCTATCATGTTGTACCTGTTTGGGCAAGAAACAATATTGCTGACAGTACACCCTTGTACAAAAGGTGTCGTCTTTCACATTCAACACAGCTTGGTATTTCCAAGTAACAACTCTGAAGTGGATAAGAGTGGCCTACACCTCACCTCATCATGCGTTGTCCAACCCCTTCTATCTGGTGACTGGAGTGAAGAAAACATGCTGTCCTTTTTTAGGCATAGGATATGAAACCTCAGAGTTTATCCCTGTCAGTGTTTCCACTTGACCTGTTGCTATTTATCAAGACCAGAGACATGCAGCAGATTTGCTAGGGCTTAAAGAGTAGCCTTATTCTTTAGAGGACAGATCTACTTTTTCCTCAGTTTTTCCTCACATTTTTCTTGGAAACAGCTGTTGCCTGAGAAGAGAAGAGAAGTGGTGTGTACAGCTAAGGAGCCTGGAGAATCCAGAAGGACTTTTGAATTGCTAGGAGGATGTGTGTATTTCTTTTGGAGACTTACATAGTTACACACGTCCAAACAGAAAAGTCACTTTTAAAGTGCCACATGTCAACAGTTCCACAGTTCCAGTAAACTGGACTACTCCAGGTAACATCTTGAAATTCTTGTAACATCTGGAGTCTGGAGGTATGTGATCGTTATTTTATTTTCCTTGCTCTCACATACAAATGCTCTCATCATTTTCCTTGCTCAACATATATACTCTTGCTCTCACAAATGATGGTTCCCAAGGGAAAAACAGTTGGGAAGAATAACACAGCCCTTCTGTGTTGGCTTGTAGAGATCAATGGGCTACTAACGGGTAAGGGAGAAGTGCTGGTTTAAACTCAAAATTGCCATCAGAAAATAAGTAAACTTAAATATAGCATTCCTGCTGTGTTCCTCTGTCTTTAATCTGTGTGCCACTATACATTATGCATTTGTGATATGTAACAGAATAGGAGGCCTACTTCAAATTAATGTTGCACTAGGAGGTTTACATTGCTATAGGAGCATCTTTATTGCTCTAAGAGTAGCACTGTAATATAGGAGTACTATATTACATATATAGGAGTAATATATTAATATAGGAGTACTATATTACTATATGTGCTATAAGAGTAGCATTGTAATATAGCATTGATATAATTATAATTATTCATAACATATATCTTATGTTATGAATAATTTTAGTATTTGTGTGAAAAAATAGTATTTACTATTGTGTATATATATTAGTATTCATAACTCATTTTTAGTATAATTTTAGAATTTGCTGATTAGAGGCAGAAACAGCACTACTATTTAGTGAAAAACTTGGCAAGAGAGAGCCACTAATAAATCAAACGCCTTTACATCTGTTTTGTTTGCTTACTAGCAAGGCTTGGGTGACAGGATACAAAAAGGTAATAAAGCCTACACATTCATTCAGTCTCTGGCCTCTGAGAAAGCCTAAGAGGATTCATCCAGGTAGTCAAAGTCAATATGTACTGCCACAAGTACTAAGCTAATTAGGAAGGCTCGTGCTTTCTTATAAGAATTAAACCAGATCTTCTAGATAGGCCAGTCTAATTTTCCATGGTTTTTGGAACTGTGGACTTTAGCTGAATCTCTGAGATGCATGTAGAAATATGGAAACTTCTTTTTATTTTGATACTTGCTTCTCTGCACAGTTGCTTTTCAAGCTTCTTGCTTTATTCTTTGGATGTCCTTTGAAAGTAGTCATCAAAGCAATCCTTAAAGAGGTCTACTGATAAACTTGATAGATCAGTACTGTACCAAATAACATATTGAAGTGTTGATATACTTTGAGATGTCTGGATCATACCTATCACCCTATAAAGAAGGAGGCAAATCACATGTTCTGTTTTTATCAGGTAAATCCTAAGCTCTTCACCTATTCCTCACAACTACCTGATAAAGAACCATGTAGGGCTTTTGTGTTCATAATAAAGATTCACAGAAATTGCTCCATTCTTTCAAATGTTTTACCCAGAATATGGAAAGAGGCTGGAGTCATGATGTTTATGTGACAGATCTTAAGGGAAAGATCATCACAGAAAATGGTCTTCCAGCTGTGTGTTCCATCTTCAAAATACAAAATTTGAATCTCCTCCCTCCCTTTTATCTATCCTTTTCACTTTCAAGATAATGGTGGAGGAGCTCTGATATGTGCTACAAAGATAGCAAGGGGATATGATGGAGAGAAGGCTGGAGAGGGTTTTTGTATTCTTTTCTGAAAATACTATCACTGTACACATAGTGGTCTCTTCTTCATTCTTCCAGCACAGAGTAAACCATTCAGTTCTGACAAGACATATACAAACATTTCAAACGTATGCATATCTACTGCATTTCCATACACATTAAAAATATGTATATGTCATCAAATAAATCATCAGACATACGGAATGGTATATTTTCCTTAACAGCTGGAGACAGAGTTCAGAGAGATCTCATCATAATCAAAACAGAACAAAACAAAACCAACTTCCCCAGTCCCAAGGGAAAAAATGAAAGCAGGCAAGAAATTCCAAACAGCATAAAATGAAGAATCTTCTGGTTTTAAGAAATAAATAATAATTATAATACAATAAATACGTATATGTATATGTATCTAAACACCCTGCAACATTGTATTTTACTTTAAATCAGTGAACAGGTCCTTAATGAAACCAGACAAAAATGTGTTTTTTACAGCAGGATATTAATAAAATTGACATGGCCACAGTGATGACATAACCAGCAACTATTGTTTTCTAATAATTTCCATAACAGTAGCCAAAACAACTGGCATGATGAAAAGCCGTAACAGAAGAATACAAAAGGGCAGATTTCCCCCCTTTTGGCTTTCTAACCTCGTGCCATCTAAAACTGCAGGGTCCCTGTGCTCAAATTCATGTAAATGTTTCCTGCTTGTAAGGAGAAAAATGCTTTTACATTGAATTGCCAGAGCACCATCCTCTTTTTCTCTTATTTCCTCTCCTACCATAGGATTTTACACTCAATTTATCAGGCAATTAAAACTCAAATCAACAGTCACATAGCAATTATGTTATAAGGGGAATATATTGCAAACAAAGGCTTGATTAACTCCTCAACATGGCAGTAAAAATGTAGCTGGGGTCTGTGTATCAACCTGATAACAAAACAAACCATTTTTTCTTGAATTGCTCTCTCTGGGGAAGAGAGGAAAGGATGGGATGTGCTGGGAATAATGATAAAATATGGGATAGGTAATAAGTAGCCAATTTCAAACAGTGGTCAGACTGGCTAAAAGCAACTGCTGCCTCATATCTGTTTCTTTTTTTTTCTTTTCACCATAAAATGACTTGGTGATCTTACTACAGCTTCTTATGCAGAGTTTCTTACATTATAGATTGACAACTGACACTAGCAGACATTTTTGTTCATAGTTTCAAGAGAAGACATAAACACAATGTCAAGGAACCTTTCACTTAGAGAGGATTAATGTCCAAACTCATGACTTAGACAAAACATTTGTGCTCTACTTCTGGAGGTACTGAAAAACTGATATTCAGCTTGGTAGGCTGGCTTTTCTTGTGATGGCCTCATCACTTTGAAAATCAACACCAGCCTTCACAGTACTGCATAACAGATACGTCACCAAAGGCAGTTTGGGACTCTATGAATTTCTCATATAACTTTTACTCCATAATTCCTTTTAAGATGCTTTCCTGGCTACATGACATCTAGGTTTTGTGGATTTTGCCTAGTGCAGAGCAGCTATCCAGAGAAAAATGTGAGAAGATCTAATCTAAGCACTTGTTTTTGACACAAGTTGTGCAAGTATGTCCCAAAACAAAACTGAAAATCAGGTGTTTAGTCTGAATCCACAGCAAATTATTCTACTATCAGCCTTGTCATACCTCAGGTGCTGTTTTCACAGCTTGAATGGAACTACAGGCCTATTGAGACTGAAATAATAATGACATTTCTTATTTCCAAGCTCGAATCTATGCAATTTATACTTCTAAAATTTTTGTTCTACAAGACAACTCTGTTCTAAGACCAGGAAAAAACCATGAGCTGTCAAGAGAACTGTTGAACACAAGAAAGCACAGGGAAAATGGGAACGAAAGGCACAGGTCACACCATGATATGCCTGGCTGCTTAAATTCTAGACTGAATGCTCTCTGCTCTCCACTCTAAACAAATAATTGAGTCCTTCATAGATGAGAATTTTCTGAGAGACATAAGGCCTTATCCAAACCTACAAGTGGAAATTAAGACCCTTGCTTGACTTCTTCAGCATTTTACACAAATCTTCAGAGATGAAGGAGTTCCAGAGTATAAATTTTGAATGAAGGAAGACAACAGAGATTGCATATGCATAAGGGGAGGGAATTGGGAATGAGGGAGAAAGAGAATAGGAGCGAGAATGAAACTGAAGGTGTGCAAAGAGAAGTAGGAAAGGGGGAAGAAGGAAAACAGGTTTAGAGAAGGGAAATGAATAAACAAGAGAGAGACTAGGAAAGACAAAGGAAAAAGAAAAAAGGAAAAAAGTGAAAGAGAGGAAAAGTAACTAGAAGAATGGAGGGAACTGAAGAAAGAAAAAGTGATCAAACATGCTTTAAAGTGTGAGACTCCTTTACATATGTACTGGAAAATTATGGAACAGGAAAAAAGATCAAGAGAAAGATAAGAAAGAGAAAGAACACTTTCAAGTGAAAGAAAAGAAAGGAGAGAAAGCTAAAATTCAACTGAAGATGAACTTTAATGACAAAATATTATAATGAATCTGTGCATTGTTTGATTCTCGAAATGGAGATAATTGTCTCCAGTGAAACCAAATGAAAATCCAAATGCAATCAAATAACTAATACTTCTCAAAGCTAATGCACTTATTCATCAAGCTGTGTCTCATGTAGCACAAGGCACCTATGAAATAAGAACTTGTGCTCAGTGCTGCATCTCAGGAGTCAAAAAATTGCCTGGATTGCAAAGAGAAAATATCTCCTGTCATACTACTAGTCCATACTACAAGCCTCTAAAAGAGATTCCTGCTCATGTCAAATGCTGTTTGTTTTCCAAAGCCTTATTTTTGCCCTACTTATTCAAAAATTCCATTGAATTGCTATTTTACAACTAAATATGGAGAAAAGTAAGGTCTTAAATAACTTAGCACATAGATGCTATACAGTCCACACAGTGGACTGCTATGAATTGATCCAACTTCTCATCTGCCCCTTCTGCCCACTCAGATGCAAGGCTATGACCATGGCTCTGCCTTTCACTGAATCAAATTCTTGTCTACACCAGACGTTGTATCTCCAAATCAATAAAAAAATAAACTAAGTAACTGAGAAGAATACTGAAAAAAGATCTAGAGATAAAGGGACTGTAAACCAGAATTTGAAAATTTTTTCTGTTTCTGTAATGGAAAAGTCAAAAATAACATATTCTTGTGGAAATAAAATTCAACTTCTGGAACAGGATTCCAGTGAATATTAGAAAAAAGTATGAATGATTTAATCTATTGAGTATAAATTTCAGAAAATTTTCATAAATGCTTTACAATGATGTAGGGGGTTGACCCTGGCTGGATGCCGGTGCCCACCAAAGACACTCTATCACTCCCCTCCTCAGCTGGACAGCGGAGAGAATATATAACAAAAGGCTTGAGGTAAGGGCAGGGAGAGATCATTCACCATTTACTGTCATGGGCAAAACAGACTTGACTTGGGGAAATTAGTTTAATTTATTAACAATTAAATCAGAGTAATGTAATGAGAAAATGAAAACCAAATCTTAAAACACCTTCCCCCACCGCTCCCTTCTTCCCTGGCTTAACTGTACTCCCGATTTCTCTACCTCCTCCCTGCCAGCAGTGCAGAGGGATGGGGAATGGGGGTTGCAGTCAGTTCCTCACATGTTGTCTCTGCTGCTCTGTCCTCCTCACACTCTTCCCCTGCTCCAGCGTGGGGTCCCTCCCACAGGAGACAGTCCTCCATGAACTGCTCCAATGAGAGTCCTTCCCACGGGCTGCAGTTCTTCACGAACTGCTCCAGTGTGGGTCCTTTCCATGGGGTGCAGTCCTTCAGGAACAGACTGCTCCAGCGTGGGTCCCCCATGGGGTCACAAGTCCTGCCAGCAAACCTGCTCAAGCGTGGGCTCCTCTCTCCATGGGTCCACACATCCTGCCAGGAGCCTGCTCCAGTGCGGGCTTCCCATGGGGTCACAGCCTCTTTCAGATGCATCCACCCGTTCTGGTGTGCGGTCCTCCGTGGGCTGCAGGTGGATATCTGCTCCACCGTGGGCTTCCATGGGATGCAGGGGGACAGCCTGCCTCACCATGGTCTTCACCATGGGCTGCAGGGGAATCTCTCCTCCAGCGCTTGGAACACCTCCTCCCCCTCCTTCTTCACTGATCTTGGTGTCTGTAGAGTTGTTCCTCTCACATATTCTCACTCCTCTCTTCTGGCTGCTGTTGCACAGCAGTTTTCCTCCCTTCTTAAATATGTTATCACAGAGGCACTACCACCATCACTGATTGTCTTGGCCTTGTACAGTGGTGGGTCCATCTTGGAGCCGGCTGGTACTGGTTCTATCAGATATAGGGGAACCTTCTAGCAGCTTCTCACAGAAATCACCTCTGTAGCCTCCCTGCTACAAAAACCTTGCCATACAAACCCAATACAAATGGTAATTGGTCATGTGAAATGCCATGTCTCCAACAACTGGAGAAAGGCAAATATTGCACCTATCTTCCAAGAAGTCTGAAAGAACAAACCAGAAAGCTACAGGTTGGTCACTCTTGCTTTGGTCCTGCGGAAAGTCATGAAACAAGTACTCTTGAATAGTATTTATGGGCACATGAAGGAGAAGGTGAGTGGAAACAGTCAGCATGGATTTACCAAGGGTGAATTGTACCTAACCAGCCTGATTGAATTCTATGATAAAAGGGCTGGATTTGTGGACAAGGGAGAACAATTTTCGCAGACTGTAGCAAGCCTTTCAATACTGTCTACAACAATATTCTTGTAAGATCCAAGTTAGGATGTCACAGTCTGGGTGTGGGGATACCAACCGGATAAAAAACTGGCTGGCTGGTCAGTCTCAGAGTATCATGGCAAATGGGTCGTACTGTATGTGGAGGTAACAAGTGGGGTATTGCAGGGTCTACCCTGGCACCTGCTCAACATCTCTGTCAATGACCTGGAGAAGGGATGGAGGGCACATGCATCAAGTCTGCAGAAGACACCAAGCCGGGGGGACCAGTGGACAGTACTGTGGCTAATGACATACACATAGCAAAAATGTTAAAAGCTAATATACAATATTGAAATATGTGAATACTATGCTTAAGATGCCCAATCCCAGTATCGCTCTCTTACTTTTCTGTAAAGTAATTGTTTTATGGTTCATAGGCTGTTTCACAATTTTTCCTTCATAAATTTTTGCTGTGAAGTGTTTTTATCTTATAAGCAGAATCCTCATTTGGAAAAGTTTTATAAGGTAATGATCCTTCAGTAAAGGCCTTGACGAGTTAGCAATATATTTCACATCAGTCCATTTTGAAATTCCAGCTCATCAGTGTGACTTTCAATATTTTATTTATTCACAATAAAATCTTTGCCTGAATTAGCTGGGTTATCCCTTTGCTTCAGTTGATTAGTCAGATTTATACAACAGTTGAAAAAGCAATTTTCATAACTCAGATGCCAGCTAGTAAGAACCTAAATCAAGGTGTTTCTTTTAAAGCTCATCTTGCATCAGGAAGTCTTCTATGAATACAAGGATGGATGCTATTTATTTGCTCTCCACTCCTCCCCAGAGGTATGTTAATATACAATTGTGGAAAGTGACAATATGCCTTTTCTCTTTTGTTCTTATTCAATGCTTTATTATTTTTCCCTACTTCCATGTTTTCTCATCTTAAAAATAAGTAATCTCTCAAGTCTCATTGTGAGTCCAGGAGTTTTAAAGATTTCAAATTAATTCCTGTGTTTATTTCATTAATACTGTATCCAAATTCAGAAGGAGCAAGAAGAAAATTCAAAATATAATTCCCTTCCATCAAAGGAAAATTAAGCAACAGCAGCATTTTCTGTAGTGTATTACAGATGGCTCTCTTCTTTTAAAGCTAAAGATTGAGAAATTATTCATCTGCAGTGTAAAATTCCATAATCTGTGTTCTAAGTGAAACTTTTAAGAAGTCTGTAATACTAGATCTAAAGTTGGATGGTTGGTTGATTGAAATAAAGCCTTGTCTTTCACATACATACAGAAATGATAGCCTAAAAAATGTTAATTTTGTCATTAATCCCTGAAATCAACAATTGGGCCTGGAGGGCTGAAACTTAGTTTCAAATGAATCAACTAGAAAATACCTAGCACCTAAAATTCTCAGTGCCTTCTGTGAGAGCATGATTTTACCTTGAAATGAATAGCTATGTAAATATCCTTATTCCTATTCAGTTACTGTGTTCATATTAAAGAAAACTAAGCAAATTTTCCAGAACATACTGAAATGTCTCAAATGAGTTCCATGAGTACTCATTTATGAAAGTCGTACTCATCATGAACAAAAATCTAAGTGAAGGCTTTCTCTTGACATTGAAACTCAGTCTAGTTATATACTGCCAAAGAACAGGGAGTATTGCACTACTGAAAACAATTTTTTAACTTCACTTTGTTAATTTTCACAATAGTTGAGTCAGTGAAATATATCATGAAAGCAGAACAGATTTTCTAGAACTTTTTGAGGAATTCAGTGCAACAGTTTGAGACCTTAAAAATTATCTATTCACCTCATTGTTAATCTTTAGTATTTCTGTTTCATATGATAATAGTAAAAAATTGAGTGGCAATGTTATTTACACAATTGGATTGCTGCACACAGTAGTTCATAAGTAATGACAGAATCTGACTTGAGAAGTTTATGGTGTAAATTAAGGGTAAAAATGCTGGAGTACCCATGCTGGCTTTATTCTGCTGTCACTGACCATGATAATAGAATTCCCACTGACTTAGTAAAAGTCCAGCCTGCATGTATGCTTTTCATGGACTCACCATCAGTGCCTCTTAATCCCTGAAAAGATGACAAAAAAACAGGTAAAGGAAAATTGGAGGAAATATTATAATGCAATGTATACCTCTGTTACTTTTTTGTTAATGGGGTATCTGTAGGTTTGTGATGGAAGAGTGAGTGACGAAAGATGGACCGCAAAGATTTATGAAGAGGGAGCAAGGCTGCACATCAAGTGAAATGCAAAAAAATGGTCCACATTTAGGTGCCAGACTGAGAAAAGGAAAGCTGAGAATAAAGGAGGTCTTAGGAAGCACAGTTTGGGGCACAAGTTGACAAGTTGCAGGAACCTAGAGACAGAAAGTTTCCAACATACAGTTTTCACAGAACACATTCTACTAGACATTAAAGAACTATGGCAATGATGAACACCTAGCAAAGAAGAGAACTTTTTTCTCTCCTCATGTTTGTAATTGGCATGAGAGATTTGATAGGTGTGAAATTGAATTGATGAAACTGATTCTTTCATCAAGTACGAAACATCCTCTCAATACTTTCTCCATTGTGTCTACAAATTCTGATGCCAACCTTGATCTGAGAAATGCTGAACTGCTGTGTAAAACTACTGTGTTTCTAATATTTACCTCTGAATGGGTGTACCAGTAATTTCACAATGTTTGTTTTGCAAAAGCTATCTTTGTGAAATTCAAAGCCCAAACCTTGGAAATACAAAAAGACATTTTGAGCTGAACCTCTCTGGTGGGCTTAGCTAACGGGACCTTGTAAAATACAGCAACGATTCCTGCACTATTGGAGTTCTTCCTAAGTGGATGTGAAAATAACACCCTTATTCAGCTGAAGTTAGGCTGCATGAATCCTGTTTCTTAGGGAAAAGAGCATGCAGCTATCACCTTGGTTTGGAAGTAAAGGGAGGCTTTGAAACCACTTTTCTAGCCTGAATTTTGCAGCATTTCAAGTTTGTATTCTTATAGTAGCTTTCCATATCTCCCTCTGTATCATGCTTTTATTTCAAATGGTTGAGGTACAGTGTGCTTGAAAACCAGTCATTTTCTGTAGAGTTAATGCACTGCTCTTTCCTTCCATATTGCCATCTTGTTCCTTGGGATCCTAGATGTTATAATGGGAGATGTTGAAAGACTATACGAAAAGCCTTTCTATGCTCCATTCAGTCAACTGAGAGAGTGAAGAAAAAAAGGAATTAAGAAGACTGTGGGTTTTTTTATACTACAAGAACAGTACTAAGTTGCCAGATCAGATCTGAGAAACATAGAAATACTGTTTGAATAATTTAGATAAATTAATTGGTTACTTGCTTGAAATGACCTGTAGAAATTAATGAGTATAGAAATTCAAATTTCATAAATTATCTTTTGGATTTATTGCTAAATTTAATCAGGGATGCTCCTGATTTATATAATCATACCTTCTTATAAATGGCTATTTATAAGAATCAGAAAACCCACAAGAATAAATCTGAATAGAAGTTTTCTTTACCGATCAACGTTCACTGACATACATTATTATTATATGCAAATTTCAACTCAGTTTTAAGAATGAAACTGACACTGTCATAATAAAGAAATGTGCACACTGCCTATTTATTCACATTTCATTACTACATTGCTTTCTATTGCTATAGTGCTTTATTTTGTAAGCATTAATAATCATCTCTCACAGCATTCCCAGAGGCAGGTAATATAAGTATTAATATCCCTAGTGTTCAAAGGAGAAATGGCATAGTCTTTTGTCAAAACCTGTCTGACAAGGTAGCATTTGGTGAAGGGTGAAAGTGGAATTGAATATTTCATTGCAGCAATAATTTTTAAAAATTTTTCAGAAACACAAAGATCTGCTGCAGTAATTCTCACTTTAAGATGTAGCTGCTTCATTCAAAAACAGTCCAGAGAGTAAAAATGATTTCTTAGCTACCTGGAGGTGTAACTTTTTGTTGCAGAATGAATTTTTTGTTTTCGAATTGCAAAATAAATCCATTTGTAAATCTTTGAGTCCTTCATTTTATCCATTAATTGAAAAATAATGTCCTCATTATCAACTGCACTTTAATATGAACCAAAGCCATTTACAAAAAAATGCTGCAATTGAATGAGATCACCAACATTTGACATTTAGTCCTAACATTTTTTCTCTATAATTGCCTGTTTATCTCACAAATACACCAAGGCACTTGCAACTGCAGTTCTTTTTCCTTTTGAAAAAGCTGCACACATTTTTCAGTATTTGTAGACATAGAAGACCAGTTATTTTTACTGTACATTGAAATTCTTACTTTTTTCTAAATGCAAAGGTATCTACTGCTCAGGGCAAAGTTACCCATAACAAGCTTCCTCGTCTCTGAATTGCTAGGCTCAGCCAGCATGCTGCTTGCTTTCCAACAAATGCTACTGTGTTTTAGGCATCTGGGAACCTCATGAACTAGCTTTTGCCATTCTACTAAATAAGGATGACAGACTTTCAAGGTGTCTTGATAATGAAAACTATTCAAAAGACAAGAAATATATATTTTAAAAAAAGTACCCCTTCTGGAAAGAAATAAAATAAAATAAAATGAAACAGCAAATCCCCCCTTTTCTGATAACAAATAACTTGCATTCCACTGTGGAGTTCCTGCTTCTCCGTCAGAAATCCAGTTAAATGTGCAATGCATGTGTGATACCTTGATTATGCTCTGTCCCATGGCCTTTGCATAGAAGAGCTTTGACTACAAAAAGAAACAAATTGAAATCCAGAAATAAAACTCTGATGCTGATACATAAAGTATTCTGGCTTCCACTGACTCGCTGTTTGCAAGCAAAATGATGCAGGTTTTGACACCACAAGCCATAATTATCTGTCCCTAATAATCCTACAACTGCACCTATTGGTGCTACCAGTGCTGTATGCCCTTGGATAGAACTGCTGACACAACAATTCACAGCTGTATGAGAAATATTTAATGTCCCTTTAAACAGTTCAGAAACCCTCTACTAGAGGGCTAGATTTAGGTGTTGTAGGAAGCAGATGTCACTAGGCTAATTATGTTGCATGTAGCTAGCAATGCTGAATGCAGCCTGAACCCATCTGTTTCAGTACAAGTGTTTCACACTCTATCCTATGTACAGAGTCAGACACTCAAGTAAGGTCTTCAACCTGGAACTTGGTTTTCCTTTGTTCTTCCAAAACACAACTCGTTTAACAAGTTTTGTCATGTTATGAATTCCATATTCTCCTGCTCCTCATATTTGTGAAAGAGGTTGAGCATCAATGGGAAATTGGTAGAGGTTTTTCCACTAAATGGTGACTCACTAGGTGTAGAGTTCTCAGCACCAAGATTTTACAGCAAAATCTGATCTGAATCTTGCTTGGATCTGCATATTCCTTTCTTAGCCCTTCTGTAGAATGTATGGAAGTGATTCATATTTAGCTAACGGGATAGCTTATATTGAATATTACACATCACACTTTAGCTCATGTAAGGCTCAAATAACTTCTTTGTGCTGTGTGGTGATAATACTGCTGATACTCCTAAATTACCAAAAGCCGCTAAGACCACACACACTTATTTATATATAAATAATACTCCTCCCCTAATGATAATTATAATAATAATTACATGTGTTCATATAGTTAAAGATAACTAACAAAACACCGTTTCATAGAGTTAGCCAACTAGAAGTGATTCAGACTGCTCTCTCATATGTGCCAAATGCTATGTCAGATAATGACAGAATATTGAATGTTACTTGTGTTTTATTTCATAAACAAAGATGAGCAATGAAACCCATGAAAATGTGAAAAAGAGGCAATTTTCCTTTCATTTTTCTCTGGAGCTTTGCAAACTTTGCTCTGGCAAATCACAATACAAGCAAATCCAAAGTGTGTGATTCGTACTGAAGACTGTACTATACACTTTTCTACACAGTTTTGTCATGTGTGGTGAAGTTGGGCTGAAAGCCAAACTGAGCTCTTGCATATTCACAATGATTTTTGCTTCAGGAAAGCTGCACCTAGAAAGTAACTTTCACAAGCACCTATTTGTTTCACGAACTAAAACTAATTTTCACTGGTCTGTGTTATAAGGCTATCACTAGAAGTTGCACAGACCAACAGATTGTCCTGTGCTAAGTAACCAGCCTTCTCACAAGTGCTTTCTGCAAGTGCTCCTTGCTGTCCTGCAATAGGGGGGTATACTTACCTGACTTCTTAGGTTAATCACAATTCGGTGTCTAATTCTAGTTCTAATTGCACAGTTAATCAATATTTTTTCCATGTATTGTGGATGAACATCTAAACAGTAGCTGAAATCCATTTAATGGATTCTATCACTTCCAACTGTGGCCTGATCTTACCTTAAACAAACAGTTTTAGATAAAGCTATTTTAAAAATAAAATGCTTCAGTCCTAATCTGTCTGAAAATAAATATACTCAGATTTTGTAGCTAAGTTCCTTCTAAACAGCACAAAGGCTGATTAATTGATACCACCATTTCCTCAAAGGTAGTATATTTTCAGGGAGCATTTACAGAGTGATATTTGCATATCAAACCTCAATTCTGTAGTACTGAGTTATGTTTTCCAGAATAAGAGCGTCCAGTTTTGAAGAACAGCAGAGGTGTACTAGAATTGCATGTTGTGTAACAGAGGCAAGGTTTTTTGGTACATTTTGGTACATTATTTTGTGGTACAGTTTCTATGGATAGAATTAGGTAAACACCAATTATTATATCAGTGACTGGACAAGTCACTATGTCATCCACAAGTTGAGATCAAACACACTGCTTTTCTGGTCTGAATTAATTAGATCTGGAGATGGTAACATTTGTGAGTCTGGAAAGCATTGCAAAAAATAATGAACCATGTTTTAGAAAAGGAAATTTTATTTTGGCCTTATGTTAAACAGAAATTGGGAATACCCACTTGGATAAGTTCATCAGGAAATTGCCAATGGTAGTTTCCTCTTCCCTACCAGGAACCACCTTTAGAATTAATTGAGTCAGCTGGCCTAGCAAGCAGATGTCCAATTATGTCACGGAACAGGGGTCACAGTGTCTCTTCTTAGGCAAAACTTGTGAAATATTCAAAATACAGCATGGTGCTGAGGTGAAGCTTACATATTTACTCTTAGCATCTTTTTAGGAATGTACTTTAAAAAACAGCTGTGAAAATGAGGCTATTAAACAGTATTATTTCTAGGGACAAATACAATTCAGCAAACATTCAGCAAATGTTTTTAAATCTGGCAACTAGTCTACTCAGAGGGGGATCTCTCTTTACTTGAGAGTGTATCCCTAGGTGGTGAGTAAAGAGAGATGCTTGGCTTGCTATCATATCTCTAAACACATCAGATAACTATGCCCACCAGCCTACTTGGACACAGCAGTGGGTTTGACCATCTGCTCCCAAATATGACTACAACTCTGAAGCTCCTCAATTTTGGCACTGGAATTCATGAGAAAAAGCAAGGGGCACTAAGAAACACTGGGTTCAGACAGGTGCCTTGGAAATTTACCCTTGGTAACATGTGTTGTTGTAACAGTGATATGCATTCATTTTCACAGCGCTATGAAAGTGCACAATTTGTGTTGGCGTGGGACAGCAGAAGGTTGTCACTTCTGGTTAGTATTGCTTTGTGTAGAAACTACTGTTCATATACTGTGTACTCTAGACCAAAAGGTAACAGAAAAACTCTGTTCAACATAAAATAAATACAGCCCACTGCATGATGCCGCATACCACGGAAAGAATTGTGTAGGAGTCAAATTTTCATTCCCTGCTACTTTCTAGAAAAGGGCTAAGAGGATAAAAGACACAGCTATGACCCCTTCTCCATTAATTTGGTTAATCAAGAACCCTTTACAAGAGGTTTTTGCAAAAAAGTGGATAGAGGCCACTATCTATGAAGCAGTCATACAAAAGTGATATAATAGTCAACCATTTCTCCCTTTTCCTTCCTTCAAGAACCATCCTGGACAACTCTTTTGCTTTTCTGGCCTTCTAGTAGGCACTGTCCTGCCCTCTGAAAATGGAACAGAGTAGTATTCTTAAAGTTGACTTTATAAGCCGTTTCTCAAAATAAGAAAAATAATGCCTAACGTTACAAGGAAGAAACCAAGTCTGCTTTAATAAAGGAGGAAAAATAAAGACATGTTCTAAGAACTGATTTAGGCTGTTTCTTCTCTTCTCTTAGGTTTTGCTTCTCCTCAGATGGCTGAAAGTGCTCTGGTCCTAGTGATCAGAGACATGTCATGTGGCCTATTTGGGAAACTTCTGTTTTTCTTCCAGTTTCTCATGGAGTAAGTTTAATTCTATTCTAGAGAATATGGTAAAATCCAAATTTGAAATATCTTCACCCAGATTTCCTAAATGTGAATAAAACTTAGAAACTCTAGGTATTTGCCTGGACACCTTAACCTCAGAAATACGTATTTTAGAAACTCTGAACCTGACAACTCTGTGTAAAGACAACTGTAGTCAGTCGTAATTGTTTTTTTTACCAATTGCTGCCACCATCAGAGAACAAAAAAATCTCAATTTTCTCAGAAGAATTAAAAAAAAAAAGGAAAGGAGAAAAATGTATTCCCTTTGAGACAGAGGAAACCAAAGTGAAAGTTAATTAATTTTTTTTGTTAGTCCAAAGTCCTTTATTTTAAGATGGCCAGATTTAATTGCCAGAAGAGCCCGATAGCTTACTCTTAAATCACAAATAAGCTTGAGACCCAACACCTTCAGAAAAGTTCAGAAATATGTTGAAAGGGATTAAGCAAATCAAAAGACCAGAAAACTAGATAGCTGACTAGAAAAAAATAGACTGTGAGAGGAAAATGTTTCCAGCTCAGGTGATTTTGTTACCACCTTCTATAACTAAAATGAAAAATAGGGAAAGGAAATTCAGTTACTAAATTTGGGCTTCCCTAGTGGTATAAAAGGTGAGGAAATGGAGAAAATGAAGGAAATTGAATACACAGAATGAAAGCAAGAAGCCATGCTAACCTACTCCAAACATTTGTCTGTAGCCTCTAGTACTGCTATGAGTAAAACCACATGGAACATTGAGTATCTCAATGACCTCAGCAAGCTATGTCTTTAACCTCTCAACCCCAGCCCCATTTTGTGTCTATTTTATTTATTTTGGAAACTTCTTGAGTTTGCTTTCTAATATTCCTTTAAGGATCTCCTGTAAATAAGTCAACATTTTTTTTTTTTATTTTTTAAAGTCTTTTTTTAAACAAAGAATATTTTCATTCAGTTAACACACATACATATACAGGAGTTGAGCTAGACAGCATGAGAGAAAGAATAACCCCCACCATCCAAATCCCATACCAAAGAAAATTTTCTTGCTTCATCTTTTTTTCTGTCTGACTCAAAATGCAGAAACAGTTCCTAGGAAAATATACTGAAATAACAAAATTCAGAGGAAATCCCATTGGAATAGGATCCTCAGTAATGATTGCCAGGACCTGGATGCCAACCCAGGGACTTGACCTCCCAGCTAGAGCTTGGACCTGCCTCATCATTGTGGATGTGCCTGGTGGTTGCTGGGCTCCTGGTGACCCTGTCCACTGTCAGAGGCCTGCTAGGCTGGCCCTGGGCAGGCACAGGGGATCTCTGCTGCCTGCCCCACCTCTCATCTCACCTACCTTTGCTGTGCTGTGCCTACCCTTGTTGCTCCCTGGAACTAATATGGATAAGACAACAACCTTCCAGGTGCTACAACGTCTCAAGTGTTTCCCTTTGAAGAAGGCTTAGGAAGAAATAACTGAAGGCAGATGATGTTCTTGAAAGCAGAAAGTTTTTGTTAGCAGCTATGCGGAAACATACCTGGAAAGGTATGATTAACTGTGTTACTTTCTATGAAATCCAGGAAGGGGAACTGAAGTGAAGATTCTAAACATTCATGACACTATATGGCAAGAAATGAACAAAGTTGCTAAGGAGGACAGAAGATAACACCAGAGGCAGCAAAAGAACATTACGATTGATGTTGAAAGAAACAGGGAGCTCAGGTGGAGGAAGTAGTTTTCCTTGTCATCAGCAGAGCAGAAATTCAGTCTACACTCCAATTTTTCTGTGTGTACAGAAGACAAATGCTGGGGAGGAGCTGGGAGCATGTAATACTCCAAACTCTGTAATACTTTTAGGAAAATAGAGAAAATGAAAAAATGAGAAAATGGCACATCACATTCACTTAGTAAATGGTTGGGGGTCTAGAATATTGTACGGGCTGATTTAATGCATTTCATTTCATGCATTTTGTTTCATTTCATTACTTTTTAAAAACAATATTATTTAGCTTTTTAGTGTATCTTTCTAGTCTAACAACAAGTCATTCCAGGCTGGCTAGCTCATTTTATTAGCTTGCATAGGCTATACATTTAATATAACGTTTCAAGGGATAAGAAACATTCCATTATTGTTCCCTAAAGGAATCAGATTAATTAAACTTCCTGGCTAAATTCCCCTGAAATAATGAGTGAGCCACTTGTTACCATGTTGGATCTCAAATGAAACAGAGAACAGATTTTTGAAAAGGAGGCATTCTGCAAGGTCTATCTAAGAATTTCAGTGCAGAGCTCTCCGCCAGCTCAGTGGGCTGCCCTGGAGATTGAAATGCTGCCTAGATCTTTCAGGGGACTGTGGTCTGTGGCCAAATCTCAGAATGCCCATATGCCATATTTTCTCAAGAAGGCCTTAGGAAGCAGTCCTAAACTTATTCCCTCTCTTTCATTTGCTGGGAGGTTATGAGAGCAACTGTTAAAACGTCTCACAGAGGAGCAGAAGTAACATTCTTCTACAGATTTCCTGTTTTGGAATGGTGAATTCTTTTTCAGTGCTCATTTTCTCTCTTAGGCTGATAAGAAGGATCTATTTGCTTTTCTCAGTATCATCACTGTCCTTTGTGAGTCCTCTGACATTGAGATAGCTACCTATGGGAATAAAACATTCCTTTTCCTGTATGACTTTGTACTTAAAATCACCCACTGGATGCATATCCTCAAAAGAATATGCAGTATCCTCTGTCTCACCTTCCACCAAAGTCTATTCTGAAAGTCTAAACTTTGTGTCTAGTATGGAATCACATCTCAATCTGTAAATTTACCTGTTGTTCAAGAGCAGCTTGTTCGTAGAGAAGATAAAGATCTCTCTCTTCTTGTATTCATGCCTTCAGTTAAATGATATCTTGCATTAAAAGCACTGTTTTGTCTTGATAGAACTACTCAGGAGTGTTTTCGTCTTGGATGAGGGACAGACATATTTTTACTTTTCTTGTATTTTTTGTGTAAGTTATTTTTAACTGTGTAACAATAACATCTAAAGGGCCAACATTTTTTATTCTGCATGTTGCAGGAGAGTCTCCTTGCTAAAGTTTAAGCAAAGTCAGAACATATTCAAGCAGTATGACTGTGAAGGATAGTATTCTACCTCTCCTACACAGGATGCCTGCAACTGTGCTATGTGCAAAGCAATGGAGAATAAGACTCAAGGATTTCCAGGCTTCCCACAAGTTATAAAAGACAGCTATGATTTAATGATCAAAAATGAGAGACTATCAGGATTTACAATCCTGACATGGGTTGCATTTTGACAATGACTGTAAAAAGTATTTTTCCTCAGGTGCTCCTCACAAATATGTGTTTTATGAGTATCTGTTGTCAAATGAGAATGAAAACCAGCTGAAGTATTACTGCTCTGAAACCTCTGCTCCAGGAATATTAACCTCCTTATGCTATTAATTATGCATATGATAAAAAAAGTCATGTATTTAAGTTTTATTGCTGTAAAACCAATGGAGCTACTAATATACAAAACTGTGGAAGAAAGCATTTTCTTCTAATCTTTTACAACTTCCTTCTGGCTGGTTTTACACTACTTTACTCCTCTTAGGAAGAATACTATGTGAGAACAATTTCTGCTAGCAAAGTGAAAACACTCTCCTTTAATGATCCTTTAGATTACAATAGATAAAATGTGACTGAAATTGTTGTTCTGAATAATTTCTAATGATAAAGTAAAAACACAATTATGTCAGATATCATTCTTAGCTTATTGAATTTCTTTTTCTGGTCAATCTGTCAGTTATAGCTATAGTCTTTTGTGGCTCTCAAAACATCATAAAATAATATCTTCAGGACAAATCAGAATTTCCCTTGACACAAAACAAGACATTTTGCATAATGAACAGGGAGAGAGGATTAAATATGTAGAAGGAAACAGATACATACAGAAAACATTCAGTGGAGTACCGGTCTCACTTTTCAGGTCAGCTTGGAGAAGTGAAATTGATGCTATCCAGAGCTAATATGTCTGTACCAATTATGCTCCCGATCATTGAGTTACACTTTTTCATCACACCTGATTCTTAAAGTTAATAAATTAATTATATGTAAGTGGGCCATATTTCCAAGAAATCTTAAGACCTAATTCATTGCTCCTTGCAGACAATAAACCAGTTGTCCTGGTAAAAATTGTCATGAAACCAACAGTACTGACAATCTAGGATAAGCTTTTTGTCCCACACTGGGAAAAGAAAGTCCTAGCATGACTCTATTCTACCTTCTAGTACAAAGATATTACCGCACTATTTCAGCATTTAGGCCAACAAAAATTCAAATATTCTACAAAAAAGAGTTATACCAGACAGAACTTGAATAAGGCAAGTGTCAGTATGAATTAAACCAACCTGAGACCCTTCCTGGATTTAGTATTGAGCAGAGGCACACCATATCTCATTGCACCATGCAGAAGCCAGATTAATCTGCCTCAGCCTCCCTCCACTTCAGTGGAATTTTCTGCTCAATGTTATGGCCAGAACTGATTTCCTTCCCAAAAGCAGAATGTTTAAAACAGGTCATAAATGAAAATCTGTTCCAGAGTCTTATGGCATGTCTGCTTGGCGTATATTTCTGACAGCAAACTAACAATGGTGATAATAACAGACAAGCAAATAATGGTTGTCTTGGTCTAGAGGCAATTATGTTTTATTTCTTATAGTCATTTTATGCGTAGTGCATTTTTTTCACAAGTTTACTATTCTAAAATGATTTAGTGTATTTTCAGAGTTTTCTTTTGATTTCATTCAAACAAAAAGAATATTCAGACAGTTTGAAACATTTTGGGGTTTGGGACAATTTAAAGTTTCCTCCAAGTGACCAAATCCAGTAGAATATACTTTAATTTAGATTCTTTTTTTTAACAGTCACAATTTTATCCGGTGTTGAATAGGAAGTTAATATCAGTAGTTTTGTCTAGATATATTCTGACCTAGGGAACTAAAGATATGCTTAAACAATAAGGGAGATGTGAATATAACACAATTATCACAGAATCATAGAATCATATAGGTTGGAAAAGATCTTTAAGATCATCAAGTCCAACCGTAAACCTAGCACTGCCAAGTCCGCCACTACACCATATCCCTAAGCACCTCATCCAAACGTCTTTTAAATACCTCCAGGGATGGTGACTCAACCATTTCCCTGGGCATCCTCTTCCAGTGCTTGATAACTCTTTCAGTGAAGTAAAATTTCCTAATATCCAGTCTAAACCTCCCCTGGACCAGCTTGAGGCCATTTCCTCTTATCCCATCACTTGTTACATGGGAGAAGAGACTGAGCCCCACCTCTCTACAACCTCCTTTCAGGTAGTTGTAGAGAGCGATAAGGTCTCCCCTCAGCCTCCGCTTCTCCAGACTAAACAACCCCAGTTCCCTCAGCCGCTCCTCATAAGACTTGTGCTCCAGACCCTTCACCAGCTTTGTTGCCCTTCTTTGGATGCACTGCAGCACCTCAATGTCTCCCTTGTAGTGAGGGGCCCAAAACTGAACACGGTATTTGAGGTGCGGCCTCACCAGTCCCGAGCACAGGGGGACAATCACTTCCCTAGTTCTGCTGGCCACACCATTCCTGATACAAGCCAGGATGCTGTTGGCCTTCTTGGCCACCTGGGCACACTGCTGGCTCATATTCAGCTGGCCGTCAACCAGCACCCCCAGGTCCTTCTCTGCTGGGCAGCTTTCCAGCTGCTCTTCCCCAAGCCTCTAACATTGCATGGGGTTGTTGTGGCCCCCAAGTGCAGGACCTTGCACTTAGCCTTGTTGAACTTCATACAATTGACCTCGGCCCATTGATCCAGTCTCTCCAGACCCCTCTGTAGACCCTTCCTACCCCCAAGCAGATCAACACTCCCGCACAACTTGGTGTCATCTGCAAACTTACTGCAAACTCAATCCCTTCGTCCAGATCATTGGTAAAGGTATTGAATAGAACTGGCCCCAGCACAGAACCCTGGGGAACACCGCTTGTGACCAGCCGCCAACGGGAGTAAACTCCATTCACCACCACTCTTTGGGCTCAGCCATCCAGCCAGTTCTTTACCCAGCGAAGAGTACACCCGTCCAAGCCATGAGCAGCCAGTTTCTCCAGGAGAATGCTGTGGGAAACAGTGTCAAAGCCTTTACTGAAGTCCAGGTAGACAACATCCACAGCCTTTACCTCATGCACTAGGCGGTTCACCTTGTCATAGAAGGAGATCAGTTTAGTCAAGCAGGACCTGCCTTTCCTAAACCCATGCTGGCTGGGCTTGATCCCTTGGTTATCCTCTGCATGCCGTGTGATGGCACTCAGGATGAGGATGAGCTGCTGCATCAGCTTCCCTGATACTGAGTTCAGGCTGACAGGCCTGTAGTTCCCCAGATCCTCATTCCGGCCCTTCTTGTAGATGGGTGTCACATTTGCTTATCTCCAGTCAGCAGGGACCTCCCCAGTTAGCCAGGACTGCTGGTAAATGATGGAAAGGGGCTTGGTGAGCACTTCTGCCAGTTCCTTCAGTACTCTCGGGTGGATCTCATCAGGCCCCATAGACTTGTGAGTGTCTAAGTGGTGCAGCAGGTCACTAACCATTTCCCCCTGCATTATGGGGGCTCCATTCTGGACCTCGTCCCTATCTTCCGACTCAGGGGGCTGAGTACCCAGAGAACAACTGGTCTTACTGTTAAAGACTGAGGCGAAGAAGGCATTAAGTACCTCAGCCTTTTCCTCATCCTTGGTCACTGTGTTCCCTCCTCCGTCTACTAGAGGCTGGAGATTCTCCTTACCTCTCCTTTTGCTGCTAATGTATTTGAAGAAGTATTTTTTGTTGTCTTTACAGCAGTAGCCAGATTGAGCTCTAGCTCGGCTTTGGCCCTTCTAATTGTCTCCCTGCACAACCTCACTACACCTTTGTAGTCCTCTTGACTTGCCTGCCCCTTCCTCCAGAGGTCGTAGACTCTCCTCTTTTTCCTGAGTTCGAGCCAGAGCTCTCTATTCAGCCAGGCCAGTCTTTTTCCCCGCCGGCTTGTCTTTCGCCATCTGGGGACAGCCTGTTCTTGTGCCTTTAGGACTTCCTCCTTGAAGAATTTCCAGCCTTCCTGGACTCCTTTGCCCATTAGGGCTGCCTCCCAGGGGACTCTGTCGACCAGTCTCCTAAACAGGCTGAAGTCTGCCCTCCGGAAGTCTAAGGTGCCACTTCTGCTGACCCCCCTTGTCACTTCTCCAAGAACTGATAAATCTATCATTTCATGATCGCTATGCCCAAGACGGCCTCCAACCATCATATGGCTCACAAGTCCTTCTCTGTTCGTGAACAAGAGGTCCAGTGGGCACCTTCCCTAGTTGGCTCACTTACCAGCTGTGTCAGGAAGTTTTCTGCCACACGCTCTAGGAACTTCCTAGACTGTTTCCTCTCTGCTGCATTGTATTTCCAGCAGACATCCAGTACGTTGAAGTCCCCCACAAGAACAAGGGCTACCGATCGTGAGGCTTCTCTCAGCTGCTTATAGAATAGTTCGTCTGCCTCTTTATCCTGGTTGGGTGGTCTATTACAGACTCCCACCGCAATATCTGCCTTGTTGGCCTTCCCCCTGATTCTTACCCATAGACACTCAACCCTATCATCACCATCATTAAGCTCTGAACTATCCAAACACTCCCTAACATACAGGGCTACCGCACCGCCTCTCCTGCCTTGCCTATCCCTCCTGAAGAGTTTATAGCCATCCCTTGCAGCACTCCAGTTGTGTGAGTCATCCCACCATGTTTCCGTGATAGCAACAATATCATTGATTTCCTGCTGTACAATGGCTTCCAACTCCTCCTGTTTATTGCCCATGCTGTGTGCATTGGTGTAGAGGCACTTGAGCTGGGCTGTTGTCTGTGTCTCTTTCATAGAGGAACACCCTTTATGGTTTGAGGTGTTTCACTGGTGTTTCGCTCTTGGCTGCTATTGCCTCAGTATCCCCTACCTCAACTCTGTACAACTTCAGCTTGCCCCAGTGCACCCCACACATCTCAGAGACACAGGCTGAGTGCCCTCGCTGGCACCCACTCCCTGTAACCTTGGCATGTCGTCCCTCAGCTTCTCTCAGGCAAGCCTGATATTATCCCCCTCCCCCTTCGAGTCTAGTCTATCTTTTTGCTTCTCTCTGGTCCTCCAGCAAATGGAGAAGCTGGTATGCATTTAAGCTAAATCCAAATACAGTCATCTAATACTAATTTAATCGCATTTTCCCTCAGAACAAATGACTGATTAGACAGGGTATTAAGTATTAATTTTTTAGCTGTCTCCAGTCTCAAGCTTGTAACACCAAACACCTTTATTGTTGAGGGTTGTTTGCTAGGCTTTGAAAATACAAAGGTGAAAACCTCATACTTGGACAAAACACTTCATTCAGGAGTACAATTCTAATGAAAATTCTGTACCAACACACTAAAAAAATACAGAGTTCCCCTGAATATGTTTTCTGAGGTATCAGGCTAGTGGAATATATACACTGAAATAAATAAACTGTATGCTGTACAACTGTCTGCCAGATTTGAGAAGAGTGGGTCAATGATGCCCAGATGGTATTTTGCATTTCCTATTTCTCCAGTACATGAGATTTATTTGCAAAAGAGATAAAGAGCTACACATATGCAATCAATATACTTACACAGGGGAAGAGGCTTAGTAACATTTACAAAATGTTCTATCCGGAGTGAGAACAAAGCCGTGGGAGAATACTCTTCTTAACACCGAACTTTCATATTTGCCTCCAAATCCATACTTAACATAGCTAACAGTGTGCTTATGTTTAAACCACACTAAATGGACCCTAGCTGTTAATGTTCTTGTATGGGAATACAAATATTTTGCTATAATTTTATGAACCAAGCTTATTAAATACAAAACAATAAAAAATGCTATGGATACAAATATGTACATGCCAGATTTAGGTACTGCCATGCTTGGACTGTTGTTCTGGTACTGACAAGCAAGCGAGAGGTAATATTGTAATGCTGCTGCCAAGAGGTCTATGCCCTGCTCTTGACCTGTGTACACTACTGAATTTTAACATTAAAAGTCATGACAGGTTTACAATGAATATTTTTTTACTTATCTTTTCCATACTTCAGTCTGTTTGTTTTATTATAAATAACAGTATTTGTTTAATATCAGAAATAAATATGGGAAAGGAAGACTAAAAAATTCACATGCCTTTTTCTCCTTGCTTTTAAACAATACATATAGCTGAAGTGATATAAGAAAACATGTAAGAATGTTATCCTTCCTTCAGTGGAATGAAACATGGAATAAGGACAATCCTTGTAGCATCCTTGTAACAGATAGCAGTCCTGTAGCTTAAATCCTGCATCTTGTTTTGCTCTGAATTCCCATGTCCCCCCTATCCCCACCTGCCCTGTTCTGTCTTCTGCTGCCCCTAACTTCAGTTGAAATTCAGATTCCTTCTGACTACCTTCCTGCAAAGACAACACTGGTATTAGTCACATGTTACATGTCTGGCATCGATCTTTCTTGGCATGAGATGTAGTTAATGTTGTACCTGCTGGAGAGCTGCTTACACTGATCTTTATGAGTTTCTTTCCTTCAGCTAATATCATATTCCTACACAGCTTCTCCAGTTTACCTGCAGGTACTGTTTAGACTACTAATTTCCCTGCCACAGCAGTATTATGTGGTCATTCTTGGAAATTTGTCACTTTTTTCCTTATATTTACTGACTTTAAGCAGTCTGACTGCTTATTTCATATTACATGTGTTGCTGCTGTTACCTAACACAGATTTTCTGCAGCATGTCTTCACTGTTCAAGACACAGTAAGTGAAAATATGAACTAAAGGCTCAATTTTGCAAGCATTTACTATTATGAGGAGCCATGTTGAAATCAACAAAGCTTACTCACATTAAGTGTTATGACCAACTGCAAAGGTCTGCAGGATAGTACTCCAAGGTGTACAGAAAAGCATCTTGCTTAAATTCCAGACACCTAGAGTATGATGACTATTTACAACAGGAAAAATCTTGCAAAGTGTGGAATATTTTAGTCCTCACCAAACTTCAGCGAAATTAAGGGCACTAGATAGATACTAGTAAGTTTGTTACACTGTAGATGAAAATGATAGAACATTAATATCTGTAAACTTTGAAGTGATATGCCACAGCTAAATCATGTCACACATAATGATTTCAGACAATAAACTGGCAGATCAGTGGAAGAAAAGGTTGAGTGTTCACTTAAAGATGTTAGAAGATTGTTATGCAAAAATCAAATTATATTGCACATGTACTCTATATCACTTAAACATTATGTATTGGGTTTGCGTGGCAAGGTTTTGGTGCCAGGAGAGCTACAGGGGTGGCTTCTGTGAGAAGCTGCTAGAAGGTTCCCCCTATATCCAATAGAACCAGTGCCAGCCGGCTCCAAGATGGACCCACCACTGGCCAAGGCCAAGACAATCAGTGATGGTGGTAGTGCCTCTTTGATAACATATTTAAGAAGGGGGGAAAACTGCTGTGCAACAGCAGCCAGAAGAGAGGAGTGAGAATATGTGAGAGGAACAACTCTGCAGACACCAAGATCAGTGAAGAAGGAGGGGGAGGAGGTGATCCAGGTGCTGGAGGAGAGATTCCCCTGCAGCCCGTGGTGAAGACAACGGTGAGGCAGGCTGTCCCCTGCAGCCCCTGGAGGCCCACGGTGGAGCAGATATCCACCTGCAGCCCACGGAGGACCGCGCACCAGAACAGGTGGATGCATCTGAAAGAGGCTGTGACCCCATGGGAAGCCTGCACTGGAGCAGGCTCCTGGCAGGATGGGTGGACCCATGGAGAGAGGAGCCCACGCTTGAGCAGGTTTGCTGGCAGGACTTGTGACCCCATGGGGGACCCACGCTGGAGCAGTCTGTTCCTGAAGGACTGCACCCCATGGAAAGGACCCACACTGGAGCAGTTCGTGAAGAACTGCAGCCTATGGGAAGGACTCTCATTGGAGCAGTTCATGGAGGACTGTCTCCCATGGGAGGGACCCCACGCTGGAGCAGGGGAAGAGTGTGAGGAGGATGGAGCAGCAGAGACAACATGTGAGGAACTGACTGCAACCCCCATTCCCCATCCCCCTGTGCCGCTCAGTGGGAGGAGGTAGAGAAAATTGGGAGCAAAGTTGAGCCCAGGAAGAAGGGAGCGGTGGGGGGAAGGTGTTTTAAGATTTGGTTTTTATTTTCTCATTACATTACTCTGATTTGATTGATAATAAATTAAACTAATTTCTCCAAGTTGAGTCTGTTTTGCCCGTGATGGTAATTGGTGAGTGATCTTCCTGCCCTTATCTCAACCCATGAGCCTTTTGTTATATATTCTCTCCCCTGTCCAGCTGAGGAAAGGAGTGATAGAGTGGTTTTGGTGGGCACCGGCATCCAGACAGGGTCAACCCACCACACATTAAGACACTCTTTCACTTGCAGGAGTGAATGATCAGCTAACAGCTAACCATTTAGCCCTCTAACATATACTTTTAAAAGGGCCAAATACAGTTTCACATCCATAACACACTTAGGTTGTAAGTATGTTCTATCATACATGTTTTTATTTTTCACAGAAATGAACACAAAACTGTGAAATAAAAACAAAACAGCAGTGACTTGATAATTTTAGGTACTACCACTTTTTCAGCTATAGCTATGACAAGATTAGTCTCTTTCTGATGTATGAAATTATAGATATTTCCACTTGTCTGAGTTAAGCACTAAACCATGTCAACTAAACGGTAGAGCTTACAGCTATCTCTTCTGGACTACTAAATTTTGCATATACCAAATATAATTTTCCACTGTTTTCTATATGTTTAAGTTGGGTTGGATACCTTTTATAAAATCAAATCAGAAAATAGATTGTTTTGAAGCAGGAAGAACTGCCATTGCAGTGACTGTATTGTTCATGTTACTTTCTGCATATAGCTCTGCCACAGACAGGGAGACCTCTTACCTTTCCTTGGTATTTTTTTTCAGAATCCCTGAAGGGTACATTGACTCTGCCTATTCTGTTACATCAAATTATCTTTGACCAGCACTGGAGACTAAAAGTTCTCCATTCCCCTCTTCTTCCAATATATTAGTTTGTATTCTGGGCTGGATAGTGAAGCAACTCCCTTTAGTGGAAAATTTGAAAGGAACACAGTTCACATTTGAATGCTGCTTCTCTACACTTTAGTACCTCCTGACTGTCCTGTGCTTAAGTTAATTTAATTCAGGACAGTAATCTGCCCCAGCAGTCTTCATACTTCATGCACTACCCTACTACCCTACTACATTGCATACTTTCTTTCCTCATCCCCTCTTATGATGTGCTGTTAGAAAAAGCAGTATGCACAAAAACCCATTTTCTGATGGCATCTGGGCATGCAGAATGGGCCCATTTGGACATTGAGGAAGCTTTTCTCCAGACCAGTATCTTAAAGAATGTGTCTGGACTTACAGATCTGGAGTTTTACAGACATATCTCCTGGAAGAAGGCCCAGCCTGAGAACCCCAGTGCTGGGAACAATGCATGTTAAAACCAAAAAATGTTGGACCTCAGGATAGCCTCCAAGCACACAAGCCCATAGTCAGTGTTGTAGGTAGTGCATTTCACTATTACCCTGACAAGATGCTGCAACAGAGCCAGTGGCACAACCCAGGAGTAGCACAAGCCCTGGAGACCAGAGGAGCACAGATGTATACATCAGCTTTTCTTGTTTTCTACAATTGACTTGTGAAGTAAGCTGTCTCCCCCTGTTTCCCCTCTTCAGACTAATTTTCCTCCTTGCTTTGAAAGTAGCAGCAATCACTTTCAGGGTGTGATTTGGATATCATCAAAACCAATGCCAGCATGGCAGCTTTTTCCTGCACCTACTGTATGACTAATGATCTGCTGTCTTGTGCAGGACCTCAGGGTGGCCACTGAGGGAGGCTAAAGCTTTAAGGACTGCAAAAGTATATGGGTTAGTTGGCAACCTGTGTTGTCTTTTGACAAGGTACTGGGTACAGATCAACCAACTTAGTTAAACTAACTAGATCCCAGCAGGTTTTAAGGCAGAACAGACATTAAATTTAATGATAATGGTAAGCAATAACACAAACTCTTGTTGGGCAGCAGAGGAGCGTAGAGGACAAAGCAGAATAAGACTCCAACAGAGCTGAAAGCCACGATTATGTCAGAAGACTCCTCTGACAGCACTCCCTGTCCTGGGAGACCTAGGAACAGAAAGAGGTACTTAGCCCCTGGTCAAAGAACAGCTGTCCCATGTAGGTAAGCATGAGCAGTCCTGCGTCTGGTCTGGGATGACCTGTCCCATAAAGCCTAGTCTCTCTAGCCTAGGTGTGGTAAGCTCAGCAGAACGGGGCTTGCGGGCAGCTTGCATCTGTAGGTCTCTGGGGCCTTCCCACTCAGCAGTCACTGCATGGAGATGAAAACCCAAACTGTAGCCACTCTGGTCCCGTCGCCACTACTCATGTACGAGGATCTCCCAAACAGAGCTTTGAAAACAAAGTTCAGTGCCCTCCTCTTGAAGTCCGCACTCCTGGGAGCCCCAGGCAGTGCCCCATGCCAGAATCCCAGCTCTGCCATCCTCTCCGCTGCTGAAGGTGCTAGCAGCTGTCCTGGCTCCGCTCTCGCTTCAATAACCCTTGCTGGTTCACCTTCTGCAAGTCATGGCTTACACAGAATTTCAGACTGTGCCAGAAAGCTGCAGGCCCCATCACCTGGCTTGGCAGTAAAACAAGCTCCTCTCCCTGTGGCATGCCTGGAGAGACTGGGTACCTGCTTCAATGGGTGTCCCCTCCCCCACCCCCCGCCAAATATTTATGGGTGTTTAGATGGCACTGTGGAATACTAAAAGATACAAAATTACAGGACTTGTTCATCAGTCACATTCTTGACTATTTCATTACTCTGGTAAAAATAAATCACAATGAATAAATGTAAACATAGGAAATTCTCATAACACTCTTGGAAACCAATTCTGAAGCATACTCAATATTGGAGTCCTCAAAAGATGACCACTGATGCCTCATAAGCTCAGGGTGGCATAAAAAACTAGATTTTAATCTTCATTTCCTTCCACATCCTAATTCCAGCTCCTTTGTTCCCAAGGAAAGTTCTGATAACACCTACAACAAAGGTCTGCTGCCTGTTAGGTTGATGCCCTATGTTTAGATTAAAAATAGGAAGTGTGAATTTTTTGTAGCAAAATCAAGAATTCACAGATAACAGTAAACTATGAAAATATGAAGCTCCTAACTTTGGTATTTTTAGTGGTAAAAGACAGCATTACATGAGCTTTTATATAGACTGTTAATCTAGTAATTCTTTCTTCTAAGTGGGATGAGTGCCCTGGGATACAAATATAATGTATTTGTCTGTTTGACATCTCTTTTCTGCAGATACAAGAAGTGTAAAAGGTTCATGAGCTGGAGTGTCCTTCCTTAACCACTACACCTAGTTCATTTTAAACCTGAAAAGGTGATCAGTAACAATTTTCCTGACTTGAACTGCCCTGGAAACATACTTTAAATAGATGTATACAGAACCATATCTCTAGCATGCTGACTGTTGAGGGCTTTTAAAAAATGCCTCAATGACATATTACCCACAAGAAAGGTAAAGAAGTTAGTTGTTACTCACTAGGTAGATAAAGTGCATTTTCTAAAGGTTGGGCTTTAGTTTTGTGTATTGTAGGCAGTACTTCTTTCCTCAGTACCTCAGAAAAATCTTCCTATTAGCAGGAAAATAGACTAAGAAAGAATCATCATTATTTGTTTAAAAACATAAATGTGCCTCAGCTGGAAATGTGAGTTAATAAGCCATTTAGACTATTAAATCTTATGCAGACCCTATGTGAATGCATTTTGCAAAGTATGGTTAAATTATGGTGATTACCTGGTTCTGAAAAATAATATGTAGCCCTAAGCCTCATAAAAGCTTGTGGAGAGTCAACATATCATGGAAGCATGCAGGCTCTGTCTCACTATTACTAACAGTATTAATAATAATAATCAGATTTAAAGATCTCCTGCCTTGCTTGGAACAAAGAGCTTCTTCTTTTATTAGTTCAGTGATATATCTGAAAAATGACCCTGGACCTCTAAATAACAATATGCACAGAATAGGTGCACCAAGGATCAAAAGGCCTTTTAAATCACTGAGACACATGGATATTCAAATATTTTGTTTCCCCTCTTCATTTTGTTTTTTCTAGAGTACACTAGTATAGGTGTAACGAATATTTCACATTGCTGAAAAGTTTATTTTTTGAAGCAATTTAAAATTTGTCTTTGTGTCATTCTCAACTTTAGAAATTAAAATTAAAAAAAGAGTCAAAATTAATATAAAATATGTCTCAGTTCTTACATCTTTCTAGATCTATACCTGCAGGGCATATAGTGCTTTACTAAAGTTGCATATGTCTATATGTTAGTATATGTAAATAAAAATAAACTTTGGTTATACAATGGTGACAATAGTAAGTCTGATCATACTACTGATTTTCTGCAGCCTTAAAATGCAGCATGCTTCTAAAACATCTAACTTGGATTTAGCAGTTTTCATTTCAGCTTCTGCAAGCTGCATCTGAGCAATTGTTATAATTCCAAAATACTGTAGTATAAAAAGGTCTGAATTTCAGATTTTCTGCTACAAATTTGCTGTTTATTCTACTGGAAGGCAATGCCATAAGGCACATTTCAAAATATTCCCAAGCAACCTTCTTGTATTGTAGTGTGGCTGTTTAACTGTAGACAGTTTAGAGTGAACTCAAATCAATAGAAAGATTCGTTCCAATTTCTGTGGGAGCAAAACTCTGCAATTTAAACTCAAAACTCCTGAAGATCATGAGATGTGCTTCAAAATGTCATGAAGTTAACTTAAAAAAATACTCACAAGACTTTTTGATATGTACCATCTTAGTTTCTTTTCTCTTGCCTTCTGATTTTGGTTCATGCATGTATTCCCCTATTACTACTTTTAGTAAATTCCATATTTAAGGAAATGCTATCATTACTTTTTTTGTTCTTGTTTTTTAATACCCATGAAGGTTAGACATATTAGACATATACTCTAGGGGAAAGAAAAAAAAGCCCTGTTTCCCACATAACCCTATGATTCTAGTATCTGGGGCTTTCAGAAAAGGAGCTAATTTCTGAAGGGCCTATAATATAAACTCTCTAGCTGTACTGGGCCTGGTTAAGACAGAGTTCATTTTCTTCAAGGCAGCTCATATGTGTTAGAATTTTTAACCTAAACAGTACTGATAACACACTAGTGTTCTAGCTTTTGCTGAATAGCATTTGCACAGCATCAAGGACTTCTCTGTTTCTCACTCTGCCACCACACTGAATAGACTGGGGGTGCGCAATAGTTTGGGAAGGCACACAACCAAGCAGATATTCCAAAGAGATGACCAAGATGATATTCCAAACCATATAATGTCATGGTCAGCAATAAAAGGGAAAACAGAAGGTTTTAGGAGGGTCAGCCATCTTTTGCTCAGGAACTGGCTGGGCATCAGTCTACCCATTGGAGGTGGTGAGAGATTGCCTTTGCAACACTTGTCTTGTTTTGTTTTGTTCTCTCTTCTTCCACTTATCCTTCACTTATTAAACAATTATTATTATTACTATTATTATTATTGTTATTGTTATTATTATTATTATTTGTCTTGACCCCCAAGATTTCTTGCTTTTATTCTTCCTTTCCTCTGCCCCCGTCCCACTGGGGATGGGGGGTGTGGGAGTGAGTGGCTGTGTGGTGCTCAGCTGCCTGCTGGGGTTAACTCACAACACCAGCTCATCCACACAGGCACCTCCTCCCTCCCCCTTCTTGGTGCACTAATCCTGCCATTCTTACCAGTCAATTTTATGTTCCACCACAAATGTTATTCTAATGAAAAAGAGAACTGTGGCCAATAAGGGTACTTGTTAATGTATACAGAAGGTCTTAAATACCCAGTGTGCGTCATAAAAGAGATCCGCATGAATGTAAGCACAGAGGCATTCTTTTCATTGTATAGAAAAATGCCCAAAGCAGGAAAAAAATAATTGACATGTTGCTAGTCACTCTCATAACAAAATTTGAACTGGAACACCATTTGTGGCCTTTGGTTTTTCACTGGCTGGAAGAGGGGAAAGCAAAGCTTTCCAAGTCCTAATTAATGATTTTCTATGGACTTCAGTGTGGTCACTTTTAATTCCTACGTAATGGACAAAACAAATGCAGACAAGGATGGAAAAATCTTTGGTGCTGAAAGACTGACTAAGCAAAATATAGATGATTTTTGTCTGTTAGAAATAAAGTACAGAATCCCAGAACTATTACTCTTACTATTTTGTTAAAATACATACATACATTTAATTCCTATACATGCTAAAGCATGCTGTGTCTGAAACATATATGCTAAGAATTACCCTTTTTCAGTTCCCATTTAACTGTTTCTCCCAGAAGTTAAAGAAGGAAAATGAAAAAGCACACAATTTCGCACTTAATGCACACTGACATAGTCTTCTGCTACCTTTCGGTTCTTTCTTAGCTAGGTATTTACATTTCAGGGTTTTTTTTTAATAGTACCCATGCACAGAGAATTTAAGCAGGTATTTCCCCATTATCATTAATTGGAATTAACCCTGTAAATAGCCTGCAATTTTGGTCAGAGATTCCCAAGTTTTTGTTATCCCCCATTCCATTTTTATTGACAAGAGTCCTGAACTGTGTAAAGATGCAGTCTTGCTCTGTTAACATAAAGATTCCCTGCTGACTGAAGAGCTGCAGAGGAGTATTGACAACAGTTTCTTAGACAGACAAAGACACAAAATTAATGAAATCCTTTACCAATCTGACACAACATTTTTAGTATTTCAGGTCTTTTAAATGGCACTTTAGTTTAAAGAGATTTACCATTCTGGTTGCAGCCAAAGCTTAATTAGCAAATCTAGTGGGGCTAGTCTTTTAATGTGAATAGCTCTCCTGTAAATGGGAAAGGCATATGAAGAATAAAACTTTATCAATCAGGTCTGTGGTGGACAGTTTTGCTTGTGAAGTTCTTGTGCATCTTAGCTTAAGTGTTAAAAAGACAGGTGTACAAAACACTGTTTGGAAATGCAAATCAAAGAAAAATGATTTTTGTTCAAAATAGGTGCTATATATTGTGTGTGTGTGTATGCTTTAATAAACACAAGTGGTAGTCTTCAGATTTGATACATTAGTGTTAAATTAGTATTAGTGTTTTACACGGTGTTAGACTAAGGATTCCTTGAAGAGCTGCCCTTAGAAGTCTGAAGGATGTATTATTAAATACATCCTTCTTTGTATGTATTAGTCTGTCACGGTTCATCTGTATTATTCCATGGAGGAAATATTCAAGTTCAAACACCCCAATTTAGCACAGAATGCCTAGGGCACCAAAGCAACATTGAAATCTGTATCTAGCCATTAGCAGTATAAACATACAAGAACTTGCTCTCAAAAACCAGCCTCATCTAGAATCTTTATTGGCTCATTTTTAATATTGATTTTTTAAAAAAATTCTTTTTATGGTAATGTAAATGAAAATCAACAGTGTTTCTGTTTCTCTCCTAGTATTCCCAGTAATTTGTATGGGTTATAGCTTACATATACCTAATTGCCATGGCTGTCATAAATATATTTTAATTTTTAACTTTCTTTTTCTTAGAGTTTTTTTTTCCCTTCTATAGTATCATTCTGTCTGGGTCCTGTCATTTCAAAACAGTAAATGTAAAACCAAAATTACAAAGAATAAATGAAACTGCCCAAAATTGGAACAAGGATACTTGTTCTACCTTTAACTGAGCAATAATCTGAAGATTCCTACCATGTATTTTACAATCATTCTCAGTGATGTTTCCCATTTTGCTTATATTTGTTGATTTCTTGATTTTTCAGCTACACAGGCAATGTAACTATAATAAGGTACTCTTGAGTTAACACGGTGCTTTATCTTTTCTCCCAATATTCATTATAGTACAAACAGACTGATAAAATAGATGTGTTTCATGGGTGTGTAACAAGTGAGATGAGAAAATCAGTGATAAAATTATTTTTATCAAATAAAAAAGGAAAGCTGTAGATCCACTTTTCAAAATGTTGGTGTAAACAAGACCTATCTGTCTGCTTATAATAGGGCTTGTAGGAGTATATAGCCTAGATAAAAAACAGTATGAAGTCACGTCTATATTATTCTTTTTCTTACTTTCAAACTGTGCTATTTATTGGTAGATTTAGCTGGACCTCAGCCTTATTAGACAGCAGAAGAAGATGGAAATCTTACTTCCATAGCATATCTGTGCTGCACTGCAAATATCAGTCTAGGATGGTTGCATAATGTTACCTCTAATTTGTCTTTTTTTTACATCGTGGTGAGGAAACTGCAGTAAAATTTCAACTTTCGAAACTAAGGAACATTATGAGTTGTTGCCAGACATGGTTTCCATTATTGTGGGGTACTCAGTGAGAAGAAAAGAAAAAAGAAAAAAAAGAAAAAAGAGAGAAGCCTCTTTTTTTACTCATCTTCTTATTTCCTATTCCTTACCTTGGACATAAGAGAGCTTGGTCATACCTAAATAATAGTTTCTATACAAGTAACAATATTTGTTATTTGCCCCTGTAATTAAAATATGGGTTTCTTTCCTAAAAATACTTAATACATTTGTCTTCACTGATAATACAATTACATATTTTCAGTTGAAGGTGGCCTTTGTCAGACGACTAATATTGTTGTCTCTTTCTTATTTTTTTCATTCTGTATGTGCTATTTATGCTCCTGGGCCAGATCCTTCACGCAATTAATTCAAAACAGAAGCTTGAATGATGATATACAGAGACTCAATGGGATCCTGGCTTGAGGGAAATGATATTTGAAAAGATTCATTTTTAAATTAACAAAAATTGCAGAAGTGAGAATCCTGGAAGTGCTTTTAATTCATGCTTTGAATCTGTCTAGATTCATGTTTCCAGGATGGCAATGAGGAACAAATGATTATATGCTATGTTTGTTCACAAGTTTGCACACCTGAAGGCACAGTCAACTACATCCAACATAGATCATTGTCTGGAACATTATCTTAGTTACTACTTAAGAACATTCAAATATCAAATACATGACCTTCTATGAATTGCCATGCACTGCTTCTTAGCCCACTACTGTGCAAGATAGTACATCTTATTCTGTATATAAAAAGCAGTTCATAATAATTATTAAGATTCCACTTTCAGCTGTGAAAATTTCAGGTGTCATAGTTTGACACAAAAATAGGAAGATGTATACACACAGGAAATGGGGAAGATTTCTTTGCCCTACAAATACACCATTCCAAGTCGAGAAAGTACTAGATACAAAAATTTAACCTGGCATATGTTAGATTAAAGCTTTAAATGCTTCCTGATTTCTTAAAAAGTTTTGTGGGTTGCAATAATCTCTCCAAACTTATACTGCAGTATATTGCCATAGTAATTATTTTAAAAAAGAAAAATCTAGGAAAAACCATTGGTGATCATTTAAGGTCATTACAATTTTTGTGCTAAAGCAGAATATTCTTCCTGGTATGTCTCACTTAACCCTAACTATTATGAAGGACTGATTTACACATTTTATGCTTTCATAGTGTTTTTTCCTAGGTGTTCAGGCTGAAGGAGCAGCTATCTTAAATTTCTGTTCTGAGGAATAACTATTACAAAAAATTGGGGGATCTTTATCTACAAAGGATTTTATAAATTCTGACTAAAGGAGCCTACTAATGAGGCACCAGAGCATTTCCAAAGAATCTTATATTCAGAGTTTCTTTCCCTCTGCCTGTGTGACTTACTGTAAGTTTCACCTCCAAAACCACTTCATGGTTACATTTCCTCTGTTGAGAAAATAGTGCTGGATGCTGGATACAGGCTTTTCCAGGTTACATCAACACTGCTTGTGTAATTCACCTATTTGATTATGATACTCATGTCATGCAATGAGCTTCCTCTAGTAAGAGGCGGTGCAGTGATTATGCTACTGAACATATATAAGTAACAATCTAGCTTTTGCCCTTTCCATGGGAAGAAGAGACAATCAGGAATGTACATCTCTGTTGACTTTGTGGGGCAAGAGGTAGGTTGAGAATATTTCATCATGAACTTTCCAGGACTAACTTCCTTTGGTGAAGGTTCAGGGTGGCAACAAAATTACCGGGCTGGACTTTTATCATGTGACATTAGACCAGGAAAAGCTTTGCTTGTGGCAGAAGACTAAAGAAAGGAAAAATGCTGCAATTCCTCAATTCCTGCTAGTGATGAATGGAGACGGTGAGAATACAGCTGTCCTTATATGCCTGATATAGTCACAGTAGCTGCTCTATTTCTGGCTATTAATTTATTCTCTATGTTTAAATGTGACCTTGCAATCATCCTTCTTAATTAGTCCTATTTTAACAAATGTGCTGTATTCTGTAGAAGTTGATGTCACTGACCTTGCCTTGTCAAAGAGGTTTCTGCATGGCCCATGACTTGACTGGCCTGTGACTTGGAACCTGGCTTAGCAGGGCAGAAAAGAGAAAGACAAAGAAGGTTGAAAAAATAAATATTGTTGTATTTTGTAAAATCTTTCTGCTTCTTAGCATCTGCTCCTGGCATCATTTTTCATTAGGCAGAGAATGGACCCAGCAAGAACCTTGTGAACTCCAGGAAAAAATTAAAGTCTTTAGCACAATCTTTCACTTATAATCCTAAATTTTTTGTTCCTCTGTTATTCTAAATACTGAAGCAAAACATCTTCTTAATGCCATGAAAACAAGTCCTGGCATTACAACTTTTGATATGGAAATCAAAGATAGAAAAGAGACAGTTAATTTCAGAGGAGCTGTACAATTAGGAAAATGCCTGTGTATGGACCACACCCTCACAGAACGAAGACTACTGGCTATATATTATGTGCAGTGTGATAACTACTACTAGTATTATTTGGTCTTCTCAGGATCTTATGGTAAAAGCTCAGTCTAATGATAACGCAGGTAGTTCAGGTAATGGCCATTCAGGTGGGAGTGGCCTGGCACAAAGAAATTTTTCCAGGGACAATAGGCAGAAAAGGAACTTGGTGTAGCAGTCATACATCAGATACCATCAGGCTAGAGAAAGTGCAGAGTACCCCCACAGAGCCCAATTCCTTTTTTTAGTAAAAACTTCCAGAATATTTAATTTAATTCCAAAGCAGAAAGCAAACATCCAAAACCAAATCAGGATTACCATTCTTCAGTCTGTTCACTTGTGAGTTCTTTCAGTTGTGAAGAAAATCATGAGGCCTAAGCATCTTTTTAAGAAGTCTTTCCCCCTTGACTTCACAGGACGATCTCTTTCAAAATAATCAGTGACTGATGACAGTGAATAGATTCAGGGCAGTATTCAGAATACTAATGAATATTCTGATTATGTGGAACATGGGCTAAAAGATTCTGCATCCTCGTCTTCCATTTATGAACTACATTGTTGGCCGTTTGACTTTTTTCCTGTTGGCATGCTCAATAACTCTCACAAAAAGTGTCTACATTAGGTTTCTTTTGCATGCATGCTAAGCAAGTCATTTTACTGGATATTTCTCAATGATCTGTGGATCTGCTTTTGTACAGAAGTGAAGGAATTCAAGGCAACACAAAATAATTTGCTTTGCATAGATTGCTAAAATATTTGTCTGACAAACAGTGTAACAGTAAGATGAAAAAAGACCTGAAAATCAGAAAATTACTATGACCTTTAATAAAATTAATATATTTAATATTCAGTGAATTTGGGGGGCTTCTAGAGTCTAGCATCTTTTACAAAATGTTCAGAATATTTAACAAGAAACTTCCTCTTTGTATGACTGGAAATTGTGCACACAAATCTTTGAAAATGAAGTGTTTAAGCTTCAAGGTATCATATATCTTTGCAGAACTTGTGGCAGGAATGAAGGATAACCATTCTACTGAAAGTGTACGGTAAATGGCTGTGAAAATAGGAAAACAATTTTATAAAGAAAATTGGCCTTTTCAGGCCTAACTGATTTAGATAATTTTGAAAATCCCAGCTTAGTTTAAGAATACACTTTTCCATTATGTACTGTTAAAAATCTGTTTGATGTTTTCTTGCAGACTGACTGTAAGATATTTTTAAACCTTAAAAAACCATTGATTTTTCATCAGTTTCTCATATAAAGTTAATCTTCATGATGTGTTAAATCCTCCCTGCATTAATAAAAACCAAACAATATCAGAAAGGAAACAGAGCCCTGATTCTGTAGTTTAATTACAGAAATGTTTGATTTTGAATGCCTCAGTGCGTTTTCTTTGTACTTAACTAAATGTAAGATTACCGCTTCATGTACTGCAGAATTTAAATTCTACTTTTTTTTCCCCCTGAGGGAGAAAGATGATACTTTAAAATAAGGATTGCTGCCACCATCCCTAGATATTTGTTTTCACCTTAGCATACCATTAGAAAAAATATTCTATATAGGAGCAAACCATTTGTTAGTTTTCTGATTGAAGGATCAATTTTACAGATTTATACTAAATATTTTGTCCTTATGTATGTGTAGGCTATAACAATAAACTTGTTCACTTAAAAGTCTGCAAATATTTGTGGTTATTTTCAGAACTAAAGTCAGAGCTATAGCAAACACTGCATTTATCACAGGAAGATATTTCTCTCAATTACTTTTATAGATATAGTATTTTAAAAATAATTCAAGATTAAAATATTTAGGAAAGTTATTAGGTTTTACAGGTCCACAAAAACAATGTGGTGTGCTCCCTCTTTTGGTTTTTCTGAGTTGTGGTTGACAAATAAACAAAAGATATCTTTTGGTTCGTGTAGCCCATTCTGTAACTATCTGTCAAGTTGTTGTTCAGAGATGTTTTCATATAATAAGGCTTTCTGTGCACCAGGAAATAGAAATGTGCATTGTTGTCAAATCAAACAGCAGTGTCAATTTTAGGACTATTCAAAAAGGCAAAGAAAGATTAATGCTTGCCAAATAGAAAAGAGTAAAATTGGCAGGCTTGGATGGGTTAGGGGATACTTTTCTCCAAGCTTTTGAGAGGGTAGCATAAGCAACAGTGAATAAACAAGAATTAAAAACTTCAGAAAATGCCTGACTATTCTTTTGAGACAAGAGGCCTTTAAAAACCTCATGATATAGAACTAGATCTGTCTGATAACTGAGATTACAGTAATCCTGTTTATTCCTGGGGAGTAATTTGTATTATTTTGGTCTAACAGGAACACAAAAAAATAAAATCAGAAATTAAGATGGACATCCTGTGTTTAACTTATTACTATTTTCCAAAGAAAGGGAACATTCATTCTCATTGTCTGTTGGTGGTCTTTGGGCAGAATAAACCCACAAACCCAGATCCTACTAAAGGCAGAAAAGTATGATCAGCTATGCATTTTGTGGATCTAGTGGCTAAAATGAGAACTCAGAATTATTGTAATATTGTATTAGAGACCATAATCATACTGTCATATCAGAAAAAGCCATTGCTAGAGTAAAGAGCATTAGCTAAAAAAAAAAGCCAGTCAGTCTGCTTTCCAGTCCCTTCAGGAATAAGCTAGTGAAGAGCTTGTATAGACATGGGACAAAAGAGCTTTTCTGTGTTTTAACCTATTTAAAACTCCCCAAAACAAAGCATTCATCTTATCTTGCTCACATTTCTTCTGTTACATGAAGGATTAAAAGGGGTATATTGTGACTGGTGACATTGCAGTGTGTTTTACAAAGCCTGGGAAGGGAAACAAAGGATACAGTACTACTCAAACAGAAAGAATACAGTGGTGGTGGTGGTGGGGTTTCACCCCATGAAAATACATGATAACACCCCTAGTATTTAACCTGAGACCTGAGTTTGGTGTGGGACTATTTTTTGGTATGAATGCTAATTTCTGTGGGTAATATTTTCAGGTCTGAAAAATTATCTTCTTTCTTTTTTTAATGTATGCAAGGAAAATAGATTTCTTTCTCCCTCCTTCTCCGCTCCTCTGTGAAGTTGAGCAACATAACATTTCCTTTCTTGCATGTAAATGAAACATTAGTATTAATCCCCTGGTGTTTTGATGCCTGGAGGCATATTTTCAGCTTTCACTACTTCATCTAGTGTTGTAGTGTAAGTAATTGACTGTGGCAAGAAGTCAATGCTCATGTTGCAGAAAGAGACAATGGCACCACTGTTGCAAGTGCTTTGCCTTTCAGATTCATTTTTAATATTTGATTAAAATAACATTGTAATGAGAAAAAATATGGAAAAGTAGCTTTTTTATTGTAATAGCTACAGTCAGAAAATTACATATAAGATGCCAAAACATTTTCCATCCATTTATTATGTCAGCAGCAGATAAATACATGGTATTGTGCACTGTCCCAATCTGAGCAACAGCCCTGCCTTAAGGCTGTGCCAGGGGAAGGTAAACCTGAATTCAGCCTCAAGCTGACTGACTCAAGTAAGCCACAAGATGAAGGAGATTGAACCCTTGTCTCTGCTTGGGGCAGAAGGAAGAACATTCCCGCCTCCCCTAAAATGCCCCTACATAATATACAGCACGGGGTGGAGAATGAAGAGCACGTGAATAACAAACAAGATCCAGGAAAAGCAGACAATTCAAAGCTAATCCACCCACCCACCCACATTATAACCAGTGCCACCAGGAAAGCACGTAAAGTATTAGTAATTGGAGGTTCTTCACTGAGAGGCACTGAAGCACCCATTTGCCATCCAGTTTCTCTAGAGAAATTTGCTGCCTACCAGGAGCTTGCGTTCATGATGTCACTGACAGGCTGTCAACCCTGGTGAACCCTACAGATTAACATTTGCTCCTACTATTCCATGTAGGGCATAATGATACTGTGATGAGACAACTTAGAACTATCAAAAAAGACTATATGTCCCTTGGAGCAATGTTAGAGGGATCAGGAGCACAGTGGTGTTCTCCTCTATCCCCCCAGAGGAAGGGGTTGAAGAAGGAGGGGGCAAATTGAATACATGAATGCCTGCCTGCATGGCTGGTGCCATACTTAAGGTTTTGTCTTCTATGATCATGGATTTACCTTTGAGAAGCTGGGTCTGTTGGGAGCTGATGGCATTCACCTGGTCAAGTGGAACTAGAGGGTCTTCACCAACAACTTTGCTAGACTTATAAGGAAAGTTTTAAACTAGTTTTAGCAAGGGAACGGGATGGAGTTTTCAGTAACAAAGAGTCAGGGGCTGCAGATATATTAGGAATCGACAAGTAAACACCTGTGAAATGCCTCAAAGGAATTAGGGCTTGTTCCTCTAAAATGGTGACAAGGCTGATAGGCCAACTGAAGTGCCTCTATACCAATGCATGCAGCATGGGTAACAAACAGGAGGAGCTGGAAGCCACTGTGCAGCTAGAAAGCTATGATCAAAATGCTATCACTGAAACCTGATGGGATGAATCACATGACTGGAGCACTGCAGTTGATGGCTATAAACTGTTCAGAAGGGACAGGCAAGGAAGGAAGGTTGCCCTCTATGTAAAAGAATGGATTGACTGCAGAGAGCTCTTTGAAACAGTGATGAATGGGTTGAGAGTTTATGGGTAAAAATTAGGGGCCAAGCCAACAAAGGAAACCTCATGGCTGGTGTTTACTACAGGCTGCCTGAACAAGAGGAGCCTGTTGATGAAGTGTTCTTAGTTCAACTACAAGAAGCATCATGCTCACAGGCTCCAGTCCTGCTGGGGGACTTCAATCAACCTGACATCTGCTGGAAAAGTGGCACAGCAAGCTGTAAGCCATACAGGAGATTCTTGGAGTGCATTGAGCATAATTTCTTAATCCCGGTGATAGACAGCCCAACCAGAGGAGAAGGTTACCAACACAGATGGAGTAATTAGAGGTTTCAAGACTGGTGGCAGCCTAGCCTGCAGTGATCACGCCCTGGTGGAATTCACAATCTTGAGGGATATGGGCCAGGTGAAGAGTAAAGTCAAGACCTTGACTTTTAGGAGTGAACTTTTGGTTGTTTAGGGAATTAGAGGATGGAACCCGCTGGGAAATTGCACTCAGGGACAAAGGAGCAGAACAGAGCTGGAAGCTCTTTAAGGACATTTTTCTTAGAGCACAAGCGCTCTCAATTCCCATATGTAAGAAATCAGGCAAGGAAGGCAGGACACCAGCATGGCTGAGTGAAGTTCTCCTGATCAAACGGAGACATAAGAAGGAAATGCACAAGCAGTGGAACCAGGGACATATGTCCTGGGAAGAATATAGGGATGCTGCCCAGGTGTGTAGGGATGGGATCAGGAAAGCTAAGCCACAACTGGAGCTGAATTTGGCAAGGGATGTGAACAATAATAATAAGGGTTTCCAGAGGTTTGTTGATCAAAAAAGGAAGATTAAAGAAAATCTATCCCCCCCCTCCCCCCCACAGTAAATAAGGCAGAACTAGTAAGAACCAACATGGAGTAAGCTGAGGTAGTCATCAGGGGTTTTTGCCTCAGTTTTCACTGGTAATCTATCTTCCCACATCTCTCAAACCCCTGAACCTCAAGGCAGGGACTGGGGAAATGAAGTCTCTCTCATTGTAAGAGAAGATCAGGTTTGAGACTACCTGAGGAACCTGAACATACACAAGTCCATGGGACCAACAAGATGCATCCCAGGGTCCTGAGGGAACTGGCAGACGTAGTTGCTAAGTCACTGTCCATCATAGTTCAAAAGTCAAGGCTGTTGGATGAAGTCCCCAGTGACTGGAGAGAAGGGAATATTGCACCCATTTTTAAAAAGAGTAAAAAGGAGGACCCTGGGAATCATCAACCAGTCAGCCTCATCTCCATGCCTGGTAAGATCACAGAGCAAGACTCCTCCAAAACATGTCAAAAAATATGGAAAACAGGAAGGTGATTAGAGACAGCCAACATGGCTTCACCAAGGGCAAATTGTGCCTGACTAACCTAGTGGTCTTCCGTGATGGAATGATTGCATCAGTGAACAAGGGAGGAGCAACTGATATCTACTTCGACTTCTGTAAGGCATTTGACTCAGTCCCACACAACATTCTTGCTGTTAATTTGGAGAGATATGGGTTGAATGGATGGACTGTTAGATGGATAAGGAACTGGCTGGATGGCCACATGCAAAGAGTTGCAGTCAACAACTGCAAGGATACAAGTTAAGGATTATGAGGCAACATTGTAAAATGAGGGCTGAAGAGTGAACATTATTGGTGAGGCTGTGTTCAGACTCCTAGACCAACACAGCTTCCTCTGGGTGTGCCAGTGTTGAGGGATGAGCAGAAAAAAAGCATTCCTCAAGATACTGGTAATTCTCTGAGACTAAACAAAGCCCAGAAGCATGTATGCACTTTGGATGTTGGAGCTGTGTCAACATCATAAAGTATATTCAATTCAGATAAGGCACATGGAAATTTTATTAACAAATATCTTTGGTTCTACAAAACAAGTGGAAAATGAAGATTTTCAGAAGCTGGAGGAGATCAGTAAAACAGAGGAAGACAAAAAATCAGTTATAATTCCTTCATATTCTCCTGCCACATATCAGATTTCTATAACCTCAGAGGTATCAAGAGTTCTCAAAGAAATTGTTGCATTTTTAAAACATTTTAAACACGTTGAGAAATTCAACTTTTCATTTTAGACTTGCTTTAAGAAGAGCTATAGTCCTTTTTGTTTGTTTGTTTAAATGTAGTTTGTTTTTAATTTGACATGAGGCAGAAGATAATGAAATACGCAGGTCAGTTAATATGTTAGAGTTAACAGAACAATGAAGACTAAGATCTTAAAATCAGAGGTATTATTCTCAGTTATGCCTAACTAATTCAACTTGGTTTAATCTATCATGTCCTCTTAAAATTAGTATGGCATAGGTAATAGACTCAAGCCATAAGTCTTGACACCTTTTGGAATTTCCCATGCACTTTATGGACTCGAAAGAAAAAGTAGTCTATTAAAATGAATCAATAGAGCAACAGAGATTTATCTTCTCACACAATAATGTTCTGCAGGTTGTGCAAACTTTTCTGAGCTAAGCAAATATACCAGTGGGCAAAGAGTACATTTCATTTTAAGTTTCTCAATGAATGGCATGTGCTTAGCAAAAATCCACAAAACCAGCAGACTGTATTTGTAGGCATGTCACCTTTGTAGCTGTACATGAAGAATGCAAACTAGACAAAACCTTGATACTTCATGTCAAACAGTTATTCTCCTCCTTAGATAAAAATCTTAGGAAGTGTATTTCTGATAATTAGACCTACCATGCTTTCCACAACATTTTTTGCTATATGCTCTGGGTTTTCTCTCAGCATTCATGATTTCCCAATATTTTCTACACAGAATGGGAGTGTCTTTAGACAATTCATTTTCTCAGGATGCAATTTCATTTTGTTGCTTTTTTGTCCACTTTGCTAATGTGTCACTTATGTCTGTTTTCTGGCCTGACTCACATTCACAATTCATTCCAAACTAATATTATCTGTGAATTTTACCAGTGTCTGTTTACTTCTGCACAAAAATAATTTAAGATTTTAAACAGAGTTAATCTTGAAACCAGATCTTCCCTTTCTGTTTCTCCCAATAATTGACAAATTATACTAAGTCAGCATATGGTCACTGTATATTCCTTGTATATTCACTGTATGGTCACATTATATTCCTTGGTCTGTGGAATGAATGGAATACTTTGTGAATTCAGTTAAGCTTAAATAGGGAATCCTGGCAAAAAGCCCCATTTCCCCCAGAACAACTACTTAAAAAGTGTATCTCCAAGATGGGAGAAAAAACTGACAAACTGGGACTGCTTTGAAGAAGTCAGATGATTTGGCTTTATAAAAGAGGGATGAAATTATTCTTGGTTTGTTTTTTTTAAATCAAATGGCTAGTACCTGAGGGTAACTAACTCCAGAAAACCAAAAGGAAACCACAGAAGAAATGGCTGCAAAGATAGCATGGACAAATGAATGGAGAAGTGATTTCCAGAGACAAGTGATACAGTAATCATTTTAAGCAAATCCAGACATCAGGTATGTCTAATGGATTAATCCATAGACATATATATATGTAAAATATATATACATGGTCTATGCTGAAACCAATGTTTATTGAAATGAAACTGATATCACAGATTTTTCACTCTTAAACAACTTACTGGAACAATAAAAATCCTTTCCTTACCACATTTTAATTTTCTTCACCCGAATTTGATGGATTTTTTAATGCAACACCACTTGCCTCTGCCTTCCCTGCTCCCTCCCAATTATGCTACCAAAAGATACTTAAAAGCAGCTGTTGGTCTGATGGTTACCCTTCTCTTGTAGTAGTTTGTCACAGTACAAATGATTTCTGTAGGAAAGAACATGATGTATTGTGTAGGGAGCAAACATATTACTCTTCCTGTAGCCTAATGAAACACTTTTGATGGAAGTTGAATTCAATACATATTACTCTTTTCCTAAGTCACAAATGTCAGAAAATGTTCCATTCATACTGGCTAGCAAGGTGTGTATGATGACAAAGTAACCTGGAAGGCCCCTTTTCTCTCTAAGAGGAAAGAGTGGCTCTCCTAGGCATAGAACAAAATTGCTAAGCCTTTCTCCTTTCCTGTGCTCATTCTTACCTCTGATACGTCCTGTCAAAAACACTGGCAGACATGATTTCCCTGCTTTTGCTAACAGAGAGCAGCAGAAGAGAAAAGGCAGTTAAAAACAAAAACCCAGACATTAAATTTAAGAAACTAGATGTCATGGCGGTTCAGTGCTCCCGCCTTTCTCCACTAGCAGTTTGTGTTGACATTTGCACTAGGTCACACATGCAGTGAGTTTGGTTCTTAATTTAATTTTCAGTAAACATTTTTCTATATCACAAAATCAGAATATATTTCTACATGACTGATAATCTGTGCTCATGAGAGTCTTACGACTGGAAAAGCAAGGGTTCACAGGTCAGAAATGAAATACACTGTTAGAGCTGTGCAAGAAGCTTGTCTAGCACACATAGTATTGTACCTGCCATTTCCATTCTGTGATTATTTTAGTATTGAATGTAGACTGTAGTATTGCTATCCCCTCAGGCTTCTCTGTCCAGGAAATGGTTATATGCATATGTGCGTTTATTTGTATTGTCTATGTTCTAATATTACGTCTCTGCTAATGTCATTCGATATGAATGTTTCTTTATCTGAAGAGATTCTTTGGAGTCTGGAAGAAGCAGTACTTGCTTCCTGATATAGCCATAAAGTTTTCAAAAAGAAATTTTCACAACTGGTTCTTTAGTAACATTGTCATCAGTGGAGTGACATGCATAAGATTCAGTTGGTTTTGACCTTTGAATCAGACTTCTAGTTCAAGAAAAGACAAACATGGATATTAAATTGTGGGCAGATGATGAAATAAAAATAGACCCAGAAAACAATTTTTTTAAAAGTGGGAATTATTAGTGAATGTCATGTATCATAATTTGAGTGGTAGTCCTAGTATTGTTATTTATTATACTTTATTGTATTTTTATTTTTCAGGCACACTACAAATAATAAGATTGCATTTCATGATATTTTTAGTGCATCTTTGCACTTAATCTTTGTATCTTTTGCACTGAATAGTGGCAAGTCATTCAGAATCCAGTGGAAAGCAGTTACACGATATTATCTAGTTAAAAATTTTTTCAAGGTGATAAAAATATTTCTCAGTCTGCATTGCATATGTTGTCCAGATGGAAAAAATATAAATTGCAGCAATTTTTATATTGCATTTAATGATTATAAATGCTTTTTAACAGGCTTTCACTAGCTACATAATTTAGAAAAGTATTTTCCGCTTCTTGGCCATAGCTTTTCTATGTCTGAAGACTGCCAACATTATTCTGCAGGCAACAATAATGTGGTCAGTTACTCCATGAGGACTCTGATATCACACCATTAAATATAAATTTCTGACAAATGAATTTAGAAACTAACTCTTCTCCTCATTACAGACTCATAATGTGTCAACACAAGAAAATGTTAAACAAAGTGATATGATGGAAAAGGGAATGTTTCACTAAGACAGATTTTTATTTCTGTTGCTTCTGTTATGTGACAAAAACACAAGTTGATATGCAATCTACAATGATTTACAAAGCATCTCATAATACTTTATAATTGTAGAAATGGTGCTGGGGTGTCTCAGAATGATTTACTGCAATTTGTCACATTTTGAAACTATTCCAAGATAGGCTGGTGACATATACTAAAGAGCTTTCAATGAAATCTGAAATGTTTCATTTGTTATGTCAACTGGAAGGCATTAAGTGATATCTGAAAATCATTTTAAGATTTATTGAAGTGATTTAAAATATCCCTTAATGGTAATTTGGCACACTGCATAGGCAGCATTGTCATTAAGCAAGATAAGAAAATCGTTTCATCACATCTTAAAATTATTCATATCATTCTGTGGTTGTAATAGCATTGCTAGTGAAATCTATCACTTTAAAAATACAATTGCAGTAGAGCAAAGGACTTCTGTCAACATCAAAATTGGTGAGTAACAAACTGAAAGGGACTGATATTACATATATATACATTAATAATGCTGAAAATATACAGCTCAAAGCAAATTATATTTCAGAAATTGCAACTAATGATCACTTTCTAAAAACACTTGTAAAAAAAAGTCCAACTACTTTTAAAACCAAATATCTTGCCTTTAAACAGTGGTGGTGTTACTGATCCATTATTAATTTATGCAACAATTTCTTATTGCACCAAAAAATTAGTAGCTCTCATCAATATGCTGTCTTAAAGATAAAACAATACACCCATTACAAAAACTGGTGCTTCTTCTCTTTTGCATGGGATGTAAAGTTTGTAGTCAATTCACAGACATGTTTCCAGCTGATGAGGATATTTTCCATCCTCTAACAATTTTTATGAGCACATTCAGTTTATAGATTGTCCTTATATCATAACTACAGGAAGAACATATGTGTAAGTGCACCTGCTCACACATACCTGTACCCATACCGGTATTTATACTGCACATCCGATAGTATAGGAAAGCCCTGTGAATCTGGGTTGTTTACAAATGTAGTGCTACCTAGTGGAATAGACTACACTGACCAATATGTTTCTAAAAGCATAAAAAAGAATGCTTTCAGCACATAAAATCACATACTCATACAAACTGAAGAAATTTTGACGTTGTCACTCATGGACTCATTGCAATGCAATGAAAAGGAATTAGCTCTTGAAGTCAATGTTAAAGTTCATAAACAATTATAAGGATTTTATTATAAAATTGATATAATTCAATATATTTTTAAACAAAATCTATTTATGTTACTGAACTTTTGGATAAAATATTTTCTTGTATTAAAATTACTTTTTTTCACCACAGAAAATGCTGCAAATATTAGTGGGCACAGATTATTTTTAGACATTTCTCAGTTGGTAAAAATTCACCATTTTGATAGCTAGAGTATATATACAAGCACAAAGAAGTACTGAGCTGTCTTTTCAGTAGTGACAAGAAAAGACAACCAGGCAGTTTTCATGGGAGAAAAATGTTACATAGGCATACACATAATATTTTCACGTCTCCTCACAGTAACAGCATCCTGCTGAGCAGGTTAGAGGGCTCTTTTGTGAAAAGTTCTCACATTTGTTAATTTCTGTATTGCCTAGAAACTGGTGACTGATGCACATAAATACAACAGCATATGTTATTGTTTTCACTAAAAAGTGATATTAGAAACCTCTTTTTAATGAAAGAGCCTGCTTCAGAAGCAACAGGATATTATAAATAAAAGGGGATTCTTATTAAAACAATGCTACTTTTTCAAAGGTATGAAATAAGGTGGCTCCTTTAAAGCTGAGAGCTATTTAGTTTTCAGTATTGTATCTATGAGAATGGTTTGGAGCCATGCAAGATTTTGTCTCTACAAGAATAAATGCCCTGCAATGGATTTGAGCAAAGGTCATTGTCACGCTTTGCACTTTTGTCAAGCTTTATGTGAATCAAAAAGTATCTTAATTAATCTAATCAGAGCCAGAGCTTAGTTGACTAATTTTTGATGATAATAGGAAGCTGGTTTTTATCACAAAATTCCTCCTTTGTATATTAACGACAGAACAATTTTTGGAAAAAAAATCCCTTTTCCTTTAATGTCAAAGATTTCCTTTATAAACCTTTGTCCTTTGAACTTGCCATAGAAAACTGAATATTCCTTTCCTACTGCATATGATTTAACCTATTTAGTATTCTCACAGTACAGCAGGTTTTGATTTTGATTTCTTCACTGTACAGAATCCATACGGTAAATAGGTAAACAATACCATAAAAATAAACTAAATTTCTAGGGCACCTTCTGGAGCATGCAGAGTCAAGGTGTCTCTCTTACCACTCTCCTCCAAAACTTGCTTCCTTTTTTCTTTTTCTTTTCATTTTTATCCCCCAGTACTGTGACAGAATATTGGAAGCAAAAGATACTAACGTTATTTTGCGATCAGTGTCCAACAAGTGCATCTAAGGGCTATATGGGACTTTTGGTCTGTACAACGACAAACTCTTTCTTGTGGAGGAGGAATAACTTCCCCATGCCATTTGCAGTCCCACCTTGCTCAGCTCTTGGCAGCCCAAGCTTAGCCAGAAATATGAACCTTCCCTTGCAAACAATGCCTTCAAGCATTCCTTCAAATTTGACCATACTTTCATGTAAGCGTCATGGTATTGAGTACTTACACTGATAAAAAATAAAGAGAATATTGCTGTGATCCATGACGTGTGAAAAATTGTGGATCTTCAAATTAATTTAAACTTTATGTTTCAACAAGGTTTATGTTTTGGGCTTTTGAGACTTAAAAGCTATATTTCCTCGGCTGCTGTTTAGATAAAAGCAGAGATGCAAAGCAGATTGTATAAAACAGAAACCTTGAACCATGAACGAATAATAAGAAATACAAAAGGTTTATGCATGATAACTTATCTTTTAAAGGACTGTGTGTGAGAGATCTTACTCTTTTCTGGATGTGAAAAAGCCAGCTGTAGACTATGGCAGGTTTACTCCCTGTGTGTGTACTTTTAGGCTTTGTTAGGCCATGACATCATTAAACTACCACCATTTAAAAATTTTTATACTTGGATACATGGAATGGATACCAAATGCTAATATTCTCTACCGTGCTTAATGTTTCCACCACAAATACTCACTATGTTTTAGAAAGCTTACAAAGGGGTGTTGTTTTGCAATTTCTCAACATTTTTGCAGAAGTTCATCCTGTGGATCCTGCAGGTTTTTGTTACTTTAACATCTAAGGTCCAACAGTCACTTTCAGAGCTGTGGCAGGTTAATGTCTCATACTATGCCATTATTCCTCGTATTATGAGTGCTTCAAAGACATATTAATAACTCTGGTAAAGTGTTACTTGATAACTTGTGTTGGCCAAAAGCGAGAGTTCAGATAATGCAGATGGTTACTCAGCAGGAGTATTTTGAAGAGAACCATGCAAAACAAGCTTTGGAGTTAATATGTTATTAACTGTGATGATATTTTTCAGGGATCTAGAAAGATATTTTTATTATTTCCATTAGGATTTCTGGAGATTAGCATGTGTAAAACGTTATTAATTTCATAAGCATCCCACCTTCTGGGGGAATATTTTATGTCTATATTCCTTCCGATACTGATCAACACCTTTGCATGATGGTAGAGGTTCTTTCACTAACCTGAACTCTTTCAGATAGGTAAAAACCTGATATCCTTGCCTTTTGCAAGGATATTATGTTATCATTTAATGATATCATTAAAAGGACATAAAGACATTTTCATAAAAATAAGGAAATTGAACATGGCTTCCTTGAGTTCATCCTGTGATTTCAAGTGGTATGATATTTTCTATTTCCGTTGCAAAAATGTCTGACTGTGGTGTCAAAATGGTTGCTGTATTTCATGTGGAGATGATACTTTATATGTATCACACTGTGATCCTTCAGGATAAAATGAAAGCACTATATAAGTGATATTTGTAATCTGAAAACATTACTAGAACCCTGAGCTCAGCTTATGCAATGCAAGACAAGTTCTACCACCCCAAAGTAAAATTTTATTGAGATAAGCAGACTCCCTGGCATTTTTATGCCCCCTAATAATGAATGACACAGCCTTTGGACAGGCATGTGTTACAGTCTCATCTTCCATGATGGTGGTATCATTATGTTGTTAGTTTACAGGGAAGAGAGAAAAAACAAGGAAGAAGCTGCAGGAAGGAGATTCATTTTGGTAAGGACAGCATGAATCATGTTCAGTGTGTGCACTCTACTATTACATGCCCATTAAAATATCATAGAGTTTTATTACTGTATTTATTTAAAAGAAAAAAATTCTGAAAAGAAGTACACTGAACTACCGATAGGGTAGTTTAAGGTTCTTTATATTAAAACACTGAAGGCATCCTCAGTAATTATAGTAAACTCAGCATGTCTCAGCTATTGTGTAATCATTCATTGAAGTGTATGTATGCATGTATTATTTTATATCTACATAAATATATAGAAATACACGGAAAAAAGATTTTTATATATAACTAAGACTTGAGCTTTTCACTAGACATAGATTTGATCAGAATTTAGCTGATTAGCAATGATGAACATTCAGCAGATTGGCAGTTTTTCAGCTTGAAAGTAGTGTTTGAATATGCAACTGTGGAAAGGAAGAACTGATTAGTATGTCTGTGGGTTTTTTTTTTGTTGTTTTGTTTTGGTTTTAATTAGTTATATACTTCCCACATAGTTGGTTGGTTCCAGGGGACACAAGGTTTTCATAAAAACAATGATTTGAGTGCATAGGAGATCCAGCCATGCACGATGTCAAAGGTCTTCAACACTCAAGTGAAGGGTGGGAATAATGCAGCACCAGGGCTGCAAGGATTAAGAATTTGGTGGGACTGAATTCTGTTTCACGCAGAGCTGAGGAATTCCACAGGCACAGAGCTTCATGTTAGGCAGCCATAGGCTTTGATTAACAGGATTTAACTTTCAGAACTTGCAAAAAGTATCAAGGATTACTCTTTATTACCCTTTTCTATAATTCTGAAGAATTTATAGCAATATATTTGAAGTGGAAGTACTGCTGGGGTATGCAAGCACACTATTTGTAATAAATGCATAATTGTACATGTAAACATAAATCAATATTAGAATATTTACTGAAATAACTTCAGTTTTAAAATATCATACAAATATTTTTTCAAGATTTCCTATGCTTCCAAGACTGAAAAAAAAGACTGGGGGAAAAAAAATCAATCATTTCATATATAGCGTTTCACTATATTTTCCTCTGATTTTTGCCAAAATAAAAAAATATCCAAGTCCCTCCAGCTTCCTTCCTTCCTTCAAAACACTACCAAATTCCAATACAATTCTTTTAATATTTTTCTTTCAATTCTGTAGAAAGAGGTTACTTGGTGTAACATTGAATGTAATAGCATTGGTACAGTCACTTCTATCTAATGGTCAAATATTAACTGAGAAAAGTTTCTGATTTGTACAGGAAGCCCATCCATCTGGCAAGACATTTTTGTGTATAAAAGAGAGGAAAAAGCCACCTGCAGGTTTTTTGACTGAGGAAATATAAGTACAAAACCACAGGTTATGATTTCTCCCCTTCTTTCGTTTCTTATTGTAGCTAAATATTTTTCTCTCTTCTTCTGGCCTTCTGGTAAAGCTGTCTGCCCTATAACCTCATTCCATTTAATCACCTTTGTCTTTTAATGAGAAAAAATGCCAAAGAATTTTTTTTTTTTTTAATGACTGTTAAAACACCATTACTGACATCCTCAGAACTACTGTTCAGGCACATGCTCAAAGTACCAATCAAATCATAAAGGAGACCCACCTCAACTGATCTGTTCTTTACTTTGGTTTACACCAAGGATGTTGAATCAGAAAATAGTCCAGAAAAAAGTCATAGCTCTGAAACTCAAATGTATTTCCAAAGTGCTTGAGAAAAATGTATTGTTATTACTGCAAAGCCAGGTATCGATGGTCCTTTCTCTAGGAAATTAATTATTGTCTCCCAAAACCTAGAATAGTATAAAGAAATCAATTTCACAAAAGTATCTGTATGTAAAATCTCTTTGTCATCTTTTTCCATCTTAATCCTTTTTGGTGACGCCTCCTAGCTATCTAGCAATATCTCAGTTTTTCCCACCAAGACTTTGTTTAAGATAGGAGATCATGTTTTCTACATGGATACCTCATATTTTTTATCAGAAGAAAAGGATAGTTGTTAATTCTCCATTCAATAACTAGTTTGATAGTTTTATTCCTAAGTCAATGTTAGTTTTATGAATGCCATTGATAAAAGAAAAAAAATTTAAATTATGTATTAGGAAACCAAATTCCTGAAAGGTATACTTTATTTGTGCTTTTGTGTATTTTCAAAATACTAATGAAAATTAAAATAAGAAGTAGAAAATCTTTGCTAGTGTTAAATGTTTTCTTGGAAATAAGTAATAATTTGACTTCATAGATATAGCTTTAATCCATGTTGTTGATTTTCTTTGCAGGAGAGAGAGGACAACTTGTTATATGTCTTGGTAGTTATTTCCATTGGGATTTACATTTCTTAATTTTTTTCAATGTGCAGACCAGAGTGTGCAGTTTAAACTTTTCACTGCTAACAGGACAAAAGGTTTTTTAAGAGCAAAGCCATAGTAGAAAGACATCAAAATAAGAATTAATAAAAAAGGTACCTAGAAGATTCAGCTTCTAGTTCAGCAATGGAAACCATCTGTCTCGTATTATTTTCCTTGTAGTATTGAGTGTGTCACAGGATGAATGTCTAAGGACATCTGTAGTAAGATCACCATTTATTTTACATTTCAAGTATTCTCCATATTTTTTGAAAAACACAGTGTGTAATAATGGATTTGAAAGTGCTAATGTATTTTAATACCTTTAATAAGGTATTAAAACTAGTGAGAGAATGATTTATTACAAAATACCATTGAAAATATGTACTTGAAAATATAGGCACTCGAGATAAGCATATACAGCAGCTGTTGGGCCAGCTGCGACATAGCACTATTTTCTCCAAGCTCTTCACAGAAGCTTAACCATACAGTCATAATTTAACAAAACATATTCAGAAATACATATACGGTAAAATCCCTGATTTGATGGAACTAGTCCCAGGACTCAACAGGAGCTAAAGACTGTTAGTGTAGTTTTAAAGCATATTTTTATATTGAACAGTCTCTTTGGTAACGGTAGCATCATATTTGACAGAACTGCATCCTTGGGTTTATATTCTGAGCAGATCTTCTTTTTTAAAAAGCAACTCCAATTAGCTCTACAGAGCATCAGCACAGTTAAAAGTGAGTGTGCTGGAATTTATTCCTGCCTGTGTATTGCCAAAAGAATTTTTTATTGAATTCCAATTATAATGTCAGTCAGTTCTGCTGTGTAATTCCTTCCACTTTTCTCCCCCCAGGAGGAAATGAGAGGTGTCATCAGAGATTAAGCTGAAGACAGAATTGCATCACTGATAGCATATATGTCCTGCAAATCCTTCCCTACACATTACTGCAATTTTAATGAAAGAATCCAAAATAAGTTTTGGATTCAGAAAAAAACCCCAGAAACCAGTTAAATTCATTTTAATCATATACTATACATATCTAATAAGTCATTAAGGAACAGTAAATGGAATCTCACATTTTTCTCAGTCAATCTTTAAAGGGGAATTGCACTGAGAAGAGATAATAGTTGGTGTGAAAGCTGAGTACACTTATTGTGGAAAAGTGAGGTCTTCTGCATGCCTATTATTCAGGATTGAGAAGAAAATAAGACCTGAAGAGGAGCTTTTCTTATAATAATAATAGTAATAATAATAATGAAAATAATAATAATGATAATGAAAATAATAATAATAATGGGTTTAAATTAGATAGAAAGCATATTCCCAGTCAACCTAGTCCTAACATTCATAAAGCTATAATAGATGCTAACTTGATTATTGTATAAAGACCTTTTTCTGTGGTACACCTGCCTTTGTCCCACTTCTCCTGTTCTCTTAAGTTACCCAAGCTTTGAGGTAATAGATTTATCTTCCTCTTCAGAGAGCCAGCACATTTTGGAGGCAAAAGGTAATAAGACAACAGGATAGATACACTAAACTGGGCCACAGGGTTTCCCTACTCTGCTTTCTGGAGAAAGGAAAAACAGGCTGATTATATCCAGTACAGTACCAGCAGGGCCAGCTAAGAAGTTTTTTTTCTCCCTGTGTGTAAAGAGAAAAATGTTGCCACTTTTCTGGGATGACTGGCTCCACTATCTTTGAAAAAATAAATGAGGTAGACTGTATATTAGGCCTTCTGAGTTACTTGAAGCAATCAATTTTCCAATGAAAGCTTTAGTCAGGTGTACCTAAGTGTATCCAGGGAACTGGTCAATGGTCATCATACAGAGCAGCAGCTTTTTCCACTCCAAAGTTTCTTTTTACCAGTAACAATAGGGTCTTCATATTGACTGCTTGCAGTACAATGATAAATTAAAGAATACCAAAGATATACCACTGCTCTACCAACTAACAGTAGTCAGAACAATTACAGCAGTATATTACAATATCACTTTCTCCTTGCCAAAGTGAATCACCAGCTGCATTAAAGCAGAAACTAAAACATAAAACTTTAACCATTTTTTTAATCAGACTGTAAATCTCAACAAAAAGTCTGTTCAGGATGTGTGGCAGTATACAGGATATGTGTATGAAATGTTTCTGTCTGTAGACTGAATGGTTTAGCCACTACATCAATAAGTTTTACTAAAATTAGCTACTGTTTTTCTTTGTAAACAAACATTAGGTTATGCAAAGCCAAAACAGCTCCTTTCAGTGGCTAAAAAGCTTAAATTGCAAGACTGAAGCTTAAGAAAAATTAGCTCTGGTAGTTTTCTCATATTAACATCTAAACAATCTTGTGCCTGACACTTTCACGACATTTAAGTGTAACAGGGTAAATTTGTCTGAGTTTTAGCTCTATGTATCTACGTAGTGTATACAGACTGTTAAAACACTTCTGGAATACATATATGCATAGGGACTAAAAGACAGTAATAGCAAGTAGTTATTCTGTGTAGAATTAACTATCTATGACCCTAGAATAAAAATGCAGCCCAGAGGAGTTCAGACATGGGATGAGACCTTGAAAGGCCAAGAACAGCATGATACCAGAGGCCTTGGGCTACAAACAACTGACCAGGGGCCCATTGCTGGCCATCAAAGGAGAGCAACCTTGGGAGTGGGGCCAGTTTTTGGTATATGAAGAGGACAATGGGGGACCAATGAAGAAGCATAGCATAGGTTGGGATGACCAGAAATAAAATAACTAATTTGGGTCAACTGCAACCTGAAGGAGGGAGGGTTTCCCCACCAGCCCCAAGGCAGTACTGGTGCTCACCAAGGAAAATAATTGATAAATGAATCTGTGTTGGGGAAGTAGTGATGGTGTTGCTGTATATACATACTTTATATTCTGCTGTTGCTCTGAGTCAGCTGTCACAGATAGTAGGAAAGAATGTAGGCACAGTACTGGCAATTAGTATGTGAATATGATTCATGTGTATACATAAGTAAATATATACATACACACTCATATATACATAGAGAGACAGAGACAGCAAAGAGAGAAAGGCAAGGTGTGCATACATTAGAACTGTGTGACTGATCAATTGATTACTCGATATATCTATCAGTCTATCTAAACTATATCTAAACTAACTGTGTATGAGTTAACTAGTAAGTCTTAGTTAAAATTTGTGCCTGCGTGGACATTTCCCTTCTTTCCCCATCCCTGCTCCTGTTTTGTGTTTTGGTAACCCAAAACCAAGTTTGGATTCTGTAACTTGGATGCAAAAAATTGGTTAAGCTAGAAATTTAATTAGAAAATGAATATCCAGAAGCCAAAGAAGCATGCAGTTCAGAGCATAGCCTTGCAAAATGAAAGATAAGCTTTCTCCTTTGCAGCTGTCACTTCTATAATGAATTGAGTCATAAGTCCCAAGATGTATCACCTATTTCTTCATGACCTAGCTCTTACAAACTAGTAATTACAATAAAATTTGAGCTTTCAATTCAATACCGCCCCCTCCCCCCCTCGCTTACTGCAGTTAAAAAAAATCTTAAACATTTTTGACCAGCAATTGGATGTGGAAAGTTACTAAGGAAAAAAACCAAACCCAAAACACTAAATATTTTTTAAATTGCTTTTAAAATAAACCTTTTTTTAAAGGGAATCAGAGAATGAACCAGGATTTTTTTGATTCTTAAAATTGACAGTACTTCACTCATATCCTAAAAAACCTCTACGCTGCTCCATATATGTCAGAAGCCAGTGAATCAGGCACTATACAGAGGAATCAATGTGAACTGGAAGGCAATCTGTTTGTTTAATCTACAACATGGTCAATGTTTCATGTAAAATTTAACAACTATTTTTAAAAATATTATTAGGTATCAAAGGATAGACAGAAGCCGTATGATATCTTTAACAGGAAGATCACCAAGATAATTCTTTGAGTTTCTTCCACTCCTAGAGGCTGCACAAAAGTTTTAAAAAGATTAAGATTGGTTGTCCTATAGCTAACTGATTTTTAAGGGTTTGTTTTTACTGATATGGGAATTCAGGTTTTAGAAAGACTGATTTACTATTTCTTAAGCCAGACACTCAGATCATTTTATTGCTCCATTATGGTAGAATTCTGAAATTTGTTATGTGTTCATAAAAAGAAACTTTTTGTAGACTACACTGGTGATACCATTGTTGTTGCATAGTGTTTTCATAGGTACTATTCTTAAACTCAGATATTTGGAAATTACACTTTGGTTAACCAGAAAGGAACTGCTTTTAGCTGGGTCAATGTTTTCCAGGCTGTTGTTCAGCTCCTCTGAGAAGGTGGACTCCTGCTTCTGAGCTTAGAGCAGAGACATGAACAGCTGCAAAAGCAACTGCCCACACAGCACCATGAAAGGTACTGATAAGGTAACCAATTTCTATGTAATAAGAAATCATGATAAACAGACAGTAGGATGCAAACAGCCACTTTTTTGTCAGTTGGAGTTTATGTGGGCTTGATTACCCTGTTACTAGGGACTGACATGGCTTTACTCCACTTTCAAATTTTACTCCACTTTACTCCACTTTACTCCACATGCAAAATAATACAGAACCTGTATTCTTTTTATCCTACAAGGAGACAAGATTAAACCTGTAAAAATTCTCAAGCCAAGATTGAAACCTTGATTATTTAAATGTATTTGTTTACTTCTTCTTTGATAAAGAAGTATCTGTACCAAAACCTCCCAAATAATTCTAGAAAACACTGCAAGTATAATCCACATGCATTATATTGCAACACTTTTTTTACTTTGAAGAAGCATTGAATCAGAGATATATCATAGCATACATTTAGAGTGTACCCTTGAGCAGCTCAGCTCAAAACATACAGATGAAAGGGGCTGCAATATCAAAACTATTTAGTAACTATTCCTGAAGCTATAGCGTGTGAACACATCGCTTACCTTGTCATTCCCATGAAAATAGACCAAGGATGGAAGCATAAAAGAGCATTGGTGATAGAATGGTAGAATCTTACAGGTTTGAGATGTGAGAGTTAAATTTTGATCCAGTCTTGTCTTTGCTTTACCTAATTACAGTGTTGTCAGTGAGACAGTATTTCATCTACTGAGAAACTAACTAAAAACTATATATGCTGTTTCAAAAGTTAACTTGAGAGACAGTTCTGTTTTTTCAAAAAAAGCTCTGTGTTAACAGCCCTGTGATAAATCATATGTAATGTTTTTGGGAAGGAAGTCCTGAAACCATGAGGTTTGACCTGGACTTCCGAAGAAAAGGCAAACCAATGTGCAAGGAAAAAGGAAACGCCATCTTTCTCTAGAATGCAATTTTATGTATTGTTATGAGAACACAGTTTTATATTTTTTTATGAGACAGTATGGAGTCTGGCATTAAATTAGCTTCCTTCAAACCAACAAGCAGATCTATGGAGGAGTTGGCTCCTAATCCATCAGTGATAAAGTAATTTGCACTTTTCAATACTCTGTATTTACATTAGTATTTCACACTGACATATCTAAGTTAAAAAATGACAAAATAGAGTGGGCAGCTTGATCCGAGAACAAAAAAGTCTTTAAATGAATCTTTAGTTTGTCTGCTCTTGCTACCTCATTAATCCTAAAAGGTGTCAGTCAGTAAGTCTAATAGCTATGAGTGTTAGTGCTGTGGTCAGTTCCAAATTATGGTATTGATTAATTGATTGTCTTCTTCCAGTTGTGAATTATATTAGTGCTGGCTCAGACTGGCTGGCTGAAGGCCAAAGCTTAATCTCTTGTGAAAGACAACAAACAGCTCCACAGTTTCACTGCTGTGGTTAAGTGAGTGATTGGGAAACTGAAACTTTTTGAACGATTATCTGATAAAAAAGAATATGTGAGATATAATTAATATGTAGTTGGTGATAGTCTAATTCCAGCTGCTGAAGCAAGAAACAGGCTCCTTTTGTCTCCAGACTTGTACAGCCTGGAAACAATACTACAGCTGCTGAATTTTGAACGTATATGATGGGGGGATAGGATGGGGAAGAGAAATAAAATAGTCACTGGGTGAAACCACTTTAAGGAATTAATACAATCAGCTTTGTGGTTTCAAACTAAAATGAAAATTGGAAAAGGAAATGCAGATCATGACTTGAGTCTTATTATTGACACTGCTGCCTGGAGAAATTTGCACAACACCTATCTATCCTGTGAATGCCTAATTTTCAAGAGCATTAGGCATTCTCAAAATTAACATAGAAAGGAGAGAAAAGTTGATGTGTTGTTCAGCTTTTTGATTTAATAAGAATGTAAGGTAATTGAGATAGTCACCATTTCATCTCCATACCTTCCTACTAAATTAGAAAGGGTTTGAAGAAAGATTTCTCTTTCTCTTTCCCCCAACAGGGAGACATTTGTCTGTTACTGGTAATTTATATATCTATTCTTATCTGTTTGATACTTAGCTAGATATTTTTTTTTTCTCAATTAAAAACAAATCACAGGAGGAGTAAATGATAGTCTTATTTTTTGTCATTTTTTGTTTGTGATCCAGGCCTGATAAAATTCATGGGAACTGCTATCTTTTCCTGTTAACTCCGCAAACCAGTAATGTTGCTTTGCTGAGATTTAACTTCATAGAAAAGTTAAGTTAAGCCATGAAAAGTTCTCATTCAAAGGAAATCCTTCAAACCCACAAAAACTTAGTAGGGTAGGAGTGAGGCTGGAGCACTTCCCCTGTGAGGACAGGCTAAGAGAGTTGGGGTTGTTTAGCCTGGAGAAGAGAAGGCTCTGGGGAGCCCTTACAGCAGCCTTCCAGTACCTGAAGGGGGCCTACAGGAAAGATAGGGAGGGACTCTTTATCAGGGAGTGTAGTGATAGGACGAGGGGTAACAGTTTCAGTCTGAAAGAGCATAGATTTAGATTAGATATTAGGCAGAAATTCTTTACTGTGAGCGTGGTGAGACACTGGAACAGGTTGCCCAGAGAAGCTGTGGATGCCCCCTCCCTGAAAGTGTTCAAGGCCAGGTTGGATGAGGCTTTGAGCAACCTGGTCTAATGGAAGGTGCCCCTGCCCATGGCAGGGGGCTTAGAACTAGATGATCTTTAACATCCTTCCAACCCAAACCATTCTATGACTCCATGCAACAAATAAGTGCAAAAAAGGAAATTAATTGTAATGATATTATTGTCCAAAATACTAAACATTTACAACCTTGGAATTGTTCATGTGTAGAAATTTAGAGAAACTGAAGAACTCAACCCTGAAGTCAGCTATCTTAAACATAAACAACAACTAAATTCTAATTCAGTGCAGGCAAATTATCGAATTTTAGATTTAAATCACCATCATTTTTAACAGTTAGTACTAAGGTTTAGTAAACAGCAGTAGGCAAAATATCAACACTATTTTTAATGTGATCAACATTACTGGATACCATCTGTAACATCAATCTTACAGGTTAAGACCAAGATAAAGGTTTTGCTGCCTTGCTGGGCTATGTCTCTGCTTTGTCGCCTTCCTTCACAGTGCTAGGACATTGTATAGGCACATTTTCCTCCTATTTCTGAGGAAACAGAAGTGATGGAGGCAGACTTGGGTGTATAGTCTAACATAGTGCTGACTGAGAATGACTTAATCATTTTTAGAATTATGACACCTTTGTATCTGCCTATATTCACTGTCTCATGCTAGGAGAAGGGAGCTACAAGCACGGGATACCCAAAGCACTACAGCAACCAATGCTGGGAGTCCCACGGATCATATCAGGGCAATAAGGGTTCCTGTATGACAGAAAAACAGATGGGCAGGAGTCATTTGCCTAAACATAGATGTCTGTTTGACTGTCTTACCTACCCTCCAGCTGACACTCAGAAGGGGGACCATCCCCTGTAGTCATTATGTCATATCTGCCAGTCATGCATGAACGTTCACATATTTTAGGGCATTGGAAATGGCATTAGGTGCCTACCTTAGGAAACTGAACCCTGCCTAATATATACCTGCAGCTTGCTAGACAAACTGAGGAAACAAACAAAGTTTACACTCGTAGAGCTCAAAGGAGGCTTAATAGCACAAGTTGTGCCATGCAGGTACATTAGTCTGGAAAGTACGTTGCTTATGGAGAGAGGGGAGGGACAGAGTGTTCAGCTAGGACCATATGACAATTTATTATTCAGGTCAGGGTGCAAAGATGCAACTAATGCATTATATAATTCAGTTATTGTTGGTTAACAGAATTTAGAACACTTGCAAATACCTTTAATCTATGTGGTGATTTCTTTTCATGCTTTATTTCACTCATTAACAACAGTGTTGTTGTTCTAAAAACACCAAAATAAAGGATTTAGTTGAGACTACTGCCCAGGGCTAATAAATTTCATAAAAGCAGCAACTAAATTCAATCAACCTTGACATCTATAGGCATCTGCTGCTTCTCTGAAAAGCTTTAACTCTTTAGTTCTCATTGCTTTCAGTTTGCCTAAATCTGTGAGATATCTGTTCAGCTCTGTTTTATCTCAATTTTTAATTTCTTATTTGCAGTCAGGAAATACATGTTTATATCAGAGGGAAGAAAATAAGTCCAAGTACTTTTATGTCCTATATGAAAAGTGAAGAGCATTTAAAAGAATAACATTTCTGGCATTCAACAAACTGAGACAGATAGGGTGGGATGGAGGATATGCAAGCCAGCCAATAAAAGATAATGATGAGAAAGATAGATTTAAAATACCAACTCTTCCCTAGACAAAGGCACACACCAGAGACATATGTTCCGAGCCAGAAACTTCCTCCTTAGCTAATGTGCTTACAGTGTCTTCCTGTGTACATCTTTTGTCTCACTCTTCCCTTTTGGAGCAGCTGATAATGTCCAGCTCTACATAAGAGGGAAACGGCACAAGCAGTTTGTCAAGAAATGGGTTTTAACACAGTCCTCAGCTAAGGGGAATTAAATCTACATCTAGGGCTTTTCTAAAACTTGACTAGCTGTCTATAGTTTAGTTATACTCAAGAAGACCAATGCATCCAGTTGCTAGAGTGTTATTTAAAGGAAATCTTTGCACAAGTGTATTTTTGATGATCTTATAAAATGGAACACAAAGCCTTAAAACCAGAGAGGAGGGAAGATAGATTCATGGAAATGCTCATTGCCAAGGAGTCCCATGCCAATAAATGGCTCAGGCCACATGTGGGTAATGGAATGAAACAAACAAGAGAGAAGAGCATTTTGTGGGATAGATGATTGCAGTTCTTCATTCTCTGCCAAGAGTCAATACAACAGTTGTGGTTTGAGAAAACCGAAAAGCTAAAGAGCACAGCTATTTTTCCAGAGTGTAACTGGCCAAAGGAAAAAGTTCATTTGTTCTTCATACCATGTACAGTAATTAAGTAATTACATGCATCTAGTGAGAAAAAGTCCATGAAATGTTGAAGTTTTGATTCATTAGAAATCTAAACCACAAGATGTGTTACTTTTCTTGGGAGTCAGGTGGTAAAGACTGAGTGAAAACCTGAGAAAGCTTAATTTGACATTTTTTGTCACTTATAACAAACAAAGACATTGTAAATGCTTAATTCTTCATCCGATACATTTTAGTTGCAGTATGTTAAAATGATTGTGTAGTAAATGCTCTGCTTCACAGAGAAAATGCTCATAAAATACAATACTTTTCTTTGCAACATATAAAAAATTGTCGTATTAGTCTTTTTACTCCATGTATTCAGACACCTTTGTCTTGATAACCTTTTTTCCCCATTCTTTTTGCAGCTAATGCAACTGAAGACTATTTTCTTTGACTACCTCTTCTCTAATATTACCATGGACCAATAGTGTTACTCAGTTGTTGCTTTTTGTTAAGTTTTCTGTTAAGACAGGATTTTTTTTAATCCCTAAACCAGCAAACACTTCAGGAGACATTAAAATTAAAATATACAGAATGACTGTAAGCAAAATTAGGCATTTGAGAGTCTCCAATAAGAACTCATATCTAGAACATGTGGGGTTTTTTTACATTGAAGTTTGCATAGTTTGTACTCCACTTTTGCACCATTTTCTAAGGTGCAATCACTAATAAGGCATTAGTAAGCTTTTGTTTAGCTAGCACTCTAGTTTGTTTAAATAGACTATGTAATGGGATTAGATTCCTTGGTTTTCTAAGCATGCCAGTATTTGCTAACTGATGAAAAATACACTGAAGATAGAAAATATTTTACAAACATGAAAATATAAGGAAGTGATAGTACTAAATGTAATCATTTTAGAAACTGTCATGTTTTTAGAAAGTTGCAGCAACAGCTTGGGTTACACTTGTAAAGACTACCTCGTTCTTCATATACAACGTCCTTAAAATATCTCAGGGCAAAAAGATGCTCACAATTACTAATTTATTTTGAAAGTTCTCACAATAGCTATTTTAGAAATTCAAATTATAATAAGGCAATGTACAGTCTGTTGCAATAATAGGTTAAAAATTAAATGACTTATTTAAGAAAACATTTATAAAATACTAAATATTTATGATGCATAACCTAAGATGAAAATCTTAATAACAGAACTGTGAATTTTTACAGGTTCATAAGACCAAAGAGCTGAATTATTACATATTTAATTGACACGATTCATCACATAGTTCATTTCAGCCTGGTTACTATTATAACTAGTGGGCAGTTAGTATGATGTACTGCAAAATATTGCTTTTTTTGCTTTATTACACTTAAGCATTTGAACTGATTATAAACAAACATATGACTTCATCTGTTTCTTAGCTTTGTACTAACAAGAATTCCCATGCTGATATGATCAAAACGTCTGTCTCTGCCTTACTACAGCCATTCAGCCTGCTACATCATTTACCTGCTTCCTTCCCTCTAGTTCTGCACCTGTCACTGCTCAGACAGGCCAGAGAATCTAGTATAAATTATTACTTAACCATCTGGAAGGCATGGCTAGATGTGTGTTTCTTTAACAGGGAAATCAGGGTTTCAGTAGGAGACCTTTATAGGTACCAGGGCTGAAGGCGCATTCATATAAGTGAATCTGTGTGTGCAGTGCTTGCAATGAGTAGGGTCAAAAGGCTGGAAACCTGACTCTCTACTTCTGCCTGCATCACCCCTGTGTTACTGACACTGAAGAAGGAACAGTGCCCTCATGCTCTCTCTCCTACTCTCTGAACGTTTCCTGTCACTGGACTTTTCCATCATAGCTCTACTGGAGTATTTCCATTTCCAGGATGCAAGACAGTTCAGGAATGTCCAAGCTTTGGTTTTAGTTTTCCAAATAGCAATATCAGGATTTTTTTTTTTTTCCCTTCCCCACTGAAGATTTCTCATACTTGTTTGTTTCTACATGAATAGCAGCCATGTAACATTTTTTTCTACCTATCGTCACACAGCTTTGTGACAATATAGGTATAATTTACAAGTGAGTAATGGCTTTTTATAAACTTACGAGACCTGAACAAATATTTTTCTTTTGTGTGTCACTCACTTTTCTCACAGACTTGTTTCACAGATAAACTAGTATAAGCAGGATTTTGACAAGAACAATCTTAGGCAACTACGTAGCAGGAACTTCAGAATATCAGCTTGAAGAGGTAAGCAATATAGTAAAACAGGAAAGCAAGAATATTTCATGTAATCAGTTCTCATGGCAGCAAATCATCTGAGATCTAATGCTACCTGCAGGAACAAAATTTTTTCTAATACAGCTTTTGTCTTTTCTCGGTGCACAATGACATTTTAAGTAGCTGGCCAAGGCTTTGCTATGCTTTATCAATTTGTGATCAAAGAAGATACCTTTTCTAATAGGTCTTATTATCCTAATTAAAAATGGGGGTACATTATGAACCATACTTTATAATTCCTGCAAGATGAGTCACAGAAAAAAAGAACAATGCAAACCCAACATACATCAAAGGCTAAAGCAGAGTAGTGAAAGATATGAGACTATGAAAATTGCAAGCAGATACATCTGAAGCAAGAAAGAAGAAAGATGATTTTTTTATAACCATTGAAAGCCTAGCTGTGGAGCAATAGCTTACAGGACTCTTGATTTTGCCAGTCATAGATGTAGGGCATTCGTGTTCCTAGGACATCAAGCTAATGTGTAGCTGGCCTCTAGTTTTGTAGTAGACTTCTTGAAGATGCTGTATACAATTGTGCATCTTACAGCCAGCCCTGCCTCTGTTCCATGTAAATCTCTAATGAATACTAAATTTTATCTTGAAGACATAATTAATCATTTCTGTATTTTACTGCAATGATTACAAAATCTCAGTCTTGTGGGCTTTGATAAAAATGACCAAGGGAAGGTTGGGTGGGGGAGGAAGTGGAGCCTCAAATACAGACTGTTATAAATCATATATGGAACCAGGGCTGTACCACTCATTACAAATGCTTCTTGAAAACCAGTAATAAAATAATCTTCTTTAAGGAAATGAGAATGAAAAAGAAGGGCAGATGTAGTTTTTGGGAAAATAATTGATTGGTGGGGTGGGAGAAGAGAAACAGGAAAGAACAGCATCTACAGGAAATCAACTGTTAATAAATATCAGAAACTGCAGTCAAGTGACAAGATAAGCTGCAGCATATGTTCCTCCAGCTACAAAATGGAAATCATTTTCTATAGAAGAGATGCTGATAAGCCTGCCTCCTCCCCAAAAGGCAATCATTTTACATTTTATATTATTTGAAAAGAGCTTGATTATTTTCCTTTGAATGAAAAAAGATGATTCACATTTACCTGTCAACAGAATTTTCAATTCATGTGTTTCGCCTGCATACTTAAAGGCATATGACCCAACCACAGCAAGCTAGGGAGAAAACTAGTGAGATGTAAATAAATAATAATTCATAGCCACAAATATTGCTTTAGCTTTGTCCTACTTCAAATTACTGTAAATTAAAAACTAAAGAGTCTCTTAAATGTAGATTTTTTTTTCCAGTAATGGATAACACTTATGTGCAGTATTCTCATCAAGGTCATATGAGATACTCCCCAAAAATAACACCCACAATGGAAAGCAACATATGAAAATGATAATAAAGTCATCTGAAGTCTAGATTTAAAAAGAAAATAAATATCCCAGGTATGGTTTTCAGTTCTCTAAGCAGGGTTGGTGTAGTAGCACATGCACAGAGTCTGATAGGAAGCAGGGAAGAACAAGTATAAAGGATAGACAGTAAAGGATTAATTGGGCATCCAGTTTTCATTACCAATAGATTAGCATTCAAACATCCCTTTTATTAAGTAGGAAAGCTTGGAACTGCAGTCTGATTAGGATTTTAAAGGTTTGTGAAATGTTAATATCTTGTCAATATTTCAATGATCTTCCTTCAGAACTCATGATGCCCTGATGCCCCTGCTTCCTGTCATATTTTAAGACAATTAGGGACAGAGATAACAAATGCAAAGGGGGCTTTGGATTTTTTCTTCTGAAAGTGTCTATAAATCAGTAACTGAAAGACAAGAGGATTTACTTTTTCCCAATGCACAAGTCAGAAATAACAACATACTTTCAATGGAAAGCTGGACATCCCAAAGAAGCAGTCTTACAAAAGGTCAAACTCTTGATCCCTGTGGATAGGCTTTACATAAGAGTTTTCCAAAGAAGAAATCCTCTACCTTTATCAGTGGTGTAGTAGTAAGGGTACTGTATCAGCAGTGCTGTCTTTCTCCAAGGAGCTCTGGGCAGAACAATTCCATAGTGGACGACCACTCCCTGCCCTGCCTGCTGGGCACTCACATCCCTTCAGCTCCCTCTTCCGCTGGTGCTGCCCCAGGCAGCTGCAGGAGGGCTCCTCCGTGGCCTCATAGCACCCAAACTCTGCCCTACTCCCACGGCATCTAGGATTTTCCTATCCTAATCAACATGGGCAGCATTTGACTTTAGGGATCTGTCAGGAGAAAGTACGATTTACACTTGACAGAAGCTGGGTGGGGTGGGGTGTGTGGAATCTGTTGGTTTCCTTTAGCTTGAGCCAAGAGAAGACCACAACCTACGTGGAAAACCATATTGGGCAACAGGGATTAGAAGAAGCAGCTAGTGATTCATGAATCTGTATCACAACGAGTCTGAGGACACTTGTCTTTTTTTCCAATATGATTCTTTCCTATAACAAGAAATAATGAAACACAGAGCCTAAATTATTTTGCTTGCTGAAGCTAGACAGCTGGACTGACCAGACTTGCAAGGAAGTGACTTTCTGGGTAACACAAAAATTAGTCCTGGCATGAGCAGTAATATTAGGGTGAATAATAACAATCCCATAGCAAAAGAGTAACATATTTATTAGGTACTTCTACAACATCTACTTCTCGTTATAGAACCTGACAAAGAAAGTTACCTAAAATAAGAAATAGCAACCTTTTTGTAGTTAAGTTTGTGTCAGTTTTTACAGCTGACAGTTTTCATTCACTGACACTGACTCTAGAGTGCTATAAGGACAGTACTCATAAAAATGAAAAGTCCTTTCCTAAACCAAAAAAGCTTTTCAGAGAGTGACAAGTACAAGAACTATTTAGCATGTCAGGGAATTTTAATAATACTTAACCATAATTACAGAAATGTGGCATTTAATTTTTAAAAAGACTGCATATAAGTATGACTAATGTTAAATATTTTTCAAAGTTAATGTATAACTGTTCCAGAGAGGACTGTGCCAATGAAAAGTGTTATGCAAGAGCAGATGCTGAATTTCAAAAATTTCTAGCCAGCAGCTGGTTGTGATCACCAACCGCTGTGCAGATTTGTGTGAAACAGTCAGCAGAGCAACATCAAGAATCAGCTACTTGATGTTTTATTTAAATTCCACAAAACTCTGAAACATCACCAGTCCCTACCTTATATCTATCATTATTAGTCTGCAAATTGTACTTCTTGAAACAAAATTCATAATTATGCTACTGGGGACTTTCTTTTCTGGCACAGGGACTTTGAAGTACTTTTAATGGTGATTTTCTGATTGAATTTGAAACTTGTGCCACTTGTGCCACAAAGACTTCATGTCTTTACTCTGCTCTGTGTGTGACAATTTCATCTCCATTGAGATGACCCACAATCACTAATACAATACTTTAAAAGAGGTTAATTGAATAACAAAGTCATTATTGTAATTACTCCAGAAGACACCATCACTAAAGGATTTTTCAAGTGAATTTAATTTCAGGAATATAAGGACATTGTATTATCACTCCATTCATAAAACATTAAGGCTTCCTACCCCCATGGTCAGAAATGTTTTAATTCTGCCTTTGGGCACATTTCTCAAACATACATATAGAATATAACCAGCCATAATATAGCAAGGGAAGCTAAGTAAAGTGCTGTACATTCTCACTGGAAGATAGCCTCTCTATGCACGGTATCCAGTTAGATTTCAGGGTGAAAAAAAACCACAGACCAAACAAATAGATCTGGATCAAGACCTTCATTAGATAAGGATCATCCAGGATGACAGTACCCCAGGAATGCTAGCAATCACAGGAGACAGAAGTTCAGGTACTTTTTTCCTCTCTTACAGTGAAAGGTGTTTTCAAAATGGAAGTTGGACACTTCCTTTTCAGTGTCCTGAATACTTTCAGGCCTTGCTGGCTTCACACTCTGTCTGTGCTGTGGTCAATTGCATCAATTGTCCACCAAGGAAAGGTGAGTAAAATAAGGGAAAAGAAGATACTCTGTGGATAGAAGGCTCTTTTTACCTAACTCAAAATCACGTTATAGGGATGAGTCCTGGCCTTGTGGTCTGCATTTGACCACAAAGAGAACAAAACAAATACTTTCCAACTTGGATTCTCCTAGTGCTCTGACTAGTCCCATGGTTGCTCTTTGGGAGCTTTGCAGCTCTCTATCCAATTTCTCTCTGTCCAAGTTCTACTGCACTTGTCTCAAATAAAAGTCCATTCATCTACATCTCTATTAACAAGTTCAGGTGTGACCCAAGACAAAGAGCTTTTCTTCCCTTTACCCACATGTCTACTCTCAGGAACACAGTGGGCAGGAAAAAAAAAACACAGCTCCTTCATTCTGTGTGTCCTGCTTGAAGCTGCCCTGCATGAGTGGGAAGAGATGAGATCTTTGCCCACTTCTGCTTCTGCTATTTAAAAAGGAAGAAAATAAAATGCTTCTGTTCCACATTGTCGTGGTTTAACCCCAGCTGGCAACTAAGGACCACACAGCCGCTCGCTCACTCCCCCCCGGTGGGATGGGGGAGAGAATCAGAAGAGTAAAAGTGATAAAACTCATGGGTTGAGATAAAGACAGTTTAATAGGGAAAGCAAAAGCCATGCACGCAAGCAGAACAAAGCAAGGAATTCATTCACTACTTCCCATGGGTAGGCAGGTGTTCAGCCATCTCCAGGAAAGCAGGGCTCCATCACGCATAATGGTTACTTGGGAAGACAAACATCATCACTCCAGACGTCCCCCCCTTCCTTCTTCTTCCCCAGCTTTATATACTGAGCATGACGTCATGTGGTATGGAATAGCCCTTTGGTCAGTTTGGATCAACTATCCTGGCTGTGTCCCCTCCCAGCTTCTTCTGCACCTGGCAGAGCATGGGAAGCTGAAAAGTCCTTGACTAGTGCAGCAACAACTAAAACATCAGCGTGTTATCAACACTGTTTTCAGCACAAATCCAAAACATAGCCCCATACTAGCTACTATAAAGAAGATTAACTCCATCCCAGCCAAAACCAGCATACACATGACAATAGCAATGTGCAACTGACTCAACTAAGCTTCACACAATGGAATTACATCTGTTTTTTTCATTTTCATAAGGAAGTCCCATAACGTTTGTCACATAGTAGTAACAGATACTGTGGATGCTCTGGTTTTCTTTTCAGCTGCCATGTACTTCAAGCCCCAGAACCTAGGAGCTATATGGTAGCATTAACGGTGGTTCAGCATCACTTAAAAGTAACATCCAAAGACCGCAGCAAGCAGAGAGAAGTGTTTATACAGCAGTCTCTGAGGTCTGCCTCTGGGGTATCCTAGAAACTCCTCTAGGCACCTTGGGCTGCTTGTGGCTGCCTGGAAAGGGTCACCACAGGAGGCTTTTGCTCTGGGCAAGCTCTAGCACTCACTTCTGACAACTCTTGTCTGCTGTTCCCAAAAAAAGTGTGTTTGAGGTTTAGTCTGCAGCCAGCTCCTGCCAAGGGAGGAACCTAATGGCTTTTGGCTGGTGCCAGGGAGGGACCTACACATTGGCAAGGTCTGGTGTCACAAGCAGAGCTGGGTTTGTGCGTCTGGACATGAAGAAGGGGTTGCTGACCTCTGGACACAGCAGGCCCATGCTAAGCGGCAGTAGGGATGTGAGCCAGGACATGACAATGGGACCCATTCTGAGGATCAAGGAGTGCAGAGGGGCTATGGGATCCACTTGCTGAAATGGGACAAGAGCACCTTTACCAAAAGACTGGCCAAAGTGGTGAGGAGAGATTTAAACTGGTGAGACAAGAGGGATTTTATGACTCAAAGTCAAATGAGAAAAGAGCAGATGGGTTGGATGGTGGAGAGTGCAGGATGGAGGGAACAAGGGAGACCTCAGGAGCGATGAAACAGGGCAAAAGGACAGCTGCCTCAAGTGCACGTACACAAGTGCTCTCAGCCTGGGAAACAAAGCAGGAGGTACTAGAGCTGCATGTGCAACCAAAAAATAATGGCAAAATTGCAATGGGAGATGTGGTGGGTCAGCTTGCACAACCAGCATGAGCAAAGAGTAGATACAAGCTCTTCAGGAAATACAGGCAGTAAAGACAAGAGTGGGAGCTGCCTATGATGTGAGGGGGAAGCTCAGATGTGTGCAGCTCATCTATGGGACAGACAGCTCCCAGACAGCAGGCTGGCTGGGAGCTTGTGAGTCAGGGCCAGAGGACAGGCTGCTAAGTGTGACACTGTGGCAGGAGTGTGCTACAGACCACTCATCAGGTGGCAAAGTAGACAAAGCCTTCTTGAAATAACTGTCACAAACTCTTGTTCTTATGGGGGCTTTACCCTCCCTGACATCTGCTCAAAGTGCAAACAGGACACAAGCAGTCAAGATTTCTGGAGGGTATTGGGCATAACCTGGTGAACAGACACTGCATACATCAACCAGGGATGATCAGCAGTTGGATCTGCTATTCCCTCACAGGGAAGAACAGGCTGGAGATGTGACAATCAATGGTATCTTGGCTGTAGTGATCATATTATCAGAGAGATCAAGATCTTGAGTGTTGCAAAGAAAGAGAGCAGCAGAGTGCAGGGCTTCAGATGAGCAGGTTTTGGCTTATTCAGAGATTTGGTAGATGGGCATCTATGGTAGACAGCACTGAAAAGCACAGTCGCTCAGGAAAGCTGGCAGACCTTTAAGGACAGCATCTCCAAGTGTGAGAACAGTCGACCATGGTACCCAGAGAGACATACTGGAAGCTAGCTTGGCTAAACAGGGAACTCACGACAGAGTTCCAATGCAAAAAGACAGCATACAGGAGCTGGAAGCAGGGACAGGCTAGAAAGGAGGAGTTTAGAAACACTATGCTGGCATGCAGGATTTGTGCTAGGAAAACCAAAGTTCCAACTAGGTTCAGAAATGATATGGGAACATCAAGGGCAAACAAGAGTTTCTGCATTAGCAGTAAAGGACTGAACAAGGATATGCTGAATGGGGCAGGTAATTTAGTGACAGGAGACAGACAAGGCTGAGGTACTCTCAGGTGGAAGGTACCTTCTTTCCTTCTTTTGCTCAGTCTTCACGAGCAAGATCTCCCAAGCCTCTGTGTTTAATTAGAAGTGTTCAAGGAGGAGAATGGCCAGCAGTGGATGAGGCTGAGTTGGGGATTACTTGAGACAATTTGACAACTCTGATCTGTTGAGCCACAACTGAGGTGGTGCCTTTGGCAAGGCCATTCTCTGTCATCTGTCAAGGAGACTGGGGGAGATGTCCAAGCACTGCAGGAAGGCAAATATTACATGCATTGTCTATGAAGTTCAAAAGAACAAATGCAGAAACTATAGACTGGGGTTGGCTTCACTTTGGTGCCAAGGAAAATCATGGAGTGAGTCCCTGGGAACACATTTCCTGACTCAGTAAGGAGAAGGTGATTGGGAACGGTCAACAAGGATTTTTCTGACTTTTAACCTGGCTGCCTCTGGTGATAATATGACCGGATCTGTGGACACAGATGACATTTACCTTGACTGTAGCAACGTTCTTGTATCCAAGTTAGGAGATCACAGTCTGGATGTGAGGACAACCAGTAAACAACCAGTTGGATGGTTGGGCTCAGAGGGCCATGGTTAACTGAGTTGTACTCTGCCTGGCAACAAGTGCTGTAGTGCAGGGTCTATCCTGGGACTTGTCCTATTCAACATCTCTGTCAGTGACCTGGAGGAGAGGATGGAGAGCACGCTCATTAAGTTTGTGATGACACCAAGGGGGGACCAGTTGACACGCGTGAGGGCCAGGTTACCTTCTGAGGACCTGGATAGGCAGAAGGAAGAGGCCACAAGTGACCCTGTAAAATTCAGCTAAGACAGAGACTGAGCCCTAAAAGCAGTGCTGCAATGTCACTCTGGGGCTGGTGGGGCTGGTGAGCAGTTCTGTGGAGGTGGCCCTGGGCCTTGCTGGGCAGCAAGCTGAGCAGGAGGCAGCTGTTCCTCAGCCAGCAGGGACAGCAGCACCCAAGGTGGTGTGAGCTGGGGTACAGCATCAAGGGATGACCCTTTATTCAGGACTTGCTATATTGCATCTAGATACAGTGCCCAGTTTTGGGCTTCTGATACAAAAAAAAATAGGTAAACTGGAATGAAATCAGCAGAAGCTACCAAGAGGGGGGTGAAGATCTTGCCCTGCAGCAATGCCGGGGCTGGTTCCACTGGGAGAAGGGATGGCTTTGGGGGCACCCAACAGCATCCCCAGCATCAACAGGAGGGAATGGAGGAGATGCAGCCAGGCTCTTCACAGCAGTGCATGGTGGGAGGGTGAGAGGCAGCAGCATGAGCTGAAATACGAGAGGCTCAGGCTGGAGATAAAGAGAAGCCCAAGCAATGGGGCCGGGACCCAAGGAGGTTGGACCTTCTCTGGCTTTGGGGGGTTTCATGCCCCAACTGGGTGAAGCCCTAAGCAACCTGGTCTGAGTCCAGAACTGGCTTTTCTCTGGGCAAGGGGTTTGACTAGAGACCTTCTGAGTCTCTTCTAGCCTGAATTATGCTAAGATCTGAAGAGATCAAGCTATGACAACTGGTCAAATTTCTTTAACTGAATTTGAGACTTCAATAGTTAAAATAGGAGAATAGTTTTACAGCCTCAAATATATGGTTTGTTTTTTTTTTTTTTCCAGGAGAACATGTCCAATAATCATCTAACTGAAAACAGCAATATTTGCTTATGAGCTTTCTAGTTGAGATTGTATTATCAATAGAAAAAAATCTGGAAATTTAATGCTGCAGGGATTTATTTTTTCTTTAGCCTAATGCTTGAGCATGGATATCTAGTGGATTTGTCCTGTTTCTATTTATCTCCTTATCAATAGGAAGTGACAGAATGCATACTTTCCTCAGACAGGCTGTATTGCAGAGCCCAGATGTGTATAAAATCTGATTAAACATGCACAATGCCAGTATTCAGTCTTTTAAGGCACAACATGGTTGACTAGTTTTTCCAAATTTGAGGACATTTTCAAGGCTGTGAGGTCCCAGCTCCTGGGTGGCAAAGATAATGACAAAAGCTTTTCCCAAATGAGAGCCAGGAACAGTGAACAGTTACTGTACATGCATGTAATAACCTGACCCAAGGCTTTTAGCATTCTTGCAGGAATTCCTAGGATTGGTATTAATATATCCTCTCTTTCACATCATTTGGGAGTAGTTTTAGCAGACAGCCACAGCCTAACAGTTGTGCAGTTCCTGAGGTCATATTTACAAAAGGTATTTAGGTACCTAAACAAGCAGATAAATATCTAATGCAATTTTCAACATGCTGCCATGTTAGGCACAGTCAAAGCACACAAGTCAAGCACCTCGGCAGATAAAATGTTCGTACAGCTTAGGAGTTAAATCTGTGAGGGAACATAAATACTATAACACTGTGCTTTCTCTTGGCAAATTTCAGATACCCAAACACAAGAAGAAATCCATTATCTGTGGGTAGGTATAGTCCTCTCATGCAATCCAAATGGAGTTTGGTGCCTCTCAGTGACTTCCCGGATAGCCAGTGCTCCAGCTGACTTAATGCCTAACTACACGTCTTCTCTATGATGTCTCTCAACCTTTTTTTCTAACATCTTTGCAATTCCCTACCTAATTCTTCCTGAGTCTGCTGTATTTTGTGGTAGCTGCTTATAATTGGTTGCATACTTAGTGGCTAAGGAGAAAATCAGGCCCATCACCAATTTCATGGAGGCTGTTGCAATGTGAAAGGTACTTACTCCATGACAAGATTGAACGCCAGTTTTTAAGACATAGATTTAGACCTAAATGTTTAAATCCTGTTTTGCTCAGGTTTTAAATCAGTTTAAATCTAAATGAATATAGTAATATATCTAAATACGTGTGTTGATTGTGGCTGCCAGTGCTAAAGACAAAACAAATAATAATAATAAAAATATATTAATTGATAATTTAAATTTGAATTTATAGGGTACATATAGGTGTCCTCTGCCCATTGTCACTGTGTCAGAAAAAACATACTGAAAGCAGCATTCCCCGAAACAACACTGATACCTCCAACTTCATGATCTGCTTCTGTGTTGTGGAATGGTGACACTCAGAATAGAGGAGGGGTCTCTTCACAGAGACCTTCCCACTCCTTTCTACACTGGGATGCAAATTTCTTCAGATGGCCACGGGCATGTACTATACACGTGGAGAATCGAGATTTGTATAACTGCTCATCTTTCATTTTTAGTGCTTGTATCTCTGCAAGAGATAAATTGTTATGGTTTTGCAGACTAGAAGTTCAACCCTCAATTTATCTCATTCATACATGGTAGCTAAACAGATTATACAGTGATTAAAAAGTGCTATAGTTCAATAACACCCTATTTTTTAATATGGAGTGCCATGTATTCTAGTTCTTACACCATAGGCAAACTGATGTCAGATATTTGGAAAGTTAAAAGTTTTAGAAATAGAAGCAGTTCATTAGAGAAAGGGAGGGAAAACACATAAAGAACAGAGGATGATTTTATCATTCAAATAGTTTATCCTGGAAAGACCAGTGACAGCATTGGAGGATCATTGCTGTAAGGAAATATGCCTTCCCATCACTCTGCCATGCCTATAGCCGTAAACAAAAGATGGAGCCTTTCTGCCTATTGCAGAAAATAGGCAAATAGCAAACACCAAATGTAGCCAAGGGAGATAGGAAATAGGAATAAGTTTATAAAGAGCATGGTGGCTGTATGTAAGATGGTTTTGATTTTGAAATGCCTTAGACTGGACCCAGAAATAAAATGCATTTGTTAACTAAGGGCTCCTTGATTATACCAAGATAAAAGAGCAGTATCAGCAGTGTTGTATGTCCATTAAAAATTATGTAAGAAGAAGCAAAAGGATGTGTTCTGAGTGTAGAAAGGGGAGCACAGATGGGAGGGTGGCAGACTGACTTGTCATTTACAAAACTATAAAGTAAATTAAAAGAAAAATTGCCTTGGAGATATGTGTCCTTTACTATCTAAGCTACACAAAGATCCTGATTCAGCAAAACTTTTAAGTTACTGTTTCTTAATTCAGCAAGTGTAACCCACAGAACATATTAATTATGATATATACATACATTTAGAAACATGAAAATAGAACAAACTATGTGCTGAGGATTAGCACACTGATAAGTAGAGCACAGAAACTAGGGGCATTAGGTAACTGGCAAATTTGAAGTGCCTTTTTTTCTTCACTTGTTTTGGCTTATGATTTATCTTCAGCAAAGCTCTTCTTAAGAAGGCCTTCAAATTTAATTAGTGTTCTACAAAATGATGGTGATAATCTATAAAAAAACAGTACCATTTAAGAGATTAATACTGTTGTATTCCTTAGGTTCTTCAAGTTAACCAATGCAATTAGACAGTTCAGACAATTTGGCACTACATTCTATAGGATTATTCAAACTACAGAGGGTTATATTTTAATGCTAGTCTTTCTCTCGTCCACCAAGACATTTCAGCACTTGTTGAGAAATAAGAATAAAATAGAACTAAACAAATGTGTGATCTTTACTCTTTCCTTTAAACAAAAAATATAATACTTATAAGATCTTCATTGTTAGCACAATGTTGCTAACTTTGACAAATAGAAGCAAAGTTTTAACTTAAGTATTTTGCTTTAAATGTAACAAAGCTACATAAAGTTACATTAAAAAAAGTAAGGTACTGGAAAAGGTACATCATACATTGCATGTGAGGATTGTAAAGTTTGTGTGCTTTAATTGCAAAAATAGGCTTCAATAGGTGTCACCAACAACTTACAGCAATAGCTCTTTAAGAAATACCATAAATCAAGAAATATTCAGTTGACAATGACTTGTCTAAATAGGGTGCTAGTGAGCTAACTGCATATGATTTTCAGCACACACATACACACGCATATACATATACATGTGTATATATAGCCTGCAGTAAGTCAATTTATAATTCCTCATGTTAGTTGCAGTGTAGCAATTCTGTGTTTTAATGTTTCCTGTGAATATTAATCTCTAGTACAGGGAGCCTCCCCACATTTTTAAAATGTTGGAGAGCAGTTACTGTAGAACAGCTATTACTCTGTGAAGTCATACCCCAGGTTTCAGACCACTCACTTCACAGAAGGACACATTCTATCATCATCCCACAGGTTCTTCTTGTTTCTAAGAAGAACTTCAAGGGAGGTAGCTTCATAACCCAGTAAAAGGGCGTCAAATCCATTCAAGTTCAAGAAATAGCAATATTTACTACAATAAGCTTTTCAGCTCACTCATCTGAGATTTAGAATGGGCAGCAAGAAAAAAGGTGTGTATTTTCTTCCCCGTGTTAAGGATTTGGAAAAAGTATTTTAAAAATGGCTGGAAACAGTGTTTCCTTTCTAGGCAAGCTGCAATTGAGAAATAATGGGGACATCATTAGACAAACATTCCTGGAGGATGCTAGACTGTCACCTGGCCCAGTAAGGTCTAGACAGATATGGGTGAAGTGTAAACATTATTTCATAATAGACACCAGCCAAAGAACCCTCAAAATTAATTACATCTTATTCCTGCATGGAAAGGACTCTTAAAAGAGCATTTTTATTATTTTCTTCCAAAACAATGATTCACCCAAAAGAATAAGGCATATAATCTCACCTAAGTGTCTTGGTTTTAGCATAAAGACCAAGTAAACTGCTGTAGCACAAACCTGAAAATTACTGATTTTTTTAGAAATAGGTGAAACACATAGTTATTGAAAGACACAAATTAATTTGGAGTAGTTTTCTATATCTCTAAGGGTGGTAATTTAGTCTAATGGGAATTTAATAACTCATATTAAACACATTACTAATCTGATGTTTTGCTTACAGTAAATTAGAACTACTGAGATTATAAATCACTTATTTAAAAGGAAAAGAAATCTCGAATTCCACTGAAAACCTCTCTTAGCTGACAAACAGCAGGTAGGAAGAAGTCTTGTTGTTTTCAAATGAGTTTCAATCAATTTTTGTTTTCATGTCTTGTACATAAGTAAACACAGTTAATTAAGGCATCTTGCCTCACTGTCTGTCATACTGCAGCTGTAAAAGCTAGATTACTGCATTTAGTCATAGCCCTAAGCTAGGGCCAGCACAGTGCAGCACTGCTTCAGGAGGCAATTTAGACAATTTTTGGGAGGCATTTGTACAAGACAGCATATTGTATCTCTTGGAAGTGGGGAAAAACAGTCTTCCCCGGGGCACTGTAAAGTCCTATATACTTTTGATTCCCTTATTCTCCCCACATTTTTTATGCTAAAAAAAGGCTGTGTAAGAGCCTCAAATCAAGCTGCTGTCAGTGGGTCACAGACCACTGAGAGACCAGGGGAACTGCTTCAGCCCTCCTGGGTAAAATGTTAGGAAAGGCCACAGTCTGTCCTTATATAAGCAACAGAGATTATTCTTAACATGCATAGAGGTGTATATGACACTTGCATAAGTAAGAGTTCTATGCATTGTAAAGAATTGATGTTTAGATTTCACCTGCAGGCATAATAATTTTTACTTTGAATAACAAATGTGTAATTTTATAAAAATTAGAAGTTCAGACAGGTTAGTATACAAGATACTTAGACCTTAATTCACTTCTCTGTGCAGCAAGTGAGCAGCCTGGATGATGTTCCCATGAACTTTCTCATTATCACTCTAATATATAAACACATTAGACTAAGGTGTTTGCAGAATAACAGACTTTGGTTCCAAATTTGTTTGCATTCCTTAGATTTTTCAGTACTAATGGTTTAACTGTCACTACTTTAATGCCTCGATTGCCAGTGCAAATTTAGTAACTGAAGGAAGAAGCATATTCATTAATGCACTGTTATTTTATTTTCTCTGGGCAAAATTTTAGTCACAGCATTTCAGTATTTTGTTTTTTGCAAAGATACAGTCACACAAAATATACATAGGAGTATGTGGTTGTTGAGAAATTGGTATGACATAGTTATAATTGAAGATTTTTTTTCTTTTGGGGGGACATTTTTTTAAGAACTATGTACACTCTCCTCTGGGAGACTGACAACAGGGAGTCTAAACCATGGAAAGCACGAACACGTGAAGTGCACACTGGAAGGCTGGGAGTCTGAAGGCAACTTGTGAGATTTGTCTTTGCTACTCATGTTCATATAGAGATACACAGTTCAGTTTAAAACTTAGTATACCAAATATAATATCTGTTTATTCCCAAGTGACATGTGAACTGAAAGAATAAGACAATAGCCAGCATGCTTGTAGCTTTTTGACTCTAAGGACATGTTCTAAACCTGTTTTGAACTTCACAGTTTGGATTAATTTTGTTGAAGCTGCATCTGTAATGGTTTAATTCACCTCAGGTAATGCTAATGCCTTAAGGAACGGGTTACAGATTTTTTAGAGCTGAAATATGTAAAAACTAGAGACAGAAGTAAAGCTAAATAAGCTATCAGCTTCTTTTATTTGACCAATCATATCTGATTTAATAGAACAACAGGTTAACTAACCAACAAGCCACTTTCACATAAGGAAAAACATTATGAAAGGCCATTAAAGTGCATTTTAATTACAAGTCAAAAGAGGCAAATAGGAAGTGTGACAGTGACACTGATCAGAATCCAGAACATCAAACATCCACTACTCCTTTTTTTTCTTTTTTACTTCATTTTGCCTCTCTGCAGGGGGCATCTAGTGAACAATCCAAAATAATATTCTATGGTATGCGTAACTTTGTAGGATAAGCAGTGCTGGATTAATGTATTCTGGACACCAGAACATAAAATTCAGATGTATCTTGATCTCTGTGAATTGATGACAATGAAGATAAAATTCTTGGAGAGTAGATATCAGTATCAGGATAGAAAAAGAATGATGCAGAGAAGATTCAGGAAGAGGACATTCACCTTACTAGCAGCTCCTTTTAGGCTTAAAAGTATGAACTGAAAATGTATTTCTTGTATCAAATTTCTGTGTATGTTTGCAGTGTGAGCTTTTGCAGTGCATCTACATAGGAGGATTCTTAGGGCTCGAGCTTCTCTGAAACAGCTTATCCTCTTATAATTCTTACCTAAAGCTACTTTATGGATGATGAATGACAGCATGACAAACTAATACACAGATGTAAAAAGAAATGTTTATCGTCTACTGGAAAAATAATGGTTGGAACAGGCAGTTGCTGAGAACTCTCATTTACAGCCCAACAGGATTTGGGGGCACCCTGCTAAGGAGAACAGTTTTAGATATCCCCGTTATTTGCTGATGGACGTCACGCTTGCTCCAGCTGTCAGGAACACAGATGTTTTGTTTCCCTTTGAGTGATCAGTGCTGCTGATGCCCTCCAGCTAGCATGTTCTTTGATAAGGTCCAATGGAGAGCTGCGAAAGAGCTGAACACTGGGCTTCTAACAGCAAAATGCAAAAACAAATTTCACAACAAATTGCATTTTCACTGCTGCCTAATGTCACCCAATTAGAATGGGCTGAATTTGTTCTAGTACAGTGGCTTGGAAGGAATCACAATGGAACAGGGTTTTTTTTAGGATTGTTAAAGCAATTTCAGGGAAAGGTTGCTGTCTATTAAAGAAGATGGTGTCATAATATTCTGCATAACTTATTAAAGCTGCCTAAAATAAAAGAATTGGATCCAAAGGGCCACATTTTGTAACTTCATTTTGAAGTGCATGTGGTCTGGATCTGATTGCATCAGTAGCAAGGAAAACATTGATAACAAATCGTTAAAACAGTCCCTATATTTTTCTCCTTAGTTATGTGGAATCTTTTGTTTATTTTCCTACTGCTTCAGAAATGCATGCTCAAGTATTTAGTCATGTAGACGCAGATAAATATACGAAGCTCAGAACAATTTCTGAAGTTCTAATTGGGTGGAAATCATAAAGAAACCTTGATGTCAAGGAAAGTAGTTATCTAGGTGTGTAGAGGATATTTAAGAACTATGCAAACCATTAAAACAGTGTCAAAACCATAGAAGAAGCTACGTGTGTCATATGTGAAAACAGTATATGATGCTTACTGTGGAGATAGACACAATCTAAGAAAAAAAACAAGGGTTATCCTGACTCTTCAATCTGAATATATTCTGTAAACATTGAGCTTAATGCTTCTTCAACTGCTTTTCCCCTATGCTTAAGTTTTGTAATGTTATGATTTTTGTGGGCCAAAAAGTCATATTGCATAAACCAGTGCCAGTCCATTCATTTACAAGCAGTGTATCTGTGTGACTATCTCTGGCTGAATATGTGATGCACTGAACTCTCTGGAAGTAGTTCTAATTCATGTTTATGTCAAGGAATTCAGAATCTTACTCTCTCAGAAGTAAGAAATGTTTTCAATATTCATTATATATATTTTTCAGTAACAAAATTGATGAGGTCTACATTGAAATCATCCATCAGGCAGAAAGAAATTATTTTCTCATTCCTAAATATTCCAAGTTTTCTATGGTAAAATTCCTTTTACCTTAAAATGAACTCTAACCAAGATAAGTTACACGTTATTTCAAAGAGCATCCTTCCTTCTCTTTTTGCTCTCCTTTTTTTAATATTCTAAAAATATTCACTGTTGGTTTACAAATCTGATTACTCATACACTGATTGGATTGAATAATTTTTTCTTCTAAAACATTCTCATTTAACTAGTTAAATAAAAACCTGGAAAAATTATTTATTTAAATCAGTCTCTGTATCAGTGTAATAGAGAAATGTCTGTTGAGGTTTCAAACACCCTTTTCAGTTAAGGGTAATACTCATTTGATAAAGGAGTGTTTGAGGTTTTCAGAAGTTTGGGGTTTTTTGGTGTTTTTTTTTTAAAATACTATTTCAGTTCATGGAATATCATTATGAACTTAGACTTAGTTCTCAAAAAAATCTAGATTTAACTTGGCTTTTGACTGTAATATTGAAGACTTCTGTTTTTTCTGTCAGACCTGGAAACTGCTGTCCAAAGAAGTTAAGGGTTGATGTATATATTATGATGTTAAAGGTTGAAGTAGTTAGCTGTCAAAAGGCTGTGGAACACTGTAGATAGTTTTTCTGTGAAGGAGTCTGGTTCAGGAACGAACCTGAGGTTCAAGAACTGAGTTATAATGTCACAGTCTAAAGATTTCTCTTTTTTTTCTGATTTTTGTTCTTTTTTTTTTAATGTTTATTTTTAAAGATTATAGTATCACCCACATACGCAACTGCAAAGTGCTATGAGGAGAAGACCCCAGGAAAAGGCAGCAGTGTAGAAGACAGTGCAAGTGCAAAGGGAAGGAAAAAGTTTAGAAAACTGAGAACACTAAGATAAATAGTGTTGTATGCCTTCTAGAAGGGTAAGATAGTGCTTTTTGACACTCTCTGAAGATAGGCTTTAAGATGCCTCAGCCCTAGTGTACTAAGGCACATTATCTCTGGCCTCTTACACAGTTTTCTCAAACTAGGTGCAACTGCACATGCCAGAATCATATGTGAGTGAATACCATAGTCCCTGATATATCCTCCTCCCTGTCAATGCCTCCCCATTCTCTCTTCTCCTGCAGACACAGCCTTATAACATGCATGGTGCTGTGCTGGCAGGACAGTAATAAACAGTGAGTGGTGAGAGAAGCTACTCCAAACCACCAGCAAGTCATCCAACAGTGCCAGAGAATGCATCTCTGGGAAGTCAGTCTTGCAGAGATCATGAGTGCCTCTGCACTGTTTTGCAGTGTGACTGTTAGCAGTTATGAATCTATCCAGTAAGACAACACGTGAAAGTAGGACAAGACATTGAGTGCTAAGTTAGTACAGTGTGAAATATGATCAATAAAGTCTCTAGCAATATAGTAAACTATTGAGCCAAAGTGACTTGGTGTGGGAGGCTGGGAACACAGCAGTGATAAATGTGGAAAGCACTTCACTGCATTACCTTTCTCAGTACAGTTGCTTGCAATTCAATCTTATCCCACTAACTCTTCAACGACATTTCATTCTCTTTTTCAGCAATTTATAAGACTTTTAGCAAGGAGAATTTGAGAACATTAGTGCTAGCTACGTGTTTTTTCCATGTTCTCAAATCACTTTGTACTAATTATTATGGTTACTATCAGAAATAGTATTTCTCATTAGACTAGTTCTATATTTTCTATAGGTTTAATATTTTTAACAAGGTAAACAAAGTTAGTTTGTTTTGTTGTTTTTGGGGTTTTTTTGTTTAAATATCATAAATCATATCTCAGAAGCTTTACATTGCATTCTAGACAAGAAAGATGCAGATAACCTTCCAGGCCTGAACTTACCAATATTCTATGGAAATCATAGAATTACAGAATCATACAATGAATGATACAGGAAGGGACCTCTGCTGAAGAACAGAATAATGTGCAGGACCTGAGCAGGGTGCTCAAGTTACTTGTTAAGTCAAGTTTTGAATATCTATAGAGATGGAAATTTCACAAAATCCCTGGTCAACCTCTTCCAATATTTGATTAACCTGTTCAAGTGTTTGAGCAGTGTTTGTTAAAAAAAGGCCCAAACTTACTAAGGTTTCCTCTATTCCAACCTGTGTCTGCTGCCATTTTTCTCTTTGCATGTCTCTGAGAAGAGTTTGTCTCCATCTTCTCTAAATCCTCTCATTAGGTAGTTAGACAGCAATAAACTGTCCCCTGACTGAGCCTTCTATTCTTAAAGCTGAACAAATCCCAGAGGACTTACTCTATGATCTTCCTGTGGATTGAGGTGAGGCTGACTTACAACTCCCCAGATCTTTCCTCTTGTGTTTTTTGAAGATGTGCATTTTTCTGCTACCTACATTAATGTGTCAAGGACACCATTTTGATTGGGAATTGCAGGCACAGATTTTGAGATTCTGCAGAAACTATAGCTTATTTACAACCTGTCCTCCCAGTCTAGGCTTGGTTTCCTCATTAAAGGTGTGGTGAATATGATTAAAGTTCTCCTTTTCTCTTCCTACCAGCTATGAAAAACACAAAACTGAATCAGATCTTGAAACATTATTTGCAGAATATACATAGTTGTCAAATGAAATTCTTGTAGTTTCTTCAAAGTCATAAAGTGTCTCATAATTTTCTGAACGAACTTTTACTTTTTGTACTGTATGAGAGTGCTGTAAAGCCTCTGTTCTATTTCAGTAGCAAAACAATTTTTACTGGGGCTTCTTTTTGTGGAAGAAGGTTGGATGAATGTGTACAACATGAGGAGGAGACTATTTAGGTGACTGTGTCCCATAAATGCTCTCTCCCTCCCCCTGGTAAAACTGTGTCAACATCTGTGGAGCATGTAAAGATTGTGCCTGCTTATAAACTGAAATTTTAGGGACAGTTGTTTCAGCTCTTGTGCTGGAAAATTCAGTAGATACACAGTGCTATCAGTTTTCTTAAATAGGAAGCAAGTTAATTTTTCCATAATACACATATTTCACATAGACCTTCTGCTTTTTTGCTAATACTCAGCATTTTTTTTTTTTAACTATAATCAGTCTTTTTCTTGCTGGTGACATTTATAGACATCTGCTCTCTATTTTCTTAATATTCTTTGTAGACATCACATTAAATATTTATGGATTCACAATTTGAAGCTGTGCTGCCAAAGGCAAGTAGATAAGAGACCAAAACTCTTAATTTCTAATATAAACCATGATGAAATTGTTAAAGTTAAAAAGAAAGACATAAAGAAAAAAAGCCCTGTTCTCAAAGTATAAAAATTGAAAGAGCAGGTAGATATTTTTCCACCTACAAAACCAGAAACATTTGTAAGGTTTTCCTTTCAGTCTGCATACACAATTCATTTCACAGAGCAATATTCAAATTTATGTCTGCATCCTTCATGGCTATTTCACTAATAAAACTATGCAGATGAATAACAGTATGGCCCATCATCAATGTACAGAAAACGGTATCAGATTGTAGAGGTCATGACATTAACAGGCTACTCATTATTCAACCGTATTTAACAAGGTATATGCAAGTGCTCTGCAACTTGCAACCCTGGAGTCTCACAGATCTCTGCGAGAGAACAAAGTATGTGTTTGTGAAAGCACAGCTGTTATTACAGAGTTGCTGCATTCAGGCCACAGGACAAGAGTAAAGGTGGTGTTTCATATTAGTGACATTCAGCCAAGGAATGGGTCACTTGAACCTGGTAGATCATTGGGGACATGAAGGACCAGATCCGCTGTGTACTAGGACACCGTATTGGACACCGTATTGGTGTCCTAGTACACCTAGTACACTAGAGCACCTTAATGAGGCTGTCTAGTCCTCAGAGTGCTGGTCTATCAGGAAGAGATCTGGGTTTATTCTCTCATATGAGGCACAGATTCCTCTGTAGAAGTTCTGATAGCTGCAATTCAGTTTCTTTACCTGTACTGAAATCTGTCTACCCACCTATTTATCTACCTGACTATCTACCTTAATATATGTGGTGGGCTATCTGCCCTATTTTTGTATACACTGACAGAAAATGTTGTCCTGGTTTCAGCTGGGTACAATTTTCTTCCCAATAGTTAGTGTAGTGCTGTGTTTTGGATTTAGTATGAGAATAATGTTGACAACACACTGATGTTTTAGTTGTTGCTAAGTAGTGCTTACACTAGTCAAGGACTTTTCAGCTTCCCATGCTCTACCGACTGAGAAGGCTGGGGATGCACAAGAAGCTGCGAGGAGGCACAGCCAAGACAGATTACCCAAACTGGCCAAAGAGCTATTCCATACCATATGACTTCATGTTCAGTATATAAACTAGGGAAAAGCTGGCCGTGGGGGGCTGCTGCTCGGGAACTGGCTGGGCATTGGTCAGCAGGTGGTGAGAAATTGCATTGTGCATCACCTATTTTGTATATTCTTTTACCATTATTATCATTGTTATTATTATTGTTATTATTTTCCCTTCCTTTTCTGTCTTATTAAACTGTCTTTATCTCAACCCACAAATCTTTTTTTTTTCCCCGATTCTCTCCCCCATCCCAGTGATGGGGGGCAGTGAGCAAGCGGCTGTGTGGTGTTTATCTGCCTGCTGGGTTAAACCATGACAGATGTGAAACACAATAAAGGTCATGTCACAGATTATGAAGTTTTATAAATGCATTGCTTATCTAACCTTAGACAAATGTATAGACAGAATGTCCTAAGTAATAATTAAGCTATAAAGTTGAATGGAAGATATTGGATATTGCCATACACTCATATCCTTAGGGAGCTGTGTAATACAAGACAAAATGTCTAGTATTTCAAAGTGCAAACACTTCATGATAAACATTCCCCACAGAGATGCCTTATTGCTATTACAAAGAGCCTTTATTATAGGAAGTTCTTTTGTACAAGGAGAAGATGAATTTGGCACTTTAGCATGTTAAACAGCAGTTTCATCAGAGCTGTATGGTTCACAAAAGATTAATCTATCCCCTTGGAATATTCATGAATCAATAAGAATGTTCCCTAAGTCCAAGCAATATTACTGCTGTCGACTAAACAAGGTGCTCTACATTCTGATGAACTAGAACTTACTCTTCAGAAATTACTTTTTTTGTAGTTGGGTTCTGGTTATTTTTGAAGGGAAGGGAGGAGTGGGGTCTCTATGTTTCATTCGTGCTATGCTGTATCAGTTACTCTGTGTCGTGTTATTATTCAAAGGATACAACTCTCCTGAAACAGTGAGGTATAATATTTGCTTGTACTGGAAAGAAGATCAGAATAAAAACTAGGTGCCAGCTTCCAGAGGAGATCACTGCTAATGCTAATCATATGTACATTGTTTAATTATAGTGGCATACTGAAAAAAAGGGGGATTATAAACTCTGTAGAGTTAGGCTGAGTAGTTTTGTAAATTACTTATTCATTGATTCCCTACTTTTGTTCTCTAGAAGTCCAGTTTCCTAAAAATTGGCTTTATGCCTGCACAACTGAAAGTAATGTATCATATTAACATTAGCATGTTAATACAATGAAAACTAATTAGAAATACAGCAAATACATGCTAATCCAGATAGCGGCATCTCATTAACAGGGCAAGATACTTCTGTTGTTTGTTGTCCTGCATTCATTTCAGTTGACAACTTTTAATAAGTGTACTCCACTCAGCTCTCCCTTCAGAAATTTATTCTAGTCTGGGTGGAAGCACTGTGATTTATTCCACCTCTCCCTGACCAGATGAGGAATGAAAACAGGAGCAATGGACCAAAGGGTCTCCTCCCCTCATTCTCAGGGTAAGACATGATTGCTTCACAATGTGATGAAAGTTTCTACTGGACTTTATTGTTACAGCAACATTTATCTAGATACACTGCAGTGCCCTTGGTCTGTAAAAGGAAAGATTTGCGAGGTCAGAAAAGATCATTATATTAAGGGAAAGGGAACTTGATTACAGAGCCACTTAATGTTGAACATCCACTGGGGCTGTATTATTCCTTTCACATTGGTACTATGTGAAGGAGCACAAAGAGCCAAAGCTATGCTAAAGTGTTCCAGAAATTTAATTGTACCAGAGGTACTGTACGAGAAGTTTTAAGTGTTTGGCAGGGACCAAGGCAACTCAATCACATGAACTGCTGAGAACCATGGGAAAAGGCAGGATGCAGTCAAGGGGAAAGGAAGCTTGTTTTCATTGCTGCACCTCTGGCATCTGCAGAACAGTTCAGGATATGTGGGAAAAGAGCTAGCAGATTACGGTAGGTGAGTTTTCTGGTTAGTCATTTAGTTCCCATCTGAATTTCAAAACACTCTGCAACAGCAACGTAAAGTTCCAGGACAGGGATTCTAGATAAATGAGTGCTAATTGGAGTGGCCTTCCAGTAGATATGCTACACAATTAACCCTGGGATTGCCAAGGGACAATGTGAAAGGCAGTTGTCTGATACCATCTGCAAAGATGCCCATCCTACCCAATCCATCTATTGCTATTACAGAAGAGTTACAGATTTACAGAGAATAAAACAGTGAAAAACACTGAAATGGAAGTCTCTCCTTTCTGAATCCTGCCTGAAGTGGTTACCCCCTGCTCCTGTAAGTGGAGGGGACAATCTGGGTATAAGTGTCTTGATTTGCTATTACTGAACTGCTAAAAGGGAAAGGCAAGCTGAGCAGGAGGTGGAGCTGTTCTGAAGGCTTTCATCTGGTTTCCAGGGAAACCCATTTTTCAGTTATTTGCACGTTCAGCACATCTGGTTCATTTGGACTCTGGCTTTTTGAAAGTGATGAATGTGTCATGGGAAAAATGAATGGAAAAATAATTTAAGGAATTAATGGGATGGAAGGAACACAGATTTCTTTAAAAAATGCAGCTATGTTTTCCCTCTCCTCTTTCTCCCTCCCCTTCATTTTTAAATACAAACTTTTGGATAATATTTGTTCTGCATTTTGCAAGGCCTCAGGACAGTCAAGGAAGTCCAGCCCCTTAAATGAAATAATAGATTTTAAAAGCATGTATATCTGTGTATTAGTATTACTAACACAAATAATGATTGTTGACTCAAGTGGCTACTACAAGAGGAAATACAAGCTGAAGAGAAATGGAAATTTGAACAATATAAGACTATACTTGTTTATATGTTGACAGAAAACATCTTATTCTCAAAATAGAAACCATTTTATTTGCAGGACAACATCTAAACTAAAAGATTGCTGGTAATCTAGATAGAAACATCTGAGAAACACAAGATCATTGTCTAGTCAAATGGTCCTATATAAGGACTACACAGCTAAGCAAAGTTTGTATTACACAAATTTTGAAGTACCTAGTATTTTTATTGTAAATACTAACTGACTTCACTTGACCCAAATCCCATTGAAGTCAATGGGAATTTTCTATTCTACTGCTACAGCTTTTGGCTCAGGTGCTTAATGACCTTGTTTCACAGCATAGTATTGAATGCTTTATGCAGTTCTGTTGCTGTGTGTGCAGAGGCACTGCGCAAGGCAAGAGGTACAAAAGAGACAGAATTTGAGACTGTTATTTTCCTGTTATGGAAAATGATAAAATAGTTTATGACAAAGGAGGGCTGCTAAAGCCTACTATAATTTGATAAAAAGAAAACCTTAATAAAAAGCCTATGGCTATATAGACACCACAGAGGTTTCAGTAATTCTCATATTTAGAACCTTTTTACGGATGCTGAGCCCTCAAACGCATGTTTAGTCCCTGTTTTCGAAAATCCTGACCTGTATGCAGGTAACTACTTCTGAACTCCATTTCCATAGCATGACATAAACAACACAGATCTGAAATACGCAGATAGGATGCCGTCATGCCTAGAAATACCCTGCTCATTTAGAAATCTGAAATCCTTAACGTTAAGATTCCAGTTATTATCTGCTATTTATTCAAAACATGATGCAGAGTAGAGGAAAGACAAAAGTCCCTATCCTAAAATGTCTGCAATCTGTAGCAGATTTATCAGCCACAGGGATACAGGTCGGTGATAGATGTATGTCAGGCCTGCATAAAACTGTACATGATACATGTAACATGATATACTCATGTCTGGATTCTTTTTTCTTTTTTTTTTTTTCTTTTTTTTTTCAGTTGGGAAACAATCATCCTTTAAGTAACAATAATGTAAAATGAAGGATCTCAAAAAATATTACACATACTCATATCATGATCATAGTATTTTCATTAGTCAGAGATATTTAGCACCATGTAGAGTCACAGCAGTATACATTACTGATGTTGATTGAAGTGACACAATAAAGCAAAAATAAAGCCTATGCGTTTTTTTAAGCTTATGTAATTCTAAATTATCCTTTTCTTTCTCTTGTGATTTTTTAAAAAATTTTACCTTTACAAGTGCTGTTATTCCTTGTCACATCCCTCTTTCCTCAATTTTTAGTTTTCTGATTTTGTTTAGTTGTTTTTCATGACTCATAGGGCCTTGATGAGCATGAATTATGTCAGAAAATGCTGTAGAAAGAGCTTGAAAGGCATTATTCTATACAGTGTTCTACCCAAAATTCTGAAATGTTTGCAAATGAATAAAAAACCTTATAAGACTAGCATTTATTCAGGAAATGAAACCATGTCTTAATACTTCAAAATTAAAATGTTAATTTAGTACACCTTCCTAAAATTAGCACAATATTTGGCTATGTGAAAGGTTTGTTATTCCTTATGCTTCACCTTTTTTCAACGAGTAGTATAACTATCAATCAATGCATATTGTTCTTTTAATTATAATATGGTAATTACTCAAGAGGCTTAGTACTTCACCGATCTCACCCAAACATCAGAGTCTTTCTATTGCCTTAAATGAAAGTTACTTTGGATTCTTCCAGTCCTCTCGTTTTATCTACAGCTTGTGTAGCTCTTTTTTTTTTTTTTTTTGGTTCGGCAGGACCTAGGCTCCTTAAATAAAAATGTGGCCGTAGATTTATACTACTAACCCACAATCAGCATAATGCTGTTAAAATAATGCTTAAGGTGATAGCAAAAAGTTATTAAATACATAAGAGAAGGAGGCCATCTAAGGAATCAGTAGCACTACTTGATGAAAATGGTGTAAAAGGGGTACTCGAGAATGATAATATAATAGAAAAGAAGTTGAGGGAGTTCTTTCTACCAGTCTTTACTTCTGAAAACTTTGGAAAGATTTCTATATTTGTCCCATTCTTTGGGCGGAAAATTATAGATGGATTAGACCAAATAGAGGAGTTGGATGCTGGGATCAGATGGCATTCACTTAAGAAACCAAAAGGAACTCAAACATGAAATTGTCAAGTTCCTGCCTAAGGTGTGAAACCTGCATGCAGCAAAAGCCAAGTTGTCAGAGGATGCTAGATTGTCAAAGTCACTTGCATCTGCCAGAAGAACTCTATAGAATACCTTGGGAACCAGAGACAAATCAGTCCGACTTCAGCCCTTCAAAGGGTCTACAGTAAATAGAAAGGTCATTGAGTGCATGGGTGAATGCAGTCTGCTGGTAAAGAGTCAGCACAGTTTCTTAAAAGGGAAAGGCTGCCACACTGACTTGCTGGAGTTCTGGAAAGTTGTTAAGTAACATGTGGATAAAGGCAACCCAGTGATCATAACACACTTGGATTTTTAAAACCCTTGTTTTTTTGTCACCAGCCAGAAGTTTTAGAGAAACTGAATTGTTGCAAGATTGGAGGAATTCCCCCTTTTATAGACTGAAAGCAGTTAAGAGATAAGATGCAAAGGGGAGGATCTAGTGGTCACTGCTCAGGATGGAGAAAAGTCCCATGTGGCATTCCCCAAGTGTTTGTAGCGGGAATAGTTTTGCTCAATGTCTTTCAGTGATCTGTAAATTTTTGGAGGTCATTACAACTGAGCTGTCTTGCATAGCCAAATGCCATATTGCTGGTGAGAAAGTCCTCAAGGACCTCACAACATTAAGTGAGAAAGCAAAAAGGTGATAGACTTCAGTGTCGATACATGTAAAGTTTCTAGGAAAAAAAATATCAAAATTGTACTTACAGGATGCTGAATTTGGAATGGCAGTTGTAACTCAGTAAGGATATCTTAGAATTATCATTGATAGCTCTCTGAAATCAGTAATTTACTGCACAGTGACATTCACAAAAGCCAAGAAAATGCTCATCACAATAAGAAGGTGTAGCAAGAAAAGGATAGAGGGTGTCATTTAGATGTTATATAAAATCTTGGTATGCTTTTATTGTGAATACTTTATGCAGCTGTCTTCTCTGCATGTCCATGAAGGTAAAGTGGAGTTAAAAAATGGTAGTGAGCATTAAAACAAGAGAGAGAATAGAGCTTAATGAGGAGAGACTAAAAAGGCTGCAGCTCTTCCATTGAAAAAGCGAGGGCAGAGACTGGGTATGATTGAGACAAGATGGTGAAGCATAAGGTAAAGACAGCACTGTTATTTACTAAATACTAGAATTAGGGGGCAAGAGGAGGGGGATATCAGTTTGAAAGAGGAAGAGATCAATTTTAAACAGATTATTTACTTTTTTATAAAACCAGTAATGAACTTCAAGAATTTGTTGCCACAGGAGGTTATTGAGGTAAATAGCATCAGCAGGTTTGCAAAGGGATGAGACAAATTTAAGGCAAATTGGTAAATGGATACTAAAGAGAATAGGCAGGGACATGTCCTCTAACATCCCTAATCCTGTGAGTGTAGATGCTGGGAAAGTACGTGAGGAATGCATCCCAGGATGAGATGCATCGCAGGGTCCTGAGGGAACTAGCAGAGAAAGTTGTTAAGCTGCTCTCCATCATATTTGAAACGTAGTGGCAGTCAGGTTAAGACCCCAGTGACTGGAAAAAGGGAAACATCACATCCATTTTTAAAAAGGGTAGAAAGGAGGACCCTGGGTACTACTGACCAGTCAGCCTTACCTTTTGCCCAGTAAGATCATGGAGCAGATCTTCTTAGATCTGACATGTTGAAACATATGGAAGATAGGGAGGTGATTAGAGACAGCCAACACGGCTTCACAAAGGGTAAATCAAGCCTGACTAATCTGGTGGCCTTCTACAATGGAGTAACTGCATCAGTGGACAAGAGAAGAGCAACTGATGTAATTTACTTTAACTTCTGTAAGGCCTTTGACATGGTCCCACACAACATTCTGGCCACTATGTTGGAGAGAGATGGGTTTGACAGATGGACTGTTAGATGAATAAGGAACTGGTTGGAAGGACGTGTCCAAAGAGTTGCAGTCAGCACTTCAATGTCCAAGTGGAAACCAGAAATGAGTGCTGTCCCTCAAGGGCCCAAGGGGACCAGTGCTATTTAATATCTTCACAAATTACATAGACAGTGGGATTGAGTGCAGCCTCAGCAGCTTTGTGGATGGCACCAAGCTAGTGGTGCAGTTGATTCGCTAGAGGGAAGGGATGCCATCCAGAGGGACCTTGACAGGCTTGATAAGTGGGCCAGTGAGAACTTCGTGAAGTTCAACAGACCAAGTGCAAAGTGCTGCACCTAGTTCAGAGCAGGTCCAGAGGAGGGCCACAAAAATGGTCAGAGGGCTGGAACACCTGTCCTGTGAAGAGAGGTTGTTAGAGCTGGGGTTGTTCAGCCTGGAGAAGACAAGGCTCTGGGGAGACCTTATTGTGGCTTTTCAATCTATGAAGGGGGTTTATAAGAAAGACAGAGAGGGACTTTTTACCAAGGCCTGTAGTGATAGCACAAGGGGCAACAGTTTTAAACTGAAAAAGGGTAGGTTTAGGTTGGACATAAGGAAGAAATTTTTTACTATAGGGGCAGTGAGGCACTGGAACAGGTTTTCCAGAGAAGTTGTGGATGCCCCATCCCTGGAAGTGTTCAAGGCCAGGTTGGATGGGGCTTTGACCAACCTGATCTAGTGGAAGATGTCCTTGTCCATGGCAGGGGGGTGGACTAGATGATCTTCAGATGTCCCTTCCAACACAAACCATTCTATGATTCTGTGGTTCTATGACTCTATGATTTTGTGAATGGATGGAAGCATTTTCTTTTGTAACTACCAGCGAAAAAGTATTGTGCTGGACTGAGTAGGGCACTTCTGATGTTCTTATGTAAACTAAGTAGTAATATCAGACTGACATAAAAAGCATGTCCAAAAACAGACATTTTTGTGGTTTAGTAGACAAATCACGCCATAATGCAGAGAAAAAAAATGGGGAGAATTGGTACAAGAAACAGAGAAGGAATCAGATCTGTTTCTAACACATAATTTCATTCTTTGCTATTTTTGGCAAATAAGAAAAAATGAAGGAAACCTGAAATATGTTAGCACACAGTACAAATTATTTAATTTTCTATAGACATCATTAAAATATTCTTTAACATTTTTATTGTCTCAATTTACATCAACCACAAAAGAAAAATAAAATATATTTTGGCAACTGTTAATTTTCTTAATTTCCTTGGGCCAAGGCTAGACTTAATATAAAAGCCCCATTCATTTTGTAGTTCTTTAATCATTTCCTGTGGAAAACTTATGAATATTTTTGATACGAAGAACAACTTTTTTTGGGATGCTCTTCTACAGTAGCAAAGTTAGATATTTTTGTGACTGATTTAGCATACTTTCACAAAACTTCTCTAGAAGCAAAAGTTGTCTTAAAAAAAAGAAAGCAGACTGGTCTGAGTAAAAATAGAATTAGTCTACTAATTTGTATTATGAAAGCTATGAAATAAAGATAAAATAACATCCTTAATAAATTTCTAAAGAGCTTTAGCTTCAGTCATCTTTTAGAATCATTACATTTATATAGTGCTATACATGTGATATTGAATAAAACATTAGGCTCAAATGAGACATTGACAAAATGCAATTTGATACTAAAATAGCCTAAAAAGAATGTGCAAAATTCCAGAATTTTCAATAAGATGAGGATAAATTAGCAATGCAAACACAAAACATAGGGCTTGTGATTGGGCTTATGCTTGCAAAGGTTGGGTTTTTTTAAAATGCTTTTTATAAAGAAGTCACTTTGAATTTCCTTTTCCAAATAATAACAAATTTGAGCATATTCCCCAACACTCCCGCTAGGCAAAGTATCTTGAATGTGAAAGGGGGCATTGGAGGTATAAAAAACTAAAGGTAAAGTTAAGCCTACAGTTCCATATATGTATTGATGGTAGCTAAATATAACTTTGTTGAAAGTAAAAAGCTAAACAGCATTTCTGCACATGCCACTGAAATATGGAACTGTGAAGTAAACAACTCATTTAATCCATAGTAGTTTACCATTATCATCTACTATTTAACTACAATTTTGACGTCGAGTGTTTAACTATATTTCAATATGTAGGAATGTAATATTGTAACAGGATCAGGTTACAGTTTGGAGATCTTGCCTTTAGTGAAAAACAAAGGAAAATCTCTCACAAAACCCATTGATTCAGCTTTGAGCTGGGGAATAATGTAGGGTTAAATATCATACAATTTTTTTGTGGACTTTGCATGTCAGCCATGCAACTTAGAGAAACAGAAACCAGAAGGGTTTGGAATTTAGACATAGTCCACATGATTTTCATTTCAGAGCAGAAGGTTCCAGCACATGGATGTGGATTGCTGGTTTTTGCTGTCATGGTTGCTCACTTTTTATTCCTTTAAAATTTGCGTTCTGAGATAAGATTTCAGAAGACAGGATACAGATGAATATTGAGAAAAGTACTGTGCAATTATCAGTGAAGTGGAAAAATATATGCTTGCTGTGTAATGATTTTTTTTGTAAATTTATTCTTAAAAGAGAAAAAGCTAACTGCAACTGAGCATTTCACAATAAGTGATCTGCCTTTCAAGGAATTTCTCAAGTTCCAATATTTTCTTTGTTACATATAACAGAAGCATTGGTGATTCATAATAATTTTTTTTAAACTGGGAACTAAACAAAATATTACCTGCACTGTACATATTTTTTTTTCTTTAAAAGGCCTAATTTAGCAAATAGTTTTCTAGGACAAAAAATTAAAAAAAAAAAAAAAGAAGATTTGGAGATTTTTGCCTGATTCCAGCTAGCCTGACACTTCTTTGCTTGTCACTGCCATTTTATTTTTAGAATGGCATATTCTCTGAGCATGAAGCACTAAGTCATCACGTATCCTACAATTCTGATAAACTGAATATCAAAGACAACTCATTTACATATAAAACCATGTATAAAAAACCTCTGCAATAAAAGAAAGGAAAATCTACTACTTCCATGACTGCAGAACTTTTCTTTACTTCATAATTTGTAAGTTTTTTCTTCCAAATGAAACGTCTGGAATGACAGGGAGAGCAGAAAGATTTCGAAGTAGTATTTGCCATCCATTTGCAATGTATGAATGCCTCCTCTAACATGGCAAGTTTCACAGTCCTCTGTGTTTCAGTGACTGGTACTTTCCTCCCTTAATTTCAGCCAGAGCACTCTAAAGCAAACTGTTGCCCCTTGATGTTACTATAATATTAAGGTTAAATGCATTATAAGAGCTGTAGGTAATCATTGGCCATATAGATATTAGGTCCCACCTTTCCCCTGCCTCATCAAGGGAGGAGTACAAAAGCTATATTTATAATGCTCTGAATCCTGAAGCTCATGCCTCCACCTGACCTGGTGGAGATCACTATTGTGTAGCTGAGTTACTTGCGCCAAGCATTAGACCATTGTGCTTTTCCATTTGTTGTCTATCATGGAGAATCTTACAGTTAAAATCATTTCTTAATCCTTATTGCTTTCTTCATTAGTGACGGTGTATGTACATTAAATCTCATTTAAAAGGGGCTTGTGCTCCTTTCTGTAGCTTCTCTGCAGACAATGACAAAAACCTTCTAGGCTACTGTTTCCATGCAACTTTTCAATACCTTGAGTAAGCACATGTAGGCTACTTCACAGAGAAGGAATTGAAACCTAGGGTAGGATGGCATTTGGGCCTCTTTGCTCTGTAGGCTGATTAAAACTCACAAATGACTGAAGTGAAGGTGAGAGGAAAGTTTTGGTTATGGTTGATTACAGTTTTGTTGGAGAAGCCTCAGTTAAGGTCATAAGGCCTTTAGTTTTTGTACTACCTAAAACTTCTTCTTGAAGCAAATAGCCTAAAAAATCCCTTAACACTGGTCCCAAAACACAGCACAAACCTCTGTCTTCATTCAAATATGTGACAAAAAGCCAGCTGAATTCTTCCATTACATGATTTCAAGTTCCTGTATAGAAAATTTCAAAGACAAACTCAGATAGTTTCGAAAAGATCTTATGGCTGTTTTTAGAATATTTTTCTGATATACAGCACATTTTTTTCTGCTTTTAGATGACCGTTAATCACGGAAATGTTACAGAACACTGACAGAAGCATTCCTTCTCTCACACAGCCACTGAATGGCTGCTATACTGTAGCTGTGGTATAAAGATGGGAATTTGTGCCTGTAAATCACAACAACTACAATAAGCAAATTAATACAGCTAGAATCAAAATGTAGGCTATGGCTTTGTTACATGAACAAAGCCAACTGACAGCAACATTAACACATTTCTGTAAATTTTAGTCACTGGAACATTCATCTTTGCTTTTAAGTTTTCAAGATAAAGATAAAATTATTTTTAATTGTGTGTGGTTTACAATTGACACCAGTTATTGTTGATTTATTTTATGTCTTCTCAAGTATACCCCTATTGTGAATCATCTCTTTATTAACAATACTTGCTGTTAAAAGCTAATCTAAAGTCTCCACCGATTTAACATATATGCATGAGCCTGTCTAGAATCAATTACGTTGTCAGAAGCATGGAATTGGCAAGCAGTGTAGATAGGCAAAAGATCCACCCACAGACAAGTGCAGAGAGAAAAATATACAGATGTGCAAGAGTAAGATATTTTTAACTAACAGACATTTGAAAAGAAAAACAAAAAGCTCCCCATAGCATTTTCATTGCCATGTATCACAGTACTTGTAATATGTTGTCAAGAAATCATTGATATTAAAGCTCACAACCAGATGCTAACAGTCAATTACTCTATTAGATTTTAATGATAGAAAATACAGTCTAGTACTTTAAAGATACATCTATTATGATTTATGCATGGTCAATTAGGCTATTTTCCTATGCACTTCAGCTGGAAATTTCAGATGATAACAGAAGTGTTGATGTACTTATTGGGGGCAAATTTTTTCTGTATTATTCTAGTAAAAGTTATGTGGTAATACAGAATGAGTCCTCAAATTTCATACTGGCAGTTTCCATAAATGATGGAATATAAGCACCCATGCTTATAGAGCATTTTCTTTTTGGCTTAAAGGCTCACTAAAACCAAATGTGATAACAGGCAAGAAGTCACTCTAAGTCATTGCTCTTCTCTTCTTCAAGGACTGAATATTTATTGATATACTTCAAAGACCCTATTATTCTGTTAGTATTGTTGGAAAAGAGATGAGTGCAGAGATGAGATGGAGTAATAACAAATAAGGGAGGGATAAAATAGTTGTTTTTAAAAAAGTCTATAAAAGCTTAAGACTTCCAGCTAAACAAAATCCCCATAAACATTAGAATTCCTGACAGCTGCAAGAACAAGAATCTACAATGGCAGTAGCCAGTGCTAGACAACATTGAACCATGTAATTTACATCTTAGTGAAATTAAACATAGTATAATGGCTTAGCTTCCAGGCAACAATACTATTAAATTTGCTGTAGCAGATTATGACATCATCTGAAACCCCAGGATACACTTTCAAGCCAGCTATTATGCTTGTAGTATGTACTGCTTTTCTGGTTACTTTTTCATTTAATTCATTGCAAGGATTATATTTTTCAATGGCTGCACATGCCATCCAGCAGAATGGCTCTAGAATATCTGTGAGCCAAAGTAATGTCACTTAGGGAACAGAAATGATGTTATTGTAGGGGGAAAGCACACAGGGGTCAGTAAACAACTGGATAGCACTCAAACAGTACTTGTTATACTGGTAATAAGCCTTCTCCTAACTTTTCTTAGCCAAGATATTTTTTATTTCATATGTTATGTGCTTTGCCAACACATGCTTCTGAAATTTCTAAGCTTTTAAATTCCTACTGGTATAAAACTGCTTATTAGTTCCTCCTGGAATTAGTAGGAAGGAACTAAGAGATTAAGACACAAGATAAATAAGGAGTTCTTGTGTACCAAGAATCTGGTGAGGACCCTAGATAGAAGTGAAAGCATGGCTTTTCCTTCTTGACAGCAGCACCAGAGTCTCACCTAGGAGGCTTTTCTGTGATCAGGGCACCACCAGTGATTGCCTCAGCTGCTCATTGGTCTGGTCTCTGCTTCTCTGATGATCTGCCAGAAGTAGTTCCACAACATGAATAATATCAAGATGGGTGGGGCAAACTGCTGTAAACTATATAGTCTTGCAGTGACAAGAATAATGATTGACATTATGTCCCTGTAAACATTTATATACATGCTTAACTGTACTCAACCAAGGAGTCAGTGAACCTGCACAGGGAGTAATGTTGAGTATGTATGTAGAAATTTGAGACAGATTCTCTTCTTATCTGAAGGGCAATATTCAGAAATGTCTAAAATCAGCAGCATCTAAGTCACTGAATTTGGTAGCTCCATCCCCTGGTTTTCTTGCCATAAACTGTAAAAATTTCATGCCAAAGAAAATTTATATGAAGTACCACAATGTTTCAGAGTTATATAACTCTCTAGCTCTACAAACAACTGTATGTATGTCATATGCTTATGTGATCATACATATATGGCTTGTAATATTTATGTGAATTACATAAAATTGATTACTATTTCCCTCTATTTTTATGTTTAAAAGCTTAAATTAAACATTGAGTTGATTTATTTTTTATGCATTTATAAAAACTACTCACTACTGGAATACACCAGTAGACATCAAAGCTTAAGTGCTGGGACTTTAAAAGCAGCAGTTTTATGCATATTCTAGCAGAGCAGAATAGGATAAAAGGAGTATGTTCAGACTTCTGATTCACACCTTACAGAAATAACAAAGTAAATAGTTTAACAAATTTCTATCAGAAAGAGCAATTAAGGTATTTCCTGAGTCCTTTACATTTTTGGGGGAGACAGGAAAATTAATAAGGCAAATATTACGATCTTTGAAATATTACATTGTGGTCAATTTTTTTTCATTTGAACAGCTGTCCTCCATGTATCAAACTCAAGAATTAAAACTATCCTTTCTCTTCTATTTTGCTAATTTTATGTGATAAAAGGAGATATTGTTGCTTTAAAGAACAGCAAGTTGCAAGCATGTGGTGTGACTCAGCAGAAACAAAACAGCAGTTACAAGCAAGGCTTTCCTTTTACAAAGTAAAGGTTATACTTTCTACATTTAATAATTTTTGCCTGTTGATTTCAGTAGCACTTACAAATACCAGCTGCCACAATGTTTTTCTGGGACAACTGGGTTTTTGTGAAGCCTATCTGGGTTACTGGATAGAAAAACTCTGGAAAAATTTCTTCACTGGCAGCTACATTAAGGAGTATTGTATTTCTTAATTTCTAGTGAAAACTAGGCATTTTAGCAAGGCCTGTTCTTTAAAGGTTCACAATTCACTAATAAACTATCTAGGTTTATAGTGTATGTTTTTTGTCATAATCATCACTTAATTATTGAAAGTGTCAGGTGGATATTCCACGTCTGTTAGACATGTGAATGTTGCTCATATATCATGGAGATCAAAGAAGGGCATGCAGCTCTGTTATCATTCAAAAGAGGTGGAGACTTTCTCTTCTTTTTTATTGAATACAAAAGGCATTTGCCAGTGGCCCTTGACAGATCTCAGTGTTGTGACTAAATAGGCATCAATCTAGACGTTAGACATAGATCAGCATTTTGAGAATACAAAGATTTTGATTTTGCATTTACTTTAATAGAGTCTATGTCATCTGTTTTGTCTCCTTGGTATTGCCCTGAGTCACTGCTTGCTCCAACTAACTAACTTGACTATTTGGGATCCAGAGTTTTTTTCTATATAACAGCTCTCCATTTGACCTAGATACAGTGACAGGAAAAAACAGACTTTCTGGATATGGCTTAAAGATAGGCTACCAGCTTTTCATGTAATTTCTGATGGGCTGAACCGTTCCTTAGTAACAGATTAGTATTGATTTTAATGCCAGGAGTTTACAGACCTGGTCTTTATTGCCACTGAACAAGTTTATCAAAAGTTACTCCCTTGTCCTTCCATGTCCTTGGCCAATCCCAGTGCCTTAATTGGTTAATTAGTTAGCTAAATGTTGATATATTTTCCCTCCTCAGTGTTCACCTGCCAGAAAAATATTTAATCAAAATGTGCCCTCTCTTTCATCACTGAATCAAGCGTATCAGTCACTCTGTCAATAGTTTGCCTTTTGCACACATAGTATTGTGAAAATAAACATTCAAATTCAGGCATAGATTGATGGCAAATCATAATAAAATTCACTAATGTGTCTGTGTGCTCTTTTCAAACTTTCTTGTGACATAAGCAAAATATTTTTCTAAGTAACAGTAGTAATTTAGATATAAACTGATGTTTTCACATCTTTGCATGCCTGCAATTATATGTTATTAATCCATTGGCTTTTAATGAAAGTAATGAATAAAAGTAAGTTCCCAACTACAGTTATCTTTCTTTTATATCTCATAGCGATGCTTTTGCATGTCAGGCTCAAGAGAGTGGTGGAATTAGAGTCCTTTCACTAGAAATAACCAGAAATGTGGTCTAAGAATGCACCTAATGCAAGAACAGACTAGAGGTAGTCTGAAGTCAGTCCCGCTTTAGTGCCTATAGAGTTTTCGGTATCAGCTGTTTCCCTTTGCCAAACCTGTCCTATTGGCCTGCAGCACTGGGTTAAAAGACATAAGCTAAATTGGCCTACTGGATTCAGAATGGTAATTTGGTCACTCCATTGAAATGCCTATTCCAAACTGCTCTTAGTGGTTCAAGCAATGCAAAGGGGCTGTACGTGTAGCCTCTGACCAAAGGTCAATGCAGTGCATGTTTCCGACAGCTCCTAGGAGTAGCTGCTAAGGTATTTTACAGCTCTTGCAGCTGCCACCATTATCTAAGTAACTGCAGCTGATGCATCCACTCTTGTTCTATGACTTCTTCCACCAGCTAAGTACAGTTTTTGCATAGACAGAAATGTTTATAGATAGAAACAGCGCATGACTCAGAAGAGATGAGTCTGTTGCAATCACAACAGGAAAACTTCCCATGAGATTTTTGCCTCTCATCTGAATAGAAAGCAAAGTTAAACAGAACTAACGCAGATAAATCGAGGGATGAATCTGGAATTTACCACTGTTTCATCCTTGTCATTAGTTCTTCCATGTTTCTGTGATAGTACCAAAGTCCTAGTTCCACAAGCATAGAATAAATAAACACAAACACACCCCCCCAACAACAATAATAGAAAAATCTAAATCTGTCCAAGAAGAAGAAAAAAGTTACATTAGCTTAGCTTACTGTACGATAGGTAATGCCTTTGTACCCTGTTGCATGAACACAGAACTAGTCATTGAAAGATGTGTTTAGTAGAAGAGAAACAAACACATCTACGAGAGACTGATGGGCAGCTGACTCTTCCTGTTATAGTCTGCAAAGTTGCTTTTAAGCAGGCTTATAACAGGCATTACAGAGATCCAAAAGCAGACAGCTGTAAACAGTGAAACGAATGGCTGTAAGCAAAGCCCAAAAGATACGATCCTTTTACCCTAGACTGCTTCCTCTTCTACCTCCCTCACTGCAAACGATACCACACACCGCTGAGTCATTTCGCTAATTCTCTGATATTTTTCCTCCTATTCCATTTATTCTTTGATAGCCAATGGTATTGAAACTGATGTTTGCAAAAGCGAGTGAGTTGATTAATAGGTATTTTATACATCTGGTATTTCCTCATAAAAGACTAGTAAACTTATTTCAATTATCATACCACCAACAAGGATTCAATCTGTTCACAATGGCTGTTTACGAATGGCTGCTTTGGGTAATGGCTGTTTTCTTAGCATGGGAGATGAAATATAATATTATTAAACAGAGATATGCAGAATGGTGTGTCAACTTATCCATCTTCCTGATGTTTATAGGCTTAATTTTTTATAATGTTTATTTTATTTTATGGGACCAAACGTTAAAGTATCACTTATTTGAAAGGATCTAATTTCTTTTATTTTTATTTTAATGTCCTTGAATATTAACATCCACAAATTCATGTGCAATCAGTGCAGAAAACCTGTGGTAGGTACTCTATTAATTCTGTTCAGACAAACATGTTATAATGAGAGAGATAATGAACCAAGGAGTTTATTTTTTCTAGGTGAGGTATGAAAGTTTTTATCCACAAGGCTAAGGTTGTCTTGTTTGGTGGTTTTTCTTTAACAAACCACCTGTAAAATGTCTTAAAATAATGCTTGATAATGTCAAAATTGCTGTGAAAATTCAGTGTAGGTGGGAAAGTGAGAAGTCCGTGTGTAAGACTGTATGGTTGAAGGGGAAGACATGAATATTGTGAAGATTTTACACATAAAAATAATTAAAAGTGTGTTAGATTAATACCTCAAATAGTGGCAGAAAGCACTGCAGTACCAATTCAGGCTCTCAACAAAGATCAACTATTTATTTTTGGACGTGGGAATAGTTTTCAAACCTACCCATCACACAATATCGTTTTAGGTTTCAGTAAGTAATATTTTAAATGCTACATATATTAGAACACTTTTATAAACCACTTATGTGTTTTCCTGTTTCAGATACTCAGATATTTAAGTCTGTCATAGACAGACTGGAATTTCTATTCAGGCTTAATTTGGGGGAAAATGAGAGAAAAAGCATACTTGTTCAAATCATAGATCAGTACTGAAAATATAAAATCTTGTAACATTTTTAAGAGCTTTAAAAATTAAAGTTTTTAACAGATGATATCTCAGAAGGAAGACAGACATAGAGTTTTCAACAGTTATCACATAGACGCTCCTGCTGAGTGAAAATTTCTTGCTGCCTGCCAATACAGACGCCGGTACTGCTAAGCAAACTATTTAAGAGGAAATGCTTCCTTTATCGCCTTCCTTCATATCCAGAAGACATAGGTTGAGTTGTTCAGTGTCTACCACCATGTATTTTCATCAGCTTAGTATGTAAACCCTGCCGACTAGTACTGTTATCTCCTTAGATCAGTTGGCAGCTTTGACCTGCGCTGTGAAGCAGCTATAGCTCTTTACGGTAAATGTGGCTGTAGTTCTGCAGCTGTTAAGACACGATCTCCTTCCCCCTCACATAATTGTTTGTGCATTAGTTGGTTCTTGTTAGGCTTCAGCTTCTCAGCAGCAGCTTAATACAGAGCAATAGCTGAGGATTTTTTGTAAGGGACTATAATTCTGGGTACCTATGATTAAATAGTATGAGGTAAACATTTTTTTCAAAAACACTGAAATCACTATCTCTAAAATTAGGTCACTCTAAACATTCCACATCACTCTGAATTTTGCCTCTGAAAACTTTAGTTTTAGTTCCAGTCCTGCAAATGCCTCCTTGTAGTTGTAACATGTCAGTTTTATGAAGCCCCACTGACTTCACTAATGCTTACCTGAACTCCAAGACTTCAGCTACAAAGACTCCCTAAAATGACGTATCTTTGCTTTTTGGATAAAGCTGAGTCCTTTTCACTGTGGTTTTTGATATGAAATTAATGAGATTTTTAGTCTCTACTGCATAGCCAAAGATGCTGGAAGGGCAAAGAAGGGAGGTAAATAGGACCATTTAAAAACAAGCAATGAATTGAATTCATTAAATTTATTGGGTGAAACAATTTAATGAAGAAAAATACTAATTAAATTATTAAAATCTAGATTGCAAGTAGTAATTAAAAAGACAGTTGCTATGCAACCAAAAGGATTTTTGTGACGGAGTGCAAAAATATATTTGTTAAGTGTGGTGGTATTTTGCTTTGACCTTTTTCAGTCACACACCTGCCCAGACTGTCTGTAAACGTATTTTTGAGAATTATAACATTAAAGATACCTGCAGGATTAAGAAAAAAAATGGCTATTTGAATCAGTTAATGACTTTTATTATGTTTAAAAGGTTAAGGGTATGGAATTCATGAGATAAAAATAAATACATATATATAATTATGTATATAATTCATATGCTGATGCTTCATCAGCTCTAATGGATTAATTTCTATCCCAGTCACAGGTCCTGATCCTATAAGACATGGGAACATTAATTTTCATAATGTAGTGTATGACCTAACCCTGCCCTGTCCTGAAGGTCTTAAATAACAATTAAATCCCTTAGTTTTATCAGAAACCTAAGCAGCTGTTGTTCATAATAAGTAGGAGTAACTTTTACTTATCCTGGAATACCTAGACTAAGTTGAAGGTTGGCTTCTGCTAGAATTTCCTTTGTTACATGTGCAGATCTCTGATGTAGTCATCTGATACTGATATATGGGAGAGAGGACACAAATATGCAGATAAACAGTGACACAAAAAGAATTTTGTTAGGGCATATATATATTTCTATGAAGAGGCATAAATTGTGCCCAACATATTTGTATAGTGCTCCCACATATTCCCCACAGTCAGAGAATATCAAAATCCCTTGGTCCGCTTTGGACTGTGCTGTGCAAATGGGAGAGAGATATGGTTTGCTGGACCTGAAGGTCGTCTGCCCAGTGGTAAAGTTTTTTATTTCTCAAGGTTGATTACTGCCTGTATGACCTACCTACCTGAACTCCATTTTCTTTAATTCCCATTAGTCCTGCCTTTAAATCACAAAACATTAAACACTTTCTTTTGTTAGTAGAGTTTCCTTTCCACTGATATCATGACAGGAAAATGAAAGAAAACCCAAACTGGGTCTAACCAATTGGCCTCTGACCAACACTGGATCACCACCACCACCCTGCATCCAGAAGCAAAGGGCTTGCTCTCTGGTAAATCCTGCTTCTGCACTGCTGCTTGCTTCCTATTCTTACTTCAAATTTCCAGTAAGAGAGGGAACAACAGTGATTCTTAACCAGAATAGAAGTTTTTCAGATATCCTACAGACATTTAATTTACCCTTTTCTTCCTATTTCTTACGAATTCTTTCATTTCCAGACAGGAATTTATTTAATTTATGTTTTCCAGCTAGCTCTCTTCACACAAACAACTCGGTATAGGCCCTAAAGCCTCTTTTCAGCTGCTGGAGCAGAGGAACTATGAGATCTAATGCCAAAGTCTATCAATAAGGTGGAAAGCTTCCTAAAAGGACCTCTGGGAGGTTCACTTGCCATTGGACACACCACTCTGTAATGAACTATGAGTGGAAAGGCATGTAAGCATCTGTGCATGGTTACCCTTGTATGGAAGGAATCTAGGTGGAAGTGCTATTAAAAATAGGTTTCTTCTTTTTTCTTTCCAGAGATAAACACTGTTACAAGGATTTCATTGTTTAGTAGTGCCTCGTAAAGATATCACCTTTGATTTAAAATTGCTCTTGCTTGGGACCTTTTGATTGAAATGCAGAATTCATGTTTACTAGATAAAATGGAATTAATTTCCTGCATTACACACTATGCTCTAAAAAATACTGTAGGTTCTTTCTATATATTAAATACTGTTAAGCATACAGCTCTACTAAAATAGATGCAGAAAGTGTTTTAGTGGATCACTCCCATGCCAGAGGAAATTGTATCTGTTGGTGTCAAGAAAAGCAGCAGCATATTTTGTGTTTTTCAAGGAAGAAAATATGGTAGTGCACAAAGAAATCCCTGGGCCATGAAATAGTAAGATTGTAAAATAAGCATGTCTCATATTGCACCAAGAAAAAAATAAGAACTGGGGGCTGAGGGTAGAAATAAGACCAAAATCACATTGAGTACAAAAATTTTACAGAATAATGAAAAAATAATCTTTAGTCCACAGGGATGTGAAATTATAGCTTATCTAAGTGTCCTTGACTATCTTCTGTCTAGTGTTTACATCTAAAATGAAGGTTTTTTCAGTATGCTAAGCCTGTGCTAAACATTTGCTATATTACAGAAGATAATAGAGATTGTATTTTTTCTACAAAGATATATACACATCCTGAAGACCTCAAGCTCCACAACTAAAGTTAAATATTATGAATATTCTTTACCTTTTGAGTTATTGATAAAGTAAGATTTACTGTAGTCAAATACAGAACTGCAAATTATTGCCAAAATACTGAAACTAAAAATTTAGTTTTGAAAGGAGATATTACAAAAACTATTCTTTTTTTCTCCAGACAATTTCACTGCAACAACTGAGCTTCTTGGCATTAAAATATGGCTGTTAATTGGTGTTTCCAATTCTGAAAATGAGACATAAATACAACAGAACATGTTGATTTTTATTTGTGTCCCCTGATAAACCCAGCTTTATCACAAAATCTGTTTAGATAAAGCAGGTTCAGAACTATCATTAGTCAGAAGTACCTTCTTCCTTCTACTTTGGCTTAAAGAAAATTATAGAGCTCTGGAAAGACAAAAGAGTGTGTGCCACTGCCCAGTGAGGTTACAACTCCCTAAAAACTTTCTGTTTTCATGGGCCCCAGATCAGACTTAAATATAACTTTCAGGAAAACTTCATCACTAATAGAAAGATAAGCCTTGGAATATGGCATTATGCTTCAGAATTATTTGCAAGCTTAGAAACATAGTTGATTATTTTACATGAACATTTTATCCAACACACTGCTGACAAGAATCCACAATAGTTCACTATGTTGTGGAAAAGATTTTGTTCTGATTGTAAACCTTCACTGTAAACTACCATAGGGAATAACTGCTAGATACAAATCATAAGAAGAATCACATTATCAAGCTTTAATACTCATGGCTTTGAGCAAACTAGTCGAATTATCCAGTAATAAAATGAGTTTCCTACCTCAACTTTGTGAATTCCAACTCCTGTTAGAAAAGAGAGAAAGAAAAGGATTTTCAGAGGAGGAAGCAGAGAGGAAGTTATTTGACTTTGCTTAGGAAATATTTCACAGAGAACAAGTCAACAACTTTGATAAGAAGACAAATTACATCAACTAAAAAGTTCCTCTTTTATAAACAGAAAGTAAATAAATATTTTTTTTCTGTATAGATTCTCCATCTGTAAGAAGTCTTTGCAATTTATTAAAGCATTTTTGCTGACACCTTACTACATAAAGTGAGGTATTCCCATAGATGGGAATGAGAGCTAGGAGAATCTTGATACAATTTGCAGATGAACAAAGAAATTAAAAAAATACATGAAAATTACAGTTCAACCATACTTCTAAAAAGTCAGTTGCCTGAAGTTTTATCTCTGTCTTTAAAACAACCAAAAAATAAAACTAATCAACATTTTTCAGACAGTATGTAGTTCTCTAAGTTTCCTTCACAGTCTTTTTGTTAGTCATCCTGATCTCCAGTTCCGAGTTGCTATGAGTTCTGGCATTATTTTGTACCCTATTATTGCTGTTTCAGTTACTGTACATTAGACACTTTCCAAGCACTGTCAGAAGTCTGGAAAAGTAGGAAGCAACAGTCAGGAAAGAGAAATTATAAAAGATAATTTTTAATAAAATATGCATAGAAGTGAGATTTATTTCTACAAACCACAAACAATTTCAAGAAAATTCCAAAAAGATTTAAATTTGGTTAGCCCTTGCAGATTTCCTGAGCTATGTAGCATACAAACAACAATCTTGACTTTTTCCATAAGAAACTTATTCTCTCATCTTTAGCTACTTCCTTGGAAGAGGAATGAGAAAAACTTGTAAGGCAAGGGCAAATTCTGGACAGAACAAAGAAAATGTGTGGAAAGTAGGATTTAAACTCTCCTCCCCTTTTTGATGGTCTCAGACACTACCAATACCAGAATATCCATATCCAATTGCATCTTTAAAAGCTTCTAAATCAGTTTGTCCACCAAACTACATTCATCTGGGATGTTGTAGTTTTCTAAAGATTAAGAGCTGATTTAACTCTTTTTATAATGTTTATTTTCAGATGAAAAAACTTCAGCAACTGGAACACTTGATTTGACATGCTTTAAGAGGGATTTAGAATATAAAGACAAAGCAATTGCCTAATAGATGGATGCAGCTGTTAATAAATGAGCAGATAAAATCTCTACACAGGAGAAAAAAAACATGTCATCTGGATTACAGTTACTTTTATTTTTTTTAATTTTGTCATCAGTCAACAGTTTACACTTGATAACTTCTGCAAATCTGTATTTTGGACTGTAATCTGCAACAGATGATCATAATTTTATTTTCTGTAAGATAGTGCCCTGCAAAAATAGTCTTCAGAAGGTTCAGACTTCTGCAGAAAGCCACTTCATATTTACATTTAAATAAACCAGATGAAGATTGTCTTCTTTCCTATTAACACCTCTGCAGGAGACCAATTAAAAAAAGACCCTTCCTTTGTATCCTCTCGCTGACTCAATCTAACTGGAGGTGCAATAATGTCAGAAAAATTCTCAAAAGCTCAAGAAAAGGAGCAAGTTTGTGGAATTAGAATTTCATATTTTTAATGAAACCTGAACTAATCTTGTAATCTTTAAAACTTAATCTTGCCACTTTTATTCAAATTGTTGTTTAGACTTGATATCATGTTTCCCCCCCTAATAATGGGTGTCCAGAGTATTTTACTGATTCTTTAGGATTTTTATGCATTTACTTAATTTTTCTAGAAATACATCTCATAGTTTGAAAAACATTGCTTTCTCATGAGCCTGAGAAGGTAAGCTTGATGTTTGAATAGCAGGGCAAACAAGTGTTGTAAAATCCTGAGGAAGACTTTACTAATTTTGGAACAACTTTCTTTGCTGTGCTCCTCCAATTCTGTTTCAAGTTCTAATTACAGCCTTCATAGCTTTTTCTTTTTATGGCTGGTAAGATTTTTTTTGTTACTTTGGACTTTAGAATGTGTCAGTTTATGGGGTTTTTTTCATCTTTATATCCACAGCCAGTGGGAGTCAGTATTGCAAAATTATTTGATGGAACATAACTGGCACATGGTGCAGATTATCATTCGGTGAGGAGTTTGGATCATAATACAACAGAGTTAGAAACAATTTAGGATAAATTACCACCAAAGAAGGAAAGAGATCATGTGTTTGATAGCGTCCTATGTCCTGACCCCACTAATCCCTGTGTAAAAGAAGAACAATAGGGTTCCAAAAACATTGCTGATAAGGGGAAAAAAACCTAAAACCCCCCCAAACCAAAGTCAATACCACACCCCCTCATAGGGTGACCTACAATGAAGAAGTTATTGGTGGAGAGCTCTTGGCAGTGACACTTAACAGTTGTGGTAACAGATACTATAGGAAGGCAGGATCATTATTTGTGTATCCTTACACAGCAAGAATTACAGTCACTGAAATATCAAGTAGAGAGTAAAGTACCACATTCAAAAGTTTCTCCTGTTATGCAAACATATCAAGCTACCATCAGTGAGTGAAACTCTTCTCAACAAGTCAGTATTCTTTTCTCCCTCCCTTCCCACTCCAATATATATTTTAGTCTTGATTTAGCTTGATGCAGACCAGGCCTTACACCCTTCTTTTTTTGCATAGAATCCTACTTCATGCTCAGATCAGCCAGAAAACCAGAGACAGAAAATAACAGTAGTAAGGTTTAATTTCAAGGAATACTTGTTTCTTTGAATTTCTTTTACACATAGTGGCTATCTCTTCTTCAATGTTGTGCCATTCTAGCTATTCACAGACCTTTTGTTCTAGTTCATTAAGTTAGTGCAATAACTTCAGAATAAAACTTGCCTTAAGAAGACTTTTCAGGCACAATTTTAATACCATATTTGCTCTGTTATTGAAATATTGACTATCAGAGCTTCATTGCTTACAAGATTGGATTAATATTCTGGAAATGATTTTTTTTAAAAGGTTGAAATTATATGGGACTTTAAGTTGTCTAGATAATGAGGCCTTGGATGATCTCATCTTCCATGCTGCCTGCCTTCAGTTCAATACTTGGATCGCAAAATTAGCAATCTGCTCTGATTAAAGGAGTTTGTAGTTATGAAACAATGTACATCCTGTGATTAACTAAGGAGATATAAAAACCTTTGGGCTACTGATTCTGTACCATCATCTTGTACTCATATTTGACTCCAGGTCTATAGTCTCAGTTTGCTTTCCTGACTTTATGACTTCACCATATATACGTTCTTGTGACCCTTAATTATCACAATTCCAGTGAAACTTCAATAAGTGGATGTCTTTAACCTTATTCATTCTATACAAGAAATAAATTTACTGGGATAATTACGCCATCATTATTTCTCTTCATGTAACGACGATTAGGTTCTACAAGTAATTGCAGTTACCTTTTGTTCCAATTTCTTCGCAGCTGGTGTAATTCTTTCATTCCTAAATATCTTTTTCATTATTTTTCTTTCTTTTTCATATTTATTCAGAAATACATTTCAGTGAGTTCAGGATACATTGGATTGCAGATTTTAAGATTTTTTCTGATTTTTTTCACGAGTTAAACAATCAAGACATTTTTGTACTACCAAACTCATTGTCTCCAGCCATGGAGACATATCAATATGATAACACAGTGAGTTTAAAGCAACTTTTATATTGTGTTTTTTTCATCCAGATGGGAGTCATAAAAGAAGTAATAGAATACAAGACATGGAATACATTGGGAGATTTTAGAAGACAGTGCTAGAAAAATAAGTGTTATATGTTCTATGTTGCATGTTGTATGTTACATGTTTTTAGTTGGCCTTTCCTGCAATAGGCTCTTTCAATCACAGCTCCTAACGGACAGAAGAAATACCACACAACAGATATTAGTATAATGTCAGCTTCTTATGGTAGTATGCCAGCTGAACTGTATTACTTCATTCAAGTGGCTGATAGTCATGCTTGGTTCAGCCTACCACTTATACATCTACTTTTCTCTACAGAAAACACTATTCTTGGTCATAATACCAGTTGTCTTGTCTAGCCTTACTGACTTCATGGGACTAGCATGGATATCACAGACAGCAGTAATAATTCTTGCTATTAGGGATTCTGAAGAAAATAATGCTTGTTTAGAATAAAATAACTTTTTTGGTTTTAAACTTCACCCTAAAAAAAAAATGCTTTACATTTTCTATCTAATTTTTAACTCCTGTTTACAAATATACATGTAAACACCATTAACATAAATAAACAAGGCTGAGAATAAGGCAATATTGCTGAGAACTTTAACATAAGGAATGAAAAATCACCATATGGTTAATTCATTTAAAATTAATAATTCCTGGTTGTTTTTTCTTTGTTTGTTTTTGTGTTTTCTATTCAACTGTAAGAATTACTGGAAAAGTTCACTTTGGCTAACATTTGGCTACCTAAAAAGGTTTGATGTGTAGTCTGACCTCTTTATAAGAAGGGATACTTTATAATCAGTGACTAATAAAAAGTGAGCTAGAATCCCAATGGCTTTGGTAATATCAACCTGCTGTTTTAATATTTAAAATATCAGATATAAATAATTTCTACATTTGCAGAACTGCTAGTATATGAATTATAATATCTAGGTCATTGCCTGTTTAAAAGATTATTATCTTCTAACTAGTGTTAAAGCCTTAAACAGACCTTTTAGCTAGCAGAGAAGCTATGCTGAGAGATTTTTGGAATACCATATGTACGTATATTTTGGCTGCAGAAAAACAAATGAGGAAAAAATCATAAAGGAATACTTCCATAGAAAAGTATATTGTTTATCTATTGATAAGCAATTAAAAATTGACTTTTTCCAGATATTTATGTCCCTTTACTAAATTTAGTAAAACTATTCATTTTATCTGAGTTTTAGTTACAAAGTTGAGGGTTTTTTCCGCTGAAAACTGTATGACAATTTAACAGCTTGTGTTTCTAAAAGCAGTGTTTTAAATATCAAGACAAGCTTGCAAGAGAGAAAAGATTTGGGTTTTAAAATTCAGTCAGTTCAGTTAGCAAAAAAGAGCAAGGAACTCTCAGGAACTGAAATGCCAAAGTGTAATCAGGAATCAGAAAGATGCTTGGTTTTCTTATGAAAAGGAGCTAGTGCTCTAAGCAGAACCTCTGTTCCTTCTTGGTGTTTGTAGCAAAGTTCACTGCTATAAAATTCTAACCGATGCCTTCTATTTTGTTCACACTATGGCAAAGTAGAAGAGAATAGAAAAGAAAAAAGTTATGACAAACATTCATTCACCATGTCTTTCCAAAATTCACACCTTTACCTCTCTACAGTGGATAACTGTGGTCACCTGTATTAAAAAGATGCTAAAGCTATATAAAAGACAGGTATGCACCGAAAAGAGTTATTAAGATGGTCAGAAGAGCTGACACCCTGCCTAAGAAGATACTACCCAGCTTGTTTAATCTAGAAAAGGAAAGCTACAAGGAAATACCACAGATCCATATAGATTCATCAGGAGGATAAACATTAGGGATACAGACAAATCACTGAAGATCATTGGACTTTATGTGAAAGCATGTATATAAACTAGCCACTAATAAACTTCTTCTGGCAAGTGTGACCATCTGAGCATGGAATATCTAGGACAGATGTCTGGAATTTAGCTGGGACAAAACAGTAAGTATAGGCTGTTTTAAAAGTGCAGTCTTATCATGGAGTTAAACTACCCATTATTTGCCTGTGCAAATATATAAATAGCTAATGATACATTGCATTTAAATGAAAGTTAATATAATTTAAAGTAAATAACTTAAAATAAAGTTAAAATAAGCATTAGAACACCTTTACTACTTATGTTATTCACTGTCTTCAGCACTAAATGAACCCATAAGAAAGGACAGAGATATGATATCTGTAGGTGTTTTTAGAAAACAGGAATCTTTCCAGAGACTTGTATGTTGCTTGCAACAAATCTTTGCAAAAACCAGTACAAAGTTCATTTTAAGAAAATTTTATTTTTTAATAATTAAAACTGCTTGTCATAACTCCCAATGCATTTAATATGATTTTTTTTCTAATACAGAATTATAACTGAGTTACACATACCGCCATAAAGAAGATATGAGGTTGTCAGTTACATTTGCAACAATCAGTCATCCAAAATCAGGCCCATACAAATTTATGAAGAAGCACCCTAAAAAAAGCCTTTAAAAAGTTTGCAATAGGAAAATAGAGAGGAGGTACAGAGGAAAAGATTACAGTTTGATAGTCTTTAAACAAAAAGAGTAAAATTATGCTCATGGTATATGATATAAGACTCTGAAAAAAAAAAAAAAATCCTGCTTATCAGCTGGAGTTAGTATTCTAATGATCAGACTTACTACTTTTATGTTCTATTTACATTTACCTAGGATTTGAATAAATAATGGCAGGTGTTCAAGTGAGCCTGAAGTTATTGTTACTGAAAGCTATTGCCCCTCCTATTAAAAATTTCTTCTGCACTCACCCTATGTTACTGCAATGCAATATTTTATTATAATTTCAGAATGTAGCTGCATATGGCTTTGCAATAGTAAACAGAACTTACCTTCAATTATGGTTTATTTCTCACAAAACAAGCATGTAGTGCACATATGGCCAGGTACTGGACACAGCTGAAACAACAGCTGATGCACTGGAATATCTCAAAGACTGGGAAGGCAAAATATCAAAAAGAGAAAAATGGCCTTGCTGTCATAGTGTGACAGTAAGTTGAGAACATGTTTGCACATCTGAAAAGGTATCTGAAATGTGCATCATAGGAGAAATAAAATATTACTATTTTATCTTAATTTCCTTCACTTTTCTAACAGTATAATGTTGTTGGTATCCCTTAATGGGATTCATACAGCTCAGTATATTTAATAAATATACAACTAAGAAAAATGTTCTGTGAAAGTAATTATCACCTATCGCATGTTCATGATGGAAAGAAAAGGTTAATACAAAGGTGTTGCTTAATAAGCAATCTTGCTTAAAAGAGGGTGAAATTGTGATTTAGAAAAGCCAGCATATTCCACAGAAAGACAGAAACCTAGTATCTAAAAAAAAATGGAATCTTCCTTATGCATTGTAGTAAGTTTTGAGACCTATAACAAGCATCCATTTGTACCTTGCCCAGTTACAAATATCTATATTAAACAGAAAATAGCAAAAGATCATCTATTACTTGTTAGTTGTATGGACTGTAAGACTGGCTCTTGTACAGGAAAGCAAAAAAGTGTCAATGAATGAATACTAAAGACAGGTTGAAATATGTATGCATCATATACACAACTCAGAAAAAGTAGAATGGGCACATTCTCTTTCCCCAGTCCTTGTCAACATATACTTTGACATTAAATACTTGCTAGCCATGTACAAATTCTGGATGGAATTATGGACAGATGTTGCTCACAGCTGAAAATCTGAGTGACGGTTTTGCTGAAAAATCTGTATTATTCCCCATCTTCTATGAGTGACTGAAGTGCAATGTGTCAATGGATCATTTCATACATGACATTATCTTTAAGAGATATCAAAACGTTCACATGGAAAGTTCTTCGAGCTACATAAGAAGCCATTACCACAGAGTACTCAGATATGTGAGTGACTGTATAGCAGGTGAATAACTCAGAGTTACATTCTTTGCTGGATGTTGTAGAGATTGATGACTTCTTATGGCACAAGTCTCCTAAAAGCAACAGGATTTCTTTAGTCTGTCCAGAGGAATGGCAGACAAAGCTGCTTTCTGTGGAAAGAGAAGTACTTCTAGACTTCACGTCAGCCAAGTTTCGTTACCTTCAATAGCATGACCTGGGCCTTTGATGCTTGGTAAGAATATCTGAAAGTCTCACTGAAATATTCATTTTGATTTTAAACATTAAAGTAAAAAAATATTAATTTTAAAAATAAGTAAGAAAAAAGTCTAGCAAACATGGACATGGGGCAACCTAGTTGCCTTCTGGAACAGATGCACAATTGCATTAACTTTCTTTGGCAAGATACTAAAGAGAGTGACTTTTAGTTTGTTCACAGAAAGAGAAGTTGCTTTATATCTTACATATGAAACAACACTGCCTTTGATATTTTGGCTTCTTTCCTTAAAAATGCTAAGTCTAATAAATTCTGAGTAATGTGAACTTTTATTTACCTGAAAGTGAGGAAAATAGTAATTTAATGAGAAGTCTAATTCTATACACTATAATTATTAAGTAGAAATAAATTTGAATTTAAATAATACATGGTATAGGAGAAGTTGAATTCATTATCACTAATTTACTTGAACTCGAAAGTTTTGTAGTTTATGAAGCAGGCTGTAGTAATTAGGGTTAACTAGGGAGTAGAAGTGTAATTTTGCCTATTTAATATATTAACGTAATATGTTTTTTAAAAACCATATCTGGTGGAATTTGTGCACTACCAGGTTTTTATGAACATTTCGTATTGCTTTATTATGTAACCATAGACTAAAAATTAAAGTGAATGTAATGCTAATGTTTAAGTAAGGACATAATAAACACTTTGCCTAAAATGCAAAGATAACTGCAAATGCACCACTTAAGTAATAGTTAAACAATAAGTATGGTATGTCTGATCTCTATGTATCTCTTTCTTCCTTACTAAGCAATGCATATTTTTGAACACACACTTCATCTTAAAGCATCTAAAATTTCATAGCAAACTATAGGCCGACATTTTTTATTTGAGCACAAATGAATTTTTGGATTCTGGCTAAATTTTTCTTGGCCCTTTGTATGAAAAGTACCACTAAAACATGTGCATAACATTTTGTAGAAGAGTTAGTAAGCAGCACAGAACGTTTTTGCTTTGATTCTCAGAGTGTTATTCAATTCCTCAAGTCCTGGTCAACAAAAGGGACTATAATTTTACATGTGTTTTCAGGGACACCCAGATTTATTAAAATGACTGATGATCCACTTTGATATCTCAGCTGGAGAAGGACAACCTTCCAAAACTTGAAAGTGTCATTTTAGGATGTCTATCGTTCTACATCCCCTCATTTGGTTGGTTTGAATTGTCACTTATAATGCTTAGGCACATATTGATAATGCAGAAGGGGGTATGGCAAAGCAACATCAGAATTTAACACTGAGCCAAAACACATCTAGATGTTTATTTGGGCTCCTCTCTTTGTTATTCATCATTTTGATGTTCCTGAAAATTGTTCTGAGAGAGGTAAACTAAAATTGGAAGGGATGAAGAGTTTATTCCATAAAAACCATTTCCATTTCATCTGTGCAGATTTTCTTGCTTACATGACTACACACGATTTTTAGAAGTTTAAATGTGCAATGATTAAATTACTACATAGACAAACAACAGCAGCAATGACAACAAGGTAATTGCATGACACAATGGACAGCATGCTTCCTCTTTTTGAGCTGGTGTGTGTTTCATCCATAGTGCTCAAAGTCACTGTCATCCTGAGAAGTACTGTTAAGGACAACAAGATGACTGTGCTACTACTGGATGCTGATACTGGTATCTGTCAGTAATAAGTATTTAAAATTTTATTTTCTTTACTTTTTTCCGTACTTGTATGAGAAATTACTTCATTTAAAAAAAAAAATTCTTCTTCTTTGATAGCTATTAACATGGAAAGTTTATCTTAATCAGTGTCATAACTAATTCATAATGGAGGTAACTCTAATGTGAGAAATATAACGAAGATTTCTATCCCAGAACAACTTTCACTTTTTCTTATGATTTTCAGGATTTCAGGAGTAAAACTTACTCTCTCACATTGAATTTTGTCATCACAATTGTGTCATCAAAGTTCAGGCTAGAAATATCACGGATGCGTTTCCTTCAGAAGGATAAGCCTTGGCTCTGATGTACATACTAAGATACTATTTTACTATAAAACCCCTGAAAAACATGAAGATTTACTTCAAAAGATGTGCAATCTATTCAGCTTATCATTTTGAAACATCTGGTTTTTAATGTCTTTAAGGACTAAGAATTTTTTTTTGTTTGAGATCTTACACAAAGTTGCATATAATCATTTGTTAGAAGTGTAGGACAGAATATATACTATGGTTAACTTTGGCAGTAGCTTTGGTTGTTAATGTAGTAATATGGTGTCATACCTTTAGTAAGGTATTTTATGTATTACTTCTAAAGAACACCTTGTCAAGGCACCACTAAAATAAAAATCCAGCATAATTTTTCAGCAAATAGAGCATAAGGGACTCTCTTTAAAACCTTTACTTGTGATAGTTTGCAGTTTTGTACAATAAAAGAAAGCTTTTAAAAGTCCTTTAACTATTTTAGAGATAGCAATACCATTTTGCTGAGGGCTATGTACTAGAGTGTGGTATTTCTTTCTTATAATCTTGTAAAAGAAGTGTAAAGAACACATCTTTGAAAAAAATAGTAAGAATTAAAACACTGTCTAGTACTTAGTAATATTTTTTTCCTTCCTACATTGCATAACATATGAACTCAATGCCCTCTACTCCAAAAGAGATAGAATTTACCAAAAGAGGAGAGGAAGCACTGAAGTGTCATCAAAGAATATAGGAGTATATTCTTTGGGTGGGAATGAAATAAAATATATTAAGAAAGAAAGAAATGGAGAGTTGGAAACTTGTATTTCTGAAGGCTTATATACGTAGTATATAGTGCTCTGTTTTTACCCTGCAAATACAGACATGTTTTTCAAATATTTGCATATAGACTTGTGATAGGTATCGAGGACAGTAATAATATAAGAAAAACATACATAGTTTTGTATATTTTGATTAAAAATGGGCTCCAAATAGATCACAGAAATGCATAACTGGAGAGAAATTGGCCAAGATCTACACTCTGCAAGACTTGTCTGTCTTGTAAACCCAGATAGGATTTTAAAGTTCTTAAAGTCTACTCTGGAAGTGAAGAAAAAACATGTTGAAATATTTTCCAGTCTTTACCTCATGTGTGTTGGTATAACATAATATCACACGTCAATAATAAAAATATTACCCAATGAGAAAGAGATTTTAACCAAGCACTTGATCCAATATCCATTAAAATAAATGGGAAGTTTTCTTCAGTGAATTCAATGTCCGTTTCATTAGGTACATAAACATTCACAAACTACTTGCAATTTATGATTTTGCCCAAGTGCTCCTGCATCCCTCACTTCTGACGCTGTAAGACTTACTTTTAACTGCAACTGGAAAGGATAAATCAGCTCATAGGCTGAAGTGATAGCATAGGCTTTAGCAAGCACAGACAAAGCATTCTTGCTAGACACTCCGTGTGCAGATCAAATAAGAAACTGTAAAAACTGCCACTTAAGGTGTCCAATGTTTGACAGTATTACAAATAACCAAATCAGAAAATCTGTCTCTCTCTAAAAGTTTTTAATTCACCTCAAAAGAACTTGGATAGTATCCTAAGGGAAAAAAAAAAAAATCTTTTTCATATTTGTGATTTGCTACTTATTTTCTTACAAAGTCATGACACCAGGGTGGACACATTCTTATTTTTGATCATCCATAGGAAGTAGGGTGAGGATTTCAGATGAAGTATATTTTATCTAAGCCTAGATGAATTATGGATACTTAAAAGCATGCTAGTTGGCCACAGATGTTTTATGGCTTCTTGAAGTCCAGGAAATGGTGCTAGAGCATTGAAGTTTTGAAAGAAACAAAAAATCCAGAAAATTTGGTAGTGTTAAGAATATTAAAATATTTGGGATTATTTTAAAAAGCATGAGATAAATCAGAATATCGCAGACAAATCCTTTTGCCCTTCAAGGAGATATCAGCTCATGGCATTCAAGATTGCTGACTGTTGTCCAACAAAAAAGAGTGCAGTCTTAGCTCCATTGAAGTAAATGGGAATTTTGCCATTGAATTTGCTGAGGTCATGTTTTCACTACAAGTCTATGTAGTATGATAATACATTAGATTAAGAGTTGCAATGTTAAGAAAGTGTCATAACATTAGTAATACCTTAGTGACATGATGTGTCTCTGAGATTATTGAGGTACTTCGTGTAATACAGAAATCTTGCTGATGGGGAGGTAATGGTGAAGCCTGGATGTGTTTCTGGTTATCATTTCCTTCCTTCCCCCCACCCCCTCTTTTTAAAAAAAATTTTTAAGTGAAAAGATACTTTGAGCATTTAGATAAACTAATCACCTAGTTGTTGAATTTCAGAAAGGATACTGTTATTTTGCATACTAATGAAAAATTGTATAAAATTTTTGGGGAGGGGCAATTTTTCTGCTGTTATTGCTCAGCCCTCTTTCTGGTCATTATCCTTTCAACAAAGTTCAGTATAACATTTAAACCTCTGAGGAGGATCTTGCATCAGAATTGATTATGTGATATTTTAAAAGTTAAAAAGTAAGCTTTTTTTCCTTTTCTTTTCTTTCCTTTTTTGAAAAAACCTTAGAACATGATTCCACACATCTTAACTAAAGGCACAAGACTAAAGGAACAATCATATAGCACAGCTGCAGCTTTGGAAGGACTGCTGAATAATCAATCTTTTTTTTTTCTTTTCTTTGGCTAGTGTTTGTACCTGTCTATAAATAAGGATAGAAAATAGACGTTGGGAAATACAGTGCTTTTTTTCTAGAAAGGTGAAAGTTTACAATGTACTTTAGTTTAACAACTGAACATACAAACTCTTATCTGTTCTCAAGGGGTGTTAGAATAATTCCTGCACATGTAAGTTATTGTACTGGGTGATCTGCAAACATACAGACTGAAAAGGCTGGCTCTGCCCCCATAACCATTACAATAGTATAAGACAAACGACAATGTAGGTGGCCAGATAGAGGCCTCACAAGAATCAGGCTGATAATATTGATAAGCACTGTCATACAGAAATGATAGGACAGTAACTTCTGTCTGCTTCTTTTTGGACAGAGTGACAACAGAAAGTTTTCTGTCACTATATTAGTTTTCATATTAGTAACATTGTGGTTTACATTTTGCTAATTATTATTACTTTCATATTGCAAATGAAGCTTACCAGGAACAATTTATTCCCCATGGGAACATGGGCAATACTGTGACAAATGGTGACAATCAAAAGATAGTTTACATTGACATTAATGCAAAATCGAGGACAAGGAATTAAAGGCAATATTTCCTTACCAAAACCAGAAAGATAATTTATCTAGGCTGTAATTACTCCAGCTAGAATTTGGCCAGATGACTGAAGTGAATTCTTCTGTTCTTTAAAATGTCCAGCAAAATTGATAGGGGGTATTAACCATCACAAAACTTCTGAAAAAATGTAACAAAGCAAAAAACCTATTATAGCAAGGCTGGAACATGTTCTAGTGGCCCTGGACCTCATGGTTCAGAATCAGCTGGTGTGCTGATTCATAAATATCCTTCACAGCAGCAACAACTTCAAATGTTGCTTCATCTTATAAGCGAACTGCCTTGCACTGACAGTGATCTAGTTCAACTGATACTTTATTTTGTTTGCATTACACAATACATTTTCTTCTCCTCATTTTTTTTTTAAATGAGAATTAAATTTCAGTATGCAGGAGAGGGAAACAGAAAATAACCAGACACCATTTTTCTTCATATTCATTTCTCCATATGCACCCCATAAGTAAGATGTTTATAAAATTTGATGACATTTATTCAAATTAATTATGGTGGGCTTTTTAGAATGAACAATTCAAGTTTGCTGTGTCAACATAATCCTACAAGAACATGGTTTATATATAAAGGGATTATCTTAGTATATTATATGTTAACAATCCCCAAGTTTAGGGGTCTATTAGCACTGAGTTGTAAGCAAGAGATATGTTTTTCCTAATAAAAGTTAAGCTCTGTTTCCAGCTTTATCTGACAAAGATTGAAGCTGGCCATTTTATCTACCTGTGCATAAAGAATCACACTGGACCATGACACAGGAGTCATCACAGAGTATATTTATTTCTTTTATTTATGCACTTAGACACCTTAATGATGAGCACAGCAAATATAAAATGTCTATGTGTTTGTATTTTTTAATCTTGTGTCTGTAATAAAGTGTTTGAAAGCAAAATGGAAATCAAACCTCCAAGAACTGTTGTAATTGTAACTTCTAATCTGTGAAACCTACAATGGAGTTGAACTGACATTTGATTTCTAAAAGGCTACATAAAATGTAGCCAATCTTCTGAAAATACCCTTCAGTAAAATTGATTTCCACTTCCAGAAGCAATACTTTGTTTTTTAACACAATGTAATCTTGCATATTTTTAGTTCTTCTACTTTATAATGGCCAATTTAAATCATGGGGAATTTTGATCTAGTCTCATATTGTTTTGGTCCTTCCTTGTGTATCATGTCCCCTCTGCCTCATGTGGACTCCTTTTCTCCAGTTGAAGATTCCTGAGAAGAGTGAATTAACAAATCCCTAAGGGCAGATACTGCTTCTGTTTCTTGTTGCTTGTTTCTGGTGTTACCTAGATAGGAAGGGAAAAACCTCAGTATTTTTTTTACTTAGGATGTCATGTGATCTGTTTAATCTAGACTGTATATAGATTGCAAAATTTACTCTAGGCTGCATATAGACTCTTAAACGCATACATGTTTTATTCCTGGCTCCCTCATTGTTTGATTCATGGAACCTGCTGGAATACACACTGTGTATCTCCCATGCTGAACACCCATGCTTTTTTAAATAACAGTGCAGAGACACACGCTTCTCACTTGGATATGCAGTGGAATGCCTTTGTACAGATCACCATTAGGAAGTTTATAATCCATAAATTTGGATCTCCCAGCCTACACTTAGCTTTTGGCTTGAAATTTGTTCTTAAGTTTCCAATGTTTAAGGACGCAGCACTCCAAATCAAAGAACAAAACTTCCTCTGCAATGTAAAAGGTGAAATAGAAGTCTCTGAAGGCCTCCAAGGTAAATCTTGTTAAGTTGTGGAGTGGAAAAAAAAGAAGAAAAAATATAAAAGCTTCTATTAGGTTCTCATTAAAAATATAAAGGAAGAGCAGTATATAAAATGAACATTCTACTCATATCAAAGTAGCCTATAGTGTATACTGTAATTAAGAACTCATAGGTAAATAAACTAGGTTTATTTACTAAATAGTAAAAAGCAGTAAAAAAAATAATTGAGCAAACCATGGAAACAGAGAATTTCAATCTAGATAACTTGCAATGATGAGAAGCAACTTAGCTCTCCACTGAGTACTGCCAAAGGACACTGTATTTGCTATCATGTACCTCCTCTGCCCTGCAATGTAAAAGCACCCTTGTCTTTATATAATTTTCAAGGAATGGAATATGTGAAAAAATAAAAGTGGCCAAGCTATTTGGTTTAATAAGGAAGCTATGACCATAGGACATGGACAAAAAATGCAAAACCCTTGGGAAACAGGAGGTCACTGTGTTGAAATGCTGGAAGAACTAGGTTTGTTTACCTGTTTAAATAAAATCAACGATAAAAAAATACGAAAAATTCTCTTCTATGAGAGGCACGGAAAACTATTTCTTAGTCCTACTCCCTGACTATTTTCAGACTAGTCCCACTTTCAATACTACTTTTTGTTTGAAGGGTTGTAGAGATAGTGGCATGTGCATTATTAAAATAATCTAAATGTGATAATTTTCACTATATTTGTAGTATACTTTCCACCACAATAAGAACAGGACTGCACAATTCCAGCACATATAAATGACTATGAAATAGTGAGATACCATTATTTTTATGGCACTGAATTTGCATTCTGGATTTAGTGTGTTCTTGAAATTTTGAAGTAGTAAATTCAACCTTGCATTTTCAGTAAATGGTAGCAGAAAGGCAAAAGGCTAATATAAAGGAAATGCAGAGAAAACAATCAGCCTGAAATCTGTGTAAGACTGTCCTGTTTTCATTTGACTTTAGCCACCTTGCAATGACATCATGCCAATGTGAAAAAAAGGCATCATACTATAAAACATGTCAAATTTTGCAAGGACAATGCACTGTATGATGAATGTCTCCACTATATGGTATGCATGATGAATTTTCTAGCTTATCTACTGATATACTCAAGATATGTGTGTGGGAGAGTGGCAGAGAGAGGTTTTGTGGTTTGAGGTTGGTTTTTTTTTCCCACTTGTTTGTTTTTTCTGAGTCAGATCTCTGGGTTTTCTTTATTCTATGCTAATTACCATCAAATGCCAAAATATGTTTATATTTGCAATTATGTCTTTCCAAAGAATCTCAAGTTGCCAAAACACGTGTGTGTCCCACGTGACACAAAAAACTGATCAAATTTCTACAGCACAAAAATGAAGAAGCCAATTTGGTACAAAAAAGGTTACTATGTGTTTCAAAATGGGGAAGAAAATCAGATACCAAAATTTCATTTAAAGGACAGAAAAAAATTTAAGACATTAAAACATTCATAATACACCTGGGATGAGATAAAGATGATCCTGAGTACTACTGAATGCTTTTTTAGAGGCTAAGTGAGCTGGCCCATGACAGCACACCACAGCCGCAGTGGTCACAGCAGTGACTGAAGAAGGACAGAGGTACAGAATGTTTTAAGTGCTAAGGAACACCACCCTATCATTAAGACAACTGGATTTCATTTTTTTATTAGTAAATAAAAATCATGCAAATGCAGAAAATCAGACTATTTGATTCATACTTATAAAATTCTCCTCTGTTTGGGAATTTCAGAAGCATCTTATCCAAAGGAAGTCAAACTATACTACTGCTTGTCTGCAGTTTCCTAATCCTTAGGCTCACTATAGACCAGCCAGATTACATGGTATAAGAGCAATCAGAGGACTGAATTTCCTTATGCCATGAGGAACTTCATTCCCTCTAGTAAATAGTCAGCTGACAGCACTATCGTGACAATGTTTGTTCTGGACTGCCTCTGAAACAGTCCACCATGAGCAGATGATGGAGTTCACTCTCATGGTTTAGTGTGTGAGACAGAAAAGAGATGGTTGTCCATTTCAGGAGCTGCATTCAAAAGAGAAACTGCTTGTGCTTTGTCCAGTCCTTCACAGATTTTTACAGCAAACTCTAATGGAGGACTCAGTGAGTGACAGTTCTAAACAATTTAGGAGAGTCCCAAATCCATGTACTGCTTCTGCTGAAGTCTGTTATTATCCCACAGACAGATGTGAAAAGATTTTCCTTAAGGCGTAGTCTCAAATGGCCAGAGTACCTTTTGGAAAGTGAGAATCACTTTCCAGTCACCAGAGATCAAATATTTGTTCTCACTGAATTTGCTATAAGAAATGCCTGCAAGATAGATAGCTAAAAGCTGCACTCTAAAAACACAGAGGAAATAAACTCATCAGGGCCTTTTTCTTCACTAAATAGAGTGATCACCTTATAAGGACACTTCCTTTCCTCTGAAATGTGGAATAATTACACCAACACGCCTGCCCCCTTAAAACAGGTAGAGTAGTGTTCATTTTGTGTGTATCAAAGATACGCAAAAGGGTTGGTAAAATCTGCCAACTCAGGCAAGAACCATCTCTCAAATAAAATTTAAAGAAAATAATTACAGAGAATTATTGCAATAGAAAGGTGGTGGGATACTGTTAATAACTGTTCATGTAAACTAAAGATAAAAAATATGGTTGCACTTCAAAGTATAAAATGCAGGCAGTCTACACAGCTCTTATTTGCTGTACAGAAAAAGGTAATAAAGATGGAGGATGAGAAGCAGACATAATTTTGAATTTTCTAACTGAGGAACTCTTGTCTTTGATTTTCAAATGTGATGAGCTTTGATAGACTCTGTGCACTTCATCCCACCTGCAGTTTCTTGGATTCACACCTTGATTTGTGTCAACTGATTCACTGACTTTTTATCAAGGTGTTCAAATATACAGTGCTTTCATTAATTACACAAGTTTTCTGTCTCATTATGTGAGACAGAAAAGCCCACTAAGCTGTCATTGAACAGCAGTCATTACTTCTGAGCTCCTGTACTTCTGTCGACGAGGGTGAGGGTGGTGATTGATTTATCACTATTTTAATAGATACTTGACCTGTGAGTCAATACAAATGTTTCACTCAGTGGTGGCAGAGGGCAAATGATCCAATTTTGTGAACACAATGAACTAATACAGGTGCTCTAGTTTTTCCTGATTTCCTGAGGGAGTTATTACAATTTTCTTGACATTTACTAATCTTACTAGTTAAGAAATCCCTGGTATTTCAGGTTTAAGTTAATATAAATGAAAAAAACTAATAGCTTAACATTACTCTGTTACTCCTTAAGTACTATCCAGAAGAATTTACAACTCAATGAAAGAAAACAAAATCATATAGCTTACATGTACATATAAATTTCCAGGGTTTTTTTTTTTTTTAGCAAGATGATGTTAAAGTCATTCAAGAGTATTTTTCACTTTTCATATGCCTTCTGTTCAAACCACTCAACATGATTTTAAAAATTTTACAGGTTAAACCATGCAGGTTAAATAAAATTTAGAAAGTTTATGGTGCCATTTTTTAAAAAAAGTTAATTAGAGCAGAAGTAAGCAATTTTCTGAAAGAACAAGATGAACTCTCATGGACCAAAGTGAGGCTGACTGGCCTGTAGTTCCACAGATACTTCTGCTTGCTGTCTTGGAGACAGGAGGGACCTTTGCTTTCTTCCAGTTCTCTGCCAGGTCCAGCAATTCATCTCCCCTTGCTGGTTCCTTGATTATCTGTTTCAAGATGCTGTTGACAATGCACTTCAGAAACCTCCTGGATTACTTGTGCCCTGCTATGTTGTCCCTCCAGCATACATTGGGGTGGGTCAATTCTCCCAAGAAGACAAGGGCCTACAAGTATGAGGCTTCTTCCAGTTGTCTAAAGAAGGCCTCATCTGCTTGTTCTTCCTCATCAAGACAGTTTGTAGCAGACATCTATCACAATGTTGTGCAGTTTGATCTGCACACTAATTTGGCCAGCCCATCACTCAACCAAAGAGCTCTGTAAATCCTGCTGCTCTACTACATGAAGGGCAACTCTCCCTTCTTACCTTCCTGGTCTGTCCTTCCTAAAGAGCCTGCATCTATCCATAGCAGCACTCCAGCTGTTGATTATGAAGTCCTTAGTGTTTACATCAGCCTTCATGCTTTGCTTGCCTACTTGGTCCACTGCTTCCTTACTGGATTGTTGGCCATTCTCTCCGTCCCCTCTTGTTCGTAGTTTAATGCTCTCTTCTTAAGTTGCCCAGCCTGACTATAAAGACTTTTTTCCCTGCTTGGTCAGGTAGATTCCTTCTCTTCCAAGTAATCCTCAGAAAGGGTCACATGGTCATAAAAATTAAAACTCTGTTGCCAACACCAAATGTACAACCAGCTTTTGACCTCCAAGAAACAACCATTCCTCCCCAAGACCTTTCCGTTCACCAGCAAGACCGAGGAGAAACCACCAGGCACCAAGCCCTTCATCCTCATTCCTCGGAGGTGTGTGGTCACTCCTTACGAGCTCCTAATCTCCTGGTCATATTGCTAGTACCCACATGGAGAAGAAAGGTGGAATAATAGTCTGTTCAACTGACAAGCTGGATAAACCTTGCCAGCCTATCCGTGATGTCCTGGACCAAAACCTTCAGCATGCAGCAAATGTCTCCTGTTACCAGGCTGAGTCAGCAGAGCAACCTTTGTCCCTGCAGCAGGGAGTCTCCCACCACCATATCTTGCTCTATCCTGCCAGTGCTGACACAGGTCTCAGGCACAGGCAGCTCAGAGGCTTCATTGGCCAGAAGTCCCTGCCCTTGCCTGTGCTGGGCCCCTGAACCTGCTCTGAAGGTCATAGATGCAGGTGGAGCAGGAACAGTCATCCTGGTGCCCGACTTCACAAGCTCCCAGCCTTTACCTGCCTGGTCATCTCCATTTCCCAGCCTCACAAGCATAGGTGCTGCCTGCCTCTCCTTGGTGCAGCTGGAGGTTCAGGCTCTTGTAGTGCAGTGTCTTGAGAGACATTAGGTTCATCTCCTTTTTGTTATCCCTGATGCTGTGTAGTCTGCTGACCTCCTCCCACAGCTCTGTTACTCATGTTGCAGACTCTCTACCAGTGCACGCCTCCTGCAAGCACTGAGACCATTGCGTGTGGTCGCAGCGAGAGGTCCCAGAGATCACTGCAACCCCTGACCTGCAGAACTACATCCTCCCGTGGGAGCTCATGCTGGGTAGAGGCTTCTGATTTGCCTGGGGACTGCCAGGGACCCTGCACCATGGCACATGCCCACCATTGCTGAGCACACAAACTCTGTCCTCAGAAGAATTTCTGCCTCCACTTCTGCACAAAATGCTGTCTCTGAGGGCTGCCTCTGTTAGCTGAAATACTAAACTGTAACTTATAGTAGAATTCACTGCTATGATGGTACAGGATGTTGATTAAAGACCTTCAAAGCTCTCAAAATCTAACCTTACAAAACTCTGATGTGATTGGAAAGATACTTGGATTCAGGGAAAAATCATTGGTTCTAGAAATGACAGGTCTTTAATTTTTCCTTGATTCATAGAAGGACAGTTTTACAAAATGTTGTATTTATATCTGCATTCAAGTGTTATGTTAGAAAATGCATTTTAACTGGTCTTCTGGAAACTGAAAATGTGTAGTGATATGTTCTGGTTTTGGCTGGGATAGAGATAATTTTCTTCCTAGTAGCTGGTATAGTGCTGTGTTTTGGATTTAGGATGAGAATAATGTTGATAAGACACTGATGTTTTAGTTGTTGCTAAGTAGTGCTTACACTAGTCAAGGACTTTTCAGCTTCCCATGCTCTGCCAGGTGCACAAGAAGCTGAGAGGGGGCACAGCTAAGAGAGTTGATCCAAACTGGCCAAAGGGCTATTCCATACCATATGGTGTCATGCTCAGTATATAAACTGTGGGGAGTTGGCCGGGGGGCAGCGATCGCTGCTCAGGAAGTGGCTGGGCATTGGTCAGCAGGTGGTGAGCAGTTGCATCACTCGTTTTTTTCTTGGGTTTCATTCCTCTCTCTCTCTCTCTCTCTCATTGTTTTCCTTTTCATTACAATTTATTTATTATTATTATATTTCAATTATTAAACTGTTCTTATCTCAAACCATGAGTTTTCTCACTTTTGCTCTTCAGATTCTCTCCCCCATCCCATCAGGGTGAAAGAGCGGCTGTGTGGTGCTTGGTTGCTGACTGGCGCTAAATCATGACAGCAAAAAATTAAATTAATGTAACTTAATATGTTTCAGTTCCAGAACAACATAGTCATCAAAGGTATTAACAAACAGTGTCTTTGAATCTTTTGACTTGTGATTGAAGAAATCAGAAACAAAGACTGCCTAGAAAATGTTTTGAGGAAAATCAGAAGACAGAAATGAAGTCTTAGAGTAGTCACTGCAATGATTCATGTAGTGAAGACAACAAAAGTCTCACAATGAATACAGACCAGTTCCTTTCCACAGGGGTCTGCTACTGAAATGAAACTTTAGCCAATCAACAGATTAGTAAGATTTTTTGAAGGTAAGTGTATAAAACTAGAATTGAATTAAATGCTGAAAGAGCTATAAAACCATAAAGGGGAAAACATTCAAATGGTAAACTAATTTTGAAAAATACATTCCCAGAAGGTCAAAAACTTTGAAGGAAGGAGCTAAAATATTCATTATGAATGAATATAAACATATTTGTAACAAACAACAGATTCTCAGATAGTTATGTATATGCTGTCAGGGACATTCATCAACAGTTGCTGTCTAGTCCTCTGTGCCTAATAGGAATCCGCCATCATCAACACACCCTTGCTGTTGCCTACCAATCCTGTTTTTCTATAAAAATCTATCACTATGTAGAAGAAATTCAGTCATAGATAAAAAAATTGCCACTTACATGAATCCAGAGTGAGTCAAGAAACTCACAATTTGGCTGGTAACATTTTGCCTCTACAGCTTCAGAAGAGGAAACAGAGTTTGTCGAATACTTGGGGAATTACTCAGCCCATGGAAAAATATACATTTGCAATGAATGGAAGAGCATAGAAGCAAACAACTCAACATGCAAATAGCAAGAATGGATATTAAATCTGCCTGTAGCAGCCTTACTTTATGCTGATATTTCTTTGGAATACTCTCCATATTTGTCCTATATAATTAAAAAACCCAAAAACCAACAAACCTTCAAAGGTAGAGGCATGTTTATCAGAAGTAATTTGACTCTACCTTTTCTGGTTTGCATTTCCATTATTAAAAGAGAGAAGGGAGCTCACATTCTGCAAAGAATGGAAGACACGGTAGCATAAAAAAATTGGTTCTTTCAGAGTGTTTTTATGAATAATGCTATGAATAAAACTGTGCAGAACAATTAGCTGTAAATCAAAATGTGACCAGATTGTGTTAGAAGAACAGATGATGCAACTGGCTTTTCATTTCTGGGGTCTTAGATCTAGTATCCTAAATCATAAATATAGATGAGTTATTTAGTCAGATTCTAGCATTCATCTGTTTTGCCCAAAGTTCATCTGGAGCTATTTAAACCTGAGTGTTGAGATGAGGTATGAGAATCTGACATTAATAATCACATGCAATTATTTATGTGACACTAGTAACCCTTGAAATCCTGGTCCTAATTTGGGAATTAATCAGTCTTCCAATTGTTTTGAAACTTCAGTCATGGGTATATAACTTCTATGTTTTGGGCACTGTGGTATTGCCAGATTAAAGATATTACTCCTCCATCCTACAAAGCCTCCAGCCTTCTGTTGAAGATATATTTAAAGATGAAATAGGATACAACTGATACCAATACACTGAGTTTTGTTTAAAGCCTAAAATACTGCCATAATATAGCCATTTTGAGTTTCTGTTATGTATTGTTTACCTTAACTTACATTAGGCTTGCTCCATATTAAGTAGGAGCAAACTAAATGTTTTTAGTAAGAAAACTGCTAGAATTATATCATTACTGCCAAATAACCCATTTACAAACTCTTTTAAGGCAGCATTTATTGAATTCAGTTGTGATACTGAATGTTTATACATATTTCCACTAAAGCTTTATTGTCATATTTATGACCTCGGGTCTCTGGGGCTTGTTTTCACTGATCTTACTGTTAGAAACCCCCATTAAGGCCTGCCTATTGAGAACTGATGATAGCAACTGAGATAAAATGTGAAGATGCTGTCTTGGAAATAATCTATTCCATTTGCAGATTCCGCATGTTGTTCTTTTCTGAGATTTGCAACTGAAAAACAGAGTTTATAGTCTAGCCCAGAGCCTGTAAACCACATTAACATTCAGGGAAAATATCTTCTTTTTCAAATCTAGAAAACAGCACTTTTGAACTGATTACTTAATTACTTCATCCACCCACAAATGAAGATATTACTCTTCGGTACAGCTGGTCACAAATGCAATGCAAACCAGCCCTTCCCGTGGAATTCCAAGATAAGAGCTATGTTTTCACTGAATATCTCCCCAGCATATCAATGAAATCAAATTTTGTCCTGTGTGTACAATACAAGAAGTAACACATTTATACATACAACATTTTCTGTGAATATGTTCTTTAAAATTCAATGGAAAAACCTGCTCACAAACTGCAGTAATAGGAACATTTGCCTTTATCAAATTTAAACTTGAATTCCATAAGAAATAAACTTAAAAAACTAGACTTTCTCTACAGCAAAGGAACACTGTTTAAATGAATGGTTGGAGTCAGAGGGACTGAACCTCATACAGAGGCAAGACACTGCTAAGCAAATTGATTCAAAGAAGCAAAACACTCCTGCTTTGCAAAGAAACAAAAACCTTTCCTGGCTCATCCTGAGTCCCTTCTGAGAAAGCAATGCTCTTACCTCTGATCTGGCAAAACAAAATACTAGGTGTCACATTTCCTTTGAGAAGTTGTTGACCTCTGTGTAGGCCACCTGGTTTTAATAATGGTGTAAATATAGCAGGGTTAAGCTCCTCTGAAATGCAAAATCCCTTCTTACCCTCTGAAGACTCTGGGTAAATACCAAAGCAACAAATGCAGGCAAAGTGGTGCATCAAGCAGATAAACAAATACCAGCTGAAAACTAAGGTTAGTGCAGTAGCCTAACAGGAAACAAATGTGTGTAAGTTGGGTTAAAGATTTATTGTTATTGATCAGAGCAGACAGTCCCAATTATATATACATCAGTAAAGTTATTGTCATTATTCCTTTGACAGCACCTTTCTGTATATTAAATATAGAAAGCACATACAAAAATCAAAGATGAAATAATGAATAAATCATTTAAAGAAAGTTTTCCATGGAGTAGAATTGTTTACACAACCTATCACAAGTCTACCATTGACTGCAAAGGAAAGAGCTACTATAGCAAATACCATGCTTTTTTAATAGATTGCTTAGCACGCCTTCGCTAACACAATCTTCAGGCTTATTCTCTTAGTAATTGTTTGAAGGAGTATCATGCAGGCAGCCAATTAATTCTGGAAAAAGGGACAATATTGCATATCTTCTTTTTTTCATATTAATTAAAAAACCCCAAATAATTGGAGTCAAAATAACATGCATATAGAATAAAAAATAATTAGTTCCTATACCAAAACTGATAAGAACTTAGGCAATGTTTGCTTTTTGAGATGGATTTTGGAACCTATATACATTGCTATAAGAGGTATTTTAAACAAAGAAATGGGTTAGAACTCACTAGAGACTGGTGGTTACAGACTAAGACTGAAATCTCCTGGGATACATGTCTTACTCAACTAGAGGAGAAAGAGAGAGAGAAAAACCTCCAAAGAAAAAAACAAAAACGAAACCCAAAAACAAATAAAAAATAAATATGAATTAATAAACAATATAAAAATGAACACAGAGTACAAAAGACAGGTGTCTTCTCTGTGATACTTCAGAGAAGAAGAAAACTTTCTGCAAAATTTCTAAAAATTATGCTCTAAAGCAAATAAAACAAAAAGGGTTGCTTTTAGCTACTAACTTCAGTGGGACTCACTACTTTTGAATGGCAAGTTATTACTTTAGATACTGTCATAGGGTCAATTTTAACACTGGTTTAAAAAAATTTCCTCTTAAATCCTGAAATTGTAATAATTTTTGCTGTGTATCCAATGCTTCATTCTGTGTGAATCTAGGGTTCTCAGTACTTAAAAAAAAAGGGAGAAAAACCACCTCAAAACAAAGAAACAACAAAATGCAGACATTGCATGTCATGATTATTTCAGTCATTTATTCTAAACCTCAAGAGTAGTATTTCAGATAGGGAATTGACACCTACTTGCCGAATGATCACTATTTCTTAGGATTTTTTAGAACTGAGTAACTATGCAGCTAGTTGCAACTCTTAGTTTTCACAAATTAGAAATTAAAACCCAGCAATTTTTCTTTGCAGAAAAGTCAAGAGAGACAAAAGATGATCTAGGATTACTATTCAAAGGCAATTGACAATATTATATTCTGGAGTCTTTATTCAGGTCTAGATTCATGAAAGGTTACTGGTACATAGATAGTAGAATGCCTTTTTCTGTTGCACTAAAAATGGGAATTCTCAGACAATCAGATGATTTGCCAGTTCTTTTCTAATTTCATCATAAATTGATTATTCTTGTAAAGAATTTAGGTATATGGTTTTGATTTAGTTTTAGAAGTATTAAAAACATGTAAAATTATTAGAAATTATCTGTAGAAATTCAGATGCAAGTACTAAAGTGCTACTTTACTACTGCAACTACCACTACTTCTTTTTACAGATGTGCATTTTTTTGAACACCAAGAAGCAGCAGGCAAGGGAATGCCACAAATCTGAATATGCCAGACAATTCTTTGCTGAATAGCAAATGCTACACCTACACCTAACCATGGGTAAAGACTGCCTGAATCTCTGAAGTATGCCTTCAGGGCAATAGAGAACCTCTCTCTGACACCTTCTCATAGAGATTCTAATTAAGGAAAATGTATCTTACCAGCAGAACATTTATGATCATTTTTAGTACATATTTGGCATGAGTCTCGCCATGTAACAGACTTACAAATGTTTCTAATCATGGTGCTGAACTATTCTGGAAAATAGTGTGCTTTAGTTTTAGAGATTATTGGTTAAAAGAGTATTTTCTTTTGCAGAAAAAACAAAGCATTAGGAAAAACAGTGTGGCCACGGCTGGCCAACTCATGTGAACTAAGTTATTTGTTATAGAAGTGGTAGAAGCTTTCACTAATAAAGGAACTCAGCACTGTACTTTGTGCTGAGGAAGTGCAAGTGCTATTTTTTCATATTCTGAAAAGAAGAGAAAGAGAAGGAGAGGAAGAAGAAATGAAGGGAGGGTGAAAAGGAGGCAGGCAGGAAGTCAGGAAAGGAAGGAAGGAAGATTAGTGATCAGAAAACTTATTATAATGCACATACATAGAGGGGATGAATTAAAGTGAGACACATTTGACTTTGTGTTCTCAATAGCTAATCAATATGACAGAAGAATATGTACTTTTAATAAAAAATCTTAAAAGACAAAGATATCCTCCAGAATAATCTGTCAGATTTTCAATCTGACCAGGCATCATTCTTTGTTTGTTTCCCTTGGTTCTTTTCCTCCATCTTCTGATCCTACCCCTTTTATTTCTGAAGAGAAAACTGATATCTTTCTCAGTTTTGAGCTTTTGTCCCTGTGCTGGTTTTGTCTGGGATAGAGTTAATTTTCTTTATAGTAGCTAGTATGGGGCTATGTTTTGGATTTGTGCTGAAAACAGTGTTGATAACACACTGATGTTTTAGTTGTTGCTAAGCAATGTTTTACACTAGCCAAGGACTTTTCAGCTTCCCACGCTCTGCCCAGTGCACAAGAAGCTGGGAGGGGGCACAGTCAGGATAGCTGACCCCAACTGGCCAAAGGGCTATTCCATACCATATGACGTCATGCTCAGTATATAAAGCTGGGGAAGAAGAAGGAAGGGGGGGACATTTGGAGTGATGGCATTTGTCTTCCCAAGTAACTGTTACACGTGATGGAGCCCTGCTTTCCTGGAGATGGCTGAACACCTGCCTGCCAATGGAAAGTAGGGAATTAATTCCTTGCTTTGCTTTGCTTGTTTGCGTGGCTTTTGCTTTACCTATTAAACTGTCTTTATCTCAACCCATGAGATTTCTCACTTTTTCTCTTCTGATTCTCTGCCCCATCCCACCGCGGGGAGTAAGCGAGCAGCTGTGTGGGGCTTAGTTGCCAGCTGGGGTTAAACCACGACAGTCCCTACACCACCTTCATTCTCATCCAGGCTGGTGTTCTCTTCTTCTTCTCTACCTGAATAAAGCTCTGACTCTTCCTATTCCATACATGTACTGCATATCATTGAGAGGAACATCTCAGGTCACTGAATAACAGGGTCCTGCTATTACAGTCAACTGTGCTACATAAAACCTCTCATAAAAGTATCACTGTCTGTTTTACAATCTGTTAGATTATTACTTCTACAGAATATTGTTCTTAAAGCACTGATGGTTAGAAACCTTCACATTTTCCAGGTTATACATTCTCTATGGAAGACTCATGCCTATGTATTTGTGCACTGGCAACTTTAGCTTTTCCTCCAAACTCAGTATTTCTACAGAAACCATTGAGCCTTTTTTTTTTTTTTTTCTCAAAGCTAAAGGAGTTATGCTCTTTGAGTCTCTTTCCTTCAATAAACAGTTTTCCTGCACCTTTTAAATTACTCTCTTGTCAGCTCTTTATCTAAGACTACAACTCTGCCTAGAGTTTTAGCTGAACTTCCTAGCAGCACCAACAGAATTGCAATACTCCCGTACTCCTTCCAGTGTAATTTTTATTTATCTGTTCTTTAGCTGCAACAATCATGTTGTGATGTTTAACTAAGGATGTCTTTTTCTCTTCTACCATTGTTAGTTCATGGGACTCTAAAAAGGAAATTCCTGCACTTTTGTTCCCCACGGCTTGTCCAGGATATTATTGTAAGGCTGCCTTTTTTTGAACGAGATGATGAGTCCACTCTATACATGACCTAGAACACCAGACGACATCAGTCAAGATTTCTGTGCAATTCATATCAGTTTAACTGTTTAACCATGACGTAATGAACCCTGATATATCATGACAACCTCTCGCATGGAGATCTTAGGGCTTCTCGAGAGTGTATTTCTATTATTATTGTTTTCTTAAAAAACCAAACCAACATATTTTGCTCAAGCCTCAATGTTAAAAATGTCTGCACCTTCCTCCTGTCTCAACTTCCAGCCACCAGGAGTAAAAACATCCCCCAAAAGAAAGCACACGTATACAGCCTGAGGCAGACACACACAACAGGGGAAAAAAAATCTGTCTGAAGGTTAAAGCCTGGAAAACAGTTGAGCAGAAACACAGTACAGTAATACAAGCATAACAACAGGCATCAAGGTATTGTAGTATTACACAGAAGTAATCACTCACATATAGCTTTAGACCTCACAGTTTTCTAAAACAAGTTCTGCTCAAGTTGCAAAGAAGATACTTGCAAGTTTGGTACTTACGTCTGTCTTACTTAGTAAGACAGAATGCACTGTTTATAATTTAGTGTAGTTTAGTATCCATTGCTTACAATTTAAAAGTGAACAAACAAGTGCACGACTTCAAATTTTGATGACTTTATGCTTGCTAAGCCAGTGAGAAGGGCTTTATATTAGGTTTGTCAGGGAGTAATGATCAAAGCGTGATGAGAAGTGGAAGCATGGATGGCACTGTGGAAGTACAAGGGACACGATACCTCTCTGGAGTGTGTCGACCGCATTGCTGTCTCGGGAGGTTTGTTGCTGGGAGGTTTTTATCTGGGGTGGTGTACAGAAAGTGTTGAGGATCAGCAAGCCCTGGTGCTGTTAGCCCTTTCTGATCATCCACATGGGCACCAGCGATACTCTTGGGTTGACCCTTAGCATGGCAAGAGTGACTGCAGAGCTCTGAGGGTGACACAGGTGGTATCTCCTTGAGTTTTTCAGTGAAGATGATCCACCTCAAGTGCACTTATGTGAATGTATGTGACTTGGGAGACAGGAGGAATTAGAAGCCTGTGCACAGCTGTAGACCTATGATTTCCCTTAGATTACAGAGCTGTGGTAAAGACAGCTCACATGGCTAGAGTGTGGTGATGGATGGAAGAGGGCTTTCTAGGAGGGACAGGCAGGAAAGGTGAAGAGGACAGGTGGTGCACTAGCCTAGGGAGAAAGCTAAATGCTGAGAACATGGGATAGGTGTTGAATCCATCGAGCACTTATGGGTAAGGATGAGTCACAGATGACTGTGACAGACACTGTAATGGGTGTCTGTTACAGGTCTCCAGATCAAGAAGAGGACATAAATGAAACCTCTTCAGGCAACTGAAGGAAGCTGTGTAAAACCATAGGCCTTTGTATCGTAGGAGACTTTAGCTACCCTAACATCTCTGAGAAGGGCAATGTGGCAGGCACAAGTAATGCAGATGATTCTGAGCTGACTAGACAAGTCACTCTTCTGGACATGTTGTCTACTACCCCATTGGTCCAAGAGCCGCTGTTAAGCTCAACCTTGGGCCTTCAGTTCCTGCCTGAGCTAATGCTGTAGGAATACCACTGACAGCTCTTTCTCCATCTCTGTCTCCTGGACGGGCCTTGAACCCATGGTTTAGAGGGGTTTCCAGCCCTGTTTCTGTCTCTTGCTTCTTCCTGGACTCCCTGGATGGGTCCTGGACCCGGTTCATCCCTTGCCTGAGGCTGTCAAGGGACCCATTGCCATCACCACCCTACTCAGCTCACCCTGCTGGGGGTGATGTGGGGCTGTGGCCCAAAGGGAAAGCCCTGTTTGGCTTGGGGCCACTTTTGACTGCTGGCTCATCCTCTGCTGAGGGCAGCCCTGCTCTTATGCCGCACTGATGGCTGATGGCTCCTGTCATTCATGAACAAAGTGGATGTGGCTAAAAAGATCAAGAGATGCTGGAACAGTTAGCATACAAACAAGAAAAGGCTGGGAAGGCTGGTTTTATTCAGCGTGAGGAAGAGAAGACTTGTGGGGGAGATCTTATTGCTATCCACAAGTACCTGTTGCGAAGGTGTAAAAAAGGCAGAGTCAGTCTCTTCTCCAAGATACACAAAGAAAGAGCTAACGAGCAGAAGTTGCAACACTGGATGTTTTGGTAAGATGTTAGGAAAAACTTTTTACCATCAGAGTAGTTGAATACTGGAAAAAGTTGCACAGAGACATTGTAGAGTCTCCATTCTTGGAGATACTCTATCAACTGAACCTGAACTGGGCCTGACAAGGCCTGATATATCCAGAACAGCTTTGAGTAGGGGGCTGATCAGATGATCTCCAGAGATCCTTCCCAAAATACATCATTCTATATTTCTCTGATAACACACATTGAAATTAAACAGTAATTTCTGAATGTCATTATGTCAGAAAATGATTTACTATCAAAGTTTAATCAAATAAACCTTTTCAAAGTTTAGTGCTGCCATATCATTTAAGACTTTTAACTAGAAACTGTACTGTTTAGTCTAGTTTTAATATTCTTGCTCATAATGTTACTTTTCATGCATTGAAAGCCGCAAGTATATATTGTAGAATAAGATAACAGCTATTTCCGTTTAGAACTAAATTACAGCACCTTATACTGTATTTGGACTAAAGATGATTTAGACCAAGATAAGCGCCGTTCAATGAAATGGAAGCATTTTTATTACAAAGTAGGATTATATTGCTATTAGAGTTAAGAGAGATGCATTCAAGACAAGTCTTTAATGTCTCGTTTATTTAGTGTTCAGCAACAGTTTTAGTGTATGTCAAGCAATGGTTTTAGGATATGTCAAGGTGCTAACATAAAAGTTACTACAAACACAACTCTTATTTGTAGGGAACTCTTGTATGTATGGAAAGTGAGGCTTCTTTAAATGGATCATCCTGTAATAGACTGAATGAATCTTGCTTTTCTAGCCCAGTCCTTAGAAGAACTTATTGTTACATGACGTCTGCAGTAACTAGAAACAGGTAAGCAACTGGGTAAAGTAAAAAAAAGAAATTGCAAGACCCATGTTCTGTGGAGAAGCCAGAGCTGAAGCAAAAAACTAACTTTGAATTAGTTTCCACATGGGTCTTCTTGGCCTAAGAGTTGCACAGATGAGTGGCTAGCATTGGGAATGTATATTTACATCCCATTGTCAACCAGTTCAAGATTCATCCATTGTTAATAGCAACCCCAAGTCTAATCTTTTTGTGTTGTAATAAGCATAATTCCATTTAGACAGAATGATTCTATCAGCCTACTATATATATCTTACACCAAACTTATTAGTTGAATTACATATTCCTCAGTCTGGGATCTTGAAGTTTGCGGCACAGTTCCCCAGATGTGGAGCTAATGTAACTTACATGCCTTGATTGTTATTCTATGTGAACTATACAAATAAGAAGAAATGTTATGCAATGGGGTAGTTTTGGTAGGACACATATTTAGCTTCTTGACAAAGAGTGTAAAATATCTTTCTTGGCAATGGAGGATGTTGAGTAACTTCAGGTTAACACACATCTAATTTAGATCTAATGAAATTGCTTTTGTAAATCCAGCTCATTGATAAGTGTTAACCAAACATCCTTTCATTTAAAAAGTGAAAAATCGGAAATAAAAAGATTCAAGAATAAAATAACGTAATTTGACCTAAGACATGGAGATTTGTATGTGTTAAAGAAAGATTTATATAGCACTTTACAACTTTATTTGCAGTTTCACAAACTGGTGTTTCTAGATATTCAACCAAATGACTAAACATAAACACCATACATACTGAACAGGACAATTATTCACATTCCTCAGTCTGGGAATACCAAAAACATTTGAGGTTTTAGCTATTCTTCCCTCATGAGAACCAACGTCCTGGTTCACTTCTTCTAAACCACAAAATCTCCTAACGTACTTCCTAGTTTTCATTGCTTCCACACTCAGTGAGCTACAGCTTTGAAGGCACTGGCTTGCTTCAGGATCTTTTATCTCAAAGGAATGACCTTTGTATATCTCTCAGATAGAGGTTGTTCCTTAGGTACAAAGAAGTTATGAAAATTTATGTGTTCAATTCTTCAATGATGACTTTGCTCTGCTGGTGCTAAGAAGATGCTTACCTTTAAGGACTCTATTTTTCCTGAGGCTGATTTGTTTTCACCAAAAAGGTCTCCTTAATTTCTATTGATGAACGTAAGAAAATGTATTCTATGGCATAACTCCAGACTCTTGTAAATCAACTTATTAAGGAAAGCATTGGTAGTCACTGCTTGAGCCCCTGAAATGTCCAAATTAAAAAGAAATACAGGCATAGAAACCATATCAGCTCCCACGCTGAGATACTTTGCTTGGTGGCTCATCTACAAATAATCCCTCAGTTTACCTTCCTTGTTGGCCTGACTGGGTCTACATCTGGATACCAGCTGACCACATTCTGCAGAGGACTAGTCATAATTATATAAGACAAAGTAGAAGAGAACTGAGTAAATGAGTTACTGATTTCCGAATATGGTGAATCGTGAGATAGCTTATCATTGCTCTGAAGTTCTCTTCCCAAGAGAGCCTTTAACTTTGCCTCTACTTTTTCCTCACTTATGAAGCAGTTTCAGAGAATGACATAGAAATATTCATTGCATTCAACAAGGAAGCAAAGCAACCATTTTATTGAAATCAAGATTTATTTCAGCTGCCAATTTGCAAGGATTTCTTCCTTACATTGTCTTATTAGTTTGTGTGCAGTTTAAAATAAAGGCTGAAAAAGACCTCAAGGATGGAAGTTCACAGAATGAATTAATTTTCCTTTGAAGGAAAGAAAGAGGCGCGATTAACTATTTACAGTCTCAGATGCTTAAAATTTAAGAGATTGATTACGAAGAAATGAGTAAATAAAAGTCAGACACAAGACCTATAGATTAAGACTATAGCAGAACAGAAAGATCAGTTTCAGGCTTTTTTTTTTTAACTAACATTAATAACTATTCTTATTATGTCTACAGAAGACCATTAAATGCTTATAAAGACACAGAAAATCTAAAACATCTAGAATGTAATATTCTGCTTTGTGAACCACCTCTAGAACATGTGTTCCATTAATCTTCCACAAGTTCTTCTGCACTTAAAAATGAGGTCCCACCTAGCATGTGTGGCATGCCAGGAGAGTCATGTTATACAACCAGTGAGAATTAGGTTCTCAGACTTCATGCTCTGGTGCAAAATCTACAGCCTATGACAAAGAGTCAGCTGATGACTCTCAAAGGATATTAACATAGATGGCTTAAATTCCCTAGGTATAATTCTAATGATGGATTACAATTCTAATAGAAAAACAAACATACTATGGGATCTCAACTATGCAAAGGTAAGAACAAGCAAACGAATTTAACACACATACGATACATGTAAGTATATGTAAGAGAATTCTCTTTGAATAGCAGGTAGCATGTTAATTTTTGGTTTTATTCATGAAAGATTCTATCATCTCAAACAAAATGTGGTTTTAGCATATCTTAAATTCTGGACAGATATAAATACCAATTTTGGACAAGCTATTTGTGTTCATTGAAAAATGAAGAAGGAAATATTACTAACAATATTGGAAGCTTTATACCATTTTGAAAGAAACATGTCTAAATTGGTTTGATTGTGTGTAAATCGGTTACCACAAGGGAGTAACTGCTAGAAGTTCTTAACAATACAAAGTCTCAGTATGAAAGCAGATAAATTCTACTGCAGGACTAAGAAATAAGTCCTATCTAAGCCTGGAAAGGCTGTTAAGGAGTATTTTTGCCACAGGAAATGCAGAAAAAGAGCTACTACCTAACGGATTACATTGAAACTGATAACGCTTGCTACACTCTTGGGAGAAGAAAAACAGGCAAAACTAATAACCAACAGTGTAGTAACAAAAGCTTCAAAATAAGGCAGTTAGCTATTACAAAGAAGACAGTGAGGAAATGAGAAATCTGTAAAGGGGAAAAAGAAGACCAACACAGAGGGAAAAAGAAATATTCAACATTTTACCAAACAGGTTACAGATGAGTGTAAGAAGGAGTAGGGCTGAGGTAAAATCTTACTAAGTCCATGGACAGGCAGGCACTAGTTGACTTCAGTAACCTCTGAATTATTCTATTATAGAGTGACACCTTGACTAAGAATACAAACACATTTGTATTTGTTTTAGAGAGCACTTAGGTATACAGCTGTCAAGTAACCTTATCCAGTTTGTTATTACCTTTTAATTTGTGATACTTATGCAATTAATTATTTGAGAAAATAATTTCTTCAGAATTACCTGTTCCAGATACTCCTAAACAAGGCACAAAGCTAGAAATTCAATCGCAAGGAATCTGAAATTGGTAGTTGTTCTCTTTTCAGATAGTATTAACAGTTACTGAATGAATCATCCAACTGTTCTCAGACCCTGGCTGGTAAAACGTAAGGAAACTATTGTAATGATGCCTGTTTAATAGAGACAAGTTGGGTAAGAAATATGATGTGTAAATATGTTGACCATGTTATCAAATCTTATTATCAGTACATAATCACATACAGATAAAATTTGCTGAAAAATAATGTCACACATAGCCAGATATTTGAGGGGTTTATTTATTCTCTTTTCAACATTGGAACACATTTACGAGGTAATGTTAGCTTTTAAAGTTAAACGGAAGTTTTTGAGGTGACAACCTTCCTCTAGAAAGTCTAGTTTTATGAAAAATTGCCAAATATGAGAAAAAGAAGAATTGACAAGGTTTAATGAACTCATCGTAGTACTTGCAGGCAGGATTTGTAATCCCAGCTCCTAAAAAAGTTCTTTTGGTATTGCCAACTGGGCCAGCATAATCTAATTGACTCTATATTAAAATTTGGTAAACCTGTTTCCTGGATTAATATGTATATTAATTTGCCAGTTTAAAAAAATAGCTATCACAATGCTTTCGGAGAATGTTAGTGTTGTCTGAATGCTTCCTGAGACCTTCTGTAATTCACAGCATACTTTATTTTAGGTCTTTTTATTTAACTATATGTGGAGTTTTTCAAGATAATTGCAATGATGGATAAAAGTCCACACAAACTGAAAAGATTACAGAAAAAAAAGATAATAGGTCACTAGAGAGAAAAGAGAGAAAGAAAAAGAAAAAACCCAAACAAACAGGAAAAGATAAGGTAGGAAGGTCTGTGTATCTAAAGCACTCAGACACACCAAAACCATCATTTCCTATAAAGTAGTTTAACTTTTTTTCTTTCTTTAATTTTTTTGTTTCTCGCATAGCCAGCATGCAATTAACCTAAGTCTTTCCTTTATAGTAGCAGTTTTTCCAGTACATTGAAAGCTGTCTTCATTTTAGTCTATTTGGATTCCTATTTCATTCTCAGTTTACATATGTATGTTCCTCACTATTTCCCGTAATTTCAGTGGTGTAAAGATAGTTTAACTGAAACAGGCTAGCTTTATATCGGAGTTCTCGTCTGAATAATGTAGAGACTGATAAATATATGGTTGATGAAAAGACAGTGAGGAGAAAGTAGGTGTGGGATGCAGGAGTAGAGGGTCACTATCTACCTGTTCTTTACAAAGGCATGTAAAAATCAATAGAGAGAATGTCTTTGGTTCTCCCACCTCAAACGTTTGAGTTAGGAAAACTATGGTGCCAGAAGGGGCAATAGATGTTATGTTCAGTCATTTCTTCATTGATAAATCCTACCAGATCATGGAAGAAGTAGCTCTCGCTTTCTTGAATTGGGCTTTGGAAATTCAACAAATTTTCATTCTTTGTCTAGCACTCATTAAAAAAAAACAAACTGTAAAAGCAAACAAAAAATTTCTGTGAATAATGCACTGTAATCACAAGAGTTACAGGTTCTCTAAATATTCTGTGTGTGCTCCTGTGGGATCATTTGGAACTAGAAGTTTGAGAAGTTTCAGGCTAAAAAGAATATCCCATTTTACATTTTGGAGGATCAGACAGTACTTCACCAAGCAACATATACTGCATAGAGAAAGTAAGGGTGAGAGAACACTGTAAATTTGACATCACAATCCAAAATTTAGGAAATTTTGCACCAGAACATGTAACTCTAAAACCTCTCTGAATGTGAGGAGTGTGCAAAAAACCTTTTCTTGTGTACATTCTTCCCATAAGATTTTAGGTTATTCTAAAACAAATGCAGGATGAGAAAAAATTACTTCCACTGTGGAACCACTTTGGTTTAGAGGATCAAAAGTAGCACTGTACAATACCACCTCTGCAACAGAGAAGAGAAATGAGCTAGTTAGAAAAGTAGACTTGCATATATTATCAATTATTAAATTATTTTCTAGATACTAAATTCACACGGAAAACAAGTAGAATCAAAATACATTGCTAGTGTCTGTATTTTACTTCATAAAGGAAACTGAGTAGGATAATGAATAGGGACATGAAAACTTGAATTTGCAAGATAGTCAGAAACTGGATAATGTAATTTCCAGAAGAACAACTCCAGTAGCATATAACTCTTCTAGCTCCATGCTGAGCCTGTAGTTCCATATTGACTCAGCAGTTCCTGCTAAAATACTAATACCATTCTCTGTGGCACTTTATGTTCCTTGGAGGTCACCGAATCAAGTAATCAGTCTGAAGCTGTTTAGCTTCTTAGATTTAACAAGATCAGAACTCAAGGTAGTCTGACTGCAGGCCATTAGAGAAGCTAATATAACATACACTGGTGACTTGAGGTTAATTTTATACCTGTCATGAGATCTCACCAGAAGTATTCTAAGCATTACTGCAAATTGGTGTACAATGGCTGATTGTTTCCAAGAAAGAAAATACAATTTTGAGATGCTGTTATTCACTGCACAACCTCTGTTGGTGTGAAATAAAGCAGTATCACCATTGTGTATTTACAGAGGAGACATGAAAGAGAAAGTAAAAACACTCCTTTCCTCCTGGATCTCTGGTCAAGGCTTCAATGAAAATGAAAATGTGTATGTGTAAGAACCATAATCAGAAAATATAAATACAATTTTTTGATGAACGAATATATTAGGTATGTGGGCTATGCAGCGCATCATCCTACATTTGCTAATTAAATAAATATTCTCTGGGTCACTAATTTATTGATGGAAAGACTTCAGACAGGCATGGGATCAAAATGTAACTTTTTTTTTCCATAATAAAGACTTAATTTAGCCACAACATTGTAGATAAAGTGTGGACAGCTGATAAGATATTAAATGAAAAATAGTGACAGTGGACTTGAAGTTAGGAACACAAAAAATTATTTGATTTCACTTATCTTTAAAATTTACAATGCAGTTATTTGTACATTATTTATTAATAAATTTGAAGTTGCTTGTTCTTGTATATAATTACTTAACTTTCAATTAAAATTAATTCTGAAGACTTAGCTGGCAACATGCTACTTTTCTGGCACTTCAGGGATTGCATGGAATTATATTTTCTTTGCCCATTTTGTAGAAAGATTACTTCCCTAAGCTCTGGAAAATTTCACCCTTCATAGAAGCTCAAAATTATTTCATCTAGCTATGTAGGACTACAACTTTTGTTTCTGTTCCTTGATATATGTTTTCTATTATGTGTCAAGGTTCTTAAAAATACAATGGACTATTATTACCATATCAAAAAGTAAGGGGCTGCAAAAAGTTTTTTAGACACTCAAAATGTGGATGGAAATAACAATCTCTCTGAAGACCTTGCTTTCCAAACACAGAGAAAAGAACAGCTGAAAACCACATACAAGCCTGGAATAGAAGAAAAGGAATGATCTAGCAAAGCCGTATGCCTCAGTTACTTCCAAACCTTTGTTTTATACAATGTTTCTGTAGAGAAAGGAGAGGGTCAACTTCACAGCCGATATGTTCATGGAGTAAATTAATGAGGGAATGGCAAATCTAAACCCGGCAAGTAAGATGTTACAAAGAACAATGAAAACAGATGAAATATATTAAAAAAAAAAAAAAAAGGATAAAGACATTTAAAAGAGAGGCAAGAAGAAAAGCATAGCAAAGCTTTATTTTTCTCACATTCAAGAGAATTTGAAGGAGAGAAAGAAGTCAAATGTTAATAAAGGTATAGACTGAAGAAAGGGTAGAATCAATAGGGAAAAAGAAGAAGAGAATTAACTGGTGAAAAGACTAAAGGTAGAGGTAATAAAATAAAAGATGACAAGAAAAAAACTAATTGTAAGAAAGGCTTTAATGAGAACTTGAGAAAAATGCTGTGGACTAATACAACATCAGGAAGAATTCAGAATGGCAAGACTGAAGGGAGCAAATTAGAGTTGGAATTGAAGGAGAAAGATGGATGAAAAATGAAGGAATTTGTAACCAAATCTGATAGGACAGGAGTTTATAATTTAAAGACAAAATAGGAAACATGCCTGTTTTTATATTATCTGATCATGTCCTCATTATATTTAATTTAGAACAAGTGGCTATTGCCAGGCAGATGGCCCAGCATTGGACATGACCATGTGGAGGACTTAACATGATGACTCACTGACCCAGATCTTGCACACTTTGTTTTTGTAGATGATGGTAATTGAATTTTTTTAATCATTTCACTGATTTAGCAAGCTTCTGGTTTGGGGGATTTTTTTATTTCAATAGTACCGTGACTCCAATGTCCTGTCAGAGAAATGCTCCAGCAATGGATATTCTTGAAATCACCCAGTAAAATACAAAAACATACATACAGAATGCATGCTAGCCACTGTACGCTATGTCAGTCTGTGGCTTAGTGTATAAGAGGGTCTGTAGTGAGGGTCTATAAGAGGGCCTCTGCAAACAATGAGGTTATCTTTTGAAGCATTTCATTAGCTGTATATTTCACCTTTTGTATGTGTTTTTATCTCAAAAGGAGATACTAGTCATCAGTCATTCAAAGATCATTCCATTGTAGTTATTTGTCATAATAAACACTCTGCTGCAAAAGCCAGTCATCAGCTAACTCCTGGTCCTATTTAAGATATTTGTGCTAAATATATCTTTTAATGTACAGATACACAGATACAATAGTCTATCAGTATATTTAACATTGGAATCCTACGAAGTTGCATTGCATTGTTTAACTAGGTAATTATGCTTTTGGTTTTCTGTTTAAACATATTCTGTACTAAAACTGTTGGAAAAAAGTTTCAAACATGTAAGTTGGTATTAATTTTAAGAACATCTACAGAGATTAATTTTCCCATGTTACTGATCTTCACATCTATCAGCTGTCAGGTGTGCTCAAATCTTGTAAATTTCATATTCAGGAAAAGAATCAGACTGACAGCAGAGGTATGTGCATTAAAAACAATGCTTATAAGTGCCTGTAAAAAGCTTTGAAATCAAAACTCCTTAGCTCCATACATTAATATCTCAACACATTTTTAATCAGGTGAAAGCTGTAGCAGATTAAGTAGAGAATAATAAATTCAGAAACAAGATGTTATTTTTAATGAGGTATCCAAAAATAGATCCAGAACATATTAGAAATTCTCATTACCAACTGGATAAGCTGGTCAAAAGGAACTTCATACAAGTTCAAAACCCTGATATATGGCAAAGAATAATGTTCGAGGACTGCCAAGTCTGGCTTCTGAAATGAACTGGCAATATGTAAGGTCCAGAGACAGCTGCTAGCTGTCTCATCTAAGTGAGGGTTATGCTGATAATCTTTGGGGAATATTAAAAACAGAAACATTCAGACAGGCCTATTTCATGTTTAAGTGCTGCATTCATGTCAGTTATCCAACAGACTCCACAAATCATTGACATTATAAAGGTCTTTTTAGATTTTTTAATAGAATGCGTTCATGTATGGAATCATTATCTTCTACTTAGCAACATTGGTGACTGCTTCCCAGTATTTCTTCTTGAAGAGAAGTCATGATTACATTATATACAAACAGTGAATAAATAAAAGATATATAAATAGCAAAACCAGAAGAATCCAAAGTTTGGCTGATGTTCAATAAGAATTTTTCTCCTGGGATAACTAACATACATTTTTTAAAAACTATAAGAAAATCGGAAATATTATTTGTAATGCTTCTACATTTACAATTTAAAGGGATGATACTGTGTAAACCACAACCTGACTGTGTTTTTTTGCTCAACATATAGAAAAAACAGACAAATATATTTAAAAAAATCTGGATGATTGTTTTGTTTTTTCTTTGACAAGATGGTGAATAAGAAAGTTGTGTAATATAACATGATTAATGAGATGGAATTAAAAGCAAGCTGAATATCAGGATAGTAGGCTGTGTAAAATTCTGTTACCAAACAACCTTTTTTTTTGAGGAATAACAAATAGTTCTGGAATATGAACATCCACATGTATAATTAAGAAAGTATTTATGCAAACCATAACTCCAGTCACATGATGTATGCTAGGAAGGATCTCAACCCTGACATTAAAGCAGAAGCAAAATGCCATGGTTGTGGCATTTTGACACCTGATGTATCACTTATATTTTCATTCATAAATTAAATACAGGAAAGTGCGCCCTTCATTGGCTTGTTTGTCATGACGATTGTCACACAGAAAATAAAAATTAAAGTTTCAACTCTCATAAATATTTAACTGCTATTTAGGGCAACTCCAATAGAAGAAACAGAACAAGCCATAGCAGAATAGTGTATAGTGTGTGAAGTACTTTCCAGAAATGCTGGAGACTGAGGCCACCATATTTTGAAAGAACCAAAACAGGGTGCAAATGCACTTAAACTAGTGGAACACTGGCAACTCTGAAACAGACCTTTCAAATCTTTTAATGTTGAAGCTGTACTGCTTTTTATTTTCTCTGATTTTGACTAAAATATCCCCTCTAAGATTGTATGACTGTTCCAACTTCCCTTATGAAATTACAAGTAATTTTTTTGTAAGGAAAATCATGCTTTTCTTGCCTGTTAGGAATCTTCCATGCCTTGGGAAATCATGATAGCAATAACTACTACTGAAAGGAAATTTGTACATTGGAAATGTAAAGGGAAGTTATTACAAGAGTGGTGTAATCAGGAGAGGAAGAGTAAAAGTGGCAAAAAGAAATTACCAGAGAGCTGGGGGAAAGGGGCAAACGCTTAAATAGTTCCTGCTTAACAATGTCCCAGATTCATCCCATCTAAGTTCAGGTGCTTAGGATTGTAGACTTAAGCTACACAAGGCAAATCTGTACCACAGTTAAGAGGAATGCTCAGAGTTTCAAAACTAGCACTGCTGTGGTCCTGGTAATGTGTAGCAGATAACTGAAAAAATATGAGAATATGCAGGTGACAAACAATTAATTAGGTTCTTCAGTTTTCATTAAGATTTTGAGGAACTCTAGTGATGCAGCTAGGCAACAATGTGACGAATTCTGATCTTGAAGATAATTTTGTTGACACATATTTTATTGTTATAGAACAAAACTTTTTGCCTAAGTGGAAAGATTGATGAACTGTGTCGTAGATAATCAGCACAATGCTGTATTTTTTATCCTTAAACGCTCTCCAGGAATTTAAATACATTTTTATAATCTTTTTTCCAACCTGAAAAAATTAAGTTGCTAGTTAGAAGCACAACATTAGGATAGCCATAAAAGCTTGTGTACAAACTGAGACTGTGCATTGCAAAGAAATAAGCATTATAGCACTCTTTCACATTTTTAAGCTGTGAGGAAGGTTAATTTGCACACATGAAACTTGCTGTGTTAAAAAGCATGAGTACACTGCATATGAAGAGAATAGGATTTAATTTTATGTAACAGCTTTTACAATTAAGGCATTCAATGTAATAAAAAGGTAAGCTGCTACCTACAAACCGTATAGAAAGAGCCATTACAGATTTGTTCTAGAATCTTAAACTAGCACGGTTTGTATAATTTTGGTTTTTCCCCTCAAAGACAGTATTATAAATGGCTTCACACACAATTAACCAAAAATGCTATATTTATTCTCCATTTGGAGAGTTACAATTCAGTCCTTTGGTGAAGTGTAAGACTTCTGTCATATTGCACTGTAAGATTAAGCTTGAGTCTGAGTTTATAATGTGATAGAAAATTTGAATTGGTAGGTTGGCAGTACAGAACAAAAGGTCAGTCTTTACTGTACCTTGATTGAAAGAGTGTCTTCCTATAACCAGTAATAAACTGGTGTGCTTATCAGGTATGACCAATATTTTCTAACATTTCTACCAAAAATGTGTAATTAATTTTAAATTTCTGTGAGACAGACACACCATTTCCCTACAGACGTCTGGAGAAATGGCATACTTTTTTATGTAGCTGTTCTGTTATCTAAAAACCATAAAATTTGTTGAGGATTTGGGCATGAATTTCCCTTTCTTTTTGGTTCTGGAATGACAACATTTGGTCTTATTCAAAGGCTATTTCCTAACAGACAGGGAATTTAACAGAATGCCCCTTATTTTCCTCCACATTACTTGCAGCACAGAAAGAAACATAAGAAAGAGATAGAAAGCAAATTTACAGTAAATTACAAATTCATGGGAAATACATACAAGCTATTGCTCTAAGGGTCCTAGTGTTGACTGCAAGCCTTCCTGCACTGTTTTTTGTGGACCCATCTCCAACATAGACTTTTTCTTAGAACTCAGGGGCTTTAGACAGCCAATTTAGGGCAGCTTTCCTGAATATTTGCAGTGCATTACATTGCCCGCTGAGTGGCAGGAAACGGTGATGCATTTGTGTTACCCTAAACCTTTGATCTTTCACAAGGTTCAAACTCTGGAGTAGCATTTTCTCCATTAAGGGTATACTGTGTTGAATAATAAACTGCAGAAATCATGATGCCTTTTATGTTTCCCTTAATCTGAGGCATCATTCTTGGAAGCAGAGAATCAGCCTAAGTGGAGCTGATACAGTCTCAGGACTCCATGATGTATGTTATGGTATGATGGCTCCTCAGAGTGATTCCACCATTGCGCAAGTAGCACTTTAAAGGCAATGGTGATTCTCAGGATTTGAGCAGAAACAATGACTTATTTTGTATATTTTTTGTAATTCTTTCAGTGAAATAAATCCCAGGAATGTAAGGGGAGGTTTGTGGACTCAGAGGAAGATGAAATTCCAATCAGAAAAAAAAAAATCATAATGAAGTAAATTATGTAATAAAGTCAATAACTATATAACTTAGTATAATAACCTTGGGACTTCAGAAGAAATAAATTATACTAAAGCAATCACATACTAATTAATAGAAGAGAATTGTATGAGTCATAGGCAGTGTATTACCATAATAATTACAAAAAAGCACTAATCTTGTTAAACCAACCTGTAATATGATTATCAGCTCACATGAATTAGCGATGTCTGCTTCTCATACAGTAAAGGAAACATCATATGAAAACACAAATTATAACCAATGCAATGGAAAAGGCATGGATATTATTATTTTTTCACTGTTTTTAATAGAATAATTTTCCTTTCTTTTAACAAGAGAGTAGGAAATCAGCTTTGATTAGTATCTGCAAAGGATCATCTTAATCGCATCTACTTGGATCTCCCTAAGTTTTTTGATGTTGCATTTTTTTTATTTACATTGAATAGCAAACACTATACAATTTTGATTTGGTTTCCTGAAGCTGTGTTGCTGAAGTTGTTTCTCCAAGGAGCCTTTCTATTGACTATGCTCCTCATGGCACGGTCCACATGAGACACCTCAGTATTGCTAGCATCAAAACAACGAAGTGGAAGATATGTTAAGGAAACTCATTTATTAAGCACTACAACTAGAAACTGGGGAGGCAGCTGTAACCATGTCTAGTTGGCTTCTGTTCTCACCTGTGTTTTCTAGTTATTTATCATTTAGGGAAACTCAGAGAGATAGATTAAATTTAACATTTGTTGCAACAAACTGGAAGTCTGTGTTCATAGTGCTAGAAAGCGTCATTCTGTAAACACAAGATCACGTACATATAGGGAAATCTATATTTGCCTTGGAATATTTCAATACTTTTTGAACTACCAGCTACTTAGTGTCAAAACTCATAGCTATGACTTTTAAGCAGAATGATTATGGCAGGAATATGATAAAAGTAAGCATGGGTTTCCTAATACTGCCTGCTTTTTTACCTGTTCTGTGGGGGAAAAAAAAAAAGAAAAAAAAAAGAAAGAAAGAAAGAAAAGGAAAGCTGATTAGGATCAGATTTTATTCACATTTTCTTAATATTGCCAAAAGTTGATCAGATTTTTTCTCCTTGGTTACAAAAAAGCTTAAGATCTCTGCAGACATAGAGCCAATGACAATAATGGGAATATTTATTTAAGTTTCACCTTGTTATAGACAAAGTTAAACTTTACAACATTTTATATATATATATATATGTATCAGATAGTCTAATACTCATACTTTCTAACTTTATTGATTTTTGTGTCTTTTAAACCTCTCGATGCATTTCTAGACAACTGTTGTACAGTAAAAATGAGAATAAAACAGAAGATATTTAAGGAAATATTTAATTATTTTTTTACATTCTTGCTCATACCTGGAAAATTGTTTTTTTAGTCATATGCTTAAGATACTAGAAAATTAAACTTTTATGATGAATGTCAAGTGGGAAAGCTACTTATCTACTTGTGTCTCTCATCTGTTTCATTTTTTCAAGACAGTCTGGATGGACAGCAATACTGTGACCATCACTGAATATTTTGACTGGAAAATGCTTTCCTGCTTTGAAATAAATGTCTCTGTTTCACGTGAACCTTTATTTTTCATAAATGTCTTGACATTCATCTTGCAGTGGGAGAGCATTACCCAGTGACAAGGTTCAATTCCTTTTGACATTATCTCCTAAGTAAAATAATGACTAGAAGGATAAAAGAGTAACAGATTGCAAAAGTGCTCTTCTGTATTATATAAATGAACAAATACAAGAGTTGGAATTAATTTTCTCTGTTATATTTTGTTGTGCAAATATTACACAAAATCAAAAATCATCTAAAAACAAACAAAAAAATCACGAATACGATAAATCATGTAATACGGCTTTTGGAAAAAAAACTTAAAACATCTCTAAGTGAATAAAAAGAAAATCAATTAACTATTTAACTAGACATTGCTTTTTTTCAGCTCATCTACTACAAAGCCTTGTGAATTTTTTAAATTATATGCTTTTAGAATTATAAGGAAGTCCTTATTAAAAATGTTCAGTATTATTCAATGGCATTAAGCTAATTTTCTCCAAGTGACCAGTCAAATTCTTTATATTTCTTTGCTCTTTTGTTTTATCAATATCACTAATACTTTCTGTCAATTAGCTTATGGAATATGCTTCTTAATTGTTTTAGAAGTGCACAAAAAGACTGGTTTTATTTCCTGTTAATATTTTCTATTTCTTGTATGTACCCATGAAAAAAAAGAATGCAGTGAACATGAGCATCTCAAAAACTAATGTTTTATCACTATATACTTAGAGGGTAGAACTTAAAAGCTGAAGTTTTCTATCCTCTCTCAGTGATGCTAAAACCCCTAATGACGAAAAACAACAGTATCAAGAGAAACAGCAGCGCAACTTTTGTGTGATCCAAGGCTGAATGAAGTAGATATGCCACAGGAGCTGCATGAAACCAGCTGATACCACTGGATGTTAGAGGTAAGGCCTTAAAAGAACTGTAAGAAAGCTACTCCCTGCCCCATACATAACTGTCAATCATAATGAAAACTATTGCTGATTTATCAAGGGGCCTGGGCTCCCTCTTCCTCATATCAATTCAGTAAACTTCAACAAATTATTTAAAGTCTTTGGCAATTTGCTCAGGTGGCTCTTAGTGTTCCAATTACTTTAATATTTTGTGGTCTTGGACAGGCCATCTGTCTCATACACTAACTGAATATAAATTCTGGTATGGTTGTGCTTTTGCTAACATTTCTTGACTCCTCATCAGGTATTCTGTAGTTTTTAGCTAACAAAGGATTTTAAATTGTCTCTTGAAAGTCTGGCTTATTTGCCTTCTATGCTTTTCATGACATGAGGTCTTTCTCTGCTTTATGTTGTAGCAAAAAGTCAGAGTTCAAATGGAATAAGAGAGTTGTATATAAAAGCACATGAAGGGACTAAAAAATACTTCTATCTAGAAGGCATTTTTGACTCATTTGAAGCTAAGGAGTAGCAAGAGAGTGCATGCAGGGAGAAATTCTGAAGAGAGAGTTTCTTCAGGATTTGCTTTCCCTACAACTGAACTTTGTGTATGTGGGTGATAGAGGAATGTCCTGTGGTTTAAGGACGTTTCTGGAGACAGAGTAGAAACAGCTTACCCTAACTGCCTCAATGTGGAGTGAAAGCTGCTACTGCCTTTCATTCATCATGCTCTTAAAGCATGGTTTCAATCTTACAGCATCACTTATTTTTCAGTATCAAGCATGCCAGCCTACAACCTCTTACAACTTCCATGTGAATATCGATTAATTGGTTGAGAATTTCTAGGCTTAGCTTTTTGCTTATTTTTACTACTACTTTCAAAGCTAACAGGCAGATCTAACTTTCAAACTTTTATTTGGGTTTCCATTGGCTAATGCAACTTTCAGAAGCTCTAGCCAAATTAATCTCATGTTTACGGCAAATTCCTAATTTTAGTCAGAAATGGATAGCTAAAATAATCTACATCAGAACCAAAATGGTTACTCTCCCCATTCTACATTAACTAACAATGAGGATAAGACTGACAAATTCTGTTTTCCAATATACAGCACTGTGAAAATTTGTATACATAAGTATATATTACACTATAGTCTGCAACAATATAATATGTACAAATACATAATATTCTGTTTTCATGTTAATCTTCAACAGATAGATTAGCACTTTCTTACTGTACTTGGCTTTGTATATACATCATCTCTATTCACTTATACTCTGCTTTGAATTTGAAAATTATTAAATCAGCTAAAATTTTACAACAGTGATTGTGAGACTGAAGAGACTGAAAAATGCCTTGACTTGTGCTTCACTTGTTACCAATGTTTGACTCAAATATAGATCTTCAACAGCAAAAAACCCCAGTGATTTTACCACAAAGCTCTATGGACAGGAGAAAAGGAGGCTGAGGGGAGACCTTATTGCTCTCAACAACTACCTGAAAGGAGGTTGTAGTGGGGTGGTGTCAGTCTCTTCTTCCAAGTAACTAGCAATAGGACAAGAGGAAATGGCCTCAAGTTGTGTCAGGAGAGGTTTAGACTGGATATTAGGAAAGATTTCTTTACTGAAAGCGTGGTCGAGCATTGGAACAGGCTGCCCAGAGAGGTGGTGGAGTCACCATCCCTGGAGAAGTTCAAAAAACCATCTAGACGTGGCACTTCGGGACATGGCATGGAGGTGTTGGGTTGACGGTTGGACTAGATGATCTTAGAGGTCTTTTCCAACCTTAATGATTCTATGATTCTATGGTTCTATGATATCTAAACTGTGAAAACACATTGATAATTATTAAATGGTTTGAAACTAACATGGTATCTCTCATGCAAACAAATTTTACTTCTTAGAATTTTACTCCTACCAAGATAAGAAATGTGTAATATTATGGATAGTAATTGGTATTTTCAACTAGTAGAATAATAGGTCTTTTTTATAATCTGAAAGTTAAAATATATTCTGAAATATTAAGTAATCCCAAAGTGTACTTCACTTTTTTTAGATTGTAGAATAATGTGGTGAGAGGAAAAAAAAGTTTACTAGATCAGCAGTCATAAGGGAAAATATATGTAACTGAGTCTAAGACTAAATGCAAATAACAGTTCTTATGTTCATACTGAAGAAACAGTGAAGAACATACTAATATTACTATTGAGTTGGACAACTTTTTCTTTCTTGTAATTTATTGGGTCTCTACACTAATGATTCTGTATGTATCTTATAATATTGTTAATTAATATTGCTTCAAGTGCTTAGTCATCACATCTATGCTTTTGGTACCTTCTTATGAGGAAGTATCCACCTCTGTAGGATTTAGTATTACATGAAGAAGGGGAGGTGACTTCCCTCACACGAAACTTCTTTTAGTTAATATTTGTATCTATCTCTGCAAGCTTGTATTTGGTGAAGATGAAACTATTCATAAGTTGTAAGGTAAAATTTAAAAAACACTATCATAGTATCTGACCTTCTTAGTTACACACCTGAAATGCATATGTTATTACACTGACATTCACAAAAGAACTAATTGGTTTCTAAGTGTCCTGGTTTTGGCTGGGATAGAGTTAATTTTCTTCCTAATAGCTGGTACAGTGCTGTATTTTGGATTTAGTATGAGAATAATGTTGATAACACACTGGTGTTTTAGTTGTTGCTAAGTAGTGCTTACACTAAGTCAAGGGCTTTTCAGCTTCTCATGCTCTACTGACTGAGAAGGCTGGAGATGCACAAGAAGCTGGGAGGGGGCACAGCCAGGACAGATGACCCAAACTGGCCAAAGGTCTATTCCATACCATATGATGTCATGCTCAGTATACAAACTAGGGTAAAGCTGGCCAGGGGGCTGCTGCTCATGAACTGGCTGCGCATTGATCGGTGGGTGGTGAGCAACTGCATTGTGCACCACTTATTTTGTATATTCTATTATTATTATTATTATTATTATTATTACCACTACTACTACTACTTTATCTTCCTTTTCTGTCCTATTAAGCTGTCTTTATCTCAACCCACAAATCTTACTTTTTTATTTTCCTGATTCTCTTCCCCATCCCCCCAGGGGCAAGGAGTGATTGAGCGGCTGTGTGGTGTTTAGCTGCCTGCTGGGTTGAACAACGACAGTCCTTTTGGCACCCAAGGTGGGGCTCAACAGACTGAGATAATGACAAATCTGACCAGAGCACATTAGAACAAATTTTTTATAAACATTCATTATATTTGTTTGATAGTCGCTGGTCACAATGTTGATTAATTTACTGTCCAAGTTGTTGTGTTTGTTCTCAGAGTTATGTTATGTAACAGCTTACTTGCTGTATATGTTCCCTATTGTGTTGTTTATCATCTCTGGGAGATAGGTCAAGGTTATCATTTTGCTGTACTGTGTAGCTCTGGTTTATGATATGATAAAATGGCTGGCCACAAGACTAATCTGGTATTCGTACTCAGCATTGCTGTCATCTCTGCACTTGGGAACCATCTCTTGGAAACTATTAATAATTACCCTTTTTACTTTTTCTTGTCAGAAAGCCAGTTTATGGGAAAGACAAGGGGGAACACGTTCCCCGGCTCCTTCACCTTCCCCTTCTCCTCCAGGCTAGTTACAATAGCTCTTGAGAATTTTGAATATCCTTGGGATGTTCAAACTAACATATTCCTATTGCTTCGTCTCCTGAGTGTGTTTCAGGCCTTGTTTAAGGTTAAACAACTACTTAAGAATACCACCCAGAGATCTGCCCTGAGGCTGGATAGTTACGAGTGGCAGGGTGTGTGGGATAGTATGGGCAAGTACCTAGGACACTGGCCACCTCTACTGTTTTTGAACTTCACCTCTGAACAAGTGTAGAATCCTGAAAAACTAGTGAAGTATTTGGAAAAAGTATGCTGTCACCCTGGCAATTCTAGGAAGACACAACTCACTGCAATGTGCTGGGGCCTGGCCCATGCCTCCTGAGCCATTCAACACTATTCAGTACCCTCAAGGGGAAGAGAAGGTCTTTGGACCTGATGACAAAGCGACAGGCACTGTGGCTACTCCAACCCCCACAACAGGCACTGCAGCTGAACCAGAGAACCAACTCGTGCCAGTATCAGTCGCCCCTATACACAAGAAGAAATGTTGGAAGAGAAAGTCAGCTGGTTTAGTAAGGGAATGAACTCTTCCCCTGCTAAGGGAAGAAGTGGATGAGGCATACTACTCCGAAGTAGGGCCATCACGAGAACAGGAGAAGGACAAATGGTAGATGAATTGGCTAGCCAACTCTAGCAATATGAAGAAAATATTTCTTCCTCCCTCATCTCAGCTGTGGACAAACTGTCCCGGGACATCCAGCAACTCAGAGAGGATAGGTCCTACTCTCCACCTGTATGGAGCAGTATCTCAGCTATTAGGAGTAAGCATTCCTCTGCTCAAGAGGGAAGATATAGTGGATACACACCACGGGGAACCCTGTGGTTTTACCTGCGTGACCACGGAGAGGACCTGGGGAAGTGGGGTGGAAAATCTACCTCAACCCTAGAGGCATGGGTACGTGAGTTGCAAGGAAAAACAATCACACAAGGGGGTTCTTCCAGGAAATTTGCTGCTCCAGTCTCCAGTGGGCAGTTCCCCAGATAGAGTAGAAGGGCTGGTCTTACTCCTGATCTTAATAAGGGGACTTCTGATTTGTATTTACAAGAAGTAAGTAGCAAATACTATGACCAGCACTAGAGGGGCTCTGCCTCTAGCCAGGTGGAGGAAAGGGACAACCGGTTTTACTGGGCTGTATGGATTTGGTGGCCTGGCACATCAGACCCACAGGAGTATAAGGCTCTAGTGGACACTGGTGCACAGTGTACCCTAATGCCATCAAGCTATAATGGGGCAGAACCTATCTGTATTTCTGGAGTGACAGGGGGATCCCAATAGCTAACTGTATTGGAGGCCAAAGTGAGCCTAAGTGGGAATGAGTGGCAAAAGCACCCCATTGGGACTGGCCCAGAGGCTCCGTGCATCCTTGTCACAGACTACCTCAGGAGAGGGTATTTCAAGGACCCAGAAGGGTACCGTCGGGCTTCTGGTATAGCTGCCTTGGAGACGGAGGAAATTAAACAGCTGTCTACCTTTCCTGGTCTCTCAGAGGACCCTTCTGTTGTGGCATTGCTGAAGGCCAAAGAACAACAGGTGCCAATTGCTACCACAACAGTGGCAGCAATACTGCACCAACTGAGACTCCCTGGTTCCCACCCATGAGCTCATTTGTCAACTGGAGAGTCAAGGAGTGACCAGCAAAAGTTGCTCACCCTTTAACAGTCCCATGTGGCCAGTGCAAAAGTCTAATGGAGAGTGGAGACTAACAGTGGACTATCATGGCCTGAATGAAGTCATGCCACCGCTGAGTGCTGCTGTGCCAGAAAGCCTAGAACTTCAATACAAACTGGAGTCAAAGGCAGCCAAATGGTACGCCACAGTTGATATTGCTAGTACGTTCTTCTCAATCCCTTTGGCAGTAGACTGCAGACCACAGTTTGCGTTCACTTGGAGGGGCATTCAGTACACCTGGAATCGACTGTCCCAGGGGTGGAAACACAGCCCTACCATTTGCCATGGACTGATCCAGATGGCACTGGAACAGGGTGAAGCTCAGGAACATCTGCAATACATTGATGACATCATCGTGTGGGGCAATACAGCAGAAGAGGTTTTTGATAAAGGGAAGAAAATAGTCCAAATCCTCCTGAAAGCCGGTTTTGCCATAAACCAAAGTAAGGTCAAGGGACCTGCACAGGAGATCCAGTTTTTAGGAATAAAATGGCAAGGTGGACGTCGTCAGATCCCAATGGATGTGATTAACAAAATAACAGCCATGTCTCCACCAACTAGCAAAACAGAAACACAAGCTTTCTTAGGCATTGTGGGTTTTTGGAGAATGCATATTCCAAATTAACAGTCCGATCATAAGTCCTCTCTATCAAGTGACGGGGACAAACAACGATTTGATTCCCTGAGCAAGGACAAACCTTTGAACAAATTAAACAGGAGATAGTTCATGCAGTAGCCCTTGGGCCACTCCAGGCAGGACAAGAGGTAAAAAATGTGCCTACACCGCAGCCAGGGAAAATGGCCCTACCTGGAACCTCTGGCAGAAAGCACCAGGGGAGACTCAAGGTCGACCCCTTGGGTTTTGGAGTTGGGGATACAAAGGATCTGAGGCCCGCTATACACCAACTGAAAAAGAGATATTGGCAGCATATGAAGGGGTTGGAGCTGCCTTGGAAGTGGCTGGTACTGAAGCACAGCTCCTCCTGGCACCCCGACTGCTGGTGCTGGGCTGGATGTTCAAAGGGAGGGTCCCCTCTACACATCATGCAACTGATGCTATGTGGAGTAAGTGAGTCACACTGATCACACAGCAAGCTCAGATAGGAAACCCCAGTCACCCAGGAATCTTGGAAGTGTGCATGGACTGGCCAGAAGGCAAAGATTTCGGAATATCGCCAAAGGAGGAGGTGACGTGTGCTGAAGAGACCCCATTGTATAATAAACTGCAAGAGAATGAGAAGCAATATGCCCTGTTCACTGATGGGTCCTGTGGGGACCCCCACTTTCCTGTGGGAAAGCATTGGAGGTTGAAGGCTGCTCTGTGGAGTCCTATATGACAAGTCTCAGAAACTGCTGGAGGAGAAGGTGAATTGAGACGGTTTGCAGAGATGAAAGCCATCCAGCTGGCTTTAGATATTGCTGAACAAGAAAAGTGGCCAGTACTTTATCTGTATACTGATTCATGGATTGTGGCAAATGCCCTCTGGGGGTGGCTGCAGCAATGGAAGCAGAGTAATTGGCAAGGCAGAGGCAAACCCATCTGGGTTGCTGCACTGTGGCAAGATATTGCTGCCCAGGTAGAGAACCTGGTTGTAAAGGTACATCACGTAGATGCCCACGTACCAAAGAGTCGGGCCACTGAAGAACATCACAACAACCAGTAGGTGGATCAGGCTGCTAAGATTGAAGTGGCTCAGGTGGATCTGGACTGGCAACATAAGGGTGAATTATTTATAGCTTGGTGGGGCCATGACACCCAGGCCATCAAGGAAGAGATGCAACATATAGATGGGCTCATGATCGAGGGGTGGACTTGACCATGGACACTACTGCACAGGTTATCCATGAATGTGAGACATGTGCTGCAATCAAACGGGCCAAGCAGTTAAAGCCTCTCTGGTATGGAGGACTATGGCTGAAATATAAATATGGGGAGGCCTGGCAGACTGATTCTATCACACTCCCACAAACCCGCCAAGGCAAGTGCTACATGCTTACAATGGTGGAAGCAACCACTGGAGGGCTGGAAACATATCCCGTGCGCCACGCCACTTGCCCAGAACACTATCCTGGGCCTTGAAAAGCAAGTCTTATGGTGACATGGCACCCCAGAAAGAACTGAGTTGGACAACGGGACTCATTTTCAAAACAGCCTCATAGACACCTGGGCCAAAGAGCATGGCATTGAGTGGGTATATCACATCCCCTGTGATGCACCACCAGCCTCTGGGAAAATCAAACAATGCAATGGACTGTTAAAGACTACCCTGAAAGCAACGGGTGGTGGGATATTTAAACATTGGGATACACATTTAGCAAAGGGCACCTGGTTAGTCAACACTAGGGGATCTGTCAACTGAGCTGACCCTGCCCAATCAAAACTTTTATGTACCGTAAAAGCGATAAAGTCCCTGTAGTGCACATAAAAATATGCTGGGGAAGACAGTCTGGGTTACTCCTGCCTCAGGCAAAGGAAAACCCATTCATGGGATTGCTTTTGCTCAAGGACCTGGGTGCAATTGGTGGGTAATGCGGAAGGATGGGAAGTCTGATGTGTACCTCAAGGGGATTTGATTTTGGGTGAGAATAGCCAATGAACTGAATGGTATGATGTTAATCGCTATATAATACTGTATGTCATCACTTCTATGGTTGCTATATGCCATATCAATGGTATTACGGTAAGAATCACCCGGATTAATGAAGAATGAACTTTCATGAAACCAAACAAAGTGCAGTGGTGATGGAACCAGAACTGGCTTCAGCATGCAACAATCCAACACCACACACCATCTCTCCTGCCCTGAAAGACTGTTATGACAGACGGAGCCCAAAGTCACGGACTAAATGAACTCAACAGACATTTTAGAGGGATGGGCCATAGACTAAGGGAACAGTATCTGTGTGTATATATCTAAAGACAGGGAAAGTAGTGGTGATTAATTGGAATGTAATGGAAAGAGTAGAACCTGGGCATGATGTAGCTGATATAGAATAAGCAAAGAATAACAGAATCGTATAGGTTGGAAAAGACCTTTAAAATCATCGAGTCCAACCATAAACCTAACACTACCAAGACCACCACTACACCATATCCATAAGCACCTCATCCAAACGTCTCTTAAATACCTCCTGGGATGGCGACTCAACCACTTCACTGGGCAGCCTGTTCCAATGCTTGATAACCCCTTCAGTGAAGCAAAATTTCCTAACATCCAGTCTAAACCCCCCCTGGTGCAACTTGAGGCCATTTCCTCTCATGCTATCACTTCTTACCTGGGAAAAGAGACCAACACCAACACCCACCTTGTTACAAACTCCTGTAGTTGTAGAGAGCAATAAGGTCTCCCCTCAGCCTCTTTTTCTCCAAACTAAACCATCCCAGTTCCCTCAGCCACCCCTCGTAAGACTTGTGCTCTAGACCCTTCACCTGCTTCATTGCCCTTCTCTGGACACGCTCCAGCACCTCAGTATCTTTCTTGCAATGAGGGGCCCGAAACTGAACACAGTGTTTGAGCTGTGGCCTCATCAGTGCCAAGTACAGGGGGACAATCAGTTCCTTAGTCCTGCTGGCCACACTATTTCTGATACAAGCCAGGATGCCATTGGCTTTCTTGGCCACCTGGGCACACTGCTGGCTCATATTCAGCCGGCTGTCAACCAACACCCCCAGGTCCTTCTCTGCCAGGCAGCTTTCCAGCCACTCTTCCCCAAGCCTGTAGCATTGCATGGGGTTGTTGTGACCCAAGTGCAGGACCTTGCACTTAGCCTTGTTGAACCTCATACAATTGCCCCCAGCCCACTGATCCAGTCTCTCCGGACCCCTCTGTAGAGCCTTCCTACCCTCAAGCAGATCAACACTCCTGCCCAACTTGGTGTCATCTGCAAACTTACTGCAAACTCAATCCCTTCGTCCAGATCATTGATAAAGATATTAAACAGAACCGGCCCCAGCACAGAGCCCTGGGGAACACCGCTTGTGACCAGCCACCAACGGGAGTAAACTCCATTCACCACCACTCTTTGGGCCCGGCCATCCAGCCAGTTCTTTACCCAGTGAAGAGTACACCCATCCAAGCCATGAGCAGCCAGTTTCTCCAGGAGAATGCTGTGGGAAACCGTGTCAAAGGCTTTACTGAAGTCTAGGTAGACAACATCCACAGCCTTTCCCTCATCCACTAGGTGGGTCACCTTGTCGTAGAAGGAGATCAGGTTGGTCAAGCAGGGCCTGCCTTTCCTGAACCCATGCTGGATGGGCTTGATCCCTTGGTTCCTCTGCGTGCCGTGTGATGGCACTCAAGATGAGAAGGAGCTGCTCCATCAGCTTCCCTGATACTGAGTTCAGACTGACAGGCCTGTAGTTCCCCGGATCCTCATTCCGGCCCTTCATGTAGATGAGTGTCAGATTCGCTAATCTCCAGTCAACTGGGACCTCCCCAGTTAGCCAGGACTCCTGGAAAATCATGGAAAGGGGCTTGGTGAGCACATCTGCCAGTTCCTTCAGTACTTGGGTGGATCTCATCAGGCCCCATAGACTTGTGAGTGTCTAAGTGGTGCAGCAGGTCACTAACCATTTCCCCCTGCATTATGGGGGCTCCATTCTGGTCCCCGTCCCTGTCTTCCAACTCCGGGGGCTGGGTACCCAGAGAACAATTGGCCCTGCTATTAAAGACTGAGGCAAAGAAAGCATTAAGTACCTCAGCCTTTTCCTCATCCTTGCTCACTGTGTTCCCTCGCCCGTCTACTAGGGGCTGGAGATTCTCCTTAGCTCTCCTTTTGCTGCTAATGTATTTGAAGAAGTATTTTTTGTTGTCTTTTACAGCAGTAGCCAGATTGAGGTCTAGCTCGGCTTTGGCCCTTCTAATTGTCTCCCTGCACAAACTCGCTACACCTTTGTAGTCCTCTTGACTTGTCTGCCTCTTCTTCCAAAGGTTGTAGACTCTCCTCTTTTTCCTGAGTTCTAGCCAGAGCTCTCTGTTCAGCCAGGCCGGTCTTCTCCCCCACCGGCTTGTCTTTTGGCACCTGGGGACAGCCTGTTCTTGTGCCTTTAGGAATGCCTCCAGCCTTCCTGGACTCCTTTGCCCTTTAGGGCTGCCTCCCAGGGGACTCTGTCGACCAGTCTCCTAAACAGGCCAAAGTCTGCCCTCCGGAAGTCTAAGGTGGCACTTCTGGTGACCCCCCTCATCATTTCTCCAAGAACCGATAAATCTATCATTACATGATCACTCTGCCCAAGACAGCCTCCAACCATCACATGGCTCACAAGTCCTTCTCTGTTCATGAACAAGAGGTCCAGCGGGGCACCTTCCCCAGTTGGCTCACTCACCAGCTGTGTCAAGAAGTTATCTACCTGCCACACACTCCAGGAACCTCCTAGACTTTTTCCTCTCTGCTGTATTGTATTTCCAGCAGACATCCGGTAGGTTGAAGTCCCCCACAAGAACAAGGGCTACCGATCGTGAGGCTTCTCCCAGCTGCTTATAGAATAGTTCGTCAGTCTCCTCATCCTGGTCGGGTGGTCTGTAACAGACTCCCACCACAATATCTGCCTTGTTGGCCTTCCCCCTGATTCTTACCCATAGACACTCCACCCTATCATCACCATCATTAAGCTCTAAACTATCCAAACACTCCCTAACATACAGGGCTACCGCACCGCCTCTCCTGCCTTGCCTATCCCTCCTGAAGAGTTTATAGCCATCCCTTGCAGCACTCCAGTTGTGCGAATCATCCCACCATGTTTCCATGTAATGGGTGGATACTGCCTGGTTTCGGCCAGAATAGAATTAATTTTCTTCCTAGTAGCTGGTTCTGTGTTTTGGATTTAGGATGAGAATAATGTTGATAACACACTGATGTTTTAGTTGTTCCTCAGTAGTGCTTACACTAGTCAAGTACTTTTCAGCTTCCCATGCTCTGCCAGGTGCACAAGAAGCTGGGAGAGGGCACAGCCAGGACAGCTGACCCACACTGGCCAAAGGGCTATTCCATACCATATGATGTCATGCTCAGTATAGAAATTGGGGGGAGCTGGCGGGGGGGCAGCGATCGCTGCTCGGGAAGTGGCTGGGCATTGGTCAGCAGGCGGTGAGCAACTGCATTGTGCATCACTTATTTTGTATATTCTATTATTATTATTATTATTATTATTATTATTATTATTATTATTATTATTATCCCTTCCTTTTCTTTCCTATTAAACTGTTTTTATCTCAGCCCATGAATCTTTTTCTTTTTCCTGATTTTCTCCCCCATCTCACTGGTGATGGGGAGTGAACGAACAGCTGCATGGTGTTTAGCTGCCTGCTGGGTTAAAGCATGACACTAGGCAAAAAAGGTTTGTGGTTTTTCTTTCTATATCTAATCAGTGTTCCAGCTAAGCAGTTGTTCCACAGTCTGTGGAGCAGGAGAAATTATAACATTGACAAGGACTTGTGCATGAAATCACATTCAGAGTTTCTGATTAAACCAGCACCTTTTAAGGTTGGAGTACCAATCATTAATGTCATTATGCTTTTTGTTCCTTAATTACATTCTAGTACAGAAGACTCATGGCAAAAAACTGAATCAACTCAGAAAAACCCACAGTGAAACTTGACTGTGTCCAGGTTCACAGTTGCACCTCTGTTAACCTACCTGCTGTGTGGGCTGGACACATGCAACGCACATCAGAATGTAAAAAAACAAATCTCCTTCGGATTTGGTTATGCTTTCATTTGTTATGAGTTTTCAGGAAATTATGAGTTAGTTTTTAATTAACCCTACTAGAAGCAGCTATGATTTCTAATGCTGAATTATGCTTTCTAGCTTCTAAGTCAACAGATGTTGACCTTGTAATAGCAAAATTTCCCTCAGTGATATATAACCTAATCAGCATTACACCTTTCACTTGCATGAAAAGAGCACTATCTAATTAGAGAATATGCTTTTCGAAAATGAAGGCTGAAGGTTAAGATTTCATTTAGGATGCATTAGCTTAAATATGCCTTTGGGCTATTCCGATTAGCTAGGCTTTTCATGAATTCTCTTAAAAAGATGTGGAAAGGACACTCTTAAAACTAAAAGAAATTGATTCAATGGTATGCATGAATTCATATTCAATCTCAGCAGACAACTTGCTGTCTTTGAAACAGAATGCCTTTAAAAGGAAACTTATTTCAGCTTTTTTAATGGACAATTTTCTATATGCAGTACTCAGAAAGCTACAGAAAAAAACCAAACAATATTTTCTAACTGCATCTCAATTCCTTCTGTCTCAAAGCAACTGGATAAGTTGTGGTAGAGGCATAGTATTGTGGAAATGAAAAAAAAAAAGAATGAGAAGAAAAAAAAAAAGAATGACATGCTGTCCTTTGTTTTCTTCAACAAAATGAGGATATTTTGAGATTTATAATACCGGTTAAAAGCTGATGTAAACCAGAGAACTATCCAGTGCAGAAAATGAGGTTAGCCTTATTCCATTTGGTAATAACTGCAGAGAAGAAGAGAGCTTTTTAAAATTTTTTGTAGGGTTCCTCTGTATGATTTTTGCCTCTTTAGGTAAGAGCTTTCCTTTAGTCTAGCTGCTATCACAGCATGTTTCTCGAATGTCAGCATAATGATTCAATCTCTTTACAAATGGGTTGTGTCTCAAGGGGTTGAGTTATTACTATGACTAAAAGAATATGACTACTTCCCTCATAAATTCATAGCAAACTCTATTTTGGAGTCATTAAACAACTATGATCAGTTTACCACTGAACTTTAGTTTATGTTTGGGAAGAACAGGAGGTCATCTTAACTGAGATGAATATACATCTGAAACAGATTCATACAAGCCTCTTTGCACAATTTGTGACATTATTCTTGTTTGCTTGAGAACTCAGACAAGAAGGCTCCCAGCAAGTGGTTAGAAATTTATTCCATGTCATAAGTGTAATATATCTATAGAACAGTGACATTTATGAACACAAAAGAAACATGGTTTGGTTTGGTTTGAAACTGGGGTATAATTTTAAATTAATACTGTGATTCTTTCACCTACATAGCTAACATTAAGTTCTCTGAGGACAATTTTCAAAAGGTACTTCATATATATCTGGAAGCTTGCATGCCTCATTGGATAAAAAGAAACTGAACTTTTGGCACTTATTATTTAAATGATCTGCCAGCTCAGGACTTCTGAGGTGAATAAATACGTCTATATGGTATAATGTACTGCTGTGCAGGATATTTCAGGTAACTGAAAAAGTCAGCTGTGTGTATGCATGTATGTATTTAATGTTTGTACATTAATCACACTATGTTTATAAAATAGTTTGAAATGATTGCATAAAATTGGCATTGCAAGGTTCCAGGCAGGTTTTACTGACAACATTCTAGATTAAGTTTGCCCAGAAGTGCAAACCTGAATTTTTAATGGGACTATTACCACTATCACAATTTTATCTGCAGATAAAATTCAGCCTCAAACTTGTAATGTTCATTGCATTCACTTGAGTTGCATAAATGTAAATGAAAACAGAATCAGGTATGGAACTCATCTAGGACAATATTCTGTTTTGGTTATAGAAGCATACCTGCAGAAGAGGTATAGGTTCTACAGTGATGAGAAGCATTGATTGATAAAAAAAAATCCCACAAAAAAACCAGCTATGAATACTGGTAGAAAACAGCCAAGCATGTATGATGAAGACAGGTCTCTTTAGGGAACATCCAGAACTGAATTTACAAAAAAAATCCCAACCTTTATCAATTAAATTTATTTCTCTTTCAGAGAAGGAAAATGTTATCTGCATACAGATCTGACACAGACAAAGAAGTATGTGCTATATACCTCTAAAAATATGGATGTATTCCAGGGTTCAATCATGGCATTTTTACGTGTAAGAAAATGGATTCTATGAGGCTATTCTGTGTCAACATTGTCAGAAAACCATCAATTAACATGCTTTGCTGAATTTCATACTTAAAGGATTTGTCTATCTCTGATGAGATTTGTCTAAAATTCTTTGTTGTTGAAACTGCCTTGCCCAAGAGGAATCACACCTGGCTTCACCTAACACATCAAAATACTCTTGAACAAGCTTTCAGAAAGTTCTGCACTAGAGAATGCTGAGATGTTCTCACAGTTCTAAGGAGTCTTCTAGGATAAGAAAAGTAGTTACTGACACAACTAGTTGTCACTTAATCAATAATACTCAATGGTAAAAAAAAGCAAAACACCCCCCCCCCAAAAAACCCTCAACAAACTAACTAACAAACTCAAACCAGAAAAAAAATTTTCTCCTCCAGATTTTGAATATCTTCTCATTTCATATTTTTTCAGAGATCAAGTAAAATCAGTGCCAGGAATATGAGATCCAAAATAGCATTTTACTATTTCATATAACAATTTACATTGAAAGACATTGTATGATTTAAAAATTAATTCTAGAAAGTAAACAAATAAATGACCAAATTAGTGTTACATACTGTCTTTAACAGGATGATAATACAGTGCTAAGATGAAGAAGTCACTGTGTTCCACAGGTCTTCATTAAGCTTAAACTTGTTTAATTCCATTGAGTTATAGGACTGAACTTCTAGCTCAAGGATTTTTAGGATTGGCAGCACATAGAAGATTTACTGAACTATTCTTCTTGATAACATTGTACAGATCAGAGTTAAGTTCTGCAATGGATTAGTTCATTTTTATACTACTGTATTAATATATCTTTAGCAAAATCAGGGTGGATGAGACATCAAAAAGCACTACATTGCCTGCATGGACTGTCAGTAGAGGATGACCCTAATACTGATCTGGAAGAATATACTCTGCTCTTTCAGCTAGCTAAATCCACTTACTAGAGGACTGAGATACAAATGTATTAAGCAGAAAAAGGCTATACAGTGGAGCACCTATCAACAACGCGTTAATTTGATCAGTGAGGTATCTGACTGAGTATTTGGTTAATATTAAGCATGTGTCCATTTAGAATCTACTTGGTAGCGATAGATGTTTTCTAAATTACAGGGTTTCATATACTGAAGAAAAGGGCAAATAGAGTATATAAGACAAATTTGCTGGATGACAGCTGCATTTTATGTGTTTTACAAGAAGGAGGACAAATTTTAGTTAATACTACTGCTGTGAAAATATTTCAGAATTATAAAGTACCTTTTCGCAAATGTACATATTTGAGGCAATTTCTCATGTCAAAATTGCATATCAAAAAAAGTTTTTAAGTGGGAAATGGAAGCTGTTCTTGACAACATAGCACAAGTTGAAAATGTAAAAGAATAAAACTATTCACAGTTAACATTAACAATTCTACCCAACCTTACCAGCCATAGTAGTAACAAAGCAACTTTGGAAAGAAAGAAGTCACAAGGTTGAAAAGCATGTAGAATGAAACAAACATTAATATTACTATGAAAATCTGGACAAAATAAAGTTGGCTCCCTGAACGACTTAATAGACTGCAGATAGCACTGTCACCAAGTCTGCCAAGGGCTTAGAAAGAATTGCTATAATGTCTCAGGTACACTGACTAAAAAAGAGAGATCATTGCCTATAATGCTAACTAATTTGCAAAGCAGTATAAGAGCACAGAGCTGAGGTAATAAGAAATGTTAGGTTTTCCCTTTTTCACAACAGTAGGGGAATATAGGATCCTTTCCCATTACTTCAAATCTGAATTATATTAACGTCATGAAGAATAAATTGCGTCCACTGAGGAATAAAACACTTAGTGGGTTATAGCAAGGTATCCTGTAGTGTTCTTAAATTAGCAGAAAATGCCAACTGATTGTGCAAACTGGGCAAGCTCCCCAGACAGAGGACAGTAGTTGACTTTCAACACTTTTGAGAAGGGAAAGACTTATAGCCCTATGTATCCCAAGGTGGATCATATTTGGTCATCTACGAATGAATCATCTGTGTCTCAATCATTACATTCAAACTATAAGAAAAGAACAAATGTTCAGATTAGACAGAAATAACGAAAATTTAGCTGTCAGACTCTACAAATAACCACTGAGTATGTACAAATTTATTTTTCAGAACTTTAAAAATATTTCTGAAAGATTTCACCAAACAATGAGTAATATTCAGAAACCAGCATGATCCTTCTGTCAAATTCCAAGTCCCCAATTCCAAGTAATAGGTTGTTAGACAAAGCAAAGTGAGAAACTTGTCCAAAGGTCAAAATTTATCTCTTAAAAATGTAATTTCTTGTGAATTTTTTTTTCAGATTATGCTGATTGAAAATCATAGTAGTATAAATATGAAAGAGAAAGGCCTAAAGTTTTGCAAAATGCAAAATAACTTTCTGGTTTTGAAAACATATCAAAAAGCACAAAACTGGCTGACACAGTGTTTTCAGAATAAATTGTAAATCCAGTGCAACTGCCACTTTTTCAAAACTTCTCAGTTTTCTTGCCAGATATATTTTTTTCTCACCTGCATCTTGGGCCATTAAATAATGCTACATAAATTGGTATTTTTCACCTGGGGAAAGTGAAAAAAAACCCCACAAAATATTTTATTGATCTTATTTTTAATTTCCATTTTGGAACATGACATGACTTGCTACTGTGGGTTTATCACAGCAAAAAATAATCATCTGACAGATCTATCATATTTTGAAATTAGTATCAATTACTCTCAGTACAATTCTCACATGGAGGCTCTTGGGAGGCTCATCTAGACACACCTTTCACAACCTTTGGACAAAATATTTGCACTGTTAATTCTTAGTGATGTCTGTGAGCCTCTGTACTCAGCACAGTTTGGGGCTTTGGATGTTTATTCTGTTAAATATCAGAGTGAAAAGAACATCAGAGAGAAATATTTTTGTCTGTTGAGCATTTTCAACCTCTCACACATACACATCTTCGGAGACCATTTCTTGTAGCAATTAAAGGCCAAATTCAGACCATTTCCTTTGTTACCCAGATAAATGAACACTAAAAGACAAACTAGCCATGTAACCAAGGCAGCTGAGGGAAGGGAAGGGAAGGGAAGGGAAGGGAAGGGAAGGGAAGGGAAGGGAAGGGAAGGGAAGGGAAGGGAAGGGAAGGGAAGGGAAGGGAAGGGAAGGGAAGGGAAGGGAAGGGAAGGGAAGGGAAGGGAAGGGAAGGGAGAAAAGAGAAGAGGAGAAGAGAAGAGAAGAGAAGAGAAGAGAAGAGAAGAGAAGAGAAGAGAAGAGAAGAGAAGAGAAGAGAAGAGAAGAGAAGAGAAGAGAAGAGAAGAGAAGAGAAGAGAAGAGAAGAGAAGAGAAGAGAAGAGAAGAGAAGAGGAAAAACAACCCTTGCATTACCATTCATGGATACTGCACTCTTATTAGTGCTCTAGACAGTAATTTTCCACCAGAAATATGACCTTCTATGCTTTGGAAAAGTACTGAAATTCAACTACTTATTTGAAGGCGACAATCTCGGTTTGATGCACAGTAATATATCCTTCCAATCACAGAATTCATCAGACATCCTTTTTTTTTTTGGTGAATAAGGTCATTTTCAGATAGGAGCATCTTTGAAAGGACTGCTTGGTACCTAATGAATTTCATTATGAAGATGAAATGCCAGATGTCTTTAGCTGCAGATGCAGCTTAGATTACTGCTGTGTGCACAGCCACTTAAGTAACATCGGTACAATGCTGCCAACATAAAAAGCTACAGTACAGTAATTTGCATACCTTATCTGGTGTCAGGGTAAGGTTGGAGCTAACTTTGGAAGAGTCTAGTACACCTTCAGAGGTCAGTACCTTGCCATAGCTTAAACAAATGGGGAGACAGATGGCTCCTGTGAATGGCCTTAAAGAACACCATTCAACATTATGGTGTATTGTTATGATTCTCTGCCCTTCTTGCAAAGATCAGACTGTCTCTCAGAATAACAAATATACAACTGAAGGTGTTTGGAAAGCCATTTTCCCATCTAGGAAGAATTCACAATTCTAAGAATTCTACGTAATTCTATGAATTTTTATGAATAAAACTGGAAAGTAATGCACATCTTTGTTTTTCTCCAGTTTACCTTCATCAATTTTGGGGGGATTCCTTTACTTTAATGTTAAAATCACCAATTATTTTTTTTTGTAAATCAATCTATTCTTGGCTTCTGGAATGTTTTTTTTTGTTAAAGTTAAATTAATTCTAACATAATTAAAATATATGTGCAAGATAATATTGCAATCTCAAATATATCAGTCAGATAACTGTATGTTAAAGTGCTACGAAAAAAAGGACAAATCTGTTAGACATAAAATTTTATCATGTAAAGATTGAATGAAGCTGTAAGGTAGACTCTCATATATTTTATATATAAATCCTGAAAACAAATTAATTTATTCCAGACATTTCTATTTAACATAGAAAAGATATCTTTCAGATAAATTAATTGTTTGAATGCTTTCTATGTCCAAAATCATAAGCTAAGGCCATTGGTCTCTTTAGTATTTCATAGACAACTCTAGTTTGAAGAGCTAGGATATTGGACTTTATTAAATGAGTGACTGCAACATAATATACATTTAATATCTGTATCACTCACCATTGCAGTCATAAAAATCTATAAAGATTAGGTTCCTGTTACTGTGGAGGCGAAGTGCTTTCAGCAGTAACCACTTAGATTATGTGCACTTAAAGTTCCATCTTTATTCTGAATTGAAACAAATGTTTCAGTATAAAGTGTACTAACACTGCACTATTTTAGTTGAAGTATCGTGGTCTCACGTATTATTTAAGAATTGAAAATAAATGTATTTTTTAATATAAATAAAATTAAGTACCAGTAAATCCAACAGTATTTTACAAAACATTTATGTTCTTACTTGGTGTATTTTCAGAACTCATTTTCCTGATGTTCATGGTTCTTGGTGATCCTTAAAATGACCCTTTATTATACTGAAATAACTCATAGAGTAACATAACAGCAGCATATTTTTAATTTTATTTAATCACAACATAATGAAATGGCTTTGAATCTTTTAGTTTCACCTTTTAGTAGGAAAACTCCTTGTCCTTTAACAGAAATAGTCATGTTTTATATAGGTGAATTGAATCCAAAAGTTGTCATTATTTTCTAACTAAGATTACAATAAAATTCAAAACAGGAAGAAGACTATCTTCAATATAGTAATTTACATATAGGGCCAGATAGTAACAGTAGATCAAGAGGTTTCAGGACAGAAGAGTGCTGTAAACTTTCTCTTAACTTACTGAACCACAAGATTGATGTGAAATGGTCTACTTGTCAAGTGGAAGATGAAGCGGCTTGAGATCTGTTCTGTCTGACACCACCTGCCAACTGCCTCAAGGTTTGTTACAGTGAACAGGAATTGTAAGAGTACAACAAACCACAGACAAAGGCTCTTCCCCTGAGCATTTGTATTCCCAAGTATTACGATGGATATTTACTAGAGTCCTAATACAGGGTGGCAATATGCCATTTGACAATCTCCTATACTGAAGAGAAAACATCTCAAAGCAGCAGCATGTGGACTGCAGCTTGTATACCCAGCTCCTGTGGAATAACACAAAGGGTGCTGCCCAGCATTAGGTCTATATGCCTGTGATTCCCTTTAATGTTATTCTCAGGTATGGCAAAGAGAACTCTAAGCACTTGCTTTTGAACATTTTCTGCAATCTTGCAGCTATCTGCATATTTACAATATGTGGACAATTCAAATTCCCAGAATGTTCAGAAATCACTTGCTGTAGCAGCCCCAGCAACTGTCCTTTAATAATTAAAATCTCCACTGAAAGAAACCAAATTATGAAAGATATTTTACTAGAAGTTTAATTCCTATCTGCCAAATTTCACAGACATAGACCTAGCAAAATGTGCCTTAGACCAGTCAACATCAGAGCAACAAATTCAAAACTTGAGAAGAATGAAGCTATTAAAATTCTTAGATTCTAAAAAAGTACCTTCTAGAGTGCAACACAATGCACTAAATACTCTCATGGTAACTGGGGGAGAAGATAAAAAAAACAACATGAGCTAGAATTAATTCAAGCAGGCAGTGGATAAAAGACACAGTTATGAAAGAAAAAATTTCACACTTTTTCTGAAGTTCTGATTTCTTGGATTTATTTCTCAAGGAAGACCAAAGACAAGCCATAGAAGTAAAATTCACAATCCCCAGGGACAGGACTCACAAATATACTGACTTTATGGGACACTAGAATTACTTTCTACCCCCTCCTAACAAAAGCTTCAATGGTCCAGAAGTGGTAATTTCTGGGATCTGTCTTTGAAATACGGGACTCATGATGTTACTGAGTCTTCTTTATCTAACTCTACTTCCTTCTCCTCAACCAGTACTTATTTCAGATGCAGCTAACAGTTGCCAAAATCAATTGGGGAGGGTAGGGGAGGCAAAAAAATGGCTAGATAGCAGAGCATTATATCAACAGAAGGCATAAATATCACAATGTCTTGAGGATGCACTAGTGGAGATATTTTAGAAGCAATGTGAAGTGCAAAGCAGGAGTTGGCAAACCTCAGTTGTGAAACTGAAGAACAGGGGGGGTCTTAACACAGTATTGATGTTGAAAACCTCAGCAAATGTCTATTTACTGACACAGTTGACAGTAATGAAGGAGAGGAGTTTAAAAGCAAGGTAAGCTATTCAGTGTGTTGTGTGTTGAACCTATCACTAAAAAATTTTGAAGAAAATTCTGGACAGGAAGACATATAGAACTGGATCAGCAATGAGAAGACAAGATGGATTTGAGAGTCAGCAGGTAAAAGATATTAATTGAAACTGTGAGAGGAAGTGAGATCCTCAAAGGGTGCAATGAAGGTCCATAGAAAAACAGCTGGGGAATAAGAAATGGGCAACCTGAAGCTGAAACTGAAAGAGCTTTGCAGAAACTGAAAGAACAGTAACTGGAAAATTACAGTAAATATATTCAGAAAACCACAATAATTGCAGCAGCTAAGGAAGCAAGACATACACAGTATTGACAATTGAGGTCGACTGAGAATGACAGAGTACAGGAAGAAAAAATTAGGAGGGGGCAAATTAGGTTTACTCAGAAGAAGCCATCAGGGAATTCTTACTGACAGTTTCTTTGGGCAAGCAAAAGTCACAATATGTGTTGAAATTCTTGGTTAAAAATTTATTATGGCACATTCATAGGGAAAAAAGGAAAAAAAAGGAAAAAAAAAGAGGAAATACATTTCTTAGTTTCATATGTTTCTTCAATAGGCTGAATTAGGAGCAGAGCTAGGCAAGACAGTAAGACAGTACGCATTTCCCCCCCCACACCTTTGTTTTTAATAAACAGTGGGGGACGGATGTGGATATTATTAAAGAATTAGTCTTCATGGCAAAACAAGTTACGAGATATTTCAAGTACCTGCATAAAGACTTTCTCCATTGGTTACAGACTGAATTTTTAGGTTTCAACTCCCCTAATTTTTCTTCAAGGACTCTAAAGTGCTTCCTATCCATTAACTTTTCCAAACCTGTGAGATGACTTTCCGTAAGCTAAAGACAAATTGCAGATAAAACTGTTGCTTACTCTGGAGAAAATAATACATTTGAAATGAATTGTTACAACGGCATCTTAATAAATGAAATTATTTATTCTCAAAGAGGAAAACATTCTCCTCAAAGAAGTATACTGTACCCCAATAAATACAATTTTTGCTCTATGTTGGCCTGGTAGTGCAGGGTCTCAGGACCTGTCTGGGCTGGCCTTGGCCCTGCTCATTTTTGCTTGCCTTAACCAGCGTCTAGTGGCCAAGTGACCATTGTTGAACATGTTGGAGCTGCAGCTCTCTGAGTGCTGTATCTGGACAAGGTCTGAGGCTCTCAGGGAGTTCCAGTGTGACCAACAACAGCCTCTTACATCCATGGAGACTGGGGAAGGTGATCGTACACCTTCCAGGCTTTAGCTGGGAAGCAACAAGAAGGAAGCACGCTGTGACATTGGAATGTATAAAAACAGATCTGCCCTGTCAGCTTCGAACTCCTCTCAGTGAAGACTTTGAGAGACTTAACAGCTATCCAAAATAACACACCACCTCTCTGTTTTCAAGGAGCCTGAAGTCTCAACCTTAGGACCTGAGGTGAAATCAAAGGAGTATAATGGAGAAAAGGTGACAGGTACTAGCAAGTTTTCTCGAATAACAAGCTTCATTATACTATTTATGAGGCTTCACTGTATTAATCTGGACTGCAAAGTGCGAGCATTGCTGTAACTGGACTAATAAATACCTGTTTTATTTTGATTAGGCTGTTAAGAGCTTAATTGGGCTAGCAATTATTTCCTAGTTCTATATATAGAATACTCTTCTTTTTGGCCATTATGATAATCCCACTGTAACAAATTTATGTATTCTTTGTGTGCACTTGCACAAATTAGTGTGCACTTGGATTCAGAGGTAAAAGCTTTTTTTGACAGGTGAATAAAAATATAAACTTGTTGAGTTTATTACATTTTTGGTAGAGTAATTAATCATAATGTTAATGGAATTCGATATTGTTGTACATAAGGCAGCCACTGCTATCTCTGTTATCTCTGTTGAAAATGAAACAGTCATAACAAAATTATCTCAAGGGAAAGTATACTTTTAAACACAGTTTTTCTGCATTACTTGCATGAACATGGATTTTGTGATTTAAAGATTTCTAGAGAAGAAGGCTATAATTACAAAATATTACAGGTGATTAGCTTTTATAAAAAATCAGGGAGCAGCTTGTATGCTCTTTTCTACTAAGTAGAATAATTATCCACCAACGCATCATGGAAAAAAATAATCTGGGGAATATATTTGAAGAAATATTATGAGTGAGAATCCAATAGTCTAATTTTAATTTTAAGCACTAAAATTAAGACACGGGTTATCACAAATATCAGCATACCTGAAAAAAATTAACTATTGTTTTGTCGACAGAGAATGAAAGCCGAAGTCTTTCAGTGACATTATTTCATTAAAATAGACTTAACCCACTAAGTTTCAAAATATTTTTATCCTCTATTGCAGGACTAGTTCTTCATATGGAAGTCTCAGAATATTTGCTTTTGCTTTTAAACCACTACTTTAAAACTCTGCCAGCCTCATAAGTTCCTGGCACATGGAACAATATATTGCTTCAGTATTCATGACAAATCAGGTAAATACAAAAGACAAATAGTTCTTATTTGCCCAGTTTCTCCTCACAGTAGGCACAACATACCATCAAATAACTCAGCAATAACTGGAAAATTCTAAATAATAATAATAAAAAAAATAGAGCAACATCACACCTATTATGCCTTAAAGCCTGCAGGAACCGCATTGTTCAACAGCTGATTTCTTCCAAAGAGGTCTTTAGTGCCTTTCTGCAAGCCACCCTGGTCATAGAGCTGCACCAGGGTCTTGTACTTTAATTTATCACTTCACCCTTCACATCTTATCACATGGAAAATGCTTGAAATAAAGCCAAGTCTTCTGAAGAAATTATTTTTAAATTATAGTTTATAAAAAATTATCTGATTAAAAATAAAAGTAAAGCTAAAGTCTAAATAAATAGTAAGTATAAGCCTCCCCAGATCTAGACAAACCTGTCTCACTAAAACACTTGTATTGTCCCTATACAGGGCTACCTACTTCAGTGTGGTCATAGCGTGACACTTCAGTGTGCTCCTCTCCAGCCAGGGACAAGGGAAGAGTGAGGTGGACTATGGCGTAGTCAAGAGACGTTCACTGTGTTGAAACAGGTTAATTGCACTTCCAGGCTTTTGGTTGGTTACTTTAACCAATATTGAACTTCAAGGAATTCTGTTTCCTTTGTATCAATTTAAAATAGGAACATAGGACTGCTGGGGAAATTCCTGGACAAATTAATTTGATCACTTTCTATAGATGCAACTGTTGTGTAACTCTTTTCTTAACAAACTCTAATTTGTTAATTATTCTGTCTGAAGGCTGATATTGAATGTTTTTCCTCTAGTGGTCATAAACTTGTTTCCTGGCTGAATGTGTTCATGGCCAATGCACATACATTTGTACTTGGGCAGATGCTGCCCTTTCACTCCTTGTATGGTATTGCCTTCCCAGCTGTATTTCTAGACAGCAGTAATTTCATTTCTCTGACTTTGTTTTGTAAGAATAAATTATTTATTTAAAAATAAATAAATAAATAAATTAAAATATTATAAAGATAAATTCCTTAACATAAGGTTATACAAATGTAATTGTTTCCAAATTTATTTTATATTTCTTAAAAAGAACTGAATTTACATGTGAGATTAGGTGGATTTTTGTCAGTGTTTTGAACATGGCATTAATATTTCTCTCTCTCTACTAAAAATAGTCCCTCATCTGATTAATCCTTTTAGGTACTTTCTCCTGTTTTCTTCTCCATCATTTCTAGCTTACAAAACCTGAACAGAAAACAACAGTGGCTACTAGCCCTGAAAGGGCACAATCCTGCCCATTGAACTATTAAATTTCACTCAATTTCTGTTACTCTGACCCTTATGAGAATCAGGTTCTCCTAGACAATGTTCTGAAGTTCTGGTAGTGTTTCTCAACTCTTAATCAGAAGTGTCCTACGTCTTTTGCCAGGGGAACTAATGAAGATACTAAAGAAGATCATAAATCTTTAAATATCTCTGCTGGATCACTTCCAACTAAGTGATTTTGTATTTTAAAACAACCTTGTGTCATTTTCACTGAGAAGTTCCTCAACCGCCTTATAATTCTTGGATTACTATCCATCTATTCCAAGGTAGTTATTAAAAATGACTCAGTGAAATAAAAATTTCAGTTTAAACTAGTCTTAGGAGAAAGTAGAAAATTAAATTTTGTGCTATCCAAAAGTTAGCAATCTGAATATACACCTAGGTTCCCTCAATAAAGACTATCTCTACCTGAAAAAAAGTTTGGAATACTAGATATTTAAAAGTAAAACAAAACAAAACAAATCAAAACAAATAAAAATAAAATAAAATAAATAAAATAAAATAAAATAAAATAAAATAAAATAAAATAAATAAAATAAGCAACACAGCAATTGGACACAGTGCACAGAGTTACACTTCATCTGTAAACAGCTTCTGAAGTAGTCATAATTCTTGTGCATTGTACTTAATTTCTGTCAAATCGAGTTCCAGCAAAAAATACTGGAGAGGACGTTTCTTTTACACAGGAAAGTCTGAGAGTTTACTGAGCTTACTTCTATTATTTTTATTCTCTATTACGTTTCTTAACAGTGAACATATATCTAAGGAAGGAATATTTTTCAACCAAATAAATGGATACAGCTCTAGTAGGTACATTATTTTACAAAGCAAAAAATGATACTGTAGCTGTGGAAATGAATGGTACCACATACTTTGAGAATGTGTGTAACATAGTCAATGAAAATTTTGTAAAAGGCAACAGAAATATACTTTTTTTTAAATTCAGACCAATGACAAATTTCTTTTGAAAACAGCATTTACTAATGGTAACTATTCCACGTATTCATGCTGGTTAAGAAGTTGTTAATAAATTCCCATGAAAAATATGGACAGGGGAGACTCTAAGATGAAAATGTGAAGTATCATAGTGCAGTTGTGCAGAAGTAGTAGTAAACCCCACAGATACACCCACCTCCAATGTAACGTGCTCAACTACTGAACTAATGTATTTACTACTGATAAAAATCAATGTTATCTACACTTTATTTTAAAGTTTAAGTGAAAGGATTTCTGAATACATACACACATTCATGTTTTTTCAGCTCTTTGGGACATGAGATACTCATTGAAAACTCTAGTATGTGTGAAGGTACCACCTGGCTTCTGAAGTCTTTAGTTGTGGGGTTGGGGGGCTGTTTCGCTTGATTGTATGGTGGGTTTTTTTTAATTTAAAAGAAAGAAAAGTGTAAAACCAAAGAAATCAGAGTGATCTTTCATGTTTGAACACTGCTACAAGCACTTGATATAAGTATGGATGGTGATGAAGAAACTGGAAAGCCTCTTTCCTCTTAAAAAGGAGCATTGACAACACTCGTTTGAAGAATTCTTTAAACGTGGCAAGAGTTCATATTCTAAAGCAAATTTTATAAGTGGTTGATTTTCCTTCTTTTAGTATATCAGCATCAAAGTGATGAGAAAAGGATATATTTTCAACAGCTGACAATATGAGAGTGCAAACAGTCCTATAAAACTTTATGCAGTAGTAGCCTGAAACTATGGAATTTTTTAAGTATGAAAGCTACTTGTTTTAAAATACTGTTGCCTACATTTTGAAGGCTTTATGGAAAAGGTTCCAGACACACACATAATTTCTGAGCCATATTTCTCTGTAAACTTGTGAATCCTGTACACCCAATTATGTTACTGGAAAGGCTAGAGACAATTGGCATGGACAAGTGTACTGGCAAGCATAAGGAAAACTATAAACTGAAATTGAAAGTTTTGAGTGGTAATAGAGCAATATTTTATTGTTGCCTATCAGATAAATAGTTGAGCAGTTGCCTGAGTTTCTGTTTCAATGATTTATAAGAGAAACTATTCACCCATTATTAAGCAAAGTTGTGCAATATTTCAATACATCCCAACAGCTGATGCATAACACTATAGTTAGAAAAAATAAAAAAGAGTTATGGCATGAAAGGTATAGCTACTAACTCTTTTCTTTTGCTTTTTAGTTAATGTTGACCTTCAACAAAAGTATCATAAAAATTCTGGTTCTTATATGGCTTTGTACTGCCAGTAAACAATACTCTATCTACTAAGCAATCTTCAAGAGCTTTGTGATCTTTAATGCACAGTTCCTCTTTAAAAGCGTTTCAGAAAGGGAAAGATGCATTGTTAAAAAAAAAAAATTGGATCCTGCATCATGGAAGAAGACTTGGAAAGTTATTGTCTTCCTCTGCTTCTAAATCAATTGCTAATTGGTACCTACGCCAAAACTTACCGATTTGGACAATTTCCAACACATAGGCACAAGGGCTAACGTGGTCCAAGAGCACAGAAAATAAAGGGAACAGTATGAAAAAACTTGGAAAAGACTTGAGAATTTTGCTAATCATTTAATCAATATGAAAGTTGTGTTGAATTAGAATGCTTATACTAGCCAGAAAATGGAAGACCTCAGCTTCTCTAACAGCATACGTGGATACTGCTCCATCAAGGAGAGTAAAAGAGTTCTTTACTTTAATACTAGTCTTCTGCTGTATTTAGTTATCATTTAGGCAAATATTGTTCCCATAACTCTTTAAAAACAAGATGTTGGATTTTGTTTATTGTTTTTATAAAAGAACATGAGGCAAGCTAGTCGTACAGCTTATTATCATCTCCTTTGTAAGGGGAGAGACCTCTTTCCCGCTGAGAGCACTGCAATGTATTAGTGAATGATATCTAATCTGATCATATATGCCCTAATAAAACACACAGATTTTTAATTAAGGAAGCGGTTACAAAATGGAAAAATACATAGACAGTAATAAAGAATGAGGAGGAGATCCAAGCAGCCCTTCTGATAAATACAACTGTTGTACATTTTTAGTGGGAGAAGAAATCTCAATTTGAATGACCTTTACTTTTGCAATAGCATAAAATTTGTGAAAACATATTTTAAAAGGTTTCTCTTGCCTGAAAATTCCAAATGGGGCAGAACCTTTATTTGTGTAGTACGAAAAAGAAAGTAGTCCTAGCTTTGCACTTTTTTTCCCCCTCCAAGGAGTAGGCACGCAAAAATGAAATGTGGTTTTCATTAATGGCAGATGTTAGCTATCATACCAAGAAACACTTCCACATGGTATTTTCTTATCTAGTCCTATATTCCAAATTAATTATATCAGCATTTTTGTGTTTTGTTTTGTTTTGTTTTGTTTTGTTCTAAAATATGCTCTCTATTAATCAGGACAATACTAACAATACTGTCACTGTAATGGACAAATCTTTAAGAGCACTGAACCCTCTCCTAGCCAAATGTGCGGCATTTGTAACAGATAACATAGCTATGTGAGAAAACCACAATGGTGTTCTTAAAGGAGTTCAAGATGTTAGACCATATGTTCATAGACATGGGATGTGCTTTGTCGTGTAGGTCATTTTGTTGCCAGGAATACTGTCATAGCCCAAAGACAATAAGAACCAGAAGAACTGTGATTAACTAAAGGATATTGAGAAAGACAGAAATATTTCTTAAATCTCTGATACGTACTGGCAGTTGAAACTCCAAGGATTTTGAACTATGATAAAAAAAATCTAGTAGATGACTTCATAGAACTGCTTGGAAAGGAACTTAACAATATATTGTTTCAGGTGTAGCTAAAAATGCAGATAACTGTGTATCACCTGTCTATTTTTATTTAGACAAACTTGTCATCTCTGTTCACACTGATGTTGTGTAAAAATCTATTGCTTATTTCCAGGCTTCCACGTTCAACTGTGCATGAACAAGTGAGAACATCTGCATAAACATAAAAGAAAAAGCCCCATGTCCTGTTTCAGGGGTGCCATTAAGGATTATTAATACAAGATTATTAAAACATTCAACAGACAATGGAAATTGTAAAAAGTTTCTGTGAAACTTTAAACTACATAAGTTCCTTCCTCAAAAAAACAAATTTTCTTTTCTCTCTCTTTTTTCCCTCTTTCACTTTAAGATTCAATTCCCTTCAGACAGGAAACATACCCAAACTTCTTTGAATGTGTAACCTTAAAATACTGTAGCCATATGTTTTTTTTTGGGAAAAAAAAAAAGATAAAACAAAAGCAAAACAAAAAAAAACCCACAAAAAACTCTATAGCTGGTGCTCTGATGGTATATCTAGGAGCTGTAGGGATAAAATGAGAACTGAATTCATTTGACTAGTGATACCATTGTGTTTCTGTCCTTTATTTTATTAGAGTTGTACCATATTTCTAGGAGATCAAGAATTGTACTAATAGGAATAATTTTGTCTTGTACTAGAAGAAAAAAAAAAGGGGGAGAAGAATAGAAACAGATCACCCTAACAGCTTTTACAGCAGATACCATAATCCAGTGTAACCAATTAAAAAAAAAAAAAAAAAAAAGGAAAGGAACATAGCCAAATAAAAAGAGTTTTAAAGGTGTCGTTGGACTGCTCTTTTCTGACAGAATTATTACAAACGTTTCTGGGTACCTGCTTCATTCTCCATGAGGAAAAAATTATTCTGTGCATATTTACATCTATACACATTTTACTGTTGACTCTGTTCTGAAAATTGCAAAAGGAGAATGCATAGTAACAATGCAATACTGAAAATATTCAAGAGTATCCGTGTATCATCTACAGGAGACTCATCACATTTTTTAATGCACATTTATGAAAAGAAACTGTTCTGAGAACATTCTGTAATTGCAGAACTATTCCTGATAGTTCATTTGCAGATGCTTATTGTTTTTTATTTAACTTAATATAAGAATATTTATTATTTTTTCAGAAATACCTTGAGTGTTGTGGCTTGATATAGTTAAATAATTTTTATAACTTCTGCAAGCTGCAATGCATAATTATAAATAACATGAAAAGAAAAAATGTCAGCTTATAAAAAGTAAGTGCATTTTTAAGTATTTACTACTATTGTAGGGATGAAGAATATCTCAATTAGAACAACATTAGAAATCATTATTATAATAAATGAAAATAACATAAGAGCCATTACATATGATTTTAAAATATATTTTATTATCACTGAAACATACAGCTGCTTTATAAAAATTACTTACATTTTTGAGCGTCCTCTTGTCTGTTCTAATAAATACACTTTTGTCCTAGAAAATAGTCCATCTGTATTCTTACTTGGATCTATGTGAGAATTAGTCAGATGGAAAGGCCACAGTGAAAAAAAAAATCTACACATGTAAAAGAATGTCTTTATTACTTAAAGCTTGATAAACCCTGCATTTCATCAATTTTTCTGTCATAGTACATAGAACAGAAACTGGGTATTTCTAATTCCCCCCAAATCCAGATAAAATACTATTTTAAAATAATGCAATAAGCATATCCATAAGATTATTTCAAAACTAATAAAACTTTCTAAAAACTGCTACAGCATGGGTAACCCTATGTATTTACAGATGAAGATATGTTTCTACTCATTTGCACATTGCCATCTCAGATAAATGTATTCCCGATGCACACAGTCACAGTTCAGAATTCTGTTCTTTTTCTCTCAAACAGCCTCATGAAGATTATCATTTTTATTGAAAAGAACCATAGTTTATGCATAAATTAATGACAGAGTTGTGGGATTTTTCATCTACTTAGAGGACAAGAATGGTGACAGTATTTCTGGCAGTAACTTGACTAGTGATCAATTCACGAGAGGGTTAGATGACTTTAGATACTGATTTTTGACTTCAAGGTCATTTTCTCTGTCATGATGGTTGAACAAGCTGTCTTACTACTTTGACCAATGACTTCTGAAGCTGCCGGTCAAAGTTTGGATTTCAAGGCTTGGATCAGGAAAAGTTGCAGTTCCCCCCTTCTCATACATATAACCCTGCAAAGATACCTCTATGATGTGCAAAAGGGCTCCCCAGGAAGCTAGAGGTATTATTTGTATTTAGCAAGAGATATTGTTAGCTTCTCAACGTGCCAAACCATGGAATCTAATACCTATCAATAATGAAATAATACTTTTAAGGCTGTGGAAGAGAGATGACTATCTACGCCTGTGCAGGGGGACTGTGTTTAACACAGAATTCCTATATTGTCAATGAACATATGAATTTAAAGCTAGCAGTCATGGTAACACAATGCTTAATAAAATCAAACTTTATGAGTTGCTGGCTGTAAAGTAAGTATGAGATCATTAATGTCCATTGGAAAACCTTGTTCAGCTCTGTAAGCAAATCTCTTATGGAAGGAATTTAAGAAGAAGGAAGGAAGTAAACCGCGTCCTCTCTTATGGAAGATACATGCATGGTGGGTTCAGCCTTTTAGTCCAAGCTAACATTATATTTGTTACTTCTACAAAAAAAGTAAAAGCTGATCTTCTAGATAGAAATGACACTGTAAAATAATTTTTACATTGTCCCACTCCCCACTTAGCTTTACACTCCCCACTTAGCTCCGTTATGCTGTGTTCCAGTCTAGAGCACCAGGAGCTCACTAGTTAATGACACTTCTTCACTTAGCATTGGCCCTGAAAAAGAATGTCATGTATCCTAACATATGAAAAAGTGTCTCTGGGTTCCACTGTCCTCTTGTTTGCATATGAGTAACCCAGTTAAAGGTGGCCAAATTTTAGCTCGGCCTTGGGATCTGAAATAAAAGACTAGGAAAGGGACTGATGCACTGCACGTTGTATTGTGGTACTTGCAACTCCCAGTTCATATCAATCGGTCCTGTTTCTCCAAGTCAGCACTGAAAAGAGGCAAGGCCATACACAGGCAATGGAAAGACCTAGAGAGTGCAACAGATGGAGTGGGAACATTGCTGAACAAAAATCTGGTGGCTGGAAAACCACCAGATTTTTTAAAAATGTCAGACAGCATTCCTGAACCGATTTGGAGGAAGATTTCTCCAAGATATGTGTGTGTTGTTTAAACTATTTTGCCCTATACAGGTAATGAAAATTAATATAAGCACTCAAGCATGGTAGCATTCTTTCCCATTCATTTTTAGAAGTCTGATATACACCTACAGAACAACAAACTCAGATCAGTCATTATCTGCGAACAGATTGAAGCCATTTTCTCAGAAAGCCAACACATCCTATCTTTTACCAAATGGATGAGTTTGTGGAGGGATGTACAGTATAATGTGAAGGTGAACAGCCTGAAGCTATTGAAGAGTGAATTATCAAGTCAAGAACTCTGCTAGCAAATCCCTCTACTGTCCAGTGACATGCACTCCCTGCAACTGAATCAAAGAAAGAGTAGCGGTTACTCATTTAGGTAAATCCCAGTCCATGGTTTTACACATAAAGACACTAAAACTTCTGGACAATTTACAGAGAGCAAGGCAGATACAGAAACTGCTGTATGTCATTACTGTGAGATTTCAGGCTTTTGAAACAGGTTGTTTTACAGGGTCTTAGGGTCAAAGAGATATTTTAATGAAATAATAAGTTTTTCTTAGAAAAATATGTCTCCAGTTTTCAGCTGGCAGAAAGGGACAGGGAGCAGAATGAAGCCCCCATAATGCAAGGGGAAATGGTTAGTGAGCTGCTACATCACTTAGACATACACAAGTCTATGGGTTTGGATGGGATTCACCCAAGGGTACTGAGGGAGCTGGCGGAAGCGCTCACCAAGCCACCTGCAATCCTTTATGAGCAGTCCTGGCTAACTGGGGAGGTCCCAGTTGACTGGAGCTTAGTAAATGTGATGCCCATGTACAAGAAGGGGTGGAAAGAGAATCCGGGGAACTACAAGCCTGTCAGCCTGACCTCGGTGCTGGGGAAGGTTATGGAGCAGGTCGCGTTGAGTGCCATCACGTGGCATGTACAGGACAACTAGGTGATTGGGCCCAGTCAGCATGGGTTTATGAAAGGCAGGTCCTGCTTGACAAACCTGATCTCCTTCTATGACAATATGACCTGCCTAGTGCATGAGGGAAAGGCTGTGGATTTTGTTTACCTGGACTTTAGTAAAACCTTTGACATGGTTTCCCACAGCATTCTCCTGGAGAAACTGGCTGCTCGTGGCTTGGACAGGCGTACTCTTTGCTGGGTAAAAAACTGGCTGGATGGCTGGGCCCAAAGAGTGGTGGTGGATGGAGCTGAATGCATTTGGCGGCTGGTCACAAGTGGTGTCCCTCAGGGCTCTGTGTTGGGGCCAGTTCTCTTTAATATGTTTGTCAATAATCTGGACGAGGGGATCGAGTGCACACTCAGTCAGTTTGCAGATGACGCAAGTTGGGTGGGAGCATTGATCTGCTTGAGGGTAGGAAGGCTCTACAGAGGGATCTGGACAGGCTGGATTGATGGGCTGAGGTCAACTGTATGGGGTTCAGCAAGGCTAAGTGCACGGTCCTGCACTTGCGTCACAACAACCCCATGCAACGCTACAGGCTTGGGAAAGAGTGGCTGGAAAGCTGCCTGGTGGAAAAGGACCTGGGGGTGTTGGTCAACAGCCGTCTGAATATGAGCCAGCAGTGTGCCCAGGTGGCCAAGAAGGCCAATAGCATCCTGGCTTGTATCAGAAATAGTGTGGCCAGCAGGAGTAGGGAAATGATCGTGCCCCTGTACTCAGCACTGGTGAGGCCACACCTCAAATACTGTGTTCAGTTTTGGGCCCCTCACTTCAAGAAAGGCCTTGAGGTGCTGGAGCGTGTTCAGAGAAGGGCAATGAAGCAGGTGAAGGGTCTAGAGCACAAGTCTTATGAGGGATGGCTGAGGGAACTGGGATGGTTTAGTTTGGAGAAAAAGAGGCTGAGGGGAGACCTTATTGCTCTCTACAACTACAGGAGTTTGTAACAAGGTGGGTGTTGGTGTTGGTCTCTTTTCCCAGGTAAGAAGTGATAGCATGAGAGGAAATGGCCTCAAGTTGTGCCAGGGGAGGTTTAGATTGGATCTTAGGAAAAATTTCTTCACAGAAAGGGTTGTCAAGCATTGGAACAGGCTGCCCAAGGGAAGGGGTTGAGTCACCATCCCTGGAGGTATTTAAAAGACATGTAGATGTGGCGCTTAGGGACATGGTTCAGTGGTGGACTTGGCAGTGTTAGGTTAACAGTTGGACTCGATGATTTTAAAGGTCTTTTCCAACCTAAATGATTCTATGATTCTATGATTCCATATCTCTAGGATGCATTTTGTATTGTTCCAAAGACAGTGAAGTTACTTCTCTTTATTAGTTAAGGAAAACAGTAATTATAATCTTGTTCACAACAGGATAAAATATTTTGGAAAATAATTTTTTTTTTTGTGTGGTGTGTATGGTACACATATAGCTTCAGAACATGCTCTATGGACATTTGTAGTACAGAATACTTCCAGTGCAAACATATAAAGACAATATTTTAGCTTCCTTTTTACTTGGGGGGGTGTTGTTTGGGTTTTTTTAGAGTGTGCTTGCTAGTGTGTATTCTCTTTGTTTTCATCATTCTCTGAGTCTATCAAAATATTTGTAGGAGGAAATTCATTCTGAACACTCTTTGGTGCTGACTTTGATGTTTGTCTTATGGGTTATTTATTCCTAAGAGCTTACTTATAATTTGCCAATGCAATGGAAGCATTTTTGAGTTTCATATTCCCTTGGTTTTTGTTCTTTGCTGTGTTGGTGCTGACAGGTTTTTTTTAAGACTTGCTTCAGACCAAGACAGTAAGGAAAAAGCCCAGAGAGCTGTGATGTGTCAGATAGCAGACACTTGGTCTAGCCAAATTTTTAATTTATGATAATATATAAGAAGTATAACTGACTCCCAGCTTGATATAGAGTGAAAGGGTATCTTTTAGGACTGGGAACCCAAGTTAAGTTTCAGAACACATCACAGTTACTTTTTTTTAAGAAATAGTGATAGAACAAACACAGTGCTCTGTGTGTTCTACTTAAGAAATACAGAAATATGACAAAATATATTAGTTTTTATAAAAACTAATATATGCATTATAATCTTTATATTAATATATTATACTATATAGATACAAGTTAATGTTATATAATCTTTATTAAAAGTAAAATCTTTATACATTATATGCAGCCATGAGAAATACATTTTAGTGCTTCTGCATTGGTTCTTGTTGTTATCACTCTTTAAAATGTTTCAAAAATTATGAAAACACAAAATGATCCAAAAAATGTAAAAATAAAAGCCTTATAATATAATGAAGTTATGAAGTTGTCTAATCCAAGAGATACAAAGCACATTAAGAATCGATTGCAGCAGTAGTTCTGCAATCGCAAAAAAAAAAAAAAAAAAAAAAAAGGAAAAAAAAGCCCTGTAGCTAAATTGAAATATTAGATTCTCACAGTTTTACAGTATCTGAACAGGTGCACTGAATAACATGGTACATTACATGATATTTAGGGTATTATAATTTCATTTATTAAAACAAAAAAAAAAAATCTGTTAGGAAGCCTGTGGCTTATAGATTTCAAGTGAAAAATTAAGTTCTAGTTCATCTGTGTAGATAAAATGTTATAGTTATATAAGAAAGATATTGGCATAATGTGGTGGATATACAAAAGACTTAAGTTTTTCATGATCAGCACTGCAAACTGCCTTCTTTTCATTAATAAATGGTAAGGTAGCATGTTGTGTATACCTATTCTACATATTTAGACAGATTCTCCATACTGGGTAGGAAAAAGAGTGAAACATGACTGACAGCCTATCACTGTAAGATTAGTCAGATTTTGAAAATAGCAAGTGTCTTCAAAAGGCTTCACTGCCCTGAGACCAATTTCCTGACAGCAAGGTCGTTGAGGAAAAAACTTAATTTACAATTTGTCCAGCAGGAGTGGTATTAAGGAGGAGGAAAAATTCACATCTTCTCGAGTCCCATCAAAATAAAACGAGGCTTCTGTTAAACTACAAATATAGTTATGTTTTCCCCTTCTTTACAATCTTCCCACCCACCCTGCTTGTATACCTGTGCTATATTTTAAAGGGTTGCTGTCAAATAACTTCATGAGATTAGGTAACACACTGGAAAAAATAACAAGGGTCAGTGAGTTTCTTCACTCAAATTCAATAAATACTAGATACGTTGAAGAAAAAAAGTTAGTTGCTCAGAAAAATGAAGAAATATCCTAAAGTAGAGGTTAGTGGCACAAATCAATAAATTGAAATATGCATTCAGTCTATATGTCAGTAATACAATATTTGTAATTCAGGGGGTATTTACTTTACACATGGTAAACCAAAAGTAAAGCCACAGAAAAGGGGTAAGCTGAACACATGAGAATGTTGACCATGGGGTTTTCAGAAGTGGAAAAGTCAGACTACTACATCTTTATCTTGAAAAGTGCTGAGGGCCCACTAATTTCGAAGAAAATGAGGCCATTTATTCAAACATTTAAGTAGTGACCGAAAGTTTAACTTGGCAAAATCTTATCATTACTTTACCAAATTATCAGGACATAAATGCTTCTTAATACTTTCCTTCAGATTTTCAAATTCTGAAGGTGAAACTGAAAAAACATGCAAAAAAAATTCTGTGCAACTGAGATTTCAATCTATACTAGTGACCAGTAAACCTTTTGTAGACATCACAATAGTAGGTACATATACAGCTGAGTCATTTCTATTAACAAATACAGTATGCACATACACATGGTTAAAATGCATGCACACAACTGCATGTATTTTACTGCCCCAGGGAGAAAATGAGCAAAACGTGGGCTCATTTTAATTTGTAAACAAAACTGGAGACTCTACTTTAAAAATAATAAAAACAAGATAATAATAAAAATAAATAAAAAATAAAAATAATTTTAAAAAGTTTTAGACAGAAAAGGTTATTTGTCAAGTTCTATAAATGTCATCAGAGCATCAGTCAACAAACTGCTTTCTCTGTCATATATACTTTGGGAATTTCTGAAAACTGGTTATGGTGCACTAACAACAGTACAAATCCACTGAACTGCTGATTTACTTTGTCAAAAAGACATTAAAAAAGATTAAGAATTTCAAAAATAATAACAATAATAATAATAAAAATAACAACAATAATAACCACAAAAACAGATCCCATAATCAGTCCTGTTTCTGAAACAAAGTATTCCCAGAGATTAGGAAAACAAGATTAAACATTTACATGAACAACAAAAAAAAAGAAATCCACACTTATGTTTGAAAGGCTACAGCAGTGCTATCAGGCACAGTCCTCGGTTTGGCAGACAGTTACATTATCTTGTCTCTTCCATCAGCTTGTCTAATATTACTTTTAAGCTAAATTTGTATACTTTTTTGAAATTTCTAGTATTTTTGGTCTTCGTATAAGCCTCGATTCTTTTTTTTTTTTACCTCCACACTCTATTAAAATGTTTTGTTGTAATATTTTCCTTTAAAGTGTTCCTTTCTCTCCTTGAATGTTATGCTGTGTCCCCAAAATATCTAGAAAGACCAACTATATCTGTTCTTTAGACTTTGCTTTAATATGCAGGATAAACTAGACTCTACATAGACACTGGTATTAGAATTAAAAAATAGCTTGTATAAAATGAAGTAACTAAATCCTCACAGATAAATCACTGATCGTGCAGAAGGAAAAAGACAGATAACAAGAAGAGTCCATAAATGAAAAGTAAGAAAAACAAAGATAAAATTATTTCTAAGAAACTCTTGAGTATTTTTAGAAAAATGTAAGGCTAAATTTGCATTGACTGAAACAGTCTGTATTGGGTGTAGGTGTCAAAGTGATGGTGTTGGGGCGTCACAGGGATGGCGTCTGTGAGAGAGACCTGTCTGTGAGAGGCTGCCCTGCACCGAACACAGCTGGTTCCAGTCATTTCCAGCCAGATCCACAATGGATGTGCTACAGAGCATAGCTGATCCCATCAGCCACATGTGGTACCTCTGTGAATATATATTTAAGAAAGGAAAAAAATACACTGGACAGAGATAGGAGAAGGGAACAAAAAAGAGTGAGAAACAACAGAGGAAACACCAAGGGCAGAGGGGAGGGAGGTTTTCCTGGCAGAGCAGGTGCTCCCCTGAAGGGACTGCAGCCTGTGGAGGAATCAAGCCAGCACACAGGAAAAGTGTGAGAAGGAAGGCAGAGACAAATTGCTAATTCCTGGCTGCAACCTCTTCTGTACTGCCCAACTAACTGTAACCAGGTGGGGAAGAGAGGTGCTTGGAGTGAAGCTGGGACCATGAGTGAAGTTGAGCCTGAAGAGTAGGATAAGTGTTTTCACTAAATGTGTAAATGTTTGTTTCTTTTTTGTTTGGTTGTTTTTTCTTCCCACTACCCAAATTAGTAATTCATATTCCCTCACAGCACCCTTCTGGACAAGTTGAACAACTGTGAGACGAGCAGGTACATGGTGTCCTGAGTAAAGAAGTGGCTGAATAGCAGGGCTCAAAGGGTTATAGTGAATGGGATTACATCTGCCTTGCAGCCAGTCACCAGCAGTGTTCCTCAGGGTTCAATTCTAGGGCCAGTCTTGTTCAATATTTTTATCAATGATCTGGATACAGGAGTTGTATGCACCATTAACAAGTTTGCTGATGATACTAAACTGGGAGGTGTTGTTGACTCTCTTGAGAGCCAAGAGGCCTTGCAGAGGGATCTAGATAGACTGGTGCATTGGGCAACCATCAATGGCATGAAATTTAACTGGAACAAATGCCAGATTCCGCACCTGGGATGGAGTAACACTGGACACAAGTATAAACTGGGAGAGGAGTGGCTAGAACCTACAGTTCATGGAGTTTTTTTCTAGATCTGCACATAACAGTTCTCTTCGGTTTCCAGTTAGGCACAGCCATTTCCATAGTGGCTAAGCAGATATACACATTTTCAGCAGCCCTGCAGAAAGGGATCTCGGGGCGCTGGTTGACAGCAGGCTCAATATGAGTCAGCAGCGTGCCCTGGCAGCCGAGAGGGCAAACCACATCCGGGGGTGCATCAAACACAGTTATAACATATAAAGAGATGACTATACCATTGTATTTGGTGTTGGTGCGCCCTCACCTTGAGTACCATGTGCAGTTCTGGGCTTCAAAATTTAAGAAGGATGTGAAGGTCCTTGAATGTGTCCAGAGGAGGGCAACAAAGCTGGTGAAAGGGCTGGAAGGCATGTCCTCATGCTAAGGACTGGGGGCTTGTGTAGTTTGGAGAAAAGGAGGCTGAGGGGCAACCTCACTGCTCTCTACAGCTTCCTGAGGAGGGGAAGTGGAGAGGGAGGTGCTGACCTCTCCTCCCTGGTATCCTGTGGTAGGATGTGTGGGAATGGTTCAAAGCTGCACCAAGGGAGGTTTAGACTGGACATTAGGAAGCATTTCGTTACCGAGAGGGTGGTCAAACACTGGAACAGGTTTCCTAGAGAGGTGGTCGATGCCCCAGGCCTGTCAGTGTTTAGGAGGCATTTGGACAATGCCCTTAATAACATGCTTAAACTTTAGGTCAGCCCTGAAGTGGTCAGGCAGTTGGAATAGATGATAATTGTAGGTCCCTTCCAGCTGGAGCTATTTCATTTTATTCTATATTTATTTTAATTGGCAATGATTTAATTTTCCCAAGTTGAGTCTGTTTTGCCCATGATAGTAGTTGGCAAGCAATCTCCCTGCCTTTTATTGACCCACAAGCTTTCTTACTCCTGATCTTCCTATTTCCTCCCCCATCCTGCTAGTGAGGATCGTGGGGGTGACTGGGCAGCTCCGTGACAGTTTGGCTGTGAGCAGGGACCAACCCACCACACTGACATTTTGCCTTGTGAACTTATTTTTTTCCCAGTATAACTAGTAGCTTCACACAGCACTAGTAAGAATCTGCTTCTCACAAGAAATAAATGGGTATTATCTGCTAAGGTTTGTGAACTCCCTACAGAGGAAAATGTAAACACTTCCTTATTTTGTTTTGTTCTGTTTTTTTTCTCCCAGGAAGGAAAAGCTTTTGTATGCTCAGGAAAACAACAACAACAACCCCCTTATTCATGAAACTTATACATATGTCATAATTTTCCTCTCCATAAGTTTTTAATTCTGTTTGATGAAAATATGAAATATTGCTCTTTGTAATTGTACTATAGTATACACACTTAATGAACTATCAGGGCATTAGAGAAACAGGGGGAACAAAATTGGCCTGACTTCAGCAATTAATCTGTCTCTTTACTTTCACATCTCTCCTTCCTCTTAGAGAGCAACTTCACATCACCAATATACAGCAAGAGAGAACTAAAATTTCTGCTCACAAAGAAGGCAGTGATAATAAGCACCAGAAGGTAAACCTCTATTTGTAATTCTACTTATGTACTGTTGTTGGATTTTAAAACATTGTAAAGTTATGACTGAAGTCTGCAAGGAGATTTTTTGAATAAAATTTGCAGAGTTCTGTTTCTTCTTGAGATTGCTAGCAATTAATCTTTATGGTGACCCAAAACTATAACTGAAAGAAAAAACAGATCAAAACAAAACCCAAGCTCAAAACATTTACAAGTTCGGGGCAAGAGTGAACCAATGAAATATTACAGTTCCATTCTAACCTGTAACCTCAAAATTATTGTAAATTCAGGCCTGATCTATGAGAGTTTTAAAATACGTGATGTTTACAACTATATATCATCTTTAATTTTAGAGCCTGATTTTAAAAGCAAGCCGTAATGCACTTCATGTATAAGCTGGAGCAAGCATCTAGTTTTTTTGGGTTTTTTTTGTCCTAACTCACCACAGAGAAAATATATATGTTCTTATTAACACTGTGTTAGCTTCATGATTTCCAGGGTATTTAAAGCTGCCTGCATGAGTTTAGTGGTGTATGGTCCTTTGTTTTAATTTACAACTTTCCTCAGCTCTGGGTCATTATAACTTTTGCATTTTAGAGAAAGTAATTCAGGAGTCTTCAAGGCTTTCCCATAGTTTGTTTCCTGTTTTCCACAAGCTTATTATTTCCCTTCCACCAATACAGCTTAAGAAATTCCAAACACACAATAAATAATCTTGCTGAGGGGAACTATATAAGAAGGAAAATCTCTGAAAAAGAGGCTACCACATAGAAAACAATGATACATGAAGCTAGAACTCTGGTTAAGGACTGTGTCCTTTCAAAAGCAGCTAGGTACTCTATAGAAGGAAATACACTTGTCTGGATTTGGATATCGTATATGTAAATCAACTTTCACTATAGTTGGATCACATCTATTAGCTCCATCACTGACCAACTGCAAGCAAAGTGCAGGACAGACTCTTGAAAATACTGACTGATAATTTTTTAAAAAGTGAAAGTAGACAATGGTACAGGTAGTAAGACAACTGGAACATGAGAAGCCTCATTTGTAAATGCTTATGATTATGAATAACTTATTTTCAAGTTCAAACCTAATTTCAACTAGAATATGAAAAATTACAGATATTCTGCTTTTTGCATCACTGATGTTTGACTATTGTGAACTGCAGGAACAAATACACTTCATATATCCATAAACAAATTTTTCTTTAAAATATTAGTCAATGTTGACAGGTTGGTGTGTTATGAAAACAATAAAGGAATGATGAATAAATAGTGATTGCAGTTCTAATATAAGTTGTAATTTTGAAATTTTTGAATGAGGATGAAATTGAAATATTGGCAATTTTCAGAATGGCTACTGCTTTCTACTAATTTCTTCACCTAATAGGTCTGAAAGAAACCTCATACATTCCTCTGTTTAAGAAGTCTTGATAGGAAGTATAAATATGGTGTTAATTGGTCAGTAAGATCACTGGTTTTAATCTTGAAGTCTGACTTTGTGAACTCAGATTGGTATTGAAGTTTACTGCATCAATCCATAACCTTCTGTTATGTAAAAATCAATCTCAATTTCCCATGACAACAGCAAATTTGTATAAAAGCTAGAGACTTTCTTATAGTGATCAAAACTTTCATTTTATTGGCTTAAACAAACTACAATGAGAGGCAGAGGAAGAAATAAAGAGCTAAGCAACTATAGATTTCAAGTCTTAAAGTCTTCAACAAAACCTTAATTTTTGGAGAGGAAAGAGTAGTACAAGCAAGCTACATTTACAAAGAGATTAAGACTTTCTCTGGCTTTTAATCACATTCTAGCTTCCTAAAGTACAAAAAAAATAGTTTATGAAGGCAAGATGTATTCTTGAGAAAGCTTTAGTTTAACAGCTAGAAGCAGTGGATAAGTACAATTACACTTCATACGTCATTTGTTTTCTCTAAAAGTCAGTGTCTTTTACATTACAGAAAAAGAAGTGAGTCATTTGTGTACATTAATGAGAAATACCTGGATGCTGCACTGTTTATTCCCTTTTTTCCCAGCTCTTTTATAGATGTATGCAGGTGTGGCAGTGCAGCCAACCATCAGTTCATAATGTTTTGGAGAATATTATAAAAATTTCCCTTTGAGTGCATGTGTTACGAAGAGCTTGAAAGAATACAGAAAGATGGTCTAGAGTTGAAAGCAAGGTTTCTTCATATCAGAGGCCATAGCTTTTGTTGTAGCATAAGAGTATTACAATCCTAACAGAGAGTATAGCCCAGTAACTTCGTTCATTTTAAAAGTGTCACTTTTGGTGCATTTTCTAGCGATTTCTCTGAAAATCACTCACAATTTTTCTGATGGATTGCTCATTTCCATGAAGCTCCAAATGGTATTTTGTCCTTCGCATTTCCTCCTTTCTGCCATGGTGGACCAAATGTGTTGGTTCAAAAAACTGCATTATCAAGTCAGTCACGTGCAGGATTGACCAGTTTTCAGTGGACAGGGTTGAAGTTTGGAATTTATACAGCACAACTACATGAGCTGGATGGATCCTGGCATGTCTGTGTTGGTATCAAAAGGATGACACCAGACCATATGGCTATCTGAATGATTCTCTAAGAGAATTACTGTCAAGTGCTGCCATTGTGCTGTGTCAATGTACTGTAATGGATTTTTTTTTCTCTTGGTTTTACCTACCATGAATTTTCGAGATTTCAAGTCTTACTTAAAAGTAGGAGTTCCTAGTCCTGATGGGTGCAAAGTGAATTTTGATAATGGATCCTGAAGTCATGTAATGGTTGGAAATCTGAAGTGCTATAAAAGAATCCTGTATTTTATTATAAAATGTAGTGATCTTTCAGTGCTCAGTCTTCTTTGCCATCTTGAGGGTAGGCAACATTATTGACTGATCAGACATCAAAAACTCTATGTGGTGGGTACTTACACCACACAAGGCAAACCCCTAGATTGTGATTTCTCCTGAAAAGAATGTTTCTTTGGGGCCTAAATGACTAACCAGGCCATGTAAATATTGTAACTGGTTGCTTTTTTCAAGGGAAAAGTACAGCAGATAATGGGTAATTAAGACATACATCCTAACTGTCTAAAATAAAACTTCAGCTGGAACTAGCGCATCTGTGAGTGACCTTGAATGTCACTGGGCCAACCTATAGGAGCAGGGAGATCGTCATCAAGCAACTGACTTTCACTGGAAGAGGCTTGGCATTTTATAGCCTCACACATTCAGTACAGCTACCTTTGCTTACAATAGAAAATAACATTGAATTAAGAATAGTGAGAAATACAAATCTGCCTCTTTTTCACAGTGAATTCACTCTGAGGCAGGAAAAGCATTTTCTCAGTAGTGTTTCATATGGTCATGGACTGCTGTTACAGCTTGCATTCTACCGGTTATGATTGTAGGAGAGTTTATATTGACCCTGAAATGAACAGTGTAATCTGAAAAATTGCTGATTGGTCTTTTCCCCCAGTATACTTTATAGATCCCCCTGTGGATCTGGTCTTCTACTGAATGACGTTTAAAAAGTCATCAAAGTACAATCCCATGGCTCACCATAATGGTTAAAAAAGTATTAAGTGCATTTTTTGGTTTGCATCATTAGGTGTTCCACACAAATTTTCTACCACATGCCCTAGTAAACAATAGAGACGCTTTAAACCTGGAAAAAAACAGACTTCAAATACATTTCAGAAGGTAAATTTAACTTGATCTTTTATATTTCCTGTGACCTCATAATAAAAGAGTACAACCAAAACCACATAGACCAAGTTTAACTTTCAACTTGATTGTTACTATTCATGCTGAAATCAAAACCAAAGTCTGGCCTTCTCAGCCTCATAAACTGTATTCTTTTGTACCAAAACTGTAATATGAATATTTGATGGAAGTGACAGCTATCAGGAACAAAACATAACAAATCTTTCAATATATTATTTTTATAGTTACTTTGTCCTTTGATATTTCTCCAAGAATCCTCATCTGAATTTTAGTTCATTTCATGCAGTTCCAATTAAGTGTCTGTCTAATGGCAGATTTGTTTATAAAAAACCCTTAAATTGAATGCGAAAGGCCCTGCATAAAGAGAATATCAAATCCAATTTATTACCGACAGTAGTTAAACATTAAGTAACTTCCTACAACGATATTTAGATCAATACAACTTAAGAACCTAAAACATGCATGTATTGGGTCAAGATCACCCTCTGTACCCTTGGCACAAGAATGCTGTTTTTGAGATCCTTCTCAGATTTCAGTGCTAGAAGGCACATGAAAAAGGCAAGAGCCATTTCCCACAGATTGTCAGCAGCACTCTGTGGGTGCCACTAAATACTTCCTACGTTGCTCTGTTCACTGGGAGAGGACTTTTCCTTGACTGTATGAAATGTGTTTCTTATTTAACCAGTTGTAATCTCTGTGGAGCTGCAGATGCAACTAGCTCTCACAGCACCCAGCTCCACCTCAGGGTCTTAGGAAACTTTCAGGACTATGTACGGATGCAGCCTCAGTGTGTGTTTTGTGGACTGGAGTATAAAAAGAATGACATTAGTTTTCTGCTGGGAAGAAAACATGCTTGGCTTCTTTCTGGCAGCCACTGAGGGATTTGGCCACTGAAGGGAACAAGCAGGAGGGACAAACTTTTATATGTTTGTTGGAGCCATGTAAATCTGACTGAACCTGCAGTATTCCTGAGACCTGTGAAACTAAAGACCAAAGAAGACTGTGAACTTCCTGAGTGGAATTTGTTTCTAAATTACATTCAGAAGAGATATGCTTTTAATTACCATAGCTTTAAATCATTCTTTGTTGTTGAATCAAACATGAATACATTCACAACTCAGAGATGCTAAATCTGCTGAACTGTCTTATACATAAATCTGCATTAATCTTCCAACCCTTTTTTTTAAACAATTCTGAAGTTTTAAGGAATATCTTATGAAAAGAGAAACCATCTGAAAATGCATTAATTAAAGATTTCAAAAAGTTTTCCAAGAAGGGAGGTGGTGATCTATAAAGTCAGCAGGGAACAGCAACACTTGCATCTCCATTTGTTTATTCTTTCCCAAAGCTCACTTGATTTAGATGCAGCATCCATGCTTATGCTGCTTTTTGCTCATTCACTTGTTCATTCACTACCAACAAGGGGCAGATTCTCCAAAACTGAATATGTGGGACAAGTGCTGAAATTTCTATTGCATGCATTCACTTGGCTGGAAATGTATGCATATGTGCAATATAAAATTTAATGATCATGCTAAATATTTAAGTGTTAGCAAAATACACCAACACCTGCCTCCTCCCATACAGTACTTGATGGCTTACATATTGCAATTCTTGTGTTTCCTAAAGCACTTTTTATAAATACTTTTTAATCACAAAATAAAATTGAGCAATAATCACTCGAGCATCTGAAGTAGTTGGCCTTGTTTTGCTGTCATTGACTTTATGTAATCATTCCTAGTTTACTCTAATGTGACACTAGTAGCAGACCAATTATGTTTCATAGTTTTCTCTTTTCACAGCTACAAGTGTCTTACAATGAAGTAACTTTCTTTATATCGGATGAATATATACACAATACAGAGCACTTCAAACAAGAATTACTAAATGCATATGTTAATGTATGGGAATAAATTGCAATCAGTTCCATTATTGTGAATCATGTGCCCTCCCAAACAAGTTCTGTTAAGGAAGCTTGATTAAAATATAGTGTTTGCCTGTCCTATCATCTTCAGTTTCTATTCAACACAACTAGTGGGAAAAATATTTATTATAATATACATTACATCACTTGCAACGTTAATTTGACATGATAAGCATTTGGCAAATGCCTGCCTAGGACCATGGAATCATAGAATAGTTTGGGTTGGAAAGGACCTTTAAAGGTCATCTAGTCCAAACCCCCCTGCAATGAGCAGGGAGATCTTCAACTAGATCAGGTTGCTCAGAGCCCTGACCAACCTGACTTTGAATGTTTCCAGGGATGGGGCATCTACCACCTCTCTGGGCAACCTGTTCCAGTGTTTCACCACCCTCATTGCACAAAATTTCTTCTTTATATCCAGTCTGAATCTACCTTCTACCTTCTTTTAGTTTAAAGCCATTAAAGCCTTGTCCTATCGCTATAGACCCTGCTAAAAAGTTTGTCCCCATCTTTCTTGTAAGTCCCCTTTAAGTACTGGAAGGCTGCAATAAGGTCTCCCCGCAGCCTTCTCTTCTCCAGGCTGAACAACCCCAACTCTCTCAGCCTTTCCTCATAGGAGGGGTGTTCCAGCCCTCTGATCATGTTTGTGGCCCTCCTCTGGACCCACTCCAACAGCTCCGTGTCTTTCCTGTACTGAGGACTCCAGAGCTGGATGCAGTACTCCAGGTGGGGTCTCACCAGAGTGGGGTAGAGGGGCAGAATCCCTTCCCTCGACCCGCTGGCCACACTTCTTTTGATGCAGCCCAAGATACGGTTGGCCTTCTGGGCTGCGAGCACACATTGCCGGCTCATGTCCAGCTTTTCATCCATCAGTATCCCCAAGTCCACCTCCACAGAGCTGCTCTCAATCCCTTCATCCCCTAGCCTTGTATTGATACTGAGGGTTGCCCTGACCCAGGTGAAGGACCTTGCACTTGGCCTTGTTGAACCTCATGAGGTTCACACAAGCCCACTTCTTGAGCTTGTCCAGGTCCCTCTGAATGGCATCCCGCCCCTCAGGTGTGTCAACCGCACCACTCAGCTTGGCGTCATCTGCAAACTTGCTGAGGATGCACTCGATTCCACTGTTTGTGTCACTGAGGAAGATATTAAACAGTACTGGTCCCAATACAGACCCCTGAGGGACACCACTTGTCACTGATCTCCATCTGGACATTGAGCCATTGACCACTACCCTCTGGATGCAAGCACCCAATCAATTCCTCATCCACTGAACAGTCCATCCATCAAATCCATCTCTCCAATTGAGAGAAGGATGTTGTGGGGGACTGTGTCAAAGGCTTTACAGAAGTCCAGATAGATGACACCCATAGCTCTTCCCTTGTCCACTGATGTAGTCACTCCATCATAGAAGGCCACTAGGTTGGTTAGGCAAGACTTGCCCTTGGTGAAGCCATGCTGGCTGTCTTGAATCATGTCCCTGTCCTCCATGTGCCTTAGCATAGCTTCTAAGGGGATCTGTTCCATGATCTTCCCAGGCACAGAGGTGAGGCTGACAGGCTGGTAGTTCCCTTTCTACCCTTTTTAAAAACGGGTGCAATGTTTCCCTTTTTCCAGTCACCAGGGACTTCACCTGACTGCCAGGACTTTTCAAATATCATGGAGAGTGGCTTAGCAACTACTTCAGCCGATTCCCTCAGGACTCTGGGATGCATCTCGTCAGGTCCCATAGACTTAGATATGTTCAGGTTCCTCAGGTGGTCACAAACCTGATCTTCTCTTACACTGGGAGGGACTTTGCTCCCCCAGTCCCTGCCTTGAGGTCCATCCACTGGAGAGGTGTGGGAAGAGAGGTTGCCAGTGAAGACTGAGGCAAAAAAGTTGTTGAATATCTCAGCCTTCTCCTCATCTGTTGTTACCAGTTTGCCAGTCTTGCTCATCACAGGGGGTACACTTTCTTTGACCTTCCTTTTCTGGCTGACATACCTGTAGAAGCCCTTATTATTCTTTGCATCCCTTGCCAAGTTCACTTCCAGCTGCACCTTGGCCTTCCTGACCCCATCGCTACACAACTGGGCCAACATCCCTATACTTTTCCCAGGATACCTGGGATGTCCCTGCTTCCACTGCCTGTGCATTTCCTTCTTGCCCTTTAATTTGACCAGCAGGTCTGAACTCAGCCATGCTGGTCTCTTGCCCTCCTTTCCTGTTTTCTTATACCTGGAGATCGAGAGCTCTTGCACTCTATGGAAAGCGTCTTTAAATATCTGCCAGCTCCGTTCTGCTCCCTTGTCCCTGAGGGAAGTTTCCCAGGGGGTCCTATTGACTAACTCCTTGAACAGCTGGAATGTTTCAAGCCTTAGCACTTTTAACATTTCTCATATAGGATATATCAGAAGGCTGTGTGAATTGATAGGAAATTTACATCTATGCTAGTGAGCTTTCATTCAGGTAGAAAGGATGACAGTAGTTTAAATATATTGATAACAAATAAATTTATTTGACACAGTGACACTCTTGACCCACAAGCTATCAAAGAGATAAATGAATTTTTAAAATCTTTACATTTAAACATTATGCATAATTAATGCATTGTTTATATAGTTTCAATATGGAAAAACAATCACACAGAATAATACAAAAGACTCTGGGAAAATACTATCATGTTTGGAGACCAACATGGCATGCTTATTCTTCATTCTTGTTTTGTAGAAGAGATGTGCATAGTGAGGGATAGGAAGCTTAAAGGAGGGTAGTCCTAGGCATTAGTGGTATGCAGCTTAGGTCTTCCTAGCTTCTGTGGTGTTACACAGATGAGATTTCCTACTACTTTAACTCCTTCCCCATTCCCCTTTCCATTTATTTCACAGTGCCTGGATGTTGTCTGGAAAGGCATGCACTTCTACCATGTGCTCTTGGCAGAACTATCGGTTTCTGCTTCTGCCTCTCAATCACTTGCACTGTGCACACACATGATGCAAATTAACTGGTGAGTAAGGACACAGTTATTGAGGAAGACGCTTCTTGAAGTTGCTTACTGAAGGTGGAATTCTAACTTAAAAAACTCAGCCCCCAAATTTTTCTGTCCTGTCATTAATTTTGCAGTGATAGCTTATTTATGAGCTGTCTGTTCTGAAAAAAGATCATACTTTTATATCCTCATGCCCTTTCAGAGGCAAGCCAATACTCAGAGAAGTTTATTTGGCAGCCTTAGAATATGAAAAAATATTCTGGGGAAATAGTTAAATGTTGAAACTGTATGATATTAATATGAGTAGGGTTTAAATACATAAATACCACTGTACAGGTCATCATTGTATATGTTTAGCACTAGCAAGCTATGGAAATCTTAAGATATTTTAAAAAGAGTAAAATTAATTAAAAATAAAAACTACAGTGAGGGATGCTACTTTAACAAAATTTGCTGCTATGCAATAAAAAATATAGTTGCACCCTGTTGTTTTTACCTTAACTGCAATTTGGGATAGACATACGGATATTTAAGAAGTGAATTTGACAACGTAAGGTCATATCCATTTATTTAACATGCAGAATATATTTTAAAAGAACTGGATACTGTACCAAAGCTAAATCTAAAAACACATACAAATGTTATTTTATCCTCAAGACAGGTAAAAGAAACTAGAACAGCATTGATATCAGTGTTTAGGAACTGTATGAGTATTTACTTTGACCTTCCACACACCTGTAGCAATGCTGGGATGTAGTTCAAAACTTTGTTTACATTAATGAAACTACTTCTGTAATCCACAGCTGTCCTGTGCAATAAGGAAAATGAATGTTCTTTAACATGTTTAGAATTCTGCTGTGCTGCTGCTGGTGGCTTCTAATTTCACTAAACGCACAGTTCCTGAATGCCTCAGCTCATTACAGAGACAAATATCAGTCAGTGACAGGTAACTTTTCATTCTAACGCGCTTATGCCACTGATGTCTGTGCTTCAGAGATATTCCATTTTGCACCTGAAATTAGTTTCTGTGTTACAGCTACGAGGAGTGATAAAAAAAAGATACTGTAATTTAGATAAACCCCACTAAATGGCTCAACTGAAACAAAGCTGAAAATGAAGGTATAAATGGCTGAAGTGATTAAGACTGTCAAGTTCTCCTGGGTCCTGTTAGAGAATGAAATAGCTGATGGATTATTATTTATTCCTGAATGTGAGTTTTGGGGATTTAATTAAAGATGTTCTATTATATTTTTGAAAGCCTATTTGAGGCTGTAAACCAAAACCTGCAATAACAGAATGTGCTATTGTTAATGGAAAAATGGATAACTAGGCACTTCAGAGATGTCCACCTTTTAAACTCTTTAATTTTGCTGCTTGGATTTTTTCCTTTATAGAAGTCAAGGAAATGGGTGATTTTAAGAATGTCAGACTTTCATGAAAAATGAATCTTCTCTAGCTATTATGAATACAGCTTTGCTCACTGACCACTATTGTTACCATAAAAAAGTATATAAATGTACCTTAAAATAAAAGAGATCCTTACAATACACACATGTTCAATTGTTGCAAATAGGATCACAGAACAGCTATGAATAAAAAAGGAAATTTCCTGAAAAACTTAAAAGTGCTCCATTAGTGAAGTTCTTCAACTTCATGTTCTTCAACTGGAAAATATAAATACAAGTGCAGCTATGGAACACCATTCCAAAAGAAGAATGGCCTAGAATGGCCTACTCCACTTCCAGTGGAGCAGAAATAAAAATAAAAGTTCTTACTAAGATTGCAGATCACAAACAATATTTTTCACAGTGTTCATATACACAGTAATCAGAAAAAATAAGGTGGAAATCAACTAAAATCCAACAGCAAACTCTGCCTTTTTAGCTCAGCTAAACTAAGCTAAGCTAAACTAAGCTAAAAAAAGACAAAGACAAAGCAACCAGCACTCAGTGCAAATCGTGATGACCTGATTAGAGTCCAGAGGAGGCCAGGTTAATAACTGCTATATCAGACAGAATGTTAAACCTCCAAGTGCAGCTCATTCAGTCATCCAAGTGAGAGGAGTAGGGGGAGTTTGTCTTTTGTAGGGTGAGGTCTGTAACTAGAGATAAAGGAATAAAACAACACTCTTACCTTTAGGGAAATACTGTGACACTGTTCTGTTGTACTAAAAAGAGAGAATAGATTCACTGAGAAAAAATAAGCAAGATATAAAAGTGTCCCTGAGACCCGCTATGAAGGAGCCTAGTTGAGCCAAGTAGATTTCTGTTGGAAACCAGATAGGTCTATGTCTCCTCCTATGAGTTTTAAGGAGCTGAGCAAGGAAAGATAGCACTGCCTGAGACCTGCAGAATCTCCTTCTCCATTGGCTCACACTTTTTTTATTTCTTCTAGGACAGCAGTCAGAACTTGCTTTCCCTCATAGCATGAGCTTTGGTGGTGGGGTCACTGACCTGGGCACAAAAATGGCTGGAGTTTCTCATGAGACACAGGGAGACGATCAAGAATTTTCCTCCACCTAGTACTTGCTCCTGTGAAACAACTCTCACACCTCCCAAAAGATGCAGAACTGCACAGAGTAATTGTGTCAAGACTAGACTACATTACAGAAAAGTTTAGTTAAATTAAAGAGGTGTCTATAATATCTGCAAAAATCTTCCTTTCCTTTTGTCAAGTTGAAGATTGGGTCAGCTATAATGAATCCCACCTCAGTATCTGAGCTGAGAAACTAGTGCTAAGAACTAGTTGTTTATGTATTTATTTATTTATCTATTAAAAAGTATACAGCTATAAACAAATGACTGCATCTGACACTGCTCTGGCAAAAATGAAATCTGGAAAGGCTATATATAGATATTCCTATGTTTGACCCAATCCAAGTATTCCTAAATACTTTGGGCTGAGGAACATGGTCACATACAATAATGCTTACTAAAATGAAGGTGTAGGATAAACCCTCCAAGAGTTCTATTCTGTATTTTGCACACCTTTTAAATCCTTATTTTTGGCTATAAACAAATTGTTTTGTGCTTCAGTTTTCTAATCTGTAAAAAACAAACCAAGATTCATTTATCTTTGCAATTTAAAAAGCACAGAGCAGAAACTCTGTATGTATCGTAAGTTTTAAATAAACATAACCTATGTAGGAAAAATGCTTTGTCTAAAAGCACAAAAAAATGTAACAAAATACATTGTATTATACTACTGTAAATGGTTTTCAAAAGAAAAAAATTAACTATGTTGACAAGCTAATAAATAAGACGAAATGCAAAGAAACTACATGTAGGCCTTTATCCACCAAAACATCTCAATACCCAAGGAGCAAAGCCTCAGTCAGGGACTACTGGCATACTTCAAATTTAAACTCTTCTATGATAGGAACATAATTTGTGTTATTTTGAAGACAAGCTGAGATAAACTTGATATAAATCTAATACCATTTTTTAACAAAAATAAAAGGTACTTTGGGATGATGATACCATCTGGCTTCTCATTGTAATTTTAGTTCTCACTATTTGATAGAAATTCTATTTGTCCATTCATACAATAAAGAAGCATAAACAATAAAAATGGAGGCTTCCAGTTCACCTATAATATATAAAACTCTATTTAATGTGGCTGACTAATATTACCAGTGCTTGCTGAAAAAATACACTTACTGGAAAACTTTTGTTTGGATATTAAATACCTGTGTTATTTTATATAAATGACATATGCCCCTCAAGTATTTTTACATAAATATCATATGCCCCTTAGTATTACCTTGACTGCTGCAAGGAGCAAAATCTATGAGGAAGTTCAGGGGATGTAAAAAATAAGCAGCACCTCAAGGAAGCATTGTCAGGAGCTCTCAATCAGAAAAAGTTTTCATGTCTATTTAAATTAGGTTGATGAGCCTTATTTTTCTTGCACCATGAGGTAACATAAAAGACAAATAAAATATGAAGATATTATAGTCCAGTAAGTGTTGTCCCAATGATGTAGGGTCCCAGGACGTGGCTGGGCTTGCTGTGGCCCAGGCTGGTTTACACTGTTTTAGCAAGGATTCAGGTGCCAAATGACCATTGCTGAAAGTGTTGGAGGTCCAGCCCCATGAGTGCTGTATCCGGACAAGTCCTGAGGAACACTGGAAATAAACTAGGAAGGCTGCTTATATAGCAACTTAAATTGTATTATTAATGAGACTTTTCTATGTTAATTTGAACAGCAAAATTTGAACAACAAAATTTGAACAATTAATTTGAATTAATGTGAAAATTGTGTTAGTATTTTGTAACTGAATCAATAATAACCGAGTTTTAATTATACTGTTAAAATTTGTTGTTAGTTAGTGTTAGTTCAACTCACAATAAGTTCTTGTCTCATAATACGTGGTGAGTTCCCTTCTGCCGATGACAAGGCTTTAAGTGTAACAAGATGAAGGCATAAGGAGCAGATGGAACTGGAAAGTATTGCCACTGCTGTCCCGAAAAAAGGTGCTGATAAATACTAATTCAGCATCAGGGCCCTGAGTGCATTTCTTCTTGCTCCGGAGGTTTGGCTGCCTGGGCTCAAGGCCAGCTTAAATAATAGTGCAGGTGTCTGGCCTTGAAAAGAGCTCTTCCAAAAAATCTCTGCTAAGAAGATGTGCTGAGCCCTTGGTCTCCTGGTCCTTTACTTGGGAATTGCTTTCAAAGAGAGGCTCCTGTCCCTGCTACCAGCTAGAGGAAGGTCCTCTGTGGCAGCTGTGCCCACGCCTGGCCTTGTTGCTGCTCATCCAGAACCTGATGCTGATCCAGGGGCTTGACCTCCAAGCTGGGGCTTGGACCTGCCTCATCACTGTGGATGCGCCTCATGGTTATAGGGCTGCTGGTGACCCTGGCCACTGTCATGGACCAGCTCAGCTGGCCTTGGCCAGATGTATGGGGGCTCTGCCCTGCCTGTCCCACATCTGCCTGTGGCTCTGGGTTTACCTTGCTTTGCAGAGCCACGCTTGCCCTTGCTGTTCCGTGGCACTCAGGTGAAAAAGCAAAACCAGCTAACAGGAAACTGCTTGCCTCTCCTAAAGCACAAAGTAAGTTGCATAGAGCTTGTCAGGCTTTCTGAAAAAATTAGGGTTTAGTTAAGAGTAAACATGTATATGGACCTTTATTTTGTCTTTACACTGCCTCTGGTTTCTAAATAAGTTCGGAATAAATTAATAACCAATTTAAAAACCAACCAAAAATAAATGAATTTATTTTTAGGAAGTTGGGTTAAGCCCTTTGGTAGCCTGGAAAGAAAGCATTTACAGATGCCAAACCCTTGTGATTTTTAAGGCCTGAATGACCTCTGCCACTCTGAGGTTCATTCTGGATAAAAGATAAAATGCATCAGTTTTGCCCCCAAAAGTGATACAGCTGTGTTGGGACAAAACACTCTGAAGTCCCATGTGTACTGTTTATTGAGACTAATATTATTAGAATTCTTTCCACAATCTGTTACTAGGCCTTCCACAGGTTCTGCAAGCTCTGATTTAGATAGCATGAGCAGTGAAACAATCCTGAATGCAGACGAAAATCAAATAAATAAATAACTAAATATCTGGTAGTTGCTGTGCAGATCAAACCACTAAACTTTTCCATTCACACTCTCACGAACCTCCTGATATAACCTTGCAATAAATGCAAAGAGCAACAGAAAAAGACTTAGGATATTTTCAGCTACATTTTATTCATCTTTCATGAGTATATATTCTGAATACTGCTAAAATGCCCAATGAACTGAAACAAGGTTACTCAAAGACTATAGAATATAATTATGAACCAATAGTTTTATTTCAAACTGAAACAAGAACAGTTCCAGAGAAGTTTAACCATTCTGTTACGTATGGACATGCCATGTAGTCACATTAATGCATAAGAGGTTAATGCATAGAGCTGAGGCTTCTAACTTCTCAGAAGACTTTTTACCTTTCTGGGAATAGGGAACTATGTATTAGGAATTTATGATACATTAAAAAACAAAACAAACAAACAAAAACCCAAAGACACAGAAAACACTACATGCTAGCAAAGAAGTATACAGCACGTAACCAGTATTTCACAACTGCTTACTCATTATCTAGCATAATATGAGACGTGTTAATGGAAAAAGTAAGTATGCATAAAATTATGGACTTTATAGGCAATCCTACCTTTTTACTTTTCAACTGTGGTGAAGCCAACATTTTACAAAAAAATTCTTACAGTTGGTAAAAACAAGACATTGTTGATGGAAAGACACAGCAATCAAAGACTGATACCAGCTCAGATAAAAATCCAAATTGTTTATGTGTATAACATTATTTTGTAGATATATTCCCTTGATCTTCTTTTGAATGTTTATCCTAGAAGACTGTGTGATACGTTCCTAGTCTAAAAAAAATTGGTATTTGTTGTTGTTATTGCTCTGGTTATTCTAAGGGGATTGCTTTGGTAAAAGTCTAAGTTATTTTGATTAGGAAGAAAAAAAACAATTAAATGTTGGTAAACTTACATGATGACTGATTTCTTCCTATCCCGGTTCATCCTTCTACTAATCATTAGTCTCCAGTGGCCGTATTAGACTAGTAAGATGTGTCTGTAAGGGAAGGTTTCTCCAACATGAAAAGATTTTGTTATTTTTTTATAATACTATCAAAGGTAATTTAAATCACTCGAAACCAACATAGCTGTAAGTTGTATCACTAGCATAAAAATGGCAACTAGCTTCTCAAATTAACTATTTAAATGTGCATTATTCTCCTTCAGGTAGAACTCTGAGGAGCACTTAGTACTAACTTAATTCTGCTTCACTGAGCATGAGGGTGCCTCCATGGGACCTGGGTTAAGGCAGACTTAAGCACTTTTGCAAAGTCTACCCTATAGCTTATTAGAAAATATCTTGTTGAAGCATACAGAAAACCCAAAGCTCTATGTAATGGAGAAATGGTTCGAAGACTTTTTAGCCCTAGGGAACTCTTCTAATAATCTCATCTGAACTTCTACATACCACCAAAGAATTTAATTCATTAATTCCTGTATCAAGCCCTTGTCTTCCAATTAAGGTATAGAAATTTCTCTTTTAGAAAGCCCTCTGGTCTTGGTTGAAAGGCTAGTTTCTGATACAGTACGCCCCATTCCTTAGCAAACTGTTCCAGGGCACAACTTCCCAACAGGTCTGTTGATAACTAAACAGTTTTGATGCAAGTCTTTCTCTGTCAGTTAGGTTCTCTAAACCATAAATTGTGGAACTCTTGTGAACACTTTCCATATAAGCTCCCTTTACTAAAGGTAATGCTACAAAATCACTTATAAAAAATCATATTAGTATTTTGTTTGTTTATAACACACCTTCCATAATATGTAAACAAAAGTTTAGTATTGTTATGTCATTTCAGATAACACTGTTTTAGAAATCTTGGTGCTTTATGGTGTTATATGATTTTACTCCACGTAAAGCATAAGCCAAAAGCCTTTATAAAGCATTATCAGTGAAAAAAGCCGCAAAATGAAATACAGCTGCTTTATATCTCACTGATGAGCAGAGACACTTCTGGTGCTGATAGCTAAGTCCTCACTTTTGTTTAAAAACAAATACCAAAGATTATAATTTTTTCAGTCCTAGTATGGAGAATGGGATTTATGCACAGACATTAAAAAAAAAAAAATTAAAAATCAAAGTAATTCAAAAGTGACTAGTTCAAATTCCTTTTCTAAAAATGCCAATATTTTCACAATGGCAGTTGCATGAACTCTTGGAATGGTGGAAGAGAAATTTGGGCACATCATTAGTAGAGAGATGGACATGTCTTGTGTAACAGGCTACTCTCTTTATATGAACATTTCATGCAAATATTGCATGTAGAAATACACTACATAAAACAAGACAGCTGAAAAGTCAGGGAATCAAATTTAAGATTGCCAGTATGTCTGCTTCAAAGTAAGCTTTGCATGAGAGAGAGTATCCTTTCTTAAACTAACTATATAATTGGAGAAAAGATAAAGATAGACTTTTTACCCAGATATTCAGAAGCTTGTTTATTTTTCTAAAAGCATGTCAGGCATGAAAAGAGCTTGCATGCTTTAAAGGTTTTCTGTTTATTTCCAACTGTTATCACTTGAGCTTAAAAAAGTTAATATTCAGTATTTTCCAGTACTATTCACTGGCCTTCATTACGGAAAATTATTCAAATTTTGCTCTGAAGGCAGAATTATTAACTGTACTATGGAATTTTCTGTGGTGTTTTTGTCATCAGATCTTAGATCTTTACTAACATTAATTAATAGATATTCAGAATAATCAAATGAGATGAGGCAATATTAATGTCATTTTACACAAAGGAAACTGAGGCAGAGAGATTACAGACAAAATTATAAAGTATCAGATAATTTTGTGTGATCAATTTTTGATGCCCAGGGTTTTATTTTTAATCATATTTAGAGCTGTATAGCTCTTCACAGGCTCAGACCTCTCACTAAGCACAGTTGTAGGTGAGATGGCTCACATTTCTGCAAATTATACTGTAAGTGTCTTGTATTGTCAGCCAAAAGGTAAGGAACACAGAAGCAGTGACCCTTTGTGAAAAGTGTGATTAAAAGATATGAGTATGTAATCTAGTGCTATTCAGGATAGATGCATATACACATGCTGTACCAATGCCAAATTTGGGTTTTACAGGAAACCTTAACTGACTTTTTTCAAGTTTTGGGGCTTGATTTTACATGAATGATGTATTATAAGTAATACATTTTAGAATGTATTGAATGTATCTAAATTTGGGAGAGAACTTCTGTGCCTGCCTTGCTTGCCTTTTAATCATGGATGTTTTTCCTCTCAAGGCTTTCTAACCCTCAAACACTTTCAGAAGTTTTAGACAGATGTTACATGTTTAAATTCAATCTGGTGATAAAAAACCACTTCCTCTTCTTCCAGCACAGGAGTAATTTTCTCCAGATTTACTCTCAGTTAAGGTCAAAACTCAACCCTGTATTTGAATAGGTACAGATGCCTTTTTTTTGCTCTAGGCAATCCAGAAATCGCACTTTTCTCTAAAGTCCCTGCAAGGCTCTTAGATCATACTGTGTCTGCAAAAATAATAACATTTATATACATTTTAATTCATATAGAACTATTTTAAATCACCATTGAAGTTCTTATGTTGCACTCAAATTCCTATGTAATTGGATGCACAATAACCCACTCTTTGCCAAAGCTGGCAATAGTAGTTCCATCCTCAAATTTTTCAGGAAGGTAAGATTCCCTGGTAACTAAGGCAAAAAAGAAATTTCCTTCATAGTTTTAAATTTTATTCAAAGACTATATATGATTTTTGTATGCAGTAGATTAAACACTTTGTATAGGAGATTAATAGATTTAATGAGGTGTCAGGTCTTTTCATTGGACAATTTAACTTTTGCAAATTTGTGTCAATGTATGTATTTCATTTGCTGACTAATATTCATGAACAACACATAATTGCTATGTTGGTACCTCTGAAACGTCATAATACTTCTACTAATTTGCTAGGTATGTAAAAAAAACCTTAGAGATTCCCAAGATAAAATATACTTTAGTTGAGTAAACAAGCATTTCCTAGTGTAAGACAAAAAAGAAAAAGCAAGTGATGAGATTTTTTTTTTATTTCTGAGCTTTCTGCCTGATTTTAAAGATACACCTAATTTGTGGATTCTGAATATAACATCACACAGAAGAAGAGAGAGTGGATAAAACAGATAGGGCTGTACATGCAGTCACACTGTATCTTAAATGGGTGTGCCTTTTACAGGTTGTAGAATAAACTTAAAGCCATTATTTCACTTTTTCAGCCTACCCTGTCTTCCACTGCTTTAAAGTTTTTACTGTTTTGCCTTTTACATCCTATATATCATTGTCCTACGCTGTTTTATTTTCATAAAATCATTAGTATTGAAAAATTACACATCTACAAAATCTCTTCCTGTAACACATTTGGTGCATAAATTTTATAGACATGAAGTTATATATGCCAATTAAAAGCAGGAGACACAAGAAAGGTAGGAGAGAAGCTGCAAAGTTAGGATAGTAAGAGGCAAGAATACCTGTAGAAAACTTGATTTAAAAAAAAAAAAAGTGTCCTGGAGATAGTTTTCTTTCCTGTGATTCACCTTATGTTCAAAAGCTCAAGGACACAAGCGTAGAGAACCTTTGTTTATAGCTGAGCAAGTCTAAGTTCTCTAAGTCACTGAAATATAAGAAAGTCTATCTATCTGATTTGTCAAGTTTCTTATACACAACTCACAATACTAGAAAAAATTGATACCGTCTACTTCATATAAAAAAGCGGCAGGAAATCTGGTATGTTGAAATATATCAGGGGAATATATTTAACACATTTTTTTATGTGACACATTTCGACATAAAAAAAGTAACTAATGACAAACACTTTTCAGAAATTAAATATATGCACATTAATAAATGGCAAAAGCATATTTTGATATAAATTACAAATAAATCAGTTTTCAACTTTCTAACTTCAGGGATTTCTTTTGCAGTCTGGAAAATGGTTAGATTTGAAAATATCAAAGCAATGGTTTTTATAGGCCATTTTCTACAGATAATCAATAGATTTAAATAAACATTTTTCATAAAATTATTTTTTTCCATGAAGATTACTTAATGTAAAAGTGGAGGACATATGCTTGACAATGATGCAATATTTAGTAGTTGTTGATCAGTAGTAGAGTGATTGTTGTGATACTAGAATTGGAATTGGAATGGTATATAAAGTAATACACAGAGAGATTACTCAGATTGTAAATTATAACCTCATTAACCTCATGATCAGATGACAATCTGATAATCTCAGATAATGCATTCATAACAGAAAAATACAAATCTGAGATCTTGGGGTCACTGGGATAGACACACTGAATTTAAGTTAAAGTTGCAATTACTGTTTCAGGTCCTTTAAGAATTATCAAAACAAAACTATAATGTTAATTGAAAGCATGGTAAAAAATGGACTGTTTTTACAACTACATATTAAAAAGTTCATAGACATCTGATCACTTTTTTGGAAATAAAACTGAATGAAGAATTAGAGTAAAAAGTTTTACTGCAACATGAGTTTGAAAAGCTGAGATGATGGAGGGATTATAGGATTGTCTGTCAAAAATGGGTCTTTATTCAGCAAACATATCCCATATTTGTCACAAGATATAATTTTATAACAAGGATCCATATACAATGAAATATTTTTACTATGTAGAAAGTGACACACTAGGAAATAGATACTAGTTTATGCAGGAGATACTGGATCATATTGGCATCCTTAGACTTTCCAAAACACCAGCTACGTTAAGCTCATAACTAGCCTGCCTTCAACTACAAATATGGACTTATATGGAGAGCTTTCAACTAGATTTAGCAGGGGGAGAGGATGGAGTTTTGAGCAACAGAAAAGAGCCAGGGCCTGCTGATGTACTGGGAACCAACGGGGAAACACCTGTGAAATGCCTCAAAGGAATTAGGGTGTGTTTCTCTAAAAAGTCAATAGCCCAACTGAAGTGCCTCTATACCAATGCATGCAGCATACATAACAAGCAGGGGGAGCTGGAAGCCATTGTGCGGCTAGAAAGCTATGATCTAATCGCTACCACTGAAATGATGGGATGAATCTCATGACTGGAGCATTGCAATCAATGGCTATAAACTGTTTGGAAAGGACAGGCAAGGAAGGAGGGGTGGAGGGGTTGGCCTCTATGAAAAGAATGGCCTGACTGCACAGAGCTGTCTTTGTAAAACAGGAATGAGCAAGTTTAGAGCTTATGGGTAAAAATTACGGGCCAAGCCAACAAAGGAAACCTCATGGCTGGTGTTTATTACAGGCCACCCAATCAAGGGGAGCTTGTTGAAGAAGTGTTCTTACTTCAACTACAGGAATTATCATGCTCATAGGCTCTGATCTTGCTGGGGAACTCCAGTCATCCTGACATCTGCTGGACAGAGCAAGCTGCAAGATGTTCAGGAGGCTCTTGGAGTGCATTGAGGATAATTTCTTAATCCAGGTGATAGGCAGCCCAACTGGAGGAGAAGTGTTGAAGGACCTGTTGCTCACCAAAGCAGAAGAACTAAGTAGAGAGATCAAGGTTGGTGGCAGCTTGGGCTGCAGTGATCATGCCTTGGTGGAATTCATTCTTAAGGGATATGGGTCTGGTGAAGAGTAGAGTTAGGACACTGAATTTTAGGATGGTGAACTTTCAGTTGTTTAAGGAATTACTGAATGGGATCCCCTGGGAAACTGCCCTCAGGGACAAAGGAGATGAACGGAGCTGGCAGCTCTTTAAGGACATTATTCTTAAGAGTGCAAGAGCTCTCAATTCCCACGTGTAAGAAATCAGGCAAGGAAGGTGGGAGATCAGCATGGCTCAGTAAGGACCTCCTGGCCAAACTAAAGTGTAAGAAGGAAATGCACAGGCAGTGGAACCAGGAACAAGTAACCTCAGAAGAATATAGGGACACTGCCCAGATGTATAGGGCTGGGATCAGGAAAGCTAAGGCACAGTCAGAGCTGAATTTATTGAGGGATGCAAAGAATAGTAAGAAGGGCTTTTGTGGGTACATTGGCCAGATTAAAGAAAATGTACCACCCTTGGTAAATAAGACAGGAGAGTTGGTGACAACCAACAAGGAGTTGACTGAGGTGCTCAACAATTTTTTTGCCTCCATTTTCACTTGTAATCTCTCTCCCAACATCTCTCAAGTCCATGAACCTCAAAGGGGAATGAAGTCCCTCCCATTGTAAAAGAAGATCAGGTTTGAGACCACTTGAGGAACCTGAACATACATAAAGCCGCGGGACTCAATGAGGTGCATCCCAGGCTCCTGAAGGAAGTAGCAGACAAAGTTGCTAAGCTGCTCTCCATCATATTTCAAAAGTCATGGCAGTCAGGCAAAGTCCCCAGTGACTGGAAAAAGGAAAACTTCACACCCATTTTTAAAAACAGTAGAAAGGAGGACCCTGGGTACTACCAACCAGTTGGCCTCACCTCCATGCCTGGTAAAATCATGGAACAGATCCTCCTGGAAGTTATGTTGAAACATATGGAAGACAGGGAAGTGATTCGAGACAGCCAACATGGGTACACCAAGGGAAAATCTTGCCTGACTGGTCTAGTGGCCTTCTGTGATGGAGTGACTGCATCAATGGACAAGGGAAAAGTTACAGATATCAACTACCTTGACTTCTGTAAGGCCTCTGACATGGTCACCCCAACATAGCTTGGAGATATGTGCGTTTCATGGATAGACTGTTACATGGATAAGGAACCGGCTCGATGGCCACATCCAAAGGGTTACAGTCAAGAGCTCAATGTCCAAGTGGAAAACAGTAATGAGTGGTGCCATTCAAGAGTCCATATTGGGACCAAAACTATTTAATATCTTCATTAGTGACGTAGACAGTAGGATTGAGTGCACCCTCAGCAAGTTTGTGGATGACATCAAGCTGAATGTTACAGTTGATTTGCTAGAGGGAAGGGATGTCATCCAGAGGGACCTTGACAGGCTTGAGGAGTGGGCCTGTGTGAACCTCATGAAGTTCAACAAGGCCAAGTGGAAGGTCCTGCACCCAGGTGGGGGCAATCCTCAATATTAATACAGACTGGGGGATGAATGGATTGAGAACAGCCCTGTGGAGATCGACCTGGGGATACTGGTGGATGAAAAATTGGACATGAGCCAGCAATGTGTGCTTGCAGCCCAGAAAGCCAATCATACCGTGGGCTGCATCAAAAGAAGCATGGCCAGCAGGTCGAGGGAGGGCATTCTCCTCCTTTACTCTGCTCTCATGAGACCCCACCTGGAGTACAGCATCCAGCTCTGGGGTCCCCAGCATAAGAAAGACATGGACCTGTCAGAGCAGGTCCAGAGGAGGACCACGGAAATGCTCAGAGGGATGCAACACCTCTCCCGTGAAGAAAGGCTGAGAGGGTTCAGGTTGTCCAGCCTGGACAAGAGAAGGCTCCAGGGAGCCCTTATTGCAGCCTTTCAATATAAAAAGGGGGCTTATAAGAAAGATGGAGGGAAACTTTTTACCAGGGCCTGTAGCGATATGAGAAGAGGTAATGGCTTTAAACAGAAAGAGGGCAGGTTTAGACTGGACATAGGGAAGACATTTTTTATGATAAGAGTGGTGAGACACTGTAACAGGTTGCCCAGAGAAGTTGTGGATGCCCCATCTCTGGAAGTGTTCAAGGTCAGGTTGGATGGGGCTTTGAGCAGCCTGATCTAGTGAAAGATATCCCTGCCCATGGCAAGAGGGTTGGACTAGATGACCTTTAAAGGTCCCTTCCAACCCAAACCATTCTATGATTCTAAATAACCATCAATTTTATATGGTCTTGGACATCCCAGATCACTTGGTTTATGTTGTTTTAGAATGCAATCAGTATGTGTGGAAAACAGGCTTAAATGACTTCTGTGACTCAGGAAGATTCAACTATATTGCTGTTAGCTAATAGCTAATACTTGCTGTTATTTGACCACAGCATTTCAACAGAATTTCATATCTGTCATTTTCTTTGCTTATGCATACCTATATTCAGATCTTCCCTCTATGTTGATTAAAAAACATAATGAATACTTTAAGAAACATCAATAAACTACAGAATTTCCAGAAGCAATTCATTTTAAATGTGGTACTCATGGGGGCCTTCAGTCTTTCTGAAAGTGTTCATCTGAATCTTTAATCACTTGTTTTATGGATGCCATCTTCTTTTTTCCTCAAGTTCCATCAACCTATAACCTGCTTCAGTACAAAGGGCTTTAAATATAATTAATGTCAATGTCTGTCTTAATTAATTCCAGCTATATGTTCTCTCCTCTCCATTTTCCCTCTTATTCCCATCCCAGATTATTTTCTTACACAATTTTAGTCTTGCCCTTTTTTAGTTTTATTCTTCTTCACTCTTTTATGTACATCAAGTGCCCAGAAAAGTGGACATTGTACAAATTATTGTGTAGTGGCACAATTATTTTAGTTCTCCTCTTAAAACACAAGCAATATTTTTAGGTCTTGATGTGCTACTTTCATCTAGTGTGTATATTGCAGAATGTGTATGTTGTGTTCTCAGAATTAGGTCAATGAGGCTGTATGAAATGTTAAGTCAGGAAATACCCATTTGGAGGCTCAGGTGAGGTCTACAGACAAGTCGGCTTGTCCTTCTTTGCAATGCTGGATCTGTTTTTCTGTCATGCAACAGTTTTAGTGAAAATAAGTATACTACAAGTCTGAAGTGCAAGTTGATCCAACCACACAGAAGGAGTATGAAATGCAGAAATAGTACTTGCTGGCATAATTCCATCATTTCCAGTAAAAACTTATTATAAAAGGTCACAAGCAATTTCCATGGTAGGGAGTTCCTATAACCTGAACGATTAGCGTATAACAAAAAAAGCATATGAAAATGTCATAATCTTTTCTTTCCTTTAACCTATTTTAACAGAAAAGACATGCTGTCTTTGTCTCCATTGAGAGTTTGGTATTTTGGGTCACAGTACACCTAAGCCTTGTCCTGCTCCCCGTGGAGCAGTGCATACTCTTGAAATTCTGAATCTTTAGTTGTCCAGATCAGGAGATCCTCTAGAAAACACCACAGCTTCCCTGAACATGTGTCTGCGTTTTCTAACAAAACAACAAAAAGAACACCCAGATGGATGAAATGCATATCCACAGAACAAAATTAAGAGGCATGGCAGAAACTTATTCTTTCTCACAGTAGAGATGTCACAACTGCTCTCATAAGTTACATGAACCTCCATGTTTAGACCTAAAGCATCTTCTTTTTGATTAGTCCCATTTTGCAATTACAGAAAAAAATTAGTATGGGATCAAAACAAACAATTTTTATTAACATAGTGAACTCTCTCACAATAACGTTGGCAGTTTAAAGAAAAAATTTATTCAACAAAAGAAAAAAAATCCTAAAGTCTAAAATTAAAATGGTAATTCATGCACCGATTTTGAACAGAAGAGCCAGACAATATTTTCTTGTATTTTAAACCTGAAATTCAAGTTGCAAAGAAGACATCCTCACTTTGGTGAGGATGAAATCTCAGCCTGAAGAAAATTACAGTAGCAAATTTTATATTTTAATTCCAATAGCATTTCATGTTTCTTTTATTTTCATTTTATACCAGTATGGCTACACTGTGGGAAACATTATGCTCAGATTAAAGAAAAAAGTCAAGGAATTTAACTGCTTCAAGGTGGAAAAATTTTGACATTTACATAGCAGAGATGAACATCTTAGAAGATACACTGAACTTTCTGCTTAGTGTCAAAAGTATGCCTACTTTTTAAGTTTCCTATATATCTATAATGCATTCACGTATAATAAAATGGTATTTAGATATGGATAGATGAGTATTGAAATTTCAATTTTTTAAAAAACAGGTTTTTAAAAAACATTTTTTTAAAAATGTTTGGTTGCATATACCTATGTATTTAGCATTTGTGAAAACATGCTTGAATCTAATGAAAATGTGTTTATAACAAAGTTTATTTAATCCTATCTGTGACCCAGTTCATCAAGTTTCCACCCATTTCTTTTACAGGATCTTTTGTGACTATATTGGTGCATGTTTTAAGGAAGAGATTTACCATACAGGTATGTATGCTGTGATTCATTTGTTTATATGTAATGACAATGTTCTTGTCAGAAATGATTTCACAGGCTATTCAGGCAATGGATATTCACAATTAGTTAGCACGAATTACAAGACAAAACTACATGTTATATTACTGGTAAATAAAGTTGTTCAAGTCTTTCTAGCCATAGTTCCCACTAGCAAATGCTAAATATGTAGTTAGAAAATAAATTCTACATCACATGAAATGGCTGAACAATTGCATACAGAATGATGACTAGTGATGTTGAAAACTGATATAAATGGCAGGCCACAAAAATGTAACATTTTTTTGAAAAGGCTCTCAGTTGGATCAGTTGCAAGGAAAGATAAATTAGTAACTCCCATACTGTTTTTAAAAGAAAAACCATAAAGCAAACAAACTTTTTTATGCATGAACGTTCTTCCTTACCAAGTTTGAGTGCAGAGTGAACATGTGCTAACTTTCTAAAATAGAAATGCAGTGTTTAAATGTTTCTTAACCAGTGATAATGGTAATCTATTATATCAGGTTTATGTTTTTAGTATGGAAAATAATGTATAATGGTACAGCTTACCGTCATGGGAAATTCAATAAAGCTTGCTGTATGACACGTCATACAGTGACCAAAGGACATACTTAATCTATGATGTTTACTGAATAGAGAGATTAGTGACTACAAGTGATTTTGCTGCTTGTTTGACTGACTCTTAAGAAATCAAAATGCATACACTGCTGTGGATTGGAGCAAATGTGCACAGTATTATTAGGAGAATCAACCACAGCATACTTTTTGAGACTGTTAATGAAGTAGGGACTCACTCTTCCACTATTAAGACTAGATGCAGACAAAGGATTTCTACATTTAAACTTTTTGTATTCCCCTGCCTGCTTGAGACAAAACTGAAGTAGACGCTCCCTGTAGCGTGACGCTTCACAGTTCTGCTTTTGATCCATTTCCACCTGCTGCTAGATATATCTCACAGCTACTGGACAGGAACACTTAATATCACAGACAGCAAATTCAATTTCAAGAACATTGTTGCAGCAACAATGGTGAGCAGAACAGCAAATGAGAATAGGAAATGCAATTGTTAAACATTTTTTCTCGTTCAAGAGAAAATTTGCTATTTCCGTTACTGAATTATCCACAGGTCTGCCCCATTACTCATAATATAAATACTATGGCTGTTATTTGTAACTTGGGCCTCTGTAACCCAGGAAAATTTTAAGGGACATTGTTATATTTAATCTAGTGTCATAAATGAGGCATAAGTATGAGCCAAAACACTAAGCTGCAGCTCCTGAAACTTATGACCCAGAAAAGAGATAAGCTGCACACTAAGGACCATCGGTACAGTGCAGAAGAGAACATGGATTCTATAGCTACAATGCTCCAAAGAATTCAGAAGTTTCTTCTAAGAAAACAGGGCTGTGATTTGTCTTATTGCTGTCATTAATTGGAAGGGCACAATAAGCACAAGGAAAGATGGTCAACATGATGGAGACAGCAGAAAATTTGCGTACACTGAATGATGCAAACACAAAAATGCACTTAACACTCTTTTAACCTTTAGACTGAGCCATAGGACTGTACTTTGATGACTTTTTTAATGTCATTCAGTAGAAGACAAGACCCACAGAGGGATCGGTACATGGCAGTGAGGGAGAAAAGGCTGGTATAAATTTCTTATTTTAGGTTAATCATAAGGGTTTGGAGGCAGGACAGGGAAAGGATGCAGAGAGCACTCTAGTATTGAAGCAGCTAAGACAAGTGTCAGGATTTTGCACTGAGGACAAAAAAAAGAGCATGTTTAATCTATTAGGAACTCAGATATAGATTAGAAAGAAAGGCATGAGAAACAATGTTAAGCTGCCAGCTCATGATTTTTAGGAGATAAGGCAGGATGCTGAAAAGAATTAGAGAAAAAGGCAAAACAGCTTATCATAAGGCAGATCTTGTATATACTCCCAAGATGAAAGACCGGATGTCCTGGAAGAGACTGCAAAGGGCTTCTGTAATGGAAGGCAAAGCAGGAAATAACACATCAGAGGTGGAAATGATCAGCACAGAAATGATGACTGAAGATTCAGGGAAGAGATGCGTGAGACGTAAGACCTGAACAGCAAGGAGATATCCTACAACATTAAATTGAAAGGAGATGAGAGGGGAAGCAACATCTCCCAAAAGGAAAAGCTCATCAAATATTCACTGTTGTAATCAGTACACACAGAAATTGATAACTTTTTGGGGCCTAGGACAAGTAAAGAAGGAAGAGGTAACAACAGTCAAAAAATGCAGACATAATCAGAGAATCATTAAGACAGGTCAAGAGTGAGTCACTTCCAGAGAGATCCAGAGAAGCAGCAAAACTTTCAGTGCGTTGAGTCCTCCTTCCTGGAGGACCCTTTCATTTCTTCTATTCATGTAAAAGAACACTGAAAAATTAACCTGCTGATTTAAATGTTTGTGCAAACAACTTAATTACCCCATTTATTAACTTAACAAAATGAAAAGTTTGATTGTGGAAGGTCAAAACCAGACCTGTGGAAAACAATTTCCATTTTTATTTATTCGTACTTAATGTGAAATATCAAAGAAACTCTTCCAACAGAGGGTTTAGTTTCTCTAATATTAGTATGCTGCAGGGTAAGTTAATGTTGTATGCAAAGTTAAGGATAACAAGGCTACGTTAATACCATAATACCATTAACACCTGATACCATAATAGTAGACCACAAAACTGTAAGAGATCCCCCAGGTCACTGAAGCTAATTCACTGCTACTGTAAGGACCTGTATTACATGTTAGCCCTTAATTAATTAGTAAAAATAATGTACTATGAAATCAAAATTACCAGGTTGCTCACAGTTTTTATGAATGCATCCCTTTTCTTACAGTACTGTAAAATAATTAACAATTTCAATTGTAAGGATCCATGACAGGACCTACACTTAAGAAATTGTTTCTGCTGTATTCTATGTGAGTACATTCTTAGGGAAGTTGCCTATAGAATTTATTTCATTTTTTAGAGACATTTTGACAGAAAGTCTATGAGTCAACCCCTTCACCCAGTCAACCAAGAGGAGTAGGGGCAGGAAATAATTTACAAACATGTGCATTACCTGTTTTGCTGATGTTAAATCAGTCAGGTGGCTGAGCTGATGTCTCAAAACATGTTATATTCTTAAACTGTAAGTATAAACTATTAGGAAGTACTAAATCTTAGCATTTAAATAATGCAAATGCAAATACCATCTCTGTAAACTCATCAGCAAGTTTAGAACAAACAGACAAAGGAACATCAGGTTTTCATACTTGCTGGATGACTTTGACTACAATGAAATTAGCAGAAGGACCTCAACTACAACAAAATTAGTGAAGAAATAAGAGCAAGATTTTTTAGAAAATGCCTTTTAGTTGTGAAAGTAGAGGGATACTTTCCCAGCAGTCATTAGTCTAAAAGCTAAAAAGTGCATTTTTACTATTCTAAACTGAACTAAGACAAGAAACTAGAACAACTAAAGCATGTATATGGTTCTGAAATAATTTTAAAATAACAGTAGGTGATTTTTATTTGATCTTCTCCATCATATGAAGCCAAGCCAAATTACAGTCTAGATTAAGTGAAACAGCAAGTAAATATGTATTCAGAAAGCATTAGTAAATGCACCAAGCACTGTTTTTTAGGTGACACTAAGGTCAAGGAGACTACTCATATATTCAAAGTTTTGAATATCCTTAATTTTTTTGCTAGGTTAGGGAAAAATATGAAAGAGATTTCAGTAGGCATAAAGATATTTTAGCCTTAGTTTATTAAGCAGTAATAAAAAATCATAGAAGGGCTGGAAATAGGAAATAATCTTTGAATCAAATTTATTAAAATATGGACAAATAAAAAGGAAAAATACGCAGGAGCTAGTCTTTGATTTCAAAGGAGCACACTTCAGGAAATTAGGGAAATAACAAAAATTTGAAGGAAGTAGAACCTCAGATCTCTTTAAATCAAGGCCCCAAATCCAAATTACACTGGATGTCAAACTTCTGTGTCTGAAAAAGATGCATCAGATTCATCACCAATCTGATGAGAACAGATTATGTTTTCCCTTTTTTTATTCTACAATGCATAAATTCTTAAAGAAAGGCATTTTTACCTATTTATATTAATCATCAAAAAAACTTTCCATTATCACCTGCTTATTCTTTGTCCCATGACTTCTGTATACTTAGTGAAAACTTGTTCCCTGTTGAGGCAGGTGAATCCAAGTCCTGATTTGTTTTATAGCCACTACTCACTATCCTATTTTATCTTTCTCCTTACAGATTTAGATTCTTCCTTATGACCTTATTAGGTCTTAGCTTTTGCCCTTCACTGAATTTCTTAAACATGCTCAAACAAAACTGAGCTTTGGCATTTATCTAATCTTGATCCCAGAGATTCAACACCATGTTCATGATAAAAAGTTGTGAGTTTGCGTGTTACACACATTCTCATCAAAGATAAAGTTTAACAACCTCTTAAATAGTCCCATTAAAATTTAGTGTAATTCTGTTGAGCTATCATAATTTAATTATTTTGAAAAATTTCAATAATAGTAACTGAGATGTTTGAGTTTTATAAAGTATTATTTATTCTCTGTGGTTTTATAACTACAGGGGGACAAAGGATTGGTCATCAGTGGTGTGTTTTCTTCGGTAACTGTGCAATCATTAATTGTTTTTAGGTGGACTTCAACTTTTAGAAGGTAATGTCTTGTTAAGTCACACTTATCATTATACTTTACAGTATTAGGTACTAAATACTAATTTCAAATAAATGACTTCTGACTCAGAAAAAGATTACTAATTAAATAAGGTTCTTTTACAGTAAGACGGAGTTTACAATCTTATAAAACTGTGATATTTGGAGGCTATAACATTTTGTTATAGAGCTACTTGGCATTTGTAAAAAGAGGAAGAAAGGTTAATGGAAAAATTTTTTAAAGGGAAGCCTAATGATAGTGAAACATATTTTGGCCAGGAATCCTTATTATAAAATATTATCACTCTTACAGCTTTGTCTTTATTGGGGAAAAAAAGAAACAGATCTCCAAGCAAAACATCAAAGTAACTAATAACTTTGTCTTGTAAGAGGTGAATTGCTGCTAGATTAAAGAGCTTTGCGAGTTGAGCAGATGGGCACAATGCCGAGAAGTGAACTGTAAAAATTTAGACTCTCATATGTGAATTTGATTCTCTTTCACAAACTTTTTAGCACAGCTACAGAGGCTGTCCTAAAAGAAATGTGGACCTATTACATAAAAACCCCATTAAATATATCTCATTCAGTTGTACCACAATACTATGTGTGTTTGCACATATGGAGAATTTTTTTCTTTGTTTATCTTTTCAGCATCAAACACTGTGACAATTTTAACTGGTTTGAAGACTCAAGGGTAAGGAATAAAGTGTTGAATAAACTAAGAAGTATAATTTTATCAACATCTTTTAAAAAATAAAAAAGTATGCATCATAAACTATTAGATATTTTAAGTATTCAGTCTTCCTAGTAACTTCTAAAAAAAAATTCTGAAAAAGAACATTTAAATTGCATGGTCCTTAAAAATATATTAGTTATATAGAACTGAGGTTTAGGAATGAATGTATTATACTAGATAAACATTTCATATTATTCCTTTCCTGTATCAATTCATCTACTAAGTCTTTTCAAAGAAACTGAATATACTGACATCTACAGCACTGAATCAATGGCTTTGTGACAGAGCTATAAATACCTGTGTAGCGAGAGGGGGAAGGGAGAGACTATTTGCAGAAACCAAGGATTATGGCACATCTGCAATCACCTACAACGTCAGCATTCATACAGTAAAATGAATGATGATAAAAAACATACACCTGAGGGGAATACATTATCTGAAGCTAGCATAAGCGGCGTAAATGCTTCATTACCATGGAAATGGTGCACAGTACATGACAGCAGAGAAAGTCAGTTGAGACAGGTCATTTTAATTTTTATTGATAATATGATCACAGGTGTGCTTTTAATCATTTTACCACTTCAGGTTTCTCATCAACTGTCACTAATAATTTCATATGACAAGCACAATGCTCTTGTGACATTACAAATACAACCTAGAGTTACTTACAATGCCTGTTGACTGGCAAGCCACTCTCTCTATTGACAGGGCACAACTCTGGAAAGTCTATTTATTTAGCAAACTAGAGGTCACTCAACCTCTCCATGATGCCCTGTGGCATTTGCATTTTATGCAAAGTGCAGCTGATGTAATCAATGTAGGCAAAGTTTTGACAGTGTTCTCCCAAAGAAACAGTGCCTTCTGAGTGACGAAGAGATGACAAAGAGGCAGGACAGGACTCAGAAGCACCATGAAAGATATAGGATCAAAAAGCTCAGACCATTTAGGGACATATAATTAAACTGAAAACCAAGACAGTCCTAATCCATAAAGCTTTCTGGCTCCCAGACCATTTGTGCTTTAAATATCAGAAAATCTTAATTGAATCTGTTGTATTGTGAGACCCAGTTTAGCTCTAACAACCCAACACCGTCTGAGGTCTAGTTGAGCCAAGAATGTATGATTCAGGAAGAAGTATTCACACTAGTAAATAAATACTGTATTGTGAGAACACAAGCAAAAAATATTGGAACTGCAAAAGCAATGCATACTCAGTTTCACATACTACTTAGATAATGAATCATACATATGTATGCACAATGCTTTTAATCAGAAACTTTACATCTCCCTTCTTCGCCCTGTATACTTAAGATAAGTCCTAGAATGAGGAGTTCTACAAAACACAAGTAGTGTGAAAAAGTCTTATACTGTTGTCATTTAATCTTTTTTCTGAAATTCATGCTCCCATTAAGATACATATGGAGTTTTTGAAAACAAATACGATGGGCAAAGTTAAAGTACAAATTTTGTCTGAGTCTACTGGTAAGATCTATCAAGCAACCTATTCCACCGTAAAATATATATTAAAATTCAGACCTCATATAGTGTTAAATTTCTCACTTTAAGGTATATTTCCTACATAAAATGTTTGACCTTCACAACTAATTTAATCAGGATTGCACAAACACTATTATTATAATTAATAATAATATTGCAATATTCATCTATAAGATGTTTTTTGCATTAATATGAGTATACCTTTTCCACTAAGAATAGAAGGAAATTGTTTTAAAGCAATTTTGTAAGAGGGAAAGGAAAGGAAGGGAAAGGAAGGGACTAATTTGGGAAATTTATCCAACCTTATCCAGTCTATGTCAACTAGTAATTCTTCATTAAATGACCATAAAGAAAACATGATCAGAAGTATATTCCCTTCAGCAGATCTTGCCTTGTTGCAAATCTTTAGAAGTTAAGAAACTGGCTTAACACAGAGAAATGCATTTTAGTCTTACAACAGATTGTCATACTAAAATTTACTGATGACTTTATAATACTGTTTTAGCATGTGAATTACAAGGAAAATTGCAAAATTGCTCTTAGAAGCCTCCAATGAATTTCTAATATGAAATGGAGGTCTTCTATGTGAGTGACAATTAGAATAAAATAACTAATATTCTATTATACAGTTATAAAGCTAATGCTGTGTACTTCAGTAATGTCATACTGGAGCCACTAATAACCAGGAGTAAAATATAGCTTCTATTGGTAAAAAGTACTTTGACATGTTAATAATATATGTGCTCACCTTTCCTTCATTCCATTTATTGCTTCATTTGTTTTGCAACTGCTTTTTGTTGTAAATGCATGTCATCTTCATACTAGCATAGTATCAATCTGATAATTAAATGTAACTGCCCTTGTAGTAATTTAAGAAATCCAGAAGGAAAATGACCAGCTTTCCTAGCAGTTACAACTATTCCTCAGTAACAGATGTAATGACATCAGAGATAACATGCTAGTATAATTTTTCCTTTCATAAAATATTTTACTTTAAGATGACAGTTATAAAACTGGGAGCAGCAGGATTTAAACAGTTCCACTTCAGAATATTCAAATATTTTCAATGTGCCAAAAATTATTTCCCATGAGAGAAGGATGAACAGAAGGAATTTATTCTCTTCTGCTTCCTATTTGCTTAGCACAGGTGTCAACCAAAGTAACAACACAGCGAACAGAAGGGATAAAATCTTGGCTTCACTGAAGTAAATGGCAAATCTCCCATTGACTTTAACGGGTCAGGGTTTTTCTAAAACTGTTTTTAAAATCACAGTTGCCAGAGTGTGAGACACCGCTGAAGAGTCTACTTTCTCCTCTGCTGTGAGATGGAGGCAGATTGGATGTACATGGTAGTCAGAGCAGAACATTGAACACTGCCGCTTCATGGCAAAGTTAATATGCTGTAGAGTGCAGAGTTCTCCCAACCAAAAACAATGCATAATTTGCTTCTTTCATTTGACATTATCTCATAAATAAAAGATAAGAGGATGATGAATTATAGTTTGTAAACACTAGAGCCAAATAATCATCGTTGATTGCTAATAAACTACAATGAAAACTGATTCATACAAACCAAAAGTTGTACTGCGTACTGCAGCAATAAATATATAGGAGGGCACTGTAAGTTAATAACAATTGTTATGCTGGTTCTTTGAATATTAATTTCTATTTGCATAGCTGTTGGCTAGAAACCAATGGGAAAATATTTCTTCAACAGGTTGAAAAGAATCAGCCTGTCAACAACTCACTTTTCTGCCATATTTCAAGTTCCAAACATTTCCCCTTTGCCATGATAAATCACCCTGCCTGACAAACGCAGAAGACTAAAAGTTAAAATTAAATATATTGTTATAAAAATTTAAAAGTGTATCATGATATCCATTTAAAATAGGTATTACATCAACACTGAGAAACTCAGCCTTTTTCCTTCATCACTTTCAGAAAGCTATTTCTCCATTTTAGCAAGGTAATTCTAGTGATATTGGCATTAGAAGTTCCACAGAATGGTATAGTTTCTGGCAGCTATGAAGGGTAGACTCTCTGTTCTGAATCCTGTTGTCAAAACTGTTGAAGCACACTTTGCACACACATAATTACTAGAGCTGATCCAAATTCTACAGTAATTACAGTATTAGAACAAATGGGAATATGGCAGCACATCACCTAAGAATCCTCTGGCAGTACAAAGATAAGTATAATTGCTGTGCACAGCTTTGTCTAAGCCTTTTAAGACGGTCTCCAAGATTCCACTACATAAGTAGCAAAAGATCAGCTTTCAGACTCCTTTTTTAATTTCCAACACAATAGTTACACATTTTGTGGCTCACTGGAGTTATTTGTGTTTGCTGATATCTTTGAGGTGTGGACAGAGGTAAGGAGATAGGACACAATACACATGCAAAAATTTTCCTGTTCCATACTTGAAGAAAAGAGATCCAGCTGATGAGATTCAAAGTTAGAGGGTTGCTATCTTTCTATTACATTTTAAAAAAATTACAATCCCTGATTACTTTCCCGTTCTCCACTCCAACATTTCATCTTTTCCAAGACCTGCCAGTCCAGTGCAGTTTACAATGGGTGACCAAAAACCCCAAAGGCACATGTTTCCTTCTCCTTATATTTGGAACTTTCTACCCTTGTAAGATGGCCAGGATGAATAAGGTTAAATCACAGACTACCAAGAATACATGTGATTCAGCTTAAATACTAATAATTTTCCATTCGTGTAGATTAGCTTAAAAACTAACATGACCTGTCACAATCAAGCTTATTAGGACCATATGCTTTTCCAAAATCTTGACTGTTACACTGCAATAAAACAAACAACTACCTGCTCACCCCCCCAGCAAGAGCCGCCCAAAGGAATGGCGGTTCTTTTAACATTTATAATCAATGCAACTGTCATAGCAAAAAAATACCTTGTATTCCCCAGCTTACTTGCAGACCAACAGAACCTGCAATGTAAGAAAAAAAAATGTCTGCACAATTAGTCGTTGAATACATATATATACACACACACACATACACAAACAGAATATCCTTTTAGAACTACTATGTGTGCTTTCTTATAGTGTAAACATAGATATAAAAGCAACTGAGCAGTTAAGTATTTCCATCTTCATGTCCTGAAAAGCATTCACAAAGTATAGCAAGTAACATGCTGACATTAAACATATATTGTCAGATTCAGCTAATTACCCAGCCTTTTTAGGCTGGCAGTGAACGGCCTCCCCTTCTGAGAGCTGGTGAATGTTTTAGCAGTCAAACTGCTTTGGTTTTCATTTTGTGATATGATTTAAAATATTACTGTATAATGTAAATGTCTTGAGTTGCCCCTATCTTAAACGGACAAAAAAGTGCCCTCCCTCCAAAAAGGGTAACAACAAAGAGTCATGTCTATGAAGCTTATATTTTTTCCTGGCCTAGACAAGTCCTAATCACAGACGAAAATCACTCTGCACTGGGTCCTGGGGGAGTATAGGAAGGAAAAAAGAGGTGAAGATCTTAAAAAACATAGAAAACCTACTTTTCCTACCCCAAAGAGCTCATGTTCCACTTGCATCTTTCATAAAGTGGGCTTATTTTAATGTTTCTCAATTTAATATTTTTTTTTCAGATCAAACCATGTGTGAGTTCAATCTATGTGTAAGAAATCAAACTTTCCAAATTTCAAGCAAATATGATGATCATAAGAATTCTAAACATAACATTAAAAACTATGTATTCCTATCAATCCCTTTAAGAGGGCTACAGTATTTAATTTCCACTTTCTAATTTTAACAATGACAGCATTTGTATTAAAAAAACAATAAAAAGGTCTTTTCTGAACCTGAAACAGTAGCACCAGAAATAAAAGCCACTCTTTACTGATGGAAATTGAGTTGCTTACAGCAAGACTCATTATGACCTCAAATTAGTGATCACATATTTCCTGTGCAGGAGACTGATTATCATCATCTAAAACAACAAGATACTCAGTCCCTGATTTATTTCCCATTACACAGCAATACAGAGAATGGCTAAAGGCTTTTCAAGATATACAGTGAAATATAAAATTCAGCAAGTAACTAAAACTGCTATAAAACAAAGTATATGACATCTACCGATAAAAAACATAAGTGCCAGGTTCTGTCTTAGTACAATAAATTGAATACATGTGATCCAACAATTGTTCTTTTGCCTCCCTGTGCAATACCAAGGGAACCTCTCCTAAAACATATTGTTGTTTGCAGAATATATTTCAAATACCACACACACACATACAAAAAAAAAAAAAAAAAAAGGCATATCTATAAGTTAGACCATGGAAAAGAGAACTATTCTCTAGAACCTTCATTGCAAAATACAGAGCAGTAAATCCAAAGTGTTTAATAATAAATAACATTACCTTGGGGGAAAAAAAATCTAGCAATTGTGCCATTTCCAGGCAATTTTAATTTAACAGTACAGTTAGCATCTTTACCAGATTCGTCAGTTTTAAGTAAGAAGATCAAAGAGCAAAGAGAGAATATAAGGACCTTAATGGTGTCACAGTGCCAGGGTTCTAGATAAAAACAGGGTTTGCAGCGTTAATTATGACTTTTCCATAGACTACGTCCATTGTGTTATGTAAATCTCTTACTCTTCACCTAGGCAATAAAAAGACACTTTGTATATGAGGAAGGTCAAAAGAGTACCAGCAATACAGACACAAAGAACTACAAAGGTCTATAGTGCTTGCAAGCCCTTTGTCCATGGATTGCGTGGTGTTGTTTTGACTCTCGGTTACAGAATTATTTCACTCCTTTAGAGAGCAGGACAAAAACCTAAGTGTTGACTATACAATAAGAAAGGAAAAACTCCATATAGATGACTTTTAGAGGTCTACATAGAGGATGCTTGTCTTCAGTGTTGCCTTGTAGCATGATTTTAGGAATACTCATACCTCAGTCCTATAAATTATTAGCTGATACACACTATTTTCACGTGCACCCACATACCCACACACAGCATCCAAGGCAACTGTGATTTACTGCTCAGAGTCAGTAACTGAATCCATGTAAAATGTATACATACAGACAGAGCCAGAAAGATTTTCAATAAGCTTAGTAACACAGTACAGTACATATCCAATAGGGAGAGAATGAACAATAAATCTCATAATGTGTACTTGTGTTAGTTATGAAAGTCATTTTCTCATGCAGTCCTGATCAGAAACACACAGGCAAAGAAAATGAAAACTCCTGGAAAGAAAAAGCCTCATGTAAGTGACACTTCATTGAACAGTCGGTGGGAAATCACAACTCCACAACATCTGCTTCAACCCTACAAATAAAATTAATTTAAATTAAGTACATAAATAACTTGCTATGCACATATCAACGTAATCAATAAGCAACAGACTCCTAATCACAACTGCCATTAAGATTTGTAGTGAAAGATAAGAATAAAGAGATAATTGCAATCAGAAAACATGCTGAGTAGAAATAAATTACAGTGGATTTTAAACAGTGTTAAAGAAAAGAAATGTTCAGCAGAAGTTTACTGTAGCATATGAAAAACTCCCAAAACATGAGGCCAAACGACATCTTCGTCTCTTTATCCCTCATCACTGCTTTTCTAAAGCGTGAAATTCAGTTCCTTTTCCCTTGCTGACTTTGTTTATAGCTTGAAACAAATGTAGACCTAAACCTACCATCAGCTTCAGACAGAGTACATGAAAAAGAAAACAAATTCTAAAGACTCTTAAGTCTTTTTTTATTCCATGCTACCATATAATCACTTGGAGTTCTGTCCTAGAGTATGTGTTTTCTTGCAACTTTTCAAACTTATTTTTCTTGCCCACAACTTCCTATTCACTCTTTTGCTCTATTTTTGGATTTGAAAGGGCTTTCTGCACTCCATAAGAACATCCCTGTTGCTTGTTTCTTTTTGTCTTCTTTCCACCCAAAGTCCCCAGTATGGATTCCCTTTAGGTTTTGATACTCCTTTTTCTATCTCCTCCCCATACTCCCCTCAGATTTATGCTTCTAGCCTCTAGCTGAAATGGTTAACATATTCTCCTACCCTTCCCCAAAGTCTCCTTTCCCTTCTTTTCCCCTTCTGGTATTTCTCTTTCACTTCTGTTATGGAGTGCGGACTTGTGGTTTTCTTAAAGGGTATTCTGTAGCAGAAATCCATCATGCGTGAAAAAAATGAAAATGGGCAAGATCCTCAAATTTCAGGAGATGCAATACTATTCCTAACTGACTGCCAGTTTTTGCTAGTCTTCCTCCTGTTTTCTACCCTGATTTCATCTTTGGTGAGAAAATCAATTGCCACTTTTCCTCCTGTCAGTCTCTCATCTTACTGCTGATTTTTTTCTCTCTGTTGCCTTCTATCTCCTTCCTGCTCTAGACAATGCTATGTTTCTTCTGAATTAACCCTCATTTTCCTCTGTTCCACCAAATTATAATCCACATTTTTAGTTTCCTGTATCTCAGAAATTACAAGGTTGTCACTGGTGCTATTTAATTCACCATTTTTCTTAATGGTCATGACTGTCTTGAATTCCTTCTCTACTCTGTCCCTCACTAGGATAGCAATTGAGGGTAACAGAGGAAAGGTAATGATGGAAATGAACCTTTACCAGTAGTCATCCTTTATTAACAACAGGGAAAGTGAGCAGAATTTCACTTCCTCCCCAACCCAGCCCAAATTAACGTTTCCTCAGTTTCCTGTTCTTGTGTAATAGCAATACAGGAAGGCTATTTTAAGGATATGGCTTATGCAGAATTGCATGTATCTCAATATCAAGACGATGTTACACACAGTTCTCTGCCCAGTTGAGTACACTTCCCAAAATGATAGGGCTCATGGAAATAGTAAACCTTCATTTCAACAAAGTAGTTCTGCTCTCCATAAGTTACCTCAAATGTCACTGCCATGTTCTTTATGCACCTTAAATTCTTAAAGCACATCAGGGAATTCTGATTCTAAGAGAAAACAGGATAGGTTCCTCTAATGATTTCTGCTTGAAAAACAGTGACTTGTGATGTAAACAATTCAGGCGAAATTCTTCCCTCAATGACTTGCTCAGGGACACTAATGACTTCAGTAGAAAACATGGCTGAACATGCTAGGGTACAATTTGCTTCCTAATCTTTTTGTGTTTACTGAGACTGAAGATGACTCTAGGGAAGATACTGTATGTGCAGCAGAGAAACTAATTATGTCTGAAAAAGTTGTTGATGGATCAAGAATAAATAAGCAAAGAATTGCATGCATATTCAAATAAAGAGCTTAAGTTAATGTAAATATATACATACACAGTTCAACAGTGTAAAAACTATAGCATGTATGCTAGAATCAACCCATATGCTATCATCACTAACATGGCATCTGCTAGAAACTTTAATGCTCCCAGCAGCTTGCAACATGTCTGTAGTTCCTGAACACCAAATCTCAGATTTAGGAAAGAGACAAGCTGTGACACTGAGTCAAGAAGTGTGAGACAGAGGTAATGAAGAGAAAGAAACACTTTTAGCAGACTGAATACGTCACCAGAGTCTTGATGCGAGGGTATGGCCCCTAAATATCACTTGATGCAAATGAACAACTTTCACTATATGACATTATAGGCATAAAAATTACCAACATATTTTTATTTTCTTTTTCCTCGCAGGAAAAAGTTTGTATTGTAAATTAGTAAAAATTCTTCATTTATGAATGAAGTAAATACCCTCGCTGATTTCTGTCAACATAAAATAATTGTAAATTGCACCCATATAACTTATCTAAGCATATGCATAAATGAAAATCTATTACACACATTCAACAACTATAGATGTATTCTCTGCCAGCTAAAACATTTCATAATAGGAGAACTGAAACACACTAGACAGTTCCTCATTAAAAAACCAAAATTGAAACCACCCCCCACAACCCATCTCACTCCCCAGCCAACAACAAAAAAACCCACAAAGTGTAATGAGAGGCTTTCTCAGTCCAGTGAGGAGCAAGCGTATTCCAAAACTGTTAATCTGTTCTGACTCACCACACCTATGTATACATAAAAAAACCTACAGGTGACCTCACTGTTGAAAAGAACAAGATAAGAGAGAGTGAGACAGAGAAATGGAACAAAATGTGAAATGTGAATGCCATAATTATTTACATCATTACACCACCTGAGATACAGACTCTTAAGAAGTACATGAAAGGAGATATGATTTCCTTTAAATTTTGTATTAGCCTAAAAAGTCAAGAAATGTATTGGTAAATTCTTATTTCTGTGGGTCAAAATTTAAAAATTTTCCAGATATTCTGTGTTCAGACTTTGCTGGTTAGCTTTAAATACCTTGATTTGTCAAATTACAATTTTTATTTTTTTAAAATAATGATGCAAAGTAATATGCATAAACATACTGCACGAAGATATATTATACATATAAAATACGCACCAAATATATTATACATACATAATATGCACAAGTATATAAAACAACCTTATGGGAGGTTTTAGCTTTCTTTTAGTTTTGTTTTACCTTAGTTAATCTTCAATGAGTGGGAAATGATGATAAATCACAACTTTTGCTCACTTGGTCCAGAATTTTTTTTCCAACCTCTGTCAAGTATCATACCTCAAATAAATTGTTAAAGAAATTGTTTGCAATCAGTCAGTCATAAAGTAAGAATTTCCAATGGTGTATAAGGAAAGAGACTTTTTCTCCAGAAGTCCCAAAGCACATTCCAGAGAGATGCAGCATTAGCAGCAGCATCAGAAGAGAGATGGAATGTGGAATGTTGTGTGAAATTGAGAGATCATACATTAAGGAAGCAGACTGAGAGGCAAATATATAATGGGGATTCAAAACTGTCATGAGGTAATATATAATTATGAGATAAGTATGAGGTACTACACTTATGGCCCTTTTCTTCAATCAGGAAAACCTGGCCTACCAAGGGAACTCTCTTTAGGAACCCGATATAATCTCTTTATGCTACTGTAATTTTGTTAGTAGTTCTTAGAATATATATGGGCCATTATTAGTGTGAGAAGGAGAATCTTTTCAGACAAGTGGGTCAGTGTAACCCTACTTTACCAGGCTACTGTGCAGTGTATGCCCTTCTGTTTTGGCACTGCAGTACTGTTATAAATATCCTTCTGCTGTTGATGCTCACTAGTAATGAAAAGTCAAATCACTTGGAATCAAGTTTGAGGAATCAAGTTTTTTACATCAATTTTCCCACCCCGTATGTCAGTAAACACAAAACCTTAGTACATTGTGTTGGGTGCAGGTGCCCAGGTGCTGGCAGTGAGAGGCTGAAGGGAAGCAGAGGTTTCCCTGCAGCCGGCAGAGAGGAGACCACACCGGAGCAGGTTTTCTGGTGTGTGAGGGACCAATCCTGGAGCAGGGGAAAAGTGTGAGGAGGAAGGACTGGCAGAGAGGAACTGTTATGAACTGTCTGCAACATCCATTCCTCATCTCCCTGCACTGCTCAAGGAGGAGGAGATAGAGGAGTCAGCAATTAAGTTGAGCCTAGGAAGAACGATGGAGTGAAGGGGAAGGTGTTTTTAGCTTGGTCTTTGTTTCTCACTATCTCACTCTTTTTTTAATTGACTGTAAGTTAAATTAAGTTTCCCCAAGTTTAGTCTGTGCTTCCCTTGAAGGTAATTGGTAAGTGACCTCCCTGTCCTTGTCCTGACCCATGAGCTTTTCCATCTTAATTTATCCTCCTGTCCTGTTGAGAAGGGGCAGTGACAGAGTGGCTGGGTAGGGGTCTGGCAGCTGGCCAAGGTCAACCCACCATATACATGTTCAATGCATGTAGGTGCATTACATGGATTTCATCAATACATCTTCCATAAGAAACAACATATCTCAGGACTGGGAGAGCTTGTAAGTGTGAGCTGCCCACCAAATGTTAACCATTTTTTTGGTAAAATATCCATAAATGGTCACATTTCATGTTAAAATGGCTCTGTCAGAAAGTGAAAAAAAGGTGACGCCAGGCTGCAGCTTTCAATCAGACCATATCTACAGAAAAACAAAATTATGTCCTTCTTTAGATAATAGCATGCAATTCAAACTGTTATGAATAAACCATTACCTACTGAAGAACAGTTATGGAACAACATCTGTACATACAACTTGCTTTTTGATCCAAAAGGGAATTGTGTCTTACTCTCACATTCCCAAATCACACACCTGGAAATATATATATGTGTGTTGAAGGATACGATGCTAGACCATTTCTAAGATGACAACTTTTGCTTAAGTCATGAAATGCTGCATTGAAAAATACAGAAGTGCTTTAAAAACAAACAAAAAATCCCCAGATCACTGAAAGATGAAAACTAATACAAAGCATCTGTTATGGGTATGGAATAAAATTAACAAATAAAACTAAGCCAGAAATATCAGAAAATACTGTAGAAGAGAGCATAATAAAAAAAAGACCAAATCCTAAATATTTACTCGAAAAGACGGGAAAGAAGCAAGTTCAATATGTGTAAGTACTAGCACAAATACTCCTTACTAAGTTGCTGGGCAATGGCTGTCAAGCTCAGAATCTTCTGATCAAATAACAGCACATTCAGAAGAGAAAAGTATATTGAAGAAAAGTAAAGCCATGGATTCAGTGTTGCTTTACAGGAGAATCAGCAAAACAAGAGGCTAACTGAAAATGAGCCTTCATTACTAGTTAAAAATCTTCAGTCATGTCCATTTCTCTCTCCATCAGGCCAACTCTGACTGTCAAATACTACATATTTATTTTTATAAAATCACTGAAGCATCCTGAAACCAGTAGCACCAATACAGCACAGAAGTGTTTGGATTTTCAAAGTGATTAAGGCAATTTGTTGATTTATACAATGGCATTTTTATCTTCAGGATCCCTGGATACCTGGTGAACTTCAGACTAGTTTTCATGTAAGCAATACATTGTCCTGGGTGGGGGGCAATGTGTATAAATCTCTGTGGTGGTTTAGCCCCAGTCAGCAACCAAGCACCATGCAGCTGCTCATTCACCCTCTCCCCTGATGGGATGCGGGAGAGAATCTGAAGATCAAAAGTGAGAAAACTCATGGGTTGAGATAAGAACAGCTTAATAAATGAATAATAATAAAATATTATAATAATAATAATAATAATAATACATTTATTATTAATTATTATATATTATTATTTATTATTGTAGTAGTAGTAGTAGTAGTAGTCGTAGTCGTAGTAGTAGTAGTAGTAGTCGTAGTAGTAGTAGTAATGAAAAGGAAAACAACGAGACAGAGAGAGGAACAAAACCCAAGGTAAAAACAAGTGACGCAACCACTCACTACCCGCTGACCAATGCCCAACCTGTCCCCGAGCAGCAATTGCTGCCCCCCGGCCAACTCCCCCCAGTTTATATACTGAGCATGACATCATACGGTATGGAATAGCCCTTTGGCCAGTTGGGGTCAGCTGTCCTGGCTGTGCCCCCTCCCAGCTTCTTGTGCACCTGGCAGAGCATGGGAAGCTGAAAAATCCTTGATTAGTGTAAGCACTACTTAGCAACAACTAAAACATCAGTGTGTTATCAACATTATTCTCATACTAAATCCAAAACACTGCACTGTATTAGCTACTAGGAAGAAAATTAACTCTATCCCAGCCAAAACCAGGACAATCTCTCTCTCAATTTCACCTGCTAGAGAAAGAAGAGGATGCATCCTCATGCTTAATTCTTTCAAAAGAGTTTTAAAAATATTTCATTGTTAAGCAAACAGATGTCTGATTAGGGATGATATGAATATTTTCTACAGGAAACTTATGAATGGATAAGATTAACCGTTCACCACTTGGCAGCAAGGTGAGATTAGTTTAGTGAAGACTACCTTTATTAATCAGAGAGACATATGCAATAATTTTGGTATTTCATTTGGCTGTAGCCACTTTTGAAATCTTTACTGCCAGAGGACTTCCAAAACTTAGGGTTGGTTGTGGTCTTGCGTAAAGAAGATAGCTTTGGGGTTTTTTTTTGTTGGAAAGCTTGCAGAACAATTAAGAACACAACAGACATATAATGTGTTTTTATGTTCCTTGTTTTAATAAAAAATAATCATTATTTTAATTTTACTATAGACATAGCTACTTTACTTTCTTCATGTTTTCACCATCCTGTTGCTGAAATGAGTGTGAACATCCCGTGTAATTACAATGAATGATTAGATCCCTAACTATTTATGCGCTTTCTACTTAGGGAATAGGAAGAAGTACTTAGATTAAAAAATATATATATATTCTATACACCAAAGTACTGTTTACTAAGGAAATTTACATTGCAAAACAAAAGCATAAAAAAAAAGGAAAAACAAGAAAAATCTAACACTGAATTATCCTTAATTTGTGCTTTATTTTTAATAGCATGATAACAGTAATACCAAACTTTTTTATGGTGAGAATGCTTTAATCCTCTAACAAAGCTTCTTACATATGCAAGGAGTGTTGCAGGTTTACTGTACTAGATACAGTTTCTAATACATTTGCTTTTACATAATCTATTCAACAAATCAGTACTGGTTTCTGACTAAAGCATAGATAATCTTATGCTGTGTTTCAGCACGAAAAATATAGGTGTCACTGGTTGTTTTTCTTCCCTGATGATCCTAATCATTAACTCAAAATAGAATTCTTTGTTACATGGGCACTGTAGAAGGCTATGGGAAATTTAATGGGAAATTTGAAGTGAAATTTAAAGTGATACATGTTTTCTAATGTAAATTAATTAGAGGAAATAAAAAAAAAATCCAGTCACACTAAAGTAGAAATCAAAATAAATAAGGAATAATGAATTAGTGCCTACCCTATACCCATGTTAGATTACATCCCTATCAATTTACAGTAAAAGGAAAACCTTTACAATTGCTCCTCTGGGCAATTAGTTTGCTAAATATAAAAATTATCAATGCAATGCATAATAGTATTGCTCAAGGAAATTGATTGTTCAAGGCACTACTTTAACTGTATTAAATGTTCATTGAAGAGAATCAAGTGCAAATTTTAGGTCTCCCTGCCTAAAAATTCAAATGAGTGGATTCTGAGGACAATTTATTTCAAAGCATAGTGAATTTTAGAACAAAAACTGGAGTTTTGAAAACACATAGGACAATATTGTGATGTACAAATATTTGAATATTTGATTTTCACTTTAGCAGTGTTACACTTTTTTAGAGTAATTCTACTAAGTACTTTGTAGAACTGCTATATTTCCCTTAGAAATGTGTTTTTTAAGGTTGTTGACATAGTCTAGGACATATGAAATGATAAATTACTATAGATCTACTTGTATTCTCATTATATTGCTTCTTTTAAAAATGGAAATCTAATGATTAGTTCTCTGTATTGTGAAATCTCACAGCATGAAATTACAATTCATTTCTTGCAGAGAGGGTTGGATGTGCATTCATATTAAATACAACAGTATAATCTGACAGATTTTACTCAGTTGCTTATTCAGTCTGTGATAATGTAAATTGTAAATCACTATGCCTTAGGATCCTGTAGCAAATAATATTGCATATATGTCCATAAAATGAGAATGATATTCTAGGATCTATTTAAGTTATGAACATTCTTTTAAACAGAGTTAGGTTCTGAGATAAATAGCCTAACTTTCAGTGTATGCCAAACATCTACAATAACACTCTTTTGTGTATGATCATGCAAGCCACAGTTGGGCCCCAAAAATTTTTAATAAAAGATAGCCACGATTTTAATTTTACTGTAGACATAGCTGATTATTGTTTTTAAATGTACATAGCACTTTGGAATTCCAGAAGGTTAAAATCACTGAGGTGGGGCAGGAATATTAAGTCACTAGGGAAACTGGTTTGACGCTGTTATGCCTTGCTACTTCAATTATTTGTTTGGTTACTAGCACTATGAACAGGGAATGTAAAACCCCAGAAAATTTTTCCTAGATGCACGGTAACATCCTTTTACTGTGTACATCATTCAGCACCAGGAAAATACACAAGTGGAATGGATAAGGTACAAGAGTAAACCAGCAACTTCCACATGAGACAAGCAGAAAATGTATTTAGGGAAAACGCAGGTTTGAAGGAAGCTTACTGACAGTACCTCAGTTACAACTTGGAAGTGTGTTTTCCAGTGCTAGCGATGATATCTCCTGTATAATCCTGGATTCACTAAAGCTCTTTTGGTAAGTAATGTGGAAATTTGTGTTACATTTAACATTAAAGATTTTTACCATATGCTGAATAAGCAAATTCTGGCTGTCCTGGTGGACAGTAAGATGAACATGAACCCACAGTGCACCCTTGCAGCTGTGATAGGAAACTGTGTCCTGGCTTGAATCAGCAAGATTACAGACAGCATATTAAGCGATGTGATAATACTGCTTTATTAAGCACTTCACAGAACTGCAGAGTGGCTGAGGCTGGTTGGCACCTCTGGAGATCGTCTAGTGCAACTCCCTGCTCAGAACATGGTTAGTTAAAACAAGTTGCTCAAGGGTGTGTTCCAGGCAGGTTTTAATATCTGTAAGGATGGAGACTCCACAGCCTCTCTGGGCAACCTCTGCCAGTTTTGGCCAACTTCACAGGAAAAAATATTTTTCTTATGTTCAGATAGAATTTCAAATCTTTCACGTTTTGCCCATTGCCTCTTGTCCTTTTCACTAGGCACCACTGAGAAGAGTCTGGCTCCATCTTATTTACATACTCCCACTCAGGTATTTCTACACATGGATAAGGTCTCCCCCGAGATTTCTCTTGTCCAGACTGAACAGTCCCAGCTCTCTCAGTCTCTCTTTGTATGATGAATGCTCCCATCCCTTAATGACTTACTAGTCCACAGGTGGAATATTCTGCGCAGTTTTGGTCCTACAGTTTAAGAGAGACTTTGAAATACCTAAGAGAGTGCAGCAGCTAATGAGGTTCTTCAGGGATTGGAGAACGTGACATCTGAAGACACAGCATTTGTTCAGCCTGGAGAACAGGCAGCCCTGATAGGAATCTAACTACCGTCATCCAGTACTTAGAAGGTAGTAATGGAGAAAATGAAGGTACTTTCTACACAGAGATACATGACAGCAAGGGTTAACAGACACAAGAAAAAAAATCTTAATTGGGAGAGCAATTAAGCATTGGAATAGGTTGCACAGAAAAGTGGTGGAATCTCCCTTCACTGGAAATTTTCACAAAGTGGCTTGACAAGGCACGCTATAATGTAATCTACGGCTCTAATTTCAACTGGAGATTTGACTAAATGGTCTCCAGGTGTCTCTTCCAATCTAGACTTTTCTGTGATTCTATAATTTCATTAGAAAATTTCTTCTTATGACTATCAAATGATAGATGTGAACTTAATGAGTTGTGTTTGTCACCTATGCTCACAAAGAACAGTTTCCTTCTCTGCAACTGCCCCAATTGATATGAAATGACTTTCATTATCTATCCTGGTACTAACAGTGCTGACTATATTTATGGTTACAAAGCATTTCTCATTACAAACTATGTAAATAATTACCTTTAATTTAAAAAAAAAAAAAAGGAAGAAATTGGGCTAAACATTTTTTTATTTTATATATTTGCCGCAGGATCTTTTGAGGGGAGAATAATTCTAGTCAATACAATTCAGTTGTTCTAGAAAACAGAATAAGTGGGTTAAGTATTTTTTTATTTATATTTAAACATTCAGATGATCCGAATCTGAAAGCGTGCTTGAGCAAACCAGGCTCAAGGATATTAAAGCCAGTCTGTATGGCAGGGATGTGACTTTTCTTCATCTTGTTTAACTACCTAAATTTGGATACTTTATAATTTTTGAACAAAAAGTTCGGTCATAATCAAAGATTAATTCAGTTATAGCAGAAAATTGTTTGGCAAACTTATTCCCCACTTAACCTTATATTTAACTTTTATCATGCTGTTAAACTGGCCAGATCTATTACAAAAAAGTTTGTTTAGCTTTGTTACTGAGAACTTTATCTTGTGACCTGTATAGTTTTCAAAGTACAGTTATTGCTCTAGTTATTGTATCAGGCATTTTTCCACACAAAATGACACAAAGATTTGCAACCTCAAGTAGTCAGCTGTTGTTATGAATAAAGTTCAGAAAAGAGAGTAGGAAGGAGATTGGGCACTTCTCTGGTGTGGAACACAAAGTGAGTATATCTATTAGTTTATGTACTTTTATTATTATTATTATTATTCAGTATTGTATGATGGATATAAGGACATATGTTCCTTGTGCAATTAAGTCAGCAAGCAATTGTTGCCATCTATTTTACACTTTTCAGTACCATTCAGCAGTACTAACTTGGGTCTTGAAATGAGTAAGATGGCATCTAAATCGTGTCACATGAGTTTGTAAGTCCTTTATTGTCCATGTTTTGTAAAGCTTGCACAGTAAGTCAAAATTTGTAGAGCTGGTGTGCTAAAAGTTGTTATACAAAGCACATTTGAAGAAAATTATGATTCTATAGATGGGCTTTGATGCTATTAATTTTTGGGAGGAGAAAGGCTTTTTTGAGCAGCTGAATTCTTCAGATGAAGTTCAGGTATCTTTTTGTTTAGAATATAGCATAGCATAGCATAGCATAGCATAGCATAGCATAGCATAGCATAGCATAGAATAGAATAGAATAGAATAGAATAGAATAGAATAGAATAGAATAGAATAGAATAGAATATTTCAGTTGGAAGGGACCTACAACAATCATCTAGTCCAACTTCCTGACCAATTCAGGGCTGATCAAAAGGTAAAGCACGTTATTAAGGGCATTGCCCAAATGCCTCTTAAACACTGACAGGCTTGGGGCATTTTGAAGTTTCTAGGAGATAACTTCTTGTCACAAGTACTCAGTGAGCCAACTAGGAAAGATGCCCTCTTAAACTTCTTATTTTTTTATGAAGTAAACTTATTAATTAATTTACAGTGTTTACAGACAGATTTGTACTTTTGAAAATTTACCCTTCTGCTGAGGCTCAGTAAACATCATGAAGTGTCAAGATGTGACAAAACTTACAAAATTGCAGAAAATTCTCAGATTCCAAACTGGGCAGATATTTAAAGGAGAATTATCTGTATTCTCATATGCAGGAGCCTGCTAAATGGACATTCTATTTCTAAAGTTATCATTCATTAGGAAAGAAAATTCATAAACCAAATCAGGAACTCTAAAAAATAAATTCAGATTTAAATTCAGTTTTTCAGGAATAGGCAGAATAAATAAAAGATTTGTAAACAAATCTGCCCTATCTATTTGGTCGTTCCTGAATCAGTCTTTTCTTTTAGTTTCTCTTTCCAGCTTATTGGTTTACTGTGCCTTCCTGGACTGAACAAATACCAGATCCATTTTGTGTCTGTAGGAAACTCTACTTATCATCAGCTTACATCAACAGCATGACTGTTCACTCACTGTTCCTCTCAGAGGACACTGCTGTTGCTGTTGTGGGCTCCCCCTTTACTGGATCTTAACATATTATCCATATTTTATGCTATTTTCCAAGACCTTTCTTCCCTCCTTCCCACAAAATACACATCACTCTATGGAAGGCACAATCCTCCATAGATGTACAAGGAGCTCCTGAGAAAACTCAGACTAGAAAATACAACATACCAGTGGAAGCAGGGGCTAGTGACCCAGGAATAACTCAGAGACACTGTCCAAGAATGCAGGGATGGAGTTAGTAAAGCCAAAGCCCACCTAGTGTGGCATCTGGTAAGGGATGTGAAGGGAAAAATGGTTTATATGGGTACATCAGAAGCAGAAGGAAGACAAAGCAAAATGTGGGCCCGCTGCTGAATAAGACAAGGGACCTGATGGCAAAGAACACTGAAAAGACTGAAACACTCGATGTCTTCTTTGCCTTGATCTCAGGTACTCAGGTACTTGAGACCAGCAGGAAAGCGTGGAGGAAGAAAGACCTACACTCGGTGTAGTAGGAAGGACCAGGTTAGAGATAGTTTAGACAAACTGGACATACCCAAGTTCATGAGACCTGATGGGTTGCACCCACCAGTGCTGAGGAGTTGGTTCATGTCATTGCCAGACCACTTTGAGTTTATCTTGAGAGTCTATGTTGACTGGGGGAGGTCTCTGAAGACTGGAAGAATGTAAAGATCACTCCTGTGTTCAAGAACAGAAAGGAGGAGGATCTGGGGAACTACGGGCCAGTCAGACTTTCCTTGATCTCTGTGAAGGCAATAGAGGAAATCCCTCTGGAAAGCATTTCCAAACATGGGGGACACGAAGGCATTCAGGAGTACTCAGCATGGATATATGAAGGGGAAATCATGCTTAACCAGCTTCATGACCTTCTATGATGAGGTGACTAGAGTGATTAACAAGTAGAGAGCAGTAAATGTTGCTTATCCTGAATTTAGCAAAGCTTTCATTGCTGTCTCCCCTAATGTACTCGTAGGCAAACAAGTGAGTATGGACTAGATAAATGGACAATGAGGTAGATTGAAAAGTGGTTGAACTACCAGGCTACAAGGACTGTGATCAGCTGCACAAAGCCTGACAGCAGGCCACTTACTCCTGCTGTATACTTACTCCTGCTGTGCCCCAGGGGTCAATACTATCTAACTGAGTCCAGCAGTGTTGAACACATTCATTAACGACCTGGTGTCACGGAGGCATGCTAAAGCTAACTCGAATGAGGAACACGCTCACACAACTTTATTTCACAACACAGCCAAAACCACACAACAGAAACCAATGAGAAACAGGGGTAAACCAAAACAAATCAACACTCTGATAACTTTTAACACATAACAGGTTCGAGGTGCCAGTCAGGGTACTGTTACTACACGTCAATACACACAAGAATGATGATCCAAAGTGCGCACACACGCTCACTCACAAAGGGGGAAACTCTCTCTCCCTCGTGGGTACCCAGAAGATAGAATCGCTCACCCGGGGGTGGGGGTGAGTGGTGCGGCTCACTCAAGGATCTATCCAAAAGAAATCACTCACCAGAGGAGGTGAGGGCACTCAATCCCAGGAAGTTTTCTCAGCTGGTGTCCCAACCCAAGGAGACAGATGCCCACAATGCAGGCCTGCTGCTCTAAGATGACTCAAAGGGGATCTCTGGCAGCGCCCCATTTATACCCTGGGTCGGATCTGAGCTGTGGTCATAACTGGTCATGATCTAGAAGCTTCTCCGAGCTAAGGTTCCTCACTGGCTGTGGACCCTGTCAGGTGACCAAGGGGTCCCGCCTCCCCTGCTCCCCCTCCCGCGGTGTGTACGTGCCTGGGGGCACGGCAGAGCACAAAAGGCGCGAAAGTGAGGCACGAAAAGCCAGTGATCGCCATGTTAAAAGCACCGATCTTTGCGGGGGGGGGGGGGGGAGGCGAGCGTAGCTGTCATACCTGGACAATAGGCAGAGTGCACCTTCAGCAAGTTTGCAGAGGATACCAAAGTGGAACAATAGACTGATACACCGGATGAGTGTGTTGCCATTTAGAGGGACCTGGACAGTTTGGAGCAATGGCCAACAGGAACGTCTTGATGTTCAACAAAGGGAAATGCCAAACCCTTCCCTTGGGGAGGAATAACTGCATGCAGCAACAACCGGCTGGAGGCTAGCTGTCTGGAAAGCAGCTCAACAGAAAAGGCCCTGGTGGACCTGGTGGACAGTAAGTTCACCGTGACCCAGCAATGCACCTCTGCAGCAAAGAAGCCCAGCAGCTTCGTGGGCTGCATTAGGAAGAGCATTGTTGGCAGGTCAAGGGGCTGATCCTTCCTGTCTGCTCAGTACAGATGAGACACATCTGGGTGCTGTATCCTGTGCTGGGCTCCTCAGTACAAGAGACATGAACATACTAGAGCAAGTTCAGTAAAGGGCCACAACGATGATGAAGGGACTGGACCATCTGTCACATGAGGAGAGGCTGGGAGAGCTGGGAGTCCTAGAGAAGCGGGGTTCCATGGCACAACTTATCCATGTGTATAAACACCTGATAGGGAGAGTCAAGACGATAGACCTAGATACTTCTAGTGGAGCTCAGTGACAGAACAAGAGGCAACAGGCCCAAACAGAAAGAGAGGAAATTCAGTTAAATATAAGAGAAAACTTTTTTACTGTGATGGTAGGGTCATAGGCTGGAATATCACATGCCTCTGAACATCAGGAAACACTTTTTTACAGTTAGGGTGACCAAGCACTAGCACAGGTTGCCCAGAGAGCTTGTGGAGTCCCCATCCTTGGAAATATTCAAACATGCCTGGACACAGCTGTGAGCAACCTGCTGTAGCTGACCCTGTGTGAGCAGAGGGTTGGACTAGCTGATCTTCAGAGGTGCCAACCAGCCTCAGACACTCTGTGGTTCTTCTTCTAGGTGTCTCCATACATCCCAGAATAAATAAGCAGAACAAGACAAATCTGCAGCCTTCCTCCCTGACACTCACTTAATTCCTTTTTACTAAACTGTATAATGACCATACATGCCCAGAAAACTGCAGTAAAATAAATAAATATATCCTAAATTACAGGTTATATTTACTAGAAGTAGATAGATAACTCAGAAATTTTGTAAGATCGACATTTAATATTTTATGTGTTACTCATGTCAAAGCTGGAAAGTACTTCAACTGTAATTCCACTTTTAAAATGTTGCAAATTTGATTGTATGGAAATGTTAAGCATAAATGCATTTAAAATATAAAGGAAATTGCAAAAAACCTCCTCTCTACCACCAATAAAAACAAGCTATTGTTCTTCTTTGTATATTCCATCTTCCACCAGCTCCAAGCAAGCAAATACATTTCAATTATAGCCTCTGGATTCTTTTATAGTCTCCTTTTCAATTAGTAAGAATGCAAACAAACAAGGATTCAAATTGCTTCTGTTCGGCTGCAGATGTGTATTTCCTGCTACTCTTCCCACAGTGCTCTATTCTGCTTTTCAGTGTATTGTAGAATTGCAGTATCACCTCCTCCCCTTTGATCTAATAGCTACTTTGTGTGTTCTGAGTGACTGACAGTGCGTGCAATGACCTTCAGATAGAAAAAATACTTTTTTTAAACAAGATTTAATTCAATGTAATTTGTCACGCCTGACGCAATTTAATTTAGTTCATATATACTTGCAAATCCTTTGCAGTGTTAATGACATTATCTGTCTTAGTGCACTCATTGACAATAGGAGCTGTTGTATGCTTTGTGGATCTGCTTTGAGAGAGTCCAGGTGGGATGAATTAAATATATTTAGCAGAAAGTGAGAGAAAGAGAAAGCAAATGTGAGCTTGTATCTTTCAGAGTTTCCGTCTCTGAAAAAAATACTGAAATCAGTCAGTTTAGCGAAGACCATAAATTAAATCATGCCCATATAATGACAGTCAGTATTTTCAATCTCTCAGTTTTAACTAGGTTAATCTATTAATAAAAAATTAAGAAAATTTTAAAATTGTTATTCCAGCTGTGATGCTCTTTGCCTTAACTACTGTTCTAGCCAGAAGTAAAATGAAACTAGAAACATTCCTTATGTATGCAACTAACTGTAATCATAAGTTTGAATTTCACACGCCTTAACTTGAAGAAATTGTAGTTAAATTTATTCTTGTATATCTGCAATCTATGGAAATTAAGGGATTGCAAATGAATATAAAAAAAATCTTGTAATTCCTTCACAAATTCAGCATAGCTACTTGATCCTGTTTGATATCTTTGCTGAAACAGTTTTCCAAGAAATAAACCAAAGCTATTCAGTAAGCAAAAAGCAAAGCTTTTGCTTTACATCTTTAAAGAACAATAGGGCTATTTACTCATTAGCCAGAAAAGCAGAATTTTCTAACATAATGTGCTTTTCAATAACATAACATCATCAAAATGAAAGGAAAAATATGTATAAAGTAATAAATAATATATTGAAACTTGCATGTGTTAGCTTCACACAGAAACAAAACCTATGCAATCTAAAACACCACAAGCCTCTGATTTTAACTTCAACTCTATCCAGCAATCAGCTCACTGAAATGTAATCTTCAAGGTGAGCTCTCCCAGTGCCAGGGTGTTTCATGGATCTCTTTCCTCTTGACAGACAGTCAGTCCATACCAGGGTATACTTCCCACCTACTGCTGTTTTTGCATGGCAGACTACTCAACAGCAAAGACTTCATCAAGGAATGAGAAATTAACTGCAGTGCCACATGAAATAACACACATGATACAAGTACTTGTTATTGGTATAAGACTTGTGATTGTTACATATTACTAATAATTATATGTATGCTCTCTAGGATAAATTCATTCATATTCCACACCTTTTATCCCAGATTTGCTGGATTAGTTGGCTTTTCAATTAACACTATGTTGCAGCAGCAAAGCTTATGAGACAAATTGAATAGCTTAAAATAAAAATTTTAATCACTTAAACCTTAATTTATGTTTTTGCTTGATTTTAAAAATGTCTACAAATGCAAAAGAGAAAAATGAAAAAAAATTCAGGTCCTCTCTGCCTCCTCTGTTCCAAATATGCACATATTTGAAGCCCATGAGAATAGAATGAAAACTTTATTTTATGCAAAAGGAGGCAGCTAGGCAAATAACTGGGGAGGGAATACCCATGCCTGCCATAAAATTGCTGTGCAGCTGTAAAATACTTACTTCCAATATGCCTCAGTTTTGGCTGACAAGGAAGGTAGAAAATGACAAGCTAAGTGTCTTCCCTCTATCATGCCGAGTAGAGAACACATGAGATTTTTTTGTTGCAAGAATTAAGATAGGTGTCTGAGAAGATTAGACAGAAAAAAGCATCAAATGGGTGATATTTAGATTGCCATAGCAGGCCCAAGAAGACACTCATGGTAGGGAACAACATTAGGAAAAAAATAGTCAAATCCATTTTCTATCAGAGTAGTACAGGCTGGATCTATATAAAAAGTGACTTCAAATAGTAAAAGAATTATACTAATTCTTAATCATGGAAGCTGAGAATAACATTCATATACCCCTTTTGCATCTAAAAGCTCAGTATAAGATATGAACATCCCTCAAATCTTATAACTTCTGCGCATACAGAACTCTCAACAATGACTAATCCCACAAAGCTTTTTCCTGCCAAAAGGGATGATAAGCAAACATACAAGGAATCATTTATTAACAAGAAATGCTACTGTAGTCTCTGAATCCCTTTATACTCCTTGAGCTGAACTAAGATGAACGTTTTTGCCATCAGTCCATTTTTTTTGTTAAATGTCAGGAAACCAGGCCCTGGGAGATGATCAGCCTGTTCGTCTGAGCAGAGTGGTGTGTCAGCACTGCCCCTCCACATCTCCCTGTGTGTGAGGATGCAACATGTGCGTGGTGCCTTCATCAGCCTGGCAGCCTATTTTAGTCTGCCTCTACATCAGGAGGCTGCCTGCGCTCAGCGCTGATAACAAGGCACTATCGCTTTTCAAAGTGACAGGGCACAGTGACATATCAACACTGGAACTTAAACGAAAAGCCCCTTCTAATTTAACTGCTAATCTGCTGAAGCTGTGTTTGAACCTGGCACTCTTGTTTTCAATTAAAACTTTCTTGTAGCTAGAAAAAAAGTTTGGTGTATGCCTTGTCTTTCTGGGTAGCAGTCAAGTCAGGAAGGAGCTGAAAAGCTAGGAAACAGAGTGGAGTATTTTTCACACTGTTAAATGTCAGGGGGTTTTTGTCAGATAGAAATTGCACAGGATACACCTTCTGGAAGCTGTTTTGTAGGAGACTGATGGAAGGTTTGCTATCAAAATGGGAATTTTCCTCTGAAGTAAGATACACAATGACTAACATGCTTATATCAGCAAAAAATCCATTACTCAAGTGTTATTTTAAAGCTTGTATCTACAATTATTAACAGCAGAATGGAAAAGGTTAGTACAAATCCTAGTGCATTTGGCACTTTGAGCAACAAGAACAACCGTTTCGGTAGATATTTAAGGCCATTCTGGCAAGTAATCAGTCTCTGCTTCTAAGTATTTCTTTCGCTTTCACTGATGTCTCAACAAACTAACCTACAGCATTAGGTTTTTAGACTGTTATTTGCAAAAGAAGAGCATACTGTACTGCAGAGGATAAAAAGCTGGTATTGCTGTCTTAGAGAACATTTGAAGCAATACCCACACGAAGCTGTTAAAAATTTTGGAAGTAATGTTTCCCTTTGGGCAGACAGCAAGTTTTCTGGCAATTTGTCTCTTGGACATCTATTAAGTACAAAGAGTGATTATTTTTTCTTTTTTTCAAAACAGCTTCTACCTTCTTTGGTTCCTTTCAACACATTTTTCTTCGGAAAGCTGTTTCAATGGATTGGCTACATATCAAAATACTGTCTTCTATGTAATCGCATGAGTCAGTCTGCCATTACTTGATTGATCAAGACTTGGACCTATGAAAATAAAACATATGTCCTATATCCAAACAAAACTACGTGGATAAATGCAAACTTAGAATTAACAGTGGCTAGGACGAGAAGTTTGGTTTGGTTTTGTTTGTTTGTTTTAATTTAGGTGACTGTAATGCAGAGAAAAATGTAAATGTTTTGAAGTTTATGGTTATGCATTGTTCTGTAGCATCAATGTTTCCTAATGAACAAAGTAATTCCTACAATGCTTACAAACTAAAGGCAAATAAAAAGAAGTTAAAGATGTATATTTGTGTTTAATAGCTAGCCTAATGCAAAAAATATCTCAGGCTCTTAAAACAGCTGAGTAGCTATAATAGCATGTACAGCACACTGTATATTTTTTCCTCTGAAAACATTCTTACATCTAATTTTAAAATACAGAAGTAAAATTTATGCAGTTAGTAATTCATGAATTATTTAGAACTCTGTTTCTAATATTCTATGCTAATCCCAATATTATACTTTCCTTTCCTTAAAATTCTGTTTGAATATGTAAATTCATCAGTCTTAGCAACAAGATACAATAAAGTTTCATTAATTAATTACTTTGCCCCAACTTTTCAGACAGAAGTTGTATAGAATTGAGTAGAGACTGCCACTTCTTGAATAATATTTTCATTGTGTGTCTATGGTCTTGAGGCAAGTTTTATCAGGCAAGTGTCAAATTCTGTGCTTAGCACAATAAGCTGTTCCAAATTTGTTAAATCAATTTTAATCTGTTCTCTGGAAGGAAATTTATCTTAGCTATTGTCCTATCGACATCACATAATATAATGTTCTTTGCTTACGATTATGTCAGAGAGGAAACTGTAGACATATGTAAAAACCTTCACAGACACTATTTTATACAGTTCTCGCTCCTGGATTCTACTAAATGTTTCTCTTTCTTTTCTTCCCAAGCTGTGATTTAATATTTCTCTATTTTCTTAGAAAATTAATACAAGTTTATTTAGCAGTGCTTGGAGGTGGCTGAGGTGTTTACTATCTTTTTATTAACTATAAAGATTATCTTTATGTGTGTAAACACATATGTATGAATACATAACAGTATAAATTAAGAAAATTTATTCTAAAACCATTGGGTTAACATTATGTATGTCTGCTATGTCTATGTGATAATCTTACCGGGGATGCCAAGAGGCATAAGGAAATATCCTAAACTGCATGGTATGTTGGGGGAAGGAGAAGATGTACAAATGACATTTAAAATTAGACCAAATTCCCCAGATCCTGTGTGTTCTCAGAAGAGGAAACTCAGCAATAGGTAAGAAAAGTCCTTGAGTATTCTGAAACAAAATGAGTTTGTTCAGGTGTATAAAGAGCTAGTAGCGCAGTGGAAGATTAGCTCATTCGTGGTCTCACCACATGTATCCCATCCACAACATTTTTTTAAATCTATGTTGCACATTGAGGAGGACCACAACTGCTCTAAGAGTACCTGTAACAGCTCTGTGCTAATGGAAAACTGCCTTTAAGCTGTTTTTCCATGAGCCAGTTAAACTGACAACCTGGCTAGATCACACTGAATTGTAGAACAGGAAGAATCCATGCTGATAAAAGTCTTAGCTCTAGATAATCTTTTGGCCTCCCTATGTGATGTTAGTCTGAATGTTTTTAGACAGACAGAGGGCCATCTCGCTTGGTCTTAGCCATAAAAGGCCCAGTTTGTGAATTGTATCTCAGAAACTGCCTAGATTTCGTGGTCCATTATAGCTTTTATAGTCTAGGAGGGGCAAACTCCTGTGAAAAATCCTAATGACCAGCTGGAGGATGAGCTTCCTAAAAGGGAGCCTGATTTTTGCTCTTGGCTGTTGAGTGTTAAATGACAATTTGCCAAGTGACCTGAAACTGAATCTTTTCTGTATTTAGTAAGACACAAGTCTGCTTAACGCATAGTTTGCCTTGGCTAGTAACTGAGTTTTCTGTAATCAGTTATGACCAAGCAAAGTGAAACTATCTGCATCCACAGTACTCTACTGTTTCTGTTACAACTACTAACACTACTTGCAAAGAATGAGCTTCAGGTATGCAGAAATATGTAAAACATGGAGGTGGTGTCTCAAGAAGAAGGTCAGTAAGGTTTCTGCAAATCAGGTGTTCAGATATTCTATCAGGGGTTATGCCAGCTAGTCCTTTTTCAATGTACAGTTCTGTTCACATACAAGCACAGACAATTTCACTCATATATTTCAAAATCTCTGTGGTAAGTCAACAGAAAGCAGGAATGGGAAAATATGATGAGTAAAATGGTAAGCACCTAAACAAAAGAGGCCTAGAAAAGAGCTAAAGCCTTTGGAGCTCTCATGACAACGTTCAATTACAATATAGTGTTTTAGAAATAGGATCTCAAATGCACATTTATTGCATAAATATTTATTGCATAGTTTTATTGCATAAAATTAAAAAAAAAAGTTCCAAAAAGGAGAGGGGGAAAAAAACGCACCCTGCAAAATGTTTATTAATTTAGGAGATAAAAGCATCAGGCGGCTGGTTGATTGTGCAATCTTACGTAACTGACAAATGCAGTTTAAAACCATAAAGCCTCCAGCAAGGTGGTACAGCAGATAAAGGTCGAATCATTCATTTGGGAGAATACAGTTCAAGTCTTATAGCTTGTGATCCTATATAAAATGTGCTATACCTCAGCTCCTTCTCAGAACCTTAAGTAACAAAAAATTATGTTACATAGTTTTGAAACCATATTCTCTATAGAGGGTATCAGATTAGAACCTTGCACCAGAAGCCATAGTTTATATGAGACAGAGAGTGAAAGAATATCTAGGAAGTCAACACTTTAGTTGTTGACTGCATTTTGGCATACCTGAATGTATCTCCCTTCAGAACGTTGGTCTACCAACCAATTCCAAATCCAATACACATACCCATCCTAATTTGAATGATAATGACCCATGGATTTCTCTTGCTTCCAGAACTACTTGTGGTAAAGTGAAAAATTAATTGTTTGAAAGTGGTAAGACCCATAGTTCTTTCTCAGTTACACAGTCTACAAGTACAGTCTCAACAGCCCATAGGTGACCTGCAAAATCCTTAGCAGCTTGTGGTGTTGTACTGAACAATGTTCTGATGATATCCACAGTATTATTTTTAAGCAAAGCTTTTTAGCATGTGACTTTTCAGACTCAGGGTTATTTCCATGTAAACTTCCTTAAACCTGTTGATTTATGGATTGTGAATTTAGACTATGACATAAGGTTCAGTATGAGACCAAAGCTTTGTTCTGGCAATTTACTGCACTTCCTAATAAAACTGAAGAATAATTTGCTGACAGCAAACTGCTGGCAGGTGTGCTTTAGTGTTGACAGCTGCATTTCTGACACGGATCACAGAGAAACTGTAGTGTTCATGCTAGAACATCTGGAATATTTGATCAGATTTCAAGATCTAATTCAGATGGGTTGTCTATTATCATTTCACAAAATAAAGGAAAAAAAGTATTATGGTGCAGTGTTCATATTAGCACAAGAATAATTCATTAAAACATTCTCTGAAAAATCTTGTACATGTCTAAGTAAAAAAAAAAAAATCAGTAAGAACTATTCAGTGAAGTACCACTAGATAAAGATACTTATTTACACTTGTGTAGTCCCCAGAAGTACTTTGCAAGACTGATATTAAAGAAATGTAGAACAATAAAAAATTTTTTTAAAAAATAGGATGTGGTATATGGTATATAATATAGAATGTATATCATATAGTAAGTAGTTTTCTGAACTGCAGATTTTTATGAAGGCTGGAAGCGTCTCTCATCAGAACAGTCACTAAAGTGATAGGACCTGAATTCCTTGGGGCATCTGTTGTTTTATTTCAGTAGAAGCAAATTAAATACCAGATTACACTGAAAGAAATAAATATCAAAAGCATAACCAAATTGTAGGCTAACAGTGTAGTCTAACAGGAGCTTGTGGAAGGCCAGGGCTTACGTAAAGCTGGTGAGGGGGATTCAGGTTGGAAAGCGGAACATCTAAACAAGAATTACTGTCCTTGGGAGAGAAGCACATCCTGAAGAAATATGTAAGCTAATTAAAATGTTTTGGGAACCATCTGAAACAACTAGTAGAAGTGTGATAAGAAGCGCCCTCACACAAACTATCCTCATTATAATACTAAAAGTCACACCCCTCGAGCTGGAGACCCTGGCCCAAACAGAGACCCCTCACCTTTGAGCCTGTGCAGAATATTACAGTAGCACTGCAGCTTTACGTTGAAATAAGAGAAATGTAGACCAATAGAAAACTGTTTTGTGTAATTACTTATGCATATGCATAACTAGACTATATAAATACTGTACCTGTATGACTGAACTTTGTGCTAGCTTTGTGGAGCTACCACCTCGCACCCATCTCTGCGCAGACATGAAATAAAATACCTCTGCCCTGTGTGTATATTGGCGTCTTGCACAGCAGGTAAACCACCCAGACTTGTGGGATAACAAAATGGTAACATTTGTTACATGATATGCACTTCACCATCCTTTTTTTAATAAGATCAGGCTTCCCCAGGTGCAAAACTAGTATTCACATACACATCAATGTATGCACATATGAGTAGCTTTTGCAAAATGCAGTAGAATGAAACTGGTCATGTGGCAACGTTACAACAACCAGTACTTGGGCAAGGATGAAATCTTTGGCTGACTACCTGAACTGGCCCAAAAGTATCTATCCAGTCCGGCACCGTGGAGCTTTGAACAGTTTTCCTGCTTCACATCAGGAGCCTACAGAAGCTTTTGCTTTGTTTGTATTTCATAAATCAGTCATCAGATGCAAAAATATACCCCCACCACTGCTATACACAGTTCCTATTAGAGTTCAAATTGTAGCAAGAGTTTCTAAGTATCACAGTGTGCCTGCTTTCCTCTCTCTGCTCCTCCAGGCACAGTCTCTTTGGAGCTGCTACCATCTCTTATTGACTTTACTGCTATGGGTTTACAATGGCACTACCCTTGATGGTAGCAGCAGTTGCTGGGGTTTCGGCACATTTGCCTTCATGATGCACCTCTCTCTTGTCTTACCCTTGCTCCAGCTCTGCAAAGCAAAGTCTGGTGGTGGGGCTTCCATCTATCTACAGGAGTTAGTCTCAGATTCCAGACAGTTTTGGCACACTTCTGTAGCCATCACAGTGGTCTGGACTCCAGAGCACTAGCTTATCTGCTCCAGACCTACCCATCTGCTCTTTTGCAGTTGAAAAATTGGAGCAATCTTGAACGTAGACTAGCAATCACCTAAATGAGGAGAATAAAGATTAAAAAAAGACCCTAAATGAACCTGTAGTCTTAGGTAAACTACTGCAAGAGCATGAATGGCTAGGAAAAAAAAAAAAAACAATACAATTTTCTTTAAGAGTTGTATAATTAATGTCTACTTAATCTCTATTTATAAAGTACACTTAGTATTTTAAGATGTGCTTTTAAAGACATTTATATAAAAGCCATTAAATATACAACACTGCACATATATCTGATAATAACAGCACTCACCAAGTGAAGTATCAATCATCAAATAAAATAGATGCACTGATTGCTTAGAATATTCTTTGGTCATTTTTATCAGTGGAATGGGGCAGAAGAGTACCATGGGAATCTTTAAATATTTTGTATCTGTTTTGTGTTCCACTGATTTTTTAATAAATGCTTGCAGTGGATGCAAGTGCAAAGAAAACTAAGTCATGTGTAAACATAGGAGCAAGAAAATCATAAGCAAGAACAGATTAATGAGATTAAACTGCAAGTAAATAATTCACTCTTACTATATAACTGAATATTGTAACGACAGTGTAAAGAACTAGGATGCTGCAACCTTGATGTATCTGTGCCATTTTAAAAGCCTTGAAGACCAAACTAAATTTTGGCCTAAACATTTATTATAACCCTCTTTTAAGATCTTTGCTTCCTAGTTTTTTGAATAATAATTAGAATATCAAAGTTTTTTACTTTATATTGAAGAAAATATGATGAGCTACTGGCACATGTTAGTATACCAAGGTTGAGCAGAGCTGCATAGGATTCCTACCAACTCTGACTAGAACTGCCAGCTCTCCAGATGAAGCAACTTAATTAGGAGTGAGTGATGGCTTCCTGACTAGTCATTTATTTATTCTATGAAATCACTCTGTTTTTGAAGTCCTTCTTCCCGATACCATCTTTTTCCAGGTTGTTCTGTAAAGAAGCTACAAACACAATCTTGTCTGGAAAGAACGTGTATCTTGATTAGAGGTCAAATAAGCAGTTTAAAGGGTTAAAACTCTGAGTCCAACCAGAGTTTTGCTTAATTATTATCACGACTATGTATCTGCCAGGTACGGATCTATGAGAAAACAGAAAATCAATCTGAAACAATTGCTGCTAAGAAGAAATTATTCATTAAACGATGCCTACAGAAAGTATCACCCTATCCACCGATATCAGCCGTAGCCTGGGCTGCATCAAAAGAAGCATGGCCAGCAGGTCGAGGAAGGTGATTCTCTCCCTCTACTCCTCTCTCATGAGACCCCACCTGGAGTACTGCATTCAGCTGTGGGGCCCCCAACATAAGAAGGACATGGACCTGTTGGAGCGAGTCCAGAAGAGGACCACAAAGATAGTCAGAGTGCTGGAGCACCTCTCCTATGAAGACAGGCTGAGAGAGTTGGGGTTGTTCAGCCTGGAGAAGAGGAGGCTCTGGGGTGACCTTATAGCAGCCTTCCAGTACCTGAAGGGGACCTACAAGAAAGATGGAGAGGGACTTTTTACAAGGGCATGTAGTTATAAGACAAGGAATAATGGCTTTAAACTGAAAGAGGGTAGATTTAGATTAGATATAAGGAGGAAATTTTTCACTATGAGGGTGGTGAGGCAGTGGAACAGGTTTCCCAGAGAAGTTGTGGATGCCTTCTCCCTGGAAGTGTTCAAGGCCAGGTTGCATGAGGCTTTGAGCAACCTGGTCTAGTGGAAGGTGTCCCTTCCCATGGCAGGGGGGTTGGAACTAGATGATCTTTAAGGTCCCTTCCAAGCCAAACTGTTCTATGATTCTATGATTCTACGATCACTGACATTCAATAGCACTACACAGAAGGCAAGAGAAAAGCCACTCAAAAACATAAGGCAGGAGGGAAGATGAAAGAACACTGACATAAAAATAATGCTGCCTAACTACATTGTGAATTTTCTCTTTAATGCAGTCCCTTTGAACTGTCCAGGTGTATTGTACTACTTATGTAGCACCATGAGTCAGCAGGGCACTCATGCACAGGACTTGAAATACATGAAAAACTGAGGCATATAGTTCTTTTTATAATTAATTTATTTTAGTACATATTTAAAATAAATAAAACATGAATACAGGGAATTAGAACTCTACCTGAGAAATATTTTCTGTTCAGGATTGTATATCTAGAAAACAACAGATTACTGAATGACCTGGGATTACTGAGAGGGCTATGTAAGGCAAGCACTAGCCTGCTAATTCATGGCAAGTTCAGTAGTATCGTCACTGAAATTTAGTCAGAAATATATACAATTTTGTAAGCGTTCTGTGTTTAGACAAGAGGCAGAACTCTTCAGTTTATCTGAAATGTTTTCTAATCATTGTGGCTCAGCACCTTCTTTTTCTCTGCATGGTGCATGGCATACTTTCTAAATCATACTTCAGTTCTTGACAGATATTCCTAAAACTTACAAGCAAAAAACCACCAAAGCACACAAAAGTCAGAAAATGGGAATAGAAGAATCTGTTAGATCAGAGACTTCCTTCTCCACAGAACTAGCTTGTACCCAAATTTAAAATTTAAATGTACAAAAGTTATCTGACATTTACTGTACCCAGTAGTGTTTCAGATCCACAGATACAGCCAAGAACTGCCTAGACACTGACTCCCCGTTCATGGCTAAGTGCTACTGTTTGTTTCATTTTCAGCTGTTTCCCACAACAACATTCCTTTCTAGTTTGTTATGTCAGTGAAGCCAGTATTTTTAAGAAAGAGAGAGACATTTTACAACACACGTAAGTGGGAGACACTGAAAGAAACATGCTGCTGCATTTACTACATTTCTGCCATATATGCTTAAAGAACTGAGGAAAGGTGGAGGAGTGAAAAAGGATTAACATTGTTCCTTGGAAACTGGATGGTAAAAATTACCATGTGTCTTCAGGAAGAAATAGGTATATTTTGATGTAGGCATGACAGATATTCTGTGATGGTTCACACATCTCAGCAGAGTCCTCATGGTCTGTAACAAGGAGAATGCCATGCTCCAGCTGTTACTGAGCTGAAGGGGCTGTTTTATCATCTTTCACCCTGTGCAGGGTACCCAACATGCTTTGTGCACAAGGCACCATGCCAAATCCTGTGCTATCATTCTTTCCTGATCAATAACTGCATCCTTGTGGCACTTTGGTTATGACAGAATCAGATACTAAAGCTCAAGAGCTGTACTTAATAAGACTTAGATTATTGTGTTGCCTCACCAGTGAATTGCTTCCCAAATCCGCACTTAATACAGCAACTAGTATTGCCTTATAAAGCTGAAGTGTCACTCCTGCATCCATATATTGTATTTTGGGCATTTATTTTCTGTTCAAACTGGCTTGCTAGGCTGAAACAAAGTGAGGGAGTAGTTTCTACTCCAGCTAGCAAGGTACTTCTTGACGCCCATCACTACACCACCAATGTGTCAGTCCTTTCATAAGGAAAGAGAGCTTCCTGAGATCATAATAGACTGAGCCACTGAAGCAAGGACACAACTCAAAGTTATTAATTATCAGTGTCTGTTCTGTTTCCTCTACGAACGAGTAGATTGCTTTGGTTGGAAAGGAATATGGAGATGGCATGGCATAACATCATCATGGTTTGATATATTTTTACACAAAGAATTTTTACACAAAGCATTTGCATTTCTTGGGCTTTGCTTTTGTTTTGAGAGGATTAGCAAATGGAATACTGGCTTGCCTGCCCCAAAGGAGGAGAAAAGAAAGTTGCCATAACAGAAACAAGGGGAAAAGCATATGCTTAGGGTTAAAATGTGGAGGGGAGTGGTATTCTGTCTTATGATGGGGGAGACATCTGTTCTAGAGAAATACCACGTACTACATTTGTCACAATCTCTATTTAAATTTTGTTATTTTTTTGAACACTAATTGGTTCAGAAATAGCTAGGAAAATAAGGCTTATGTCTAATTAAATCTAATAAAATGAGGCAAACCTGGACTGATACTCCTCCTGCTGGAGGTGAAGGAACTTCTTAAGAAGAAGCCTTTGTGGCAGGCCTGCACTCTCATGTAGATTCAGTTTCATGGTTTTGGTGGATGGGGAAAGAAGATTCAGGCTAAAACCTCTAATATCCTTCCAGAAATGGCTTCTTATCTGGGAACATGTCATGCCAATGTGTTTCCTTTGGTTTAAACTCTCTTGCATTCAGGCAGCAGAAAGGAGGGAAACTGTGGCACAATATTTTACTGCCTTGTCCCAACTTTCTTTCAGTTTTTTTAGTTTTTTTCATGTTACATGTTCTTCCCAGTGACTTGTGTCACTGAGGCTAGCTAAGATCTGCCGTAAATCTGTTCCATGGGCAGTTCAGGGTCCTCTACACACATTAAGAATTACATGCTTAAATATGTGTTCTGTATCTAGGAGTATTTGGGCGCTTTTATCCTGTTTCCCTGCCCACAATAAAAACTACAAGATAATTCCACAAAAACAGAAGGACATATTGTGCTCTTCTGAGTTTTACATGTCAAACCATGAAGAAAAAAGAAGAAATTACTTAAAACAGCAATGTTTCCTCCCATGATTTCTGTAAATTTATGAGAAAACGTAATTCAACTGAATGAATACAATTATAATTATTCTTTTTAAATGTAGATGAAAAAGTGTGTCCAACTGTATCTGGAGAAGGTGGTATATGTATTCCAAAGCATGAAAATCTCACAGGAGTACAGAATTCTGTTTGCCATATTAAAGCAACCAGAGGAAAAACAGAAATATAAAATACAGTGATGTTAGTGCATAACTCTTTAAGATACTAAAGGTAGATTCCATGTTTAAAGTGTCTAGAAATAGATAAATATAAATGGGGTGCAGTGTGGCAGTCAAAAAAAGGAAAAAAAAGCAAAATGTTTCATATTTTTCTATCAGCTTTTCTCTAGAAACTAGACATGCTTTCAGATGTATGGGAAAGGAGAATATAAACTCAAGATTGATGCCTATGGAAAACTATGAAGAAACATGATTTGGAGGAACAACTCAAAGGAAACCTGATAGAAATTAGAAAGGTATGAGAAAAATTTATCTAAAGAATTTAGAAGATTAAATAGTGAATGAGATTGGACATAAGGAAGAAATTTTTTACAATGAGGGTGGTGAGACACTGAAACAGGTTTCCCAGAGAAGCTGTGGATGCTCCATCCCTGGAAGTGTTCAAGGCCAGATTGGATGGGGCTTTGAGCATCTGATCTAGTGAAAGATGGTTCTGCCCATGGCAGGGGGGTTGGACTTGATGATCTTTAAAGGTCCCTTCCAACCCAAACTATTCTGTGATTCTATGGTTCTATGATTCTTTCCAAAAGATTTAAAAAAAATCTGGCAGACTTTGACAAAGAATTGACAAAAAAGTACCAAATCCAACCCTTTGAGCTCAATCGTCAATTTCTATAGGTGTTTTGTACGGGTTACTGTAGATGATGCACATCACTGTAGCTTTCAGTGTTGTGTAGCTTTCAGTGTTGTGAATGAAGGAGTCCTATGCGCTTTGGACTCTAATAACATTTGCAATCCAAAATTACAAGCACATGCTGTACCCAGCAGAGTAGTGGAGCAACCATCGGGAGAGAGAAAGTGTCATAGTTCTTCCAGTTACTCTAGGTCAGTTATGGGCCAGCAGTGGCTGATACTGACAGTAGACAGATAAAGCCAAGGTATTGGATGGAAATACTGCTGTAGTCCCAAATGTATCCCAGAAGCAGCCTCCAGTTAGCAGAGGCTATGAGAGACTCGGTGATATGAGAGCTTCACATTGCCTTGAAGTCCCTCCTAGTCTCTCTCTTCTAAACTTATTTTAAAAGGCACCAGTACAAACATCAAACACCCTCCCTAAAGAATATCTCTCTACCCAACTCCTACCAATTATATGAATTTCAACAAACATTCCCAGATTACTGCAGTCCTAGATCTTCATACATTTAAAAAGATGGTATAGATGGAGGAAGTTACTACAGCATATGTCCTTACATGGCAGGAGAGCTGATATGTACTAATACCTTAAAAATAAAGACATGTATTTTTCATGCAGAAGTACTAGAAGTGCAAATGATACTCTGAGAATGTTCTAATCTTGCCTTTTTACAGCTCTACCATATCATCCTGAGCCTGCAATTGAAAAAAAGGAAAAAACAAGGCAAAGGATATATTCATTTGTCTCTATGTTTTTTTCTTAGCTTAAGATGAATTCATTAATAATGAGAATATAGTCCCTCACGGAAGTTTCTCTTGAATATGTTAGCCACTGCATGTTTATCATACTATTTAACCCTAAACATTTTGAGATTTGAAGAGAGGAGATAGATCCAACATAAGCAAATCTGCCCAAAATGCATAAACATACAACAAACTAGGCCTCAAAACCTCCTATTATGCAGTAGTTTCACTCTTTACTTCATAAAGAACTATTCTGCACAAAGGGATTACCTGATATTTCATTTTACAGAGTATATCACTATCTCTAAGGTTAATACAAATGTTAGGAGGTATCTTTTACTTTTTTGCATCACTGGGACTGATCTGCAAAGGGGGTAAGTGGATTTGGAAGCAAGAAAAAAGAGTTAAAGTATGAAACAAAATGTTTCTTATTAAAAATATGCTTGTGTCTCTCTGTTTAGAGAAGGCTGATCTCTACTATCCACTGGATTTTTTTCCATGTCCTTTCACATATCTCCAGGTACAAAAACAGCCCTAGCTGCTCCAGTCCTCATTTTCTGCACTACAACCTGAGTATAGTTGATTTGTGTGCTACTATTCTGCTGGTGTTCAGAAATATGTTAGTTTTATAAACTGAACGCCATCAACTATATGGCACAACAATCGTGTATTTCCTGTGTGCAAAAAAGAATGGTTTGCAAAAAAATGGTTTGCAAAAAAATGGTCAAATTCAGAAATGGCAGTCACTGCCAATTGGTATCTACTGGTGAGAGTGGCAGTTTATTAATAATCTCTCATGTAAAGCTGACATATTGGGTACTGAATTCCACTCAGCTACACAATGAATTCTCATCTATGTTATTACCTCTAGAATTACCTACTTTCTGTTGAAAGACTTTTGCAGATGTAAATATGCTTCAAAGTTATTTTCTCAATGCAGGTTACTTCTTTTTTTTCCCTTAATTTCTCATTATCAATAAGGTGATCCAACAAAAGCCTAATCTTGATCTCCCAGTATACACATAGTCCAAATAAATAACAAGTTTCAGTTCAGATACAAACTTTGATAAAGACTGATAGGGTTATCAGCAGTCAAAAGGACAAGTCATAGTACATAAATTACTTACTCTTGATATGGCAGGGGGGAAAAAAAGACAAAAAGAAAATTATACTCTAGAAGTTGCATACACCCATTCAGATCATGCGTTCAGATGTATTGCAAGCAAAACCCTGTGTAATTTATCGATACACACGTGACTGAACTGAGAGGAGATGGAAGGAAGAGCTTGTACTTGAAGAAATTGCTAAGAGTATGGAAATCATATAATTTTCATTTCACACGTACACAGAAATATGTGTTATAGCACATGACGTGCTTTCTTTTCTTCCTCTCTAGTTCAGTTTAATTTTTAAATGAGATCAAAATTTCTAAGGTTGGTTCAACCAACCTTTGTTAGTTGAATTTGGCACATAACAAAACATGAAAAACTTTACGTAGCCTATTTAGTAAGGAAGTCTAAAACTATAAAAATTTCAAATGTTTTCAGATTTTTTCACTTGTCATGGTTTAACCCCAGTCGGCAACTAAGCGCCACACAGCTGTTCACTCACCCTTCACCCTGCAGTGGGATGGGAGAGGGAATTGGAAAAAAAAAAACAAACCCTGTGGGTTGAGATAAACAGTTTAATAGGACAGCAAAGGAAAATACTACTACTACTACTACTACTACTACTACTACTACTACTACTACTACTACTACTAGAATATACAAAACAAGTAATGCACAATGCAATTGCTCACCACCTGCTGACTGATGCCCAGCCCATCCCTGAGCAGCGATCGCTGCCCCCCGGCCAACTCCCCCCAGTTTATATACTGAGCATGACGTCCTATGGTATGGAATAGCGCTTTGGCCAGTTTGGGTCAGCTGTCCCCGCTGTGCCCCCTCCCAGCTTCTTGCTGGCAGGGCATGAGAAGCTGAAAAGTCCTTGACTAGTGTGAGCACTACTTAGCAACAACTAAAACATCAGTGTGTTATCAACATTATTCTCATACTAAATCCAAAACACAGCACTATACCAGCTACTAGGAAGAAAATTAACTCTATCCCAGCCAAAACCAGGACACCACTTTTCCATTTCAGTGTAATACAATGAGCTGAGTGGAACTGACAATCTGACTGATGGAAGCAGGAGGCTATTTCAGAAGAAAAATTACTTAAACCTTTACAGCCAGCCACCACTGGAAAAATCACGCTGAGCCAGCTGGATCTTTGACCTGATTCAGAGTCCCAGAGTTTATGTTGTGTTCTTTAATGTGTTTATTAAAATAACTAATTATTTTTAATTGGAGTTCTGGATTAAAATAATTTAACAGCCTTTTATTTAAGACTACCATTGCATTTATTTGTATATTTATTTAGACAGTATATAAGTGATTTTCTCCTAAAAATTCTGAAGTACCCAGCTGAGATCAGATTTTACTGGACTCATTGCCCAAGTGAATGTAGGTGAATGTATTGGCTACTTCTTCTTTGAAAATGAGGCCCTAAAACTTTTTCCTGTCTCTGTCTATGCAGAAAATAATGTATTTGTGGGACCCACCATCCCAAGTGGACTGGAAAAAAGATTGGTTTTCACTATGCAATTTTTCTGTTTCTATCTCTACACAGTTTCTTGTATGTTCACTGGCAAAACCTTGCTGTTAGATACTACATATAACACTGGATTAAAACTGAGCATAAAAATTCAGAAAAACTCTTCCACAGAACACACACATACACACAAACAAAAGAACACAACATTTCCATGAAAGACAATGGGATTTTTATCCTGATACTGGCCCAGAGTTATGAAGTATTGAGAAAACTTCCATGTAGGTGACATATTTTCACATGACAACTCCTAAAATAACTTTTGGAAGGCAACCATAACTGCATATTAAATTAATAAAATTGTTTGCTGCTTATGCTATTTCAGCAAACCAATATTAATCAAATTTGAGCTGGACTCTTTACAGTTCTACACATGCTGACAACTGAAGTGATACTTTTCAACCAGAATATTTTTGATGAAGTTTGTTTCCTTCAGGAGCAGAAGCTGGATGAAGATGAAAAGGCAGGACATTGTCCTTTGAAGCATGTGTCCAATAACCTAGGAACAGTCTAAATACCCAGTCTATTTTTCTTCTGTGTTTTCAATGTGAATTTTAAATTATCAAATCTCTGATAAACTTGTGCTTTAACAGCACTTTCACTCCTGCAGTGAGTAATGTAACTATTGTCTCTGCTTTCATGCTGAATATAAAATAATGAGAAAATAAAAGAGACAACAAAGAGTGATTCAGTTCTGGCTTCTAATGTCTTAAGCAATAAATCTGATGCTGCATTTGGAATTTGTAAAGTTCTTTAGAATTTTATTGGGCAAATTCCTTCTTCCCCTCCATTTTTGCAGGGGAGTTGCATAACATAATGACTCACTCATTTATTTTATGTTCTTTATAAGTCCAGTGAAAATAATTCATATGAAATATATAGATATAAATACGTACATACCTGAGAAAGTATAGTATGTGGACCTGACTGCGAGGACTTCTGTGTAAGATCAAGCTTACTAGAAGTGTATGAAAAAGGACTTCATTTACAGGCCACTGACATTAATGGCAGCCTTTTCAGTAGGTTTTGGGAAAGATTTCAGAAGAATAATTTTCAGTTCTTTAAAAACTGAAAAACAGTTCAAGTACATAATTACTTTTTTTTTTTTTCCTTAAAGAAAGGAAAGGAAATAGTTACCTTTAATAAAAAAGTTCTCAAATTTATCCCTGATGTAATTTTATGAATGACTTCAGTGGTTATGAGTCGCTAGTTTTCTCTTGCAGCATTACAAAATGATAGTGCAATATCTTTTGGTCTTGGGGAAAAATTCCTTCCTTCAGAGAGTTAACAGACCTCTGCTGAAGCAAATGGAAAACTTATTGCTACGTTGCATTTTAAATCATCTCTGTTTCAGATATTCAGTAATAATGTTGGAGGCTGGATGAAAGAAACAATTTTACCTTTAACTTATAATTTACATTTTCAATTTTCAACCTTTGTAAATTTAGGGAGTAAGTCCATTTAGGGAGTAACTCTAAGCTTACGTAAGCAGATACTGACATGACCTTTGCATATGAGGTAATAACTTCAAACTATTTTTCCCCCTTTCCTATAGCCTGACAGCAACCAACAATAATTGCGTTTAGTGGGATGGCTGTGAATTGTCAAACTTCAATGATATGTCAGAAAATCAGTCTAAGAACAATTTCTAATAATCCATTGACAATGGTAGCCACCAGTGTGTCCTTTACTAATGATTTCTAGTGTGTCAGGAAAGGCATGTCTGCCACCCATTGAATAGTTTAAGTAATGCAACTGGAGAAATTTATTCCAAAATTAATGCCTACTTAGCAGTATTACACCATCATTTCTTCCTTGATTGACTTCATTTAGGTTCTAACAAATCCTTTTCTTCTAGAATTTGAAACTCTATATGATAGCTCTCTCTCTTGGTCCATAAGCCCTGTCTCTTGGTCTGTAAGCAAATTTCAAGGGTGCAATTATTGCTGGCTGAAAACTGGTGAAGTCCCTTATAAAGAACAGAATATAACCATCACTGCAAAACCCTGAGGATTGTAATGTGAGTCTCTGGTTTATGTGAGAAGAGATTTACTCCCACTGTATGTTTAGCTCCATGCACCTGAAAATGAGATTCAAACTGCTTTTTCTTTTAAAGCCGATTTTAACTTCAGAAATAATCATATTCCCAAGAGATACAATGACATTCTCAGAGGTACAAAAGACAGAATATCATCAAGATTGTATAGCGTCTTTCTAATGATAATTTGCGCTGGGCTGTGGCCATGGCAGGACTTTTTAATCAATACTTTCAGAGTATGCTTACTAAAAAATGAAAGCTGTCTTCAGTATAAAAGCATTTTTTTTCCGCTTCACATTTTATGCAGGTTGGTTAACTTTTCATTGGTGCTATTCCTTAACAAAAAATGAATTTGGTGAATATACTGTGTTTCAAATAAAAGAATCTTTTTTTTAGGTGATACATTTTAATCTTTCAGAAGGATAGAATATGTTTCAGCAAGAGTAACTTTTTTGTGAATGTCACAAAAGTAAAAAAAAAAACCTAAAAGAACCCCAGACTTCATTCCTAATTTACATACAACCTTTTACTTTTATTGTGGCATGACCTGCAAAATCTCTAGCCATACTGTTTCACACACTAGTGAATCTACTACTAAGACTATTAAAAGATAATTTTGCTGTATTGACTTTTTCTGTATTATTACACTTATCATGCTTGAAATTTACATTAAAAGAACAAGTGGCTAAGCACTTTTGCAGTGCTTTTAAGAAAATATTACTTGTCGCATTGGAAATGTGAAAATACACAGGAGCATGTATGTCTGTCTATAAAGCACATATGCACACTTAAGGACTGAACAGGATCAAATCTAGAAAGCATTCAGGAAGTTTAATATGCTTTTAAACACACGTACCCGCATATGTTTGTGTTTATGTCCATCTGTCCATATGTAAATAAGTAATCAGAACTAAAGATTCCAAATACAGTGTTAAATGTAGTATCTAACAGCAAGGTTTTGCCAGTGAACATAAAAGCATATCCATAGTCGTATACCTGATAATTTGTGGTACTGCATTCAGAGGGGTTTAGGTAAAATGGCATATTAAGTTTACTTCTGCAAATTCTGTCTTTAAAAATATCCTTCATTATTTTTAGATGGAAAAAAAAGTTTTGTGTTTGGTTGTTGCTTTATCAGTTTTCTAGATCAGATTATTTAATATTATAAAAAATTCCAAAATTATGACATTTCTGGGATGATGAATTCTGATGGCCCCCCTACAAATTCATGGCCAAGAAAATTATTTTCTCAAGTGTCAGCTAGTAGAAAAAGGCATCACAAGCTGAACATAAAATAAAACTGAAGCCCACACTCCATGTCAAGTTCCTTTCTTGACAGTGCTTTCACTGACATAAAACTACCAAAAATGTGAGCAAGGCAACTATGGACAGTTATCAGAATTCATTCAGTTGCTTAACATTCTACAAGTAAAGACACATCCTTCAGAACTGCTGTGGTTGCCTATTGCTTTTTGCAGACTCATCTCAGATCATCCAAAAGATGTCCAGGAAACAGATGTTTCTGTTTCCTCCCATTGCATTTTTTTTTTTAATTTAACAGTTATCTCTAAAGGAATATATTGCGTGTTTGAATGGCTGATTGACATTTAGAAATTTGGCCAAGGTCTTGAACTTTTATATTCCTTCTTCAATCACATGAGGCAACAGATAAATAAAGTATATGTGTCAAAGGAGTTTTTAAAAATTAAGATCTGAAGTAGGAGAGGACTAGAAAAAATAATAAGAAATGGGTAAGAGAATAAGGAGGTTTGTTTTTTTGGTTTTGTTTTTTTTGGGGGGGTGTTTTGGTTTGGGTTGTTTTGGTTTATTTAAATTCCTGTTTATTTTGTAGAAGAACATTAATACTGGGTATTAGGGGATGGCATGGACATGACCTTGCAATAAGGTTAGATAAGTTCCTGGTATCAGTTTTCCAATGAAAGATTTATTTTCATCCATTGGTTCTGTATCAGTTTGTGGGGTTTTTTTCTGATAAAACCTTCATAAGAATGATCAAGTCACTCTTAAATGAAGGAGAAAGTTGAAAGCATCAATTTGTTAAGTAATATTTTAAAATACATAATTTAATGTCATTTTTAAAAAAACATAGTAAGATGCATAAAATCAGTACTACTATTTTAACAATGCCAATACTACTTAGATTTGTCTGTGCCCCCTTTTTTAAAGTATTTATCACAAATTACTAAATCAGGCGTACCACGTGCCTTTGTTTAAACTTCTATCTCAGCAAAACACTGTTTAAAGTACTGGACCAGATTTAATCCCCGATTCAAATTTTGCAAGTATTCCTTGATACTTCAGTAGCTGCCTGTATCATTCTAAATTCTGCTTCAGTCATCTGCATCACTTTTATGTAAACAAATTGCAGGCCAATAAAACAATGTAAGAAAGTTCTCTGACAAATCAGCTATACTTACAGTTTACAAACACCACCAGGGAGAGTCCCATGTCTAATTTATATCATTTGAACTTTGTCAATTTATGCAAGGAATTAATTACATTGTTTATCTTTCTACTTTGAATAGATTGGAAAGATTATGCTATTGGAAATGAGCCCCTTTCTATAGTAAAGTCCTATCAGCTGTATCTTTTAATTGCTTCAAGTACACTAAACTGAAGTGATCCAATTTAAACAAGTGGTTAGATCTTCTGGTTTTGCTGGATTTTCCCATAAAAGTTGTTGATTCCTTTTGTGTATAATTTTATTTATTTTTTTAACTCACAGAAAAACTTATTTTACTATAATTTCATTATATTTATCCATTATTTAATGCAGTTATCTCAGTTGCTTCCTATATTCATAAGCATAAAAAGTGCTTTAACATGTCATTGAAACCTTGGTTCCTCAAACCATGAGATATCATTGGTTTTGTATACTTATTTCTTAAAAAATAAAGCTTTATTATACACAATACACACACACACATATACATATATATGCTTGTGTATATTTTATATAGCATCAGTTGTTCAAAACATAAGAAAAAAATTGATGACCAGGAAACTTATATTAAGTAATATACCAGTATTATAATGAAAATTCTCTGTCACTTCAGTGTATTGTTACTAAATGCTTTTTGTGTTTCCTCAACCACCAGATATCAACAAACTTAACAAGGCAGGTATATATACAGTTAAAGAGTTTTGACAATATTAGATTGCTTACTACTACAGAATTTCTATGACTACAGGACATTTACAGGAATCTGAATAAGCCTGTGTCCCTGTACATGCTCTGATATCTAGAAAAAACTAGATCTGAGGGATTTGGAATTTAAAAGCATTTATAGACTTAAAATAGACACCTCTAAATCATGTACTGCAGGGAAGATTCTACAACTGTTATGCAGCATGTGGGATACCAATAATCAACTCCACTCCTCAAGGACTATGAGCAAAAGAACAAGAAAAATCTCATGGAAAACCAGAAGAAACAGGATGGAAACAAAGCCTGCCAGAACTGTCCAAATATTAAGAAAAAATATTTTATGTGAGTCTTTTAAATTGATACTACAAAATTCTAAATTTCAGGCTTTCACAAGAAGCTTCTGAAACAGAAATATGCTTTAAAGCTCAAAGGTTGTAACTCATTACAAAAAAAGTGTCATGGTAAAATATATCATCGTTTCTGCCATGGTGCTTTTTGAACTACTACCTTCACACAATGAGTGGAATCACAAAACAAAGCTGACACATCTGTTCTCCTGGGCTTAAGTTTCCACTGTGTAGGAGCATTGTTTGCTGCCCATGTATGCAGAGTATGACAGCTATTTGTGTTATACAAATGAAGTTTCCTCATGAGTTTGATCTCAATTGCATGCTAATCATATTGCCCCTTGTTATAAACCAAGCACTCGACTTTATTATATTTAATATTATGAAACAAGCTTAAAACACAGGAGAATACTTTGGTAACCTGTTTAAGCTTGTTTGTCTCAATAGCTTTATTACGTTACTTATTAAATTATTTCAGCAACATGCTAAACATCAACATACTTTGTTCAAATAGCTTCACATTAAACATAATATTTCCCAGAAAACTTAGTATATGGAAAAGAGAAAAAATTGAACTACAGCAACCACTAGTTTTCAGTAATTTTAGTTTTCATTATAACAGCTATCTGTCTTGTATCTAACTCCTCAAAACTGTCATATTAAATTTCTGTTAGTAGGAAACCATTTTGATAAAACCCGTAACATGATAGTTTTACTGTCTACTGCTGCTTGGCCCTTATTCATTCCCAAAAGATGGTTTCTCACAAGGGATGTAATATGCAAAACGCAGTTTACGTCTGGAGAACCTCTGTCATTTTTACAGATCATTGCCTCTTTCATTCATGTTATCTCTCTCACTTTGAAATTATGTCCGCTCCTGTGTTTGATGACTATGTTAACATTAGTCCCAAAATGCAACATGGTCAAATAACACACGTAGCATTGAAGTACAGTTATGTCATGGTCTCTTCAGTCAAACTATGCTAAAACAAACAAATAAACAAACAAACAGAAAAACATGAACAAATTCATTTTCTGGTTACACAGTAAGGAAAAAAAAACCATTTTTCCTCTCTATCTCTTGAAACAAAAAGAGATTAATTAATCGCTGGTATTACCAGCTGACATTATCACAGATTGGGTAGGATTTTTTTTTTCATGCTCCAGGAAACACAGTCATATGCTGGAATACACTTATTCCCAGAACCATCCAAATTCAAGCTGAAGAAATAACAAAAATAATTACTCACCCTGAGCTTGCAAGTTTGGAACTCAATCAAAAATTCTCTATCCTGAGATCTGAGAAACACAAAACAAAAGCTTTCTGTCACCACTGACATTAAATAGTTAGACATTAGATATATAGCAAAATGAGTAACTGATAGCTCAATACTGCAAATAATTAACATACATATATGTTATAGGAAAATGAATTGGCTTAAACCTTGAATAGTACACTATGAAAGAAGCACGTTTTAAGTCATAAAAGCAGTCCAATAAAAGCCTAAGCTTTCCAGTGTGTTCAGTCTTCCTCTCCCTACCCACCAACAGTGTTCTCAGAAAAAATTAATTTTAAGCTTTCTCCTGGAACTAAGAATTTGTGAATTTCCATGGAGACCAATAAACTCCAGGGATATCTGGATAGAAGAGGTTCAGACTGTACACCAGAGCAGTTCAAAATATGACTTGAGAAGTTTATTTGAACATAAATTGCTCATTTAGAAAACAAATTACTTTAATGCTCAGAAGATATAAAAAAATCAGACTACATTCTAAGATTTTTGTTCTAAGAGTGGGAAATCAAAATAATCAAAATAATAATAGAGGATATACATTTCATGTTTGAAAGGGATCAGAATGCTCTGTGACAGCTGATGAAAGTGCATCAGAGTAAAAGCAATAGAGAATCTGACTGGGGGTGGATGTTTGTAAATCTGGGGATGTGAAAATGGAATTTCTTCTATAAAAGCAGAGGAAGAAAACAGATTAGTACAGCAAATCTCCTTTATAAGCATCAAATACAAATGATTCATCATTGAATTAACATTCATTTCATGGACCTGGATGCATTTCTTTATAATTGCTAAGATTTGTTAAATTTATCAATACTATAACCGTGGTTATTTCATTAATAAAGCTTGAGGTTACCCATTAGCTTAATAAGAACAATCTAAAATTGATTTTCCTGCAGCAAATTAGTTTCCAACTTTTTGTCTACGGGCATTTTTCTCTTTCCAGTGCAACATTAATTAAGATTAATGCTCAAAATTTAAGATCTGGCAAATAAATATTAGAAAATATACAAAGTAAAAACGTGTCTGTTTGAATAATAGAAAAGAAGGATGCATAGAAAAAATTATGCATAAACATAATATCAAATTTATTTTAGTATTATGCTAACAGCAATTAACATATAAAAGAAGAAGATTAAATGCTATGGTAGTAATCTGTATGCTTTGGAGGAAGTATGTCTGTCTCTGTAATTTTAAGATTATTCAAGACATCCTATTAACAGATTATCCATTCAGTGCTTGCAGTGTTGCCACGTTCTAACAATTTTTCCATGGTGTTTGCGTTAGGTATATTAGTTTTGTGGGTTGTTGTGGGTTTTTTTTGTGGGGTTTTGTTTGTTTGTTGGGGGTTTGTTGTTTTTTTGTTGGGTTTTTTTTCCATGGCTCAAGGAATGGCAGATTTTTTTTCCAAAGTATATTAGACAAGTTCAAAAAAGAACCTGAGGATAAAAATGTATATATTTGGCCTTTCTTTATCTTAAAAAAATAGTCAGGCTATTTTTATTTTAAAAGTTTCTAACAAAGTTTTGAGCTGGACATTTAAAAGTGAAAATCACATGGGTTCAGCAGAACCTTGTCAATGTTTCCTAGTTAAAGACCTCAGAATTTCCACCACAACAATGCAATTGGTCTTAGGTCTCTTAAGCTGATGAACAGTCTGTTCTGTCACTGCAGAAGTCATCATGCAATATTGCCATTATATTTCTAGGGGGAAAAAAAAAAGAGAAAAAAACCAAACCAAACAAAGCTCCTATCTTAAGAGTTTAACTTACTCTTATCTCTCCAAATAAATTTTCCCAGGACATTCTTTTGTATTTTGTAATTTTCTTTCCTTCCCTTTTCTATCCTTATGAAAGCAGCAGCATATGACCACTAACAGGAGTCATAGCATAAGTGAAAAAATGCCTCTTAAGCCAAATATACTTTGCAAACAGTTGGTCTAAGACAGTCTAAATTAATCTGTGGCTCACAACACCTTTTTTCTATTTTATTATTTTGAATCTGGGTGTGGAAAATTATGCTAGAATATTTTGCTAATTTTAACCCATTGAAAGAAAGAGTTACGTAGGATTGAAATTGGATGCAAAATCTTAAAAATTATTACCTTCCCTTCAGAGAGTCGGTCCATTATAGCACCACCCTAATCCTTAAATAGAAAATCTCCAAGTGCTGTCAACCAGGAAATTGTAGGTTAATAATCCTGAAGCATAATACTTGCTCTGTTGTGAACTAAAATATTGATCTTGAAAAGTCACAAGTTCTTACTGTCCACAAACTTTGCTGCTCCCTAAAATAATCTTGTGAGTTTCAATTAAACTTTCTCATGTACTTCAAGAGGTTTAGATGAAAAATGCTATTTTTTTGTACTAAGGATTATTTCTATGTATATAAAAATAAAATATCAATAAGATAGTTCATTATATTGTATTGCCAGCAAATTAATCATACTTTGGAGAGAACAGGAACTCTACCTCCTGAAAGTAATTTGGTTTTATTTTAAGTAAAAAGTGATTTATTCTCCAAGTTTTCAGACTCACACAACTCAGGGCATTATTCAGCAACATTTAAATGCTTAACCAGTTCCCACTTTTGCAGGACGTTTCTTCAACAACTGTCAAATTTTTTAAGGCTTCTTTTTCCTGAATATCTTTAAATTTCACAAGATCTCTGTTGTCTGTATTCATCGCAATTTTAGAAGACAAGCAGGAGGCTATTATACTGTGAAAATGCTTTGTTCTTTGACATTATCACTTAATTAAAAATAACTGATAAGAATGATCATTAACTAAGTAGACTACTGCATTTTCAAGTTCCTGTTATAACACCCCTTATTTGAAGGCACCATGGGAACTACCAGGCAGTAACAACTACTATATGATGAGTCAGTACTAGACAATGTAAGTGTACCTTTCTTTAAATGGGTCAGAAAAAAAAGAGGGGTTTTAAACTCTGCTTTCAATGGTCTTTCTGCACTTTGACTTTAAAATACTGGTAATAAATCAGCATAGAGAACAAGCCCCACTGCTTTTATGATAATGATTACCAAGACAAATTCCAGTAGGAATTCTAACAGTGTGTATTATTACCTTAATTCCATTAATTCTTATTTCCTTGTACAAAGGTTGCACCAATTATCAACAAACAAATGTTTGTTTACTCACTGATACTTAAAGTCAGTTCCAGGAAAAACGTTGTCCAAAATCTTATTTCAGTCCCATTAGACAGTATCCTGAAATATCCATACCAAATGAGGATATAATTCAAAGTTAAGAGTTTTCCAAGTAGGCTGTGAAAGAGTTAGGAATTTTTATTAGTGTAGTGTAATTTATTTTTTGGCAGCAATTTCTAGTTAATTTTTGTATGTCTAAAATATTTTACTACTTTTGGAGAATACAAGATCCTTCTCTCCCTATTTCTCTTTAAGAAATGTCTTGGATTTTTAGAGAAAGAACATAATGTAAAAGAGACAGGTGATAGCTTCATAGATTATTCTCTTATCTCGTTCTTCCACCACTGGAAACAGATTCAAGTACAACCTACAGTAAGAACAGTAGGAGTGCATTTTGTTTAGGACTGCTCTGTCATTTTAGCTGATAACTGTGTCCCCTTCACTTAAAAATCCCAAACAGTCCCTACTTATTCCCAAATGTATGTTTTGGTCGTTAAGTATCGCACTAGTTTTCCAACAATAGCCATTTCACAACCTTTTTCTATTCTTGCTGAATCAAAATCTGTGTCAATCTGATAAACTTTCTTGAAAAGACACAAAAATACCTGCTGAAGAAATAAAAAAGTTCCATTAAATTTTATAATCCCATTTTCATAATCTCTTGAGGGAATACTCAGGTTTATGGCAAAACACATTCTTATGTATTTCAAAGCCTAAAAAGTCAGAAGGTATTCAATTCAATTATTTTATGTAGATTATCTTCATAATAACCTACATAAACTTCTTGGCAGGTAATCTATACTTGCATAAAATACCTCTCTTTCCTTTTCTTCTCAGTATTAACCTTAATGGAAAATCCAGCTTTGTTACCAAAACATTACAGTTTGGGCTTCCCTAACACAGTATAGGGCCCATATTTTAAATGACAATACTATCAAATGTTTTCTATTAAAGGCTAGCTTTTTCTTGCAGTATCCCTTTGGTAATTTCTTTCATTTATGTGAACTGGAATGGCTGTATCTGGCCTTCAGGGCAGATGCTCTCTACCTTAACTCCAGTGGTCATGATGCCCAGATACACATCCTAGAGTATGTTCTTATTATTTACCAAGGTGAAACCTCACCATGCACTTTCCCCTTACATACCTGCCATTAAAAGTAATCTCAGGTGTATAGGGCAGGCAGGGAAGGAACTATGGTATGCTTAAATAAATCCTGAAATTTGGATGGTTCAAGAAGCAGTAGTGTGGGATCTATTAAAGAATTTGTCTATGCTGTACTGGAACTAGCAGTATCAGGCTGTGTTAAATTTTTGTGTTTCTGCACTCTATGCAGTTATTTCTGTTCTGTTTCTGTGCATTTTGTGGTGGTATTCTTGCATTTTTGTTGCATATTGTTGATTTTGGATAAGTTCTCTAATTTGCCAAGATCTTCGTAAATTCTAATCCTATCCTCCTGGGAACTTACACTCCTGCCCAGCTGTCTGTCAGCCACAGATTTTTAAAGCTTATGGTTTCTTCCATCATTCAAATCTCTTTTTTTTTAAACACTGAAAAACAACATGGCCAAACAGACCCCTGCAGGACCCCCCAGTTGAAATGATTAATGATGATTCCTTGTTAACTGAAAGCAATTTTTCAAACAGTTGGTGGTTACATCTGATTCATGTTTTGCTGGTCTGCTTAAAAGAATGCAATAGCACACACAGCCTACATCCCCCTTAATAAAAACATAATTATATCATGTTTACTTTTTTTTCCTCCTGGAAAAAATCAGGTTTTAGCAATTCATAAATAAATTTGCCTTACGGAGACAAAGGCATAAAAAACACTTCAGAAAAAAGTAATTCTCTCATAATTAGCACCATTTATAAACAGTTTGAATTTTCCTCAAGCTGCACTGACATTAACATTTGCTTTCAGCACAAAATTGGTAATTTTAAAGTCAAAGTTGCAGGTGGCTTGCCACTATAGTTATACACCCTTTCATAAATGGTTATCTATAAAACCTCTACTATGGGTTAGGAATGTATATACAGGTATCAGACGACACGTTATACTGTAAATATTCACTCCTTAATAATGATAGCTTCTTTATATGCCTGTGCTCATGGAATTGATTTTAGATAGAGGACAAATCTAAGCAAACATGATGTAAACCCTTCTGGAGAAATTCTGTTTCATTTTCAAAGTAAGAATGGTTTATGTCAGTTTAATCTAACAACTTTCACATTTGACTCAGTTCTTAGTAATAATTTGAAATCAGAGGAGCCAGAAAGGGTTGAAGTCCAACAGTATTTAGGCGAAAATTTGTTTGGGTTTTTTTTTTCTCTCATGCTGTTGTATGGGTCTTCAAACTTGCAAGTGTTCATGGGAAGTGCTGGATACCCAGTTATGTTACCATCTTTGTAACATGCAGATAAAATTGAGATTATTAATTTATTAATAAATGTGTAACATACTAATTACCTTTACAGGGGCTGCACATAAATGCTGATTAACTGATTCATAAATATATTAAAAGAAACTACTGACGGGAGTTGTTTTCTCTGTTGAAAAAGTTTTGGATATGATTATATAGGTTAACAAACTACTCACAAATTTGAAACCTGTAGTTGAGAAAGAACTGATGACACTTCCTTAATGGAAGAACTGAACACAACTATATTATGAACTGGAAGAGAGCTAACTTTGGTACTAAGAGGTGCATGGCACATACTATAATCAACAGTTATTAGAGGTTATTATCATGCTATCATCTAACACTTATTAGAGAAAAGGCAGCTCTGAAACCTCAGAAATGTCTATTTTCAGATAAAAGATTTGAATGTTATTAGCAACATTAAGTCATGTAACACAAGTTTTTTATTAATCAGGATCTCTCTATCCACTGAGGCATAAAATCAATTACATTATTGAAAATAAAAATATGCAATTTGAATATTTGATCTAAGCCTTCAGTTTACATGTTAATCAGATTTTGAAGCTGTTCTTTAGAGTTTCTACCTCCCAATTACAATAAATTTTGAGAGTTAACCATGTGGCGGAATTTCCATTATGTAGGAAATGTTAGCTGTCAGAACTTTAATGCATTTAATGTTTTTAAAGCAAATTTAAAACTCTATTTTTTGGGGGACTGTTTTCCCCTTTCTTTTAATGTTTGAATTACATTTTCATTTCGATACATTACAATTTTACATTACTGGTATTTTTGCAGCTCTTGGTCTGTTTTCTATTGAATCAATTCATACACAAAGCAGAAGCAAGAAGTAACATCAGCATAATCTAGTGAATCTAGTAATTGACCATATAAAAAGGCCACTCCCACATCCTTGACTCTTCAAATCTTGGGCTTTTCTTGTGAGTACAGTCATATCACAGAATTTTAAATTCGTGGCTAATCTGTCTCACGAGTTGTTGCAGGAACTCTGCAAGGTTCCTCAATTGACTAGGAAGTCAATGTCTGTAAGAATGTAAAAATCCAAAAATATTCTGCTTAAAACAAACCCGCAAGGCCCCTAGAAAAATTACTTATAGTGTGGGAAAAAGCAGTATCTGCAGAAACGTTTAATCAAATCTTGACAAAAGCATCCCACAATATACATAAGGAGTTAGGCTTCACATTGATTATCTTCATCTGCCAAAGTGACAGATGTCTGCAATATTATGTGCGCTCTGATGTTCTGAGTTCCTATCTTACTCAGATATCCTATTTTATGCACAATTTTAGAACTGCAAAACATCAAAGACTCAAACAAACATCACCTTCAAAACATCCCCTGCAAATCTTAATCATTTTTTTAAAAAAGGTATGTTTTTGTCAGAAGACACACCACAAAGACTTGGGAAGATCAACAAAACAATAAGAGTCTGACTTTGATAGCCAAGGCACAAACCAGTGCCAAATAAGTAATATAAACTTAGTGGTGGAAATTGTGAAGAACTAATATAAAACCTAACTGATTCCACGATTTACAGAACCCAGTAATACATCATAATGCTATTTCATAGTAATGGAATAATTAAGGCTGCATTCTTCTAAAACAAAAAAAAAAATCAAATCTGTACAGAAAAAACTACAATCTAAAAATTTTCAGGAAAATACCTTATTTGCAAATTCACGGGAGGATGAAGTCATATGATGGGATGAATGAGGTATAAGATGCTTAGCCTTTTAAATATATTAGTTCCCTTCATAACATCCATTTATAAAAGTAGTTATATTAATATTGTTTATATTAATAACCCAACTTTGATGTTTGCACGTTACTTTAAGAATAGAATTGAGAATATTCAGGAGTCTCCATTACTTCCTCTAGGGCCTAGTCGAATATGGCATTATAATCCTAGTTAGTCCAGTGTGTAACGATGCAATTACTTGTTTTAAAGAATTTAAATTGAAGTCTCTCAAGTCTAACCTTGTAAAACTATGATTTATGCTAAAGATAATGCAATGATGTGTTCTTACACCATTCATAACCTTTCAAAGGACACTGTAACTGTCCTATATTTTGTTATCATTTGGTATAAGAAGACGACATACCAGTAATAACACAGTGCAAATTCTAAGGGCGTGAGAAAAATCAGAATTAATTGCAGGTGTGGGAGTGCACTCTTGGGAGTGCAGAATTGACAAGATACATCTATTTTATGATGCCTCTTATTGTAATCTAGATTATATCCAGAAACATTTCTTCTGTCAATTCAGTTTATGGAGGTGTGCTACTGAGTATGAAAAACTATATTTATAAAAAACTTTTTACTATGAAGTCTGGAAAGACAATTTGAACAGATGGAAATTATATTACAGTCAACACTATTTTAAGTTTTCAGATACACTAGAATTATTGAAAACCAGCCTACCTGGATTACCAAATATTGACAGGTGACATGCAGTACTCTTAAAGCAAACGTTGAAAATATCAAGCATTGCTGCAGAACAGATTTCCTCTGTATTTAACTTTCTAAAATGTTGTTTGTTTTTGTTTTAATGAATGAGACAATTTCTGAAATCACATCATAAAATATGGTAGTTAAAAGGAAAAGTAAAAAAGGTTCAGAGCCATGGAGTATAATGGTAACTGCTGCCCATTATTCACAGCTGCCAACTTCATTTTTTTTTTCTGGTGCAGCTTCCAGTTAAACCAATGTTTTAGAGCTCCCACTGGAAAACAAAAATGCACTTCTAATACAAAGAGGTTAATGATTTGTCTTCTACAATATTACTTTACAGAACGTGTATGTCAAAGGCTAAGGTCCTGGTTCACTTCAAGCATGCAAGAGTGTGAGAAAACAATTTTGAAGAACTCAAAGTTTATAAACAAGCAAGTCTGTTCTCATCTCACAACTTTCTTTGTTGCAATTAACAGAGAAAAGTCTCAAGTTAAAAATACATTAGTTATAAATATGTCTCAGCCTATAATTTTTACTGAAGAATTACAAATACTGAAAAAAACAAAATTTCTTTAAGAAATATTTGGGCTGTATACCTCAAGTTTTATTGTGTATATATTTCTCCTGGTGATGAGCTACATCATTTGAATAACTACAAAATATTACACCTGGCAAATCACACTCAGAGAAAAGTAAATATGCTCTTAAAGTAAAAGCTTTTTTTAATACTGTGTACTATTCTGTGTACTCTTCCATTGTGATCAGCTCGAACACTAATGAGTGCTAAGGAGCTGGTCTACAGGACTGATGGCTCATAACATCAGGACAACTTCTCAGCATTCTCTTGTCTCAAATCATGGAGGAACACATACAACTGTGGACTGTACCATAAAATGGGGACATGTCTTGTAAGTGTGACTGACAAGAATGACATGTTGGGCATTGCTGTAGATGATGTAACGTGTAGCCTATCACTTTGTTCATTTATGATGATCACAGAATGGTCTAGAAGACTGAAACTATTTTATCACATGTTCATTAGGACAGCTAGAAACTAAAAATGGTATTTTAGGAGTTGCTGTCAACAGGGACCTGGAGATTGCTCTGTCTGAGAGCAAATGATCAGCACTTTGGAGGTTAGAAATGACTTGGTGTTGTCTAAGTTGCAACATTTCAAAATCTGTTTTCATTCAAGAATGTAGGAACTTACCTTTTAGTGGGGTGGTTAGTTTGTGGGAAAAGCATGCAAGAAGCAAGTTCATTACATTATTGTAGTTTACAGAGAAGTGAATGGGTCTTATGCATTTTTTTGTCAAACAGATACAGAACGAATGGGCTGACATCTCTGCTGTATCCAGTTCATAGTTACTTGCTATGAAACGTAACTCTAAATCCCACTGGGAAGGACCGGAATTTGGATCTCCCTCATCCCTGACCTGTCCCTGTGCATTCTGATGAGCAAATAGATCTTTCATACTCTCTCTGAACAAACATACACTTCAAAACTCCACAAATTCTTGTACAGCAGAATTCCTGTCTCATTGATGTCTCTTTCATTTATAATTAATTATTTTCACAGTGGAAAATTAAACATATTACCGTTTGTATCAATTACCTATTTCAGGTACCTTATGAGAAGAAAGGTTTTTTGTCCTTTTATCAGGGTCAAAGCCCTAGGTGTTTGTCATCATGTGATGAAGCCTACCTGAAGACACTGTTTAGATGAAGGAAAGATTGACTATATGTACCTGGCACTAACTGATTAGATAAATGACATTTGAGCTGGAAAACAAAGAAGCAACAGACAAACTTTTTCACATAACCACAGTGAGCTTCACACTTCTTTAAGACATCTGGAGCAGGAGACCAGTAGGTGACAGAAACCCTGGTGACAGCTGCTAACCAGCCTTAGATAGGGAGACAGCCACAGAAACTGACCCAGTGCCACATGATCAGCACGTGCTGACTACCTAACATACAAAGTAAGAGATACTAAAACCAATAGTTCTTTGGTGAGGGACACACATCCATGGGTCTTCAATGCTGTGTGAGGGTGGATACATAGAGCACAGGGGTTGGCCACCCAGCCACATTGGATGCACCAGCTATTAGCCTGAGTGTCGTGCTCCTGGAACCCTGGTGCTGGGCTTGTCTGGGCCACAACCACTGGGCCCTGGCTTGTGTGAATGTGAAGTGTGTGAACTGGCTGTGGAATAGAAAATAAATGTTAGAAAAGAAACTGCAGTCCTCCAGATGTATACATCCTGCTTAGGAAATTCACATCTGATCATGTCTCTGAGTACTGCCGTTCTGCTCCTGCGACTGTACCACCAACACTCTCCCTGACAACGTTTGAGAGAGATGAAGCAAATAGTCTCTTTTTCAGATATGCTCAGTCAGGGTTTTAATATCTCCAAGGAGGGAGGTTCCAAAGCCTCTCCAGTCCACTTGTGCTGGAGTTCAATCACCCTTAGAATGAAAAGTTTTTTCTAATATCTAGCTGGTATTTCTTGTGTTACACTTTTTTTTAGTGCTGCCACTGTGCAATATTGGGCAGAGCCTGGTTCTATCTTCTCTGTATCCTCCCACCAGGTATCTGTACACACCAATAAGGCCCCACCAAGGCTGTTTTTTTCCCAGAATTAACAGACCCAGCTCTGCAGCCTCTTATCAAACTCCCTGTGCTCCAGCCCCCAGCCACTTTGGTGGCCTCCCTGGGAGTCTCTCCAGTAGGTCAATGTCTGTCCTGTGTGTAGGAGCCTTAACCTGGGGACAGCACACATGTCCTGGACAGCAGAGCAGGATCCTTCCCCAAATCTGCTGGCTGCATCCCTGTTCATGCAGCCAAGGATGTGGCAGTGCCTTTGCTGCCTGGAGGCGCTGCTGCCTGATGGCCAGCCTGGTGTCCCTGGGGCCACGAGGCCTTTTTTGCTGCTCCCAGCCAGTCGTCCCTGACCTGTTCTGCTGCAGGGTTTTGTCCATCCGAGGGGCCAGGCTTTACATTTGCTTTTGTTGAATACTTTCATTAATACTTTGAGAAACTAGACAATCAGTACTTACTTTACATAGGAGACTGCACATAAAGAGTCATAGAATCATAGAATTGTTTAGGTTGCAAAAGACCTTTAAGATCATCAAGTCCAACCCTTAACCTAACACTGCCAAGTCCACCACTAAACCATGTCCCTGAGTGTCACATCTACACATCTTTTAAATAACCCCAGGCACAGTAACTCAAGCAGTTCCCTGGGCAGCCTGTTCCAATGCTTGATAACCCTTTCAGTGAAGAATTGTTTCCTAATATCCAATCTAAACCTCCCCTGGTGCAACTTGAGGCCATTTCTTCTTGTCCTATCACTTGTTACCTGGGAGAAGAGACCAACCCCCACCTCTCTACAACCTCCTTTCAGGCAGTTGTAGAGAGCGATAAAGTCTCCCCTCAGCCTCCGCTTCTCCAGGCTAAACAACCCCAGTTCCCTCAGACGCTCCTCATAAGACTTGTGCTCCAGACCCTTCACCAGCTTCGTTGCCCTTCTCTGGACACGCTCCAGCACCTCAATGTCTTTCTTGTAGTGAGGGGCCCAAAACTGAACACAGTATTCAATGTGCGGCCTCACCAGTGCTGCGTACAGGGGCACGATCACTTCCCTAGTCCTGCTGGCCACACTATTTCTGATACAAGCCACGATGCTATTGGCCTTCTTGGCCACCTGGGCACACTGCTGGCTCATATTCAGCCGGCTGTCCACCAGCACCCCCAGGTCCTTTTCCGCTGGGCAGCTTTCCAGCCACTTTTCCCCAAGCCTCTAGCATTGCATGGGGTTGGTGTGACCCCAGTGCAGGACCCGGCACTTGGCCTTGTTGAATCTCATACAATTGGCCTTGGCCCATCGATCCAGCCTGTCTAGATCCCTCTGTAGAGCCCTCCAACCCTCAAGCAGATCACCACTCCCGCCCAACTTGGTGTCATCTGTAAACTGACTGAGGGTGCACTCGATCCCCTTGTCCAGATCATTGATACATATTAAACAGAACTGGCCCCAGCACAGAGCCCCGGGGGCCACCACTTGTGACCAGCCACCAACTGGATTTAACTTCATTCACCACAACTCTTTGGGCCCAGCCATCCAGCCAGATTTTTATCTAGCAAATAGTATACCTGTCATCATATTATTTCTGATAATAATTTAATAATCATTATATTATTTTTAATAATAGTCTAACAGTACTCTCTTCCTTAGGTATATATGCATATCTTATATCTGATCACAAGCCTTATAATTTAAATAATGTACATTTCACCACATAGTAATGAGTACTTTATGGATTGTTAGCTTTTCATTAAAATTTACCAACTATCCAACAATAAGCAATGCCTCTTGGTTTTATGTCATTCACATAATTTACTAACTTCCCACTTTACAAAGCCTTGATTAACAATTTGAATATTTTCTTTTACTGTTTTTAGACCTAACAGGAATAAATGTTAAATTTTTGGCAACAGGTGAAAAAAAGAATTGTTATTCTACATAAATTTATTATGTAGGACTTCAACTCTTCTGTGGCTCCTAAGAGTAGACATTGTGATTTTAATATCTGTAGAAATTTTACCAGCCTGGATCTTAACATTTCAAATTTAGATGCAAGCTTTTTCCCACATAATATGTTCCAAGAGAATGTAAATCTGAAAGCAAGTAGTAGTTGTCACAGAATACATTCTGCAGTATTATATCACAAGTGTAAATTAACAAATTATGGAAAATAGATTTACATAAAAAAGTATCATATATGTACTTTTTAAAGATATATTGAATGCAGACAGCAATTGACAGAACAAGTGGCAAATGCTGTGATTTATTTTTTTAATGACAAAACACATAGAAACTAGTGAAATAAATGCCTCTACACTTCACTTACATGTTTAATAGTACCTTGACCTGCACTATAAACCAACAACAGATGTCTGAAATGTTTTTTCCACTATCAATCCACAAGTTCTATTGTAGCTATCAAGGAAGTAGATGGTAAGAAAGCTTTTATGTGTGTGTGGGGGGGGGTGGGCGGTGGAGGTGAGAAAGAGAAAAGGAGAGACAGAGCCATTACAACACAATATTACATAACCATTCACTGAAAACTGAGACAGCAAATTTTCCATCAGAACCCTACAAGTAAGAAATGTTAGATTGTTCCCAGGTCACAAAACAAAGAAATAATTCAGAGTTCCTTGGTGCAACAGGAAGAGCAAGGTACTTTGCAGTTCTTTCTGTAAAATGTATATATAGCCTTTTGCTTCTCAGAAAACTTCAAACACTGATAAAATGCATTTAGGAAAAATGCCTGGAAAGATGGTTCATCGTGTTTTAACTACACCTCTGTTACACACATTCTGTGCCAACTTTGTAGTTATTTTCTGTAAAGATCACATTGAAGAAAGCAAGGTGCTAGTGTGAACCACACTATTCTAAATCTGACTCTGATTCACTGTGTGATCTGGCCAGATTACTTAATATTTGTGTGTATTGTACAACAAGCTCATGACGGGTTTGCTTTCACTGGGAAAAAGTGTTTTTTCATTAATACCTCCTATGAAGTCGAATAATTAAATATCAATGGGGGATGACGATGCTAAAATGTGACCATACTTGGAGTTAGCAGTACGTTTTATTTTGAAATGAATACCTTTGTTTTTAATTACAAAAATACTTTTATTTCTTTGCTGAAGAACAAAGCTCCAATTCATTTACTAAGTGCCCTTGTGATAAGAGAGGCAATGTGGTCCCATGATTACAGTAGAGGAGAGCTGGATTCCTTACTTTGCCACTGATTTATTATTCAGTATTAGACAAATCATATTTTTTCTTTAAGTCTCCTCATTGTTAAACTGGGAATAACACCTGTTCAATGACTTGAATAGTTGTAAAATGCTTTCCATTTATAAACATGCAAGTCTCTAAGTATTAGAATTATATTTTGTCAAAGCAGAGAGAATTTTTTCCTTCCAAGTTCTCTTCATTAGCAGAGAAATCTCAAAAAGCAGAGACAAATTAAAAATACTTTTAAATATTTATATTGCCATGGGCTTTGCAGAGAAAGCACTTAATGAACAGGCAATGACATTTATCTCTAAGGAAGACTCAGTAGTACTTTTATGAGGGAAAAGGAGACCATACGCTCTGTCATAGATAACAAATTTGAGATGAGAAGTAGCACAACCCTAAGAACGAAGGGGTAACCTTCCTAGAGGTAGTGATAAGAAGAGGGTGTAGAGGGTGACTGCTTTTTTATGCAGTTGCTTATTAATCCACTGTAGTATTTTTGTGTTACTGAATGAAAACAAACTCAATCACACAAATTTAGGACACTTTGTGTCTTCTTAATTAGAGATAGACCAGTAAGAATAATGTAAAATGACTGAATAATATGTAGACTATTGCATAGAGATGACTCAGCCTTATCTCAAGCCACAAACATTTATAAAAATAATTAAGAGCTTAAGTGATCCAAGTACAGAAAAAAAAAGATAAAAAATGCAAACCTTACTACTACACATCCAGGTCAACAAGTTTCTGCAATACATATGTGTGCAAACATGCACATTTGTCTCCAAGCAAATAGTACCTGTACAAGTGAAAATGAAAGCAGTTTTCTTGTTCTGTTTTCACCTACATGTGTTTAAAAAGCTACTACCTCGAAATTTCTTGTCATAAGCATTCCTCATTTTTACATCAATCAGGTGTTTCTCCTGAATTCACTCTTCAACGGTTCCTTCATGCAACCTGTTTGTGGACATTTTGTTTATATAACCGCAGGCTAGCCTATATTGATTCTAAATGTCAAATTAATAGATACGATCTTCAAACACAACAGTTCTTTCATCACATTTTGCACCACTGATGGGGGTTTCATGGAGTTATTCTGATTTATTAGTTCTACTATAATTTCTTCAGAAATTTCCACAATGTGCAATGTTACAGATAGCCACCTCCTTTCCAATGCTCTGTCAATGATTCTCTTACCATGGAAGATTTCAGCTATCCCTTTCTGAAAATCTCAAATTAATCAGTTTGGCAGTTACCAGTTCCAAATTGAAAACAGTTTGACTTAAGGATCTCATTAAATGAGGGGATTTTGATGACATAATTTTTGGGTGCTATCATTTAAATACATAGTTTGCATATCTAATGGTTAGATTTCTTACATGGTCTTTCACATGCTTTTTGTATGCTTTTTACTATTTTCTGCTGCTTATTGTGGAGCTGTTATAGTGAGCCCTCATTTGAGCTTGTACAACCTGAGTGTATCTCTATCTGTTACTTTACAAGTTTCCAGAGTAACTTGTTCGGATTTTCGATTTGATTTTTTTTTACAAAGGCCCTTCATTTCTAATGTAATTCTGAAAATTTGTATAGGCTAACTGATACATGGTGTCTAAAAAAAGAAGCTGAAATACTACATTCTCAGTTTTTTTTCAGGTCTTCTGTATTCCCCTTCCCAGTGATGCCCCAGCCAAGACTTAATTTTCTCTCCCATTTTACATGTTGTGAACCAGTCTTTCTTGAGTATTTGAGAAAAACTGCTGGAACGTTAGGTTTAAGTCCTAACAACTCTGAAGTAAACCTCAGAACAGCTGAACAGATTTCCAAGGAAATTACTACCAGTGAATTTAAACCTGTCTGGTATTAGAATCACAGAAATATAAAACAGCAATTGTAACTCATCAATTAAAACTGTAGGTATATATAGAATCAGTATCAGGCATGAAAGATATGGTATCTAAGCACTTCTGTTAGGAACATGAAGAATTAGCTGATTCATAGTGTTATACACATATCCTATGCTTTATTTTCAGTTGTTTTAGGCACTACATACATGGAGATATAATACTTTTAATATATCTTCAGAATGTAGAACAAAGCACTCCCCTTTTTTGGTGTATTTCAGATACAGAACAGTAATATAAATATCATCACAACATTAAGCAATAATTTCTTTCTCAAAGGCTTCTGTAACTCTCTGTTCACATTTTGTCTGCAAAACACACAAAGAGGCAAGACTGTAAGGTGTGAGACAACCAGAGACTCTAGACAATTATGAGAACAGAGGAAGGATGAATCAAAGAGCAGCACCCACTCTGCTGCTGCCCTCTCCCTCACTTTTTCCTTGGAACTCTATATCTGACTTTCCTCACTCTGCTTCCTTCTGTCTCACACCGTCCTTCCTAATGCTCCTCTCTGGTTTCACAAGTATTCCTTACTCAGTTCCAGAGAGGTAGCATGACTGCTGAAGATGATGTCGAATACAGTTGGTAGGTACTTTATGAATACAAACTCCTAATTCTTAGGAATTAGGAGGCTGTGCTTTTCAAATAAGAATTACATGTACATAGGAACTCAGCCAAAAAGTATCACACTCCCTCCCTCTCCCCCACCTTAGTCTGGCTTAGGAAGTAGAGCCTAAGATGTGAGATTTCAATGTTTTCCTCATGTACCTGTTTCACTGTGACCTCTTTCACAATGTGAAAGAGTTTTGCTTAGAGTTTAACCAGCTGCTCCCATTGTTCCCTGTGATCCAGTGCTTATATCACATGAAACAAATAAAACCATAAATAGATAAACACCCAAACACAATTAGGAAAACACACTGAGGCAGTGGAACTGAGCGCCATGGGTGTGGCACGTAGTTTGTGTTTTCAATAATGAAAGGTATTTTAACTAGAAGATAATTTTGCTACAAAGTTTTACAATTATGGTCTATAATTACTCTGCCTACTTCTGTCTTCCATCCAGCATTCTATAAAAATAGTACTCATTTTTAATGCATTACTTCAGAGATTCCTCATATTTCTTCAAATGTCTGCTATACATTCTGTTTATATAAAAGGAGGTACATTATAAAAAAGTGATTTTTTTTTCTGGAGGGAGTCAAAGGTTACAGTTAATACACAGGAATGGTTGCTCTTCTCACCCCATCACAGTCATCTCATATATCACTAGTGACTTTTGGCACATTTTTCTCGAAAGGGAAAAATGCATGTTGTATGATTGATTTCCAATTCTTTCAGATGACACAGTGACAAATAAGAAGCCAGAACAATTTAGTCTGAGGTGTCTGGTAAATATTGTAGGATATAACTTGTTAGAGAACAAGCCCGTTTCCACCCATCTAATACCTAAATTTATCTTCACACAGTGTTCGTATGAATAGCAAACAACATGACATAAATGTGCATTAACAATTAACAAATGAAGGTTCTTTGTATTTTTAGTATCACAGCAAACCAATATTGTGCTGTAATTTCAATGTTTATTATTATTTATGTATGAATATTCTTTAAATTTGATAAAGCAGAACATGGTGAAAAAGACCTTGCTGGGAAGATTATGGTATGATAAAAGAATTATTAATTGTTTTCAATGTTTTCTAATGTGTTCTCCTTTCTTAAGACACTGTGACTAACAGCATTTCGATTAATAAGTATTTCACTGCTTATAAGTGAGCTTAAAACACTTTTGACACAATAAAACATATGCAAGGTCTTCCTCCAAGGAGACATTATGCTTCTTCATACTATAAAAAGGTATGAACTGTACTGTCTTTATAGACACAAAATACAAGTCAGACTCTAAAATTTGTAATGCAGATACATCAAACAATGCTTCGACATATTGACAGAAGCTTCGTGTTCCTGACATTCAGAAAATAGCCTTTTAATAAGTAGAACTAATTTATGAAAGTTCCTGGTTCAATTAACATACATGTCTTAAATATTCTTAATAAAGTTTCATGGGAAAAAAAATTGAGGGGTTGGCAAGAGGAAGAAGGTACCACCAGCTATATCAGATGAGAATTCAAACCCCTCCACAAAAGGGCACTTTTAAACACTGACCATCTGTTTCAGACGTTCACAACAGTGAAGAGAGGTACAAACTGAAAAACATCTTCACGAAAGTGTTTGCAAGACAAAAATACAATTCATAAGAGGCAGCATCTCAGACATCTGGAGCATAAATTCCATGTTGTTATTTGGAAAATTTAACAAGCACTTTATGGGGTCCAATTCTTTTGCTGAGCTGGCCACAAACATACACTTGATGCCAGTTTAATAAGTGTGCATGCAGATGGGTGAAATTGAATATATTTCAGTGGAGAGGAAGTAGTGGGAAGAACTAAAGGGAGATGGCTCTTTCCTGATAATTCCCTACTCCTTTTGTTTCTGAAGACAGAGCAAAGGAGGACTCATCCAAACAAAACACTGAAGGGCTGAACAGAGGTCATTTAGGTCATCCATCTTTTAACACATGTGGGTAATGTATATGCATTTTCTGTCTGCCTGCAGACCAACAGCTAATACACATGGGATCAAAGTGAGATAGGGGACAATGTTCAGCTGTGGGCATTGCACATTTTGTTTTTATCTAATCATTATTAGATTAGCCTGATCTAGGTAGGTGTTCCCTCTTTCCTTACACCATTGTGTGGCTTAAACAACCAGTTCAGCTCCCTGTTTTGTGCAGATCCGAATGTCTGATTAACGAAGTTCAAAGTGAACCAATGCAAGGCTCCAGGAAGCTGGAGGAAAACCTTTTTCTAAAAAGCTTCTTTTAACATTAAGTTTTTGTAAGAAATCGATGCCATATATAGAAAGGGAGTGCACTTATGTATCTTACACAAAACCAAGATTAGAACTCCACATTTGTTTTGAGAAAACCTCTCTTCAACAATCAAGACAATTTAAAAAATGAAATATCTGAAATTCTTCCAAATTCATCCACCATGACCTCCAGGAATCCAATCTGGGAATATTCTGAATGCATATATAATAGCTTAAATTTTGCTTTCTTTATTATTTTGCTCATATAATTTATTTCACATATTTAAGCACATTTTGCATTTTATAAAGGTAAATTTATATAACGCAAACTATGGTTAAGGTCCACATTCAAACCTCAGAAACTGCAGTCATTACTTTTTTGTTCATTGAGCTTCAAGCGCAGAGAGTTAAAGAACTCACACACAGAACTCACGCTTTTATACTTACAGTGGGTTTTTGCTGGAAGCAAATATTGTGTCTGTGATAACATTCCCATTTAGCCACTTTTCCCATTTTAGCATTTTTGATAGGTGAAGGCAAAATCTAGTCTTAAGGATTAAGTTCTCACAAGTCATTTCTTAATAACATCACATACATAAGAGGAAAAAACACGACAAATGTCTCAACATATCCTTTTTCTTTTTCCCTTTCGTGAAACACCTAGAAATACGGTTCTTAAAGACTTGGGTGGTGGGGAGGAAATCCAGCTTGTTAAAAAAGCACAAACAAATTAAAGAACAAACAGGTGCTATGAAAATATTTTTATGTCAAAAAGGTTTAGGAAATGTTAGGCTGTACTCATGAGTTTTTCTTTGTTACTGGAATACATATTCATTAAAATTTATTGAATACACTGAGCATAAAAGCTCTATGTGCTAGGCTGTGCTCAATCCATCAAGTGCTAGTTAGATGTAGGTAATTCAACTTTGAAGATACGTATGTAAACCATCCAGTATTTTCCCATTTGTTAACATCTTCCATTTAATCATGTGTAATTAGGACATGTAGAATTCATAAATGAACTTAGTAGTTTACTATGCACAATAGAGGGTGTTCTTCATCACTAGTGGTTCAGCTGTCCCTCTGATTTTACGTCCTCTAGCCAACGGAAACTTATAAAAGCAGCTTCGCAGAGGTTGTGCAGACACATCTATAGTGGCAATCTGCCACACTTGCATGCCTCTTCAGTAAAGTCAAGTCCCTGCAGTCCCATCATCACTCTGTGTTTTCAGTTGACATGAAAAGAAATAGATGAAAATGTGGCATAATTCTCCCTTACAGCCTGCACAGCTATTTTTGACAGCCAAACACATGATGAGTTAACACTGTCACTCTTTTCAGAGCTGATGCAAGGTACAATTTTTATAAACAAATATACTGAGCTCCCTAAGGATCCTTATACTGGAGTTAAATTCACATGAACACAGTATGTGTCACATTCAACTATTTCTTTATAACTGTGTTTTTAATTCTCAAAGCATTAAATGCAGAAGTAGCTAAACACATTATACACTAAAATGACGTTTATTGAGTTTTTCTGCTATGGAAAGAATCAAGTGGTTAAAGAGATCATGTCTTCACTCTTTGCGTAACCTATAAACACAGTTCTCTGCAGAAACAGTGTAGAAATAGGCTAGTCCACATATCACGTAATGCTCCAGATAGCTTTACTGTTTTTTTCCGTTTTGTCACCTTCTTCAGATATAAGAATAAAAAAAAACAGACCAGAAAGGCCTTGGATTATACTGTGTTTACTTATAAGAATTGAGAGTAACACTATTTGCATGCAAATACACTGCTATGAAAGATTAGAGATTACCTATAGATTATCTGCTTTACTTGTTACCATATTAAACAAAAAGTTACAAGAATTTTTTTTCACAATGAATATGTACATAGTCAGTATCATTTAAATAATTTAAAAAATTTACTGTGTTAAAAGGAGACCATCATGTGTTTTTAAACTGATACAGCTAAATACTCTTGCCTTTTCTTTTCTTCCAACCTTCTTCCCCTATTTAAAAGTCTCAAAAGGAAGTGAAGTCAAATAGCTGAATTTGGGGAAATGAAAAAATCAGATCAAAATGGATATTTCAGTGCTGTTGAAGTGCATCTTTCTAACTGATGACACGTTTCTATATGATGCATTACAGTATAATGTCCATCACTGATGGCCAGTTATCCTTCTAGGTGGAAAACCCATTCTAAGAAAAAAAAAATTGTTTAACAGTCCAGAAAACTATTCTGTATTGCAGTCATGCATGGTAAATGACATCAGTGATAGAACTATTAAAGTAGATTCTTCTATCCAGTCAAGTGTCAACGTTGTCATCTACACATTTCTCAATTAAGCAGCTACTCTCCTTTGTAAGTTCATAGTTTTTTGAATAAGAATTGTTAAGTGACTTAGCCAGCTGCCCTGTTAAATGTTGCAAGTGATCACTTTCACATGGTGTTTTATATCATTTTCTGATAGTATTAATTGCTACCTCACAGTCAAAATAGAATAAAAACATTCTTTTAGGTTTTCGACCAAGAATAGTACAATCAGATAAATGACACCAAGTCCAAAATTTGAATACAAACCCTCTGCCAATAACATTATATCATGGTTTAACTCCAGTAGGCAGCTAAGCCCCACACAGCTGCTCTCTCACTCCCCCACAGTGGGATGGGGAAGACAATCAAAAGGGTAAAAGTGAGAAAACTTGTGGGTTGACATAAAGACAGTTTAATAGGTAAAGAAAAAGCTGTGCTTGCAAGCAAATCAAAACAAGGAATTCATTCACTCCTTCCCATTGGCAGGCAGGTGTTCAGCCATCTCCAGGAAAGCAGGGCTCTATCACGTATAACAGTGACTTGGGAAGACAAATGCCATAATTCTGAATGTCCCCTTCTTCTTCTCCCTAGCTTTTATTGCTGAGTGTAACATCATATGGTATGGGATATCCCTTTGGCCAGTTGGGATCAGCTGTCCCAGCTGTGTCATCTCCCAAATTCTTGTGCACCCCCAGCCTACTCGTTGGTGGACCAGAGTTGGAAACAGAGGCGGCCTTGACACTGTGTGAGCACCATTCACCAGTAACTAAAACATCAGTGTGTTATCAACACTGTTTTCATCACAAATCCAAAACAGCTGCATACATACTTTTGGCATACATAGCCCAAAACATAGTCATATGAATTACTATGAAAAAAATTAACTCTATCCCATCCCAAACCAGTACAATTATTAATAAATGTGAAAGATTTGGGGACTCTATAAGTCATCAATAAATTTGTTATTAAGAACAAGTTATACTCCAGTTATACCTTTTATTTACGACTATGAGTTAGTCTTATAATTAACTTCTATCCAATCAAATCTTACACTATTTAAAGACTGGTACATTTTATAATATTGCACTACCCAATATAATATTACGGCTTACTGTGGTAAACAGAGATTATAATCTAGATATAATAAACCCATACAAAGATTGTAAGTGTTTGCTAACACAAATTATCCTGTGACATCAGTAGGAAAACCGAGAAAAATACAGAAAATAATATGCTCATGTGTGCACGTGTGCTTTGGGAATGGGCCATCATCCATTGTATATGATGTAAAAAAACCTCAACCACCCACATTTCATGGATTTTTTTCCTAGAGCTGCAAATAACAGTTCTCTTCAGTTTTCAGTTAGGCACAGCCATTTCCATAGTGGCTAAGCAGATATACATGTATTCAGGAGCCCTGCAGAAAGGGATCTGGGGGTGCTGGTTGACAGCAGGCTCAACATGAGGCAGCAGTGTGTGCTGGCAGCCAAGAGGGCAAACTGCATTCTAGGGTGCATCAAACACAGCATAACCAGTCTGTTAAAAGAGCTGATTATCCCACTGTATTTAGCATTGGTGTGGCCTCACCTTGAATACTGTGTGCAGTTCTGGGCCACATGATTTAAGAAGGATGTTAAGGTACTCGAAGGATCTTTACACAGGAGTTCACAGGGCTCATTGAAAGAGCTGTAAACTAGATTTGAAGGGACAAAGGGATAAAACCAGGCTCACTGGAGATAAAACTGGGGACAGCATACCAATGTTTGAGGGACAGTGTGCTAGCGAGGTCCTTCAGTCTGCCATCTTTGTGGAGGTAGGGGATGGAAATCATGCAGAAGCAAAGATGCAAGGGTTGTTGATGTGTTAGAAACCACAGAAGTGCCTGTGAACAGTGACATAAGAATTAGGGCTTCTCCCCCAAAAAAGGTGGCAGGATCGATAGCCCAACTGAAGTGCATCTATACCAATGCACACAGCATGGGCAACAAGCATGAGGAGCTGGAAGCCATTGTGCATCTGGAAAACTATGATATGGTTGCAATCACGGAACCATGGTAGGATGACTCACAACTAGAGTCCTGCAAAGGATGGCTATAAACACTTCAGAAGGGATAGGCAAGGAAGGAGAGGTGGTGGCGTAGCTCTGTATGTGAGGGAGTGTTTTGACTGTCTAGAGCTTGGTGATGGTGACGATAGCATCGAGTGTTTATGGGTAAGAATCAGGGGGAAGGCCAACAAGGCAGATATCATGGTGGGAGTCTGTTACAGACCACCCAACCAGGATAAAGAGGCAGACGAAATATTCTGTAAGCAGCTGGGAGAAGTCTCATGATCGCTAGCTGTTGTTCTTGTGGGGGACTTCAACTTACCAGATGTCTGCTGGAAATACAATACAGCAGACAGGAAACAGACTAGGAGGTTCCTGGAGTGTGTGGCAGAAAACTTCCTGACACAGCTGGTGAGTGAGCCAACTGGGGAAGGTGCCCTGCTGGACCTCTTGTTTGTGAACAGAGAAGGACTTGTGGGTGATGTGACGGTTGGAGGCTGTCTTGGGCATAGCGATCATGAAATGATTCTTGATTCTTGGAGAAGTGAGGAGCAGGGTTAGAACTGCTACCTTGGACTTCTGGAGGGCAGACTTTGGCCTGTTTAGGGGAATGGTTGGCAGAATCCCTTGGGAGGCAGTCCTGAGGGCAAAGGAGTCCAGAAAGGCTGGACATTTTTCAAGAACATAATCTTAAAGGCACAGGAGCAGGCTGTCCCTATGTGCCGAAAGATGAGCCAGCGGGGAAGAAGACCAGCCTGGCTGAACAGAGAGCTTTCGCTGGAACTCAGGAAAAAAAGGAGAGTTTATGACCTTTGGAAGAAGGGGCAGGCAACTCAGGAGGACTACAAAGATGTCGTGAGGTTATGCAGGGAGAAAATTAGAAGGGCCAAAGCCCAGCTAGAACTTAATCTGGCTACTGCCATAAAAGACAATAAAAAAAGGTTTCTAGAAATACCTTAACAACAAAAGGAGGGCTAAGGAGAATCTCCAGCCTTTATTGGATGCGGGGAGAAACGTAGTGACAAAGGATGAGGAAAAGGCTGAGCTACTTAATGCCTTCGTTACCTCAGTCTTTAATAGTAAGACCAGTTGTTCTCCAGGTACCCAGCCCCCTGAGCTGGCAGACAGGGACAGGGAGCAGAATGAAGCTGCCATAATGCAAGGGGAAATGGTTAGCGACCTGCTGCACCACTTATACATAAACAAGTCTATGGGTTTGGATGGGATCCACCCAAGAGTACTGAGGGAGCTGGCGGAAGTGCTCACCAAGCCACTTTCAATGCTTTATCAGCAGTCCTGGCTAACCAGGGAGGTCCCAGTTGACTGGAGGTCAGCAAATGTGATGCCCATCTACAAGAAGCGCCAGAAGCAGGATCCGGGGAACTACAGGCCTGTCATTCTGACCTCGGTGCCAGAGAAGGTTATGGAGGAGGTCATCTTGAGTGCCATCACATGGCATGCACAGGACAAGCAGGTGATTGGGCCCAGTCAGCATGGGTTTATGAAGGACAAGCAGGTGATTGGGCCCAGTCAGCATGGGTTTATGAAAGGCAGGTCCTGCTTGACTAACCTGTTCTTTTATGACAAGATGACATGCTTAGTGCATGAGCGAAAGGCTGTGGATGTTGTCTACCTGTACTTTAGTTAATCCTTTGACATCATTTCCCTCAGCATTCTCCTGAAGAACTGGCTGCTCATGGCTTGGATGGGTGTACTCTTTGCTGGGTAAAAAACTGGCTGGATGGCTGGGCCCAAAGAGTGGTGGTGAATGGAGTTAAATCCAGTTGGCAGCCGGTCACAAGTGGTGTTCTCCAGGGCTCTGTGTTGGGGCCAGTTCTGTTTAATATCTTTATCAATGATCTGGATGAAGGGATCAAGTGCACTCTCAGTAAGTTTGCAGATGACACCAAGTTGGGTGGGAGCATTGATCTGCTTGAGGGTAGGAAGGCTCTACAGAGGGACCTGGCCAGGCTGGATCGATGGGACAAGGCCAACTGTATGAGATTCAACAAGGCCAAGTGCTGGGTCCTGCACTTGGGTCACAACAACCCCATGCAATGCTACAGGCTTGGGGAAGAGTGTCTGGAAAGCTGCCTGGCAGAAAAGGACCTGGGGTGTTGGTTGACAGCCGCCTGAATATTAGCCAGCAGTGTGCCCAGGTAGCCAAGAAAGCCAATGGCATCCTGGCTTGTATCAAAAATAGCATGGCCAGCAGGACTAGGGAAGTGATCGTCCCCCTGTACTTGGCACTGGTGAGGCCACACCTCAAATACTGTGTTCAGTTTTGGGCGTCTCGGTACAAGAAGGACATTAAGGTGCTGGAGCGTGTCCAGAGAAGGGCAACGAAGCTGGTGAAGGGTCGAGAGGACAATTCCTATGGGGAGAGGCTGAGGGAACTGGGGTTGTTTAGTCTGGAGAAGCAGAGGCTGAGGGGAGACTGTATTGCTCTCTGCAACCACCTGAAAGGAGGTTGTAGTGAGGTTGGTGTTGATCTCTTCTCCCAGGTAACAAGTGATGGGACGAGAGGAAATGGCCTCAAGTTGCACCAGGGGAGGTTTAGATTGGATATTAGGAAAAATTTCTTCACCGAAAGGGTTATCAAGCATTGGAACAGGCTGCCCAGGGAAGTGCTTGAGTCACCGTCCCTGGGGTTATTTAAAAGATGTGTAGATGTGACACTTAGGGATATGGTTTAGTGGTGGACTTGGCAGTGTTAGGTTAATGGTTGAACTCGATGATCTTAAAGGTCTTTTCCAACTGCTAGGATTCTATGATTCTATGGATGCGTCCAGATGATGGCAACAAAGCTGGTGAAAGGGCTGGAAGGAATGTCCTATAAGGAGTGGCTAAGGTCTTTGGGTTTCTCTAGTTTGGAGAAAAGGAGGCTGAGGGGTGACCTCATTGCTCTCTACAGCTTCCTGAGGAGGGGAAGTGTAGAGGAAGGTAGAGGAAGTGTAGAGGAATCTCTTCTCCCTGGTATCCTGTGGTAGGACATGTGGGAATGGTCCCAGGCTGCACCAGGGGAGGTTTAGACTGGACATTAGGAAGCATTTCTTTTCTGAGAGGGTGGTCAAACACTGGAACAGGTTTCCTAGAGAGGTGGTCAATGCCCCAGGCCTGTCAGTTTTTAAGAGGTATTTGGACAATGCCCTTAAGAATATGCTTTAACTTTTGGTCAGCCCTGAAGTGGTCAGGCAGTTGGACTAGATGATTGTTGCAGGTCCCTTCCAACTGGGACTAAACCATTGTAGTCTAGTCCTATTCTATTCTATTCTATTCTATTCTATTCTATTCTATTCTATTCTACTCTACTCTATTCTGAAAAGAAAGCTGAGCTGCTCATCTCTTGGTTAGTAGCCCTGTTCAGAAAATGCTTCATGCTTCTCTACACTGTTGCTGTTTTCTAGTTTATGTTTTTCATCTTTTGCTGTGGTGCAGACATCAGACTGTCACTCAGTGACCACTGTTGTACATTTTGTCTCGTAGTAACTAACCTGTTCTGTGATTTGGTGTCCAGAGATCTGTTAAGATTTTTAGGTTTGTTTTTGCCTCACATGTCTTTTTCTTGTATATTATCTCTCTGATCCAATTATCAATTGTTTATTGTCTTGTGCAAAAAATGACTAGGATTTGTTCTCCCTCCTCACTTTCTCACTTTATGTGCAAAGCTACTGAACACTTCAAAACAAAAAGGGTGGAAGTCTGTTTGGATAGGGTATTTCAGATTAATTTGTTTATTATTTACTCAATTTGATTTAAATATTTAATTAAATAGCTAAGATATTAACTTTACTGTAAAGTCATCCTCACTGTAAAAAACTACTTTCCTGTGTTCACATGAAATTTCAATGTCTTTTAGCTTGTGATCATTGCCTCTTGACCTGTCACTGGGCACCACTTAGAAGAGTCTGTTTCACTCTTCTTCACTCAACCCCTCATCAGTGTGTATTTATACATATTGATGAGATTCTCCTGAGCTTTTTCTTCTCTATACTAAACACTCCAAGCTCTCTCAGCCTCTCCTTTTACAACAGATACTCCAGTATCTTAATTATCTTTGTGGCCCTTCACTGGACTTCCTCCAGTATGTCCATGTATCTCTTGTACTGAGGAGCTCAGCACTGGACACAGCACTCAGATGTGTCTCACCAGGGCTGAGTGGAGAGGAAGAATCACCTCCCTTGATCTGCAGACAATGCTCTTCCTAGTGCAGCACAGGAGGTATTTCTTGCCGCAAGAGCACATTTCTGGCTCATGGTCAACTTGGTGTTCACCAGAGCCCCCATGTCCTTCTCTACAGAGCTGCTTTCCAGTCACTCAGCCTCCAACCTGTACTGGTGCCTGGAGTTACTGTTCCCCAGAGGGGCAAGGCTTCACATTTACCTTAGCTGAACTTTAAAGGTTGCTGTGGGCCTATTTCTCCAGCCTGTCCAGGTGACTCTGAATGGCACACCCATCTGGTTTATCAGCCACTCCTCCCTGTTTGGTATCCTCTGCAAACTTGATGAAGGTACACTATGTCACATACTACAGGTCATTAATGAAGATGTTAAGCATCCCGTTTTTTGAGCAAAGGTAGTGAATATCTCAAAACAAAAGGGGTGGAAATCTGTTTGGGTAGGGCATTTCATATTCATGTGTTTATTATGTGCTCTACTTGATTAGGTATTAGAGTGCACATCTAGGACAATAAATTTACTGTAAATTCAGGACTATTAAATATCTTATGGTGTCCATGCAAAAATTCTATCACACCTCAATCTGTACTATCCTGTTCTGATGGTTAATAGATTAATAAATATCTTAGTTACTAAACATGAAAAAGAGATCAATTTTATAAATGAATATACTCCTGAAAGATACTCTCAAATACAAATAATTTTTCACAAAACTCGTTGTCTCAGTGGTAAAATATGAAAATCTAGACTTAGATGATACAGTATTCTGTGACTCAAACAAGAAAACAAACAGACCAAGCAATTACATTCCAGTAATAGCATCTTTTAGATTTGTAGAAATTACTATCATGTAGCAGAAGCAAGAACACTTTGTAAAGCTAAACACAGAATAAAGCAAGAAATAATTAAAAACTTGAAAACTGGTAGGTAAACTTTGCCCTCCTCACTAATTTAAAAACCTTTAAAATTATAATAATTTGTCCTTTGAAGTGTTAAATGCACGAGCATTTTTTTCTCTCTCTCTCCATATTTCTGGGGTCAGAAAAGATCAAGATTATCCAAAAGCACAAATGCTTGTTCTGGGAGTATTTCCAAGCAAGTAGACAGCAGAAGTGCTGTGAATCTTACAAGTGGATTTTTCTTTTTTCATTTGAGAGAGCGCTTTCCTTTCCTATTTTGCTGACTAAAAGTGTTCTCATTAGCTCAAAAAAATCATGCTAAATTTTACAGACCTCCCAAAATAATGCAAAACTTTTGGTGATGGGCTGAGATACCTTTGTTGTGAACCTTGACATTTATTTACTCAATTTATCTACATTACTATATTAATAGTAAATATGGTTAAGTATGACAGGCTTTTTATCCTGCTGAAAATAAGAGAAAATTTGTTTCTAGTCTATTATCATAATAGAGAGGCAATATAATCACATGGTCCATCTTTAATTTATCATCATAACACCACCCTGTGAAGTACACGTCTCCTTAACGTGCAAAGGCAGTCCTGTAATACAGAGAAATTCAAATTATTTACTCCACGGTAGCACTGGCAGAAACTAAACCCAGGCTCCTGGGAATGTGGTAAAGCCTATGACAACCATCTTTTATATACATGATCTGAAAGAAAGAGGACGGAAAGGAGCATGTCTTAGAAAGAGACTTGGAAACTGTCATCCTGGATGTGTATCTGCCTCACAATACTTTAACGAGAGAAAAATCTCTCCCATCATCAGCTTGACAGTGATGCTAAAACAAAGCTAGCCCAATATTAAAGTTTAATGTGCGACTCCTACATGAAATTTACCTCTCAGTAAATTTTAATAGAAATTAGGAACTCCAGGAACATCAGGTTTAGGGCTTCTTTGGATCACCAGGTTTTCCTTGTTTTTCTGCATACATACATTGGAGTGTACTTGTATTTTTGTTTTGATTTGAGGAGGCACACCATGCTTTGAGAAAATGACACCTCATTAAAAATAGGAATATTTCAATCCTCAGTAGTCTGATAACTTCTCTGTTATTTCACAGCTCTTTCTCTGAGCTTTATATGCTGATTATGCTGATCCAAAATGACTGTCAACAGGGGAAGGGAATAAGTATTTTGGGATTTGAGCTACCAGCCTTTCTGTTTGAACTTAAATCTGTTGGCAAGGCAACTGGAAGAAAGTTGGAAATTATTTTTTAAAGAAAACAACAATCATAAGATGGTGGCATATATTTTAATCACATCCATTTCTTTTTGGCTTTTAGCAGCATGTTGAACCCACAAAGGAAATCACTGCTATAATAGCCTTCCTCATGCTGCAAAACAGCAGACTTGTGTGACTCAAATGCCCCCATAAATCTTTTTTAGCCTTTCCAGCTGTGAGAAGCAGCTTCCTTTAGTCCTTGGCCTGGAGGTCTCTCAGCAGCAGTTCACAGCCTACAAATCAGAAAGTTAAAGAGATGGCAAAATTTACACTGTTAACCAACTGGCCCAGGAGATTGAAATTCTGTTAAAAAAAGGGAACATCTTCTTCTCCTTTAGGAGTTTTTGTTGTTTTTCAAGCTTTGTGTTGCAGTTTAGCCCAAGATTTTTGGTAGCTTTTAAAAAACACTGTCACGTCATAATAACCTTCTGGTTCACTATCAACTGGTAAGTCATAGACCTGTTGATGGTTTGCTTTTCATGCATGTTATCTCAGTATCTCTCTCAAAAAAAGTGCTAATTTATTCGGAAGAAATCACAACATTTTTGAGCTGAAAAGCTAAGGGTTTTTTCATATTTTATGGTTTCTTATCTTATGATTAGAGAGGTAACTCTTTTTTCATCCTTATTTTCATCTTCATTCTGAGCACCTCTTATTCCATTCAGATTTCTGCACAAGGAACACAATGCAGGTGGTTAGACTAAATATGGCCCCTCTTTCTCAGGCATTTCACAGTCCAGAAAAAACATGAAAGCAAGCTTTGCTGTTCATTCCTGCATATATCATCCTGAAGACTGATAGATTCCACATCCCTGAGGAGAATGGCTTTTCCATGAGGTTGAAAAGAGAGAAATTATTTCTGTAAAGATTGCTGTAAACTCATGGACACCCCTTGTGATTAAAATGAAGTCATTGAATTACACCTAGAAGCTAAAGTGGAATAAACAGAGGGCACAGGCCATATTCTGGGAGGTAAACCTACTAATGGGAAAGGAAATTACTTATGACATAGATCTTTGAGATTATCTGACAGATTATTATCAGATTATTTTATTATTATCAGATTATTTTATTATCAGATTATTATATTATCTGACAGATTATTATCAGATTATTAAGATAATCTGAGATTATTTTTTGACCATAAACGCTATCAAGGCAAAAAGATTCAAGAACAGTATATATTATCAACAATAATGCATGCAATCAGCCAGAGAAAGGTAGAGAAACCTTTCAGCTAGAAAAGGTTTGGTTCAGAAACCAAAGATTGGTTCAGAAACCAATCAGATAGAGAAAGGTTCTTTACTAAGAATTACTATCAACTGTCCTGAAAGCTTGACTGCTTGCTTAAAGTTTATTCTTATCTTTCTGCCATTGTCATGGCTTTCTAACTTTTCTCACCAAACTAAACCAAAGCGATCTTCCTTAGTAGGAGCAATATCAGACAATTTGGAAATAGGATAGATAAGCTTCACTGAAGTAATTAATAAAATGAAGGCTTTTCTTCATTTAATTTCACTGGTCAAGTAAGACAGAGGTATAAATTACATGTATCTACCTTCATGTATCATTAAGCTTAAATTAGGGAACAACATGCCAGTCTGCTTGTTGATCTGTGGATAAGGGGACATCATTGGATATTTTATAGTTTAGGTTTGGCAAGATGTTTGTCACGGTCTCCCATAATATCCTTATAGTCAAATCGGTGAAACATGGATTAGAAGGGGAAATAAGGGTGGTTGGAAAATTGGCTGGACAGCCAGGCCAAAATAGTTGGGATGAACCCAACTGGAGGCCATTTAGCAGTGTTGTATCGCAGGGTTTGATTCTAGAGCAAATACTGTTTAATGTCTTCATCAGCTACATGGATAATGGCACAAAGTGCACTCTCAGCAAGTTCATTATGGCACACTGCGGGGAGCAGTCGATGCACTGGAGCTATTCATGCATTCAGCTATTCAGAAGCATAGGACAGGCTGAAGAAGCAGGCAGACAGGAACTTTATGAACCTCATCAAAAGCGAACACAAAGCCTGGACCCTGGGATGGACAAAGCCCTGCAGCAGAACAGGCTGGGGACAACTGCTGAAAAGCAGCTCTGTTATAAGGTCTCAGGGCCCTGGGGAACACAACACTGGCCATGAGGCAGCAGTGTCCCTGGACAGCAAAGAAGCCACCACATCCTAGGCTGCACAAGCAAGGGTGCAGCCAGCAGGCCTGTGGAAGGACTCTACCCCACTATCCAGGACCTGTGAGATGCACCTGAGTGCTGTCTCCAACCTGAGGTTCCCACATGCAGGACAGACACTGATGTACTGGAGCAAATCCTAGGGAAGCCATGAGGTGGTTGGAGGATGAAGCACAGGGCATCTATTGGGAGCCTGCGGGAGCTGTGTCTCTTCAGTCTGGGAAGGGACAACTTTGGTCCCTTTTGGTCCCTTTGGTCTTATTGGTGTCTGGAGATACCTAAAGGCCAAATTGTTCTCAGAGGTGCGCGATGGAAAGAAGAGAGGAAAGGAACAAAGTTTGAACAAAAGTTAGCCTGACTTGATGGAAGAAAAGCCTTTTTCACCTTAAGGATGGTTGAACATTGGCTCCAATGTCATGCTTGGAGATATTTAAGAACTTACTGGAGGGGCCTTGAAGAACTGCATTTGCTGTACCTGCTTTAAGCAGATCGATGGACTAGATGACCTCCAGAGCTCCCTTCCCTTCTATGTATAGGTAATGGTTTTAGCTGAGATGGAGTTAATTTTCTTCATAGCTGCTCATATGGTGCTATGTTTTAGATTTGTGACCAAAACAGTGTCAATATCATACTGATGTTTTAGCTATTGCTGAGCAGTGGTTAGACACCATCAAGGCATTCTCTGTTTCCCACTCTGCCCTGCTTAGAAGCTAGGAGGTGACACAGCCAGGACAGCTGAACCCAACTGACCAAAGGGATATCACATACCATATGACGTCGTGCTCAACAATAAGAGCTGGGGAAAAGAAGCGGGGGGAGACGTTCAGAATTATGGCATGTTTCTGCTCAAGTAACAGTTAGGTGTGATGAAGCCCTGCCTTCCTGGGAATGGGTAAATATCTGCCTGCCAATGGGAAGTAGTGAATGAATTCCTTATTTTGATTTGCTTGTACATGCAGCTTTTGCTTTACCTGTTAAACTGTCTTTACCTCAACCCATGAGTTTTCTCACTTTTACCTTTTTGATTGTCTTCCCCTTCCCACTGTGGGGAAGTGAGCAAATGGATATGTGGGACTTAGCTGCTTACTGGGGTTAGTGCACAACACTATATCATGTTTCGATGATTCTATGATCAACAAAGCTTCTGCACTTTTAAGGTCTGTATCGTTTTATGAAATGAAACACATTCAAAAAGATTGAAACATTTTTTATTTTTTTTAATTTAACCAAAAAAAATTCACATAATTTACAGTTTTTAAATGATACACCTTCAGTTTTTAGTCTTTTTAATTCTGAACTATCATTTTGCTCTCACATTCCACCTTCTTCACATTTGCAAACTCCTATACCTTTCTAATACTATGCTGAAGTTTCTGCTCTAATCAGTTTCCCAGCTGATTAATTTTCAATTTTATGAAATGCTCCTAATACGTGAAATAAACTGCAGTTTTCATATGTTACTATTAAGTTCATTCTCAGAGGTTCATAGGATAATTCAGGCTGGTGGGGACCTGGGGAGACCTCCAGCCCCAGTGCCTGCCCAGAGCAGGCTCAGCCGTGGAGTCGGATCAGGCTGCTCAGGGCTTCACCCAGTTGGGGCATGAAACCCCCCAGGCCAGAGATGGCCCAGACTCCCTGGGCCTTGGCTTCATGACTGGGCTGTCTTCATAGGAAAAAGGCTTCTCCTTGTCTCCCACCTGAGCCTCTCGTGTTTCAGCTTTTGCTGCTGCCTCTCGCCCTCCCACTATGCACTACTATGAAGAGACCGTCTGTGTCTCCTCCATTCCTCCTGTCAGTGCCGGGGATGCTGTTGGGTGCCTCCGAAGCCATCCCTTCTCTCAGCTGAACCAGTGCCAGCCCGCAGCCTCTCCTCACAGGGCAAGGGCCCCAGACCCTTCTTGGTGGCTTCTGCTGATTTCATTCCAGTTTATCTACACCCAAAACTGGACACCATATCTAGATGTGATATAGCAAGTCCTGAATAAAGGGTGATCCCTCAATGCTATACCCCAGCTCACCCCTCCTCGGGTGCTGCTGTCCCTGCTGGCTGAGGAACAGCTGCCTCCTGCTTACCAGCCCCAGAGTGACATTGCTGCAGGGCTCTGGTTTTAGGGCTCGGTCTCTGTCTCAGCTGAATTTCACAGGGTCACATGTGGCCCCTTCTTTCCAGCTATCCAGGTCCCCAGAAGGCAGCCTGGCCCTCAAGCATGTTAACTGGTCCCCCCTTGGTTCATCAGCAAACTTGATAAGCATGCTCTGTGTCCTCTCTTCCAGGTCACTGATAGAGATGTTGAACAGGACAAGTCCCAGGATAGACCCTGCACTACAGCACTTTTTGCCAGCCTCCAGGCAGAGTACAACCCAGTCAACCATGGCTCTCTGAGCCTGACCATCCAACTAGCTGTTCACTGGTTTTCCTCACATCTATACTGTGATCTCCTAACTTGGATACAAGACCATTGCAGGAGACAGTGTCAAAAGCCTTGCTATAGTCAAGATAAATGTCGTCTGTGACCACAGATCCAGTCGTTTTATCACCAGGGGCAGTCAGGTTAAAAGTCAAAAAAAACCATGTTGACTGTTTCCAATCACCTTCTCCTTGAGTCCAGAAGTATGTTCCCAAAGAAATCACTTTTGTGATTTTCCTTGGCACCAACGTGAAGCCAACCCCAGTCTGTAGTTTGTGCATTTGGTTGTTTTGAACTTCATAGAACATGCATATAACATTTGTGTCCTGTGATTTTGTCCTTTGAGCAGATGTCAGGGAGGGTAAAGCCCCCATGAGAGCAAGTGTTTGTGACAGAGTCATTTAAAGAAAGCTTTGTCCACTTCACCACCCTGATGAATGGTCTATAGCACACTCCTGCCACAACATTATGCTTAGTGGCCTATCCTCTGGCCCTGACTCACAAGCTCTCAGCCTGCCTGTTGTCAATCCCGTAGATAAGCTTCACACATCCAAGCTGGTCCTTCACATCATGGACAGTTCCTGCCCTTCTCTTCACTGCCTGTATTTCCTGAAGATCTTGTATCCACCCATTGCTCACTCTGGTTGTGCAAGTTGTCCCACCACATCTGCCATTGCAATATTGCTGTAGTGTTGCCACTGCACATGGAGCTCTAGTCCCTCCTGCTTTTTTTCCGAGGCTGAGAGCATTTGTGTATGTGCACTTGAGGCAGCTGTCCTTTTGCCCTTTTTCATCACTCCTGAGGTCTCCCTTGTTCCTACCATCCTGTGCCCTTCTCCATCTAACCCACCTGAACTTTCCCCACTTGACTTTGGGTCATAATCTCCCCCTCTTGTCTCACCAGTTTAAAGCTCTTCTCAGCACTTCAGCCAGTCTCTTGGCAAATGTGCTCTTGCCACATTTTATCACGTGACTCCCATCTCCCCTCTGTAGTCCTTGATCCTCAGCATGGGTCCCATGGTTGTAACAGCTGCATCCCTGCCATCAGCACCTGCTGTGTGAGCAACCATTGACCTACAAGATCTGTGTACTGCTCTCCAAACCCTTTCTCCCTCATTGGCAGAACAAAGGGGACGCTATCCCCTTTTCACACCCTGTGGCACAAACCTGGCTGTGCTTGCAGCACCAGGCCCTGCTGATGTGCAAGTCCCTCCCTAGCACCAGCCAAAAGCCATTGGATCCTTTCCTTGGCAGAAGCAGGCTACAGACAAAACCTCAAACACACTTTTGTTTGGAACAGCTGACAGGGGTTGTCAGAAATGAATGCTAGAGCTTGCCAGCAGCAACAGCCTCCTGTAGTGACGCTTTCTGTTCAGCTGCAGGCAGCCCAAGGTGCCTAGAGGAGTTCCCAGGAGATCCCAGAAGAAGAGTCCAGAGACTATTGCACAAACAGCTGCTTGTGTGGTTGCATGTGCCAGCCGCACAACAGGAGCTGCCTGGTGGACACACAGCTCCCTGTCACTACCCAAAACAAAATCATGACATATGCAGTACATGAGTCACTGCTGTCTACCTAAAACACCTCCACTATGAAATCTAGCCAGCTTCTATGTCTGGGATACTTGTTAGGCAGTGGTTCTTTTTGATTGTTGCTAAAACAAGAAAATACTGTAAAGTTCAGATGTAATGGAAGTGACTCATGGAATGGACTGACTGTGCACTTGCTGTTACCAGTAAATTTTCTGATAGACTGAAGAACAACCGAAAATTCTTCTAATCCCTTCTGCATACAGCAATATTAAGTGTTTAAAATACTGGAAGTTGAAATCTTTCACAAAGAAATAGGTACCTTACATTTACATTTTCTTTTTAATATTGGAGATAGTCACATTTTCCATCAAAAATGCTTTGACTGGAAGAAAAAGTTATGGAAAAGAACTGCTTACAGCAAATTACTAGTTTAAAGCTCATGGCAAATATTTCAAAAAGAAAACCATGTCTAATTTTCCCTAAAAGTTTCATGGTAATTCTTTACCTTGATAGAATTGATTTATGAGCTGCTTTATGCAGTTGTGTGTGATAAATTAAAAACTAAAACAAAAATAATTAAAAACAGGTAAAATTAACCTGTTGAGAGGAAGAAAGTAACTATGAAACTAGTCCTTTAGAATGGCAACAATATTACATACCAAATAACTTCTAGAGTTTAATAAGTGATTATCTGGTATAGCTTGAATTTCTGTATTGGCAGTCATCACAAATATACTTGCAGTTTTGCATTCCACCTGCAGTGGTAGTAACCAAAACTGTACTTGAATGTTCACTTGAATGTTCTTTTTTTATAAGACAAAAGTATACTTTATCTTTCCAATTACTTTTTGTGTTTCAGTAACTTTGAAGACAGTGTTTTTCCCATATAAGCATAGAGAAAAAGAAAATAATCCATTGTGAGCAACCGAGATTTTCAAAAGTTTGGTAGCAGAACATGATTTACTGCAGTGCTGTACCTGATATATAAATATGATGGAGTATTCTCTTTGGAATGCTTCTCTTCTCTCCTTGCGCATCCCTACCTTCCTCATTTTGTATATATATAAATATATATACATGTAAAGGGGAGCAGGAGGGCTAACCATGTTTTTTCACTAGTTGACGCAGGAGAGACACATGTAACATCAGGAAACAGTTCATCACTTATAGACTGTAAAGGAACACTAGAGGATGAGCTGATAATTTTTAGATTAGGACAATTTCATCTCAATGTAAAGCAAATCTGGTCTAGATAGTTTGGTTATTTTAGTAATTTTTTTTAAAAAAAGACTAGCTTACTAGAAACAAAGTTGGAATTCTTTACTTTCTTTGCCTATGTAAATTTGTGACTTTTCTTTATCTTCATCTATTCTCACTTTGGTTTTGCTCTATGAAAACTGAAACATAACTAAGAGTAGTGACAGCACTATAAAAAAGCAATTGATAGTGTAAAATGGTATGACTTTTCCAAAGAGAGACTAGATTAACAATTTTGTTTGGAATTAGAAAAACTGACATAACATAGGCATAGATTTGCAAAGAGATGTAACCTGGGCAATTCTGGGACAACTTCTGAAGAGGAAATAGAAGGATTGGTATCTCCTTCCCTTGGGTATTCCCAGCATTCACCCTCTTTGAGCTAACCCTAAATGTTTCAGGTACAGGAGTCCTTGTAACCTGTTGCTGCATTAATCCCCCTGCAGGTACTCCAAACAGCATAGTTCCCTGGCTAATCCAGTCTCTTTCAATTTGCTGAGTGGCAGGACAGAAACTGAAATCCTGACCAGGATGGCAACACTAGAAGTAAGAAGGTATAAAATTAAATGAAACAACTATTTGAATCAATCACTTCCTGTAAGTTACTTGGGCAGAAAACAATTTTTTTACTGTGTACCCTTCAAACACATAGTGCTGGTGTTCTAGAAACTGGAAGAAGTCATTCTTCTGCCTGTTAAAATGCAGAGATAAATAAGCAATGCATTATCCACTTTTATCTATATAAAGAAACACTTCTTACATATAATATTTAATAGCTCCTGTGTAATTATTTCCACAGACAAACATTTCAAAAAGACTGAGAGGAATGGTTTGTGTGATACTAGCTACATTTTAATAACTTTTTATTTGCTTTTTAGAGATAAGTAATGCCAGAGGACTGGAGAGCTTAAAAGATTGGCAATGGGATGTGGACACTTTCATTAATGGGTCAATGGTTCAAATCTACTCTAGGCCAAACATAACTGAAAATTAACACCTGATGGCAGTCACTGAGGGGTGTGAAATGTATTAGTTGTCAGTCAAGTCAATGAGGAGGTTTCAAGATTTAAAAAAAAAAATATTATTTTATAAAATTACAATCACTTGGCAATCTGGGCATTGTTAGGGTAATCAAAGTTTGACTATCTTGAAATATTTTTCCATACATCTTCCCACTGAAGACAGCTGACAGATAATTTGGATGTCAGCTTGCTCAATATTGTGAAGGTATCCTTTTATGCCTAAGAGATAACAGGCTTATTTTCAGATATTTGTCTTTTAACCAATACAGGATTTCAACATTTTGGGGCAGAGATGTGTATTTGATTGTGCAATGTGTGTCACTGAATGCAAAGAATTCATAGTCCATGGATAGATTCCATGAGCTGTGAGAGCACAAATACTCTCTAGTAAATAATAATAGTAATAGAAATAGTAACTATAAAATTAATAATAATAATAATAATAATAATAATAATAATAATAATAATAATTTCTTTGGAAGTATAATATACCGTGGTTTTATAAAACTCTGAGATTCAACATTCTTGTATAGTCCCAAAGAGGATAAATAATTTTTACAGATATTTAGGGGTTGACTAAGGTTTTCACCTGATTTCACTTGTCAGTGAGCTGGATTATCACAGATAAGTGGACACCCCAGAAGAAAAATATGCCAATGTTGTCAAAACAAGGAGTTTGATTCTTATCCTGTTTATGCTTAATAATTTAGGTGGCATAATATTGAAGGTGCTAAAGCTATGTGTGGAAATGGAACAATATCTACAGTTCAGCTAAGTCTCACCACTGGTCACTAGAAATGTGAAAAATACAGAATTCTATAGCAAGACACCTATTAAAAACAGTCAGGCAAGAGTAAAGCACATGATACACTGTACTTTTAAGAGAATTTAAGTGTAAAGTGAAGCATGTCTTATAAGTGCTGTAATTTTTTATATAGCAGACACTATTGACAGCTCAGGGTGGTCTGTCATGACATGATGGAAATGCTGTGTGTATAGCCAAGAGTTTTCTGGATAGTATTGTTTTTAAAAAACATTATGTTTCTCTTGAGGGCATCGTTAAAATGAGGCTTCAAAAGCCTTTTAGATGACTGTCTCAAAACCGTTATCTTACTCGCATGCAGCAATGCTATAAGCAAAATACTGTATGACTCTCTAGAGGGAAGAGAGAGTGGGTGCTGGGGCAGAGCTTGATATTTTTGAATTATTACTGTTTTGTCTGCTGTACTCAAGTTTAATTTCACCTGTTTAGCTCTCATTAAACCCATCATTTAGAGCTGCTGTCTGCCAAGATAAATACGTTCATTTTCTGCTTTTCATATTTTGTCACAAGAAGATATATATACCATGAAATGAAATAGTAATTTCAAAATACGTCTTTGTAGGTAGAATTTTGCAGTCTACGTATACCTCTACAAGCCTCGTCTAGATAATTTCTTAGAAAGACTATGGAAGTATGAAGATGTTACCCACACCATTGTTTTCTTTTATCAAGGAAACTTGATTTGTTTATCAATAAATAAATTTATTAGAAGTAAGTTAAAAAAAAAATTGCTGTAAGCATTTTTAGAATAGTAATGAAATTTACAGATGACCACTTCTACTTCCTTGGTTGAGTCTCTATAGTACTATTGCACAGAGACTATTCTGACAAACTGGTTTCTTGTATTCTGCTGAGGTTGGGATTTCTGAAAGAGGATGATCAGGCTTTGACTTTCCAGGTGCTAATATCTTCAAGACATATATAAGTGGAAATACTTCCCTTACTCTGCAAAACAATGTATACAAAAAGACAACAGATTGTTTAAGATGAGAGCCTTGTTTGCAAAGTACATGCTGTCAGAGATGATAATCTATCTAAAATCTAAAGAAAAGGTTCACAGTTTAATTTTTTCCCTGCATATTCCTTGCTGTGAATGAAATAGCATTTATGAAATCACACTAAAGGGCATAGCTTGAACAGGGTGTGCTGTCAGGTGGATCTCTGGAAGAAAAGTGAAGGGTTTTTTTTCTTTTTTTTCCCCTCTTCTATGCTTTACTACCTGATCTAAGAAAGATACAGAATTTGTTTTTTGTGTTTAGATCATAACTGCTACAATTATAATATGCAATCAGATTAAATATAATCATTTCATCTCTACACAATACAGTTGCCTGTGGTCAATATGTACATACACGCATTTATTTTTAGTAGACAGAATATTGGAAATGTTAATAGAACTGCTTTTTAGGTTTTGAGGAGATTGAGGGAGAATGAGTTAAACTCTACACTTTTATATCATGGCCTCTGTTTCTCCTGAAAATGGCATAATCCTCAGACACTTGTCAATTCAACCATCTTTTCTGACTACACTTAATAAATATAAACAGAAAATATAGATGAATGAAAGTCTTTAGTAATAATAATTATTGTTAATAATATTGTGGTTGTGAAATCTCCATCCTTGGAGATACTTAAAAGTCATCTGGCTGACCCTGCTTGAGCAGAGTGGTTGGACAGGAAGACCTCCAGAGGTCCCTTTCAAACTCAACCATTCTATGGTTGAGTGGAAAAGTAATAAAAAATTGCCAGTGTAAGGACAGTTACACTGCATTACTCACTCTTACGTTTACTCTAACTCACAAAAGAGAAATTGTGAGGGAAAAAAGAAGAGGAAGCTAGTTCAGGGGAAAATAACAGAAAATCGGTTAGTAGACTAAGTACATTTCTGTATCCAATGGCCCCTCACAGGTCTTTCATGTGTGAATTTATCCAATCTTTTTTAAAAGCTCTTTATTTCTGAAATCCACAGTCTGCTGTGGTGATGAACTGATGACGTACCACAGGTTACCCTGCAAAATATCTGTGCAATACTGATAGGCCTTTCTGAAGCACAGTAGTATAAAATGTCCTGAATGTTCATACCCTATAAGAGGTGGTAACTCTTGAAGAAAGTTACAAGCATAAGACATTTGATTTACCTCAGATGCCCAAGTGCTTCAAGAAAAGGGACTACCATACTAGCTGTCACTAAAGCAGCATTTTTAAAGCTAAGTGTTTTAAGGTGTTGCCATGTGCACTGGCATAAAGCTGAAAGATTTGTTTGCCTCAGGTCCTAAAAAAAGGTTTAGGCCACATGGGTTCTGACTCTCATTCTATTTCAGACTGAGTGAGGGTTCAGTGATGATGGTGTAGATACATAACTTGTTCCGTGTTGTTAAGATGGGATCAGGAGAGGGGGAGAGACCAAATGATTTTAACCTATGATTTACATTTCACAAATGTGTCTAAAGGACACCTAGTAAGCAGCTGGACAGCTACCAGATCCCTTTATCAACTGAAGAGTATGAACGGTTTGTGGCAAATGATTTAAGAAACCCATCAAAATTATATTTGGTAATTAAATCTTAAGAGGATGTTTTAATTTTAAATATTTAATGTGAAAAAGTTGGCTTTCATTTTTGATACAGAAAACTTTTATTTCTTTTAGACACTTCCTTTCCTTCTTTGTTCTAAACTAATATTTTTTTTCTTTTTCTAGATGTAACCTTGTTCCTTTTCTGGATATTCTGTCTCCCCTTCCTCTTTTTCAGATACTGCCTTAAAACACAGGTCTTCAGCTTCATTCTTTTGCTTTATTATCAGTAACTCTGATAGTTTCTTTCTCAGGGTATAAACTGTTGAGTTCTCAGCTGCCACATTTGTCTTGTTCAGGTCTAAGCTTTGGAAAGGGAAGGCAGCTAGGAGTGGGGAAAAAGCTGGTTATGTATTTTAGTTGATGTAAACCAATCTCCATAGAAGGTTTTTTCAGCCACCAGGATGTCCATGGGAGTCAAAGAGCTCCCACAGACATGGACAATTTCTCAGAAGCCACTTTCTGAAGGCTTATAATGTTTTTCGCAAAATATAAAGAATGTTACTCAAGCTCCAGAGATGTTTTTAATAAAATGTGTAAGATCATGATAACAATATTAGATAACTTCTGATATTAGTAATGACATGTCTTCTGATATTAGTAATGACAGAAGCTATCAAAACACAGCATTTTGATTTACTGTGATTTAATGACTCTGTATTTTCATGCTCATGTTCTGTTACTTTAGAGATAGTTTCATTTCAATGATGATTAGAGTTCAAGTTTCAGAGACACTAAGCAATGATATTTCCTACTTGAATTCTGAGGAAAAAAGTGCATCAGAAAAGTCAAACCAGAAAGAAAGGAAAAAAACCATACACACACACACATACAAGAACCCAGCTGAACTGAATATTTGATCACCAGGATATTAATTTTAGAAAGATACTTCCAGAGATTATGTCCTCTATTTGCTGAGGTAGCCAAATTCTATTGATATTAATAATTCTGTCACTTTTTCTGCCACAGTATATTTGCCAAAAGGGAAAAAAACCCCAACAGTTGCTTACACAGACTTGCATAAACTCTTCCTCCTTCACACTTTAAAATCTAAGAATGTAAGACAACAATTAATTTACAAAATATTATGCTATAAATGCCTTCATAGCCAAGATGAGCATAGCCCTGCAGTTCCCCCAAACTTAAGGTAATTTCAGCCAGTTAGATCCTTTCTTTTTCTTTTCTCTCTAATATGCACCCAGACAATAATAAATGAGGATAAAATATTAAATTCCAGACATGTGTTGTATCCACAAGATTAACTATTATTAGTGTGTTTAATGTAGTTTTATTTTCTAGCTCTGTTACAGTCTTGCTATGTAAAATTGAACAAGTCTTTAACTTTCCACACCTAACCTTCCCTTTCTTTGGAAAACAGCCAATACTATCTACATTACATGGATATTAAAAGTATTATATTTATGATTGTCAGGTATCTGACAGTCTTCTACCTTTCTTCTCCTGATGTTTAGTCCTCCCAAGAATAGTGTGTCTAAAAAATCATAACCTTATAGTTCTTTCCATTAAACTTGTTACTGATGTTTCAAAGTAAGGTCTGTAGACCAATATCTACTTTTAAATATTTATTTCTATTTTGTTTGCCTGAATGCAGCTATGTGAATGACACTAGCAGGTTGTTAGGTAGTATGAATTTCTGTGATGGAAACTCATCTTTTAGGTTAATATTTTAGTGAGACACTGAACTGGTAAATCTGTTTTTTCAAAGTGTAAGGTTTGTTTGTTTGTTTGTTTTAAAGATGTTAAGTTCCTTAAATATTTGTGTATGTTGTATCTGGTACAATAAAATAAAATCAAGCACTCATTGCTGATTTAAAAACCCATGTTCCATTATTTATTGATTTGTCCATTCAAAGGTGCTCAGCTGGGGAAAAGTCACTGCAATAAAAGTACCTACACAATTTTAAATGGGTTAATGACCTGGCTGTTAACTTTTTTCCAGCTTCAAGCAAGAGAAATCAAGAAACAATCTGAAAGGTAACAATATATATATTATTCTCCTGTCATACCAGATTCAATTAAAAAATGAAATTAATGCTAAGTAAGTTGCCTTTTAATCTGGTATGACTTCCTCAGCAGCAATGAATGTAAATTTCATCTATGTAAATAGAATACTTGAATCTTCTAAGATATGTAGGAACTTCATTTTGAATTCAAAGTATTCCCTTAAAATATTAGAAAGCAATAATTGGGAGAGACATACCTCATATGCCAACAAGAACTAAAACCAGTTAAAAACATAGAAAACACAGCTTACTTACAGGATATTTAAAGAAGTCAACAGAAAGGCAACTAAATAAAAACGACAATAACGTAAGGACAGGAATTTGCAATTATATCTTACAGGATAAATCTTTGCAGCTAAGAAAAATATAGCCTCGATTTCATTTGCTCATATTTATAAAGTGACGCTGAACTGGTAAAAACAGATTAAGGTAAAAACAAAACAGAGAAATAAACTAAAGCAAACTGCGCAAAGTAACAACCAAAGTCCTCAATGGAAAATTCCATGTTTACACAGGAGATTTCATGTGTTATTAAAAAAACTCTACTGCAAAATTTTGGTGGACTTAGACTCTGAATTAGTGTTTTACTTCATTCATTCCATAAATTTTTAAAGTAATTTAATCTCCTCCATTAGCAAAAAAAACCCCAACAGGTAAAAATACATGAAACAGTTTCAAATAAAAATAGTAAAAATCTACTTGTGATTTTTTTATATGTCACTAAATTACACAGCTTTCAGAACAGAAATGGGATGAAAGTAGCAGGTTTTTATGCCTATACTTGAATACTGAAGCATACTGAAGTCCATAGAAAACTTGTTAATACATTTAATTCAGTCAGGATACACTCATGCAATTTTATTTTAGGTATAATTTTTTTTTCAGTAAGCTTAATATTCTATGCTATATCAAAAAATGATACCAAAAAAAACTTGACAGGGAAGCCATATTTTACTATAATACTTTCCCCGTTCATACTTTTCCCCAACATTTTCTGACTACTCATCTTTCAGAAGCAATTACTAAAAACTTGATATTGATGCTATCCATTTATTTTCAGTAGACTGGCCAGTCTCCTTGGTTCTGTGCAATTACTGAACACCCATTTTTCTACCAAGTGTTGCAGACCATCCATTCCACACACACACACCCCTGCCCCGGCTTTGCTTGGGTCTCCCTAGGGGCTCTGCTTTCTGCACTACCTCTGTGCTGTGCCTTTCTTAGCCACTGTATTTTCTCTCCCTTTTCTCTCCAAGAAAATTCAGGAGTAATGTCACAGCAAAGGCAGACAGAAGGAGAGGTGGAAAAACATGAGGGAGGCGATACACAGCACTCAAGCCCAGCCACTGTGCTGGCTCTGTGCTTCCAGGGCATCATTTGCGAGACTTCCCCACAAATTGCGTGGTTATGCACATAAGTTTATAAAACAACTACAGACCTACACATGGGTTTCAATTTTGAAACAATTTTTGAAACAAATAGACAGCCCTTCTTTTAATTTGACTAGACTTGGGTGTTATATTGAACTGTATTCTTCCTTTTTTGCTTGCACTAGGATCTAATATTAAGACAGTGTTTGTTCAGTCTGAGAAGTGTAAGGGGCTGAAGAGAAGGGAGGAGGGCTGAATGAGGCTTAGTCGGAGTGTTGACTATCCAATGTTTTCAGTATAACTCCAGTAATAACCAAGATGTCAATACTCTGAGATAGTCACACATGAAAAAGAGTGTTTTCAGGAAGGGCAGCAGTCCTTTTATTGCAGAGGAATGCAAGTGGTCAGAGTTCGGGCTGACTTAGTACTTAAACAGAAATTCTGACTTCATAGCAACACAGATCTGCTCAGGGGAGGTTCCAAAATTCATTCACTTTTCTTGTCCCTTGAGGACTCTTTCCTGGCAAGATGTATGGTGACAGCTTGATATCATTCACACCTCATTAGCAACAATAGTCACATGGTCTCTTCATCTTCTTATTCTCTCTCCATATACCTGTCCCACCCTCTATCAAATAATGAAAAATAGAGGGAGAGAACATGTGTCGCTATGGATATACAAGAATTAAGGCTCTGGATTTGTATCTCACAGAATATCAGCATACGGTTTCTCTTTCATTAGTGCTTCCCTAATCAGGTTTCTCCTGCAGAAAATTCTCTCTGCTTCAGCTATTTGTACTACATATTGTTTAATTAAATTAACTCAGACAACACCCCTGGATATAAGGAAGGACGTAATGGCAACTTGATTTTGCCATATTAAAATTAGGCTGAAAAACCACACAGAATACATGAAGGATAATATGCAACTCTAAAGCTATGCAGCAACTCTTTGCTTTTTCAGCTAAAAATTAGAAACCGTGATCTCAACAAGCATCACATAGAAATGAGTGGTTTCTGGGACACAAGGTTATAAGCAAAAATAGTTCTAAATTTTCAAAGTGATCTAAAATTAGTCAGTTCAGTGGAATGTATAAGTCTAACTTTCTTGGTCTCTTCTCTCTACAAGTATTGGAGACATATCTGTACTGTGGCAAGATTCATATTTCTAACTTTGTAGCAATATTAAATTAGAGTTACTCCAAAGAAACTTAAATACTAAAACCCCCCAGATTTTACAAATGTCTCTCAACACTAGTCTGTTGATGAAAGCAAATGCTGAAGTTCTTATAAATTGGTTAAAAATTAAAAAATAAGTAGCGTTTGAATATAGGAACTCTGTTAGTAACTAGTATATTAATAAGAGCAACATAAAAAAAAGTGTTAATTGTGTCCATCGGCATACTTTTGACTTTACACCTGACAAAGTCTGATAAAAACATTAAGTCTTCATGACTTTCAATGTAAAACTAGCTATTGGTAAAGGTAAGGTTAAATATCTTTTGCTTCCTAATGGAAAAGTGGTAGTATTTTTAATTTGATTTTTAAAAAATATTTTTTTTTTAAATGCAGCTTTGATTTTTGGCCTACTATCGCCTCCTATATTGACTGCAGTCTTTATTCCTCATCTTGTAAATCTGTACATTCAATGTAATTATTAATGTGGGGAATCTTTGAGAACAACACTGTTCAATATAAGTTAGGACTATGTAATGAAGCCATTCACAAAAATTTTAGGGAATTAAGGAAATCTACAAAGAAACATGATCCAAGATACAGAGCTCTTGTTTGCAGCCTTGGTAATTTGTATGAATCCTCTACTTTCGTGTGTCACAAAAGTCAAAGCAGGAAATATGTAGAAAGTCACCAACTAAGTACATACTACAGGATGTCCTTAGGACATACTGTAGGATTCTGAACAGCTATAAGATACATTTTGTAATAGAAGCTTTAAAGCAAATGTATCCTCACTATAAGGAAAGAAAAAGCATGAAAATACTATAAAAATGAAGCTTACAAAATAGGGACTTGAATTAAGGTTAGATTGATGTAAGCTAAAATATTTTCCTGGAAGAATCACCGGGAACATTTTATGGGTGTCTTCATTTGTCTATACATCATATCAGTCTATTGCAATAAGTATCATAGCAAATTCCACATGCAAAGGGTACCCTTTACAATGCAATTCAAAACTTCTGTAGGAATACCTGAAAAATATTTTCTGCATAAGCCTCTTACACATGCACTTTATTTAGTAGCAATTATACTTAACATTTATTTTTATACCACCAAATCACTGCAAAAACATATTTTGTCCTCTTCCCTAGCTAAATGACATGCAGTTTTCTTTATTTCCTTTCATAGAACAATTACCTTACATATAAAAATATGTTTTTCCACACCTTTCTGCTCAATCTACATAAGGAATGAAACTCTGTGCCACATCCTGCACCTAAACTTGGGTCAACTCAGCTGTGGCTAATTTCAAGAGCAACAGGTGCTGCAACAAGCACTCAACAGGAACTGACAGACTGTGGCTAATTTTGCAGTGTGAAGCACCTGAAGTACTTTAATATGCTTTTCTTCGGTGGGTAGCTGCATTCAGATAAGAATGGCAGTATTTGAAAAGATTTCAGTAAAACTTAAGGAATACACTTCTTCAGAAAATTAAAACAACAAATTCTTGGTTTTGTGAATGTCTGCTGCTGTTTGGAGTATATCTCACATATACTTTGTATATCTCACATATCTGACAAAAAAAATATTTTGTTGGTGATTCGTGAATGCAGATACTATCTTCAATATCATCATTTAAGAAAATAAATGGAATAATTACTACTTCTTGTAACAATTTCTTTCTCTTCAGCATTCCTATTAAGGACTTAGTTTAGCAACAGTCATTCTGGTTTTAGGTCTCCTAGTACGAGCTCAAAAATGCCATGTGGCCCACAATTTAATTTTGGTGAAAACTTATTCTGCCAGTTCAGATTTTCTATAAAAAGGACCAAAAGTAGCATTTGCACTCAAATGAACGTTATACTGAGTCACTTTAACTTTATGCAGTATATCATGTGTTCTTCTGCAGATACTGTAAGCTCTATATTCTTTGTTCTGGACACTCCTTATCATTTGGTCTGGCTAATTCAGTCAAAATGTGGTTCTACTATTTGGTTCATATCATGTTTGTGATTGCACAGGTCAGATACCAATACTGAGGGAATCACAGTCTTGCACAGAACAACAAAATTAACAAACAAAATTAGCAATCTGGTGTGAATATGGTCTGCACTTCTTGTCCTTTTCCAAACCTACTTTCCCCTTATACTTCCCACTCAGCTCTGGATAAGCATTTCTCTTCTGATTTGTTTCCAAATACTTTTCTCCTTCCTTTTCTGTTTTATCCCAGACATCTAAATACATTCCTGTCATCCAAATACAAGAGGCCACTTTATCCCACTTCCTTCTAAGTGGCTTGACCCTGTCTCAAAGAGCAGAGCAAAAAAACCCAGGGAACTAAAAGTATTCTGAGGATTAGGATGCGGAAATCATCACAGGCATAAGGAAGTCATAAAAACATGGGTAGCAAGTGTGTCTTTTTCATTTAGCACATCATTTGTGGTTTCAGAAGAAATCTCTTATCTGGAACTTTCTCCTACTAGTAAACATCTCTAACACATCTTGCCGAATAATGAGCAGAGATCAAGTTATTTGAAAATTTGCCTGGGAAAAAAGGATGAGTTGCACTTCATCAATGTGTTGCAGTAGTTAAAACACTTGAGGAAGATATGTGGATCCAAAGTTTTCTTCCTCCTTTGTAACCAGTCATTAGATGAAATCTATGAAAGATAGTTACAGAAGAAACTGAAACTCTGACTTAAGCAGAGGATGCATTATGGCTTTCCTTTTCTTTTTATTCTGAACCCCAGGAATTTTGAATGGGTTGGTTTATTTGTTTGTTTGCTCAGGGGTTTTTTTGTGCAGAAGCACTGTTTCCACAAAAAGATACTTCCACTTGCCATTCCACCTATAATTGGAACTTGGAGCTCCTCTTATAACAGCAATTTGAAAATTAGTCTCTTCCATCACAGGTGAATGGTCTAATCATTTGGCTGTTACGTAAAAGAGACTGGCAATAATTTATTGTCTAATTGAAAAGTATAGGAAAGTTATTATTATTATTATTATTATTGCACTTAGTGACTGTTTAAACTTAATAGAAACCTGTAATTCTATTGTCATATATGGTAAGTGATGTTCTCTTGCTAAGTAATAAGATTTTGTAGTATTTTAAAATCACCAAATGGTAAAACTTTAGAAAAAAACACAGACTACAAAATATATTGTAAACCTTATCCCACAGAATTTGGAATAAGTTTTAAACTTAATAAGGCTTAAACACTGTCTTTGTGAAACATGAGTTACATCCATCAGTTGCATTTAAGACAGTCCTGACTGAAGAAATAGATTAAAAATGGGATCTTAAATTTGAAATATAAAATACTGAGATCAAAGGACTCACATGTTCAAAGGACTCTTTCATGAGTACTAACAGAGTTAGTACTATACAAAGTTCCTTTCCTTCTAGTAAATGTGTTCCCAGGAGAGGCAATTTAAGTCTATAAAACTGTTAACACACAGCTCATATGTAACACAGCGTTCAGGGGTAATGAAGAGGTGGCATAATCCCTTCATAGGCTTGAGTGGAAGTAAAAGGAATGAGAAAACAGCCCCAGTCAGGGATGGGCAGACATAACTGAAGATAAAACTGTAAGGTAACCAAACAAAGTGGTCCTTATTACATTTTCGTTTGGTAGCATATTTATCTTGGATTTTAACAAACTTAATGAAAGCTTCTCCTCACAAACATACCCTGAGTTATATTTCTGCAACAGCCATACTTCCAACCACTTAACTGGCAAATGTGTTATTTGGCTGCAGTGCTATATCTAACACTAGGATTTTTCATCTTTATTAACAAGTGAAGCTTAGTTTCATATCCGTATTCAAATGATGTGAAAGAGAGTTATTTCTCCTGCTATCAGCTCAACAAAAAATTTCCTTAACGGAGCTATAACATTTTAATTACCAACTTAATAGATTTTGTCACTGGGGCAAAAGCAAACCAGATGAGTAACTTAATCTGAATATTAAGGTTTTCCATCGTCTTTCTCTTTATGTTTGAAAATCATAATTATATTATATTTGATTTGATATTATATTTGATAATCATAAACCTGATTATCTTTGAAAATCAGGTATGGATTCACATCTCAGCTGCTTCTACTCAAAACAGAAGCAACAATGTAGTGTTTATAAAAACAACATTCTGTTGCTATGGAAATGATTGTGAAACCAGAAATTAAGAATGATAGTGCCAGAGAAATATCTTTTGCACACACATATTTGTTATCCGGAGCAGGAATTTGATAAAATATTAGAAAATGTGAAGCGTGAATAAAAATTAGATTTAGTGTCTCTTCAGGCTGAGTTCTTTTCCTAACAAGAGTAAAGACAAAATTAAGCATCAGACATCCAAGCATACAGTTTCTCCCTTTCTGAAACTATTTCTGATTTTTATAACTAACAATGTCACACCATACAAAATACCATATTCTATGCAGCTTACTTTTTTTCTGTGTAATTTAATGAATAATAGGGGAAGATGAGGAATTTTCAAAATGTAGTTAAGACAAGTATATTACTTTCCCAGACCTATTTGCAAATCCAGGATTTACTAAATATTGCTATAGAAACAGAACCAACTTTTAAATAGTCTTCAAAACACTTATTTCCTGACTTCGTCTGTTGTATTTTTATTTATTCTAGGACTCCAGATACTGGTCCATGGTTAGTTATCAAATTGACTAATATACACATGGGGGAATGCAATATTCTTTCCTATTTGCTAAACTGGTATTGATTAATTCTGTTCTTTATTATCATAGAAAATAATTGTATTTATCACATATGAAATTACTAGCCCATTTTTGGCATGATTTGGCTATCAGTACAAGGAGGCTTTTGTCAATTTATTTGAACTATTTAAATCTGAGAGAAGCCAATTGGCTTAAATCCAAGTAAGCAGCCTAAACTGAGTCCTAAAAGTTGCTGACTTGAACAATAAAGGTAGTATTGTAATGAATGCCTGACAACACGTTCTTGTAAAGACCAATTTAAACAAAATACCTTCAGCACAAAGGATGGTTATCCTTCAGATAACATGGTTAATATGTAATGGGGAGAAGGAATTGCAGTGTGGTCCCTAAGCTAGTCTGTTGATGTTACTGAGAAAGTACAGCTTCTTGAGTTGTTTTTGTTTCATCAAAATCATGATACTCTTGAGTGTTGGCAAGGAAATATGAGGTAATGAGAATGCAGTGAACATGCCTTTCATCAGCTGAAAATCTTTAATTGTAATTGCAGCATGTAATGGTGTAATTAGTTGTCTAAGTGACAGGATAGGCTTGAATCTTTCCTACTGTTTTGCAAAAAGACCATTTAGTTCCCAGAAACCTTTCTTTAGACTACTTGAGTGGCAGTGAAAGACTGAAGGGTTTTTTTAACTCCTAAGTGTCTAAGTAAAGGAGGGACTTTACCTTACAGAATCTCCACAAAAGCCCTCTGAAGACACAGTGAATTATGTAGAGATACTTGTTTACCAAAATCTTTCAAAAATTTTGTGAGAAGCATTAATTTGAATCAAGAAGAGCAACACAGAAAAAGAGTGTGTAAGGATGTGCATAGGAAGCAGCAAAGAGGAGGTCTTTGGAAATCTTTCTCTGATTATTTAGGAGCAGTCAAGACTGATCAGTCTTGATGATCATGAACATGTGTTCATGAATAAGATCAGGAGTGTATCTTTTTTCTTGTTAAAGAAGCAGTTACACATCACTGACTCATTTTACAATATAATTTTGTAGTGGGCCCAGTAGCCTCAGTTCATAGTTTATTGTAACTATTTTTCTGCCTCTTGAATTTAAATTTAGGATTCTACCATGGTGGATATTAGTGTGTTTAAAAAAAATGATTTATTCTGTATTCCCTTGTTCTCTATTTTATTGAAGAGTAAGTCATCCAGGTGGGGCACTTGTCAGAACTTCCACCTCCTCATTCCTCCATAATTCCATTGCCCTCTTTCAGATGGCTCTGGGAGGAACTGAGGAGAAAGATGGGGGAGCAAACCATGGCTCGGATCCTTGCAAAAGCAAGATCTGTGTCTAATTTGTTGTTGCTGCTGGCTGGTGGCCTCTTTAGGAAACCTGAGAAATCTTCCCTGAGAGCCTGAGAAACATAGGTCAGTGGATATCATTCACATGCATGAAATGATGGGCTTTGGAGCAGTTATTATAATGACACTTCAATAAATGTAACATTAACACTTAACAAAAAAAATACCAAATAAACCTCTGTATAGAATTAAGGAAATGCATAGAATTGAGGAAAAGGAGTCAAGATCCTGTAATTAATTTACTGGATGGAGTTTAACATATAAATGTTATGCATCTTACAGCTGTAGAAAAATGTTTAAGTAGAACATTTACTTAATCTTAGTTTACTGCAATGTTAAATCAAGGGCGGAATTTTAATGACTGAGTTAGAATTTGACTAGTAGCTCTAGTGCTGTGTTGACACCTTTCCATTCAGTACCAAATACCTCAGAGATACTCTTTCACTTGGTATTATAGGTTATAGCAGAGGTAAAAAAAAAAAAAAAAAAAGGGGGCAAAATTATCCTTACAGACAAGCAGACAAAATGTACAATTTCTAAGTTATGCTAAATTCAGAATGTACCTTCTTCGTCTAGCCTTTTCTCTTTGTACAAGCAGAAAATAAGTACCTGTCTCAACATATTTGGGCAGGTACTAATTTAAAAAACAGGTCTGGAAACAAAGTGTCTCTTCAACAATGAAGAGCTCAAAAATCTTAACAAACCATTCTTATTTATTTCAGAATTTCATATTTCACACATATACATGACTCACTCCACATTTCAATAGTTTTCTATGATGTCCTAATCAGATTAGAAATTAAGAAATAGAAATTTCTAATATTAATATTTTTTAAATAAACATTTTAAGCTAATATATTTTCATTACTTTTTAGTAAATAAATTCTGTCTGAGGATCATATAGTTCAGTATTCAAAAATAACAATAATCTTTGTGCATATGCTGCTGCAAGGGTTCTTTCTCAATTGTGCACAAAGTCATTAATTTTAACACTTATATTTGTATATTACAAATAAACTGTTTTCAAAACTTTCCTTTCAAAGATTTTTTCCCTCTTTGTAATATAGACTTAGATTTAAATATTTATTTTTAAGCTACTATTTTGGTTATTGAATTTCATTAGGGATAATTACACTTTATTTCTTTCTCTTTGGGAAGATTTACTGTAATATTTTGAAACCTTTCACCTCACTAGTAAGTGCTAATTGTTTCATTGCTTTATAATGGTACATGGGAAAGGATTTAAGTTTAAATCTCTGCTAAATATTCTGTTTCACCACTCATTCCTGAAAACGTCAAAGTTACAAAAAAAAAAAAAATTAAGGAATATTAGAAAATTTCTTTGTCAAAGGCTTTTGATACAAAAAGAAGGTACCCTTGGATGACTACTATTCTATTTTAAACATGCAGGCTGACTGTAAGTCCCAATCTCCAATAAATAGGAAAAAGTTTTTAGTATGATAATTTCAGAAGCTGGCATTTACATATCACTTTTCCAAAACTTGTGGCATAGGGGAATTCCTCTCAATCTTTCAAAAATCCAAGCTCTTAAGTTGCATAAAATATAGTAGCTCTGCCAATTTATGAATCTGTTTTGTCAAAAATATTCTGACTGTCTTTATATACCTTAGAATTAGAAAGCAAATACAAAAATCCAAACTTCCCATGTTTCCCCAATTTCTTTCCCTGATCCGTTCCTCGTTTTTCTTGTCACCAAAGAGTTTTTCTTTGGGCATAAGATAAACTGATACCAGTTTATCACTGGTATCACCTAAAAGTCTCTTGAATACATGCAGCATCCATTGCATTTCAGGAAATTCTACAGCGCTTTAGGGAATCACTACAGCTGGTTTCATACAAAACTGGGAGCTAAACAATTACTTTACTAAAACCTGCTCCAGCAAAACCTTGTCCCAATCAGCTACTAGTACGTCTTACATGAACTGTAATTGCACAGGTTTTCTACTGCTTATGCATTATACTATTACTTAAGAAAATAGTAGTCTACTTAGGAAAAAAGTGGTCTATTGAAGACTTCACAATTTAAGTAGATAACATTGGGAACAAGCAAATGCAAAGATACACAGAAAGGGTGAGATAATAATTGTAACAACACTTACTTGTATCCCTTTTAAAAAAATTTTAAAAAATGTGTATCTCATTTTGGTAATGTCTCCATGTCTCTTTCAAAACAAGTTATATAATCTTAGAAGAACTTGTTCAGCAGTGACCTGGAGACATAAATTTATGAATCTGAGTAAAAAAACTTCAGAGAGAAATAGTTTGTTTTCATTTTTGCAAGTCTGATATTTGTCTTCCGCCTAGATTTCTCCAAAGAAAATAAATATGTCCATTGTACCAAAGCTCAGGTTTTTATTTTGTAATCAGGATATACTAATCTTGTGACAAGATATGGTTACAATTCAGCTTTTAATACATAATGAACTATAGCTGCCACTGTCCATTTATTCCAGATTCAGCTGTTAAAATGGCAAGCTAACTTTACTTAAATGAATACATACTACAATATGAAACTAGTATTTGACTGTTATAGCTTCAATGACTGCGGAAACTCATACTTCAAGAATTTCAGGGATACTCAGAATGTATAGATTTGGGTAGGATTAAAGTCATGAAGTTACATGGCCATAGATAAAATTAATTTCTCACCTGAAGTTAAACTGTAAAGCAAAGATAATGTAACAATTGAACTGTACTGAAGAATAAGTCTTGAATATGCCCCCTTGCCAATCAGGACATTACACAAGAAAATAAATGTTAACTAACTCTCAAAAAGATAAAATATCTCTTCTGTGAAAGTTTCTTCCTGATTTACCAATCTATTTCCAGAAAAAAAAAAGCAATCTGTTGAATCAGATAACCTGTACGATTATTTGTCATGTGAAAATAATTCTGATTTAAATAATTTAGAGAAAGGCATTAGCTTCATTTTAACTGAAATCATAGCATCATTGAATCATAGAATAGTTTGGGTTGGAAGGGACCTTTAAAGGCCATCTAGTCCAACCCCCATGCAATGAGCAGGGGTATCTTCAACTAGATCACATTGCTCAGAGCCCCGTCCACCCTGACCTTTAATGTTTCCAGGGATGAGGCATCTACCACCTCTCTGGGCAACCTGTTCCAGTGCCATGGCATTCTGTCCCTCAGGCGTGTCAACCACACCACTCAGCTTGGTGTCATCTGCAAACTTGCTGAGGATGCATTCAATCCCAATGTCTATGTCATTGAGGAAGATATTAAACAGTACTGGTCTCAGTATGGACCCCTGAGGGACACCACTTGTCACTGATCTCCATCTGGACATTGAGCCATTGACCACTACCCTCTGGATGCAACCACCCAATCAATTCCTCATCCACTGAACAGTCCATCCATCAAATCCATCTCTCCAATTGAGAGAAGGATGTTGTGGGGGACTGTGTCAAAGGCTTTACAGAAGTCCAGATAGATGACACCCATAGCTCTTCCCTTGTCCACTGATGTAGTCACTCCATCATAGAAGGCCACTAGGTTGGTTAGGCAAGACTTGCCCTTGGTGAAGCCATGCTGGCTGTCTTGAATCATGTCCCTGTCCTCCATGTGCCTTAGCATAGCTTCTAAGAGGATCTGTTCCATGATCTTCCCAGGCACAGAGGTGAGGCTGACAGGCTGGTAGTTCCCAGGGTCCTCCTTTCTACCCTTTTTAAAAACGGGTGCAATGTTTCCCTTTTTCCAGTCACCAGGGACTTCACCTGACTGCCAGGACTTTTCAAATATCATGGAGAGTGGCTTAGCAACTACTTCAGACGATTCCCTCAGGACTCTGGGATGCATCTCGTCAGGTCCCATAGACTTAGATATGTTCAGGTTCCTCAGGTGGTCACAAACCTGATCTTCTCTTACACTGGGAGGGACTTTGCTCCCCCAGTCCCTGCCTTGAGGTCCATCCACTCGAGAGGTTGAGGGAAGAGAGGTTGCCAGTGAAGACTGAGGCAAAAAAGTTGTTGAATATCTCAGCCTTCTCCTCATCTGTTGTTACCAGTTTGCCAGTCTTGCTCATCACAGGGGGTACACTTTCTTTGACCTTCCTTTTCTGGCTGACATACCTGTAGAAGCCCTTATTATTCTTTGCATCCCTTGCCAAGTTCACTTCCAGCTGCACCTTAGCCTTCCTGACCCCATCGCTACACAACTGGGCCAACATCCCTATACTTTTCCCAGGATACCTGGGATGTCCCTGCTTCCACTGCCTGTGCATTTCCTTCTTGCCCTTTAATTTGACCAGCAGGTCTGAACTCAGCCATGCTGGTCTCTTGCCCTCCTTTCCTGTTTTCTTACACCTGGAGATCGAGAGCTCTTGCACTCTATGGAAAGCGTCTTTAAATATCTGCCAGCTCCGTTCTGCTCCCTTGTCCCTGAGGGAAGTTTCCCAGGGGGTCCTATTGAGTAACTCCTTGAACAGCTGGAATTTAGCTTTCCTATAATTTAGCATCCTGATTTTACTCTGTCCTGTCCCATATCCCTCAGGACTGCAAACTCCAGTGTATGATCATTGCAGCCCAGGCTGCCTACAATCTTGATGTCACCAATTAGCTCACTTGTATTGGTGACCAATAGGTCCAGTATCACATCCTTTCTGCTAGGCTGTCTTTTACCTGACTTAAGAAGTTATCTTTGATGTACTTCAGGAGTCTCCTGGATCGCCTACAGCTCGCCATGCTACTTTTCCAGCAGATGTTGGGTGGTTGAACTCCCACAGCAGGACAACAGCCTGCAAGCACGCTGTCTCCTGTAGTTGGAGTAAGAAGGCTTTATCAATAGGGTCCCCTAGATCAAGTGGCCTGCACTACTAACACCAACCACAATGTTCCCTTTGTTGCCTTGGTCTCTGATTCTTACCCATAAATCTCTCTTGGGTCATTTTCACATTGGTTTAGCAAAAAAGAAAAAGAAAAAGAAAAAAAATCTAAAAAATAATTTAAAACATGTCAGATCAATGTCATTTTGACAATTTGTACCTGAAAATATATACTGAATGAAACTATAATAGAAATATCTTCAATAGAATAGCTGAGGCTGGCAGTCATGTCTGGAGATTGCCTAGCCTCAGTCCTGCTCAAGCAGTGTCAACTACAACAGGTTGCCTACAGCTATGCCCAATTGGGTTTTTAATGTCTCCAAGGATGAAGACTCCACAATCTCTCTGGAAACCTGTTTCATTTTCAAGGGGTCAGTAACTCCAAAAAAGGAGAGTGGGGAATTCTTTACAGGTCAAAAACAACCCCTATCAAAGATCTTCTTTGTGTGATTTTAAAATATATTTTTTGTTCTTCTAATGGTCATTAATTATTTTCCTGTCCTTGCACCAAAGCCAAGCAAAAGTCCATTTCTCACATAACTGGGCTTGGTATATCTGAGTCATCAAGTGTTCTGGGCACGTGTAGTTTAGGCAAAAGAACCACAGCTACAAGTGTACATTGCATTACTTTTTCTTCTCCACATTATTGAAAGGAATGAAGACATTCATCATATAGATGTTCTAATTTCCTTATTTCTTCACATGGTCTTTAGAGGACCATGCTCTGTTTGAATATGCAGAATTTAGACACGAAATACCAGGTATTTCTCTTCAACTTTCCTTTGAGTGTGCTCTTCACATTTCTACATATGGACCAGCCAGCTCACCTCCACGTGTCACTTTGTGTCTTATGTCATATCTGCCAGGTCCATGAAGGTATCTTAGATATCCCAAGAAGTCTAAAGTGGCACTAAATATTTATGATTGATTGAGCAAATGAATTCACGTATCTCCCATATTTTAATTAATTTATGATTCAAGCATAGCTCTAAGCCAGATCTAGAGAGATATGGACAGTAATGACTTTTGAAAGTTCAAAGTGGCGGCTTTATAGATTTCTGTAGCGTTACGCCTCCCTGGCAGGCCAGTGCAAGCTACTCTCATTTTAGTGGACTTGGAGGATATGACATGAGAAAACAATCTGCAGGTTTCTTGCTAGAGAAAAGTAATGTTTAAAGTAGCTGTTTTAATTTCAGGTTTTGGTGTTAAATATTTGGGAACTGTTTGAACTCTGAATACTGTTTGTATGTAACAAGAAAAGTTTGTTCAACAAAAGAAATAAAGCTTCTTTTTTAATGTACAAAACAAAAAGTACATGTATGGTTGTTGGCTGATTAATGGGCACATGGCTGGGCAGCTAAGGTAATGGTCAGAGGCTATTTGGGAAGATTACCTAACTATAGGACAGGTACTGTAAAGACATGGAAAAAAGTACCTTCTTACAGCCTGGAATTCAGTGTTTGAGTGGATCTATTTAGGATTTACTTTTGCCACCTGTATATTCTTTTCTCTAACTCTAGGAATCTTCTGATGAAAATGCTTAATATCTCTGTCTTCCTGATCAACATATCAAATGGCAGCTGTTTGTGTGAGATGCTGACCTTTCCTCATACATCATGCAGGAAGGAAAGTTAGATAACTTACATCCAAATTGTGGGTTTTGGAAAGTTTCTGAAGACTAAAACTAACAATGTGGGTTATTTATTCTGATCTGTCCTTTGGTGCTAAAAAACTTTATAAATAGCTTGTTTGTTCTCAGCAGGAAAATTCTGTATTTCCTCATGATTCATGTAACAGCACTGTTAAAACTCAAAGCAAATCATATTACTACTCTGGGTCTTACACTGTTTATGTTATCGATATTGAGGTCAGATTTGAAAACTACTTACTGGTATCAAAAATACATAGTAAATTGTGTGTAACTTTTCCTTTTCTTCATGCAAAAGAAAGATATAAAATCAGAACACTTATTGAATTACTATCTCTACTACAATTAATTAAATTTTATGATTAACTAATCCTGCACATCTGTCTTTGTTACACTTCATAATCACAGCTGAGATTTCATAACGCAATAGAGTATTTATGCCTTTCCAAGCTCACAGTGAAGTAGGATGCTTATTATTGCTAATGATTATTCATTTTTTCCCATATAAAATTACAAAAGGATAACATGGGTTAGGATAAAATATTATATTTAAAGATGTTTTTTATCTGACTGAAGGAAAGATGGATATCTAGATCTAGATCCTATGCTGCTGCTAAATGTATGAAGAATACATTCATATAATTAGAGAACAGTAACAGTTCAGTCATTGAGCTGATGAAGCACCTTAAGCACCCACATAAAAGATGCTATCTATGCTCACTGTAATTTTTGTTATTGCATTAGCTAATGGTGTAAATCATCTAAGCAGGGGAAAAGACTAGCAAAACCCATTTCTTTTATTAAATCCTGACTGAGGAAAACATGATTCTTCAGAAAAAAAGCATTATTTCAGAAAAAGGCTCAAGTACTTTCTTAAGACTATAATGTACTCTGAGTGAGTTTTAAATCTGTACTTTTCAGCTTCCCAAAACAGCTCCTGAGCTATGCAAGGGGTTACTACACAAGCCCTGCTGATAAGTTTATTTTCTTGTGTTCTTCCTTATTCCCTGGTAATATAGTTCATATACTTCCTTCCACTAGCACCAAAACACAATAAACTCAATTCTGCATGGTCAGCATGGATTGTTGCTGATAAATAACTTGGGACAAATCATATCTGAGCAATCTGACTGCTGTCTACAATGAAGTGACAGGCTCAATGGGCAATGGAGAGTGGTGGATAGTGTTTACCTTGACTGTAGAAAGGCCTTTGACATGGACTTCCAGAGAATCCTTATAGTCAGATTGGTGAGATATGTATTGGATGAATGGATTATAAGGTGGACAGAAAATTGCTTGGATGACTAAATTCAACACAATATGATGAGCAGTACAAAAGCTGGTTATGAGTGACATTCCTCCAGAGGCCATACTGGAGCCAAAAATCTTTATTGAAGGCCTAACAATGGGACGGAGGGCACCCTCAGCAAGTGTGCAGACGACACCTAAGTGAGAGGAGTGGTAAATACACTGAAGGACAGGGCTCCCATTCAGAGGCACAGGATGAGCTAGAGAAGCAGGCAGACAAGAAGTCCGTGATGTTCATGAAAAGCAAACACGAAGCCCAGCACTAGGGACAGACAAAGTATAGTTCCTCCCAGCTCCATTACCTCTTCACTTATATTTCAAATTCTTCCTTTCACAACAGGTACAAACAAGAACTCAGTTGTCTGACTGTTTTGTAGTTTCCGGGCCAGAAGTGTTATCTTCTCTGTTCTTGTCCTCTCTCCTTTTAGCACTTCTACCATTTTTTAATTTTGTTTTCCCTTTTATTTTTATTTCTTTTTGTTTGTATTTATTTATTCTTTATCTCCTTTGTTTCACTCTCTTCCAGCCATGGCTTTTACCAAAAGGCTGACTGCTTCCATCCACTTCCTGCTTCCTTCTCTGGTATTGCAGAGTGGATCAAGTGGACTAGGACATTTGCCTATGCTATGGTTTTATTTTCCTGTTTCAGGTCTGCCATGTTTCTTGCTAAGCAATTCCAGTTTTCTAAAAGAGTGCCAGCCATCCCTTTTCCATCTTGATTCTGTTCTTATTCTCCTTTTACCTTCATTTCTTCTTCACAAAATGTCTGCTTAATTTCTTCCAAGAAATCAAAGGACAAAATATTAAACTATCTTGTTCTTTTATCAGTGTGGTTTCTTTCTTCCATAAGTCTCTCCTTTTCTCCCTCCTGTCAAGCCCATTCTGAGTGATCTCCTTCAATCTTCCTTATTTTCTCTGCCATCATCTTTTTCTTCTTTTTTTTAAAATTAGTTTCTCCATTTCTTCTTGCTCTTTCTTGCACATGGCTAGTGTCTTCAGACTAAAAAATGTCTATCCTTGAACACCATTTCATTTTCCACATACCATCTCTTTTTTTCCATTTTTTTTTTTCCTCCAATCACTGACAACATGTGAAAACATTCTCAAAGAATCTCTCTTAATCTCTTTTAACAGCTTTGTATCCAAATCTGAGAGACAGGATGCCACTCTCATCTTCTTCGACTAAAACCACCAGAATAGTCAGACAAACTGTTTTTCCTTTTCTTCCATGACTCTTCTCTTGACTAATTCTTATTTTTGGAAAACTTCCTTCCCTTAGAGAATTCTCCTTGCTCTCTCTATCCACAGCAGTCCCAAAGTGCTCTCCAACCCTAGTTAAATTCTTTTCTTCTGTTTGTATTCTAATCTGGATAATCTCACCCACAAATTCAACTACTATTTTTAGGCAAAAAGCATAACTTTATTTCCCTATTTCAGGCCTCTCTAATTAGGTCTAAATTACATCTTCTAGCCCATAGATAATAATCCTCACATCATGATCATCGTGGTTAACAGAAACATCTTGACTTCTTGCCTGTATTTGAACTCTACAGTTACCTCCTTTTCTCAGGCATTTTGAATACCAGTGTTATGTCCATTGATCTTTCCTTGCTTTATATATTCAGATCATGGCTAGGCTTCAAGATATATGTTCTCCTTTCCATTCATGTGCAAATGTTTTGATTCAGGCTCTCATCATCTCATATGCTGTACCTTTTATCTTGAATACTTCCAATGGCCCTTCTTCTCTCCTTTTATCATATCAAATATTAACCGCTTGCCTTCATTTTCAAAATTCCTAACTTTTCATCATCTCTATGCAGTATCAAGAGGATATTTTCTACCTCTCACTAGGTCATGATGTTAATCCTCATCATCACATTGTTAAATTTTCAAATAAACATCCTCCCTGTTGTCATTCACACTTGGGAAGAATTCCCTGTAAACATCTTCAAAGCTATTTCTGTATCCTCTTTTAAATCCTTCATTATAACTTTACTTTTCTCTGATGACTAAAGCCACCAATAGAAGTGCTTACGCTCTTGAAGGGCTGTACCACCATCTGCCATGATGCCCGCTGTTGTCTCATTGTTTCCAACATGTCTCTATCCATATGTTGTCCATTTTGTTATAGCATAAGCTCTGAAAAACACTGTCCATCTTCTGGTTCTGTGCTTGCACAAGTCCTACTATCATGAGATTTTGAGTCAGTGCTTGCTTTATGATGATTAATAATTGTTTGGTAAGCATTCACTGAACAATAGCAAGAAAACATGGGAAGATGAAAAGCAACAGAGAGTTAATCTTCACTTACTTATCCATGAGGGACATGGCAGAACTCTGCCCTGATTCCAAGAAGTACCTAAAGATGTGCAGGAGCAGTAAGTGCAGATAAACTGAACTGATTTATTTTGGCTCCTTTTAAAATAAATACTGCATATTTTTTAAACTTCAGAGGACATATGAACTCTCCCAGATACTTCTCCTTTGTGTAGGAACGGAGCTTCATAAATGTTTTGATAAAGCTTTCTGATTATATCAGGCACTTTCATGGGATTTTTATCTCTTAAAGTAGTTAAATAATTTATATTTTTAAAAAACAAAACATTCAGAGTCACCTATCAACTGATAATGTTCAATCAGCTAAGATTTGGTGTTTTAATAATATTTTCCCACTCATATATTTCTCTTCCCTATTAAGAAGTGTCTTATTGAAAATGCTTCAGGGTCAGTTGCATTCATTTCTTATGTTTCTATAGGACTGGACATAATGTTATGTTGTGAATTTAACCTTATGTTATTGTATGTTTACAATGAAAATACAATTTTAAGGTTCTTGAAGAGTGAAGACTGAAGTCCAAACCTTTTTTTTTTTCCTTAGGTTCTTGAATTTGAGCAACCAATCTAAAACTTAAATGTTCTACTGGAATAATTTCCTCCTTCTTAAGGGAATAAGTATTCCACTTCTCTGTGCTTAGGATGTATTGTTCAGAGAGTTTTTTGATAAAAAAACTCACTCTATAAAACCAGTATAACTTAAAATGTAAATAAGAAAATACACACAACAATATCTTTCCTTCTTGAAATAACAATGTATTGTAATTTTAAAGGGCAAATTATTATAATGAGCACAAGCACTCATGTAACTTGTCATATTGATGACTTGATGAATTTGAAATGAAGGGGTTTATTTTCTCCTGATGCATGTATATAGCTTCAACCATACGTCAATAGAAGAATAAGCCTTTAGATGTAATGAAACACACAAAAAAAAATTCTGTAGTGTGTGGGGTGCAGATATGGAATCCTTACAATGGACTCTGGAATATGATTCTTTTTTTCACCAGATTTTCTTTCTTATAATCAAGCTTTCATCTAATGGAAACTACTTGCTTCCATAGCAGCTGTAAAATTAACTCTGAGGGTGTCATATTTTTACTGGCTGTCTTGCTCATCTTAGATTCCATTTTGTTTTGACTCGTCTTTGATCATGCAGAGTGCACCCATTTATAGTCTGGTTTTAAAAAACATATTTCTCATGAAATTATTGCTCTTTTCTACTTTACCTTCTACTCCCATATCTTAAAAACAAGGATTTTAAAGTACTTTAATTTATTTAGTGTAAAGATAGTCCATTTAAAAGAAATTTTAAAAAGATTTTATCTTCCCTGAGAGGACAACTGTTCCCACAGACTTCCCTCAATACACGGCAAGCTATATCATATTTATTCTTTACAAATATCTGGAGTGCTTGAGCTCATGCAGCAACGTATATATAATTCAACATGGAGCTACACATAGTTGCTGTTAGCACAGTGCTCTAACTATAGAATCATACATGAAATTACCACTGTCTTGTAGATGTCAAAGCCAAACATAAAGATTTACTTTAGTCCCACACTACATTAAAAATGTTCTAAGAATAGTTATTAAAAAAAGCCAGAATAGATTAAAAAAAACAACATACAAGAGTGGTATAAAAAGCAAAATAAAGTGAACTCCTTAAATAAAACACAATTTGTGTACCATATACCTGTATTATAACCCCCATTCCAAGGAGAGCTAAATTAGAAAGATTAGAAAAGATAATGATCATGGCTTTCATTCCATAGTTAGCACTTAATCAACCACCAGAGCTACCACTCTCTTAAAGTGTCATAATTTTGTGGAAAAAGCTAATGGCAATTCTATTATAAAGTCTTCCTCTGTCCATCAAGTGGGTCATTTTTTTTCAGTTAAAGAAGTAACTTAACAGAGAAGACAACTCCTGAAGCTATTCTTTTTCCTAACATCTCTTTATTTTAGTAGATTAAGACAGAAATTTGATGCAGTGAAGTTATGAATATTATTATTTTTTTTAGTATCCTGTGTATTGCTGTTTTTTCAATTTTAGTGTTTCAGTGATCTTTCTATCATAACAGTATTTTCAAAGAGGTGTGGTAGTTAGAGGTCATCTTGGATTCATCAGTTTGCAGCAAAGTTCAGCAACTAGCTACTCTCAGTAGAGCCAAAGGACTAACTAGGATAAAAGTGTCTAGGATGTGCTGTGACAGTCTTTTTCTTCTGACCAAAAGACCTTACAGTACTGGTTTTCCAACTCTTTTTATGGACTACTTTTGTAGTATTTCCCAATGCTAGGCTTGGAGTTGCTACTTCCAAGAAAGAAAAATATTCCTATTTCCAGTATTATCGTTTAGAATTAGTATTTTTGTGTTCTAACATAGCAATCTTTTCTTCAAAATGTAACTTTTGAATGCAGCAACTTTTTTGCTTTTTACGCAGTTATAAGTATATATACATAGTGTAGGATCTTTTCTTCTGGCTTCGGGAATAGAGGACATATTTGAGAAATTAATTGGCCAACTCTTTTGTGTTTTCTTATTACTAGGAAGCAAGCATGCCAGATTCTACTTAGAAATAAGCTATAAACCACTGTAAAAGACAGTGCTAACTATAATGCATATCAGGGGTTATGAAGCAAAACAACAGTGTAGGTAACTTAAATATGTTGCAGCACAGCAAGGAAAAAGAATCAAAAATATAAATATTGCATCTGAATTAATCTAAGCTAAGTAAACAAGACTGTGGTAGCATATTTCACCAAATTCTGAGTCCATCCTCCTTTTTCTTCTATCTGTGTACTGTTTAAATAGACAACAGGCCAGCATGAACAATCAGGGTGTCTTGCCCATGGTGACAGCTCACTGTGAGAACTGTGCTCCTTTCACTGTCTCTCTCCTTGAATTTATTGCTGCCTTTTCTATCAACATCCCTTGCCACCTGTACAAGAAAATTGCCTGCCCTCCGGGACAAAGAGAGCTTTTTAACTTCTTAGAAGTGCAGCAGTGAGCACAAGCAATCCGTATTTCCCAGCAGGAATCTCTGACAAAGTGATCTCAGGCTTCACATCGCAAGCTTTTAAGCAGATTGCAGATCACCTATTGATGTTCACAGTACCTTGAACTCTACATATTCAGACATTGCATAACACAAGTTAGAGAAGCACATGTGACTGTCCCACTGTATTAAGCTCTCTTAATTAACCTATTAAGTAACACGGTTTTGCTACAGAATTTTGGTATCCAAGAAAGGAAAAAGTACATACAAAGGTGATATATAAGGTTTACAGCAAAAGATATTACATTAAAAAAAAATTAATTGCTTAAATAAATGCCTAGAATTTTTGCTTAAAGGAAATTAAGATAGTGATTTTACTCTGCTAGATTAATACCTCATCCTTACCAAATCAAACTTTCCTCACTGATGGCTGTACTTCAAAATCTGGTATTAATTTTTGTCTTGATCCTGATTTTGTTTTTCTTCTGTTTCATCCTTTTACCCTCCTGTCTGTGCTAGTTTTGGTAGGACATTACTTAGGGACTAAAGATAAAAACTTCTACTTAATTTTACAATCTCTTTTTAATTGCCATGAAATTAAATAGCATTTTGAATAGAAAGTTTATTTGAATGTTGTCTAGCTAATTGATATTATATACAGACTTTTTATTTTGTCTCTAATGTAGTCAGAATATTATGAACTTATTACTTCACTTAGAATATGATGAAAACCAGACTGGGCAGAATTATAGGATACAAAACTGAGGTCTTTGTCTTGGATAAAACACTTGTTCAGAAAATAATGTACTGGTGTCCCAATAATTCATTGTCAGGAAGGAACAGATTTTATGCAACTACAGGCTACGGTACAACTGATTACTTGGTAATACTGTCATGTAGGCAGGTAGGTTACAATTTTGAACTTTTTGAGGTATTTTCTTCTCTCTGGCTTCACCAGTATTGCAGATAATGTAGTACAGAACTATACAGAAATATCTGTCAGTATCTTATGTTCAACTTAATCTAAAGAGGTTTATTAGATGATATGTTGTGGGGTTTTTTGCTGTGGTAAATTTTGCTTACAGCAAAGAAACAACAAAATGTTACATTTCTAAATACTGTTGTGCTGGGGGAAAGATCAGCTACTCTCCTTTACACTAAAGTAAGAAGGGAGAGACAACTGAAACAAAACAAAATAAGTATCATAAGTGGAACTGACCAATGGTCCCTTTATCCAAGCTTTGTCAGTGGCCAATTTCTGGTATTCCTCAGAGAACTGCAGCCTTAAGTCCTCCCATAAAGTACATAATAGAACATTTTTAATATAAATAAAAGTGGTTGATTTCAACAGCACTCAACATACTACACATTAAAGGGTTTTTTTCTATCACTTCTCTTGAACCTGTTCTTTAAAAAACCAAAATCTTTCTAATCGATTCATTTATGGAAGCATCTCTACATGTAATGTTATTTGTTTACTTCCTCTAAAAAAGACAGTATTATCAATATTGAATATGAAAGTGTAATACTAGATATAGATATTTTTTTTCAAAATCATATATATGTAGATTAAAAATATCTGACAAAAATGTTGACAGCAGGCAGAGATCTCACACTCATGAGCCTAGAACTTGTTAAACTGAGAATTCCTCTAATATATGGGTCTATCAATTGACCTCTTTGTCAATGTTTTAGAAATTATGTACAGTACAGTATTCCTCAATACGGATTTTTAATCTTAATCAACACATTGCTTTACTTTTGAATGACTGTACTAATTGAAAGTGTGTTAGCAGGCAAAATAAAATTCATATACTCTTTCCAAATGCCATCACCTTCCATTTACCCATGATGAATTTAATCTGCTGTCATGTTGCTAAGCACGCAATTGGCTAGATTGTTTTGAAATGGCTTTCCTTTCTCATCCTTTGCTTAGAAGCATTTTTCAGCTAACAGTCACCTCTGTTTAAGTATATGTAATAAACTTTTTTTTTAAGTAAGACTTTTAATGTACTTTAATCTGAAAACCATTTTCAATGGTTTTGCTCCTTTATTTTGGCTTTCATCTGAAAATCAAACCTGCACCCACAAAGTTTTATACTGATAGGCAAAATTCTGCTTTATGTTAGTTCATTTCTAGAAAGTGTACATGAAAGCAGAACTGCAAATCAACAAAGAAGCATAATTCTGATGCATATTTGTAATAGTACATGGAATTATATTTCACAGACATGAAAACTTTTTGCCTCTGTACCCACTTTAAACATTGATTGAAAGTGCAGATAGAAGTATTATGGGTTTTATTTACCAGACTGTAATCAGTTCTTGGTCCAATGCTTTACTTCACAACGTCAAAAAATTTATCCAGCCCTCAAAATCCCTAATGTTAAAATTTTGTTCCAATTCTATATTAACAAACCAGAAATTAAGGGAGAGTGACGGGTCTCAAAATCCATTTTAAAATATGTATGTATATGTTTCAATTTCAAAACAAAATAAATCAATTTACAAATTAGAATGAAACATAACCTTTCAATACACTTTATTAAAGCTACAGAGATGCTGCCTGTATGGCATTTGTGATTAAGACTCAAATTTATGCTCTACCTTCTATTTTTCTCCTATCTGATGGGGAGGCCTGATCACCAGCATCCTGGTGATTCTAGGAGGGCCTTTCGTATGGGATCAAATATTTTAACCTGGATTTGAAATAATTTCCGCAATTCAGGTTCAATTAAAACATTTTATATTCTCTCCAAACAAGCCACAAATTTATTTAAGCAAATACATATTTTCTGACAAAAATATTTACTAAAATATATTCATTATTTTTAAAGAAGCCTAAGTATTTCATTGGGCATTCTAGAATAATTAATAAATTATAGATATTGAAGTGGATCATTTTTCATACCCAACTTTTTTTTTTTTTTTTTGGTAAGACAGTATTATAAATTACTTTCCTTCAAACCAAAGGTTTAGTGGCAAAGATGTAATTTCACGATTCATAGATTATCACTGGCCACCTATCTGTAGATGGTTATCAATCAGTCATGATACCATTTGCACAAACCTGGAATTCAAGGCATATTTACAAAACTATTAAGAAAAATCAAAGTGGACTTCCCTTCACGATAGTTGTCATAAAATTAGTAGAACTGTGCTATGTCTTAATTCAATGAAGGAGTTATACATGCAAGGTGTTGCAATGAACTGTGGGATTTAATGTACATTTTGGGAGAAAAATACATGCTTGTAGGAGCATGTATTTTTTTTCAAATAAAAGAGGCTTGTAACATGCATCTAAACTAAAACCAGTATTATAATCTCTGGCAGTTTACTTCAGTAAACAACTTTATTGAACACTTTCATCAAAATTTAGGCAATTTATTTTACTGGGGAGACAACAAATCAGTAAAAGACAAAAGTGTATTCATAACGCACAGTCAGGTCACTGGATTACTCATTAAGTGTTATTGGTAAAACAGAATCTCCTTTTCAGAGTCTTGCAGTTCATGTCATAAACTGATTAAAAATAAGAAAAGAAGTAATTTTTAAAATTTTCTTTTGTTAGTACCCTAATTAATATGATTATCTACATGCTTATTACTGCTAGAAGTGGTTTAATACTGTACTATACTTAATAAATTAATTAGGTTTTCTGGATTTCTTCTACTTCCCTGGTCTTTTTCTAAAATGTTTTATATATAGCTAGGCAGAAATATAAGTTCTCTTGCTAGAATATTTTAAGTTATCTTCATAAATATGTCAAATACTACTACTCTTCTGGAAATTTCCAAGTAGGACCTTAAAGGTAGTAAGCAGTTTCAATTCTTCTGACTTCATCTAATTGCTTGGGAACTTGGAGAAACCTACATGGTATGTAAACATTTGCCACTTGGAAAATATTATAAATTATTAGTGACAGTTTATTCTTTAATGGAGATTTTCTATACGTGGTGACTTGTATTTACAGTATTCATTATTAGTACAAAAACACATTTTAGTCCTTTTTCTAATGAGAAACTACAGTTAACAGCTGCAATGCAGCATTTATCAAAGCAATTACATTAATGGGCCCACACACTTTCCCCTGAGAAGGTGACTGACCACTGTTACAGAGCACTAGTACAAAGCTAGCAAAGAAGTAACTTATCTCCTCAGCTCCTTGGCAAAGGTATGCAACAGTGGACCCTGTATGTGTAAACACACAGTTGTGCATAGCATTAAATGTAAAATATGCATTGGAGTGAAGACTACAGCACACTACCCATATTTTAAGCCATTGCCTTGCTAAGAAAGTGCAGATTTTACCTCTCTCTTTTCCACTGTATTCATTTCTGTAAATGAGGCTGGAATTCTGTGAAATAATTTTAATGTGAAAATAATATTAAAAATTCTGGATTCTGGAGTGAAAAATGATGTAGAAGATTGAAATTTTGTTGGTTACTAAGTAGCAAATTAGTTAAATTATTACAACATCCTGGCAGACTTAAATGTACCTTTCCATATAGACTATATGCACCTTCCTTTAGGGACGATTCATTATAATCTTTGCCCAAGGTCCTAATGGCACTAATACATTTTCTATGCCACAGCAGGAAATCTCAGGTTCTTTGCATACCTCTGGTACATGCAAAGGAAGAAAGGATTTTTAGAAAGGATTTCAGTTTGAAGGAAATATATTGAATGATGACCTGAATACATTCAATAAGGCCAAAGAGAAACCTACCAAAACCAGTAATACGTACAACTGGAACTTCCAAAGGTCTACTATCTTAAAGTGGAAGGAAAGTGTAAGTGAAATGATTGGCAAAAATAATTTGTGTAAGAACTTATAAGAGATAACTGAGGTTGTTCAAGAAAAGTTTACTAGATCGCCAAAAAGTCCTGGCTATGTGTGTCCTCAAAAAGAGAATACTTCTGATAGTAAACTAGATCTGCTTGAGAGTGTCCTGGAAGTTCTCTGCAAATATACTAGTAGTTTAAACATAGTATGGGGCCTGCAGTTTGTTAATTCTCAGAAATGATGATAGAACTAACCAGTTATCAGCCAGCTTTCATAAAGTACCACATTTTATAAGCAATAAGCACTACATGAAAAACACTTTTTGTTAAAAAAAGCAGTTTACAGACACATTCATTTAGTGATATTAGCTACAACTCAGATAGGTTTGTGAAATCTACTATATTTATATTTACTATTTCTTCTTTTTACCAGAGGAAGTAAAAACAGATTTAAATCCTTTATTGGTGAGAGAGAAAAAAAAAAAAAAAAAAAGAAGAAGAAGAAGAAGAAAAGCAATAGAACTAGGTAAAATCAATCATTTTAGTTCATTTCTCCATAGAGCAAAGGATCAAGGGCTCAGGTATCTACATAATCTACACTGGGAATTCTTTATAACTGTTTCCCTAAGGATTTCCCACCTAACCTACTTTCTGATGCAATCATACAAAAAGTCTTTATAGCTTTTGTCCCATTACTCTACAGTAGTCTTTGAAATCTTCTTGCTTCAGAATATCACTTTGATCACTCAGGGAATGCCATGGAGCCTGGCTGTATCGCAATGAAGTTGACATGTAGGCTGTCCTTTAAGCAATTGCCTCTTCTGCACAAAAGAATTGCTTAGAAATTCATATAACTCTAGCTAGTGAACTGGTGATTTGAAGGTCTGAAGCTCTGTAAAGAAACTAACGGAACAAACCATGCATAATACATGATTTTCTGTGTGCAAATTTCAAGTACAGATTCTCAGCAATGGATGAAAAATTTTTGCTGAAACACTGGAAGAGATATAATGGAAATTTCAAATTGGATAAAAATTTAGTAAAACTATAAGCAAATTTTAAAGTGAGAAACTTAAGGAAAAGCTTCTAGTGATAGAGCTTAGCTACAGGATCTGTTATTAACTCCTCCATATGATTTTCAACTAAGAGTACATTTGCATGGTCTTGAAAAAGAAAAAAAAAAAATTGCTTATATTACATTCCCTTTCAAAAGCTTCAGGAAGAAAACATCAAAAAATCCTATATGAACAGATTATTTTCTTCTGAAATCTTAGTTCATTAATATTTCAATGCTTAAAATTTATCCTAAGGACAGGAAAGAGTTGTCAAGTATATAGGTACTTGTGAGATATGGTGAGTTGTGTTCTATCAACTATAAATACCATTGGTATTTCATAGGTATCTGAATACAGATTGTAACTCTGTGCCCCAGAACTCATTGAGACACACATGTTCTATCAGTCTTCCTGAACATGTAAGCAAGTAATTTCCAATAGAATTAACTCTATCATGGTATAGCAACATAGTTCAAAATTGCCAAAAAATACTAACTCCTTTACAAACTGACACTTCTTCCAGCATAACATCTGCTAAAGCAGAAAAGCATAGTCACCTAGACAGTCAATAAAACAAAATAGATGAGATGACTAATGCAGACATGGACTTCTCTGTAATATAGCACACAGAATCAAAAAGTCACAAAGTCACATCTGAAATGCAACATGCTAATTTCAAACCCAGCCCTTGAATCTGAGGTTGTTGTTTTTGTAAAAGTCAATACACATTTCTCTTTTACTCCAAACAATACAAAATCTGTTCTACTTTTGGACAGATTTTAAACCAGGGAAAATCTAGTAAAATACTGGGAAATAGCAGACATTAACAGGTCCTTGTCTTATTTAAAGACAGGGATTCCTTTTATACTTTAAGCAATTCTTCAATTATATAAGTATGGTCAATATTTCATCAGAACTACTTTTCTAGTTAAAATGCTGGAAAGACTGTAAATTCAGTGCCATACAAAATTACATAGATCAGCTTGTAACATGTATTCTACATGGAGAATTTTTTTTCATCTCTTCTCTCCTTTCCTAAGCAACACTAAGGTGCAAAGTTTTCAGTGATGTTATGTGATAAAATCCATATAACTTCAAAAGCTCCAATATGGCATTTTATTAATTATAATACAAAATCTCTTAAGTGCATGTTCATCATATTGAATTCAGGATAAATAAGAAGTTTTTATGTCATTTCAACAAGTCTCTAGAAATGAATTGTACTTTCTCCACTAAAAGCTGTCTTTATATCTTCATGTATTTGGGTGGAGTAAAGAACATTAATTTATAAATTATTTTAAGCTACTACAGCTAAAATAATTTTGAATAGTAAAACTAGATTAAATTTAAGAACTTAATACAAATTTTCTTTTGTACATTGCCAAGCTAGATTTATATTCCTGCATGTAAATTTTAGCTCTTTGTAGTGTCTTGTTTTTCAGTTCAAGGATGATACAATATTAAGCAATATTTAGGAGATGTTGGTGATCTCCATGAGATCTATTCTTCATTTCCCTAGGTCTTTAATACCTGTAACATCTACCTCTTAAAGTGAATGGTTCTGATGTATCTAGGCTTTTACTGTAAGCATTTTACTGGATGTCCTGGCACCGTACTTACAGGTGTACAGTGCAGTGTGTTTCAAAATCTAACAAGCATTTTGTTTCTTGTGGAAAATGTAACTTAAAGAGGTACAGTTCAAAAACTGCTTTTTCTTGTTTTGCTTGTGAAGTAACTCTTGATTATAGCAGTACCTCTTATTTTAATGGAGCAGTGTACTGGAAAAAAGAATTAAAATGTTGCTTTGTGTTAATCTGTGTTGTATTATATATGAGAGTTTCTCTCAGCGTGTCTTTTTTTACAGAGGTTGAACATCTTAATCTATTTGCGTTCCTTGATTTTAATAAACCTTTAAATAACAGTTGCAAAAATCAGTTCAGAAATAAGTCAGCTTTCATTAAGACAATTTTAGGTTTCACAGTTGTTTTGAGATTTATTTCCTTACACTTAGAAAGTCTAGTAATGCCATGACTATTTGGTGACTAGGAGCTTACTTGAGTCGAGTTATAATAAACTACTAATCTTCAAGTGGAAAGAACATATCCTCAGATAAAGAAATCTACAGATCAGTAGTAGTGGTTTTTGTCTGCAAAGCAAGACCAAGTTTAGGATCAAGAATGAGACCTCCTTATGTCTGCAGAAAGAGAAATTAATTTCTATACCAAGCCATTTATAAATTACTCAGGAAATCATAGTCTGTGAGCAAATCCTATTCATTGCTATGGTAGCTACAAATTGTCACACTATGTAATTCTTAATTAATAATGATAATAAATAAAAAAAAACAATACGGAGTGAGCTGACCATGAAGAATTAAGGGATACCTGCAACTGTAATTTCTCCTTTGTACATTTGGAAAGCTTCAAAGCCCAGCTGCCTTTTCTAGCCTCAGTCAAAAATTTCCTGTAGTTTCAAAACAGTGTATCTGAAATCTGAACTTGGTTTTTAGTCACTCATGAGATCAGTGACCTTGTCAGGTAGATCAATCTACATTGTGTGTGCTGCACAAACGTGTGCTGCACAAATGCATACACCTGTATGTATAAACGTATGTATGTACTTACTTACAAACATAAAAATATGTATGGAAGTGTCATGCATCTGTGTGCACACACAAATCTCAAAGACCAAATCCTTGTTAATGCTGAGCTCTTGCAAAACCTGTTGACTTGTGTGGAAACTGTGCAGTTCCTCAGAAGGCAGACAAAAAATGACAACTCAGATAAGGTTGCATGTTTAAGCAAAATAAGCTAAAACCATAATAATTTGCACTATGCATACTTTTGCTGAGAGTGTAGCCATGACACTAAAAATTAGCTTCATTACACCATGTGAAACTAATATCTGAAATGTAAGAAAGATTAGCCACTGTTTCCTCTACAGTTGGAACAACATTACTAACTTTTGTGTTCTAAATGGTACAATCAGAAAGCTTGAATTTGTAACATCTATGTTTTCTTTTGTTACACTGTTTTTTTTCAAACAGCACATGCTGTGGGAATAGGAAGACAGGGAAGAAACAAATGAAAATTACTACTTTAACTGCCATGCTGGATAAAGAGAGTAAAGAGAAGAATAACTATTTAAAAAGTGTGAGAGACAATTTGACTTTAAGGGAAGCATGTCATTTTGTACCAAAAGAGAATCTGATCATTTTACTGTTTTATACTGGGTTTGATTTCACAGGCTATCCCAGTGCTTTACAAACTACAAAATTATATTTACATTCTCTTTTTCAGTAAAATATGAAGGAATGTTAAGATTTGCATTTTCTGCGATGATAAGTAGAATGGTTGAAAAAAGAGAAAGGTCTTTTCATAGATAACTGTTGCATAATTATGTGAAGGCCAGTGAAAGTTAAGTGGTCTAATATCCTTCCTTTCATACATCATGAAAATGTGTACATCGTGCATAAACAAGGCAGTCTGAATTGTCATTATTTTCACTATCATGCACCTAACAAAATACACAGATTGCAGTGTTAATTTTTATAGACAGTATTCCCCTTCATTAGATGTATTTGTGCTCAAGGAACTCACAATGTCAGTCAAAAGTTACTTAGTTCTATATAAACAATGATCAAGTTAGCAGGAAGGAACCACGCAACTTAATTAAATGTCATCAAAATAGGTAGAAGCAGTATTATTTTAAGGACACCTAATTTGATTCTGAAGTTTTAATCAGATAGAAGGCAGAACCCAAATAAAAAGGGACTCATTTCCATGGAAAGCAAGAAGAGCTTTTACAATTTATCAGAAAAAACAGTTATTAATTATTAAATGTTTTACAATTATCTGGTAAAAGTGTTAAAATCTATTCTATATCAAAATGTACATGAAAAAAAAGTAAAGATGATCAGCTGAATTCTGACAGAGTTTTGTGTAAAGTCAATAATAGTCTGCTGTATATTTTTCCTTGTTGGGCATCTAAGCTTCCATGTAGCATATCTGATTGCATCATATTTTTTTATAGTTACAAAACAAAAGAGTTAAACAAGTCAGCTGCTGAAATTATTGAAATTATTATGATGGATAAACTTAAACAAGGAGGTTTGGTTTCCCTTTGATTTCCTCTGTTCACACTTGTTTCACAATATTTAAACATTGTAGATGTCTCTAGATTGCAAACAAAATAATAATAAAATGAAAAGTGCCTACTAGTTGAAATTACAAGAGGGCAAGAACTCCAGTAGTAAAAATTTTGGTTATCACATATCCTGTAACAAAGGCTACCCAGGAAAGAAAGACTCTCTCTTTTGATAGCCTTTTTAATCACTTTATCTGAGAGGAGATCACCTTATGAGGTAGTGAGAGTTTGCTTCTTCCTCCTTTTACATCTTTAACCTCCTTGAGGAAACTGATCTGTTCAGTGTTATCCTTTTGCAGAAGAAAGTAACCTTAATAATAGGAAGCTGCATGTCAAGTTTAACAGTTAACAGTTAATTAAAAAGGTGATCACAAGAGGGTTGAATTCTTTTAGCTGTATTGGTTTTAATGCTAAAAATAATTGGCACAAGATAACCAGCAGAGCGAAGCCACTTGGAGGGTGTTAGCTGTACTACAAGGCACAGAGATACTGCAACAAGGTTTATAATTTTCAGGTAGAGGTTGCTCATATTCATGCTTATTTGCTGCTATTAGCATTCTGCACCTTAGCAAAGATGTCACCTTGAACTTTCTTCCTGATGATTACCCATTTTCTTTCCCTGACAATTGACAAGCTTGACAGACTCGTTAAACTGCCGAATTTGTAATTTGCAGAAGACCTTCCTCAATAGCACCTGGATAACAGTAAAGAAGTGCTATAATGTGAACCCAGCATGCATTTTAATGCAACTCTTATCTTAAGCCAACTGCCGGCACAGCAACTGAGTTTTTTTCACCAGTTGTGGAGAAAAAGAATGTAACAAGACACAAGGAGTACCTGGGCTGTGATTCCCATCACTTTTAAAACTTTTAGCTCCATTTAGCTAATAGGTTTACTCTTAATTTCTGCTATTCAAAAGAGGTGAAATGAAACCTTCAGTCTTATCCTAAAGGCTGGCTGCTGGCCTCCTTATCTGTATGTACTTGGTACTTAATGTTACATGCACATGGTTTCAATAAACAGTTTAAATTAAAATTCATACATCATTCAATCTGATCCTTTTTTCAGCTTTCTTGCTATCATTTTCTATAGATTGCAGACAGAAAAAAAAATACACTCTGCTTTGAAAATACCATAAGTAATTTCAGCAACTCTACAAAATCCACATTGTGAAGTTTCTAAAAGATACTCTTCTCTGATGCACCCATGCTGTGAAGGTTCAGAATTTGAGGGAAAGAGCACTCATAGTCCAAAGAGAAAACAAACTGTATTGATGGATTAGTTTCTTCTTGTACTATTTTCTCTAATATATTATTTAAATACTCTAAAGTATACCTTTTAATATTATGATGATCCTAGGATTTTTGATTTCAAAAAAGGAAAGCATGGGAAAACATGAGGTCCAGTATTAACACATTGACATGATCAGTGTAATGTGGCATGCAATTGCATCTTTTCCACCAAAAAGGAGAGTAACCAATATTCTAAGAAAATTGCAACTATGTGATTGACATGCAGGTGTTGTCTCTGGAACTTATCCACCAGACAGTACAAGAAACCTGGGCATGACAAAGCAAACAAAGCAACCAGAAAAGAAAACTATTAAAAGTAGAGTCAAGGTAATTTCCTACACCCAAGTTTCAGACAAAGCTCTATTCACAAACACAAACCCTGTTATCTTTATGGTCTATTTGCTAGCCAACCTTATACATTCACATATATACTTGGAAGACAGAGGTTAAAAAGTATCAAAAATAACTATTGAAACCAAATAGATATAGATAAATAAAAATATCCTTCAGGATCACCAAGTTTTTCCAGTGACCCTCTTTATGTATGCTTTTGAATTGGTTTTATAAGGCATCCTCTAATTAATTTGAGGCCACAACTTTTTTCTTGCCAGAATTATAGGTTGGAGAACCTGAATGCATCCTTGACCAGAGGGCCATGTCCGTGTCTGTTTAGTGACAGAAAGGATACAATTATAAAATATCAAACAAATGTTGAAGTTCAAAAAGGAAACAAGGGGATAAAGGGGCAAAACTATCCACAAATATTACCATTTTAAAGCATTAATATTCATATCCGTAAGGACATGTTTCCCATGAATACAAGCCAAGCCTGATCTGCAAGACACAGATGGAGTACTCCAGCTTTTTAGTCATTTCCTTTGATTATAATGACATATGTTAGTAAGGGCAGAGGTGGTCTACTTTAATGCTGCTGAATCCAGAATATGAACACTTAAAATGACAGAAAGTGTCTCTGCTTTTTAGGTTAATGGGAACATAATAGACCTCAATAAACCTGTTTTCCCCTCCTTCCCATCAGCAAAGGCCAAGCTCACTAATGCAGCACACGAACCGAGTATTTACCAAGTTAGCAGGAGCTTGACTTAACCAAGGTCGGACAGGCTAAAGCTGTCTCTGTTGTGCCAAGGAGCAGCTAGAATATTTACTATTTTTAAATGTTCATTTTTTTTTTTTTTCTGAAATACTTAACTTGCTCTGTAGGCAAATCTGCAGGTAACTAAACACTGAAATATGATCTATTTTGTAGGTCTAAAATTAACACTATTTAAAACTGTATTTCACCAGGTAATTCTTCTAAATTAATTACTACTTTTTTTTGTGCAGCGGCATAGCCCTAGTCGCTAGGATATGTCTATTTAATAAAAGAAAGGTGTGACTGCAGCCTGCTCCTGATCTTCTTGTTCAAGCTCCATCTACCTGATCAAGGCAGATCAACTACACAGTAAGACGAGCTCTAGCACAATGTAGAACCACAACCCTCTTTGCCTGGTTGGAGAGTTTTTTCGTTTTGATGGCTGGAACAAAATAATGATTTTGTCACTGCAATTTTCCTGCTGCTTTATCCATCCCAGGGGGCATGCAATAAGCAAAATGATGTTGCAATAACATCTCTCTTTTGCATTGAAGGCTTACACCTAGGCCATAGCTGTCTGATTGAAGACCAGAGCACAGAATATAACATGTGGGGATTTAGTGCCAATGTAAAGTGCTAACTGCCTGTCAATGAATGGCAGTTAGCTTCCCTAGCTACAGAAACAGATGGCAGTATGTGCAAAAAGTGTATGACTAGCCAATGATAAATGATGGGCCAGCGTAGTCTTACAGCAGTTTTCAACTGAGACACTGGTTGTGAAAGTTTAAAATGACTGTTTTCAGAAAACTAGCCCTTTCTTAGTATCCCAACCTTCTTTAATTACCATTCTTTCACTGATAACAGAGCCATGTTATATGCATAGTTATATGAGTGGTTGAAGATCATTTGTTGCACTTAATTTGCCTGAGAGGAAAAATAAGAACAACCCTATAAAGATGTAGATAGGCTAGGGGTGAGGACTTGGTCTGAAAACTAGATCTATGGTTTAACTGGTAGGTGAAATAGTTTTACCAGAGTTAAGAATATGCTTCTCTGAAAATTGATACTTGGTTTTATGGAAGGGAATGGGAAAGGAAAAGAGGAAGGGGAAGAGACATTCTGTTTCATTACTGAGAGGTTTAAAATTCCAGTTTTGTTCTGGATTGGAAGAAAACAAAGATATTTTAAAATACAAAGTGAATGAGCACTCATACTCAGGATAGTGTTTACACAGTTATTATAATACAGAAACTTCTAAATCTCTATCATACTTGACTAATGCACACTATGGAACTATTCTTTCTTTTGAAAAAGATGTAATTCATAACAAACAATCAAACCCTTCTGCAGTTCACAAATGAAATTGATAAAAACTTATGGGTAACCAAAACAGCTAATCCCCTTCTTACATTAATATTAACTTAGACTTTATATGTGTATGTATTAGCCACATCTCTCAATCTCATTTTTGCTCCATCCTTTGAAAAATAGATGATAATTTTATTATTGGATAGAATATTCTATTTTAAGGAGAATTCATGGCTATAACATGCTGTAACCTTTTTGGTGAAAGATAAATCAAGATGTCTATTTTTTTTTCAAAATTGTAAAAGAATTGTGATATAATGAAACCAGGCATAGGAAAGTCTTAAAAGCTATGTTTTCCACATTCTATCCTAGTGCAGGGCTTTACGACCAGGCTTTAGAGAGAGTTTCTGCTCTTAAACACTCTAGTCAAAAGATAGTGAAAGACTTCTCAGACGAATATGGTGTTGAATCTACAACTTTTCACAAAACATTTAATTTCAAAAGAAAAAAAATAAGGTTTTGTTGGTTTGTTGGTTTTGGTTTTTTTTTTTTAATTAAAACTATGCATATGTATACATACATGTATGAACTATTTGAAAAGCTTCTGAAACAATCTTTAACCTTTTCAGAGTATCCTAGTTTACTCCACAGAGTGTATCTGGACATATTTTTAATTATTCAACCAATTTTTCTAACCAATTTATTTCACATATTGTTGGAGACTATTGAAGAGGAAGCTTAAATACTACATGATCAAGTACACATTGGTGTACACTCCTGGTATATTTTTTCCCCCTTTTAGTTATTTTCTGAGATTTAGATGGGGTTTTTTGTGTTCTCACTCCTCTAAGCTTCATATATGCTCTGTAACCAGCAAATCAGAAAGGAAATCTGAGGAATGAATCTGAAAACATTTATGGAAAGTCTGCAAGACACAGAGAAGGTACCAGTAACATCAGCTGTAAAAACTTACTCAGATGTGGGAGTGTTTGTGACAGGAATGACTCATGAATGGTCAAAAGTCAGATGTTAGAGAAACTTACAATTTTTTTGGGACAAGCAGGTTTATAAAACTAGTAGATTAAAAAAACCCACACCTTTCAGAATAAGCTAGATGTTTTTGTGGCTTTTTTTACAATTGATTCACCAATATTATCCTCCACTTTCAAAATAATAAAAAACAAATCATGAAGTCTTAGAAACTTTTCTATTTGTAGTTCTAGCAACAGTTTCAAGGAGGCCCCATCTATAAGAATGCATTTTGACTGAATTCTATTTTCTCTGTTTTCTCTTGTGAGCATATATGAAGTTTGGATGACTTTATTAAAAAAACCACTTCAATATGCATCAACTTCTCTCTATCACCTCAGCACAATCTCTGACCTCTTATTTCTTATGCATTCTATTTCATGCACTATAAAATCCTGTTGTCATTTTGTAATTAAAAAAAAAAAAATCTTTCTTTTATTACATATTTGTCTGTGCACTGCTGTTCCTCTTGTAACAGTACTGACTTTTATAATCCATGTTTTGTTGTTATCTACTCTTTCTTCATTATTCATACCATGACTAGAAGAACTTCTATAAAAAATAGCATAACTGTACCTTATTGCTCACAAAATCACTGAAATGACATAGCGAAGGAAAGTGATGGATTCTCCATCTCTTTAAATCTTTGAACCTAGATTGTATGTATCTCTGAAAGGAATTCATTAGTCAAAAAAGGGTTACTGAGGGATTAATAAAACTGTGCTGTGGTGTTATATAGTAACCAGGAGTAAATGAACAAATTATGTAAAAGCTCTGTTACACCCTAAATAATGTTAAACAACCTTATACTAGAAAGTTTTAAAATAATCTTTTTACATTGAAGATGAATTTTGTATACTTTTAATCATAGTCATCACTATATACATAGCATAATATTCTTATTTCATATATGGTGTAAAATTCCATATCTCAAAAAAACCCAACACCAAACAATTATAATTTCCATTTCCAACACAAAAAAGGTCACAGAAGCAAGGCCTCTATTTGCTAACAGACATATTTCCTCTACTCTTTGAAATCCAAGGAACAATTAAAGTTGCAGCAGTTAAAAACTATCCATTAATTAGAGCTGGAAGCAAGCACCCATGAAATACAGGTGATAACCATAAATCAGAACAATTAGTCTGTCTAAAAAAGCAACATGATCAAATCAGAAACTCTCTACCAGCTGCTCATTTAATCTTAGGTTGCAGTGTTTTTCTGTTCTGAGGAGACAAAGCTGTATGGGATGATGTTGAAATTTTACAGCTATGCATTCCTCAAGGTTATTCCTTGCAAGAAAGTACAGCCTGAGTTCCCACTCCTGTTAAGATTTTTGCATATAATCACCTTTAAAACTGCCAGTAGTTTCAAAGAAGCATGAATAAAATTAAGAAAAAACATGAATAAAATTAAGACCTATGTAGGTTTTTGTAAGTTTGAGTGAAATGGTTGATACAGTCCACTTCCCAAAATCATTTAAATAGATATCAGTATTCAATGCTATGATGATATGTAATATAATCATTAGAAAGAATTGCAAATGAAAGCTACAAGTACTACCACATTAATGCAAAAGTGAAAGAAAAAAAAAAGATACCTTATGTAGAACTTCAAGACTCATTCCTGCAGTGTCATGGATAGAAACATAAATAGGAAAGGACAAAACTAGAGAGGCAAAGTGACATTTATCTCTTTACCCTAAGTGCTGTGCCTATCATGGAAGGACAATTAGTGGTGTGACTCAGATTCTATTAGTCCATAAATTTTATTAAACATCAGCTCACTTTTATTTCAAAGTAATTCATTTTTTTGCAGGTCTCATAAATAATACAAAATCTTCAAGGAATATCTAAATATCTCTCCACTTTCCAGCAAAAAATGCAGGGACAAATAGGAATTTCTCACAAAAAAATGACTTGGTCATGGGGGCCTTTGGGGAGCACATTTATACTTTTAAGACAAAATAGAAACCAGGCATATTTGGATAATGGTTTTGCTAATTATTACCATGCCTAATTTTCTTGCTCCAGTCTCACTGATATCTATGGATTTCACAGCAGATCAGTGAAAGAGAGAGATGACATGCCAGCCCCCAGACTATTGCTGTTTCAACTCACTCTCACTAATGCTTTCTCTTCCCTCTCATCCTTTGTAAAAGAAGAGAAAGAGAAAAAGAAGAGAAAAACGTCTGTTACATATAAGAAACTGGCAGGATACTACAACTCACTATCCATTAAGTGCTCTGAAATAAAACAATAAAAACATAATATTAAGTCATTTTCTTTTTTTAATCCTCTCAGCAAGACTCCATGGCAACAATACTGCAGAATAGCCACTGACCAGCACACTGCTAAGAGGTTATTAGCCAGAGTGACTAAGACCTGTTCCTGAAAGGAGTAAAATTCTAAATGGTGAAATTACCAACCGTGGTCTACTTAAATTATTAAATTATTAAAGCTCAACAAAGATGTAAATATGTGAAAACTTCAGTACTGTTTGGAAATAAATAGTAAGAAAATAATTGAGAAAAGCTGTGATCTAATAATCTTTATCTTCTTTGCCCTTCCTAAAAGGTGGGATATAATTGAAGCTAAAAATGCACCCTTCTGTAATAATATTCTAGTCCTCAACTATAAAGATAGAATCAAAATAATCCTCTTTTAGTTTCATGGGGCCAACTGTTTCTTTCAGTTACTTCTGTTGAAACATTGCAGAATGCCGAATTATTGCTAGTAATGAGATTAGCTTCTGACCCTAAATGAGCAAAACCTGACAATCATTTATCAGAAGATGGCAAATACTCTACTGTGCTTCAGCTAGAAACCACAATACAGTCAATACAGTCAAACCACCATACAGTCAATACAGTCAAACCAAGAGCAAAATTGTACCAACATATGCATTGTTTCAGGTTTGCTGTATTAATATATCATTTACTAGAATATCATTTCACGTCATGTGCGTTACAAGTATGCTGGTCAAAAGCAAAAGCTTTTCAATGGAGGCACTTCAAAATCACAGTAATGAAATAGAATCTGTAAATACAGAAGAGCTATGATGGAGGGGGGGGAAAAGAGAGAGAGAATTCTTAGTAACAGTTTTCTATTGCTTCTTTTTCTTCTACTCCTGGGAATCAGCCTGAACATTTATTTTTTATGCTACAGGGAGCCCTTTGTAAAGAGCTGGAAATCCATCTTACATACTCAGCTGTACCTTAGGTCAAGTACTGCTCAGTAAACATTCATAGAATTGCATATGACAGGTAACGTTTCATAATGGCTTCTTCAGTCCTAAGCTGCCCATTCTTTAGCACTGAACTACCATAACTGAATTAAAATTAAGCTGAAATCGGAAACGTATGATTATATATTTTATACCAAAATTAATTTAATTATTTAAGCAGAGGAACCAAGGTTTGGATGTTCATACTTTAAACTGAAGACAAAAATATTATTAGAAGTTACTTCAGAAAAAGCAATAAATTCCTGTTTGATTTTTTTTCCCCCCAAAGTACTGGAATTTACTTTAGTATTAGTATTAATAATCATAGAGATAAATAATGTTATCAATACGCATAATACTGTTCAGTAGCTGATTGCTTGTTGTGCCATACAAATAATAGCTCTCTACACATAGCAATCAGAGGCACAAAGTGATATAATTTGGTACAGTAAACCTCACAATATGTTTTACTTTTCAGGAGGAGGGAACACAATGCAACCTGAGTGCTGTGGCTTGCATAGCATATAGTAACACAATACACTTGATTCTCTATTACAACTACACTTTGCACAGCCATTTACCCCTGATAAAACTGAGGTGTAAAATGCTGCCAGACCATAAGTGTAGCTTTTCACACCTACTTTGTAAGATAAATGATTACATCAGATGCAATTACGGATAATCAAGTTCATGATTACTTTTCTTTGCAGGACAGTATTGTCAGACGTGAACAGTTACTCAGGGTGTAGTTCCAGAATAGGTTTTATTCAGGTGAGAAACCAGTTTAAGAAGCTCCTTATTGCTCCTCTGAAATGTAGCTAGCCTTCTGAATTGAAGCGAAACTATTGTTTGCAGGGGAAGGCTTCATTGCTAGCACCATTACAAAAATGTAAGAAAGGTTAGAAAAAGGAACTGTATTACTGGTTTTTACTCCAATCATTTCAGCTGTCTGGTTTACAGCACAGTCCCACATAAAGCTCTGTTAGAACAATTGAAGGAGAAGCAAACAGGTGTGAAGACAGAAGCAGAAGGAGAAACATGTATACTGACTCCTTAACTAAAATTTATTCTTTGCTCAGCTGCACCACCACTGAAATGGACCTACTAGAGTCAGCAGAAAAACTGAGGTAAGTGCCCTTGTGAATTAGGATCTCATATTTTTCCTTGCAGAATCTTTTTAGTCTTTTAAGACACTCACTTGAGCAAAATGATGGTACATACAGTTAAGAATCTGTATCTAATGTAATAATTTTGCAAAACAAAGGATTGTATCAGAGACCCTAAAACAGGATAGTAATAGTCCATCATGCTCACCATGAAATATCAGGGACATCATTGCATAACATTTACAAGTAAGACGACTAGTGGAAAACCATTGATTTTTTGATGTTCGTGCATGTTACTTCTTTTCTAACCTGCCTCAAACACAAGGGGAACATGATTTTTCTTATTTATAGGTTTTCAGTATACCTTGGGCTAGGAATATGAAATACAGAGGATAAATTCCATGATTAAAAATGAATGCAATTAACAGCTTTGTTTGAGTATATAATCCAATGAACAGAATACAGATAAAGTTTTAATCAAATGATTTCTTATATTCTGATCTGAAGCTTTCTAGCTGAGGACACATATTACCTGCAGAAAAAAAAAAAAGAAAAGAAAAAAAAATCACTTCCACTGTAGGGAACACTAAATGAGATCTTTAAAAAACACAGAAGCCTTGCCAAAAATCTTTTTTCCCTTTTTTCCCCTTTTTCCCCATACATTTTCATTAGTCAGTTCACCAGCTATTTTTCTATCATAGCTCTTGATTCTGTTAATGTAAATTCTGTAATCTTGCAGATTACATAGGACAGTTTCCATAAGGTTTGTTCACTTACAAAGGTCCTAATTCAGATAATCTGTCAAACAAACAAAACAAAACCCCCAAACTTTTTCTTACTTACTTCAAAATTTTATGGTTTAATACAATTCAAAATAGAGGTTCTACTCTTTGACCTTTCTCTTCCTTTACCTGATCTGGATCTCTGAATCTCTATGTGAACACATTCAGTTTTATAATCTATCAGAAAACTATTCTAGATGATCTTGAACTGTCTGAGTAATGAATCTGATGAATACTAGGTCATAGTTCCTAGGTAGGGCTCATTTTTCATACTTTTTAGACAAAAATATGCATCTATCACAGTTGTACTTATAAGTATGGGAATAGTTAGGCAGAAAAAGGTGAACTTGGGAAAGATTTTTTTAAAAAAATTGTAATAAAAGTATTTATTTGGTGAATAAATAAGAATTGTTTTTACTAAATAATAAAGAATAAAGAAATAATACTAAAGAATAAAAAATAATTTAGTTTTCACTCCCAGTGGTGAACATATAGTTATTTTTTAGATTCATCTTTAAATAACACACAATATTAATTTTAATTTCATTTTTTAAAAATCTGAAACCTCTTTGTACAAGTGGAAAAATTGAAACCCAGAACTATGGCACGTACCTCAGAATAGTAATCTGGAAATATTTCCAGACTAAGCTCTCTCTGTTTTAAGAATTACACAGTGATGCATTCAAAGAATAAATCTAAAGTTGCAGAGCACTACTGTAAATATAGGAATGCCATTAGTCACTGTCTATACTGCACGCCATGGGCAATCACTTTCTCTCCAAAGACACAGACAATCCAAACCTAGCAAATTTATTTCTAAATTAATCGTTGTTAAGATTGTCATGCAAAATTCATTCCCTACCCATTTTTTTTCCTTCTGCAATAATCTTACAAAATATTGTAAGATTTAGAATTCCTTGGCTTCTCTCACAGTTAGCTTATGTTATATAAAACAGGAGCTAACACTTTGTGTTTCAATGTTTAAGCTACTTTGCCTGATTAGGTGATATGAGGTGAGGCAACACAGGTCAATTTTCTTTTTTTTTTTAACAGAAATTGCTAATTTAAACTAATGCTAATTAGTTTAATGCTAATTCTATAGCAAGAAGCACTTTAATAGGATAGGATTAGAACGTAAATTTGTAAGAGGAGTATCCCTGTCATTTAAAGTGTAACAAGCGTTTCAAACAAATTCAACAATCTTAGGCCATCCCAGAATACTTGCTTGAAAAAATAGATAGCTCAATATTATGCTTTTGCACCTCATCTTCACACACATAAATATGTGAAGCAGCATAAATCAAACACATAGTGACGTGTATATCAAGCCTGACTGACTGACTAAACCACAGTAAAACCGTATTCCAAGTTTTTGCTAGAGAATTGAGTTTCCCTCAAGAAAATAATATATACTGTCATGCATTATTTGTTACTGTATGAATGAAGCTCATTCCTGTGTGGAAACAAGACCAACTATGTATTACATAAATTATTAAAATCATTAAAAGAGAGAGCAAATGAGAATTAAAACACAAAAATATATGTGCCTGCACATCTATACATATATGTATGTCTCAGGACATATATATATTAAAAAAAAATTTAAAAAGCAGAAAAGCTTTTGAATTCTGATTTTCCCTTTGGCAGATAGTATTTCTTATAATGCAGAAATTTTGTTTGCAAGAAGCACCAACATTAATGTTTTCCCGGAGTTTGTCAAGCCTTCTCCACCTATCTTTTCCTAGGAGATTTTAGAAGTCTTGTGTTCAGGTTTTTGGTTTGGTTTGGGGGTTTTTTTCTTATTAAAAAATAGTTAGAAAATTAAGTAGCTATTTAAATCATTTTCTGGTGACAGCATGCTCACTAGAGGTCCTAGGGAATGCCTTTGCCTGTTTATGCCTTCTGTCATGGAGGAGAGAAGGAAATACATTAATTTAGAAGTATTTCTTTAACTTGTACAAAATTGAATAACACATACCAAAAATTCATAAATTAAGTAAAAGGGTAAGTGATATAAGCTAGATATAGAACAGTAAAAAATAGAAATAAAACAGATAAAACTTGCAATGAGCTATTTTGATTTATGTTCTTCATTTTCATTTCACATAAGTCACCTATATTAATACAAACACAAAGCTTGCCTCTGCTTTATTAAGTAATACATTTCACATTTCATGCCTTTGAAAATGGGGAAAAAGTAACAATATTTGGGTAATGTAGCAGATCATTTGCTTAAGATTAGCACAAGGTGAAATTTAAGCAACTTTCAAAGAGGTAGAGCTACTACTATTGCTTGTCCACTGTGTTTGACTTTGACTTGAGTGTTAGTTCTGATGTTGAAAATTCTAGCAGACAGATGTAACTGGTAATATCATAAATATGCCATAATACAGCTATTACTTTCTGACTTCTAGATAGGCAGTGATCATTTCAAATAGATTCTATCAGAATAAATTCATGTGCCTTTGCATTGACTAAGGTCTTGTCTTTGTGCTGACTGTGCATAACAGTTCAATTTCTACTTCAAGACTTCAGTTTTCTTTGGTCATGCAAAGTATATGCTACATGCATAAAATAATCTTTCCAGTAAGAAAAAATGGCTGAAAATTTTTGTTCACTGAGGTACACTAAGCCAGTTTTATTCCAGAAAGTGCTGATCTCTTAATGAGATAGCTGGCTGAATAATTTTAATATAAGGGTCAAATTAGGTCTGCTGTTGTGCCTATACACTGAGGAGAGGAAGGCAGAGGAGATCTCTGGCCCTAGATGTAAGAGCTGCTGGCAGGCACTAGCCTAGAGAAGGTGAGAGAAGAACCGATATGCTCTCTCACAAACATACATACAAGCATGCCAGGGTAGCACAATGCAATAGTTTCTGGCTTTATAGTCTCTTTTTCTTTCTAGGGTAAAATGGAATAGAAAAAATAAAGCTGTATAAAAGAGGAAAGACACTTTTAGTCAAGAACCGTGTAAGATATTAGTCTCACTGCCACTGATCCCCTTCAAAATATAATCAATACCTGAACTCAAAATGTTGTTTGTGACAAATGCAGTATAACCATGAGTTATTTAAAGACTATTAAATTTTGTGGATGTGAGCAAGAGTGTGAAATCACCAAATGCCAGGTACTAGAGCAGTACATTCATAAATGTTACGTATGTCTTTCTGAAGTTGGTGGCAATTGTATTATTGATCAGATATGACGTTTTGTGAAGGAAGTACACTCAATTTGTATTGACTGCACTTCCCAGCTGGTAAAAATCTCATCCTACCCCAGAAATTAAAGGCATACAACTTTGACCTAGTTAAAAAAAATAAAGTTTTTTAAAATATATAAAAATATCAAATATTGCACTGGAAAGGGGAGATATTTTACAAAAACTAACAGACATGGGTTGAGAGGGTAGCTTTGGAATTTTCTGTTCATTCACAGTTTCTAATTCTTGAAAAAATGTCCTTTGTAGACTGAAGTGTTTTAATTTATGTATTTTTTATTTTCTAACTAATCAGTAAAAAGAAAAAACCCCTTCAAATTGAAAAATGGGTGAAATAATAAACCATTGCCTTTTAAAAATAAAAACCAAAGCACATTTTGAAACAAAAAAAGATTTATAAAAAAATAAATTCAAATGAACCAAAATTAGATGTTGAAATCTATTTACAGTTAAATGTTTGGTTTGGTTTTTTGGTGGTTTTTTTTGTGAAACTGACATTCCTATTGACCTCAGTGGTAGTGCTAAGCAGTCAGAAGTCTACTTTTTGTTGAGAACTTATAGTTATTGACAATTTTAATGCTTTCCACTGAGAAAAACTTTGTTTCTGCAAGGTAATTTGTGCTATTTGTGAAAGTTCACTTCCACTGGACAACTCTTCTGTAGTAACATAGAATTGAGTGGTTGACATTTAACTGACTGCTGAAGTGACCAACTATAAATTTGAGTAAAATAATTTTAAAAGGCTAATTTTTTCCCCATTTACCAGACAAACCTAATTCATAACTGGAAATAAGATGAAATTATGAGACTATTCTTTTATTTCTGGATTGGAATAAATGTAGGAAATTTATCTTGTGGCAACACTTACAGAGACAACAGGGAAGCTTTTTTCTAAGAATAAAAATGATGGGTGAAATTTTGATTCCTCTCTAGTTAATAGAATAAATGTTTTCATTTCAGTGTGACCATTTCACAGAAACCAGAAAAAGTTCTAACAAACTATTGCTAGGATAGTGTTCTTCCAGTTGGGACATAAAGGGGCCATTTTCTCATGTTAAAGTATACTTCAGAATCTGCATTTTTATTTTGCAGTGTTTTGTTATGCTGAAGTCTAATTCCACATTCAGCAGTTCTGTAGGAAAAAAAAAATTAGTTTTAAAGATACTTCATTAGAAGGTGTAAGGACAGTGTCTACTACTAACACTCTCAGCACTCACAATTTTGCCAACATTCATAAGGCCAAACCATGGCATTCTTTTAGCCTAGATACTTATCATCAGAGTTTGTCACAAAAGGTCAAACACTTAAGTTTCATGTATACACTTAACAAATATCACCAGCATAAATCTAAATAACAAGGTCCTAACTAGATTCCTTAGAATGTCTTACACCTACTGGGGGAAAGCCTGTGGAAGAACGTAGTCAAAAAGAACTATGCATTATATGTCAACTGTTTGTCCAGACTTTCAACAGTAGTTGCATTGTCTCTAAAGCATCTGGAAATGATATTTCAATAAGCTAGAAAAGTAATTTTACCAAATGAGATATTATATTAGAAGAATGGAATAAATAAATCAATGCATGGCTTTTCAGCAGCTGTCACAAACATGACTAATTTTTCAGCTAACACTTAAGTACCCAAGAACAGATCTAGAAGACTAAATCCATAGCTAAATTTCTCTTTTGAACATGCGAGACTGCAATTTTTTTACTTTTTTTTTCCTGCTAACTATAACCAGAATTCACAAAATAATTGTTGTTTTGGGTTTGAGCAATAATTTAAAGATACAGCACTTTTTTTGTTGTTGTTCCTGATGTTGTTATTCTTGTTGACTTTCCATCCTATATCAAAATATTAGATATTTCCCCTGAACAGAAATACCTGAATTAGTATTTAGGAAAGTGAGTCAACATTATTCTCTTTCTAGCTCTTTAATTATAATAGTACTGGAAGCTGGCCTTGTCAGCAAATCAGCTTTAGAAACCTTGCATTTGGAGACAAATAAACTCTCAAGTCTCTACACACCAAAATGAAAAATCTTACAATGCCATTCACTTCTGCTCAATAGTGGATGTGTGCCACAGGTAGAAATGGACAATTTCTCAGATTCCTAATTCCTAACAAGTACAATGTAGAGGAAAACTTATTCATAGACATGCATAAGCTATTGGAAACTAATCCTGACTGTTATCTCATTATACTATTGTAGCATCAAACCTTCTTATATAGAAAGATGTCCCAAGACTTATCTTAAACTTTTCTCAATTCTCTTAATTTTTTTTTTAATTAAAATTTGGAAGTCTTAAACAATACAAACTTTTCAAACTATCTTTTTTTATTAGACAAAAAATTAAAAAAACACACGTCATTGCTCTACACTCAGCTTATCCTTCTGGCACTTACATTGTTTTTCCCTCTCTAAGGGCCAGTCGTGGTTGCTAGCCAGACTGAGGAAGAGTCTTAAGAAACATGGTGGCACCCAGTCACACATCCTCTTCCTGCTTAAGGAAGGCAAAAACCACACACAGATCTCAGAGACTCATGTGCGTCTGAATGTCACCTTAAATAATTTCCTGTGAACCAACACATGAGGAAGAAGGAATTTCTGTTGATGCTGAATTCTTTATTTGCCAGGAACTGTCCTTTAATCCGTTCTCTTCTTCAGTTTGATTTCCTATCTGTCCATGTTTTGAACCTAAACATGACAGATTTTATGATAAGATTTGTCAGTTTTGTTTTGTTCTGAAAATTTAGGAGAAAAGCATGACAATACTTCATTTGCGGTTTTACACTGATTTCAGAAGTAGCAAGGACAGGGGCCAGATGTTTAGTGTGACAGAAAAATGTAGCGGAAGAAAAGATATAGGAGAGGGATGCGAGGAGGGATGGGAAGAAAGGGCAAAATTTTCCTTATTTTTTTACTCTGTGAAGTTTTTGCTAAAACTATATTTCTTTAAATATAAATAAGTACTACCCTTTAGAAGTAGAACATCATATTGACCCTTCATTTGGAGAAGCAATGGTCCTCAGGCTAGGGGATGTTAGATGAATAAATTCAGTACAAATATTGTTTCAGGCCAAGGAACTTCAGGAAAAAAGTGACCATGCAGAGTTCTTACTAGTGGAAAAGAACACCCAGACAAGGCAGAATCAAAATGGAAAACTTGGAAATTATTGATCAAGATTTCCATGGCACAGTGTAACGTGGGGATCAGGAATTATGTCATGAGGTCATAGTCCAGAGAGTTACTCTGTGGCTGATAATCAGAATCATAGAATCAGACTCATTTATGTTGGAAAAGACCTTTAAGGTCATCGAGTCCAACTGTAAACCTAACACTGCCAAGTCCACCACTAAACCATGTCCCTAAGTGTCACATCTACACATCTTTTAAACAACCCCAGGGACGGTGACTCAAGCACTTCCCTGGGCAGCCTGTTCCAATGCTTGGTAACCCTTTTGGTGAAGAAATTTTTCCTAATATCCAATCTAAACCTCCCCTGGTGCAACTTGAGGCCATTTCCTCTCGTCCCATCACTTGTTACCTGGGAGAAGAGATCAACACCAACCTCACTACAACCTCCTTTCAGGTGGTTGCAGAGAGCAATACAGTCTCCCCTCAGCCTCTGCTTCTCCAGACTAAACAACCCCAGTTCCCTCAGCCTCTCCCCATAGGAATTGTCCTCTCGACCCTTCACCAGCTTCGTTGCCCTTCTCTGGACACGCTCCAGCACCTTAATGTCCTTCTTGTACCGAGACGCCCAAAACTGAACACAGTATTTGAGGTGTGGCCTCACCAGTGCCAAGTACAGGGGGACGATCACTTCCCTAGTCCTGCTGGCCATGCTATTTTTGATACAAGCCAGGATGCCATTGGCTTTCTTGGCTACCTGGGCACACTGCTGGCTAATATTCAGGCGGCTGTCAACCAACACCCCAGGTCCTTTTCTGCCAGGCAGCTTTCCAGACACTCTTCCCCAAGCCTGTAGCATTGCATGGGGTTGTTGTGACCCAAGTGCAGGACCCAGCACTTGGCCTTGTTGAATCTCATACAGTTGGCCTTGTCCCATCGATCCAGCCTGGCCAGGTCCCTCTGTAGAGCCTTCCTACCCCCAAGCAGATCAATGCTCCCACCCAACTTGGTGTCATCTGCAAACTTACTGAGGGTGCGCTCGATCCCTTCATCCAGATCATTGATAAAGATATTAAACAGAACTGGCCCCAACACAGAGCCCTGGAGAACACCACTTGTGACCGGCTGCCAACTGGATTTAACTCCATTCACCACCACTCTTTGGGCCCAGCCATCCAGCCAGTTTTTTACCCAGCAAAGAGTACACCCATCCAAGCCATGAGCAGCCAGTTCTTCAGGAGAATGCTGAGGGAAATGATGTCAAAGGATTAACTAAAGTACAGGTAGACAACATCCACAGCCTTTCGCTCATGCACTAAGCATGTCATCTTGTCATAAAAGAACAGGTTAGTCAAGCAGGACCTGCCTTTCATAAACCCATGCTGACTGGGCCCAATCACCTGCTTGTCCTTCATAAACCCATGCTGACTGGGCCCAATCACCTGCTTGTCCTGTGCATGCCATGTGATGGCACTCAAGATGACCTCCTCCATAACCTTCTCTGGCACCGAGGTCAGAATGACAGGCCTGTAGTTCCCCGGATCCTGCTTCTGGCGCTTCTTGTAGATGGGCATCACATTTGCTGACCTCCAGTCAACTGGGACCTCCCTGGTTAGCCAGGACTGCTGATAAAGCATTGAAAGTGGCTTGGTGAGCACTTCCGCCAGCTCCCTCAGTACTCTTGGGTGGATCCCATCCAAACCCATAGACTTGTTTATGTATAAGTGGTGCAGCAGGTCGCTAACCATTTCCCCTTGCATTATGGCAGCTTCATTCTGCTCCCTGTCCCTGTCTGCCAGCTCAGGGGGCTGGGTACCTGGAGAACAACTGGTCTTACTATTAAAGACTGAGGTAACGAAGGCATTAAGTAGCTCAGCCTTTTCCTCATCCTTTGTCACTACGTTTCTCCCCGCATCCAATAAAGGCTGGAGATTCTCCTTAGCCCTCCTTTTGTTGTTAAGGTATTTCTAGAAACTTTTTTTTATTGTCTTTTATGGCAGTAGCCAGATTGAGTTCTAGCTGGGCTTTGGCCCTTCTAATTTTCTCCTTGCATAACCTCACAACATTATTGTAGTCCTCCTGAGTTGCCTGCCCCTCCTTCCAAAGGTCAGGAACTCTCTTTTTCTTCCTGAGTTCTAGCCAAAGCTCTCTTCTTCCCCGCTGGCTCATCTTTCGGCACATAGGGACAGCCTGCTCCTGTGCCTTTAAGATTATGTTCTTGAAAAATGTCCAGCCTTTCTGGACTCCTTTGCCCTTCAGGACTGCCTCCCAAGGGACTTCATAAACCAGGCCCCTAAACAGGCCAAAATCTGTCCTCCAGAAGCACAAGGTAGCAGCAGGCTATACCCATGCCCCCTGTCATGCTGTCTGTATTGAATCGTCCAAGAAGGAACTGCATGTGGCCAGTGAAGACAGTTCTTTGTATAATTTGAGATCTTCCTTACACTGGAATTTCTACTGACTTGAGATTTCAGTATCTTTCGCATCAATCTGACTCGAGCTGCTTCCATGTAAGAAAAACAAAGAAAAATGTATCATCACTTAGCTACAGCAAACTGATGTGTTTAACAAAAAGCAATTTGATACCATGCAGCATTTGAAAAAGGCAAGAGTGCAACATGCATCCCTAGTCAAGAAAGAAAGAACCTTCCAGAATAATATTTAAATAAATGGTTTCACCCATAAGGCATCCCATCTGAGATTTGTACTATATGGGAGGTAAGACTTAAAATACCTGTCTAAAAAAATTTCCTAGATTTTATTTTCCAAAGGCTGCACTCCACTGCCACCTGGTAACTAAAATAATCAGTGTGGATATTTTGTGCCAACAGCATATCGTATACAATATTAAAACAAATGAAAATGTTCAAATATATCATGTATAACACTTTTACAGAGCATAATATTAATTTAGAATTATCTAGTGAAATATGTATTGGGGATAACAAAATACATTGTTATTTTGATGATTATATATGTATTCATATATATAATTATGCCTATATATATATGTATAGTTATTATTCTGGTTGTTACATAAAAATGTATTGCTATTTTGCTGATTATATACATTATGTGTATATAAAATAATATTTACATTTCTATGTGTATATATACTTATTTATATAAAAAACAAAATAACACTAGTTTTTCTATAACAATTGTCAGAATAACAATGCATTTTGTATGTGTATGTACGTATATATTTATATGTGCATATATATCTATATATTTGTCTAATGCTGTCAGTTGAAGGAGACACTGTAGGAGTGTACAGCCCCAGACAAACAACCAGGTACAGTAGCAAAGTTTCCCTTTAGTTGCACAGAAACTAGGCACAATTACTCAACAATCTTTTGGCTTTGCAAGCAACAGAAAATCTAGTGGATGATTGGGAGAACAAGACTGTTTGCTTTGCAGTGGATGGAAGCAATTACTCTTACAATGATAAACCATTTATTTTGGATTATCAGATAATTCATTTATAAGAAAGAGATGAGAACATATGAACTGCTTGATATTGTCATCTGTAACACTCCCACAGAAGAGAATGCATATTCCAGGAAACCCCAGAAAAAAAAAGAAAAAAAAAAGAAAAAAGAAAAAGAAAAAGCTAATAACAAGAGCAGCTATTTGTTGAAATAAAAGTTTTTCTTTTTTTTTTTTTCTTGCACATGAATCTTCAGGTGTCATGGACGTCACAAATTGCAGCTTTATGAAGACAGAATGAGGAAAAAACTCTCATGCATTCTGAATTTTGGTACTCTTGTCAGTCTGTGCCCTTCTATGAAATTAATATCTTCAACAAACATATTAATTTTAAGCCTTGTGCAAAAGTTAGATAGTGATAAGGAACAGACAGCTATGAAAATTAATTAACTACACTTTGAAAAAACATTCTGAGACAAAAGGATAGCCTCACTGTACTAGAAACAGATGTTATAATCCAGATTCCACATAGGGTGAATTCAGTGAAAGTTATTAAAAATCCCAAACCTCTTACTTGGTAATTTCCTACTTGCTGCGATTTATGGCGTTTTCCTATGTTTGGCCTTGTGGGATAATGGCTGAGGTGACTTAAAAATTAGAAATTATATTCACACTTTTAGGTAAGGCACAGCATTGAAGAAGCTCCCCAGGTGGAATGTGGCTGACATACAAGGAATCCATTCCATGGGAGTTCCCTAGGCCTGTAACCTTAGATGTTGGTGATGCCACGGAAACTTGGTGTGCTGACTCTAAGAGGCGCTGCCCGGAGGGTGGAGCGGTGTGGAGATGCTGCGGCCAGGCTCTGCAATAATAGGGGAACTTAAAGGTGTCATGGAACTGATAAGCTGCATATTTACTACCCTGGGCCAACAGTCTGCCATGTTTTTGACAAAATGCTGTCCTTTTGGTGAACTTTGCTCATTATAACATCATTACAATACCAAAACACACCTCCATTCCAAAAGCTACCCGCCTCCAAGGTGCGACCACCCCTCACTGAGCTTGCGCACTGAATTTTTCTAGCTTATAACTTTAAAAGTGAAGCGAGAAAACTTTACACCAAACCTAAACAAAGATATGTATGACTAGAGTCACTCAAGCTCCACCTGAAAGGTGAAAGATAGTATAAAATAGCTTAAGAGAAAGAGAATGTTGGGGAAGACACCATCGTGTATCACTCTGACGTTTGGGATCAGTCAACAGGCTGAGCCTCTCTTCCCCCCCATCGGGACGCCTTTGGGTAAGATTTGAACACTTGGTTATATCAAGTGCCTCCCCGGGAAGCTTAGAAATCTTTCTATATATATAGAGTTGCTTTCTTATCTTTTAACGCGTTTGTGTCCAGCCGTGTTACTTATATTCTTGATATACGTGTTGTGTCCAGCCGTGTTATATACATGTTTGTGTCTGGCCATGTTATTCATACTCATATTCTTGGTATTTCCATGTGCTTTGCAGGCAGTGAATTTATCACTGGTAATCCAAAGAATCTGTGTGTCTGTTGCTCTAATAAACTGCACTCTTCACTGCTCTGGCCGTGATAGTTCCTTCAACATGACCAGACTGGGGGGTGTAAAACTGATGCTGTCGCCTTAGCGGAAGCCCTGAACTAATAAGTGGCTATACACACAGTCCTTAGAAAATAAACCGTTGACCAAGTCTGAGACTAAGACGGGACCTAGCTGCACCTAGACTCCTCTCTGAGAAGGATTTTACAAAGCAAGGGGGTCCTGTCTGAACCTCGTGACTCAACGGGAGGGTTTCCCCCCCCCAGCCACTCCTCAGACTCCTATTTGTATGCGACACTAACTCTTAATGCAACAGGCCTATGAAATACAGCACACACAACAGACACACAGAAAACTTTATAGTACTATGAATTAATATACAAAATAAATCCAAGCTGGGTAAAATATCAGAAATGTTACTATTGCATTTAGGTATGTTATTCAGCTAGTGAAATTTAACATGCTAATAAATAGAAATGCCAGCCTAGGCAACCCTTCAGGGCCTTAAGCTGCTTTATGCTGTGTGGATGTCTCCCTTGGAGTGTTATATTCGTACTTGATTAATCTAACTTTCATATCTCAGCATTCCTGAACTTCAGTATCTTTATATCCGTTTGTCAGCTTAGAGCCCACCAATGTACAAAATCAGAAATAAACATTGACTGTTTCATCACAACACAAACATGATAGCTGATATTCTGAACTTTATGCACCATGAGTTAAGAATTGGAAGTACAGCAACATCACTATAATCCTGTTGTGACAGAAGAGCTGAGTCTCAAATCTTCTCACATGCTAGATCTGCAAATATGGATGTGTGAAACAGAGGTCAAAATGCAACATAAATTCTATTTCCCTTTACTGAAGATCTAAAAGCATTTTTATTCAAAGGGCAGGATTGGGATCCTCAGCATGTAACTAAGCATTGTATTATAGATCTATGTTTCTTTTCAAAATAGAACAAAGTGAGGATATTCCACATTTCTGTGATGTGAAATTTCAGAGGGTTTTGAAGCACAAAAGCAGCAGGTGGCAGACACTGAAGCTCTGAAGTGAGGGAGTATGTGAGGCCACAGGCTTCTACTCTGACTCTGATTAAGATCTTGAGAATGATGGAAAAATAAAATTAGCACAACCTTTGAATGACCCCAAGTCATAGTGATATGTTTCACCTGCATTTAATCCATACATTGCTTGGCATTTTCACTATCCTCCTACTGTATTATTCCTCCAAAGAATCATACTATCTTCAGTCATTAGCTTGATTGGAGTCAGACATTTGGTGTCTGGGCTACTTATGACTGATTGTAACTGACTGAGTTACTGCATTAAGATATGCCTTTTTAGGGCATAGTTACCTCAGCACTTCCTCTGGTAGCAAAACTGATTTAAGAAATTTATTTTTACCCCTATCCAGAGGTAATTACTCCTGCCTCTGTGACATGGTGAACACCCCCCATCTACTGTGTTGACTCAACTGCTGTTGAACCATTGGGTAAACAGGATCACAGAAATGATCCTATTCAGAAGAACGGGATGTTCCTGCTGTCAGAGCTTCCCCTGCCCTGAACAGCTGTGTCACACATGGGAGAGTAAGAACTGAGGGAGTTATTGTCACCACAGTCTTGGCAGAATCAGGAGACTTTCTGAGATTTGAGCAACAAGTGTTTTGAGGTTCAAAACTGAATGGCTTCTTCAGGAAAGGAGTGGGGAGATGATACAAGTCTTAAAGGAAAAGGCAGAGAGAGAGAGTTATGTGACAGAAAGAAAGGACACATAGGAGGGGTTTACACTCATGCTGAAAGCTCACATCATTGCGGTTTCCTTCATTGCAGCTTTGTTGACTTGTTAGTCTGTTAAAAGTCTTAAGTTTCTATCTCATGACTGGAAACAGATACCAGGGTTACACCTGAAATATGACTGGAATTGTAACAGTTAACCTGCTGTAGACCTGTTCATCATTCAGAAATACATACACTGATTGGGACCTGCTCGGGTGTTGTGAAAGTCACATTTGAGCTGAGGACTTCATGGGCCTTGACAGTTTTGCGTAAGCTCCCGCAGCATGTATAAAAGGTTAACTACATTCACACATTTAGGAATTTTACATTCGTAAATGAAGTAAAGTCTTTGCCAAAGGCCTGGCAGTTCAGCCACTGTTCAGGAAGCTGACTGCACTGCAGCTTTCAGCAGTTCCTAGGGCTACATATTTCAGCACAAAAATGGGGAGAAAACCAAAGAGGAACAGAAATGTTGTTTGACATTATAAACTCTTTGTTATTCAGAGTTTAAGACTTCATCTGATGTTCATTTCCATATCATCCGCCACAAACAGACATCAGAGAGATGGAAGTTAAAAACCCCCAATCCTCTTTGTTGCTTGAAGCTTGTCTCAGTTGTTTTGGGTTTTTTTTTTTGTTCTTTTCTTTCTCTCAGTTTATTGCAATGCTTCATTTTTAATATTTCACTTAACTGAATTTCTGACTAAACATACTCCTTAATAAAAAAAAAAAAAGTCAAAGCCCCAAAACCTGGCAGTAAAAATTTCTTGAGACTCCAACTAGCTAGAAGCAGAAATACCCTGCAGCAACTTCTATGACTGCATGGTGTGTGTAAAATGGGGTTTATATTTCTGTATAATATGGACTATAAGGAAACGGAGATCAGAAAGATGCAAGCACTTGTTGATCATCTTCAGAATTTTTGCATTTAATTTTAGTATTGACTTTAAAAGTTCTCCTCCTTGCTTCTATGATTATTTCTTACTTACAATCACATAAATACAAAGCTACATATTTCTGATTATTTTCTTCTGGTAAGAAACAGAGGCCCTGGAGAGCTAGCCTTCAGTTGTCCACAGTATTGGTTGAGGTATAAGAACTCAGCAAAAGATGAGACCGAAGTAGATAATACAACACAGTGAACAGCACCGCCGTCTCTTTTATCAAGACTATGGACAATTATTTTAAATATATGGTAGTCTTGTGTTTTTTATTTTGTTTTGCTTCCTTGAGAAAGCTTCCTTAGACATAATAGGAAGACACCTTCTGTAAGAATTTTTGTAATCAAAGTGGTATAAGAACATGTTTGTGTGTCCTTTCCTACTGGAAGTAGATCCAATCTAAAAGGTGAATGACTCATTTTTATCTTTAGCAGCTTTTTTCCAGCTGTGTTCCAGGTGATTACTTTCACCTCAGTTGTGTGTCAACTCAATTGTTTTTGTGATGTTTTGTTGTTTGTGATTTCGGTTTGGTGGGGTTTTTATATTTTTGGTTTTTAACACATCACAAAATGACTTTAATTTTTTTTAAAGCCTGATTAAAACCAAAGAAATGGAAGAGAGGGTGTTGTTTGTGCTCTAAAGATGGGTCATTACAGACTGATACACAAGCAACTGAATCTTCACAGCTGAGTCACAGGAGCTGCTGGTGAAAGTGGAATATTTGGAAGATTACATTTTTTAAAATTTACTGTTATCACAGTCCTATTTTTTTCTTATCATTCCTAATATAGAATATCACCACGTAACATCCTAATCCAAAAGAAAGAGTATGCCAAACAGCCTAACAACTGGTGGATTATACAGCTGTCTTGATAGTACAACTGCAGCAGGTGTTTATTTCTCATCCTCTTTCCTTTTCCCTTTAGATTAATTCTGTATTATGTCTGATGAATACAGGCTGTGTAGACACTGTAGCAACTTAAATAACTGTGGTCACCTGTCATAACAACCCAAATACCACCTCTGCTTAATATACTTTAGGAAAACAGTTACAAAACACCATTATAATAGCTACCTGGGACAGCAACAACCTATTTATGTCAATCTCTCTATTTGATTTAGGAAATATGCATTTTAATGCAACATAAACAATTAGAATTAACAAGTTTTTGCTGTGGTTTCGGTGTTAAGATTTCTTTGCAGTAGGTGAATATTCTTGCCTCACAGCTGGGAGATGCTACACCACAGCAGTGCCCCAATAGGCAAGGGCAAATTTATGTGGTAAGATCAGTTGGACTGGGGGACAAATGAAAGACACATCAGCCCCTTGTGATAGTAGCTGAAGATATGTCAAAACTGATCACATGCTGCACATCACGACACTTCAATAGCAATGATTAATGGGATAGCTTCTGAGACTATGCATATTCTTTTACCATCACCAACGCTTAATATGTAAGCACTAACCAGATACATAAAATCTAACCAGGCAGAACTAATGACGACTGCCTTGTCACTAGCATTAACGGATGTGACAAAAAGCAGAAATAAACATCAGGACAATTAAAAGTGGACCAGTGTGGGCAAGATCAAAACCTTTCTGGGAGCCTTCAGCTTCCCAAAATGCCCTCTTCACTACCTTGTGGTGTGGCAGTATACTCTTCAGGTTAACACCAGTGAAAAAAAGGTGGTTATCACTTTTTCTCTCCCAAAACACTTCTCCCAAACTAGCCCATATAATACTGGTGTGTGTCCATGTCTGTGTGTGTGTGCGTGTGTGTGCATGCACTCTTTTACCCTTAGGACAGTCTGAAGGAAGAGCTGCAGAACTGAGGTTTCAGACAATTCCCAAAACATAGTTCTAACTTATGCAGGAGATAATCTTAGTACTCTTCCAGCCTGCATAAGTCATACAAATATTAATTTGTCTGACCATTCAAAAGCTACTATTCTTAATTTCTTAACCAACAATTTCTTTATTCAGTGAAAACTTCCTCCCTCTTCCTTTGGTAACCACGTGTGTACCTTTTAGTCTGAAGCATTGCCTCCATGCCAGTAAGTATGTTTACATGCACAACTGATAGAAAAATTCTATGTGGAATAGGTCTTTGTAGTTTATTGTTCTTGACTAACACCAAGCAGGAAGTAAGCTGTTGCTTTGACATCAAAATGACCTTTGGGCAATTGACCCTCTTCAACATTCTTCCAGGAGTGTTGTAAAATTGTGGCACACTCCAAAGGAGGAAGCAAAGGTTGATCAGTGCTATGTCTCCTCTTAGCTTGTGAGTGGCTACATCCGTGTATTGGCACAAAGTGCTCTTGTGTTACAGTGCCTTTGAAGTAGATCTTCGGACTGTGACTGACGGAGAAACAGGGCCCTTGCCTGCTTCTTTGTCAGCAATATTATTTCTTAGTCACTGAATTGCCTCTCTATTCATTTTGAGTAGGCTTCCTACAAGAAAATTGGGCTAAAAGATTTGGACTTCTATCTTCAAAACTGAAGAACCTGACCAACAAAATGTATATACTCAAGCTGGGCTAATAACTTACAACCACTAAAAATTATTACAGTTTGTAATTACAATCGCAAAGCAATTCCAAGAAGAGGCAATTTTTTTTTTTTTTTTTTTTAAGTGGAACAGCAATTCTTTTCTCCTATCAGAGAAACCAATGAAAATGAAATGATCTAAACCAAGGTGAACTCTGAAAGTAAGTCTGAAAAGCAAGCCCACAGGAAGCTCGTGCCTCCCTCATCTGGCATCTTTTTCTGTTACCCTGACTAAGACATTTAGATTTAGACTGGATATCTCTCCACTACCATAGCTTGTCCTGTATGAATGTAAACTAATAACAAACACCAGAGAATAAAGAAGTGTGATTTCTACTTCCAAACCTGAGTTAAAAAACTAAGGGAAAAAATGTAAAATAGATCACCTAGCAGGATGTAAATTATTTAGAATCTATGCAACCTAACAGAAACAGAGTTCTAAATGGTTTAGTTCTAAAAGTTCTAAATGGTTTAGTATGGGATGAAATCAAAACTACTGACAATTGTTTGAAACACTAGCAGCATACTGTATGTATTATGTATTTCTTGGGAGAAACTAATTCTGTTTTTTTCATGTTCACTGCACATAACTTAAGAAACGGGACAAAGTGGTACAGCAGCATAGTGACAGAACACTACATATGATCAAATTAAGACATCAGAAATCTTAGAAAAATATTAGAGGTAATATTGTATAATCAACATGATGTTTAAGAATAAAATATGTACCTTTTAAGGCAATATTTACGTCCAGACCATACTTTCTGTTCTAGATACTCCAGAAACCTTTCTAGCTCCTTGCCTGCTCATGTTTTTATCTTTTATGGAAACAAAAGGCTTTAATAACTTCTGACAGTCACGTGCAAACATCAAAACGATTAATTGCTCATTTCAATAAAACAGAAGTTTTTTTCAGACCTTAAACTTTGTAGTATAAACTATGCAAACATAAAAAGATACAATCTGTTATTTATTTCCTTTGAAACAAATTTATGAATCAAAATAATCTATTGTGTAAATACTAAAATTCTGTATTTTTTCCCTAAATAATATTTAGTCAAATTTGCTTTTTTTTTTTCCCCCCAAACTGCATAGGCTCAGATAAATATGGTGCTTTCTATTGAAATACACAACAACAAAAAATTAATACATCATGATAAGCCCTATTCCTAATACAAATTTAATGCAAAAAATAAATGCAAATTCCTAATACACATTTAATGCAAATACCTGTTTTTTGTGAAAACTGCCCAATGTGTTATATTGCCCCTGACTTTTAATTCTTCTGTATTTTTATCATTAGATCCGTTATCTAATGAGGGGCAAACTGCTCTGTAGTGTAATGTTACCTCTAACACTTTTTTTTATCTCCAGAGTTATTCACATATTTTGCTCATTATTGTCCTATGAAAATTCTTTATATTCTGGTTGTTTGAGGAAATACCACATATTACATCAACTAAAAGATTTTCTTCACTGCTCTGGGATATCTAATATTTTAGCTCTTGGGCCTTTGAGTCATTAAGGGAATTTTCGTGTTCAGTACCCTGCAACAGATTCAGCCTCTCTTAATTCAAAACAACTTCACACCACTTATGGTAAATGGTCCATGCAGGAACATTTGTTTTTCTTATCCACTCTTTCCACTTCCTCACAGATTATTTTTTTTAACCATTTTAAAAAATTTTTTTCCTCAATTAATGGCAAAGGGTAAAGTGGCATCAACTGATTATCACAAAACAATGACAGATTGTTAAAATCTGGAAAGTTCTGAACAGTTACATTTATCTGCTAGTTTTCTGCAACTGATTTCCATGCTGTCTGTCTAACACCTTTGTTCTCCACAAAAATCTAAGTGGGAAAATGTCCACAACCAAGTGTAGTCCCACCGCAATGAGTTTAGCAGGCCTGAAGCTTCAGATGTAGATCATGTCCATGATTATTTAGAGTGAAAAAAGTTCTGAAGAACTTCTAATTAGGATTTACTGGGAGATCTGAAATGAAAACTTTAGCCTGATTAGTAAGAAAAAGGTATTCCTAAAAGGGCATCCAAAAGGGAAGAAGGGTATAAGACACCTTGAAGTCTGGTCAAAGCACGAAATGAAAATACAGTGATAAAAGACACAACACTAAGCATAGGTTAGCTGACCTAAGAATCAACTTTTCCATTTTGTTTTTTGGAATGCAGAGCTTTCAAAAAAAGTCAATAATGAATCCAGGATTATTTAGAATGAAAAATGTGTCAAAACCCCATGAAATCTATTACTGCTCAGTGATGATATTTCTTATAGTACTGCAGGGACCAGTCTTGCATTGAATGACACTGAATAGTGTCATTCAGCAGGCCTTTTCTATATCTAAGTGTAGCTGTAAAGGAAATTCTGAAGTGAATCTAGTCTGCAAAACTTTCCTTTTGCCCATTTATTAAGTAAATTGCTGTGCTTTAGACTTCTTTAAATTTTACTTGGAAATACATCCAATTTAAAAATAAAAAAAATATTGTGGTTCAGAAATGTTCACTGAGTGCAGCTATTAATTCAGTGAATAATATAATCAAGCAAGTCCACTTTCACTTTTTTTTTTTTTTTTCATTTTAGCTTGGACCTCTAAAAATTGACTTTTTTGGATATAAACTTTATGCACAATCCTTCACTCAAACTCAAAGGGATAAATCAGAAAACATGTAAGAAAGGATAAATTTCATGTTAATGGGTTTCTGTAATTATAGACAAATCTACAGAAAAAAAATGTTAATACCCTCTAATTTGCATGCTGAAATAAGTGGACAAAATATCTTATTAAATCTTTCCTAATTTGTCTCTGAATTTGGCCCTATTTCAGGTTTGTACACCAGAATTCTACCATTATTTTTAGCATAAACATCTGAAAAAAAGGAGATTTTCTAGAACACAGTTACCATTAAAAGAAAAAGGAAAAAAAAGAAGATGAAAACCAGTAAACTCCAGACCAATCAATGAAACATTAGTTGTAAGGCGGTATGCTTGGAAATACTCTGAAGTGCCTGGAGAAATACCTGAAAAAAACCATTTTGATCTAGGATTGCTACTCAGGCAGGGAAGTTCATGCTTAAATACACAGCATCCTTTGAAAATATTTCTGTTATGACAGATAAGATAAATTCTCCAGATTCTGTAAAACTACTCTTTCAAAATGCCTCTGAAAAAGTTTCATGCAGGAGATGAGTGGTTAACATAAATAATACTGCATGTAGGAGCATGACCAGAAAGAGTATATATTCTATAGATACTACACATCCTCATTCTCTTTGAATTCCCTCACCAATGTAAGATTATGTAGCATACAAAAAAGAAAGAAATAAACTATGGATTCTCTTCTACTCAGTCACTTTCACTACTCTCCCCTGCTGAATAGATCAAAAGTGAAGATAATATTCCAGGAGGAACTTACATTTTAAATTGGTGTCAGAAATGAGAAAACTCTTTCTTTGAGTTAAAGAAAAATGTATAACCAAATTAAAGCAAATCTTCCATTTCATTAGCAATTTCTGTATGGAAGAGATTAAAATATTCAGATTTCATAACATCATCTCTTATTTCTATATTTTCTAGTGAGCTCCTAGGCAAAAGCTCGCTCCTGTATTTATTTCTTCGAAGTTTGCTAAGCTTCTGTGGATCATAAAAGTAGTAAACCAACACTGTAATAACCTTGACTTCATGTGGGTTTTTGTAGTATGGAGGGAACTGAAGAACTGGGATTGCCCTATAATGCTGTCCTGAATTCGTCCTTAAAATTCTGTTTCAGATCATGAGCAATCCAAATTAGGAGTTACTGCTTTTCTAAATTTGTATAGGATCCAGCACAATAGCAGTTTATTCCTTAAATGTAGGTGTCAATTGTTTTTGACAGAGAAAAACTCAAAATATGTACCTTTCCATTTGGCCTTACATCAGTCTTTCTCTCCTTCTTACTTTTAAAGACCTCCACCTTGTCCTTCCTGACAGTAAAAATTTTAATCTTTTAACAAGATTTCAAGTTCTTTTGAGTGAGGTGTGTATTAGTACAACCCTCTAAAATGCAGGAAAGTCATAATGCATCATTATGCTAGTGTAGTCAGAATGATAAGCCATGTTTCATACAAGTTGAATAGAAATTTAAAAGGAAAAACAAAGCATTTCATGAGAGGCAAAAAAAGCATTTATGTTAAAAATACACTATTTTTTTAAATAAAATCAGGTTCTACTAGTAAGTCGGTGAAGAAGTTTTTGTTTTTCAATTAGGGGTTTTTACTTTCCCTTCATTCCTCTCAAAGTACAGCCCCCTAAGAGGAGAGCTCTTCTGGAGGAGTCTTCACTGTCAGACAAATTAATTCCATCTGTAGAGCACTGATTAATAAACCACAGTTACTTCTCTGAATGCGCACTGAGATAAAGCAATTAAAAAAACATACTGTTTGCATACAAGTGTATGAAACAGTATCCATCAGATTGGAAACTCTGGTATATGTCTACATTGGGAAAAAGGATTAAACAGAGAAATATTTAAAAAAATGTGCTTTTTTTCCATTTCTTCTAGCTACTCTTTCAGATTTGTTTTTGGAGAAAGCTAAACAAAACCTGTTAAACTAGAAAATAATTTGTTTTAAAATTATTATTTACATTGGTAAGAAGTCATTTTGTTGAGTGATCACATAGCAATCATATCTGTAGAATGTTTCTTAATATTTGGTTTTTGTTATAATAAGTCAAAAATTTGAAGTTGAAAAGACCACTTCACCTCACTATGGGAGAAAAGCATCTGAAATATCAAACCACTTTATGAAGGTATGAAAAGGTTTTAGATTACTGTACAAAATTCTTAAATAAGAGTTATCTTTCTTTATAGTAACTTTTCCTTTTTCTTTCTTTTTTTTTTTAAAGGTGCCACATGGGGATACTGTCTACTTTCTGCCTGGGAGTTCATGCAAGATTTTTTAGAATTTTTGGCCACATAACATTTTTTACACAACAATAAACAAAGTATTGCTAGGTTGCACATTTCACAACCAACACGAGATGAAACACACAGAGCTAAGTGTTGATTAAACCTCTCTTAGTCTAAAAACACTCTTCTGTGTATCAAGGAAGATGTAAGAGTGAGCTGGAAACCTGTGGGAACCAACTTAAGACATAAAAGTTTTAACAAAAGTCAATTTTCCAGAGATTTCTTTGGAAAACGTTCCAGGTGACCAAAATATGTAAAAGTGACAGGCATTTGTGGAGTTTTGCCTGTTTGTGGATGGTGTGAATCTGATACTACAAGTTTCTTCACACTTTTGCAGCCCTTCTCACATTTCCAGTTCTTTCCTATTTCACTTTTCACCTTTTTCAGAGTCCGCCTTTTTTTTTTTTTTAATATATTCTCCACTAACATGTCTGTATGTGCCAGCAAGCCCTGTGCTCATTCTACCATTTCTTCAGAAATCTCAATGTAACTTCACACAGCTTTTTCGCATCCTTTCCCTCTACTATACCAAATAATGAGGAACAACACCTATAGCCCAATGCTACCCCAAAAGCAACTAAAACTGCTATTGTGAAAAGCAGCTTTTATCAAACTGTTTATTTTTCCTCTTGGAGCTCTACCTCAGAGTTTCTTTGGCAGTAATGCTTGTAATCAATGAAAACAGTGTTCTTAGGACCCTAAAGCAGAAGCAGTCAGAACCTGCACTAGCACAGAGGAATCCACAAGGCACAACGTCATATTCGGCTGCTGGGTGAGAAGGAGATAGCTGGAAACTTCAGCAGCATGGAAATTTATGGGACTGAACTGAAGGCCTATGGTTAAGCAGAAAACAGCCAAAAGCCCTGCTGAAAGGACAGGAGTTTCATTTCTAGAGTAAGAGGCAAACAAGCAAAAAGGTGGACACACTTCCATACAGCTCTGAGAGGGGCTGAGATCTAAGGAGATTCTTATCTGTTCCAGGAAAACAAAGGTAGGACTCTTTGCTGACCTCTTTTTCATTCAGCCTGTGGTAAACCAGAGAGGTTTGTGGTAAACCAGAGCTGTGGTAAACCAGAGAGGATGGAAGGAAGACCCTTGGAAACCTTTCCTTTTAGAAACTAGGGAAAAAGTACTTATCAGTTCTAAAAATAAACAATATATCACCCTGGTTCCCAAAACACAAGGTACCTTTTGGCAGGTTGAATTCTGTTATTGACATCTTAAAGGCTTTTTTTCCATTTTAATTTTCCATTGAGCTTACTTTAAGGTATAATATAGAATTAAACATACTCTCTAAATACAAAAAGCACCAAAAGAAAAACAATTTATAAGCAACTGCCTAATGACCTTCTTTCTGAACACCATTTTGTTTTAGTTCCTAAATTCCCTGTGTTTTTCCCAAATTTACCTACACTAGAAATCACTAGAAATCTAGAATCTAGAAAGATGGAATCTACATTTTTCACCTACTTGTGGGGTTTTAAAGAAACAAAATCAGTTACTTCTCTCTTCTTCAGATCTTATTTTTCACTTTCAAAATTGAATTCTTAACTGATTTTTGATGCTAAGACTAAACCCTACTAAACACAATATTTTGTCTACTTACAGCACAATAAGATTTCTGTGGGACGAGATATTGAAAGATGGAAATACTGGAAAATACCTGCCTTTCTTTATTCAGTAAAAAAAAAAAAAAGAAATAAGCACATGGCATAGGTCATGCTTTTTAGTTCTTTGATTTATTCATACTACATTTATACATCTTCCTCCTTTTTTTCCCTCTTAAAATTTATAATAGCCTTTAGCTTTACTGGCATTTATGTCCCAAAAGTAAATTCGTACTGGGTAGTATAATGACACACAAAAAAAGGTTTTAATTTCCAAAACCTATTAAAAAGCTGTCTAAAAAAAGGAAAAAGGTTTGAAGTTCAAATGAAAGACAATATCTGAAAAACACTATTCCCCAGGAGAATTCATGACACCTGCCAGACACTGTAAAGGTTTTATAAATGTTGTCTCCTGCAAAGTCGACTGCAAACATCATAAGACCTTTGGTAAATATGTCTACCAGCCTTTTTGTTTGAGCAGAAATATTGAACTTCCTGCCATTATGATTATAAAGTAGAGAAGATTATTTCAGATTTTTTTTTAAATATTTGATTAGTGGCTTCTCTCTTTTTTCTTGGCATCAAATTTCAAATCACACATAGAGTTAAGTGTTTGAAAAAAGTCTTCCTTAGCAATACAAGGCTGGCAAAACAATCTATTTAGAAGTAATTTATGAGTAAACATATAGAAACACTGAGGCTGGAAAAGAAAAAAATAGTTTGGCTGCCTGATCCACAATATCAGAACAAGCAAGCAAAATTATGCACTGCAGGAAAATAATATTGTTGTTTATATTGCATAATGCAAAATGTTTATCTTTTTGGCAGAGGCAAAATACCAGATTTTGTTTGTCTACAATTATCTACTGATAACTGTATTAGTACTAATTTGGTTGTAATAAATAAAAAGGATTAGAAATGTTAACAAATTCTATTTAATTAAGGAACACATACTATATAAAATAATAAAAGAACGCAGAAATTTATTAACAGAATACTAGAAAACTTTCTGCTGTATGCAGAGAGACAGAACTGAAAAATATTTTGAGAGATCCAGATCGGTTTTGTTATTAGAAAGAACACCTTTCATCTTTATAATAAGGGGGATAAGCTTTTGACTAGACCAACAATTAGAAAATGTTCAGTGTCTACAAACTTTGAAACTTGAAGCCATTAAAAAACAATAAAAAAAATATTTAAAATTAAAAATGTACCGGCTTCCAGACACTATTGCTTAGAAATTTATCAAAGATATACATTATGTTAATCAAGTATTAATAAATGTTAATAAAGCAAATAATCAAAGTAGGTGTTAAACATTTGTCATTTGACAGGACAGAGCAGGATCAGTTAAAAACTAAATTTCAGCTCCTCTACTTTATTCCTCCAGAAAAAGACATGGTTTCATTTTTGAAAGAAAGTTCAGCATCCTGTTCTCCCATATTCTAAAGCTGGGGTTTTTTTAAGCATCCTTGCTAAGTTTAAAGACTTTTTAAAGACTTTAATTAAAAACATTTTTATTTTGTTAAGGTGCTTTGCATTTAAATGCAGTCCAGAATTAACCTGATGAACTACAATTTTGCAAAGATTATCATATGACGTCTGTTGACATAATGTTAGCTTAACTCTGTAATCTGAACTCTGTGTGAAAACATGTTTATTCTAATGACACCTCTGCTGACATGAAATAGTAATCTGCAAATTAGTGAACCTATTTTTATGTGTCAATACCAGTAGACGTGATGCTTAGGGATATGGTTTAGTGGTGGACTTGGCAGTGCTAGGTTAATGGTTGGACTTGATGATCTTAAGGGTCTTTTCCAACCTAAAGGATTCTATGATTCAGTTCTATGATTCTATGAATACAACTGTAGCACATATCTGGAATTGGTAAAAAGCAGTAAGACATAAGTATTCTACTGTATTTTGAATCGAAATACTGGTTTTAGGACATAACACTCATATTTTCCTGTTCACTATCCCTTTTTCCTGCTAGTTTGCCAGAAATGTCTTGCTAGTGTTCCTTGCAACTGTACGAAGTAAACTGCCTCCATAGAGTCTTCTGTCTGAAAATATCTTCATTTAGGAAAAGATCAGTTATCCTTTTAACATTTAAATGTGTGGTTCAGACATCGCTTATGAATGATCTCATGTTTGCAACATATTAACTTTAAGGAAAGAAAACTGCATTTTCCCTTCTTGGCTTGCTTCTTCCCATTAGAACTTTATCTCTGCCTGTCTAGTGAAAATATCTTGAGGCATTATCAGGGTACAACTGTGAATAGTAAAGAATAGCTTCAGAACAAAAAAGCATTCATGAATCGAGTACAATACCAATTTCTCAGAGGGCCTGAAAGCAGCATAGCTCCAAAACTGAAGGGTTTATGCCAAATGTCTCTTAGAGTGCCCTGCAAATGTGACTGGAAGTATAGTATATTCTCACAAAACACATCAAAGGAAAGGAAAAATGAAACTCATTAATTGAAGTAATAAAGATTTATGTTCAAGCAGTGAGGTGATGAAAATTAATACCACTCTGCTGAATGGAATGGAACTGTGACAATTGAAATGAATTGAAGATATACCTCAAGTTATTTCAGGGGCTGTAGGAGATTGCTTTTATATTTGGGGAAAGGAAAAATGAAAGATTCTCCCAGGAGCCAGGCACAGATGATCTACTCCCAGTATTGCTCCTACCTTCGACCCATTGCATCTTTTTTTTGTGTGCAGTGAAACAAGATTCATTTTCCTTGCTAGAGAACTGCTGTTTCTTTAGGAACTGGTGTTAGTCTTTGGTCTAAAATCCAACTCCTAAACTCCTAAACCAAAGGCAAAATTCCAAGTGTGATCATGTTATCTTTTATAAGTGCAGGATGATAGTAACTTTACTTTTTCCACTCAAACACACTTTGTGGTGTCTTTAACTAAGAGAAATAAGAATTACCAGCCAGCATTGTAATGTAACATCATACCACCTGGAAGTCAATATTACTTACATTGCACTAATTTTGCTGTTGAAAAACAGCATGACAACTTCTTGGCTCAGTAGAGACTTGACAAAGCAAAGACTTTGCTGCTAGTCATTCCCTCAATACCAAGCATTTAACAGATACTGTTAATTTCTGCTCAAGCTATGTCATTGAGTCACTGGCATTTGAACTTGCTGTTGTTGGGATAAAGCAAAACAATACAAAATGTGGACATGAAAAATGCTTCCGTTTTAAAGCTCACCAAGTACACTATGTGAGCGAGAGACATAAATTGTATAGTAGCCTTATGTAATTTTTTTTACAATAAAAAGCAACTTTCCAAACACTACAGAGAAGATAGACATTTCAGGCATAGAGAAAGGAGAAAGCCCAGTGATGAATAGGTAGCTAAACATATAAAAATAATTTTCCATATGGTCTTTACATATGGAAGATGCACATCAACGAAAACACACTGATAAGTGTACTTTATCACTTTCTTTGTTTCTTTCTTTGTGTTGTAAGAATAGCTCATCTTCCTTCGGGTTTCTTTTCTAGAGGAAAGTTACTTGAAGGAAAAATATCACCTAGGATGTTTCTCTACTCATAAAATTTTAGATCATGAGAAACATAGCTGCTTAAATATTTGATACTAATATACTAAAATTGTTAATGTTTAAATTCAATGTACTCAAAAGAATGTTGCTTAGGCAAAGCTCCTGCTGAAATCAAGGTCAAGTCTGAATAAACAGTGTAGGACTTGGTAAATAGGACTCAGTGGGAGTGGCGTACTTTTTAAAAATTCATGGATAATTGATTCATTTCATTGAAACTCAAGATACAGTATCCAGTTGTTATTATTATAATGAAAAGAATATCAAGGACAAGGAATTTTTTAACTTACTCTTCTCCGAGGCACATCCTGTTGTTGTGTCTCAGGATAGAGATCTAAAAAAAATAAAAAAGCATTTGATATTACTGGTAGTAACAGTCATTGTCAAATATAATGGTGTTATGTATGCACAAATTTATGTTTGTTGATAGGAACAGTCAGAAAGAATTATGACTCATAAACATTGCAATACCTGATACATACCTGAAAAGAACAATTTGTAATAAAAGTGGAAATGCACTTCTGCAGTTCTTTCTTTCCTCTCTTTAAATGTATCTGATGTTCCTGAATCTTCTTACAAGTCTTATTATGAATTTCAAATCATATCAGAGAACATTTTTAATTGCAATTTTCATAATTTAATGTTTAAATGATGTCATAAGTGAAAGTCTAAAATGATGCAGAATTCAATATTTGTACTATGGGTCACCATTTCCAAATATATATGTTTGCAATTCTTGAAATATTTTTTCAGGCTTGAATTGGTTTACAGATTTTAATGACATTTAAAATGACTCAAAGAAAAACTCTACAACTCAAAGAAAAACTCTATAATATAAAGCACTTAAAAGCACTGTTTGCAAGGCTGCATAAAACATTATATTAAATATTACAAATTGTCTCAGGTTTTTTTGTATTTATTTTTGGAAAAGTAGGACTCAAGTAGTAATAATTAGATAATAATAACCAGGGTAGGCTATCAACATTAACTTCAGTGTTAGTACATCTAAGTCCTTGATATTTTTGCAACAGAACTATTCATATGTAGAATTTGATATGCCATTGTGGAACTCTGCAATATTTCATAATAAAGGATGAAAGCTTAATCAGATTGATTTGAGAATTGGCACTTTATTCACAAGTGATTTGACCATGTGTAATATCTGCACTAACATTTCTAATGTGCATATCTTAAGATCTTCATGCATTGAAGAGGGAAATGTTCAAAAGCTCTGTTCATCAATTTTCCTTATCTCTTTTTCTGTCAGTACAGGTATATATGCACCCCTAGCATGAAACCTATATATGCCATGTTCACATAAGTATTCCAAATGCTTCTCTTCAGAAAAACTTAAGGTTGTTATAAGTAAGTGTGAAATTTTAAGGGCTGCAAGGTCTAAGAATAAGAACAGATATTATTAGGAGGCTGAAATCTACCATACCAGTGCATAAAGATCTTGAGTTTAGCCCTGCAATAATTAGAAATGCTGAAACTTAAGTGTCCAAACAGGAGAAGATTGATTGCTTCCACAAAAGGTATTTTGCTTTATGGGTACAGAGGAAGAAACTTCTCTTAAGCAATTTGACTATATAAATCATGAATACTTGAAACTGATGTGGGATCAAGATTTTTCAAATATATTCTTGGGAATATGGACAAGTGGGCAGAAAGCAGATAGAAGTAAAAATTGCAATCAGAATTTGCATCAGGAATAACATATGGTCAGTTCATGACATGACTGACTACACGGCTTATTACTGCTCTACACATGTAGCTGTTGGCCTAAACAGTTATTGACAATTCCAGTTCCTCTGCCAACAAGATGCACCAAAAAACCCAAGAAAAGCAAGCAAGCAAGCAAGCAAACAAACAAACAAAAAATAACCAGACCTAACCAGGGTCTCAGAATGCACAAACTTATTTCAGTCTGTGTTCAGGCTAGTTAGGCTTTGAATTCATTTACTTCAGAAGCTGAATTACAGTCCTGTGAGTTTCACACTTTAAAACTTTGCAAGGTTAAAGTTGTAATCAGCAGTGACCTTAATGTAAATTATTACTTTCCTCCTTTTGAACCTAATGGAATAACCTAGACACTCTAAAGACCTTCTACAGCTCACCTTTAAGAGCAATGACTGATCTTGTCACTTGTTGGATTTGTTGAAATGTTTCAAGAGGGGTTTACTGATCAATATCTATATGGAGGGCATGAGAAAGAGTACATCATATTCTGCAATAATTCTTTAACTGAGTTTAGAAGGGGGGGCATACCTTTGAAGTGAAAGGAAAGGCTACCCAATTCTTTAGATTCAATAACCCATGCACTTCTTTTAAGTTAAGAATCTGTAAGGATCAGTGAAAGCACATAGGACTATTTCAAAGTGTCTAATTCATAGCATCTTAAAAAAACAAATTAGAAGAAGGCAAGAGTTTCACATGGCAAATACCTAACTTCAGGTTGTCATTCTCAGGATGATAAACATGCAATAGAGTACTGAGCACTTAATCTTGAATACAGGCAAACCAGTCACATCCTGGGGTGGCACCTCACCAAGTTCATGTCTGTTTGGCAGCTAAGTGACATGTTTCTTCATGAAACAGTTACTCCCTTCTGCCACCCTTCCTAACCCATTCCTCCAAATACCAACTTTTCTAGTATCATCCTTTATCATTTAAAATCAGAGGTATTTGACAATAGTCCTTCCAGATAACTTAGTAATTGGCTTCCAAGAATAGTCCAAACTCCTCCCCCCTTGTCAGTTTTCCTAGACCTGAAGCTGAATTATGTTTTACTTGAAGGACTAACGTTTACAAGAATTCCAGAAATAAAGAGTTAGTGTCAAGAAGTGTGACAGGGACAAAAAAAAAAGAGCTATGCACTGAACCTAAACAGAGATCAAAGATGTGCTTTGAGCATTTATTGATCATTTAAGAAAACAAACAGGTTTCTTGGCAGCAACTGAGTGACCTGTGTGATATTTGGCCAGTGTGAATTAATTCCTTCTTACCTTATTTACATTAGTATCAATTGGAAATAAGGTCACTGAAGTTGGTATGTTACAATGATGAAAGTAAGCACAGAAATTACAAGATTTCACACTGAAATGGTAAAGTGACTTGGTTCACTCATAGAAGTCCAAAGGATACTTTAAGACAATACATATTTGAGCAAAGAAATAAAAATTTGCATGAATATAGCTTCTACCAATGGGCAAAAATAGCTTAACCTTTTATGATGCTTTCAAATGGTTTACGGTAACCTCTGATAGATGAATTTCAGCCTCACTTGCTTGACTTTTAGGGAGCTTTTGTGAAAGAAGGCTGAGGGGGGCTGTCCACCCACTTCATACCTGAACAGAAAATAATCTTCCCACCCACTTCATCTGATCAAGCATTAAACTGTGATTGAGCTACTTCATACTTCTGCTGCTTTCATGATGTGTGGAACCAGAAAAAAGGACATAGCAGCTTTGTTCTTCAAAGGACTCTCAGTATTTTGGGTGTTCAGTGTATTTGTGGTAAGAAAAAATACTTTCTTTGAATAGCAGACTTGTCATGCTCCGTACTCCAAAGCCTGTTCCTTACTCCTTGTATGCCCATGATCCAAATCATGTAGAAAAGGAAAAAGCTATTCTGGACAGTATATTGCTGTCCCCAGGCATTGTTTTGTCTGGGTTTGTCTTATGCCTTTTCGTGATTATGTTATTAAAGAAGCTTAAGCCCTAAGATTTTTGAAAGGTATTTCAGTACATTAAAGATAGATGTAGATTTGCCAAAACACTTAATCATCTAACTCTCATCAACGTGATTTCTAAAAGCACCTGTGTAGTTTAGGTGTTCAGGTGCTTTTCCGAGCATGCTAATTCCTTTGAAAATACACTCTTCAAGCCTTATCTCAGAGTTCAAAATTAAAGAGGTGTTGCCATGGCTAGACAGATTATAATGACATCAACATCCATTCTGAGATTTATTATGGAGGCATCTTAATCAAGAGCATCTGATCCTTCTTTTGGGACTAGGACTGATGGGAGACTTATGGTCTCAGCTATTGCAGTTCTGATGATGTGTGTGTGAATATTGCTTCCATGGATATAAAGCCACTGAGTAAACATTAGCTATATTTATGGAATGGTATTTTTTAATAAAGTTGCAGCTGGAGGCCTTTAAACTAGATCTGACTGTTGTACTTACTTGTGACAACTGTGAAGTGTCAGTCCATAGTATGAAATATTTACTATCGTCTCAGGCAAATGGTGATGAAATGGAAACAAAAATATGAATCTCTATCAAAATTAAACCTCTCTTGAAAATACACTCAATTACTGTCAAAAGAATTAAAGTATTTAACCTTTAGTGTATGAATATTTGCCTCATATTGATTTATTAGGAATTTCAAGCTGAGAAAATGTGCAGTGTTTGTTTGTTTGCTTTCAAGGATCTTCTTTGCAAAGGCCAGCTAGCTAGGGAATACCTAATTCCTTGCAACAGCTTGTCAATTGTAGGTAAATACACACATTGGAAAAGCAAGAGGGTTCAGAATAAGGGCAGCAAACTAAAGAGTTATTTTGTGTACCAAAATCTTTCTACAAGGGGAGAATGAAGTGGTGTCAACACATAAAATGCACAGCTTATAAACACCTACATAATGAAAATAAATAGAAAAGCATTCTCTGAGACATGGGTCCATAAACACATTATTAACTCACAGCAGAGGAAAAAAAGAGGAAAATATATTCAAAATGCTGTCTTGGGATACCATCCAGAAATCCTTATTGTATCACGGTTAATTTCATATCTGTGTGACTTTCCTTATGTAACACAGTACACAGGAGAGCAGAATTTGATTTCTTAAATACTGTCTAGCTGGATGTAGAATTAGAGCTGAAATGAATTGCTTCTAGTCACAGCATATTAATCTCCAAAATCCTCTTCATATGTTACCACTAAATGATAATTTTTAAATACTAATAGATCTTTGGAAGCACAGAAGATGCATGATCTTTCTCTTCCTACTTAACTACCTATTATCTAACACAAATATTTAACATTCATTCAAAGGTATTATATCTTCAGTTTTATATCAGAATAAGAAAGTTGGATTAAATACTGACTGTTCTCCATTTTTACTCTTACAAAAAGAGGAAACCACTGGGAAGTCTTCCAATACCCTGATGTAAGTTTATAGGCACAAAAAAATAACCATGAGACCCATTTAGACAAGATTTGTATGACTGTTTTGTAGTATAAAATAGACAATCAACATAAGTTGCATTCAGTATCTTTGTTCTCTGATAGTCTTGACTTTAACTCCAAGGAGTGCTTTAATCCCTTGTTTTCTACCTCAGCAACATTGAACAATTGTTCATTGTCTAATTCCAACATTTTCCTTTATTGTCAGCTCCATAAGAAAGTTATTAGTATTTTCATTCACTATCTTCATTAGTAGAATTTTCTAGAAATTTAATCCTGTTTTGATATTTCAGCATAAATTTGAACACATAGGCCTCAAATTTGATAGTCTGGAGGTGAGTAAGCCCACTGGAGCATGCAGATTGGGCCCAAATCACTAAGGTTATTTTCTTTTCTTACAGTTTGTGAAGAGTTTCTTCACCATAAAGAGGCGGAAAATTAAAGCAACAGTGAATGTTTCAACTCCAGATGGTTATTCTTAAAGAAAATGTAAAATTTTCTGCATGATAATGCTGTACTTGACTCCCATTTTGCTCTTATACATATGATATAGAGGTATTCTTAATCATTATACTGATAATGTCCTAATAAATGCAATAGCTCTTCATCATATACACATTACATCATACTCCTAAAAGCATGTCTTAACATTATTCTTTCAAAATCACTGCAGGACTCAGCTACTGCCAAAGAGAGTAGTTACATTAATGTGCAATGAAAGCGGTGTCAGAATTATGCCCAGACTTATTCATATTAGTTCATAAAAGAGTATCAGAACCTCTGATAGGGGTAGGGGGTCAGAATCTGTGTAAGTGGCCTGTATTAGTTCTGACAGCTGAATTGCACCTGTGAGTGATAAAATGGTAATTGTACCATATTATCAGCCTGCAACACTGACATTAACATGTTACACCATTATACCATTATATGCATGGAAGGTAATATTTGTCTTTGATTTCTTTTTAATTATTACCAGAGAAAATATTTTCTGTGCAAGATGTAATATAGAATACTAAAGGAGGAATATTTCTACAGGTATCATACTAATATCTATCCATCTGCTTTATTATTTTTTTCTCTATTAGGTTTGTGTTTTTTCTTTATGTAAACCTGCTGTGTAGTCTTCTCAACAAAAGCATGCACCCAGAGAATGCTGTTCATCCTCTAAACAAATTCAAGCTATGTGATTTGTCCTCTTGTCTTTCACCATGGTAAAGTCATTGCTAACTTGTGCTACAGTGACTCAGCCACCTTCACAGCGTCACTTCAGATCTTTAAGCACCTCTGTTTTCAAGTCTTGATCTCAGGTCATCACATGTCTCCAAGAAGAGCTGCACAACATGCTAACTTTTAGCATAGGACTGGCATCAATATCCCCAGGTACTATCTGTTATCATCTCAGCTTGTCTATCTCACTTTTAGTTTTTCTGGAAGCTGTTCCCAGTAAATAGCCAACCCTACCTAAGGGAAGGTTGTTCATTAGTACTAAAACTTACCAAAAAAAAAAGATGGTGACAATGACCAGTGTGTAAACATTCTCATCTTCCCTTAAGTCTTACCATTTTCTGTACATTTAGAGCTACTCCAACTACTTCAAACATTTCTGTTAGTCAAGTCCTTGTGTTTACATCACTCTGTTCTCTCAAAAAAAAAGCTCACTGAAAGCTTTACTTTCATCCTCCTCTCCTCTGCCTCTTCTCTCCAGACAGTCTTAACCATTTAGGTTTTCCGTCTCTCTTCAGCCTCTCAATTTTAGTAAAACAGCCATGTAACTATGTAATAGCTTCATCACTAAAAGCATGGCCCTTTTTTGTAATTGTGTTTTTTGTAAGCTGGCTTGTTACATCTACTGTTTTTCCATTTACCCTGAATAACTTGACAGAAATTACCAACTAGTTTGGACTCTTTATTTGTAACTCTCCTGGCAATGTACAACACATTAAAAAGCGTTTCCTGCTGCACAGTTATCTTTTCTGTTTCTAGTTTTAGCATTATTTCCTTCTGAGGCAGTATTTCAGAGGCAGCAGCCTCAGTCCTCTAAAGGAAATGGAATTTTCTACCCCATCTCTTGGCTGCAAATGCTTTCTTTCCTGCAGAATTGTAGATTGAAGGTGATAACTTTCAAGGGATGCTTTTTCTCAACCTGAATGAATCTTGACATACCATTAATATCAGTGGGATAGGAAGTTTGTATTGTTTGACACTGCATATATGAAGGACAGGGAGGAACCCCTTGCAGATGAAATAAACGTATTTATGTTAGTGATTTAAAAAAGAAAATCTGTTAAGAAACTTTTTTGCTTGAAGGAGCATACAGTAAAGAACTGACCAAAAAGTTTGCTTCAGCAAGCATATAAGTGGTGATATGAGTAAATGGCAAGGGGACAAAAGAGCTGCCAAAATACCCCCCCACCATCACAAAATAGCATCATGATGAAAGGAAAAGAGTACCTTCTTACCAATGCTTGCTTTTCACGTTACATCATTCTGTAAAACCACTCTTTAAGCAACGTTGTGTTTCTGAGCCAGCACACTGACTGAATTCAGGGTTTGTGCAGAGCACAACTTACGAGACCCAAAAGGACAACGGTGCTGAAGGAGGTAAAATGATGACACTTCCTGCTGGGTTAGCTTTATTCTGATCCTATAATGTAGTGGACTTTCTTTCACAGAGGATTTTCTTTTGGTTTGAAACAAGTAAGTTGAATTCTAATGATTTACACATTAGTGTCACAAAATTCTAATGATTTACACGTTAATATAGCACAATAACAGTCTCATTTTCCCTCTCCCCCAACATTAAAAAATGAGGAAAAGGCCTGTACGTTAACCCTAGTATTTTGGACACTTTCCAGTTTGGATAATTGCATCCTGTCTACTAACAATTCTCCTGCAGTTTCAATTAGATACAATGTTCTTTTTCACTGTCCTGAGCTCTTGTGCAATATTGCTGTTCACTGTTTAACAGCTGCCACATTTCACTCGGGAGGTGTTTGCATTTCAGTATTTAATGAGATGAGCCTTATAACTTTGAGATTTTTAAACTGCAGTCTGTATCAGAAAAATTAGATGCTGTGGGAAGGTAGAATTTCTCAGGAAAAGTTCAGATAGATTAGGAAAGAGTCAGATGCCCTGTATAACACAAAGATGCAGAGGGATCCTGAAAATCAGGGTTTCTTATCCTCTGAAATAAGCAGTAAGCTAAGGAATCACAATCATTCCATCTTTCTTCTTTGAGCATATAGAAATTTTTTTTATTTTATTTTATTTTATTTTATTTTATTTTCATTCTGTGCAAAATGGAACAGTTTGTGTAAGGAAGGCTGAGCGTAACCTCAGTCCACAGCTGTCAACAGCTCCTACTTTTCTCCTTCTACTGAAAACAAACCAGATGTGCTTTTGAGTTCCATCAGAAGAAACAGAGAATTGGGACAGTTTTATCATATCATGAGTGAATATTCTCTACCTAGCTGTAGCTGGAGTGGGAGAGAGGTGTGATTGCCATTGCTATGTGTTGGTATAAAATCTGGTGTAAAAAATATGTTTGTCCTTATCACTACTTACAGTCCAGCTACAGGTAGTTTCTCAGTGTTTGTGAATTTCACTGCGTAGCTCTCCACACGAATGTATGGGGGACCTAAAGCAGGCATTCAGAGATTCAGGAGTCAGATTTCAGCATTCAAGATTCAAATTCAGTCACTGAAAACTGGTACAACACAGGCATATTAAAGGCCATGTGATAAAAGACTGAGGTAGTCCCCGGCCCACGCTGGGACCCAGCATCCAAACTATATGTGATTCAGGGCTTTTAACTGAGATTAACTCCTGTCTGTCACTCAACAATGAATGCCCACTAACAGTTGGGTCATGTTGTGTGCACTCCTGAGGCAGATTTTCCACTTCAGTTTCATCTGGAATGTATCCAGTTTGCAGACCCAGGACAAAAAGTGAATCAAAGTCTAGTCAGTGGAGACAGTCAGAAGATTCACTTCAAAAGCCTGGTCCAAACTCTAATGCTAATGTTAACACTGTGTTTGTAAAATGTTATTGTAATCCAGTTTACTTGTAAGTCTTAAAGTAAACGAAGTCAACTTTACATTTGCAGATGGTACAAATAAAAACGAAAGACAAATGGACAAGATATTCATTCCAATATCTTGTTGCTTGGACAGCTCTGGAAATAATTTTTCTAGAATGCTACTGTTTCTCAAACGCTCAGATGTATACGCCAAAAACATCTGCAGATGAAGCAAGCCATAAAAGTAACTGTGAGTTACTTATGATGTCAATAGATGACATGATGTAGCAAATGGTTATAATACAGCAAAACCCCAACAACAGCTGGATTTTTAGAGATACCTATACAAATTTTGTAGCAAGATAAGGAAAGAATAGGTGTGACTTTTCCTAAAACCAAATTATGTTAAAAGAAACATGACTATATTCAAATCTCTTCTTAATCAGCTACGTATCAGTGGTTTTCCAGGTTGGTTGATTCTTTTCCCTTTTTTACTTTTTAGCTCTAAATAAAGGAATTATGGGATACTAATGACAGAAACTATGTAAACATGGAGATATCCATCTTTCTTGGAGCAGTTTGAGATATACACAATTTCTGAGTTTATCCATTTATCTGGTCAGGTCTACCTTAGATCTTCATAATCAGTATGTAATAAAATCACAAAATCTTTACTTGTCATAGGGCACCAACCACTATTGCTGAATTAAAAACCCTCTAGCAAGGAATTAAATGTTTTCTTGTTTTGTTTTTTTTTTCTTTTCAGACCAAGAAGCAGACAAAATTGTATCTGATATAGCAAAATACATATCAGAAGAACAGTCTTTCCTGTACTCCTATGTGATACAAGTACTCTTGCATACAAAATTTATTTCTTAATATATTCCATAAGGTTGAAATCTTCTTTCTTTTTACTAATCACTTCACCTTTCAACAAGCTTTGTTAGATCACTGAATCATAACGAATGATACTTTACATATTAGGATACTCAGTTCACACTGATGAACTAACAAATTAAAATGTAATATGAAATGATGACACTGAGAATATTAGGGACAGTCCTTTTGATGTAGGGAAGGAATTCATAATTAGACCAAGATTTGCCCTTTAATTAAAACATTATCACACTGATAATACTGAATGAAACGTAGTTTTGAGGAATTCAGTGAAATAACATTAAAACGACAAGAAGCTATCACACATTTTTTGTCCTGAAGCAGCCACATTTCATTACATAGTACTGAAGGTTAGAAAGCAATCAAGTATGTTTTGCCATCCCCATCTCAGGCTAAGGTAATTATTAGTCTGAGAGTTTCTCTCTCTCTCTCCCCCCCCCCCCCCCCAATTTTTTTAACTGTGCTTACCCAAGAGGAAAATGAACCACAGTACTTATCAGCACAATGCATACATCAATGACACTGAAGGCAACTGACCATGGCTGGAGCCATAGGTTAGCTGCAAATCCATTAGTGATTAAAAAAAAATAAAAAAAAATAAAAAAAATCTGTGAATCTAGGCTATAGCTGAGTGATAAGTGTAGAAAAGTCACAAAACATGACAGGGTAATTTGCATTAATATTGGATCAGAAAGGCTCTTAAAAGGCCAAGTAACAGAGATGAAAAGTTATCCATAAGGGGACTGAAAACAAACTTTCTAAAATAATAATGTCAAAAATGCTTCAGTCATGTAGTTATTTGCACTCAGCCAGAAAAAAATATTAATTTTAACAAAAAGCACTTTTTTTTGCACAAAACTATGATAACTACCAGAAGATTACAGAAAGAATAAAATAACTAAAAGATGTTTAAGATCTTAAGTGGGACAATGACCTTAGACTAATGAGACACTAACATTTCAGATTAAAAGTTGAAGGTGACACATTGATTTTAAAATAATTTTTATTATATTTTTGGAATTGTTTTAGCCTTGTTGATTCTGTTTTAAGTTCAAGTTGTGCAAATTGTGTTTTAGTAATTCTCATTTTAATTTCATATCTTCCACAGAAATGTCCATATGTTAAAGGTTTTTATTTTTGCTTGTTTTGTTTTGTTTTGTTTTTTCCCATTAGCTATTAATACTTTGCAACCTCTTTAAAGTTTCATGAAATTTCATGAATGGTCTATTTCTACGCTTACTACAAAATATTTCTCTTTATATATTACATAAAATATTTCCATCATTAATTTGACTAACTCCCTCTTCTGGTCAAAATAATCTTTAAGAAGGAAGAGGCATCATTTTATATGCAGTTAGACTTGAAAAAGGAAAACATTCATTTACCTAGCAATCATGTTTCCAGACCGTCTTTATATTATCCAATATTTTGATTTGAATAAATGCATGTTTGTGATCTGTATCCTTTATCAATTTTTTGTTTTAGCAGAAAAATAATCTTAAATCATTGTTTCCAAGGATTAATACAACAGGTATAGCTGACACTGACACATTCAACATTTTATTGACTTCATTGAAGGATCAACTATAGATTCCAGCATGATGAAAACCCTTGTTTATATAAAAGCGACCTAGGTAAAAGCTGGGTTTCACAAAATAATTTTGTTTTTGTTAACTTATGCATACTCACAATTTAAGCTATTTACTATGAAATACAGTTACACAGAGGTTGAACTTTTTCTTATAAATTTAATCATTTATAAAGTACATCAAATATGTCACCTAAAATCCAGCTGTCCAAACTACAGAATAATGTTTGTAAATGCTGGTTGAAAAGCTTTTTAAACTAAATTAACAAATTCACCAGTTGATATAATGAAGAATTGAAAAAATAGAGAACTCATAAGGTTCAGTAATAGTAACTGTTGTGTCTATCAAAGGAAAACCAAATATTTTCTAACAGAATAAAGATTTGAGAGAGTCATATATTTCTATAACATAGTATCATCTTCTTTTTGCCTGAAGGGATGCAAGAATTGGGTTTCTATGACTGTTTAGAAAAATAAGTGTCAGGAATATAAAAATTTGGATGTCAAAGTGTTGCATGTGCACAATTTCAATTTGAATATTAGTTAGTTGTTGTTTTATGGTTGTCTTCTATGTGTGGAAATGTCTTGACCTCTCTCATTTCCAAATACGTGTTTTAATGTATGTATATGTATTTACTCTACCTTTTTTATGAAACTTACTGCTGCTATGTAATTGTATTCTTGGCTGGTTAAAACACATAAAAAATGCAACCCCAAAGACTGATATTCTGCACCAGCTTGACGTTTTGTGAGAAAACTGCTTCTCATGAATTTTTCCAACTCTCTGTCATTGCAGTGATCTTTGCACAGAGACTTATTTCAGGACAGATTGCACACAGAATGGAATACACCCTTTTAGATGCATGCATTGCTGAGCACAGCCCACAACTTTTCTGTCCACTAATGCGTGTGCGTGTGCCTCTGTACCTGTGTGTATGTCTTGTGTGTCTGTACGGCACATTTTTTGCCCAGCATTCAGCATGCGGTTACAACCTGCTCCTGAGCTTGCTGCAAAAGAGGGCTTAATGACTTTTGCATAAGTAACTTGGTCACTCATTTCCACTGACTCATAAAGCCTGAGCATAATCTTGATACCTAAAATAACTTTAAAATAGATTTATGGCTAAGCACAGTTGACAGTCTGACTAGATAAAAAGGCACTACATACCTGGGGACAGGTGTAGGAATGGCATCTGGCTGTTTCTGCTATAGTTATAAAACCACTGACTAATTTAGGGTGGAAAGCATCTCTGGAGGTCACCTAAGCCAACCATTTCTGTGAGTGGTCCACCCATAGTAGCCAGCACTGTTGGCCCAGTAAAGCAGAGGTAGAGGGTATATGAACAGTACAGGCCCAACAGAATTTTGAGACTGGTACTTTAGGTTAAATACTTGTTTGGGTTTTTTTCTTAAAGGATGGAACTAACTGTTCTCAAGTTTTTAATATATAAAGGTTGGTCTCTTTTGGAAATGTGCCTCAGAGGGTGTTAATCAGAATCTTGCTGAACCACTTCAAACCAGTCATTTAAGTATGGGGAAGACAGAGCAAGTCCTGCCTGGAGTCTTCCCATATGCCAGCATGATTCAAGTTCCACTTAAAACCTGCAACACTTCAGAGCCTGATTTTAATGTGAACCAGAGACCTGGAATTGCTTGAACAGTTTAAAAGTTACTCATTGCACATACAGATCAGGTAAATCACAGCATGTTACATACTAGTAGCAATTGACCCTGGAGCCAGCAGAACTCATAGCTTGCTGTGATGTCACAGCATAATGAGCTTGGTGCAGAAGCGCCCCTAACAACGTCATATGTCTGGTTCTGCCAGTGCTTCCAAAGTCACTAGATCAGACTGTTTTCTGTCCTCTGACCATAAGCCTTACTATGTCCCTCTGATGCTTTTCTTATTCATTTTCAATACATCTTGTTCTGTGGAGATACATTCTTATTCTGTGGTACTGTCTGAGCAGCATAGAAGCACCACTGAGTGGTGCTGAGTGGTGCTACAGCATGCTGACTGCCAGAAGAACTGCCCAGAACATCTACTTCTAGCTAGTTTCTCATGTGCCTTATCCCTGAAGAGCTTTGCAGAGAGTCTGCAGCAAGGGAATAGCTGCTGAACCTTGAGAGAGAAAAAGAGGACAGTGGAGAAACAGCATCAGTAGGAAAAGAGGAATGTAGAACTGAAAAGCAAAAAAGAGGTCCTTTAGAACTCAGAAAGAACAAACACCAGAGTCAAGGCTGGGCTTCTAAGGGTAGAAAGAATGTCAGTGTTTTGGGGGGCAGAAGATGTCATTCGCTATATTTCTGGCATGGCTGCATTTGTAAGGGAACAGCTGTTTTAGGCCTCTCGTGAATACATGATCCTATAGACTCCTACGTTCCCCTGAAAGAGGTGGTGCTGCAAATGAGGAGCTCCAATTAAAAATGGAGCAGAAAAGACAGTCCTACTCTTGTTAGTGAAGACAGATGAGCTTACTTCAGTGGGGAGAGCAGGTTTTCTAGAAATGTAATTCCTAAGCCTGGATATTTTTCAGAGTCCTTCCTTTCTGTGTTGGGATGAAATTTACCCATGACACCGACACTTCTCAAGTGTTCTGCAGAGAAACCAAACAAAGTAGTTAGTGATATGTTGTCTCTTTGTTTGATATTCTCTCAGTGCTTGCTAATGGTGGCTTTTTTGACCTTAAAGACAACGGTTATGGGTTTCTTTGTCTAGACTTTAACTTTTTTTTCCTCTCTGGAAGAGTAATGATCTTTCTGTCTCTTTCTTTTGTAGAACATGACTTCAGCAGCTAAGGAGTTTGCAGTGGATAGCAACAGTTTGCTCTAAGCTAGCACAAGCATGTTGCACCAGATGCCAGCAGATTGGAGAAGGGCCTCTCAAAGGATGGCCATAAAGATGATCAGGGGGCTGGAGCACCTACTCCGTGATGACAGGCTGAGAGAGTTGTGGTTGTTTAGCCTAGAGAAGGCTCCAGGGAGACCTTACAGCAGCCTTCCAGTACTTAAAGGGGCCTACAGGAAGATGGGGAGGGACTCTTTATCAGGGAGTGTAGTGATAGGACGAGGGGTAACACTGTTCAACTGAAAGAGGGTAGATTTAGATTAGATGTAAGGAAGAAACTCTTTATTGTGAGGGTGGTGAGACACTGGAACAGGTTTCCCAGAGAAGCTGCAGATGCCCCCTCCCTGGAAGTGTTCAAGGCCAGGTTGGATGAGGTGTTGAGCAACCTGGTCTAGTGGAAAGTGTCCCTGCCCATGGCAGGGGGGTTAGAACTAGATGATCTTTAAGGTGCCTTCCAACCCAAACCATTCTATGATTCTACAATTCCATTATTGTTGTGATTTAACCCTGGCTGGTGACTAAGCATCACACAACTGCTTGCTTGCTCCCCCCAGTGGGATGGGGGAGAGAATTAGAAGAGTAAAAGTGAGAAAACTTGTGGGTTGAGATAAAGAAAGTTTGAAAAATAAAGCAAAAGCTGCACATGCAAGAAAGCAAAACAAGGAATTCATTCACTGCTTCCCATCAGCAGGCAAGTGTTTAGCCATCTCCAGGAAAGCAGGTGTTCAGGAAAGCAGGGCTTCATCATGTGCAACAATTACCTGGGAAGAAAAACGCCATCACTCTAAATGTTCCTCACTTTCTTCTTCTTCTCACAGCTTTTACTGCTGCGCATGATGTCATATGGTATAGGATATCCCTTTGGTCAGTTGGGATCAGCTGTCCCAGCTGTGTCTCCTCCCAGCTTCTTGTGCAACCCCAGCCTACTCACTGGCAGGGCAGTCTGAGATGCAGAAAAGGCCTTGAGGCTGTGTAAGCACTGTTCAGCAATAGCTAAATCACCCCAGTGTTATTAACACTGTTTTCATCACAAATCTAAACCATAGCATCATACAAGCTACTGTGAAGAAATATAACTCTATCCCAGCCAAAACCAGTACATCTGGTGACTCTAAATGAGCGTCTTCTGATTCTAAAGCCCCATCTGCTTGGATAGATTTGACAGTGTGGACTATCTAGTTCACTGCTTCCACAGGTTCTGTTTCTGTTTTGTCCAGGAGTGGTCAAAAACCAAAGCAGAATGCCTGCTCTGCAAAAGCAGTCTTTCTGTTCTATCTTCCACAGAATTCTTGATGAAGATGACTTTAAGGAGTACATACTCAGACTTTCAGAAAATGGCTCTTTTGCCAGTCCTGATGGCTGAAGATTTCCTTACCATAACACCCTAACATGGGAACGCCATACTTCAGCTGAATTTGTCAGTCTTGCTCTGTCTCCTTTTAACTTAGAAGCATATGATCATCACGCCAAATGTGACTCTCCTGCTGCATTGTATGATGAAGAGAGCTGTTCAGACTCATCAATTATTATAGTATCTCCATATGAGGCAGAATCTCAAGAACTAGATCACAGTTAATCTGTGACTGGTACTGATCAATCCCCCTTGGGTGATGAAAGTCTAAGTCTATCATGTTCCATTTCAGAAGAGAGAGGTTCATGCAACAATAAGTACTCCTCTAGAGGTCTCAGAAAGTTCTGGTGAGGACTTTGCTGTGAAGAGAACTGAGCAGTAAACTCAGTTTCGGGCTAATGCTGACTTAAATGACAGTGACTGTTCTTTGGACAATTGTGTTATTGTTGGGTATGTTAAGCCATTAACTAAGAGGACACCAGAACCGATTGAGCTGTCTTGGACACTGAGTCATCAGTCAGTGAAGAGAAAAGGGAAGATGTAAAGAAACAGCAGCCAACTCAGTTTTCACAGTTGTAGTGACAGTGAACCAAGCAGTTCTTTGCCATACTCCTCCACATATTCAGAGAATGTAGGTAGGTGTAAAAGCTGCTCATCCCCTGCAGTCAAGAAGAAAGATGATAAGAACAAATGAGAAGTAGAAGATCTGTCTTCACAAGACTTGAGCTGGAGCCCCTCTTCAGGAAGTGACAAAATGTGTTCTCCTTGTAATCACAGATTGTGCAGGAAAGGAAAGTCCATGAGTCCACAATCCTATTCACAGCACAGTCAAGGCGGTCATGGCCATAGGACTAGGAAGGAGCATCGTGGCAAAGGTCAACTTAAAAGGAGATGATCAAGAAACAGAGATGGTAGCATACACAGGAGCAAAAGAAACAAGAGGGTGTTGAGAACTCATGACACCAGCACGTCTCAAGAAAGCCAAAGAGGCTCTCTAAGTCATGAAAATACTACATCCAGAGAAGTAAGTAGATCATGAGCGTGTGGCAAAGGCCCTGGCAAAAGAAGATCAAGAAGCATAGACAGTCATCATTGTTATATGAAAGACAAGTGCCAAAGTAGATATCAGGAGGGTTCTGCTTTCTATAGTCAAACCATGGTTGAAGATGCCTATGAATCCTCACGCAGGAGGAGGACTCTGTCTAATGATCAATATTCAAGGCAAGCTACTAGTCCAGAATAGAGTATACAGTCTTTTACTGAAATGATAGATCTGCATAGCTGGAGAGGACTCTATGAGAGACACTGTTGTTATTGTGAAAGCTGCAGGTCAAGGAGTCAACCAAGCAATACGTCAAGGACATGCTCTGGAAATACTGACGGAATTAAAGTGAAAAACCTGTGGGAAAAAGGAAGTACAAAACTCACCACTTGGACAATGCAGTCAAGGACAGCACAATTCTAGAGAAAGGAAATGACCACAAGAAAACTTTATCAAAATTCAGTGACTGCTACAAAAATGAAGATAGCCTTTCAGACAATCAAGCAAGTAGTGAGACAAAGTGTAAGAAAATGAAAAAAAGAGATTAGGAGTCCAAATGTGGAGACAGTCTATCAAGGAAAAATGATACACTGAGGCATCATAAAAAGAAAAAGGAAAAGCATAAGAATAAACACCAGAAAGATCACCCAAGTAACTTGGTACATTCTTTTCCAGTTGTGATTACAATTGATAGTGATAGTGACATGGAGCTAGAAAGTATTGAATTTGACAGCAGCATTACTTGGACAGGCACAAGTCAGATAAATGAGAAAGAAAATGAGTCTCCATCATCTTTTCTGGGAATGACAGAATGTGAAGATATTTAGAAAGTCAGCAAGGAAACTGAAGTAGCCTCCAAAAATTATAGTTTTATTACCACAAGAAGGATCTTAGATGGTGACATTAGAAATGCTGAAGTTGAACTTTGAGAAACAGCAACTGCTCAGAGTCTTGCTGTAATGGCTACCAGTACTAACAACTCTCACACAGAAACTGTAACTAGAAGTGTTCAAGGCACACAAGCAGCATCCTCCAGTCAACTGTCTTCTCTCAGGACTTCCTTTCTAGACATCCAGAGGAACCACCATTGATACTAAGACTGCCAAAGAGATTTGTCAACAGATCCTGTTGATTTGATTCCCCAGGGAAAAAAGAAAAAAAGAAAAAGAAAAAGAAAAAGAAAAAGAAAAAGAAAAAGAAAAAGAAAAAGAAAAAGAAAAAGAAAAAGAAAAAGAAAAAGAAAAAGAAAAAGAAAAAGAAAAAGAAAAAGAAAAAGAAAAAGAAGTATGTATTATGCTGAACAATTCTTGAAAGTGAAGAAGATAGAGTATTGCTAGCACGTAACTTCTAAAGTTTCTCAGAAGAGGGTTTGAAAGTTGTAATTTCATAAAGAAATCCTATATTCTCATAGTTTGTAAAATATATCCACAGAATATTTCAAAGTTGTGTTTGGAAAAAAAAAAAACAAACGAACAAAACCACAAAAATATGTCACTTGCTGTCTTGGTTCTGTTCTCCCTTCACTTGTATTTGGGACAACCTTACTCAGAGAGCCAAAATTTACTCTTCTCTTCCCTACATGTACAGAACAGGGTGCGCTGTAGAACTGACCCTCATTCTTGAGTCTGCTTGCAGCTACACAAGTGTGATCCCTGGCAGCACTTCCCTTTGGTTTACCTGAGGACAGATTTGAATGTTAATTTGTCGTTGGTTTTAATAGGACACTCACTAGGGCAATGACTTGGAGCTCTCATCCCAGTAGCACATTTTGCATCCCATTACTATTCAAGGTGAGAGCACAGACACTTGAGCACAAGGAGGAGGGATCACACACACTCAAGGTCCTGAGGGGAGGGGAGCACAAACAAGGAACAGCAAACTAGCCATCTTCCTGCACTTGTCATCCAGGGGGATAACTGGTCTGATACAAACCACTTTCACTTTAGTTTGTCTAAGAGTTTACTTCTGATTGAAGCAGAGGAGCAAAATTTGCAGAATGCTCAAGACGCCCACACTCACACACACTTGGATACAATTACACTTACAACCAGCCTGGTGTGCCAATCCCCAAGTGGCCAGGACAGGGGCCCTGGAGGGTTGGGGTTGCCGAAGCAGGCAGTGTCAGCATGAGAGGTGCTGCCAGCAGTCCCAGGCCTCTGCTGTTGGAGAGCTCTTGGGCCACCAGACTGAGTTCCTGCTTGAAGCTCCTGGGCTGCCTGGCCAGTTCTCCCCGCTGCTGCAGAAAGGCTGTAGTCATGTGTCCTGGCTTTCTCAGACTGGGGCTGTGCTGCCTACCTGGGATGTGCAAATCCCTCTTCTGGGGCTGGGGAAGGTGGGGTGGTGGCAGGTCTTTGGCCAGGTCACATTCATCCCTCCTCCATCACCCTGGAGAGCTATAAAGATCACTTCAGTCCATGCAGCAGCACAGACAGCAGTGGCCTAGGAGGACAGTACCTCCCCGACAACACTGGCTAGGTATCCACTGGTGGAATTTTGAGCCTGGGTAGCAGAACAATATTACTACCCTCTGGTGCTTTCAGTTTTCTGAAGAGTTGTTGGTAACCCTGGAGATTCAACTGCTGAAAGAGGAAAGAAGGTGGGCACTGCTGAGATGCCTGGACAGTGGCCACCTTCAGGAATCCTTTGGTGGACACCCAAATCAGTCGTGGCCGTGGAAAGCATATGCCTAATGCAATAGGAGAAGCCCTGATGTGTTCTTTATCATTGAACAGTAACACTTACCAGGAGTAGTTCAAAACTCACAAAATGGACTCCTGGATTGCAGTATCATGTATCACAGGAAAGTTATGAAAGCATGCCCCAGGGAAAATTATTTCAATGGAAGCATTTTTTTCCATTAGCAGTGCTAATGTATACCCATTGTACAAATCTAATCTGTAGGACTAGGAGGCACTTCCCAGTTCCTGGATCTAGGGGCACATCTTGCTTACTGAATACTGTGAAGAGCCACAAATACATGTTTCCTCTCTCCTCCCCTAGCTGTGTTTCCTTTGATTGAAGAGACCCAGACATGCAAAAAGGGAGCATGCAATATATACTATGAGGTCCTGCTGTGTTAACAGCAGTATAGGCACTCCTCTTCCAGAGAAATTGCTTATTTCTTAGTCTAATGGGGATGAGGTTGGCCAATATTAATAAATGACTGCATATTTTGGGAAATCTAGTACGTGGACTAAACAGATTTGTAGAAAAGAAAATTGCACAGCTTTCTCTGAATATTTAAAGAAATGTCCCTAAAAGATAAAAACACGCAGACAAATGTTGTAAAGAGTTAATTCCAGGAACTCCACATATAGCTTATAGATTATGAAACTGCTGATCCTTGGTTTTTGTTTCTGAGATCATTTCAATTGGGATACTAACAGACTTCATTTCCACTAATTTAAGTCCAAAATCATTGCATATTTGTCTATTATCAGATAAGATTCTGCTGTTGTCTTTTGGAAGATGTGTTCAGCCTTTACTCCAGAAGGATGATGAATGCTGAAAATGCCTAAGTAGCATTTGAACATCTACACACATTCTTGGTCATTAATGTTTCAGAGCTGAGCTTTAAAATTCACTGGCTTCAATAACAGATGCTAACTTATTTTTTTGTATACCGAAATTGTGGTCTAAAAAAATGATTCCTGTAAGCAAGACCTCTTTACTTCCCTCCTGGGGTGGTCATGGACTCCCAGGGCAGTAGATGATCATACACTTAAGAATTCAGAGAGCTAAATAAGGCATTTCAATTAATCTTGATCCCATGAAGAAAAGATCTTTCTCCAGAGTCTGAACAAGGGATTTTTTTTTCACTAACCTTCTCTCAATGTTGAAAAACAATGGTATCACAAATGTACAAACCTGGGCAGAACTAGGAAAATGTTTATTACTGTACTACCTATTGGAATTGTAGTGTAGTGGAAACTGGAAATAACAAAAAATACTTTATATATATATATACTGTTCTTCCAAAAGACTGTGTACTTCTTGGTATCTAGCTGCTATTAGAGAAGCCCTATCATGTCAGACCAAAAGCACATCTAGCGAAATACTCTGATTTCAACAGTGGGCAACAGCAGAGACAAAGGTTAGAATATAAAAGTTAAGCATGGAGTATTTCCCTAGTATACCTTCTTAGCTTCCACTCTGCAATATTTAAATATGTGTCAAGCCTCTATGTGCAGTAGTACAGTATAGGTGACAGGACATGTCCCATACATGCATAAATATTTTAGTGTTCTTTCTGAAGTTGCATTGTAGTCGAGTAAAAGTTAATAAATATTACTGTAAGTACTTGGTATTCCCTCCTATTCCTCTTGGATTGCAGAAATATATATAAAACATTATAGAAAATAAAACTTTGAGTTGTATGTCAAGTGTGACCTCACAGCCAAATTTGTAAACTGTTCGATTTAGAAACATGAACTGACCTTTGAATTAAAACATTTATAATTATTGTTTCATTGTTAAACCAGAAAATATTTTTACCATCCAATTATCTGTCCACCAAGCTGTTGAACAGGTTGTTTTTCTTTCTGTTTACAATAAAGTACAACATAGCTAGGCTTGCTTACCTATCTGTTTGCATATCAATAAGTTTTAATTCCAAAAGAGAGTTTAAAAAATTGGGGTGCTAAAAGAAAAACTAACATTAGACAGGGTAGACAAATGTGGAGATTGCATGCAATCAATAAGTTTGGTGTTAAAGAACATAGCTTAATTTACCCTAGAGAACCAAAAGTAAATTCACCATTGGTTCTTGGCTCACACTCGTTCTAGGAGCAGAACGTGGAGGATGCACATAATTCATAACATCACAACCCACAACTTCAATAAATGGCAATTATTTTTAACTTATTGAAGGTTTCTTGTATTTGATACTCACAGTTTTGCCATGTTAGCAGTTTATCAAATAACTGTACTAACACTTGGCCCAGAAAGAAACAACTAGTTTGTAGTGTAAAGGTTCTATGAAAAACAACCATTGGTTTTCCCTTCCTCCTTGCTTGCCCCTGTTCCCTGCCCCCAGTAACTCAGTGGTGCATTTAGGAATTAGCGAGCAGCCAAATGGTACTTTCCATTAAACTACAACTATTTCTAACAAATCACATTTTGACACTAATTTTTTTTCCCACTGTCTCCTTTTTAAAATATTGTGAAAGATATCCATACTGCAAAATTAGTTTAATGCATCCAATCCAAAAGGTTCAGAAATGCATTTTGAAGTACTGTGATATTACAATACCAAGACTGCCACAAGAACAAAGAGTTTTGTTTTGTGATATTTCTGTTCTCATTGTTCTGAGATTGTCATGAAGATGGATTCTATACAGTTTCCTGCTTTATTTTTGCAGCCTTTGTTATGAATATGGTCTGATTTTGTGCCAACCTTTGTCACTAGAATGAAAATCAGAATACATTATGAAAACTAAAATGTACTAAACATTAAAATTCTGTGATAGCTCATTCTTGTGACAAAGAGATCACTGGGAAAGAATGGCACAAAATTAATCAATTATAGTGACAGTCTCACGATTGTAATAAGAATAGAAAGTGGCACTACATTTTGTGCATTTACATAACTGAGGAATGGTTTAAAATTAACTCGTTCATATCATCACCTCTTTTCCTGGAAAACCAGAACTGTTGGACTTTGACTAATGTCCATAGATAGTGAATATACTCTGATATTAAAAAATTTACAAATTCTGCTTATTTTTGAGTCATTCCTCAACATTTTCATAATCTCTTTCTAATACATATATTTTCTTTTTTTCTCCCAGAAGGAGAAAAATCTCACCATCAGCTCCTAGTACATAGCTATACACTCTGGAAGTGCAGTGAGAAGGAAGGCGAAAATGCTCCTTTGGAAATTAAAAAAAGAGAAGGAAAGCCCCTGAAATTCTCCTCTTCAGATTCTTTTACCTTATGCTTATTTCTTTCCAGATTCTTTTATCTCTTGCTATTCTGACTGAAAAGAATACATCAAAAAGCAATTATTTTTAGGAATATCCGAAAAACACAAAGATAATGGTATTTAGAAAACTCCTCTATCTGCTTATTGGCTCTTTCTTCTTTTCCTGGTTATGAGGTAGAATTATCAAACTCCAGCAAGAGCCCAGCCATATAGATTAAGGGCTGGGGCCTCACTGTAGATTAACTTTGTGTGCTGATTTTGGCTGGGATAGAGTTAATTTTCTTTATAGTAGCTAGCATGGGGCTATGTTTTGGATTTGTACTGAAAACAGTGTTAATAATACAGAGATGTTTTAGTTGTTGCTAAGTAGTGTTTACACTGGTCAAGGACTTTTCAGCTTCCCATGCTCTGCAGATGCACAAGAAACTGGGAGGGGGCACAGCTGGGACAGCTGACCCCAACTGACCAAGGGGCTATTCCATACCATATGACATCATGCTCAGTATAGAAACTGGGGAAGAAGAAGGGAGGGACATTTGGAGTGATGGTGTTTGTCTTCCCAAGTAATTGTTGCACATGATGGAGCCCTGCTTTCCTGAACACCTGCCTGCCAATGGGAAGTAGTGAATGAATTCCTTGCTTTGCTTTGCTTGTGTGCGTAGCTTTTGCTTTCCCTATTAAACTGTCTTTATCTCAACCCACGAGTTTTCTCACTTTTACTCTTCTGATTCTCTCTCCCATCCCACCAGGGGGGGAGTGAGCGAGTGGCTGTGTGGTGCTTAGTTGCCGGCTTGGGTTAAACCACAACACTTGGTTAGATACCCCATGTAGGCAGATTTTTATTGACGGAAAACGACTATAGCACCCCTCACAAGTCAATGGGTGCTCTAGAAAGCCTACTTCATCGAGGAGACAGTGAAGGGCAGCACCCAGAGTGGTTATTGCTGTGACTGGCTCCTGGCAAACCCTACGCAACTCAGACTATGGCAAATTTTAAAAAAATTCTGAGAAGCATACAAACTCACTCAACAATTGGTGGACGCAACCTCCTGCTAAGAAGAAATTATCCTGTATGCAGACTGCAAGACCGTTGGTGTGGGAGGTTTGAAGTTTGGGCAGGGATTTTTTTAGTACTTTTCTCAATATCTTGCATTTAGCACTTGCCAAAGACAAAATACACAAGATGGACCAGCTGATTTGATCCAGGTCAGCATGCTTTTGACATCATTGTAAGCACTATCTTTACTCAGATATGTATTCATTTGTGGGTGGTTTTGGACTGGTGATTAAAATGATACACTGTTCTTCTTGGCCCTGCCTACATGTTTATAAAAATCAAAGAAAATAAAATGTTCCTTGGTTCCAGTGATCCTGCTGCTTCATTAGATTTGTGACTGTGCAACTGGAAAATTATACAGAGCTTTGCTTGTTAGCTGGATATCTAACAAAAAAAAATAATAGAGTTCTGGAGATTTTTTTCCAACAGTTTGAATTCTTTCCACCATAGTGCAGTTTCATAGAGCTGAAGGTGGGTTCTGATACGAAACTAACCCTCTTTATGGATAAATGTGGTTGTCAGGTTATTACAGTGGTCCATTTTCTCTTCATTAGAGCTGTCTTACAGCGAACAAATTATACCAAGTAGGGCTTCTAATACAATAAAGCATTCTTAACCATTAAGAAATAGATTCCTTTCTTCCTTCCTGCCAAAGTTCACCACAGAGATACACAAGTAAAGATACAATATTGCTCACAGAAATGTTGGATCCCAAGGAAATGGGCTCCCAAGGATTATGTTTGGGTCATTTTTTTTAATAGTTTTGAATTAAGATATAAGAAGGAAAAAGAATTTATCCCTAAAATTATTTTTTATGGCAGATAATCTTCCCTTTGCTATGTGACTTATTAAAAATATACTAAAGATGATCAATTATCAAGTTTACACAGTTGCCACATAATCATCAAAACTAATGTGAGTTTTACTTATTTTAACTTAAGTATTTTTGCCACACAATTCTCATGCTGGTGCTGGTTTTAAATCTATTTTTAATAAATACCCTAGTAACAGTGGTTAAAAAATACTTTTTCTATCAGTGAAAGAGTGGAATGAAAGACAAAATGGATCAGGCAAGAATAACTTTCCTCAGTTTGGAACCTGAAAACATTTTGACTGAATGATATCCAGCCAAACTGGTAGAATAGCGGAGAAATTTTGTATTTCAAATTACAAATGGAAGCCAACAACATACATTATTTTTTTCTTCTTTTAATATGTTTGATTGTTTTGATATTTGGGAAGTAGGAGAGAGAACTTGTTAAAACTTCTGGTAAATAAGGAGGTGGTTCTTAGACTATATTATTAAAAAATAATTTCAGGCAGCAAGAGAAATTCCTTGTAATGTAAAATACAAGTACTCATTTAAAGGAATAAATATAGAGTATCTGTAAATAGTAAATCTATAATTGTGACAGATCTTGTTTTTTTCCAAATTCATTAATTTATTTTATATGCTGTTGTAGTTTCTTGGTGGTTTGGTAAGATATGATTTGATTCCTACATCTTTATTTTCTCCTGTATCTTAGGAGGAAAAATAAAGAAGTTGCAGAAAATGACCTTGACAACAAAAGACTAATGAGAGATGGTGGGTGATCAGTGTGTTCATCCCAGTAAAAGACTGTCCTGGTAATTTATAGCATCAGGAATCAGTCTTGGAAAAGCTTCTTGCTTGGTTTGGTGAATGAACTTAAATACAAAAGTCACTTACCCACTAACAGATAAAAATTACACCAGGTGAATTATTTTATTGGGTTTTTTTAAGTCTTTCAGAAGATTTTCATGTCTTCATACACACACACCTCATAGCCAATGGGTTTAGGAGGCAATTCTCTCTTCCTTTGACAAATAAAGTTTCCATAAAATTACAAAACTGTATCTTTCATAAACTTTCTTGACACAAATAATTTTTGCTGAAGCAGATAAAGACAGCATTTTAATTTTTTAAAATATAGGATCAGCTGATATCCCAAATTACATCGAATTGCCAGGGGAATAGAGCTAAAGGCTGCACAAATGCTACTGTTGTATCTCAAAAGGGGATAGAGTGATATATTCCATTTGCTTTCTAGTTCAAATTAATGTAGTGCTAAGCCCTGTATAAGTATACTTGCATGAACGCTTAACTGGTTCAGTGTCAAACTTAAAATACAAAGCAAATCTAATAATTTTTCCCTAAAATATCAGAACTTATTTATTTGAAGAAATTAAAATGTGATTTGCTATATATCACTGTGTATGCACTGTTGCCTTGTGTGTGATCCCAGGGTAGCTCATTAGGTTCTCAAGGATCCACAGAGCTAAACACTTGAGCTTAATTTGCCCATGGGAAATAATATGCTAAATAATAGTATCATCCGATTAAGTCTTCTCAGGCAAAACATGTGCTTGGTAGCCATAACATTCCAAATTAACATGCCACAACAAAATTAAAATTCAGTGTGATTACCTCAGATGACGATAACGTGCTCATGGCATTTAGTCCACTCAAGCATAATACAATGTCCTGATCATAAAAGTAAACTACTTGTCAAAATTTGTATTAAATTCAAGATAAGATGGTTTTCACTGTTTTTTACACTTTAAACCTTTTCAACACAAATTAAAGAAAATATGAAAATACTAAAATAATAGAAATCTTCTAAACTTTTGAAGGACCTCTTGCAATTAATTTATTGAGGCTGTGAGCTCTTACTCTGACACATTAGTAGTTTGCAGAGCTAGTTGAATGCCTTGCTAATAAGATTCATAGGATCTTCAAATTTTGGACAGTGAGGGATGGTTCACATATTTTGGACTAACATGATTCAGATTCACTAAGGATTTTTTACTGCACAACAGCCTCTGGATCTGCTGTTAATTATTCTAAGGCATCTCTCTTTCCTTTTTCTTGCAGCTAAGTAACGTTTTTTCCCTATTGACTTTGCTGGGAGAAATTTGTGCCACTCTTGATCTTTGGATTTCACTCTCTGGAACACTAATAAAGAACTCATTGTTACTCCACCAGAAATTCTGATGAAATTCCTCCATCAGGGGAGAGGTACATTTGTGTGCCCCATCCTGCAGCAATGAAACTAGGGCCTGGCAAATACCCGTTACTAATCAGCAACCCAGAAGGCTCCTTAAAGGTTGACTTAAACAAAAATGTGCATGCTGTTAGACTTTTCTTGAATCCACCCTGGGACTGAAACTGGAGTAGAGCTTCACTGCAAAAAACCAGTAACAAACAGACCACTGTTACAATACTGAAAATGGTATAACAATTCCTGCAAACATGGAGGCCTTCCTTGCAGACTTTTCAAAAATTGTTTCATGACTGGTGGTGTCATGAAGAATCTGAGTGGGTGTGAGAGACTGAAAGGGTTAATGTCTCAAACATTGTGTCAAGGCAAGGCGCGATTTGCACAGGAACAGGGAGAGCTAGAGTGGGACGTGGAGAGCAGTCAGAGGATGCGCGGTTCTGGGTTCCAACAGACCTTACCATCTATGGACAGAGGCCACACAGGGTTTATCTGAGGAAGGGGCTTGTGACCACCTGACAGACCCCTCGCGACCACCCCCCTGCCCCAGCGCCTGCACAGAAGATTGAGAACTTTCTAGAACAAGAACCATATAAGTCCTCAAGGGGCGTAACCAGAGGCAGGGACTAGAGTATAAAAGACACACCCTCCACCCGAGGATTGCCATGCCTGTCGTTGTCATCGTGGGATCCAAGGGTGGTGGTATTTTTCCTTTCTCTATCCTCCTCTCTTCCCCTTTCCTTTTCTTGCTTCTCTCTTCCTCTACTCTTCCAATATATGTAAGTTTCGGATAAATTGTGATTGCCCGGAAAATAGCTCCATTGCCAAATTGCTTCTGTTCATTCATTGAGCTTGCCAGTTTGCTAAGTTTGTCCGTTTGTCGAATTTGCCAGTTAATAAAATTGCTAGTCAGACTGTTCTTCTGAGTCATTGTCGTGACTCCACCATCCATGCGTCTCCGCCGAGCAAAGATCGGCCTTTGTCAGTACACAGACCCTCGGGGAATAAAAAACATTCACCCATCTCGCAACCCACCAAGTGGGACGAGACGGGGCAATAGAAGTTGTCAATTCCCTCATATACATTTGAAAGTAAAAGATTGCTGAGGCTTCTTAAAAATGTATTTTGCAGAAACTAGGACTTCGGACCAGAGGGGAGAGAAAAAAAATACAGAGTAAATTAACTACGGATCACTGAATAGCCTAGGAATGTTTTAACTTTCCCATACTATGAAGATAAGTGTAAAAACCCAAATGTTTAAAGTCTTATTGGTGGCTGGCAGGTAGGGTACTCAGGACTGAAGAACATGTATAATGTAAGAAGCTTATTGGATTTGCACAGGGCTAGTTCTCTTCATGTTGAAATACTGTATTTTGGTAGATGAGCATAGATTAACTTTCTTAACAGATTACTAAATTACTCAGACTAAGTTTGTTTCTTACTTAATTGTGGAGGCATGAAGAAAGGACAGCAAAGAGTCTGAAAATAAGTATCCCTTTTCTGAAAAGAACAGAAATAGTCTGAGATCATTAATCAAACAAAGTCCCACTTTTTCTTATCACCATACCTCTCTTTACCATACTGAGATAGTTTTGTTCTGGTTTGGTTTGGTTTAAACAGGACTCTTCGACAGCGTGACAACAAGAAGAGATGTGGTCCATTTCATGACCCTGCACTTTACCAATTTCTTAAACAGTCTAAGGACAACCAATGGCATGAACTTCAGGCTGGAAAGGCTTCGCACATCAGAATTCTGCTTGTCCAGGTGACATTACCTGAGAAAACAGATTGCTTTGATCACCAATGCGCTGAGTAGACAAAAGAGAAGAAAGTGCAAAATCACAGCCTGGGAACCTTTCTGGTCTATTACTTTTGTCATGGCACACCTGCCTCCTATTATCATCCCCCTTTTCCCAGGTACACCTGCTTCCAAAACACGTAGTGCTAGAAAACCAGTCTTGTTCAGTCTGCTTATATCCTTGTGTGTAAGTATGGGGAAGGGAAAAATACACTTCCAAACAGTGGTTTCTTTTAGATTTTGCTGACTTTGGAGAGCACATTATCAACAGGGTGCCTAGGAGTGCACAAAGAGAGAACTGAGCTTTTAAAGTTGCATTTTCAAGAGACTAAGCCCAAAAGATCCCCAAAGCCAGGCAAAAGAAAACAGCATTGTTCACTGCAGTTCTATTCTCTTGTGAGCCCTCTCAAGAAAACTCAGTTCTCTTTTTCCTTCTTCTTTTTTCCCCCATACATTTCTCTTTCATAACGTCAATTGTCTCATCCTTTCTTTCTTCTAGAGGTAGTATAGTTTCTCAGTGGGAAAAGTGAGCTCCTAAATAAGGTGTTATAAAAGCTCAGGCAGAAAGAAAAGTCACAGAAGAAACAGAGGAGAGAAATGAGGGAAGATGGTATAAAGAATATAGGAGACGTAGCAAGAGATATGGATGAAATGAGAAGAAAAATCTGAAGAAACTTGAAAAAAAAAAAAGACTGAGACATACCTATGTTCCTGTATAAATCTAGACGGTGACACATTGCTGTTTAAATAGGTAAAGTTGCACAAGAACCTGGGACAAACTCCTTTAACCCTAACAGTGTAGAAAGAGAGGCAAAGGAGAGGATATAACTGATGAAGACCTATGAAAGCAAATGGACCTGTAGCGGTAAGAGTGACAGTTTTAGGCTTCAAACAGGGAAGCCTGTTGTGGTGTTAAGCCTTGACAAACAGCCAAAGGTCCAACCAGCTGCTCACTTACTCCCCCTCCTCTGCAGGACAGGAGAAGAAAATAAGAGGAAAAAAGCTCATGAGTCAAAGTAAAGGCAGGGAGATCACTTACTAATTACTGTTACGGACAAAACAGATTTAATTTTAGGGAAAATGAATTTAATTTATTGCCCATTAAAATATATCTGGGTAGAGAGAGACAAAGACAAACATTAAAATGACACCTTTCTTCCCCCCTCTCTCAGGCTCAACTTCACTCTTCACTTCGGACTCCTCTAGTTGCCCCAGGCAGCGTGTCAGGGGTGGGGGTGTATGGTCAGGACGCAGCGGTTTCTCTCTGCTCCAGCTTCCTCCTCACTCTATCCCCTGCTCCGGTGTGTGCTTCTCTCCACGGGCTGCAGGAAAATCTCTACTCCGGCACCTGGAGCACCTCCTCCCTTTCCTTCTCTGCCCTTGGTGTTCACTCTCACGTTTCCCAATATTTTTCCCTCTGCTGACTGTCCAGCATCTTTGCCCTTCTTAAAGATCTTTTCCCTGAGGCGCCATGATATTTTCTGAGAGGCCCAGCTGTGTCCTTTGGTGGGTCCATTGGAGGTGGCTGGAACCAGCTGTGTCCAGCACAGGGCAGCCCCCAGCCTCGTTTCAGAGGCCACCCCTGCAGCACCCACTGCCAGCGCCTGGGCACCTGCATGGGGCCTACAGCAGTCCACTACTGAGCAATGTGGAGGCTTCAAGCAGCCTTGCAGAAAAAGGAGCAGCTTAAGGGCTGCAGGAGGTGGATCCATTCCAGCTGCAGGTTGACAAGGTTCAGGGCTGTAGGCTATTTATAGTCTGGGGACCTATACCTCCAGGACCTGTTTCTTCAGGGAGGCTAGCCAGGCAGGCTACCACCTGCTTCCATTTGTAATTTGTAGGGTTCAAGAGGGAACTGCCCTTGTGAAGTGACAAAAACCCAGTGCAAACCTAACAGCAGCATGGTCTGCTTTTAACCATTTAACTCAGACACCTAAAGTACTGAGCAGCTTATGCACCACTACATTGCTGGTGAATTATAGTCCTCTTCTTTTTTCTACTGAATTTATTTCTCATCTGTTCTAATCCCAAATGACCAAAAGGGCAGGTTTTTTGGGTTTTGGTTGTTTAGTTGTTTTTTTAAAATCTGATTTTAGCAGCTTTTTTTTTTGTTTGCTGGCTGTTTGCTTGCATATCTAAATACTTCCTGAAATGTTGTACTTATCACTTAGTGGGTGAAACAAATAATTATTATTTATTAAGAAAACACCATTATTCTATAGGTAAAACATATGATTAACTATTTCTAACTTTTTCATCTAATACTTGTGAAGTGAAAATTTATCATTGATACTGCTAAGAGTTTAAGACCACATTTATACAGCCTTGGGAAAATGCACTTTTTTCAATTTTTCCTCTGGTAGCATACAAAATTTTTTGTTTGCTTGCTTGCTTGTTTTTTTAAGGGAACTGCAAAGTCACTATGTTTGTAAATAGCTATAGTTTTGTATTACCAATTAGAAAAAAGACAGGAATGGAAAGAAATCCCAAAGGAGATACATATTAATTTTAGCACTTTTGTGGAATAGAAAAGCTGTTCTGCAGGCCTTTATAAATGCATAGAAAAGTGCTTAAATACAGAAATATGTCATCGTGAATGTAGGTTGTTTTTATTTGCTTTTTGTAGCTTTGTGATTTGTATAAATCAGTTGTGCAAGAAAACTGCTAATCCAAAGGATTAAAAGCAAAAAATTCACTGCAAATCTGGGACGGGAACTAGGTTTTAAGCATGACAATTTGACTTAAAATAGCAAAGCCAATGATTATCAGCAATGTGTTGTAGAGAATGGAAAACAATGCATTCAGGTCTGAACATTATCTTGTCATCTTTTTTTTTCTTTTCACTTACTTTAATTCTCTAGGATGTAAAGGCCCTCTAGTTCTAACTCCAAACCAGCTGATTTGTTTGTGATGAAATTCTCTGCACTTTGCAAGATGTGCCTTTATAGTAAATATTTTTCAGAATGAAAATTAGCTCTGAAAAGTCTTCATATGAGTATGTGGTCTGTATCAAAATTGTACATTTGGTATTGATCCAAATTTTTCATTATCCATCTGCACGTTCAGAGTTGAGTGGGAATGGCCAACTGCTTTATATATGTGCACTTTTACTGCAGAAATGAGATCAAACCTATTGAAAACATCTGAGAAGAACAGGCATTGAGCTCTCCTCCATCTGCATTTTGTTGATACACTTCATATCTTTTAAGGATTTTTTTTGAGAAGCTTTTGGGACAATGCATACTTGAAGCCAGTGAAGAATCCACTGAACATTCCCACATCTGTTTTGTCTAACCTTTAGTGTTTAACAAAGAAAGATGCTAAAGGGATATAGGAGAAGGGGAGCAGAGGGAGAGTGTTTGTGAATTTACAACTTCAGGTTGTTTGGAAGTGTTTTATTTTTGGAATTGTTTTCATGTGTGGGTATACCTATGTGGGTATATGCATATGCATACAATTGCTCTCCTAATGTTTTAAAGAAATGTTATTTCTCTCAGAAAAGAATGAGCTTCCTTTAAGGAATGTGTATAAACCATGTAACATATTCATAACTAAGCGTCTCATCCTGCTTCTGATTAATGTTTTGCAGACTGCATATTTAACATATTTTTACATATTTCCTCTATAGCTTGCCAGAATCTTTCTTCGGTTGAAGTCACATATTAGCAAAGAGATTTCACTCCTAGGAGTTTCTGTCTTTCAGTAACTTAAGTTGTTTTAGGTATATACATTTAAAGAAAAAAAAAAATCCCCTAAACACCAAAACTGTTGCTGTGTTAACTTTTCTCGTACCTTGGAAATCAGTCTAGGAGTTACAGTTCCCTTTTTCTCACTTCAGTTAAAAATAGTTGCCACACTGCCACCTTATGGCTAATACAGATTTTAAAAGTAAAAACATGTTTCCCACGGAGCTTGTATTTTGACACTTCGGCATTTCATGTGGTTCCCACTGCGTAAATAAAGAATTAAACTTTAACCCCTCCTGAGAAGCAACCTACCCTTCAGTTTAAACTGAAGCATCGTTACCTGACTGGCTTTGTCTCTCAGATTGTAAGAACACAGTACAAGGCAGCACACACAGGAGGCTTAACATTGGGCGGGCAACATATCTCATTTTTACAATGTGAAACTGTACGAAAGTCTTTGATCAACATCTGCTTTCCTTATGTGGTTGAAGTCTATCTATTATACATTATGTGAATGATGAAAAAAACTAAATGGAACCCAAATCCATTGACTATGTCATTTTTTTCTTCCCAGTGCATCTATGTAGCAGTGAGAAATGAAACCATGGCACACACTTAACAACTGCATGTGCGAAACAGAAAATTCTTTTAATTAAATTAAATGCAAAGATAAAGGTGATCCAATGTACTCTGTAGTAGAATGTGTGGTTCCAAATACAAATTTCTCAAATATGTTCAAAATGTCTCAAAATTATGCATCACTTTTCTTATTTAAACAATTAAAAATGACACAATGCCTGCCAAAGTCAAAACTGGAATTAAACAGTTTACCTTTATCAAATGTATTGAGAATCATATTAGATCATCCCTAAGTAAAATAATAATAAACTCACCCTAATTATCCAATCTTTTTGTTCTTTTAATCTTCCAAACAAAATTCTTGCAAATAAGTTCTCGAGAATAAAAAGATCCCTTCTGAAAGAGCAAGAATTGACAAATGGCAGAAGCAGGCACTGAACAAGGTGAGTATTAATAAGAACTATTTTGCAGCAATTAAAATGTTTGCTAAAAAAGCACCTAAGTGTTGTCTATTTATTGAACTTATTTTGTAGTTGGTATTATGTGGAAAATTTTTGTTTTTAAGAGCCTATGAAAATAGAATCCAAGAACATGCAAGTGGCTTTCATGCACTGCAGTACTAAAATTAATATTAAAAAAAAAAGAAAAGTAATCCTTATTTTCAAAGAGTATCAACGTATGCTTGATCATCAAATCAGTATAACTGAACTGAATGAATTCATCCTACTGTTTCTGTGACTGAAAACGCTTGCATCAGGCATCATATGTGTTTTTTCACAATTACACATCTGAAATTCACTGTCTGTCAATATTCTCCAGCCTTTGCTTAACTTGTATTCTCTTGGAAGCATCTGTGCCAGCAAGTGCATTTGGTGAAATAGTGTGGAAGAAAATTCAAAAGGATTTTTTTAATAGACTTGACATAATGCGGTAGTTTGGTCTTTTTTTCCTTTTTCCTTCAGTATTCACCCAGATGAAGTCAAAAGTGATGAGCATGCAGAAAAATGCCAGTAGCAAAACCAGTCCTTTTCCCTGATGGTTATTAAAAAAAAAAAAAAAAAAAAATTATAAAACAGCTGATGAATATAAAATGAAAATAAAAGATGGGATTCTTTATGAAGAAACTCAGTTCAAAATACTACTAAGGGAGAAAAAAGAGAGAAAACATCCTGCAAGTAAATCTGTACTAGACAAAACAGTATAAATACAGCTCTATGAGAGAAAATTTCCCTGGCAACAAGATGAATCTTATGCCCCCCCCATCTGATTGATACAATAGATGGAGCCTAGCTGAGAAGACCTACTTTAAACTGGTTGTATAGAGCTAGAAAATTCACTCACATGGATTATGTCTGGAATGCTTAAATCAAATGGGTTTTTTTTCTAAAAGGGAATTATGAATATATTTCCTACCATAGGATTGTCTAAACTGTGCGTAAAGCATAATCCTTTAGTAGCACTGAGTAATCTATTGTGTTTATATTCTGAAGATAAGGACTATTACTGCTTTGTTTGCATAACATTAGAAACAACATGTAGCACAACTATTTAATTCTAAAGAAAAGGCAATGAAATTAATCAAACTGTCTCTTTTTGTGCTGAGTTCCATTGAAGTGATAATTTGAGTGTTTATTTTGATTTTCACGTATTTATGAGACACTAGATTACATTTGTATAACTGGAAGAAAACTCACTTAATGAACTAAATCTCTAAAGAAGAACTGGTGGAAAACATTCCATGACAAAATCGAACATGCTATATTTGTGCTCCAAGGAAACTCAGCTCCTTTTTGACGGACTATGCAAACTTACCTCCAAATACTATAATTATTATTTGGAGTTGTTCTCCAAGACCCAAAATGTATCTTGGTCTGTGTTTATACAGCATAGTTTGTTGTTTTGTATAAAACCTGCTTATTTCAAGAGCCCAAACTATTGTGTACTTTGCTCAAAAGTGTATTAACTATTTGTTTTTTAGTGTTCAGTATGCAGACCTCTGTAATCTTCTGTGTGTCCCATTCAGTTCTTGGAGTAAGGTGAAAACTATTAATTTACCTGATGATCTCATTAATTTGCTCTGATGATCTCATATCATATTAGCTTCTCACCAAAAATTAATTTATGTTTCTCAAACTGCAATATGCTTAACTACTACTGCCCTCCACAATTTGCAAATGGAGAACAAATGCACAGAGATTTCAATGAAAGAATATTTACTCTTTTGGGAAATTCAACACAAAAGATGGAAACTGTGATTTTTTTAAGTGTATGTAGAAATGCATACATAATTTCCCTTGCAGTAAAAGACCTCTAGGTCTTTAGTGTATCAATACAGATGTTAAGACACAATAACAAATGAAAAGCGGCAGAACTTTTCTATTTGCCAGGTGAACCTCCAACTGTTCTTCAAATCATACACCAGGAGTTTCAGGCCAGGTACCCAAAAAACAAATGAAATGTACTACACATCCCCACTAATATAGCAAAACAGTGTATCATTTCACTGTTATGGTGTATAAACTGTATACACAGTTTATAAATAATGTAGTCAGCTTTCCCCTTACAAATATAGATCTCAAGACTAACAGAGCATGTACAATGATGTGACTAATAAGGAAGTTCAAACCAACAGTGAAATAAGTACTCTTGCATGCAGTTGATGCGGACAGAGCTTGAGAAAATTTTGGTCTAGTTTCCCTACTGTGCATTGGAACATGCGGCAAAAAAATTTGCTTTCTACTAAAGTGTTCCATAACCTAGTTCTTTTATTTTGACCTAATAAATATATACTTTCAAGGTAGAAGTCTATTCTGAGAAGTAACCTGAAAAAATGTTATCAAATGGTTCAATGTTTCTACTGTCGATTATTAACAGATTGCATTTTCTCAGTACTTTAAGGGATAACTTTCCCAATAGCTAAACTCTCAAGCTCAGTGTGACCTCAGAAGAAAACCAAACTAAACCAAACCAAAACACACACACATACACAAAAAACCCCAAACCTCTAAGTATTTTGTAGGAAAATAAATACCAAACATCACTTTTGCTTGTTTGTAAGAATCCTGCCCTTTTCAGTTTGGTTGCATTCACCACTGTTGTCTCACTACCTCTATTGCCTTCACCAAACCAACTAATCCACCATTTATTGGATTCTTTTAAGTTCCCTTTATTTTACTAGATTTTTAAAAGGATCTAACAAATTTCTCTATTAAAGTGTACCACAGTAATAAACAAGCACAAAAAATTAATTACTTCATCTCATATCAGTTTTAATGAGTTTGGCCTAAAGTACTCCTTCTGCCCTGGAAAAAAAAGAGTCAGCAATATTATCTCTCTAAATTACTTGCTAGACAAACAGATGAACTGTTCTAGACACAAATATAGTCAATAAATTCAAAGATGTACTCAGTGGGTGGGTTAAATTTAAGAGTTACTGGATCTTCATTAGAAGTACCTCTGCATTTTGGAAAACATCATGACATTTGCATGAACGAATGTATTTGGGTAAGCCTAACCTCACTAGTAAAAGTACAAATATTAGTAAAAAGGAAGTGTCACTAAATGCAGCAATTCCTTCCTTGAATCCTCAGGCTTCTGGCACATCCTGTTACTATTCGACTGTTACTACTGCTACATCTGTTATTCAGCTTAACATGCATATGTTACAACTGTACACCTTTACTATCTTTTGTTTCTAGTCAATGAGATTATTTCAGCTATTTGTGGGAGTTTTTAATTTGTTAAGGGGCAGGGTTTTAACAGATCAGTTGCACTTCAAAATGAACCAGGAGTCAGTGAAGACTGCAAGAGCACTGATTTCATGTTTGCCCTGAGAAAAGTCGGTATGTGGGCAGGCAGTTTCTTGAACAAATACCCCAGGTATAAGGAATGTAGTAATCTAATTTAGACAATGATAAAAAGCATTGATAACAGAAAAAAGATTATATTAAAAAAGAAAAACCTAAACGACATCAAAATCATGCCTTTCTTAGTAACAGGACTTCTTAACCTTTTTTATTTCTGTATGTACTTTTAAATGTTCGCAATAATCCAACTACCTTATTTTTACTTTATGCTGGTAGTATGAAATTAAAGTTGCATGAGGGAGATCACTCTTGAAAAAAAAAAAAAGGAAATCCAGTGTATAATAGTTTCAATGCCACAACTAAGTAATTGAGAGTTACACAACTGGCCTCATAACTAATTATTTCTACTTTATAGCAACATATCTGAACTTTACATGGAAGAGAGAAAATAGGATGGGGTGTCACAAAATGATAATTAGAAACAGAAAAAGCAAAAGGAAGTTTCATTTCGCTGCAACTGGAACAATCAAAAGGGAACAAGGGCCCTTCAGCTGAGGTTATTAATTTGTATCTACTATATTTGAAGATTTAATATGGAAGCTGCAAATAAGCAAATCACCAGCTGTCAGAAAAATTTTCACTATTAATTTAAATGAATGTCCTTTAGGCAAGCTAACATTTTGTTAGCCTGCAGTCTAGTTCTACAATAGAAAAATGCATAAATAAACAGTTAATTTATTTCAAAGTTCATTTTCCATGTTTGTACTAATATGAAAATAAACTTTTATAGCCAAAGCACTGTGTTTATGAGAAAGAACAACATGATGAGTGACCTCCTTGTATGATACACCATTAAACAGATTCTTGTTATTCTCTTTGTCCCCTTTCTTTCTTTAAAGGTGACTTTTACATTGTAAAATTTGGTTAGAACATATGTGCCTTGTGAAGGTCAAACTGTAAAGCTTTTTATCATGAATCTGAGGCAGATAAAAGCCACTTTGTGATTTATGTTTGTATCCTGTACAAGTGTCAACTATGAGAAGTAACCTTGGTCAGTTCCTCAAACAAAACTGTCTCAGAGATGCCTTTAGTGGCTGAAACCACAGTTTGTCCTCTGTAACTCATAAAAGGTTCTGCTAAATATGTTTTAGCTAACACTGCCCAGAAAAGAAACACACTGTAAATGCACCTGCTTACTTTATGCCCTTTTGAGCATGTCTACAGAGTGCAAAGGAGAGCAGAGAGAAGACACTGCTGTTAGCACCTATTAAGCTCCTATATCTGTGTATGGAAATGCTGCACTGCACAGAGATCTAAGGCAGGTCATAAAAAGCAGGAGTTTGTGCACTATTAATTGCCACTATATTTTTATATTTTGTCTACAATTCAGATAACCTCCAGGAGAAAAAAGCCTTGTATTTTAACCAAGTACAAGGTTATAAAAATGGATCTTTATACAATAATGCAAAAGTTACATGATTCACGTTATTTTTTCCTTATTCACATCACCCCATGATGTGTTTGGGAAAAATAAAAATAAGCGAAAAAATATATATAAAAGAATAAACTTTGTATGATCAGAAATGCCATAAGCTTATCATGTTGATGATCTATAATTCTAATGAACCAGTCACTGTCATACTTTAAAAGATAACTGGAGACTATACATAAGAAAGAGTTAAAATAGTCCAAAGGAACAAGTTCCTTTTAATTCCACAGCAGATCTTTAACTTTACATTCATAATGTGAGGTTTTTTAATATGACAGCCTTTATACTCCTGATTTGCATGACAGTGAATATTGTCATTTTCCAGAAAAAACCCCTGTGTAATTTATCTCTTTTGGTTCCTTGTACAGACATTAATATTCCACTACTGGTCAAGCTGTTAGCAATATAATGATTACTGTGCTAATGACAATGTACCAGATGCTTCAAGACTGCAAACTCGTCCAGGACATACTAAACATCTCCAGAATCCACAGCCATTGCTCAGCTTCCAGGCAGCCAGTAAATACTGAACCTTCTTTACCAAAAGCCCAGCTACTTATAAGTGTGGGAAGGTTGTTTGGCTGAGATGCAGATAACCTAAAAATTATAGGTGAGAGAAAGTAATTGATTTAAAGATCACAGCTTAAGTGGAAAGCAAGTTGGAAGGTGTGCAGAAAGAAAGACAATGTTTGACAAAGCTTGAAACAATCTCCATTTTCATACTTCTCTTCAATCAAACCTCACAAGCTATAACTTCACCAGAATTGTATTTTCCGGGAGGACGTGCTGATATTGGTCACTGGGCTTGCACTGTATATTCTTGCTCTTTTGGAGAAGTAGTACTGCGAACGGGCAAACACCAATTTGTACTCTGAATTTATACATTGATCCTTCTTTGAAGTCAGCTATCAGCAAATAAATAGTTTGCAGTTGCACATAAAGTACTGTAATTACAATCTCCCCAAACAAATTTGCACTGTATATAAAGATTAGTGCATGAAATAGAAATTCTTGTTCCTCTGCTACAGGATGCTTGTAGTACAGTGTCATATTTTGACAAATATCATATTTATTTCACTATTTAATGCAATGAAATACAGTCACCAGTGTTTATCTGTCCTTTCTAGTAATTTTCACACTGGTTCTTCTTTGAAGAATATTTGGAAATATTCTATCACTTTGGAGAGTCTTTTAAAAATAAATAAATTGCTGAAGTTTATTAAAAAAGGCATATATTCATTTCCACTGAGGCAAAAGACAATAGAGCAACTAAAACAGCATTATGAAAAAGAGTTTTAGGCAAACTCATTTCTATAACATGTCTCTCAATAAAACAAACATTAGTAACATTTTTTTTTCTGGTGATTTTACCTGATTATAATGTTTATTTACAGTACAAAAATAATAAATCTTACTGATCTCTGCATATAAAATTGTGGTAAACAAAAACATGCAGCCAAATAAGTTAAGTCAGGGCTTATCCAGAGGCTATTAAGCATTTATAATAAACTATGTGAAAGATCTACAAAGCCACAGGCTTATCTGGGACTGCTGTGAAATGCAGCTTTCTCCACTGGGTTTAATGCAGAATCACGTGATGTTCTCAAAGGGTAAACTCAAAGCTTGCTTGTAAACCATATCTTAAAAACACATAGTTTTACATTTTTGGGAGAAAGAACATGGCATAATGTTTCACATTAGCTGTAACTATATCTCACATGTTAATAACCTACTAAATTACACAGAATTATTTAACCCTTACTCCATTAGTTATATGAAATTCATAAGGGCTAAAGAGCTTTCAGAGTAGCAATTACTGTATAGGTACTTGGAAAACAGAAAGTCTCTGAATTTATTTCCTGTATTTTGATGAGCCCCCAAATATTACCCCTTTCAATTATTTTACAACATGTTTTGCTTTGCTATCTCACTTACAGAACACATAGAGTAACCAGGTTTTAATTTTTATGGCAATTCTTTTTTTAAAAGAAATTTAGTAGTAGAATAAGATTAAAATGCAACCCTTCAAAATCACACTACATTGACATAAATAATTACTTACAGGACAGTAACATAATCGACCCATATCAACCAGTTGACACACATAGATTCCAATAGATTTCTGTCACCACTAGATCACAGAGTTTTAAAAAATTTACTAGTTCTTTGACATAGCTAGGTATGCTGGGAAAAAAACAAATTAAGATTATGGGTGAGAATTTTCTGACTGGTATCTAAGATTACAGTTTAAACAGAACAATCTTTTAAATTATTTTTTTTCTTTTTCCTCTCTTTCTAGAAAGACGTTTAAATGCAAAGGAAAGACAGGAAAGCAGGAGTCCTCTTCACAAATCATCCTGAAAAACGTCTTCAGGGAGAAATTATACGATATTGCTGTTCCTCATGCAAAAGCCTTTGAACATCAGCAAAGCAAAGCTAATATGAGAGGGAAAAAAGTAGCAAATTTTTGTTATATGAGAAAGAGATAAATTTCCAATACACATAAGGAAACAGACTTTTTGAAGAACAATGCATAAGCCTCTCACAAAGCCTACATTTGTGTTTGAAGATTTATTTAGTGTCTTGTGGAGATGCATTGTGGGCATTTATGGAGCTGGATTTTTATCAACATGTTTTAGTAATGATTTACAAGCATTGACAGGATGGGGCCAGGAAGAATATGCACAAGGGTTACTTCAGAAAGTGATGTCATGCAGAATTAAAACACAGGGAAAAGACTTTAAAGGGAAAAATTGGTGAATGTTCACAGGAACAGAGTGCTGTTCAAATGTAACACTGCCATGGTAAACCCAGCATTACCCATCTAAGAAATCTGGCTTTCACTGAAGCCTGAAACAACAAAAACAACTCAGTGATGAGGATCTCATCAGTGATTCTAGAGGCATAGATCAGACCAGCTCTTCAACTCTAATTTCAGGTGGTAACAACAGCAAAAGCAAATGACATCAAAGGCAAGATAAAAGACATCCATTGGTTGTACTGATCAGTAGATTTATACATTAGCTGTGTTAACTGGCAAGTTTCTGTGGATAAATACCAGATTATTCCACATTTCCATTATTCATTGCTACAGCAATAGCGTTGCTTCAGAAATTCCACAGTGTAATATAGCAATAACTACTTTATGAGGACAATTTTGATTTCTTCCTTGGATAATCATTATTGGGTAAAGCTTTGTAATCCTGATATAAATTAATCATTCCACATCAGCTATCTAAGAAACAGAATGGAAACTTCTGTTTGTAGAATACCTTTGTCCCTGGCAGAGAAGGCAACTTAGTCTACTCACGAGATAAAGAAGATTCTAGCATTTTCAGCCAATGCCTAAAAAGTTCAGAGGTTTTGGTCTGCAATGTTATAATTTATAATATAATTATATATTTTATATATATAATTAAAAATATATATAATATAATATAATATAATATAACATTATATTATATTATATTATATTATATTATATTATATGTTAATAAAAGTTTGTAAAAAAATCCTAAACAAACAGCTATGTTATAGTACAGTAAAGCACAAATATATCAGATATACAGGACAGACATAGTAGAGATAGAACAGTACTGACCAAGATTAATGTTCACCATAAGAGAGAACAGAATTCAATTGAAAGTGGAAACTAGGAAAAAAGCCTGGAAGATCCAACCAGATAGATTGTAAATGCCTAGGTATTATCATTACATTTAAGCTACAATTACATGCAATTGGAGACAATGGTTATCATCATTGCACTATCTTGAACAGATGAATCAGCTGTTACCGTGAAATATCAAACAACCTAACCTTAAATTGCAAGAAAACTTTCCTAAGCTTCAACCAGCTCAGAAGAAATTAAAATTTGTTCCAGTACGAAGGCAAAACTGTAGGAGTAAGTTAGGATCTGAGAATTCATAAACAGAAGACACTATTTTTGACAGTTCTATATATGAGATGCATGCAGTTAAAGCATTTTTGTCATCTGCCTATTAATAATCAAGTAGCAGAATGTGAAGGGCACTTTTACTACTTAACCTGTAGAGAAGCTGAGGCAATAAAAATAGCATAGCTATACACCAGCATGCATATAGCTAGGAAAATAATGATAAGTAGGGCAGGCAGGGGACAATGCAAGTCATGCCAATCACAGCAACTTATACCTCTTAAGTTAAAGAAGCCACTAAACATAAATGCCCTAGCTGAGGCTCAGGCTGATGGAGGAGCAGAAGCAGGAGGTTAACATATTGTAACAACCACTTCAAGGGTGGTCAGGTGCCCTGGAGGTGACTTTTGGTTAGAGCTTTCTGGACTGGATGCTGAATGTATTCCCATGGAAGTTCCCCAGTAGTTGATTAACATGCATGGCATTATCAGTGTCCTAGGAGTAGATGGTACATTTTGCCTGCTAAGGGAAAGGGGGAATTCCAGAGGTATGGTCAGAAGGAAAATTGATGGCATGACAATGCTGTGATGTGTGAAAACAGAAAAGACCATAACATAATAAAACAAATAAAAATAAATTATGTTTACTAAAGTGCATGATGGAATTCAGAAACAGCATGAACCCACCAATAATTACAACAGCCATTCTTCAAAACTCATTTTCAAGATTTAGCTTTTCAAATACTTGACAATTTTCTCTTTGCAAGCTAGGCACTCCAGTCTCCTTTATGCTTCTGAATTCTGATATAAAAAAATCTAAATATATTATAAGCATACATTGAAATTTATACTACAGTTTTGTTTCAATTATTTTTTTTTTCTGTAAATTTGGTGCATAATCTTATTTTCCTTTTCCATACTCACTTTATAAATCGCATTTTTACAGATTTTACAAAAAGGGGTCACTTAGTACAGCTTTGTTGTTGTTGGTCCAAACATGCAAAAAGAAAAGATCAGCCAACCAAACAAACATCATCAACATGCATTCTTCTTAATTTGCAAAATTATACGGTTTATTTAGGGGTTTTTTTTCTGTTCTTGCACACCATCTGCAGTATTTCAACCATGTAAAATGCTGTTTAGTGCCATAGGGGGACTTATATAATTTGTGTTGAGTTTTCCTGAGAGTGGTAGAAATGGTTTGTTATGACACATTTGATCAAGTTAACTCTTACTATTTCAAAAGACTAGCATCAAACACAGTAAAAAATCTGTAGTCTTACTGTAGTTTGGGTGAAGTTGAATGAAAAAACCTTGACTTTAAAAAAAAAACCACAACACATTTGGACTAATATGTCTATCAAAAAACCTTTAATACCAAGTAAATCAGTCCGCACTGAGAGCTTGTCTACCTGTGGGACTTACTACACAGTAAGTTAGGATATTAATTTATTGGACACAAGTTACTCTGCATTAACTTCCCATGCAGAAGTGTCCTTACAGCAGAGTTAATCAGACTAACTATGGTAAAATCAACCATCTGCCTGAATTATCTGCAATCAACATGCTTACCTGTCTTTCATGATAAGCTTTTGTGAATTATCTTGCACTTTTTAAAGGACAACCACAATCATTTGGAGTATTCCTGGGAATTAGTTGACAGACACTGATTCCCCTACATGCTACTAGGAGAATTTTTTAATCTGCCAAAGACATTACTTTCCATGAATTTCTTCTTATCTCTTGAGAGATGCAAGCTCTCAAGGAAATATTCCTATCTATTTAAACAAGATAACCTGCGGATCTGGCAGCACCTTTGGACTATCACAGCAGGCCATGAGGTTACATCTTAAACAGTGTCCTGTATCATAATATGGTGGGAATAGAGATAAATGTATATCATCTTGAAATGGAAGGGATTAAACTACTCTGTGTTAAAGAGAGAACAGGAATAATGATTAATTACAAAAAATCTCCTGTGGCAAAACTGAGTGATTAGCATGATCCATCTCTCAAAGGCAAGCAAGGGTGATCCTGTACAAAAAAAGAGCCTTTTAATGGTTATGCTAAAGTTCTGCATCATAGTCATAAGGATTATGTTTAATGAGCAAGAGTTTTTTGTGCTTTTTAAATGGCAGTGCTTGTTACACACATCAAGTAGAACCAGTTGTTGGCAGTGGTAATAGTTCTGTTACTGTGTTTGGTGTTGGTATTTTGGTATTGAAACTAGAACAGAACTGACTAGAACAGAACCCACAGAGAAGTAATTCAATATGAAAACTTCGTATTTCTTAGTTGTCTTGCTTTTTTGTCAGCATTTTGTTGAAGTATATCCTTCAGCTGAACCTAGGAAGAACTAAAACCATTCTCTCGCCTTAACAAAATACTACCCTACACTTTAAAGATCAGAATTTTCTTAACCCAAATCTTAAATAATAAGCTTTTCACTGAGGTCTAATGTAAGCTGAGCTGCTGTTTTAATTTCTATTGTTTGATGATATTAACAGTGTACTAGGTGTTTCCCAAAACACACAGAAAATAAGAAACTCACTGGAATTTGGTAAGAAACAATCTAAAGACTGATCAATAACTCTGGTTCTCTAGGTTAAGAACAACTCATATACAACATAGTTTTAGGAATTTGTAATGGAAAAGGCTTGACTGTGTATTTAAATCCTACCTTCTCACTTCCTTCTTAGAGATTTAAGCATCAAATAATTAAGTGATATAATAGTAAGCTGGGCAAGAAATAGTTTTTCTGATAACCTAGAACTATATTCACATTGATCAGAAGTGACACTCTTCAAAGTTTTAGTGCAAATTCATATAAAATGAGGAAAAGAGAGAACAGCTGGTATTAGACACCTAGGGGTGTCTCTTGAAAATGGGTTCTTCAGTTTCAAGCCAAGCAGGAACTTTTATCCTCACCTTCTTCAGTTCAGTAAACATCCTATACTGAGATATATGTGCATGTCCCTCTTTCTCCATTAGATAACCTGTTCTGGAAAGAAAGTTCTTTCCCAGCATGTACTGTTAAAAATTATATGTTCCCACAGAAGGTTTCTGATTCCACAGTTACCAAATTAATTCTGCAGTCCATCAAGACCTTAGATAATAACAATATATAGTTTACATTCTCTGAAAGTTCTAGATGTCAAATTCTACATTGAACTAAGCACTGACCAAATGAACTTGCATATTTTTTTCAAGAATTAGGTAAATGCTTTCCAGTTTATCTCAGATGGCTTTCTTCCCCTGCCTGCAGCTATGAATGCACCCTGCAGCTATGAATGCACAGAGGATTTCCAAACTGCTGTCTCACAGGATGCAAGTGTTCTGATAAAGATAGCGTCATAAAATTAATATTATAGATAGAGACAGCTTATGAACTGCATTTATAAAACAAATATTCTTTCTGCCTATGTTATACCAAGTATGTCTGAAAATTCAGCAAGGCAGCATTTAAAGTTTTACTTAATTTGTTTATTTACTTAAAATCAAAACTTCCTAAAAAGATTTATTTCAAGGCAAATATTTCTGCTATCACAAGGATATCAAAGAATACACATGGTTGCATGCAATCCAATTATATTCATGCTGTGCAGGGTCACTAACACAAATTTTAATACATAGAAAATGTTTTTGGTAAAAACAGTAATCCAGTTTTAACTTTAACCAGGAATTTATGACTTAGATCTATCCCAAAGCTGATATGAACTGCTCCAACACTATATAACTTTTTCAGTCATCTTTAACCAAAGCCAATGATTGGCTGTTAGTAAGATGAGAAGATCACAACCATTAAAAGGGATTGAAGAAAGACATAGGGAACTATGTGTGTCATTTTGAGCACATAAAGTGTTTGGAGAAAACAAAAATGTTTTAGAGGCTTCTGTTCCAAATAAATACTTTGGTATTTACACTACATGTGCTTCATTATGGTAAAACTGAAAATATTAATAAAATTACTGATTGAGTATCAACCAAATTGAAAAACAAACCCTCTATGGGCATTTTGAAATTCATAGATATTACTAATCTTTTAGTTTTGGGTGGGTTTTTTTTCTTTACCTTTGAGCAGCACAAATCAATCAGGTTTGAAGTGCTAAGACAAAAATATTAGGAGCACAATTCTTTAGTATTACCCTTAGTGGATTGCTTCAGAAAACATATTTCTAGTACAATAACACTAGCCACAATTGTTCTAATTTTTGTTTTTAATGCAGCAGATCCATCTGAGTAATAGAGGATGAATTTTCATTGATGCCACCTTTGTTTCCAACTGCAAGTTAAATGATACAATATCTCTTACTGCTTTTCAATTAAACCTGTTCTGCAAAGGCATGAAGAATGTTCCTGTGACAATGTGCTGCAGTTAGAGCTCATCTGTGTCTGCTTTGCTGGACTCCATAACACAGGCTGTAACATCACCCAAGAAAAATGAGCTTTTGTCCAAGAGGGAGAGACAAGAAAAAGAAATGGCTCCTAATTATAACATTTTAGATAAAAAATACAGGCAGAGGTCTAAAAAATCTGTAACTGAAAGGACCAAAAGACACAGGACAGACATTCAGGAGCCCTGTTATACACCAGTCTGCAGTATTTTGTCAAAATAATTATGATCCCTAATGATGACTTTCAAAGGAAGTGTAAGAGACATGTCTTCTCAATTCTTATTCCTTTCCAGTTGAGCAGAAATTTTCACTGTTCTATCTGTTGGTTTTCATTTTTTTTCTACAGAGGCTCTGCTTTAAAGAAATGCTTTTGGTCTTAGGTCTACTACTAGAATCAATGCCATCTATTCCATTCCATCTTATTCAAGGAATAATGATTCTCTTTTTTTTGTGGGCACGTACTTCCCCAAATTATTTTTTCCAATTATGATGTTCTTCATTTTTTATGTATTTACTTAAGTCAGCTCAAAATTACCCATATTCACAGAAATGTGATAGAATATTATTTATGACAGAAACACAAAGTTTGGCAATTCATTTTACAAGAGAGGATTACCAGCACAACTTTTTTCCTTTCCACTTTTCACATTTCAGCTCTATGTCTTACAATGAATGTGAGCCACATTTGGACCACTGTAGATTTTTGTGAGGAATCTTGAGTTATAGGGGAAGGGAGCTGAGTAAGGTACATGAAATTCAAGTTTCCATTCAGGCCTGTCTGTGACAATAGGTTTATATGGAATTAACTAGCTAAGCCAACTTATACACTCTTTGGAGTAAGAAATGGTATAATTATTTCTAGCAGCTATTAAACTTTGATTAAACTGAATTCCTTTATTAAGTTTACCTTTTCCTCTCACTTATTTTTTGTATTAGGGCCCATTAAGAACACCTTCAAATACAATTACTGCCACTTCTTCTATTTTAGAAACATCAACATAATTTTATTTTCATTAACTCTGACATTTACTATCTGAATAAATCAAGGACAGCCAGGACGATAAAAAAGCCAGTAACATAGCTGTGGCACCACAGAACTCATCATGGGCTTCAAAACCTCAGAAACTGAGAAAATATTTGGTGGAGAGCCAATGCCAATCTCTTTGCTGCATCAGCTCTGCTGTTAGAAGTGTTCGAGACCAATTTTAAAGTGACTGTGTGATAGCTGTAATGGTTGACCTGATGTATAAAGGACAAAATTGCTGACTTGCAGACCAGCTGTCTAAATGACTTCATCAGTTTCCTGGTTTCGTCTGTGATATAGACTTAATTTTCTTCCTAGTAGCTGGTACAGTGCTGTGTTTTGGATTTAGGATGAGAATAATGTTTTGGATTTAGGATGAGAATAACACACTGATGTTTTAGTTGTTGCTGAGCAGTGCTTACACTAAGTCAAGGACTTTTCATCTTCTCATACCGACCTGCCAGCGAGGAGGCTGGAGGTGCACAGGAAGCTGGGAGGGGACACAGCCAGGACAGCTGACCCAAACTGGCAAAAGGGCTATTCCATACCATATGACGTCATGCTCAGGATATAAACTAAGGGGAGTTGGCCGGGGGGGGAACAGCCGCTGCTAGGGAACTGGCTGGGCATCAGTCAGTGGGTGGTGAGCAATTGCATTGCGCATCACTTGTTTTGTATATAGTTTTATCATTATTATTAATTTCCCTTCCTTTTCTGTCCTATTAAATTGTCTTTATTTCAACCCACGGGTTTTACCTTTTCTCTCCCCCATCCCACTGAGGGGTTAGTGAGTGAACGGCTGTGTGGTGGTTAGTTGCCGGCCAGGTTAAACCATGACAACCAGTTAGATGCAGGACCACAGCTTTTGTGTTTAAATCTGGGGGATGGGAGAAAGATATACTCTGAAACATTTGTCAGTGATTTAATCAGGTATCTGAGATCCCTCCCATCATGTGACACTTAAGGCCCTAACCCTGAAAGTCCTTGGAATACAGTCTTTCCACCAAAACAGTGAACTACTTAGTCCAGACAATTAAGATGGTGTTGCATTAGTAGGAAAATATCCATGTCAGTCCTGCTATTATTAGTTGATTCTAGCTAAATGCAGATGACCTGATATAAGTATTTATATGGTTATTAAGCACTACTGTGCTTTCTGTTGTAAGTGTTCTAGCTCCAGAAAATTGCATAAACATTGCATTGCATGAGAAATTGTAGCAAACCAAACATGGTGTAAGTGCTTGAGTTACAAAGTTAACTATACAGAGGTTAGCAAATACTTAAAATTGTTCTCCTCATCATACAGATTGCAGACAGCTCTCAAAAGTATAAATGACATTCCCTGACACATCAGGCCAAACTGATGGTAGTTGGGTAGCAGACTAAAGCATGAGAAGATGAATGGAAAAAATTATGTAAAATTTAAGGCTGCAGAACATATCTTCAGACAAATTAAATTCAATAGGAAATGCAAATTCAGCATCTCTCAGTCGATGGGAGTGTTGAATCCCATGTTATCACATTCCATGAATTGATCCAGTTTTTCAAAAATAAACTCTTACTACAGTTGGGACAAAACATTTTTAATTACCTTGTGATATGGATCACACAGGTAACCACATGATGCTCTTTCAGTACTGTACTATCTGTGTTAACAGCCACTGCAATTACTGAGAAATAGGGAACTCATAGGGAGTGAGCGATCATAGAAATTAATATTTCATGCTGACATGATACATAAATATCTTCCAAATTCTGTGGGAAATCAACTTACTGTCATAGTAAAAAAAAAAAAAAACAACACATAAGTGAGCTATCAAGAGCAATCAAAGAAAGAAAAAGGAAGGGAAAAAAAAAAAAAAACAACCCACATTTCTTTTAATACTTCTCTACTAAAAGTGGGGTATTTTTGTAACACAAGCTATCTTTTACATATAAAAGGTCTATTCTTTTTCTTTAAGAAAAAAAGTGTTTTTTTAAAGCATAGCATTTTTCTGTGACATTTATTTTGTAAGATAAGAACACATGAATACCAAAATCCAGGAATTTGTAAGCTGTCAGTAGCTACAGCAATCGTAGTCATGTTTGTTAGTCATGTGTAATTACTAGCTTGTCCCAGCTGAAAAGATAGAGATGGACTGAGAAGTACTGACCAATTGTGGTGAGATATCCTCTCAGGGTCTGCCTCCCTGGACACAAGCCTTACCTAGAACTTCGTGCAGTCTTGCTCCAGACAGGTTTTACGATGTCAGGCAAAAAGATCAGCTCCAGAACAAGTGTGCAGACTCCATTTGTGTGGATACACAAATGTGCGCCAGAGCCTAAGGGGCAGGGGCACAAGTGCTGGACTTTGTACTATGCCAAATTGTTACACCCTCAGAAGCTTAAGTCTTTGCCTTGAGTATGCTTCACTGCTCACAAGACTGTGGGATCAAGTCAAGAGAACAAGGAATAGAGATGAAGTATAAAAGTTACCAAATTGATTACTCAGTGGGAAGGGCCTGTGGCCACCATTGCTTTCTCCCCTTCCAGATATCAAACACCCTCACTATTTCTGGCTGGATATAGGGTAAAGGTCAGTGCTTAGTTTCATAAGTCAAATTTTTTTCTATGCCACGGTACACCTGCTGACATAAAAGGTTGTTGCTTACATTTGCTCCTGCAGTTGGATGTATTTTGTTGCTGTTATCCTTTCATGAGATATCAAAGTCAATGAAATCTGCTCCCCATTGTGAAAGTGTGCTAAGAAGTTCCATTACAGATACCAAATAAATATATAGAGACTATTTTGCACTGAATACCATTTCAGCTTAATCTCTGTTGCTTGTAATATAGCTTTCTGTTAATGGACTATTTGAAAAAGCAAGTTTCATTAAGAACACTATATAGGGAAATACAAGATTTAGAAAGTGATGATACTTGTACTTTGTAAGGAAAAAAGTAAGGAAAAATTTAGACTGCTTACATGCACATTAGATATTATCGCTCTAAATCCTGCAGTTGTTTTCTGCTGTGCAGTTTGATGGACACAAAGGCAGAGCTAAAGAGTTTGAGTAAGCTCCCCAACACATTATTCTATTAGTATGAGATCTAGCTCCCCAGAGAAATCACTACTAATGCTAACCTGGAGACCGCTAGCTCAGCTCAAAAATACATTGCAATAAATGTGATACAGAAAAAAATGCATTACAATAGAAGGAAAAACTTCATGTATGTATTTCCTCAGTGTTGTCTTCATTTTTTCCTGTCATTCTTATTTACTCACATAGTTTAATGAGAGATAGAGATGTTATCTGCAATATCTGTGACCAAGAAAACCAATGAGGTTTGTTAAACCTTAAGCAACAGTGCAAACACTTTTACAGTTTTTATCATTGATAGCTCAACATTACTGAATTTTCTTATAGCACTTTGTTTCTTAATTCTCCCACTAATATGGACATCACTCCCTTTTTAAAAAATTACAGGTATTTCGCTATAAATGTTAGGCCCTTAAAAGTATTCATTGAATTCTCAGTTTTTCATAAAAATAGAGCAAGGCTAATAATTTCCAATAATTTCAAATAAAACAGACCGATATTTTTTGGAGGTTATATATGTCCAAAGCTTCAAAAACATAATCAATCTTGGAAAGTGCAAATTATTTCTATAAGATTTAGCTTTCATTGGAGTAGTGAACTTAAAATCATAGAATCATAGAATCATTTAGGTTGGAAAAAACCCTTAAGACCATCGAGTCCAGCCGTTAACCTAACACTGCCAAGTCCACCACTAAACCATGTCCCTAAGCACCACATCTACAAGTCTTTTAAATACCCCCAGGGATGATGACTCAACCACTTCCCTGGGCAGCCTCTCCCAATGTTTGACAACCCCTTTGGTGAAGAAATTTTTCCTAATATCCAGTCTAAACCTCCCCTGGCACAACTTGAGACCATTTCCTCTTGTCCTCTCACTTGCTACTTGAGAGGAGACCAACACCCACCTCGCTACAACCTCCTTTCAGGTAGTTGTAGAGGGCGATAAGGTCTCCCCTCAGCCTCCTTTTCTCCAACAGTCTACAATCCTATTTTAAGCTTTCAATAATTATTGAAGTAAATGTGATCATATAATAAATCACTCCTGATGTGAAAATCTTTGTTAAACCACCCACACATCTTCAGCAGTGGGATAAATATAAGATCACAGTATTTCATATAAATTATTACAGTGGATATTGTATCTTCTAAGCATAGGTATTAGTTTTGTGGAAAAAACTTCTTTAAATCTCTTTATAGATGTCATATTTATAGTCATGCCTAATATTCCTTATATAAGTGTTATATATTTACAAATGTAACATGAAAATAAAATGCGCAAATATAAGATAAGGATGTTACAGAAATCAATCAAATACAAGATTCTCAAGTGTTACTATTCACAGATTTCTAAAAAACCCCCCACTTAGAAGCAAAGGTAAAGTTAGATGTTTCCAGGAATATTTGCTGGAAGGGTAATTAAAAAAAAAAAAAAAAAGAAAAAAAAATAGCATTGTATTGTGTTAAATGGGAAATAAATTGAAGCTTCAATATGGATTTACTACTTGGCTGAAAGAACAGTTTTCCTCTCCTTCCTTTCACAATCAACCGCAGTGTAAACCCCAGCATCACACAAGACAACTGTGAAGACACAGTGCAAATCCTTGACAAACACCTTGAGAAACAGCAAATAACTTCAGGCAGAAGTACTGATGGAAGCATTTTATAATATTCAGCTAATTGCAGATTATATTTCAGTGCATGATTCAGGAAATGAGAAAGATCAATAGAGAGGGTGAAGGCTGATGGTATTTAATAACGTTTTGCTTGTTTTTTTTTTTCTCAGAACATAGCTCAGCTGACTTTATGTTTTAAATGTGTAATACTTGCTTGCAAATGTGAAAAATTCTCTGTAATCTGTAAAATAAACAAATATAAAAATAATGCATATTCAAAAGTTACTTTATTTTGCCTGAAAAAAAGTATTAGCAGGTAAAACAAACTGCATCATCAGAACCAACTTTAAAGCAGAAACTTCTGTTCTCTCACAAAAATGTCCCCAGCCGAAAAGGGTGTGCCAATTAACAGGGACAAACTTCTCCACAGAGAAGCAGTCAAACAACCATGAAACCAAGCGAATGGAGGATGCTGTCTGCAGTATGTAAAACTCATATTGTTGTGAAAGTTGCGGAAAACCTCTGATCACCACTAACATATGGCAAGTACCCGCAAGCACTGAGTATCAGTGATTCTCTTCACTGCTTTTTCAAGTATGGAAAACGTATAAAACATTCATGAATTTTCATGCATATTTATAAACAGGTTATCTACTTTTCACAGTAATAATTTAGAGTACAAAGGTAAAAATAAACTTCACAGTACTTTCCTCTCTTCTTCAGTCTTTTCCAAATGAAAAGATGACTGAAAACTCTACTGTCAAGCTCCCTGGTGTGCACCAATATGTAAAAAGCATGTTATTGCTTAAATATAATATGCTTTTTCATTCATTGTAGACTGCACATTTTGGTGTCCTCCTGATTTTACACATGTCCAAGGTGCCAAAGTCATGCAAGAAAAAAAAAAAGGAAGGAAAGACCAGAGAGAGAAAGATCAGGTATACTGCAGGGTGAAACAATGCCATAGCTGGTGCCAACCCCTTCTCTTTGGGACTGCTGTGCTTCCTTGATGTTATAAAATAGTGTAATCACAAAAATAACATTACCAAATGTTTGTAGGTATCTGGTCATTTCAAATCCATAAAAGAAAGGTATCATTTACATTACTTTTCTCGGTCCTTTCTTGTGACAGACATTATTTCATACACATAAGAAAATCAGTTATTATTGCAGTCCATTTTTGTGGTTGGGTATCATTTTAAGCAGATGCTATTTAGTGCTGAAACAGCTATTAAAGGCAGCCATGCATGTAAGTGTTTCTGTGGATGAATTAGCGAAACTGCTCACTCTACTGATGACTCTGTGGCCTATACTGTGAACTTTTTTCTCTTTTCCCTGTCAAACTAGTGTTGGGGCTACTTCCTTGACTATGCTGAGAGATCCTAGAATTCACCAATTAGCTGAAATTGATCTCTGGTACCTCACCTTTGCTGCTGCTGTTTTACTGGTGGCTACAGATAGCAGCGCTTTTAGGAAAAAAAAATCAACAGACAGTACATTTTCATCTCAATCTACTGCAATTTATACACAGAAAGGAGATATAAACTCTCTGTACAAATAATTTTTGGCTGAACAGATTATGGAGTCACTAATTATCACGTCTGATTTCTTATAGGTTTTCAAAATACACCCGCAATACCTAACACCATTTTATTTAAAGTGACATAACTTCAGTGCAGAGCTGTTCGATTCTAGAAGTGGCACACCACCATTTTATTAGTAGCAGAGCAGTATTACAGATTTTTTTTTCCTGTGTACATTGAGTAAATATAACAATCAAAATGATGAAGTGCTTTTAAAGGTTCCAGAACACACACCTAGAATCACCGAATCATAGAATCGTTTAAGACCTTTAAGACCATCGAGTCCAACCATTAACACTGCCAAGTCCACCACTAAACCATGTCCCTAAGCACCACGTCTACACGTCTTTGAAATACCTCCAGGGATGGTGACTGAACTCCTTCCCTGGGCAGCCTGTTCCAATGCTTGACAATCCTTTCGGTGAAGAAATTTTTCCTGAATATGAAATCTAAACCTTCCCTAGTGCAACTTGAGGCCATTTCCTCTCATGCTATCACTTCTTACCTGGGAAAAGAGACCAACACCAACACCCACCTCACTACAACCTCCTTTCAGGCAGTTGTAGAGAGCAATAAGGTCTCCCCTCAGCCTTTGCTTCTCCAGGCTAAACAACCCCAGTTCCCTCAACTGCTCCTCATAGGACTTGTGCTCCAGACCCTTCACCAGCTTCATTGCCCTTCTCTGGACACGCTCCAGCACCTCAATGTCTCTCGTGCAGTGAGGGGTCCAAAACCAAACACAGTATTTGAGGTGTGGCCTCACCAGTGCCGAGTACAGGGGGACAATCACTGCCCTAGTCCTGCTGGCCACATTATTTCTGACACAAGCCACGATGCTATTGGCCTTCTTGGCCACCTGGGCACACTGCTGGCTCTCATTCAGCCGGCTGTTGACCAACACCCCTGGGTCATTTTCCGCCAGGCAGCTTTCCAGCCACTCTTCCCCAAGCCTGTAGCATTGCATGGGGTTGTTGTGACCCAAGTGCAGGACCTTGCACTTGGCCTTGTTGAACCCCATACAATTGGCTTCGGCCCATCGATCCAGCCTGTCCAGGTCCCTCTGTAGAGCCTTCCTACCCTCAAGCAGATCACCACCCCTGCCCAAATTGGTGTCATCTGCAAACTTACTGAAGGTGCACTTGATCCCCTAGTCATATTTGCTTTGGTTTTTATTCCTTCCTTTAATAAAACAAGAGAAGTCTAATAATATAAAATATCCTGCATGCTGAAAAGCTGTTATTTTCCAAATAAAAGGAAGAATAGGAGATGTGTCATTTATATTTTGAGAAGATGTATAATTTAAGCTCTGATTCTGCATACTGACTTTGTCTGCCAACTTTCCTGTGTTAGAAAATACTATTGCTGGACTGGGCTGTACGATAAGAATTTAAAGGTCTTTTACTTTGCATACACACAATTCCCAACAAAATCAGAGACGATATGTGATGAATACAGAACTAGGTCCTATTGTTTTCTCACTCCTAGTTACAAGAAGCTGGAATTGTTATCCTAGGTGACTGCTGGATCAGTCCTCAATGAACACAAGAAAACATAAAGTATAACATAACATAACACAAAATAACATAAAATAACATGATATAACATAATAAAAAGGTTTCCTTTTTAATATTTTACATCTTCCAGTACCAAGCTCTGTCTAGGTAGAAAGTGATTAAAGTTGTCTTGAATTGAAGAAAATCTTGCAGAAGGTATGTCACAGGTAAAATTAAGCAGAATACTTCAGGTAGTAATGGGCAAGCCTTGTTGAAATCCATTATATTTTAAATACTGTGTGAGATCTTTATCATTCCTCTATTCTGATGTCTGTTCTTTTTTTGGTCAAAACAATATTTATAATATGACTATTATCCCACTTTTAAAAGAAAATGAAATTAACACATTTTTCAAGTAGATGAAATGCAAAACCAGAAAGAAAACAAATCACCCCAAATATATATTTACAGTTTTTCCTTTCTGCAAGAACTTTATTCTCCTATTCATGTGTGTTAATTCACAATTAGTCCTGTCAGTGTGTCTGTGTAAAACACCAGAAAGTTCAAATATATGCTATCATGTATCATAGTACCACTCAGCTGGGACCACTGTCCTTACTTTTGAGATTAGATTTAATTATATTAAGTAAGATTTAACTCTATATTTTCCTTTTCCACATATTTGTTTTGATTCTGATACAAGTAATACTGATTATTTTCTTGATACTACACTTAGAATTTCCATTGACAGAATCATCATTTGATCTAGCAAGAAAAAACTGCATTTGGCTCTGCCAAGTTTTACTTCCTTGAACTCTAGCATCTGCCTTCTGAAATGCTCCAGTAACATAAACACCTGCAATAAGTCCCTTAATCATCTAAGGATCAAGTAGAATCCACAAGTTCCTTTCTTGCAACCCTCTACAGACTGGCTATTTTTTTAATCCTTCGGTTTGACCAGTCTGTTCTAGTGAATTTCATTGGCATTGCCGTGGAAGTCTTCTGTGAATCTCTGTCATTTGGAACTGCCTGCCTGCAAAATGCCATATCATCTCTTTTGAAATCTCATCAGAAAATGTGTTTTCTGCCTCAGATAGATCTTTGAATCCCTTTAGCCTTCAGTTAGCATTCAGCACTCATATAATTTTTAAGGATGCAGTTTGTAAGTAAAAACGTACATAAAATAAAGTAGAATTGAACCTACTATATTTCTGCATCTCACATTGCATTTTTTACTCATTTCCAATCCATTACATTGTGGAAAATGATTTAATATCATAGTGATAACCCTAATAAATAAAGGAGAAGGAAGACTGAAAGTCTGAATGAAAGCAGGGTGACTGTATTACTATATTCAACTTTTACCTCTACTTTCTAGTAGAAACAAAAGCCAATTGGTCATATTTGGAAGGTGCTTTCCATCACCTATTCTGAGGTAATATTTTTGCTACTTTTAAAAATTCTTTCAGTAGCAGTATAAATCATTTTACAGAATGGCTTAACAAAAAGTGTAGTATCAGAAATTTCTAAATTGTCAAGATTTAAGAACAATAAGTGTTATGATGAATTTCATAGTACTGACATTCTCTCAAAGCTACGATATACACAGAAAATCCTCTTGCACGTAATACTGGATCCTCAGAAAAAATAACTATATAAAAAGATTAATATTTTTCTACTTTTTAGTGAATAGAAACTTTTGCCACTTCTTGCTATTTGATGAAATCTAGGAGAAAAAAATACTAAGTAGTTAAAAATTTTCTCAATTTTTTTCTTTTCTCCCGGTGCTATGTACTCTCTCTGTGCAGTAGTTATTGCAGAGGCCTGTGACACCTGTGAAGTATAAATGTAATAATCAGGATAAAATAAATTAACTTGCCTTGAAATGGAATGTAAGTTTCCTAAGATGGCACAACTAAAACCAGTACATATTTCATAATACCGCTATGACACAGGCAGACACAATTTTACATCAGTACGTGATCACCAAAGGAGCAAATAAATGGTATTAAATGGATTTCAATGGTAATAAATTTTATATTGTAGGACTCTGTCCCTGAAATTAGGTGTTATTGGTGACTAAAGAACCTAAAAATTTATCTCACTGTGCTTTCATGAGATTTATGTACTGCATCTGATTCGAGACCTTGAGAATCAAGAACCCAAGTGGTTAATGGGGCAGAGGGGGGAGGGGCAGGAGTGAAAAGAATGGACATTTTCCACTCTGTAAGTCTAGTGTATTTTATATATTTTGCGCTTTTTTATTGAATTGCTCAGGGGTTCTTATCCTCCACCCTCCCTACCCCACTAGCATTAGTAAATGAAAACTAAAAAATAAGTGGTATTATTTCAGCTTTCAACTCCCTTTCACTGTACTGCAAGCTGCACCTTTAAATAAGGGTGGATTCCGCACACTTGCCTTTTTACTAATACAGAAAAAAATGAAAGAAATATTCTAGTACTCCAAACTGGCTGATGGATGTAGTAGTTTTCTCTGCAATGGAATGTTTATTTGTCATCTGGCTGTGTGGCAAGTGAGTATAAGTAGTACCTTGCTCCTAAAATGACTGATGGGAACCTAAAAGATCTGTTTGTCACACTTTGTGTGCTACAAATAAGATAAATAAGAGGCTTGTGGCTCAGTCTTTTGCATACAAAGACAGATTCCTGTTTCCATCAGAATATGTGTACTTTCAAAAAAAAAAAAAAATCTACAGCTGCTAGTTTTCGTTTTAAAGAACATGGAAGAATTACATAAAAGTATCTAGATGAAGTTATTGGCAAAAGCATGAACTACTTTATTTTCCACTTCTTTCTGTGTGTTGAGAGCAGCAAGAAAAACTGAAACAGAATAACAGTATATTATATCAAATGATGTCTTAACTTGAAATTATTCCACGGATGATACATCTTGCAATTAAGGCAACACTTCAACATTTTGAAATTGTCAGTTTGGATGTGCTTTTTTTTTTTTTTAACTTGATGATTGCAAAGTAACACAAAGTTTGTCACAGTGCTGAGCATGAAATAGAAAGGTCATGCACATATTTATGGAAAAAACAAACAAACAAACAAAGAAAAAAAAAACTAAGACAAAAATTATAGTAATATAAACTAGATTTAAAAAATGTAATTGCATGATCACTGTTTTGAATATTTGTTTTAATTTAACTGTCTTCAAGACCAGAGAAACTGGTCATTTTTTCTGCATAGCGTAGAATTTTAAAACTGCATATTAGATTTGAAGTTGTTTAGCATAGAGGAGATATATACACATATCTTCAATTTTATGTTTTCAAACCACGAAATTTAAAGCATAGATTTATTTTTCTTTTTAAATCAAGGGGCTATATTGAAGTTCAGCAGCTATAAGCTTTTTCTGGGGACAAATGGTGAGATCCTGATCTTTCAATACTACTCACTTCTTTACTTTTTCCCTTATGCAGGAAAACAAAACAATTTCATCCCTCTGTAGATCACTATTAGTTGAATTTTCTTTTTGCTTACTAAAAGTGAAAAATTTTATGTCAAATAGTATCAAGGTATGTGGGTCTACAATCATAACATTAAAGAAGTATTTTTGGTTTTGTATTCCACATTTTTCCCGTGTCTTCCAAGAGACAAAACCATATTTCAGTTTTTAATAATTCAAATAGTGTATCAAAAGAACTTTCTACAACTGAGTTTTGCTATACATATATATAGAATCAAAACTGATATCTCCTCATTTGTGGGTATTTCGCTACCTCTGAATTTCCTCTGAGGATAAAGGTGAAGCTGTACATTTTCTACTTTCCACACTGCTTTCCACATTTCTGCTGCAAAATAGCCAATGTGTAGAAATCATAAGGTTGTGATTTCCAAATAACAGGACAGCACTCAGACCCTCCAAAAAGTCACCCATGAAAGGGATGCTGTGAAGTTAGAGAATATTTTTTCTAAGAAAAATGTTGTACATGTAAGATAATCATATGCTCCTTTTAATCAGAACAATAAATGCTTTCAGCCTAGGACTTAATATTTTAGGAACTTTTTCAGAATGCCTACAGTAATGTAAATATTTGTTCCATACGTTTAATTAATAGGATGTCCAGGTTAGCTTTGTGTTTTTGTTTAGGTTCAGGGGTGTTTTTAACATAGATACCTGCAAAAAGTTTGTTTATGGACGAGGATCAGCTCATGACTTCTTTACCAAATGCTTCACACAATCAGTTGAGCTGAATCAGTGTCCCATGGGTGTAAACAGCACTCCCAATGATTTTACAGTCAAGGCAAACACTATGACAAGTTACTGCAAAAAAATCTCCTGCTTAGAGAAGCATGGATGTTTACCATCATATCACAAGAAACAACCTTTATTCATTTTAAGGTAAACTTTTGCCTTTCCATAACTCTTTCATGACCTTAAAATGATATCACAAGAGTGTCCACACTGTGTTTAATTTATCACAATGACATCTGCCACAGAGTTTGTTCATAATATCTCCCCACGTGGCACAAAGGGTTCAATAACAGCACACAATTATCAATGCTTTTATTCTTTATTTTTCTCCCTCCTCTTCACCAGGCAGGAAGCAAGAGAAATTTATTTGGTTGCATGAATTGTACATACATGCTTGTACATGTAACCCTATTTTGTGAGACCCTCCATCTAAAATAGACTACTTTTTGTCTCCTTTCTCTCTGACTAGTAATAGTAGTCCACAAAGGGCAGGAAATAGGAGGGGAAAAGTATCCCTTTTGGGGATGGTTGGGTCCTCCTCTGGGATCAGTTTGTCCTTTCCCCTTTTGGGATTGTTTGGCTCCTTCTGAAATCTGTCTAATTTGCTTCACATCGATATTATATAAATAATACCTATATGCTATATAACAGTAGAGAAAATGCATTCAGAAACAAGAACTGGCTCTGACACTAACTGTCATGTAAAAATCTGTGTCCAGACCTTTGAAATTTGTCTTCCAAAAGAGGCTGGACACATCTAGGGTATCTACTGAGAGTGACACTTTTGTTTGTGCTAAATTCTGAATCCTGTCTGGCAATTTGAAGTGTTTGTTGTCCTTATCCTACCCTCTTGTTTTAAAAATTACCAGGCTCACTTCGGTCCCTTTTTTTTGAACTGCCTAAAGCTGCTTGGAGGGATTTACAATTTCAGCTTCCATAACATCATGTGGCAATGAGTTCCACAATTTAATAACATCATTTCAAAAAACCTTAATTTGAAAAAAAAATCTGTCTCTCATATGAATAAAAGTGATTAATAGTACCTTATTCACCTTTTCTATGCTTCATGCATTTATGTGAATTTCTATCATAATTCCCTCAGTTACCTTGTTTTTAGCTTGAATGATGTATTTATTCTCTCATTAGTTCCTATAGAAATGTCTTTGATCATTGTCTCTCCTTTTTCTAGATTTTTGATACATAGAGCAGGGAAGGGACAGAATTACATGCAATATGATAATGACCAGGTATACCATCAGGTATTTAAATTGTGAAACTATATTTTAATTCTGTCTTTATTTACTTCTAAATAAAGGACAATATTTGATTTGCCTTTGCCTATTTGCCTGTGATTGGAGCCACTGGAACCAACAAAGCTGATTCCAAGTGCTGTCCTGTGTGTGGCTATAGCTAGTTGTCCTCTTAGTAATCATAAACTTAATAGATAATTCAACCAGGTGCTAAGCACTGTGGTCTGATCTGGCAAACTAACTTTAAACTCTAGACTATGTTTGAATATTTAATTGGATTAAAACCTGTTTTCAGCAGAACTGAACACACAATGCATTAATTTTAGGCATTTTGTATTTATTCACAAAATTACCAGACTATAAATAATCTCAACATTCTCAACGTTAAGTGTTGTGGATGTTCTTATTTTTCCCAATATCTTCGCAAAAGCCTACTGAAAGATCCATTAGAGACTAACTTGGTGTCATTCAGTCAGGTCTTTTCAGCTACATAGCTCCCAGCTATCACACTGACAAAACATGCTCCTTGAGGAGCTTTGATTCTGTGAGACGCTGAATACCCTTAATTTAGCATCTGCCAGGTTCAGGTGGCTGTGTATGTAACAGGGAGACTGCTTATCTACCAAACTTCTCAAATGTATTCTGTTCTGAGACGCTTTGATTTTCATTTTCTAAGAGGAAGAATACTATATTAAAATAGTAGTTTAATTAAAATAGAACCACCATATTTTCAGAAACCTGGCAATATGATGGAATCCCACGATTTCACTTAATATGCTTCTGCATTCACTTGAAATCTATTAATGATTATCATCTATGTCCTGGTTTCAGCTGAGATAGAGTTAATTTTCTTTATAGTAGCTAGTATGGGGCTATGTTTTGGATTTGTGCTGAAAACAGTGTTGATAATACAGAGATGTTTTAGTTGTTGCTGCACTAGTCAAGGACTTTTCAGCTTCCCATGCTCTGCCAGGTGCAGGAGAAGCTGGGAGGGGGCACAGCCAGGAGAGTTGATCCAAACTGACCAAAGGGCTATTCCATACCATATGACATCATGCTCAGTATATAAAGCTGGGGAAGAAGAAGGAAGGGGGGGACATTTGGAGTGATGGTGTTTGTCTTCCCAAGTAACCATTACGCGTGATGGAGCCCTGCTTTCCTGGAGATGGCTGAACACCTGCCTGCCCATGGGAAGTGGTGAATGAATTCCTTGCTTTGCTTTGCTTGCATGTGCGGCTTTTTCTTTACCTCTTAAACTGTCTTTATCTCAACCCATGCGTTTTCTCACTTTTACTCTTCTGATTCTCTCCCCCACCCCAGTGAGGGGGAAGTGAGCGAGTGGCTGTGTGGTGCTTAGCTGCTGGTTGGGGTTAAACCACAACAATCTAAAAGGCTGAAGCCTTTCATCAACTACCAGTAAATGCATCTTAAAAAAAAGTAGATACACATGTAGCATAAAGAAGAAAAAACAATGAAAATCAAGATTCATGTGATTTAACAGAAACGGCACTACTTTACGGTTATATTTTTACTGAAACTACATTCATTTGTAACAATATTAAAAATTAGGAATTAACATGAGTCTGAGCCAGTTTTTGTTTTGGTTCTCTGAAGGATGGAGGGAGAAAGGTGTCTTTTCTTTATTTCTTCTATTTATTTAGTGAGTTTTCTGTGGCCACTACATTCTGAAAAATAGTAATTTTGTATGTTGTCAAATCATTATGCAGTTCATCCCCGTGGAGGAAAACTAAACACATAGGCCAGGCACTGCAATAAACTGTTGAAAAAAAGGAAACAGATATAAAACAATGTTTCCAATGTTTCCATTTTAACCTAGCAAAAGAATGCATTTTATTTTGAGTATTCTGTGTCAAACTTTCAGGTAGTATGATCAAAGTATTAAGTTTTACACAGCCTTCCCATCCATAATCAATCTTTTGTTCCTATATCCACAAAGGTGAAGATAAAGCATACATGGGCTCTGTTCGAGTACGTATATTATGTCTCTCCAACAACTTAGATAAAAGAAATATGTGCTCTAGAAAACAGAGTGCTCTACCTAAACACATTCCTCAAGCTTAGTGTCTTGATAAGGAGGAGTTCTTTGAAATGCTGCTTCTATTTCCATATCTCCTTGTCCTCACAGAACATCCCTTTCACAGTATAGTTGAACCTATGCGCAGTGATCTACCTATATTTTCACATACTCAAGCACCTGATAACAAATTGGTAAGGGAAGATTAGTCCAAACATCTTTCTATAGGATCCTCGGTGCTGTTGTTTTTTTAAGACACTGAATAATGAGAGAAGAAAGCAACTGAATCCACAGGTGACTTAAGTCATTATTAAATAGGTTTCAAAATAGGATGGATGAACCTGAAGCTGCAAACTGAAGATACTGATTCATTTACCAATTCTACTACTCTTGTCTTTTTAAGTCAGTCTTTATTGTGCTCAGATCCCCAGTACTAAATATTTTGTCTTATCTATTATCTGCAATGTTCATTTAAAATTCAGGTTCTTTCAGTATGGGCTGCTTCTTACTATGTTTTAGTTCTGTACTTAACAAAATGTGACTCTGATCTTAGGGGACCTCTCATTGCCACCATAACACAACTGGGTAATAATAAAAATAATGTATTCTACTACATGTTTAATAGAAATCACAGTTAAGAAATTATGCAGACAATTGCTAATATTTTGTTTTCTTATGTCAGAATATACAATTGAGCTTTCTGACTTTTTAATGTACAATAAAATTCTGCTTTTAATAGGACCATCATGGAGTTTTTCAAATAAGATAACTTTTTATTATCTCTTCTATGATAATTTTAAAATTCAGGATTGATACCTCCCTGTATCCCTGTATCCTGCATATTTCTGTTATAAGTGTTTGAGTACTCATACAGCCCACAGAAATGTCTTCAAGAAGAATTAAGGTATTTTAAGTTAGCAAGACATGGAACATTCAGCTTGGCCCTCAGAGACAGCTGTAGAATGCCTGTCTTCAGCTTAATTTATCATAATTTTCCTTCCTTAACCCAAAGACACAGGGAAATAGTGATTACTCAAGGCTGTTCTCAAGTTTGGAAAGTTGATATAATTCCTAAATTGTAGTTTAGGGCAAAGTTACATGACAAATGCAGTTTATCACATTGTTCTGCAATTTATCATTGGAATATTATCACATAAATCTGGACCACATATCAATACAGTTCTAAGCAGACGTTTTTGTTTGAGTCCACCAAATCCATTTTATATATAACTTCAGTTGGCCCCTGAAGCCCTTTATGAAGCAGTGATCTTGATCACATCATGCTATGTCATGTGAGATGGCTGCTGAATTTTTTTAAAGATGACAGGAATAGTCTACACTAACATAATAGTTTTCTTTCTGTTTGTTATGCTTTCCAGTGCTGCAAAAATCTGAAAAGCTATATGACATAGTATGCCATAATAATCTAAAGCATGAGGAAAATGTCATATGCAAAGCTAACTCATAATCCTTTAAAAGTCTTTAATTGTAGCCAGTCCTACTGGATATATATTTAGAAAAAAGACGACAAAACTATTCTGGATTGAATAAAAATTCTGTGGTTTAAAATCCATAGTTGTATGGAGAATTTAAATAAACAAGCATAGAAACAAATCATACAGTGGTTTATGTTTGGAATAATAAAATAAGTGCAGCAACATGCTATGACAAAAATCATCAATCCCAAATAGTTTTGATATAATATTTTCTAACAGAACATTCAAGTTATTAAGGATAGGTTTCAGCATCCTATTAACTACGGTCTAGTGTATGCACAAACACAAACAGTGACTAAGCGTATGCAATCAAATTCCATTTTTAAAAGTGACATAGATACAGTGGGCAGATTGTAAAATGTGCTTGGGTGCCTAACAATGCAGTTTTTATAAAGACTTTTAAAATGTCTTCATACATAACTCCTATTGGTTTCATACAGTGATGGAGACTTCTAAATCATTGTGGTATCTGTTTGTGCCATGATGATCTGGAGGAAGTCTAAACCCTAGGCACACATGAAAAATACACCCATGTAAGTGAATAGAAACAAATTTTAAAATTACTACTTCCTTTTCTCTTTCCTTCCTGCTCCCTCTAAAACAAATTTTAAATTTAATTTGCTAATGTAGATAAAGCAATGTGTCATTTAACACAATAAATCACATCTGATTAGCAGAATTCAATGCAAAGAACAAATTAACACAGCTACAGTGAAGCAAAATTGCTTATGAATTTGGACACTAAATTCATGTAATTTTAAAATGAGAATGAAATCTGAACATAAATATTGAGTAATTAAATCAATGAAATCACTTAAAGAGTCTGCTGACTGACTTACAAGCAGAATCACAACCGCAAGGCTGGTCACAGGATGATTTCTTTACAAATCATAATTCACAAATATGTTTCAATAGTCTGCATACTACACCTAACTTTTCAAAATAAAATTTGCTGAGCTGCCTTTAGAAAAAAGACAACAACATGTATAAATTTTATATATAAATGCCTAAATCAGTTTATTCTGTATATCCAAACCATAGCATTTAGTAGCTGTGTTTCAGCCCAGTTCAGCTTTTTCTTTTTGATTTTCCCTAAGTGGTATTAAGCAAAATTTTTGTGCCAGCACAATATATTGGCATCTATATTACAAGATCTAACTGTTGCAACATAGATAGAAAAAACATACTAAGTCAGCAATGTGGTCTGAAATGTGGAAATGATGAAAGCAAAAATTTCACTCTAAGAGTGACATTTGCCAGTAGAGTGCATGGAAAAATCGTACAAATGTGGGGAAAAGTTAAATGAACCTGGATCCTGTATATGCATCAGGCTTCATCCAATTGAATTATAATTCAATATTACCAACACCATACCATGTTCCAATCTCTTAACTTTGTTTTTTCTTTCTTTAATAACTTTGAAACTTTGAAGGTATTTAGTGCTCAAATAAATTAAAATAATTAGGACTGAATTCTGTTTAATTATGTATATATTTTTGTGCTTTCAGAAGATAACACTTTTCTCTCTGCAGCTGTAGAGGGTCTCTCCCCTCAGAAAATGAGAAATTTTGCTGTTCCCCATGCTACAGCAGGGGAAAGGAGGAAGAAGCAGCAGAGAGAAACAGCTTTGTACTGACCATGTTTAGGCCTTTAGACATATGGCTTATTGTCAACTTTGCACTCCCCCCCAAAGACAGGCACACTGACTTCATTTTAAGACATTCAGTGGTCCAGACTTCAAAAAGTCAGGCCACATTATTTAGCTAAGTACAGATTCAGTTAAGTATATGATTGTAAACATCCAAACTGGAATATAGAATCAATAACTGAAATCTAATATCTGGTACCCAATATATCAACCTTTTTGCAATTACTATTTCAGGGAGGGTTGGACAGGGCAGATTTGCCAAAAATAGAATCTATTTCGTAGATATCAGTTAAAGAATATTCTTCCAGAAGTTATAAGCAATGAAACTAATATGGATGTGCACAGGAAAGCTATGCCAGCTTAAAATCAATATTCTGGATTTCTACACAATTTTACTCCCATAGAAAGTAATCCAGTTTAGGTTTATTCCCTGTAGTTCTTTAAAGTTACATTTAAAAAGTTTAAAGTTACAGTTTAAAACATTCAAAGTGTGCAAAATGAAGTAAATTTAAAGCCTATTGAAGTATATATTGTCCTTGATTTTTTTTTTCTGAACATCTCGACTTTTGTTTCCTGGAACTGATTCGTTTCGTACAGTATGTACAAATCATATGAGGGTTTTGCATCAGTACAAGCACTATAAGGTACTTCAAAACATGCCAAATGCTTTACCAATTTTTTTCCTCTGTACTTACATTGACACTTTTGCATGTATTATCTAACTCTTTTTTTAAATTTGGGATAATACCTATCACATTGTTTTCCAAATGATCTAGATACCAGTTTGCCTGTTTAAACACATGATTTACATACAAGTCAGTTTTCAAAATCCAGCTGTCTTCCAATTCAGACACTAAACAGGATCTGTTCTAGGAACAGCTTTGAGATGGATAAAAGTGGAAATAGAATACTGAATTTCTTTGGGTGTTAATATATACAAATTATATTATAAGAAAGTGGGCTATTGGTAAATCAAATTAGTCTAGAAATTACTGCAAACCAGTTGTTCAGCTGATGTCAAGATTAACTTACAAGCATCATAACATTTCAGAAGATACTGTATCGCTTGTCTAACTGGCTGCCCATCAAATTAACAAGATATTAACCCAGCAGTCAGTATTATATTTGCATCCAGACTGGTAAACGTCAAAATTAAAGTATGTATGCTTTGTAGCTGTAAAGAAATGCAAAGGAAAAATATTATCTGCCTTTAACAGATGGAGAAACTCTTCCAAAGAGATGGAAAATAGTCTATGTTAATTGGCAGTCCAGTCTTCATAACAGGAATTAAAACCTGTCTCAGGTAAGTTGTTATCATGTAAACTACACAGTCAACACAATACTGAACTATTAAAGAAGAAAGGCCTATTCTGACAGCATTTTTACAGCCTGTATCCTGGGAACAATAATTTTCCTCTTTAGCCTTCTTTCAGAAATAAACAGCAGACCCAAATGCAAAGTTCAGCTTCTGCTTTTACAGACTTTAATAATTTTTGATTGCTGATGCACATACTTTGCTCATTATAAATTAAACAAGGGAGACAGATTTCTACCTGAAGAAGCATGTCTGTCAAATGTGTGGTTAGCATGGTGTTTTTCATAAAATTCTGCTATGGATGGCTAACATGCTGATTAATGGATTTTAAGGACGAGTTTGCAGTTTTGAAGGATAAGTACTCTTTCCAATTTAGCAACCAAAAAATTGTAAAGATTTTTTCCTCCTGCAAATGTATGCACATTTATTTAGAGTTGGTATATTAATAAATGACAACTGCTACAGAAAGTAGTCTAGCATTAAATTAAATACATTTCATGACCCATTCACTCAAAATGCATTATCTTTTAATATATTATGCATGCAAATATAATGACACTACGTAAATGACAATCTTAAAGTCCCATGCAAAAATGAAAGCCTGTTTGTCTGATGAGTTAAAATAAACTTGAATTATTTATCAAAATTTACTGTTTGATAATATTATAGTATTATGTAATTGTTTTAGTACTTAAAAGTCTTTTCTTTAAAGAAAAAGAAAGAACAAAGGCTGCTTGACTATCCATCAGAAATTATCAACAAAGGATAACTTGGATATTTTAGTGCAAGTTATAGGACCAATAACAGAAAATAAGTCTGGAAGGGACTCTTTAAGACACTCCTTGTCCTAGGACAGTAATAATTATGTAATCCATGCTTTTAAAATCTTTTTGTTACAGGTCTTAAACTCTGGAGTTTCTACAACCCGCACAATATATACTCACCATTTATTGTCTAATCAAAATCTCACATATAATCTCATTACTTCTTCTAGCCACCATAGACAGGAAAAATCACCTTATTCTTTCTGGAGCAGACTACCAGGTTTTTAGAGAGTGTTACCAGTTCCTATCCAACTCTTCTCTCAGGTAACATAACTCCAGATGTTTCAATCTGTTCTCATTGATTAAGTTTTCCAGACTTTTCTGGACTTCTAACCTTTCTTGTGTTTCTCTAGGCTTTCCAAACATCCCACCTTTTCCCTAGAGGTCCATTTCCAGAGGTTATGTCAGTACTTCATCTATCAAGACAGCTTTTCCTTACTATGTATTTCTGGAACATTTATTCTTAAATGTAATTTTTTAAAAACGTATTTATGCTAAAGTACAACATTATATAGGCTAAGTCCAACATTTGCTACTGTACTTTAATCCTGCATTCAACATTACTGAAACCCCTCCAAGCACGGTGGAACACATAAAAACTTTTTTTTTTCCTGGTTAATTATAGAAGATTGTTTGATCTATGGCAACTTCACAGTGAATACCACTTGATATCTGTTTTGATGGTAAGCCACTAATAGCTGATTTTTCAGTAAGGTTACCCAAATAATTGTTTATCTTTGTTATGAAACTTTCACTTAGACCACCATGCTTCCCAATTTAGCTTATGAAAATATCATACAGGACAATGACAAAAGCCTTAGTACAGTGATGATGCCGACATATACTTTTTTCTTTCTTTGAAAGTTTTGTTAGCCTGCTCTAGAAGGAAATTAAGTTGGTTTGACATGATAGGCTTACAATAAATTCAAGTTGGCTGGTTTTCTTCTACTTGTTTTCCTCCACGTGTGCAATTACAGTTTATTTTATTATCTGTCCCAGTGTTTTTCTGAAAACTGAAGTTATTGTGGCATGTCTATAATTCTTCAGCTGCTCCTTCTGAAAGCCTGAAAATACATTAATCATTTTTCAGTCTTCTGGAACCTCATCTGTTCTCTACATGTTCTCAAAGATAAGTGCTAATGAATATGTGAATGTGTCAGATATTTGAAAATTCCCATTTTTTCCAAGTAGTCTCCAACTGTTCCCTTCCCATTGTACCCTGAGTTCTTACACATGCTTATCTCATGCAGCTATCCCTGCAGTGGACTTTTAAGAGGATAAAGGTAGAGAAGGATTCTGCTATCTCCTCATTGTGTGTTTACAGCTTTGCGTTTCCATTGAGAATTAATTAATATTCTTCTTACTTTTCCTCTTACTACAAATACATTTACAGTTCACTTAATTGCTCTTAAGTTGTTAATATAAATTTAAGCCTGATTAATCAGATAACTAGTTTTGATTTACCAAATCCTACAAATGAAGAGCCTGAAAATTTTGAATAGCTGTATCAACAGAAAATATTTAGCCCATTCTAATAACAAATCACTGTTTATTAAGAGAACTTTTCAAGACTGAGGAGACAACAGCAGGTTGAAGGGGTTTTTTTAATTTCAAGGAACTCTGCATCAGGCACTGAAAATAAGCCTGCTGAGGGACCATGGTAGAATGGTTGGAAACAAGTACTTTCAAGAATTTACTGCCTTACAGCTGAAGAATACTTTCTCCTTGCCCACTGTTCCTAAACTGGAAATCACCTCCCCTCACCACTGAGAACAGTTTAGTACCTTGCCTTATTTTGGACTAGGAACAAAGAAAGGGTTTGGGAACACAGAGTAGGAAGCCTACACATGTAGTAAATTATAATTTTTACCTGGGAGAGCACAGGTAATTCTTAAGCATAACAAATGATATTTCATATTTTTCCATAAATGGAGAAACATTACAATTTGAAAATATTAGCCAATACAACAAAACACACACAGACAGACAAACCCATACATTTTCCTGGAAGAGCAGTGATAGGTGAAATTTCATGCCAGCTACACACTTTATTACAGTAAACATCAAATAACCTTCTTCTCCCCCCCCTCCCCCAAATATACAACCGAAAATCATAAGGAAATTAATTTTAATAATATTTGCTAATGTTATCTTCCTAGATATTTAGGTATTTTAATAACAGTGTAAATTAGAAATTTGTTTATTTCCATGAGAAAAGTATGCAGAGTCATAATAATTCTTGTATTAAATAGTTGGGATGTTTTATTTAAAAAAAAACAACAACAAACAAGTTTTTGTTTTGCATCTTTTCTGAAACTAATATGCCATATTCAGTGACTATGTAGAAAATGAAGCAATCATGTTTCAGTTAAATAAGTGTGTTAAAACACATTAACAATTTATTTCTCTAGTATTATTATAAAGAAAAAGTGGAAACTTTTTCTATATAAACTTTTTAAAAACATACTCCAACTTATATGTCAATTTCATTATTTCCTAGGGTATTAGCATCTTACAATAATGCAATTACAAATCAAATTTAAATGATTTTTTAAATATCCTAGATAGACATTAGCATTCATCCTGTTCTATGCACCTGTACATTTGGTCATTCATCAAGTCAACTTTATTGAACTAGCACATGCTGATTATTTCAACACAGAAAATAAAATCACTTCATGCTCTCTAAGAAGTTTAATAATAATATGGGTAAAGAGAGGGGCAAGACAAATGATCAGTTACTGACCTGAGAGCTCAGCAAAGTATCTTCAATGTGGTGGACAAAGCTAATAAAACAATACGCTAATGCAAACTAATCGTGATATATGTAGGCTTCAAATTAGAATTCAAAGGTACAGGTTGAATGAGTCTTTAACATTAGCTCAACATAAACTGGACAATTTTTCAGTTGAAAATATGATACTTCATACTGAAGTGACACAGACTTTAACAGTATGTGAAGTACAGTAATAGCTCAACAACTACAGAAATAACTAGTAACATGAATGGAAAAATTCTGAAGAGGATTTTGTATTTATATGTTAATTGATGTGTCAAGCATTTCTTATAAAGGGAGGAGCAAGGATTAGCTAGTGTTTGTAAAGTCAGAACTGCTTAAAATCAACTCAGTCATCATTCAGAACTGTCAGGTACCACTATTCTTGTAACTTTGTTAACATTCAGTTTTTTCTTCCTCTCTCTGTAAATTATGAATATTTTTAGTATTTTGATATTACAGGGAAAAAAATCCTATCAATCTACATTCTTATTACTACACTACTGAACTAGGCTTTAAAGTCCTAAAATATGTATGTAAGTGATTTTTAAAGGACTGTTTCTTCCCCAGACACTTTAAAATTCATTTGGAAATGCTGGAATATTTTTTTTTGTGATACTTCAGTATATTAATGTGAAAAAATAACATCTGAGTGGGAATATGTCAAATAAAAATCCCATTAATATGCTAAATCTTAGACATGGTCATATCTTTTAATTAAATCACATTGAAAAGGCTGATCTGAACTTAGTTAACTTTGAGGTACCACAGAAGTTCTCTTGATTAAGCAGAAGATCAAAGAAAGAATGAAACCGCACTGGCTGGTAAGTTACTTAAAAGCTGTTTTGATTAAAGAATGTTAGCTAATATTCAATTTAATTGTGTTAGAGGCAGCACCCCCCTGATAATAAAGCTGGGAGATATAGTTAGCATGTCCTCTGTAAGTTGTATCTACATTTGATTGATTTTATGCAGTTCTGGACACAGATTTGCACTACAGAGACTTGGGGGGAAAAGTTAACCTTAATTTTAAATTTATGCATAAAAATAAGCTTTTATTTAAAGAATAAAAGGAAAGAGGAACAGGAAAAACAAATAAAATACAAAAGGCTTTCAAATTATAAATACTTCCCACAGGTATGTTATTAGAAAGCAGAGCTCCATTATCTTTAACTTGGTTTTATCCCCAAAGTTATCTGGTGGTTGACCATTTTATTTGAAACAAAAACAAGGTACCCACTCAAGACTGAAATTCATTTAACAAGACAAAATACTTGCACCAGGCATTGACCATTAAGATTTTCTATAGTGAATTGATGTTCAAATGTAAGCACCATATTTTTCTGTTTTATTCAGGTTTCACTTCAAAAGTATTTTAAGACTTCTGTAAGGAGAAACTTTTTTTTTTTTTTTAAACTACTGACAGATCTGGAAAAACATAAAAAGCTTTGTTTTACAGCAGAATGGTAGATGTAATCCTGTTTTATCCTTTCATACCCTAGCTTGCACCATCTGAAAAGACATCTGCATGATCACTCCAGGCCAAAGGATACCAAGTTAATATTTAGGATTCCACTCTGCAAAGAGGAGAGGGACCTTTAAAGTCCCTTTCTTTCATTCTGTTTTCCAGGTTGAACGTGACTACATCTCTGTGTCACAGCCTGGCTCTACGTTCCTGGAAATAAAATGACTTGTGATAAGAGCAGGGACCTCGCAACAGTCTGAAAAGTACATGCACCAGTCACTTCTCTCAAACCATTTCTTGATAACCTTCTAGAAATAGAGCAGACACTGATCCAGCCAAGGCTGCTGCATTTAGTCATGTCACAAGAAGGTTTCTTCACCTATCCCTACTGCACTGATGTACATGAGAGAAAGGCAAGATGATCTCCTCTTTAAGGGTGTAGTCAAAACATGTGTACTGCTGGTGGATTGGAGAGGCCCAGATCCTCCTGACTGTGAAAAAACTGATTACTGGCATATTGTACCCATTTTACTTCTTGCATTGGAACTCAAGTCTCTTGACTTTGATGGCTGACATATGGGGACATTCATATCCTCCATGGCTTGTTTCACAGGTGGGACAGGTGGGAATGCAAAGAACATTATAGATATTGCACATATTTGCTTCAGATTCAGTTTTAACATCATGCTGGATAAATGCTATTCAGACTGAGTGAAATTAACATAATATGTTTCCTGTATTTATTCCCAAGACTTTTGATTATCCTACCATCTGACTGCACCATAGCAATCATAAATCTGTCCACGTCTGGCTGTTAGAGCACTGGGTGAAGCCTAGTATCACTGCAAAGAACCCCTTCAAGGTCTGGAGACCAATTCATCCTTTCCACACACTTGTTTAGGATCTACCATGTGTCTGTATGCATTTTCTGACTGGCTATGAACCACGCAGAAATAACTTTAAAAAATGAAAGTTAATATCTGTTAGCAGCATGCAGACTTTGTGCATATCAGTGGTACAAGGAATTCTACCATAAGTATTAGTTTCTATTGCTCTGCTTAATATCCAAGAAAATCTTCCTACGTAGCACATAAACTGAGATTCTTAATATAAGTGAGGATAGCGGCTTCTATTCTCATTTCTTTTCTTTCCTTTTTTTTTTTTTTAATCAGTACTTTAATATAAAGGGTATATAATATTGAATATAACAACATAGAAAGTAACTGGGAATTTCAGCAAGAATGAATGATGTTAAGAACACCTTTCTTAGTATCTAGTGGATTTTAAGCAAATCTTTCTTGAAAGTTGCTTTCTCCTGAATTCAAGGGCACTAGGTTTAATTGTTGCTGAAGGAGAAGAAATTAGAGTGGGGGAGAAGTTAGATTTCTACTTTGAATTAATTATTATTTACCTTTCAGTTTCTGATAACTGATGGAAATTGAATGGCAGGCAATAAATTACAGGTTTCTTAACTGAGACCACTTCTTTTAATTTCATAAGGATTGATTTATTACCAAAGAATAAATTAATAATCATTCATATGTCTATAAATTTTATTCAATCTTTCAACATCACACTTCCTATTTATTTCACTTTGATTTATAAAATAATATCAATCCTCCTAAAACATCTACTAGAGTGGAAATTTCCATCTTGGGAAACTACTGTATCTTTAATAACTCCTATAAGAACTGTACTGTGTAATGTTGATTGACATGAAAATTGTTTACTTTTTTTTCTACTGGTTTATTTCCCAGAATCTACTTGGCTTTTGCCTTTCCTATTTCTGTATTGACCACTAAAATATAATTGATCTTCTGCCTCAAAATTCCTGCTGTTTCATGAGCTCTGTTACGATTCGACATAATCTATTTCCCACTGATGTTGGAAAACATAATAAGGTCACAGCAGGGAAGCTTTAGCTTCATTAAAGCACATTATTATAAAAACTAAAATGATCTAGGGTAAATTGGTTTTGTCCTTGTGGTACAGTTTGCATATATCCACATTAATCTGAGCATATAAAGTAGCAATAAATTTGCTAGCCCTATTACATTACAAATGAGTCTCCTTATCTTTCATTTCACCATGGGAACCTCTAGTGGCAGAAGGAGATGACAATGCTTCATGTTCCAGGTGACATCTACTTTTGTTGGGTAAAACGATACTAAACCTCCCTGCAAGAACCAAAAAACCCAACCAATAAAAATGTTTATTTCTGTCTCTAAATTGTTTTGAAGCTTTGCCTGTGTCCAGCAAATATACATGTCAGAATTATTTAAAAGAAATGAGCAAGCAAGGAAATGAATTTAAATTTTGACCCTCTCAGACTTTCATTTATCATGGAAATCCATAATAGAGGCACTGTGCATAAAGATTTAAGATAGAGAATCAGTGATTGTTCTATTAATCCAGTTTAACTGATACTAAAATCTGACAGAACGAATTACAAGTTGCAGGCAGGAAGGCTTATCAATTCATTACTACTTTCAAGGTTCTCCCTTCTCTCTTTCTCTTTGCCTTCAGCTGCTGGCAAAGGATAGGCTTTTGCAGTTCAATTTTTCAGTTTATTTTTGACTGCTTTTAATTAAATTTGATGGCCTGCTTCTGCACCAGTGAAGTTATTGGAGTTGCAAAGTACTTTGCTGTTATAATGATGGCTCCCTTGATGTCTGTTCATTATTAACTGCTTTTCAAAAGTATTCCTCTCAACTCTCATTTTATAAATATTTAAATAACTGTGAATTTCTATAACTTAAATATCTGGGCACTAGCGATAGGAATTCTATTGCCTATTTAATAGGTTTGACATAGTAATATGATTTTTAAATAAACTTATACATTATAATGTTAATTGGGAAAGCGTTGTCCCTAAATCATGTTACTTGTGTCAGCACAAACTGTAGTCATATTTCAAAGCAGCAGTAATCAATGAATTAGTCAGTAGTTTGTGAACTATTGCTTATGTGGCTATATTTTTCACACATCTTAATTATTCAGAGCAACAGACAAATAAGTAAATAATACAAAACAAAACAGAGCACTTCTGGTCTTTGCACTACAAGCGATATTACTTGGATTAACCTCAACAACTTCTGAAACAAATTTCCATTTTTAATACAAAGTTACCAGGAAAAAGAAGGTAGAGCAAAGGAAAGGAAGGAGTTTTTTAATTACTAACTCTTTGACTAATGTGAGACAAGAGACTGCTTGCAGTTAAGTCTGGTGAAGAATTTAAGAGCCCTAAAATCTTTCAACAGGCAGGACTTAGTTCTTAAAACAAAAAACTTCTCTTTGCTGTTTAATGTGTCAGCTACTTGCCCCATCTCCCATGGGCAGGGAGCCTTAAAGGAAAGCCTTAAAGGCTCCTTAAAGGAGCCTCTAAACATTAAAGAGAATTTGCACACCCTTCCTCATGTTGACAAGTGCTTTGCTCTGCAACAAGTCACACTGGCTTCAGTGAAAATTCTCTCAGAGCAGGGATGCATTCAGTATGAGTAATACAGGCAAAATGTGGCACAGCACTACTCAGTAGTGAATAAATTTTGCCTTTTGAATACAGAAAAAAGGAGAATAAGAGGTAGTTTGCCATGTGGTTCTATAAGCTTAGAATTATTTTAGAATATTCTGTTCTAGAAAATAGCAATTTTAAATTGTAAACTGGCTATCTCTTTGGCAAAAGGTCTATCTTCCTAATTACTTTTGCATTGCGTAGGACTGCAAGTTCCAAAGCCTATGCAAGCAAGTAGAACCTCTTTTTTTTTCTTCCATATGGGCTGCTCTCTGCTCATATTTATACTGTCTCCAGTTTTAAGGATTACCTGCTGCTGCAAGTTCCTCACCTAACCTTATTACTCATTTAAAGGAACATTTTCTTTTCTATACCTTTAATAAAACAAAACAGTAATCATACCTGAAAGGTCGAAATTCTTATTAGTTACACCTATGCTTTACATGATCAAAGTATGTGTGTATACTCTTTTGCGTTCTACAGTCATTCTGATGGAGCCTTTCTGTATAAACACACTTAAAAAGAATTTTAAAATCTCCAAAAAAGTAAATTTAAAGTGCACCTAATTCCTCTACAGACATTCAGAAATCAAAAGGTCAAAGTTTAGTTAAGATTAATTTAGTTTGTTGCTTGAAGTAAGTCTACACCGGATGTGTTCACATGACAATTGAAAATAAAAGCCATAGAAATTCTCCTGCGTGACAGTTGAAAAAGGTAGTAATATAGTTACCCACTGCAAGTGCAGCAAGGAAGCTACTCTTCTATGAATGTAACACAGCCAAGTATATCCATATTAGATTTAATAGTGACAGCTACGGTAAATGTGGCCTTAAAGACCTTTGTCCAGCTTAATAATCCACACACACCTCCAATGTCCTTTACTTTCTACATATTCAGGACTATGGAAGAAGTTTCAAATGATTCAGTTGTCCTCTGTTCTTTCACCTTTTTCTAAATCTTGATATTCCCTGACATATTACAGAGGCAAAAGATGTGACACCATTAATTTACTCACGTTTCATAGTTTCATATTTTCAATAATGTTAATATAGCCCCTTCTATTTCTCAGCAGGTCGTATCTCATCTGTCACACACAAATTCTCCAGAAATGTCATACTACTGCAGGAAATCTGTCCATCATGATCCAGCTGTCCATTACCACAGGAAGAGTGCCAGTTTTCTGTCCCTGCTGATTCTCCCACCTTCTACAAGGACTACCTTAAACACTTCAAATTAAATATAAATAAACTGGGGAAATTCCTGCGCATTAGTTACAGCTGGCTAGGACTGCCTCTTTTCTAATTTCAACCATGTTTTAGAGGAAGAATAATATTTTCTATCTGTTCCTTACTAAAAAGGCAACTTTATATTTAAAGTAACAATTGCAAAGTTTCCAAAGTATCAGCAAAACTTCTTAATTATTTCCTTAATTATTTTGTGTGAACAGCTGCTATCTTTCCAGCTAACAGTCACAACCTTTCTGGTCAGACAGGAGAGGGCCATACACTACTGCCTCTTTTTTACAGTTTGGTTAGACCTACTTAACACATAGAGTCTAAGCTGAACATCCATGCACGGTGGTCCCAGGCCATGTGTCCTTTGCAGCCCTGAGGAGCAAAAGACAGTAGCTGTAGTGAACAGAGAAAACTGTAGTTTCAGTCTGAAGAGCTGGTTACAGACAGTGGAACCAAAATCTATGAATGAAGATGTAGTCTATGAATCTATTATGTAATCATCACTCCTCAGTCTCCTCTTTGCTGGACGATGTGAGTCGCCACATTTGGAATTTGAAGTAAATTCCTGTATATATGTCTAACAACTGTACTGTGGTCCACCACAGACTTAAAGTTCAATTTGCATGAGACCTTTCAGTGATAATGGAATAGGTCAACACTGAGATGATCTGTCCTAAAAGGACTGAGTTTCACAGAGAAACCTGAAACCCATCAGGTCTGAATCAGTTTCATACAGACTTCAGAAAGGACCTCCAAAGACAGACAAAACAAAACAGATGCATTAGCTGTCCTCTTGCAATATTGCTGAGCTTTTCACAACCTCACTAAATGTGTTGAGACTAGAGAGGGATCAGCTGTTATATATACTGCTAATACGCTTTGAAGCAGTGAATGTTTAAATGTGATTTTTGCTGTAGTAAGCAACAATGTGTTTGTGTGCATGTAGGCTGCTTGCCAATCTGACTATTTGAATGCTAATGATTTATTAGAGAACAGTAAGTCAGATTTAAATTGCTTTAAAAAAAGAAATACAGCATCGATCTACAATGGTTTGGGAGTTTTTAAGACTGATCTGAGATAAAACATAGAGTTGTTCCTGTATAATGTTGGCTTGCATGTTTGATTTGTAATGTTAACAACGAACTCAGAAGTTCTTTCCTATGAATTACTGCAAACATTCGTCAGCAAAGGAAGCTAACTAAACTTTTCTTCAGAAAGAATTCAATCAGCAGGTATACGTCTATGGATAATATATTTATTTATATATGAAAATAAGAATCAATACCAGAAAGGAAAGAAAGAAGAAACCTAGTAGCTTTAAGACAGCGTCAGTTTTAGATTTCATTATGTATTTATTTTAATTTGGGGGTCAAAAGGAGCTGTAGAAAGATGAGGTACAGAGACAAGAATATTTACTCTTATTTTCTGTTAAAAAAATTGAAGCCATTTTGGTACAAGTGACATGTATTTAATTCCAGCATATTTAGATGAAAACAACATAATTTTTGCAACTGCTGTTACATTCAGAGTAAATAAATTAGCAAATGTTTCTGATTAAACATTTGCCTCTGAATTTGAATAAAACACATTACAGAAAAGTTACAGGAGAGTATATGCAAAATATAAAACCTAATCACAGACAAACAGAGTTCTTCAGAGATAAAGGAAGGCATCACTCCCTTCCACGGTAAATATGGATGAGTTGACAAAGTAAAACTTTTAAAAATGCTTTAAATGAGTTCATTTTGCTATTTGTATCTGTTCTCACATTTTTAAGCCTCACATGTAAACAATTAATGGAAGAGATAATATTCATTTAATGAATAGCTAACACTTTATGATAGAATTTTGTTACTAACTCCTCCTCTACATTATCTACAAATCAGATAGAGAACACTGGCAGCATAGAGAAGACCACTTCTCTCTCAGTTTCAATACTAATGCTGTATCACTCTTTAGTAACTAGAACAAGCGCTTTCAGATCAAGCACTGCTCATGGTAGTGCAGTAATTAAGAGTTTCACTAGTGCTAGTAGATCACAGGCTTTGTGCTCATTTTGCAGGCTTTCAGAACTGAAGTTTGTCAGTCTTACTTTGTCTGAAACTGCCTTGACCTGCCTGAAGCTGTATTTTAACTTGTTTCGATATAATTTTTTCTTATGATCACCTGGCTATGCCTGACTTATTTTACTTTGAGGTTTTGGTTTGGGGTATTTTTTTGTTTGTTTTGTTTTTGTAGTGTATAACCATAATTTGAAATAGGTAGTAGAAACAAGTAGGTATTCTGTATAGAAATGTCTATGGCTTTAACATAATTATTTGCTCAAGAGGGCTTTCTGGTATGAAAGCAGAGGCCTTGGAAATGGGATATGTTATGGAGTGTAGAGGAGCACAGACAGTAAATGACAAGAAAAGAGGCCCAGTCTGGTACTGGAGACCTTACAGTTATGAACAACTCACTAATGTTCAGTTAAAGAAGTGCTGACCTGTACCAATCATGACTTGCAAAGAGCCTAAAGAACATACGCTCAACATACGGATAGCACACTCCGTACAGTCAATTTAGATATAATATGGATTTGCAAGCCAATGAAGAAATAGCGAAGTGTAAAGAGTTTTAGAAAATGCAAAAATGTTGCCATGTAAATCCTAGATTGAGTAGGAAGAAGCCTTCTACCTCAGCATCATACTCATTCCATCAAAGGAGTCAGGAGGCTGACTGTTCACTGTACCTTCCCCCCACAACTCCCGACTGAAATCACCAATCTTAGAACCTACAGGAACAGTAGAAGAGAAAACAGGTAGATACTAGGAGTGTGTGCATAGCAGTTTTAACTGAATTATTATTATGGGGACCTCTCCTCTAATATAATATTTTTTTTTAATTTACTCTTCAGAATGGAATAGAATAGAATAGAATAGAATAGAATAGAATAGAATAGAATAGAATAGAATAGAATAGAATAGAATATTTCAGTTGGAAGGGACCTACAATGATCATCTAGTCCAACTGCCTGACCATTTTACGGCTGACCTAATGTTAAAGCATATTCTTAAGGGCATTGTCCAAATACTGACAGGCTTGGGGAATCAACCACCTCTCTAGGAAGCCTGTTCCAGTGTTTGACCACCCTCTTGGTAAAGAAATGCTTCCTAATGTCCAGTCAGAACCTCCCCTGGCTCACCTTTGAACCATTCCCACACGTCCTATCACTGGATACCAGGGAGGAAAGATCAGCACTTCCTTCTGCACTTCCCCTCCTCAGGAAGCTGTAGAGAGCAATGAGGTTGCCCCTCAGCCTCCTTTACTCCAAACTACACAAGCCCAAAGTCCTTAGCCATTCCTCAGAGGACATGCCTTCCAGCCCTTTCACCAGCTTTGTTGACCTCCTCCGGAGGCATTCGAGGACCCTAATATCAGTCTCAAATTGTGGGGCCCAGAACTGCAGACAATACTCAAGGTGAGGCCGCACCAGTGATGAATACAGTGGGATAATCACCTCTTTTGACTGGCTGGTTATGCTGTGTTTGATGCACCCCAGGACGCGGTTTGCCCTCTTGGCTGCCAGCGCACACTGCTGCCTCATGTTGAGCCGCGCTGCCAACCAGCGCCCCCAGATCCCTTTCTGCAGGGCTGATCTCCAGCCGGAGATCTGTAACTGATCTCTTTCAATTTAGATTTGTGCCCAGCGTTACTCTGTCCCAGGGGCAGAATCCGGCACTTGGTCTTGTTAAATTTCATCCCCTTAATCATAGCCCAATGCTCCAACCTATCCAGATCCCTCTGCAAGGCCTCTTGTCCCTCAAGAGAGTCAACAGCACCTCCCAGTTTCGTATCGTCAGCAAACTTGCTTTCTTTCCTTCTGTGTCACAATTAGGTCTGGACCAATAATAGTATTTTATTTAGGCTGTCAATATTTCCTTTATACTAACAATAAATTATTTGCTTTACAAATAAAGTGTGTTACCTTAACAAGATTTTGACTGTATAATCATTGTCACCTTAGCACACAGGCATAAAGACTGCATAGCTACATGTAGCAGCAGTTCCATATTGGGGTATCCTCCATGCAGATAACAAGTCTGAGAAGTTTTTACAGAGAACATGTACACAGATATTGTCAGAAGCAAATCAATTTGCAAAATGTGGCAGCCTTTGCTAGGAATTGAAGCAACACCAACCTGCGGCCCTGTCAAATATCACTCTGTTTTCCAGTGACAGAAGCAATACCTTATCTCAAGGAAAGCTGTATATTTTTAAGCTAAAAATCATGGACAAAACAATATATTTTGTCCCAGCTTCACCTTCTAAATGACTGAACAGTTTTAGGTGAAACTTTAATATTTGACTCAAGGCAAATAACTTTGCATGAAAACTGTCAGCCTGAATGCTTAAGTTTGGCAAGTGAAAAGTGGCTGAAATCAGGTTTTTGTAAGATGAAAACTGCAGCAACCCTTATATAAGGAAATATATATTCAATTACACATAGAAAATACATTCTAGGCTGCAATCTTAAAAACAAAATACAATTACTTTAATCAGAGGTTATCATACATATCAGGATACTTAAATAACAAATTATATAACTCTTGTCTATGTACTGCATATTATTTCAAATTAGGAGTGATATTCATACTATTCACCCTATTAAATTGAGTAGACAGTTTCAAAATGGAGTGTTTCATTCTAGATGGAGGAGATTTTCATGCAAGGGGACTGACATGTCTGCACGAGGTTCTTCTGAGATCAACTTACCATGAACAGATAGAGATCTGCCCAAATTCATTTAAAAAAAAAAAACAAACCAGAAATCAGTCAGGGATATTACCTGACTTAAAATACACAGAAAATTCCTCAATAATTCTCCTGTGATGTGTATCATATGAAATGCAGACACATGTTAACCTTCTAATGGTGCCAGTCTGTACAATATGACAAAGAAACTATTTCCCCATTTCAATAAATTATTTCTGAAGTTTTTTTGCCCTTTTTAAATACAAAAGATGGTATGTGAAATTGAAAGTAATGATCTTGGACTACTTGTTTTCTGTGTAACAGACAGCCCTTCACAAAGGACAGCTTCATTTTCAAGACCCTAACCTAGGATTTGGGAAAGCATCTCCCTAGCTTTCCATATATTCCCTATATAACATTGGGGAAATTAATTGCCCTTTCTGCCCCTCAATTTCACATTTGCATAAAGAAGAGAGTAGTTCCACTTCACAGGACTTATGAAAATAGAAGTTTTCAGGCTCCTACATGTTTGGTAATGATACTGGTATGCTAGAAAAAATATTATATTCACATACCATTGCTGTTTGGTCTGCTCTTAGATTGCCTCATTTATTTAGTAGTTTGTATGTCTGTCACATTTACAGTATAGTTACTATTAACCATCAGCAAATTCTGCACTTATAAATATGCAAAAGTACTTAAAATTCTATCTTTGTAGATGTTCTGGTTTCAAACACTTTCAAGAATATGTTATTTACATAAACATGCTACTATTCAGAAGATTCTTTAAGTTATGTAAAATGCTGTCAAGCCTCAATTTTAGTACATTAACAGACCTTAGTTTAGGAGCTGCAGACAGGATTTTCATCATGCTTAATAGGAACAAGTTTGCTCTTTTGTCTATATATTACTTTAAAACTTGTTATTGATGACCAAACAGGAAATAGAACTTCTTACCTTGCAGAGAATATCATGTAAATAACAGCTCCAAAACTGGCAACAGGAGCTATTGCCCATACTCACTACCTGCCTATTCAAAGGGTTAAAAAATAGGGAGACAGAAGGGTTAAGCTTCTTTCTTGCCCTTGTTTACAATCTTAATCAATCCAGAGAGAAGTCAGCACTGCATACGTGGTTTCTCTTTTCCTGTGTCTAGGGGAACTGTCAGTTCAGCGTATCTCTAAAGTCTGATATCTTCACATACATAAATGGAACAATTATAAGAGATTGTAAGATCAAGAGACAAATCATAACCAATTCTACCCTGTTGAATTTGCCATCACACAGGACTTCAGGAAAGCTGCAAAAATATTAACCTTGACCTTCATTATGTATTAAAATTAGGGATAATCAGTTGATAATCAGATAAGTGCTCTCTGGGGAAAGAATACAAGACCTCATGCAATGGGGTGAAGCTCGAGAAAATCTGATCCTGATGTTATCCAGATGCAAAGCTTTAACCTTTCTTAGAGATGAAAGCTGAAGCCCTGGAGAAGGGGTCAAGATAAACAGGTTCCATTTCTGGTTTAACACCAGATTCCTGGTGTCAAATGCTCACTTTGCTGTGGCTTGGTTCCCAAATGTAAAATGAATACAGTAGTGTTTCCTTCCCTTGCCTTTTGTTTGCTAGCACTGGGACAACAATGGCCTAGAAAGCGAGCAGCACAAAAGCATTATGGCGTCAGGTTATTTTAAAGTGCTGTAACATGAACAGTAATAGTTCTTGATTTTATATCCCTCATTTTACTGGGATTTATTTGTTGTCATTGAGACTGCAGGTGTTAAGCTAAAGTTAAGTTAAGCTAAATTGATGAATATACACTGATTTTATTTTAATCTAAAAATAATCTTTTGCTTTAACTCTTGCACTTTGCTCACTGGAAATGCTTGTGAAATATATAACTTAACACGCTCACTATTCATCTGATTTTTTTGTATTGCAGAGGATATAAATGGTTTCCAAGTCTTAAAAAATTTAGTCAGCCCACTCTATTTGTTCTGTAAAAGTTTTTCACCACACACCAGGGAAGTATTTGGGAACTATTTGAAAGGTATGTACTGAATATATATCAATGTAAAGATGAATCTGGGGTGCACTTAGCTGCAGTCTGTAACAATATACAGTATGTCCACATTCTAGTCTAAATTTATGATCATTTTGCTTACTTTTCATACTTTTCCTCATGAAGGTTATCCCAAAATCCAGAATAAAAAGAGGTCCGTATGTTACAGTAAGGACCTGTCTCTAAATAAATTATATTTACTCCTCTTTCAACAGGTAAATTCTATAACTCTAATCTGGGCTGAATCTCTGAAAAGCACAGGGAATTAGAGACTAGTTGACGGATTCTCATGGACATGCACTTCTTGAATAAAGGCCAAGCCTCTGAATATACGTTCTTTTGGTGTTTTATTTAGTGTTTGCAGTCACAAGACTGGAGAATTATTTAATCTATAGAGAAGACCTCTGGATGTCATCTAGTCTAACCCCTCTGTGACAAGCACATCCAATTCAAGCATATTGCTCCGGACGATGTCCAGTCAGGTTTTGAGTATTTTCAAGAAGGGAGATTCCACAGTCTCTCTGGGCAGCCTGCCCACCACCACGCTAATCTTTTTTCATTATTTCTAGTCAAAATTTTCTGTGTTCCAGCTTGTGTTTATTACCTCTTGTCCTTCCTCTGTGCACCTCTGGGAAGAGTCTGACTCTGCCTCCTCTACATTCTATGAACAAGTAGCTGTACATACCAGTAAGTCCTCTCTTCCCCCAAAAAACTGTCCCTTCCCCAGGCTCAACAAGCCCAGCCCCTACAGCCTGTCCTTGGATGCCCTGTCTCCATCCCCAGGCCACATTGGTCAGAACTATCTCCATTACATTAATGTCTGTTTCACACTGGGGTGCTCAAAGCTGTGCACAGCATGCCAGATGCTATCTCACAGGTACTGAACAGCAGTGCAGGATCACTTCCCCACACCTGCTGGCTGCACCCTTGCTACTGCAGTCCAGGATGTGGGAGTGCTGTGCCTTGGGGCCAGGCTAGTGTCCCCCAGTGCTCCCAGGGTCATTACTGCAAAGCTGCTCCTCAGTTGGTCAGCCTCAGCCTCTACTGTTACCTCCCAGATGCCAGACTTTGCATTCACCTTCATGGGGCTCCTGTCAGATAATTTCTCTGAGCAGCAGCCCTGCCCTCTACCAGCTTGACCGCTCCATGAACATTTTGTGTCATCTGCAAGCATGATGAGAGTGAAATCTGTACCGTCATTCAGGCCATTAATGAAGAACATTAAACAGTATTGGTCCTGGTATTGCTCCCTGAGAGAAATTACTGCTTTCTGGTCACTAGCTGGGCTTTGTATTATGGATCACAACACAGTAAGCCCAGCAGTCCAGGCCGTTTTCAACCCACATCGTTGACTGCTTATCTGGTTCATATATCACCAACCTGGCAACAAGGATACTATGAAAGCTGCGTCAAAGGACTTTCTGAAGCCAGGGTGGTCAAGTATACACATCTTTGCTGCCTTCTCATCAAGGCTATCACATTAGATATGCATGATTTGCATGGACCTGGATTTTCCTGAACTTTTAAAATATTGTGCCTATGATCCAGAGCAACCTCTGTGTTACAGTTTACAGCAGCTGTTAAAAAGATAAGATGCTACTTACCTGCCTTACATGATTATTGTGATATTTCTAAATTTATAATTTCACTCTGAAATAAGAAATAAGTAAAATAAAGCTACTATAAGTGACCTCAAAGGGATGTGCACACCATTCACATTCCACACCACAATGTTGAGGTCTGTTTTTTTCCATCACTGAGCTTATTAACTCTGATAATTTAATATCATCTTTTCTCACTTCAGAAATATTGGTCATCTGATATGCCACATAAATACACCTCTTGGATGAGAAGTCATTTCTCAATTTGTAAAGTGCCAAACAAGTGTCAATCAGCTAAACTTTTTGAACATGTCCATTGCCTATGACTCTCTCCTTTTAACACAAAATTTGTTGACAAAAGATTTTTCCTTCTTCGAACATTACTGAAATATTTAGCTTACTACGTTGCATAAAACACAGCAGGGTGCTCAGCACTGTTAAGCAGAAGCTTGAAATTGCTTATATGCTGTTAGCTTAGATGGCTTCTTTGATCTTGAGAGGAGTTTGTGAGACACAGAATTTTAACATGGTATTGTAAACAGAATGGATGAAACATCCAGTAAAATTTAGTGTGTCAATACAGAAGTACTGGTGCTAGATTCACCTTGCACATGATTGAAGAAATAGGCAACCTCCAATATATCCCCACATTGTTTCTGCTTAATATCCAAGTATCTATGAATTAGAACTTTTTTCTGCTTGAGAATTAGTTTATTCTGTTTTAAATAAACAATAAGACCATGAATTTAAAAGAAATATTCTTCCACAAACTGTTGTTAGTAGCAAACCTTTCCAGGTTTAGTAATTTAGGGTTGCCTTCTAAAAATCTAAAGATTGCTGATTTGTGCCAGAAAACAGAAGAAAATTAATTGTCTCTAATAGTTCACTTTTAACATAAAAAACCCTGCTCTATTCACAAGCAACCGTAAAAGGTTAACAAAACCCAGTAAGTTGGCAACTGGAAAACCTATGTACATTAAGCAAGCCTACCAGTCTCCAGGATACCTAGGCAATAGTCAAAGTCATCTTCTTTAGACTCAGTAGGGCTAACAAGGTCATTATTTTCTAGACTGAGATCTCCTACCTGAGATTTCCCCTCTCTAGGTATGTACCCCATTCATGATTGGCTATTGGGGAAGGCATAAAATAAAATTTGGGGAATTATTGTTAACACTTAGGAGCTGTTCTAGACTTCATGCAGAAACCAAGGCAGCTTTGCTATATACTGTGTGTAAATATGATCTTTTGGTATAGGATGGCTCTCACTGTCATCCATGCTTTAGGATGCTACTTCCTGTCAGTTCATCCCAAGAAACCTGATGACTTTTATCCATTTTTCAGCTGTTTCTGTCTGCTACAGTTTGCTTATCTCAAAAGGCCTGCATTAAACATAAGGAATGGTGGCAAATGGAGCTTTTAACAGAGGTCTTGCCACAAAAGGACCACTACTGTTAGAAGATAACTCAAAGACTTTTTCCCTTTCTAATTTCTCCTAGGATGCCATACAAAGTCATATCAGAATTAAGATTTGGTAAGGCTCATGGTATGTTCTCTTTATTGCACTCAAACTTTACAGTCACTCATGTTTTATCTAAAATGCCACAGCCTGTCTAAAGCAGATGGGATCTTGCTTATTAGTTGCTTCCTCTCACCAGAAATTGGATAATAACAAAGAACTCCCCTTCTCAAAGTCTCTGGGTTTTTTTAGTTTAAAGTATCACTGGGGTTCGTTGTTATCAGTAACCACTAATAAACTCCCTCTAGGCCACAGGCTATTTTGCTTTCAAAGAGTAATAGAGATTTGGAGAAAATAAGCTGCCTATAATTAATAGAGGGGTTTCCTAAATGCAGCTATCAATCACCAAATTGCTGAAGGAACGTTCTCACTCTTCCAGAAAATTTTGAGTCATACATCAAATACTCATAGAGAGTAAAATTGCTAGTTGAAAGTTTTAAATAAAAATAACTGCTCATATAAACATTATTCTCAGTTTGAATCAAGAATACGCTACATTAAGTTTCTTTCCCCTCTATGCCTGATCTAAAAAGAACTCTTAAAGAAGATTAACACATTTTATTTAATACATTTGAGAACCCGTGAAGACTCCTAGCTCTTTTATTTTATGTAGCAAATACTGTATATGAGTCATAGCCTAGCTTGGTTTGCCTAGCAGTGGACAGAGAAGACAAAGCATCCATTCAACTTTATCAGCATTTCTAATAATCAGTAAAGCAACTGGTGATCCAAGATTACCATAGCCACTGAGCAGAATTTGGCTCCTCTATTAGACTGTCTCTATGCAAATAGCTCTAAAAATAAACATTTTGAGCAATTTCCAAACTGTCAAGCATTGTAATAATGTGAGCTAAGAGTTTATTTTGCGGTGACACTAGCATGTTTTCAGAGATTCAATTTTTTTTCACAATAACATATCTTGCTTATGTCTCTGATACATTAACATCTTTTATTGATACTCCACCCTCATCACCTCTCTTTCTTTTTTCCTCTCTTTCTCCCTCTCTGCCTTTTCTCCTTTTCCCAGTCTAGTATCCTCCAGGTTTCCTAGCAGTTATTCAAAGAGGAAAATAGACTTTCACTGCAAAATTATACTGTGTTATACTGTGAGTAAAAAGCAGATCTGACAAACTGAAAACCATCCTGCCTTTATCTTCTCCATGAGCTCCTACTAGCTACAGAAAAGTAGAATTTTTTGACATTTACCAGGACAGAATACCAGAGAAATAAAGTATTCTAAGTTGAACTGAGATACTGCAGTTCATGAATAATAAAAAACTAAGGCTACAAGGATGAGAGGTTTGCTTTAATACAGCTGGTGCCTTCCATGTATATCCATTAAGAAGTTCTCTGCAGGGTTTTTTTGTGTGTGTTTAATTCCTGTACTTTGTGGCTTTAGCACTGCTGTCACCTTAGCTCCTAGCATGTGGAGGATAACTTGTGGGACTCCCTCAGAGACCACCTTTGGACAACCAAGGCTTCTGACTCTCATTCATCCACAGTTGTCTTGCATGTTTTCTTCCATAAGAAATGCAATAGGAAGGAAGGTCCGTTTAATTAGCACCCAAATAATGTTCCTTACATTTTTTTCAACAGTTTGTCTTCTACATCAAACAGATTACTATTTATCTATATTTTCTCGATCATTGAATATATGCATATATATTCATGTTTTATATTTATGTTTTATAATAATTTGTCATTACTTTAAGTGAGTACTTTCAATTGCTAGAAAGGAACAGGAATCAGAATGTGATGTCATTAAGTTTGCAAAATATCATTATGAAGAGATGAAGTTACATACTGATTTAAAGATGTGTTTAAATGAGAAATTGAATTCCACAACATGGGAAACCAAAGTGCTCTACAGTGTTTTAGAAACTGCATTTTTAATTTATGTTTGTTGTTAGAAATCAGCAGGCTTTGTAAATTTAGTCTGAAATGAACCTCCGAATGCGTAAGACATCACTTACTTGGAGTTGAGGCTGATCAGCTCTTCCACAGCTGGTGCCAACATTCTGTCAGTCAAATTCTTAACTAGGTTGTAAAGGGCCAGGAAAGCAGTTGCTTTTTACTCCCACCTGGAACAAAATATTGTATCAGTTACTTTTTTTCACGGTCTTCCAAGTGCAATAAGTTATTCATTACATTATCTTTGACTGTCATATTAAGGGTTCATCAGAACACTCATACAAAGGATGGAAGCATAAACTATTACACTCTCTGAACTTCTTGAATGTGTGATACAACATGTATAAATAAATGCTCTAAATAATACTTTATTTTGCTATAAAATTTTCTTATAAAATTTACTGTTATATTCATTTGTAACAGTTAAATTTAAATAAAATATTTATTCATATAAGGTACACATTTCTAAATGCTGGTACTAAAGAAAGTAAAATCAGAACATCTAGCAGTAGAAAATAGAAGTGTTTCAGAGCAAAGTAATTTAAGATAAGCATACAAATAACAAAAAGATTCACATTTATTTTGATCTCAGAGTACTATTTATTTTTTCCAGATTTCTTCACCTTTTAATGACTATAGTCTGCAAAATTATGACAAACTATTTTTAAAACAGAAGGTTAATGAAAAAGTCTCTCAATTTTAAATTGTTCTCTATCACATTTGAAAGGTCATGAAGATAAAAAGAAGTCCCAACTGACTAAAAAAGTGACAAATATTATATCCATCTACCAAAAGAGGCAAAAAGGAACATTCAGAAAACCATAGTCCAGTCAGTTTCACTTTAGTTCCTGGGAAAAATTATAGAACATGTCCTCATGAAAGCTATTTGCAGGCACCTGAAGGGCAAGCAGTGGCAGCATGGCAGTGGGCAGGCATGTGGCAGCGGGCAGGGGCATGGCAGCAGGCAAGTGCATGGCAGCATAGTGCCCACCCGGCAAAAAGCAGTGGGCTTCTAGCACCTGGTAGAATCAATGCAGCCACACAGATGGAACTCCTGTCCAAGCATTTGACCACCCAGGTTTCCAGCTGTGAGATGTGCAAAGGGATATTACTGGAGGTGGAGAGTGATTGCAAGCTAGCCTGTGGGAGGTGTGACCAGACAGATGAACTGCTCTACTTGGTGGCTGAGCTGCAGGAGGAAGTGGCCAGACTGAGGAGTATTCAAGAGTCTGAGAAGGAGATTGATCAATGGAGCTGTACTCTGCCATCTCTGAGGCATGCAAGCCAACTCAGCATGGCCACTGTGGAGGCAGGTCCAGGATCTGTTTCGTCCCAGGAAGAAGGCAGTGTTAAAAGGGATAAGGAGGGGTGGAAGAAGTTTACAGCATGGAGCTGTAAAAGAAACTCCTCCTTATCCTCTAAGATACCCATACAGAATAGGTGTGAGGCCCAGGGTACAGTGGATGAAGCGCATAATGAGATAGAGGAGGAATCTATGCAAGCATTCTTGCCAAGGTCAGAGAGACCAACCCTTCACAACAAAACCTGCATTAAGACCAGTGCCGAGAAGAAACAACAGTGAGTTATGGTCATTGGTGATTCCCTCCGATGTGGAACAGAAGCACCCGTTTGCAGACTGGACCCTCTTCTCAGGGAAGTTTGCTGCCTCCCTGAGGCCCGAATTAGGGACGTCACCACAAGACTGAAAAGCATAGTACAACTTTCAGACTATGATCCATTTCTGTTCTCTCACGTGAGTACTAATGATGTCACAACAAAAAGCCTGAGGTTGATTAAAAGAGATTTCAGAGCCTTGGGAAGAATGCTAAAAAATTCAGGAGCACAGGTAGTGTTTTCCTTGATTCTCCCCGTAGTGGGGGGAGACTTTGGAAGAAATAGGTGAGCCCAGGATATCAATACCTGGCTCCAGGACTGGTGCCTCTGCCAAAACCTTGGGTTTTTAAACCATGGAAGAGCCTTTGAGAAACAAGGTATGCTGGGGCCTGATGGGATCCACCTGTCCCGATGGGGAAAATGCATCTTTGGGTGTAAGCTGGAGGGACTGATTGAGAGACCTTTAAACTAGAATCAATGGGGGAAGGGGATACCAACAGGATTGCAGTAGGTAAGCCAAGGGTTGGCATGGCATCACCTGAAGGTGGCAATGATAGTGGGAACATTTACACTGCTCCTGGGAGCATGGAGAGCTCAGAAGCATATCTGCCTGTACTCCAACACAGTATGAGAAACAAACAGGATGAACTGGAAATGTTGGTTAGTACCCAGAACTATGATATCATCAGTATTAGCAAGATTTGGTGGAATGAGTCCCATGACTGTAGTGCTGGGATGGAGGGCTACAGGCTGTTCAGGAGGGATAGGTAGGGCAGGCGAGGTGGAGGTGTCGCAATATATATAAGGGAGAGGTTTGATTGTACAGCCCTTACAGTCAGTGATGATGTGGTGGGGAGCCTCTGGGTGAGGATTAGGGAGATGGAAAACAAAGGAGATGTTGTAGCAGGTGTCTGCTACTGATCGCCCAGACAGGATGTAAGCACTGATGAATTATTCTATAGGCAATTAGGAGAAATTTGTGGATCAGTAGCTCTTGTCCTTATGGGAGATTTCAACTTCCCAGACATCAAATGGGAATATCATACTGCTGTGATGAGCAGGTCTTGGAAATCCTTAAAGTTTGTAAAAGATAACAACTTGTCACAAGTACTCAGTGAGCCAACTGGGAAAGATGCCCTCTTAGACTTGCTATTTGTGAATAAAGAAGGACTCGTGGGAGATGTGATGGTAGGTGGCTGTCTTGGCCACAGTGATCATGAAATGGTTGAATTTCAAATTTTCAGTGTAATGAGAAAAAAAGACAGCAGATTTGCTACCCTGAACTTCAGGAGAGCAAACTTTCAGCTGTTCCGGTAGCTATTTATCAAAGTACCCTGGGAATCTGCTTTTGAGGGCTTAGGAGACCACTAGTGCTGGTCAGTCTTTTAAGAACTACCTTTTAGAAGCACAGGAGCCAGCAATTCCACTGTGCTGTAAGTCAAGCATGCAGGGCAGAAGACCAGCTTGGCTGAACAGGCAACTCCTCGTGGAGCTCAAAAGGAAAAAGAAAATCTATGATCTCTGGAAGCAAGGGCAGGCTTCTCAGGAAGCTAACAGAGCTGTGGTTCATATATGCAGGGAGAAGACATGAAAGGCCAAAGATCAATTAGAGTTGAAACTAGCCAGCATTGTGTCAGATAACAAGGGCTTTTTTAAATACGTTAATAGCGAGAGGAGATCTAAAGAAAACATTGGACCAATACTTGTTGAAGATGGTCATCTGACTAATAAGGTTGAAGAAAAAGCAGATGCATTCAATGCTTTTTTGCCTCAGTCTTTAATAATACTGACAGACCTTGGGCTGCCCAGTCCCTTGAGTCAGAGGACCACCAGTGTGGGAACAGTGACTTTCCATTTGTGGACACTGAAATTGTCAGGGACCAGCTATATCAGCTAAATATTAACAAGTCTATGGGGCCTGATGGGATTCATCCCAGAATACTGAAGGAGCTAGCAGATGTTATGGCAGGACCCCTCTCAATCATCTACCAAAGGTCTTGGGAGTCTGGGTAGGTCCTTGCTGACTGGAAGCTAGACAATTTTATTCCAATGTACAAGAAGGCTGTGAGGGAAGACGCAGGAAACTACAGACCTGTTAGTTTAGCCTCAGTTCCTGGAAAAATTATGGAGGAGATCATACTGGGTACTATTGAAAGGCATTTAAAGAATAATGCAATCATCAGGCACAGTCAACAGGGGTTCACAAAGGGAAAGTCCTGTTTAACCAATTTGCTATCCTTCTATGATAACGTCACCCACCTAGTGGATGAAGGGAAGTGGTGGATGTAGTTTTTCTGGAGTTTACTAAGGCTTTTGATACCATCCCTCACAACATCCTTCTGGACAAGTTGTCCAGCTGTGGAATGAGCAGGTTCACAGTGCTGGATGAAGAACTGGCTGAACAGCAGGGCTCAAGGTGTTGTAGTGAATGGGGCTACAACTGGCTGGTGACTGGTCACCAGTGGTGTTTCCCAGGGTTAAATTCTAGGGCCAGTCCTCTCCAATTTATTTATTGACAATCTGGATGCAGGAGTTGAATACACCATTAGCAAGTTTGCTGACGATACCAAACTGGGAGGTGCTGTTGACTCTCTTGAGGGACAAGAGGCCTTGCAGAGGGATCTGGATAGGTTGGAGCATTGGGCTATGATTAAGGGGATGAAATTTAACAAGACCAAGTGCCGGATTCTGCCCCTGGGACAGAGTAACGCTGGGCACAAATCTAAATTGAAAGAGATCAGTTACAGATCTCCGGCTGGAGATCAGCCCTGCAGAAAGGGATCTGGGGGCGCTGGTTGGCAGCGTGGCTCAACATGAGGCAGCAGTGTGCGCTGGCAGCCAAGAGGGCAAACCGCATCCTGGGGTGCATCAAACACAGCATAACCAGCCAGTCAAAAGAGGTGATTATCCCACTGTATTCATCACTGGTGCGGCCTCACCTTGAGTATTGTCTGCAGTTCTGGGCCCCACAATTTGAGACTGATATTAGGGTCCTCGAATGCCTCCGGAGGAGGTCAACAAAGCTGGTGAAAGGGCTGGAAGGCATGTCCTCTGAGGAATGGCTAAGGACTTTGGGCTTGTGTAGTTTGGAGTAAAAGAGGCTGAGGGGCAACCTCATTGCTCTCTACAGCTTCCTGAGGAGGGGAAGTGGAGAAGAAAGTGCTGATCTTTCTTCCCTGGTATCCAGTGATAGGACGTGTGGGAATGGTTCAAAGGTGAGCCAGGGGAGGTTCTGACTGGACATTAGGAAGCATTTCTTTACCAAGAGGGTGGTCAAACACTGGAACAGGCTTCCTAGAGAGGTGGTTGATTCCCCAAGCCTGTCAGTATTTGGACAATGCCCTTAAGAATATGCTTTAACATTAGGTCAGCCCTAAAATGGTCAGGCAGTTGGACTAGATGATCATTGTAGGTCTCTTCCAACTGAAATATTCTATTCTATTCTATTCTATTCTAGAAAAAGTCAACACAGATTTACCAAGTGTAAACTGTGCTTGACTAAACTGATTGCTTCCCAATATAACAATACATTTGGGGGATGAAGTGAGAGCTGTGAATTCCCTATATTTTCTCAAGCATCACAATAAAAGTTAATAACATTAACGATGAAATACAAAACTGTGCATTTCTTAAATATCTGTTTGAATTGTAATACTGAGATTCACAGTTTCTACCACTGTATATCAGAAAGGACAGAGACATGTATGAAGATATGCATGTATGGAAAAACACAGTGGGAAAAATTGTCATTCATTATATCTATAACGTTAAAATATTTGGTAATTTTATTACGTCTTCTTGACCACATGATACATCTGTTGTTCAAACTAAAAGAACACCAAACAAACATGAAGAGAAATCATCACTATATTACAGCTTTCAGCTGTATTACCACACAAAGAATACAGATGGCATAATTTTTCACAAACTCACTGACTTCAAACAACTTTATAGTGAGCTTGTATGCTAGCACTGTGGACAGGACAGCAATGTTCAGAAAATAACTGCTGACTTATAAAAGTTTCAGATCTTTATCCATCAGCATTCCTCGCTGTACAAGGTATACAATTTATGAATCAATGATCGGTTATAATAAGGCCAGACAACAAGAATGATCAATAGAATATTGTTAGTTCCTTAATGCTGTATACAAACATTGGTTGGAGAGGCACTGCACATCTGACAAATTTGTGACCTTTCATTTATGGTGTAACCATCTGGAGAACTAAACTACGTTATGTACTAATGATATTTTATGTATTAACGCTATTTTCTTGAAGGTAAATGGCACACCTTTATTTCTTCAGAAAAATAACTGTGATTAAAAATCACAGTTAAAAATTTCCATAACACTTCTGATGGTCAACTAATAGCTGGTCAACTAATTCATTCATTATAAACAATTAAAATAACCCTATAAAATTAATATGATGTAATTTCCTAACCGCTGAAAGCTCCTTCTACTGTGTTCTAATTCTAACATAAAGAACCAAATTCCTCATCCTAGACACAGGAAGTCAATATAATTCCATGGAATGCAAAGTCTACATTATTCGATAAACACTCTGCAGTTATAGACTGACACAATTAGTAAATTTGCTCTCTCAGAAGCCTTTTTCTACTCTTTCCTTCAGTACAAGCTTTAGTGGAAGTTATTCATACACATAAATCCCCTTTAGGACAGACAAATTTAATTCTATAGGCTTACAGATTTGACCATGAATAGCTATCTCAAATAGAATTGAACTAGAACTTTTTCCAATTGTTGTAATGTTTTTGAGTTTCAAAACTTTTTTTCCACAGGGAGCATTCCAAAAGTGTCTGAAGACTTTGTCAGAAACCCAAAAATCTTTCCAAAAGAAGACAACAGGCAAATTTAAGTATGTCTTCCTGATACATTTACATTGGAAATAGGTGGAATGTGGAAGAGAGAATTAAATCTCTCTGAAGTGCTTCAGCCATAAACTCTCTTTGTTGTATATGACCTCACAAATTGCCTTTTGCAACTAATTAATATTTTCTTATGAGAAATTATTCTAATGGTAAATTTCTAAATAGCTCTAGTCTGGAATTCCCCAAGGCAGAGGAGCACAGGAGACATGACCATTAACTAAATAATCATCAGCAGAGGCTGAGGGGTAGAAATCTCTTCTCTTTTATTACTCCTAACTTGCAATTGGAAAAAAACCTTGTGCAGCAGCAACACCATGAGATTTTTCTCTCACAATTAGACTGCTGTAGGGAAACAAACTGGGTGCACATTTTTCATTCCAGTGAAACAAGTAACCCCTTTATCTCAGAATCTCTTTTCTTCTTAAATTCTTATGTTTTCTTTCAGTGTACTTCATCTTCTCCTAAGCCCTTTCTTGGCTTCTTTCCTCCTCTTGTTTCCTAGATCTCAGTTGCCCTTTCCCTTAGCCTCCAATTCTACACATTTCTGTCTCAGCGAACCTATGAACACTTTCACCACCTTCTTGCCAGTCAGCCCAGCAATTTGTATTTCTCTTTTCTGATAGGGGTGCAGTTGGCCCAAAGTTATTTTTGCCTTGTTATCAGTTGGGAACAGAAGAAAACATCACTTTGGCTCCTGAATGAAAGCAGCAGATAAGCATGAAGCTTTGGGCTGTCTGCTACTTCTGTTAGCCACTACAGGAGCACTGAATATTATTGTCTCTCTCTTCTATTATGTATGCTGAAATTCCCTGCCAGGAGGGCTAAAACATTTACATTTTCTCAGAAACGGGCTGAGAAAGCCAGATGCCAATATATAGTTGACAATATTAGAAAAAGGTTAAGCTTCAGCATTGACATTTACATATATGCTTCTGGCTACAATGAATTCCAATGTATTAAATTCAGACTTATGATGCTGCTGCACAAAGACACAAGCTAGACACTAAAGAAAGGTTTGTAAAGAGAAGTAATATCTCTTATGAGATCTGTTGATAGAACTGGAAAAAAATCACAAGATGCTGGCACAAAAATCCTTGGTCAGGTCAAAAGAATATAGGGAAGAAGAATTCAGGTATGCTAGATGTCACATGGGACAATGATATTACAGCTTGTTTGAAAATTACTTATTAAAATCACAAGACATAATCTGAAATCCTGCCTCAGCCATCACAGAAACAATACACCAGTGATCATTCCCAACTAAGGAATGTTTACGTGATACTCATGATTTCTGAAGATGGGAAAACACTTCCCAAGTTCTTCTTAGTAGTATAAATTAAATTAAAAGGAAAATGACATGTAAAAATGACATTATAGTCTTTCAGCTTCTATAAATAGTGGCAATAACACAGAGGTCAGTAAGACTTTGCTGATTTCTTTGGACAGAAAGGGTGGCTATATGTGATGTTGATGACTTCCCTTAAAATAATGAAATCTCTTTTCTGTTTCCCTTCATTCACACATGTGGGATATGACCCCACTGTGAGAGACTGAAAGAGTTAATGTCTCAAACACTGTGGAGAGATGAGGCGCGATTTGCATGGCGACGGCAAGTCATGGGATGGGGAGAGCTTTTCGGAGGAGAGACTAAAAGGTATTGTCTTATGAGACTGAAAGAGGTACTGTCTCAAACATTGTACCGAGATACGGTGCAGCAAGTCGGCTAGCACGGGATGAGAAGAGCGCGTTGGAGGATGCACAGTTGCCATCTATAGCCAGAGGCCACACAGAGTTTTATCTAAGGAATGGGCCTACAACCACCCGAAACTTGGAATGAAACTCCTCGAAAATCACACACACCCCCCCCCCAGTGCCTGCAACCCTTTGAGGACCAGAACAACATAAGTCCTCCAGGGGCGTGACCTGAGGCAGGGATTAGAGTATAAAGAGACACCTTCCCCAGGGAACGGCGCGCGCCCATCACCGGAGGATTGCCACGTCTGTCACTGTCATCGCAGGATCCAAGGGTGGTGATACCTTTCCTTTTCTTTATCTTCCTCTCTTCTCTTTTCCTTTTCTCACTTCTCTTTTCCTCTACTCTTCCACTATACATATATCTGGGCATATAAGTTTTGGATGAATTGTGACGGGTTGCCTGGAAAATAGCTCCATTGCCAAATTGCCTCTGTTCGTTCGCTGAGCTTGCTAGTTCGTTAAGTTTGTAGTTTGCTAGTTAATAAAGTTGCTAGTCTGACTGTTCCTCTGAGTCATTGTCGTGACTCTATCAGCCTGCGGCTCTGCCGAGCAGAGATCGGCCTTTGTCGGTACACAAATCCCCGGGGAATCAAAAAGATTCACCCATCTCACAACCCACCGAGTGGGACGAGACACCCCACATTACACAGTTTGTCTGTTTTAACAACTCATCCACATTTACAATTACATAAGCCTTTCTAATTTTAAGACTTCATTTAGTCTGCATCTTTTACATGTGTTTGTGATCTCCAGATATGTTTATGTGGAGACAGTTCATGTTTCTATTCTCTTTTATTATGCATAGGCAAACAATATGAAATTAATAGAACAAATAACATCAAATTAATAAAACAAATAATATGAACACACACCTTACCTTTAGTTACTATCCCTGAAAGTGACACCCTTTAAGAGTAATTTTTTTCTTTCCCAGTGATGGGATATTTATTTCTTTTTATGTATTTGAGAGCTTCATTTGTCTCTTTACTTAAAAGTATCAAAACGTCTGCCATTGGATCATTTCCTACAGACAGAGTAATACAATTTAAAAACAAAACAAAAAAAACAAGAGAGAAGAAAAAAAAGAAAAGCATGCTCTCGAATTAAGCTTTTTTAGTTCTTAAAGGTTTGTGTAGATTAAGTTTATGAGTTTTTATCAATAATGTTGCAAGTACACCACACGCATGGCATTGAACAATTACAGAAGTAAGAAAAATATTAAAATATACTTAATTTCTGTGAGGACTTGAGCACCATGGTCCTGTTTCTAAGTGTACAACATATCTTTTTAACTGACAATACTAAAAGAAAAAAAAAAAAAGAACTTCACAGACATAAACTTCAGTTATCTTATTACCTTTATATGTAACATGAATTTCAGAATTTTTGTTGTTAGCATCAGCATACGGTATTTGTATTACAGAACACGGTAATCCGTAACAGGCTTTTCTATTATATCTTTATATTACTAGCCACTGCCCCTTTATAAAATTTTGTATTTGTCAGCAGAAAATCATATACCATGTTCTCTATTCTCTTTGTGGAAAGAATCATAAGGAATGTCTTTTACTGTAGCATGTCTTCAAGAGCACATGAGATTATTAGTCTCCTGCTACACCCTAAAATGTAACCTCTGCATCCTACTGCCTATTTTACTGACCTCTCAAAAGAAATTTTCCAAGCTTTCTCAATCTAACAAGAAGGTTCTCATCAACTGCAATAGCTTTTGGATAGTATCATTGCAAGTCCTCAACCCACAAGATATACCATGCTTGAGATTGGAAGAAACTTGTCAAAAAGATGAGATTTTAGACAGGGCATTGCAGAAAGAGCAAATCTCTCACACATCCTCACAGACTGCAAGTTGTTAATAAATATACTGATCCCGTCTTTAGAACTTAAAGTGACTGAGATTTCCACATTCTGCTTTATGCCAGAAAAAATGGCTTTCTTATGTAAAAATAAAAGCAATAGCATCTTCTAAAGCACTTTGTGGAATTGTAAGAGCTGATTTCTGAGCACAGCTTCTTATTTCTCTGCCTGTTCCCAAATTTTAATAGTTTATTTACTGCTTGAAATCATAATCAACTAGGATTTTATAGAGAAAGCAGCTGATCATGTTTTTTGACATTTTTGTCATAATAATGCAAAAATAGTCATAATTATAAACATTTCTCTGCCTGCTTTATTTTATAAGGTCCTGTTTGCATAATCCATTTAATTCCTTTCAAACTTTATAGAGTAACTTTACTTTGGATATAATCCATCTAATTCAAATTTGGGCTCAGTGTGATTGTTTGTTTTACTTTGTTTTGTTTTTTTTGAGTGGATGGAAGGAAGATGAATTAAAGTTTATAATGGGAATCTGGTAAATGGTTTGCAATGAAGAAACTCTTCATTCCATAAACTAGTATTTTTTTTCTGTATAGGGAACTATATTGGGTTTAGTGGCAAGACTGGGGGGAGGAAGGGAGCTGCAGGTGTGGTTTCTGTGAGAACAGGGGCTTCCACCACATGAGACAGAGACAGTTCCAGCCAGCTATGCAATGAACCCACCGCACGACACAGCTGAGCCCATCAGCCAAGACGATGGTGCTTCTGTGATATCACATTTAAGAAAGGGCGAAATACACTATGTAGCAGCTGTGAGAGAGAGGAGTGAGAAAAATATGAAAGAAACAGCCCTACAGACACCAACGTCAGTGGAGAAGGAGGAGGAGGAGGTGCTGCAGGCACTGGAGCAGAGATTACTCTGCAGGTCATGGAGAAGACCATGGTAAAGCAGCTTGTCCCCCTGCAGCCCATGGAAGACCACGCTGGCGCAGATATCCACACTGTAGGCCGTGGAGGACCGCACACCACAGTAGGAAGACATGTCCTAAAGGAAGCTGCAGGCTGTGGAGAGCCCACACAGGAGCCTGTGGAGAGGAGCCCACGTGGGAGCAGGTTTTCTGGCAGGACCTGCAGCCCTTGGGGGACTCACGCTGTAGCAGTCTGTTCCTGAAGGGCTGTACCCCATGGAAAGGACCCATACTGGAGCAGTTCTGGAAGGACTGCAGCCATGGAAATGACCCACACTGGAGCAGTTCATGAAGGACTGTATACAATGGGAAGGACCCCATACTGGCGCAGGGGAAAAGTGTGGGATGGAAGGAGAGGCAGAGATGAAGTGTTATGAACTGACCGTAACCCCCATTTCCCATGAAGGCAGTGTAAGAGTCAGGAGTCAAGTTAAGCCTGGGAAGAAGGTGGGGGTGGGAGGAAAGTGTTTTTAATTTTGTCTTCGTTTCTCACTATCCTACTCTATTTTTATTTGGCAATAAATTAAATTAATTTTCTCCAAGTCAAGTCTGTTTTGCCTGTTGATGGTAATTGGTGAGTGATCTCCCTGTCTTTATCTCAACCCATGAGCTTTTCCATCTTATTTTTTCCCCTGTTGTGTTGAGGAGGGGGAGTGAGAGTGTGGCTTGGTGGGCATCTGGAAGTCATCCAAGGTTAACTCACCAGAGAAACATCTCATTTTTAGGAAAAGAAAATATGACAGTTACCTTGTTCCGTAAGAAAAAGACATAAATGGGGGATGTTAGGAAAAGTGAAGTACATAGATTTCCTTGAGGTTCATCATGTTCTTATTTAAGTAGAGCTATAAATTAATTAATTTATTCAACCTCATATTTACAGTGTTCTTTAAGAAGGTACAGATTTTCCACATTGCTTCTTTTTATCCTAAATGGATAATCAATAGTCAGGACTTTGTTGGGTTATTTCTTTTATGTAATTTTAACCAGGTGCTTTTCCAATGTGGTATAGTTCTATCCCCATAAACAGTGTAGCGACATTAACAGATGACAAGCTTTTCCATCTTATTTCTCCCCCTGCCCTGTTAAGGAGGGGGAGTGAGAGAAAGGCTAGGTGGAGATCTGGCAGCTCTCCAAGGTCAACCACCACAGCTGCCAGCCTTTTGATCTCAGTGCTGCAAGGGTCGATAACTTCCCTTTCTTACAGCCCACAGGTGTAATGATTGTACGCATTTCTCCCTGAGTAGGTCGTGGCATCAAGGGAGGACTGCATGTGCTCCTGTACTCCAGGTTTTTAATAGTGGTAAGATTTTATTATCTGACATATACTCAGATAATCCAAAGAAAACTGATGTCAGTTTTGACATCACTTGTCAAGATGTGATTTATTCTGACCATAAAATTTAGAAGCTGAAAAATAATTTTTATATTATGACATTTCAGGAGCTCCCTCTACTCATTTTGTTGTAGAGAAAATTAAGAAATTGGCAAAAATCTTCCAAACTCCCCATCAGACTGAGCAGGAAAAATTTCCTACTTGAATAAAAATCTGATCAGCATGACCTTGAACTTGTCAGCAAATACAGTGAAGAAATATTTTGTAAGTGTCTTTGTATCTATCTTTTCTTCCAGTCTATAGTTGCAGCTAGCCTCTGATTCTTCAGAGGAAGAGGAGAAAAAATATATCTAACCAATTGCTCATCAAGACAATATACTCCTTCACTTTGCTGATGACTAGCCAAAGCTCTGAAGCATGAAATTTGATTTTGTTACTCATTTAATGTATAGATGCAAGTACAAAGAACATTAAAATGTCAGTGCATTAAATTTTGTTTTCCCCAGTAGACTTGAAAGATGATGATGAAAATGGGGAATCAGAGATTAAAAGAATTCAAGGTCCAAATGAACGAAAGCAGTCCTGTATCCATTAAAACCATCCACAGAGGTTATAAAATTTTCTGGAGTGAAGTTTACCTTTGAAATAGTTGTGTTATCAAATGATTGCAAGTTTCACTACTCTGACAATATTTAAATATCTTACAACTAGATTATTTATTTCTAATTCTAATACTATACTTTTCTAAAAGCTGGCTCCCAATAACTGGATTTATGTTGCCATTTTGTCTTCAAAGTTAAACAGCTGTCCGCTCCTTTCTTTTATAGTTGTGTGCACTTACATATGAATTTATGTAGAATTCATCCCTCAATCTTCTTTCTGATTAAGCTAGACAACTTAATCTTCAGAGGTCTTGAATTTTAAGGCTGGCTTGATTCTATTTTCAGAATGAAAGCTCTGTCTTCTATCCCTGGCAAACGGTTCCATCCTTAAACCTCATGGCTGAATGAATAATCACCATTCATGCATGCTGTAGTTGGGTGCAGAGTAATTTCTTAAATAAATTGTACTAATTTTTAATATGGAGATGTAAAAGTTAATGCAAATGGCAGGAAAATCACTGAAAAGACTGGAAACTGCTTGGGCAGCTATTAAAATAAAATACAATTTCATTTTGGTACTACAGTTCCTTATCATTATAATCATAATGGTGACCAAATTGCTTATAATTACTTCTGAGGGTAAGAAAGAGTAAATCCAGCAATTTCTCTAGCAATCTTAACCTGTAACCCTAGGGCGAGCTTCAGAATTTATAAGCAACAAAGTCTGTGAAGGATACAGTAGGTAAGGTAGCTACAGAGATCACAGATCCTTTCAAATGAGAGGGGGTAAAACAAAAAGAAAAAAAAAGAAAAGACGAGAAATATAACTGCATATACAGTTTCTGCATACTGCCAAATCCCTACTTAGATTATACTTATTTACTAATGTGAGAGAGCTTTTTTTAAGATGATGTTCATTACATATAAACAAAATACATGCAAGTTCATTACAGAGGTGGAAAAGAAGAAATAATAATGCACCTGGAGGAACTGGCTAAACAAATTGTCTTCTGATATGTTGGTAGGCAGTGTCATGACATGACGCAAGGACAGCTGGCAAAGAGTTCTCAGACAAAACTGACTGACACTGTAAATGCTTTCCTATCACAGAGCCATAGAATCATAAATAATTTAGGTTGGAAGGGAACGTGGGAGTGGTTCTTCTAGTCTAGTTCTCCACTTAAAGCAGAGACAACTTAGATTGGATTGCATGTTGTTTGTCTAGTCAAGTTTTGAATGGAGACAATTAAAACAAGGAACACCAGGGATTACAGTTCACAGAGCCTGATTACCAGAAAAGCCTTCGATTTAGTACGGTTTCCTAGACCTTACTAGAAACCGTTACCCTGTAAACCCTAGCAATCATAGCTTAACAAGGGAGACTGAGGCACTACCAAACTTCAATTTGATTTTAAATTTTGAAAGCAGAATTTTCCTCTGTATAAAGACAGGGAGGTTCTACAGTTCCACCTTTGATTTGAAAATGGAATGATCCACCACCCCTCCAAGTTTCCTATGCAATCCAGGCTGCTTGTTGGAAAGAGAATCACTATGTTTTCTATTTTTTCTGCTACCAAATACAACACATACAGATCTATTATTCTTTTTCTTCTACATCCTCATGTATGTGAAGCAAAGGACATATGAGTACGTGGTTCTTTTGAGGGATATGTACAGTCCAAGTAGGAAGGACTGTAAATTAAGGAGTAATAAGATTAAAAAATAGGCTATATATTACCACATGAGAATGCTGTTACTTAAAAGTTTTGGCTTAAGAAGGCAGCCAGACATCCATAGAGAAGGATGCAGTAATTGTGAACCAAGTAAGATGATTAAAAAAATCATCTCAGTAAACTTCCCTGCTGACTCCTTGTGACATATTTTTTTCTACTTAATAATGATTCTGTTTAGTGTCAAAAAGCAGTCAGCTGATGCACATATCCAAATACTCTAACAGATAATGTTATCTCAAATTTAGTTAGATAAGTTTAAGCTGGATGCTTTAGATAACAAACATTTTTGATATTTTATAACCTAAATGAAGATATAGCACATCAAATATGGGAAAACTTTAGAATTAAAGTTATAATGGTGATATAAAACATCAGGCCTTGACCTGATGGAACTCACAGAGCTGCAGCTCCAATGTGTTTGGCAATCATCACTTGGCCTCTAGACATTTGTTAAAGCAAGATAAAATCAGCCTGATTCAAGGCAAGTCCAGCCAGGTCCTGAAACTTTGCACTGTCAGGCTGATGTAAAACTTTCTGTCAACCAACAGTGGCAAAAATGATATTTACTAGGCTTTGGGATCTGAAGAAAAAATGCTTTAGGCTTTAGAAGTTCTAAACTCTTAATTTATTCATTTTGCTTTATTCGGCTTTAAACAAATTATGTGTTTGGATTTGCTGGGCTTTCATACGGATTGTGCTTAAAATTTTATGTGAAATTCAGCTACTGTGCTTCTGAAAACATAAGCCAAGATAATCCTAATGACTAACCTTCGTGATTGTCAGGGTAAGGGCCCAAGTTTATTGTGCAAGGATAACACTCATTAAAAACTTTCCTCATACTTCTGAATACATTGTTCATCATCCACTCACTATTCATCTTAGCCAATTCAGTACAGTCTGCTTACCATTCTCTTCAGTTCACAAAGTGTGGTCCTGAAGTGTGCTAGTGAAATTTGGCCAGATATATCAGGTGTGGTCTAACTTCCCATTTGTTTGGACAAATATTGTGATAGGCTTGTTCAGAAGAAAAGGAAGATATGTTATCAGGAAAGGACGTAATTACTGATACATTCTGATTTGATTTCAGAAGTCCTTAACTGTGCATAAATAGTCCCCGGTTAAAGAATGGTTGTGCTATTAAAACAATTATTCGAATCCCCACACAAAGAGTGGCATAAATCAGTTTTCAAAAACCATATAGATGGATCTAATTTTTAAGCTTCATACATCACTGGTTATTTTTTTTACAGCTCCAGCAACAATACATAAAGTCAAATAAAAGCTCTGCATTTTAAAAATTTGAGGCTGCCTTCCTTATCTTTCCCTCTGAAACAGACCTATTTTAACAATAGGTATGGCTGGAAAAATTCTAATTTATTCAATAACCTTAGGCATAATGGTCTCTGGCTGATTTCTAGCATTCTTTGGTATCAGATATCCTACTGCCTCTGTTTTTGTGAATGAATCCAGGAATCTAAAGTGACTATTGGCAACACATACAAAGACTGTCAAAAGCTACAGTACTTTATATCAGGAATCAGCATAGCCACTGTCTGTTTTCAAGAACTGGGGAATGGTGAATGTGTTACCCACGCACAAGCCATATCGAAGCTGTGATCTGGAGTAACACCTGTTCAAATATATTTTGAACAGGCGGTATATGTTATATGTTCAAATATATTTACTCTCTCATCAGGGAACTGAAAAATATGCTTACTTTGCATGTAGTCCTTGATAATTGCCAGCTTTTACCTGGAATATAAAAGTTATGCTGGAAAGGACTAGAAAAGATCATTTCATTCTAAACCAAAAAGCTATCTTATGTTACTATGTGAAGAGCAGATTTACTCAAGTGCCACATTTGTCCTTGTCAATGATAAATTTTTGATGAAGTTGTTTCAGTCATCCTGGGGCTGTGTTTGACCCTGGGTACACTCACCAGGCCCAATCCCCAACACCCACCTGCAAGCTGATGTCGCAGCCTGGACTTGGCCTGTCCACAGAAGTGCCTGATGACCTGCTCTGGGGTTACCCCTGACTGTTCCCCGAGCCTGCCCTGCTCCCTGGCTGGGGGCAGCAGGATGGGGTCTGGCTGAGGTCCTGCCCTACCAGCCCCTAGGGAGAACCCACCGCTCCTGGCCCCAAGGGAGCCCCTATCCCACACGGCACCCTGAAATATATCATGGAAAGTTAGGTCATAGGACCATGATATAGGTCACATTCAACAACTCTATTAATTATCTGGATGATAAAGTAGAGTTGTTTCGCCTAGTGGAGAGAAGGCTCAGGGCAGATCCCATCAATGTATACAAATATCTGAAGGGAGCATGCAAAGGAGATGGAGTTAGGCTCTTTTCAGTGGCGCCTAGTGACAAGACCAGAGGCAATGGGCACAAACCAAAACACAGGAGGGTCCTCCTGAACATAAGAAAAACTTTTTTTACTATGGGGGTGACCAAGCACTGGAGGAGGTTGCCCAAAGAGTTTGTGAGATCTCTATCCTTGGAGATTTTCAAAAGCCATCTGGACGTGGGCCTTGGCAACCTGCTCTAGGTGACCCTGCTTGAACAGGGGGTTTGGACTAGGTGTCCTCCAGAGATTCCTTCCAACTTCAACCTTTCTGTAGGGCTACCTGGTGAATCCTGACTATGCAGCAACAGTTTTGGATGTCATATCTCCCATTCATTACTCTGCTTTCTTCTGTCCTAAAGGAAAAGCTAGTTTTCAACCTTATGGTTGTCCTAATATGGTAGATGTAATGGACTGTTTTCAGAATCTCCTTTGTGGCTTCAATTTGGAATAAGCTGATAAAAAGTAACTGAAGCCATTTATGTAGCAAGGGCAGAACTTGCTATGATGCAGACTGAATAGTCAGTACACGAGAATAAGAGCCACAAGCACCAGATGCTTCATACTGTTTTCAGGTACTGCCCCCTGTTCAGGAGCATACAACAAAAAGTCTTGAGATATTTTCTTGGTTTGATTTGGAAGAAGGGAGAGTAGCTTCTTACAAGATATGGAGTCCAGATAATCTGGTTTGTTGTTTGTGTGAGACTGGCATTCTTACTAAAGGTTTACTAAACCAAGAAATGATCTAAAGAAAAAGAAAATGAAATATTTGTTAATTTTTTTTTTTTAATAACAGAGGAGGGAACAAAAAGGAGATAGAAAACTGTTGTCATCCATAATATATTTTAGTCAACAGATAATACAGTATTAGATTTTATAGGCTTGCAGGCACTTGGCTATTAGGATTCTGTGGTAAATCTAGTTTTGTATCAAATGTAATTCTTCAGGAGTATTTTCAATGTGTAATCACATTATTAGTGTTATCATGGCTATGTTATCACAGATATTTGCATTTGAATTTGCAGCAAAAAGAATGTAAGAAGTCAAATAACTCCACTAAATGAAGAAACTATGACCGAAACAGTTTAAAGATGCAATATGTCTCCTCATTCATTTTGCCTGTGGTAATTTAATTAATAAAAAAGCTGAATGTTGATTCAATGAATTCAGGCACTTGTCACTTATAATAATATATTCTCACTAATCTAGGTAGCAGATATATAATTTTATAATCTTTTTATTCTGTTCCCATAATGTAGAAGATTGGTGTAAACCCAGTATGAAGTTGTAACGTATTTGAATGTCATGCTTAACGTATTGCAGATTCTTTCTGCTTACATAATCATAAATCAAAAAGTAAATGCAGTATTATGACTAAATTCAGATCTGCAACAAAGAAGCCTGGACTATGTTGCAGCAAGTCAGACCTTAGAAAGCACACTTGCCCTAGGCTTTCCCACAATGTATAAATCCTATGTCTTATACAATGCAAAACTCAGCCTTCTATGTTGAACATCATGTTCTTAAACTGTTTCACTTCTGAACACATTAAATTACAAGTAATAAAGAGATCAAAACTGATTTTTTTCCTAAAGCTATTCAAATGCAATTCTGCTTGTTAAGTACAGTTCAAATCTGCTTCACTACATAAAACTAAAGAAGCAAATATTCCTCAGGGTCTTAGTCTCAGAGCACTTTATACTCAACAAATAAAAGATTTGCTCAAATTTTCATCATAAATCAGGATTCCCATGCAATTTCCTTCTTCTCACTGTTATAAAACTATTGTCAGATCCCTACAATGTACCTACAGAGTTGTACCACTGAAATGAAAGCAGAGTTAGCCAGGACTTTTTAAACCTAATCATATTAGTTATATTTTCAGAATCTCACTTACACCTTTCAGAATGCTGGCATGCAAAATAATTAATCTAAGGGAAGGTGGGGAGGGAGAGGAGGGAACAAAACCAAACCAAACCAAACAAAAAAACCCACACCCTAACCACCACATTTTTCAGTACTGTCATATCTCTCACTTCAGTTTCATTCACCTCAGCAATGAGGCTACCTACACACATATCTTTTCTGGCCTTTCTTACTGCTTTTAATCATCTGTCACCAAACAATGGCTTTACTTTTGCATTTCTGTCTTGCCAAAATACACATATTTGTGATTTCTTTCTAAATCTAATATTTTATTTGCTCATGAGGCAAGAAAGTGTCTGCCTATTTTAACAGAGTCATAAGGGAAAACTGCCAAGAGCCCTTTTATTCCAATTGTCATAGGAAAATAGTGCAATGATCCTAATCAACAGCCTTTACTAGTTTTTTTTTAATTATTATTATTTCCAAGACACAGGTTTTCTTAAGAAGCCACTACATGTGCAATAACTTTTTATTTTTCCTTTGAGATTTCTTAATGACAGCTAGGTGTGCTGGTTTCAGCTGAGGTAGAGTTAATTTTCTTTATAGTGGCTGGTATGGGGCTATGTTTTGGATTTGTGCTGAAAACAGTGTTGCTAATACAGAGATGTTTTAGGTGTTGCTGCACTAGTCAAGGACTTTTCAGCTTCCCATGCTCTGCCAGGTGCAGAAGAAGCTGGGGGGGACACAGCCAGGATAGTTGATCCAAACTGACCAAAGGGCTATTCCATACCACATGACGTCATGCTCAGTATATAAAGCTGGGGAAGAAGAAGGAAGGGGGGGACGTCTGGAGTGATGATGTTTGTCTTCCCAAGTAACCATTACGTGTGATGGAGCCCTGCTTTCCTGGAGATGGCTGAACATCTGCCTGCCCATGGGAAGTGGTGAATGAATTCCTTGTTTTGCTTTGCTTGTGTGTGCGGCTTTTGCTTTACCTATTACACTGTTTTTTCTCAACCCTCGAGTTTTCTAACTTTTTCTCTTCCAATTCTTTCCCCCATCCCACTGGGGGGGAGTGAGCGAGCAGCTGTGTGGTGCTTAGTTGCCAGCTGGGGCTAAACCATGACACTAGGTCAAGTTGAAACTGTAGTCCAGTATACATGATTTGTATACATGATTTCTACCAGGTCTGGTATAAAGCCACAGGCTCTGTACTCACCTTGCAGTGCAGGGTCTCAGGACCTTGCTGTACCTGCCTGAGCCTGTACTCATTTTAGCTTGCCTTAACAAGTGTCTAGTGCCCACGTGACCATTGTCAGAAAACTGTATATCCAAGAGCTGATCAAGTTTACAAAAGTAACTGGTTGGTCCAAGCACAGTGCAGTGCTGATTGTGAGCTAGTATTGCTACAAAGCACTGTGGAGAGCCACATAGGCATACCAGAGAGCTAGTTCAGGTGCTTCACATGATTTAAATCTGTCTTAGTTGTTCTTTGACCAGCTTTACTAATGTGATGCTCATTTACAGTTGACTTACTTCTTTTCAGTCTGAAGTTATCTCCAGCTCCAACAGTATAATACTGTTTCAGACATATCCCTATGCTTATTTTGTTCCAGAATACTTGCCTCCAAAAAGGAACAGGAAGAGGATCTTTTATAGTGCTTTTAAGGATATTTTTATAGATCTTTTATAGACATATTTGGGACTGCACTCTCAAATGCTCAGTAAAATAAGTCACTAAAAGCCTCAAAAAACAAGCCCCCCCTTCCCCCCGGGAGATAAACACTCCCTTCTGAAACAAAATTTCACAGATGGGTTAAAATACAGGAACTGAAACAGAACCTAATTACAGAACCTTACGTGGTAAGAGGATCAAGATAGCAGTTTCCAAAGGAATATGGTAATACGTGGCAAAACACCTCAGCAACAATAGTCCATGTTTAAGAAGTAATTCAACAACAGAATTAAAAAATGAAGATAATTACCCAATTCTTGGGGCAGACTGATGTCAAGCAAAAAGACAAAACATGCTACCTGTTGTTTCCCCCACTACCAATTCTAACAAAAGAGCTACTGAACTTCAGCTATTTGAGCTCAAATAGACAATTTCAGTTGTCTACTGAAATTAAGCCAAGAAGGATTAAAAATTGTCCCTGTTTCCACCAATTTGAAGGAATCAATCAAGTTGTTATTGTGAATTCTACATACCTGTAACAGATTGCAATTGCACCACCTTCCTAACAGCACTGTTGAATTCCCGGTATGAATCCAAGTTCAGTACATGTTCTGTATGCAAATAGTTTTGATAAATGTTAGCCTAGGCTTTGAATGAAGATGTCTGGGACAAGCAAGGTCTGGCTGCTCACTGTGGGGAGGGAGCCAGGAGCCAAGGGTGAATGCAAGGCAGGCAGGGTGATGCCCTCCCCTGATGAGGAGCCAGGGCACCGAGACAGCAACTCAGGGTCAGGATCAGGCCTAGAGACAGTGGCCAGGGACAGTCTCGGTGCAGTGATAGCCTGCTAAGTCTACTGGAGCAAGGTAGGTCTAAGACCAGGCCAGAAAACCGTGCCCATGGGTCAGGTTGGGTCAGGATTGAAGTGGTACGAGCCTGCGCACAGACACGACTGCTGAGCAGCTGCAACACGGCTCAGACAGGGGCAGCAGGGACAGCCTTGGTTAAGAAGGAGCTATGCAGGGAAGGAGGGCAGCCCAGCTTCTGGCTTCTCATCACTGATGGAGGTAACCTTTGACTAAATGCCTTCACTCATCCCACTGAGAGTCTTAACTCAGCCCACTGAACACGTTAACTCAGCCAACTGAACTTGTAGGAAGGGGGGCTGTGGTCAGGATCCTGACAGAATGGTGTGACAGATGCACTCGACCTCTTAATCAAACTAGCAGTAGTTTGGTACAGGCTCCAAAGGAGGTAAAAGCCTAAGCCATGACCAGGCCAAGAACTCCTCTGGTCCAGATCTGTTCTTTGAGAACCCACAAAGAAGCTGAGTGGCACAGTGAGCATCGATGTATATGAGCTTGGATCATGTGATTATGTGATTGACACATGAATAGTGGGTGGCTTTTCCAAGACTCCTGTATCAAGGAACAAAGAAAGTTGTGGGTACAAGGAGCCTCATGCATATTTTTCCTATCACATGTAATTTGACTACGAGCCAACCACTTTATAAATATGACAGCCAAAGTGAGCCTTCTTTGAGCTCTCCCTGCTCAAAGGCAGTGTGGCTGCATGGCGGTGATCTCCCTTGGAGATGGGACACCTCTCAAGGTTGCTCCTCGAGGCAGAGACACCTTTTACCAACAGCAGATCTTTGGTAAGTGACCCATATTGCGCATAACCTTGTAGTATGGTAACATTTATTTTGCCTTGGTAACTTTGCATGCTGAATTGATAAATTTTGCATATATAATCCCTTAGACATAAACCGTTGTCCAAGTTTGAGATTAAGATCGGACCTAGCCGCACCTAAGCTCCATCGGGAGTTTAGAAAGCAAGGGGGTCTATTCTGAACCTCTTGACTCAATGGGAGAGTCCTCCATACCCTTTTGTATCCTCGGTGTGTCTGTGAATTATTTTAACTTGAGTGCAACCCAATTTTCCTGTGTATGTTTCTTCCATGCAGTAATTAATAGAGTGAACCTTGCCATTGAACTTTGTTAAGTCACACTTTTATAAATCATATTAAAACCACTTTTGCTAATACCTTTAACAGTGATTTTTTAAGCGATCTAAATCACTCATTTGCGACAAATGGGCAAGAAGAAAATGCCATGTGTCAGTCATTTCCAGTAAAAGCTGAAGCTCTTTTGATTTCCCCTAGCTTAGGAGAAATCTCAACTGAATGATATTTTCACTAGTTACAGTTCAAAATTATTGTAAGGATTGAGTTTATTTATGGCATTGTGACTATTGAACTTGAAGAACATGTACAAAAACTAAGGAATGCAATTTGTGTCATTGGGTTATTAATACTTATTCCTGCTATTTTAAACCAATAGCTCCCTCTGTCATCTTGAGAAATACTGTATAGTTTTTCCATGCTTATTCATTCAGCTGTATCCTAATTCCACAAAAACTCATTGACATGATCAGCTTCCCAGTGTAGAAAGTGATGTCCGTGATTTTCATCTACAAAAGTTAATTTAAGATACAAAGCTAAAAAGAACTATACACAAATACATATATACGTTTATAGAAAAAGTACATTTGAAATCTGGACTTGTTTGGTTTATAGTTTTCATATCCTTTAAATACTTTCTTCTGTATACACTCTTAGCTTAACTTATGTTTTCAGGAATGTTTTGCTCTTTTTTTCCTTCTATTGCCGTATTTGAAAATTCTGTTTATGCCAAAAGTCAAAATTGAGACAGCATTCTGAAATATTGTCCTAAGCTTATTTTAAGTTTCTTTGCAAGGTCTTTAAAATACTTAGACCTTGCAGCTGATTTTGAAAAGTAGATTTCATTTTTACTGTGTTGCTTATGTTATAGGTTTGTATTTCAGATTCTGTATAAAGATCTAAATTATGTGCTTCTATGATGAGACAGGATGCCTTAAAATCCACAAAGAGGTTACTTAGCATCTCCTGAGATTTTTTCCTCACAAAACTTATTTGAATATACTCTTGTAAAATTTTTTGCCTTTTCTAAATGTTACCTAACAAATGAGAGCTGTAGCTAACATCTACAGCATCACCATGCCATTCTATAAACTAGTTTATGTGCTCTAGTGTACTGCTAGCTGAGTGCTCTGTTGAACACTGTCATGATGTAAAGAAACATAATTCAAAGATCATGCTACACTTTAGAAAGTGTGGCTATAGGTTGGAAAAGATTGGGCACAGACAGATATAAGGCTATAAGTCTAAAGCACTACAGACTTAATAAGTTAGTAGCGGAGTAATTACTTTGTGATAACTCCAGAAAACGGTAAATGACCACAGGGTGCAAGTACAGAATCACATTCATTATGTGATTAGTATTTTTCCACCAGCAACATTTTTAGCTAAATTATTAAAGGGCAGTCAAAGATAAAACGTCTGAGGAGTCTGAAGTGGCTGATACATGGGTAAGGCTGCAAAAAGAATTTGTCACTGCTGGTGATATACAAAGCTGATGCACGAACAAGTAGGAGATTCAGTAATAAGGGCTGTCAATACAACACTTTCTCCCAACAATAAAATCAATAGGGAAAAAAAAGTTAAACTCTGGCAGCACAAACTGATTTTGCAGCTTTCAGGCTCAAGAAGATCCATGTCTTTCTTAGGAGGCACAGCTGAAATTTATTCCTAGACATTTTGGAAATGCTACCATTCTATAAGCTTGTGATCTATGAGAAAAAATCACTGCTGGGAAAAGCAGATAACCTTCTGGGTTAGGGAAAGGATATTTTTCTCCCAAATAGGTAAACAATTAATAAGCTAGAAGGGCCAAAGGAAGCAGATGAGAAAATTCAGAGAAGTAGTATTATATTTAGTAATTATAGCAAGGTAGTATGCCAGCCAGTCTCTGTAGGGAAATAACTTTATCTTTGCTGCTAATTCACATTGCTATGAATGAAAAATATCTTACTAACTGACAAATTTCAGTCCAGTAAGAGGACAGTTTTATTCTACCCAGTGTGGTGGTGTGCTCCCTCCCCCCGCTCCCTGCACAAGCATTAACCATCAGTGGGAGTCATCCTGATAGCTGCATCCAGCTTATGCTGGACCTTGAGGACGAATGGCAACAAAGTAGCCAAGGGCTGCCTGAAGCAGGGATCTAAACCTCCTGCTGATATGCAAATATGACCATAAGTCAATCATCTTACTCCTTAAATAGTGGACAGCCCAGGGCCCTTTGAGCTCTCCTGCACGGCAGCGGGCTGCACGCCAGGATCTCCCCTTGAGCAGGGACGCCTCTCAAGGTTACTCCTCGAGGTTGAGAGATTCCTTGCCGCAACAGATCCTCGGTAAGTGACTAACAGCATGCTAAACTTTGAAATCTTAGCTCAGTGATATAAAGGATTGATTGCGCATATATGATCCTTTAGACATAAACCGTTGACCAAGTCTGGGACTAGGACTGGATCTAGGCGCACCTAGACTCCTCTCTGAGAAGGAGTTTAGAAAGCAAGGGGATCCTTTTCCGAACCTCATGACTCAACGGGAGGGTCTCCCTGACAGTTCTGTCTGACCCTGTCCTCTACGCAGTAAATAATCAAGTGTGTCTCGCCATCAAATCTTGTTAAAACACTGTCGCATTGAACTTTGTTAACTCCCTATTCTGTATCAATAAACTATATTTTTACTTCTCTCTTACGAGTGAAGTGCACTCTCACTCCATCCGCGACACCCAGTCATGCAATCACACACCAGTTTAGGACACTCATATTTCATTTTTATTTCACACAGCTTTCTTGGATATCTGAGAAATGCCATTGACATTTCCCAGCATGGACTGCCATGACAAATAGCATTAGCTCAGTGGGCTTTCTTGATCTGTAAAGCACAAATTTTGATCCAAATTACACTAGTGATTTGGGGTTTGGCCTCAGTATAATAAAATATATAAGAATGAATTAAGGAGTTTTCCTCTGGACATGAATTTTCCTGCATTTATAGATCCTTTTTGATGCTTCATTTCACTCTTATCGGTGGTGCCCATCACATTCTGTAGAAACCAAAAGGTCAGAGTCCACTAGGTTTGCCTTTTTGTTCGAATGAATTAGGTATCGACATGTTCTTATCTAGGACTAGGAGAAAAAGAAATAAACAAATTCCTATATACTGAGACCATGATTATTTATTACTTGTATTGGAATAGCTCATCTTCACTGAGAACTACTGTAATCTATGGAAATTTATTGCTACTTATATTAAGAGCATTTTCTTGGTTAGAATTATGATGTGCTTTACTGATTCAAATCAGTTTTGGCTGATTTTAAAATGAATCAGTTTCATATGTAAATATGTTTTTAATCTCTTGCTTCTCTTCTAAAGTCTGCAAGTGAACTACACAGTCAATAAAATTCTCTAGCTGATTAGGATTTCAATTTTTAAAAAATAGAAGTCTTACTTCTCAGTTTCTTAAATGGAGAAAACACTAAACTATTTTTCTAAAGAATATGGAAGCAACACAACAGCACACTACAGCAAAACTTAATCATCTTCTATAACCTAGACATTTTGGAATGAAAAAAACTTGGATACACACGAATCTCTACACAGTGCAGAACCCTCAAGTGTAATGCCTTTGTAACAGTAACGCTGTTAGAAGAAGAAAGGTGTCAGAATGGACTGAGACATGAATTCAAAGACAGTAAAAACAGAAAAATGTAGGACTGACTAACAAGGAGGTATGGGAAAGAAAAGAAGTAGGAACTGGTTCAAGAAAGTGGAATTAGAGTTTAAATGAACCTTGGCTGCCATACAAGGTTGTGTATGTGTCTTAAAATAGTGAAGGCATAGCTTGCTCTGTATGCAGTGTGACAACTTCCTTTCACTGGGAAGAAAACTGGGGAGGGAAAATAAGGACCAGCAGCCAACAAAGTGGAGACTTGGGACATAATTCCTGAAAGGTTGTTTAGCTTGGCTTTGTTCACTCTTGGAAGAGATAATGAAAATAAGTATTTGTGTAAAACCTCAAATTAGACTTGAATGACCTGGAAAACATTGTATTTACCTTGTGAGTGAAGGAGATTGAGTTGAAATAACAAAAAAGGAAGTACTCATTTATAAATTAAAAACATATCATATCTTCTCATCAAGAAGAGCCATGTATGATGACATTCAATGTCATCACAGTACTCTGAATGATGCCAAGCAGGACACTATTTTTCCCAGGTTGTAATGAAAAGCTGAATTCCCAATAATGGTTTGCAAACAAAAAATCAGATTTTGGGTGAGGCTTAAATGAATCATTTCAATGTAAGCTCTTAAAAAGATTTATATTTAAACAATATAACAATCTTGAAAATGGTGCATAAATACCTTAAGTTTGAAATGTAGTCTTTAGAAGCGAAAAATTTAGAACTAGACTTTCATTTATGAAACAAGGAAATGGAATAGTTTGATATTTCTCTTTTTCCCAAAAAATTTTCTTAAGGAAACACACTGAAATAAGCATTCTTGGAAGGGATCAGCTTTGGCAATAGGGCATTTTTTAATGCAGAATAATTCACTGAAAGATCCTACAGCTAATGTAATGTTGAAGCCATCTTTTCTGGTGAAGGGGCATGACTCTTCAGCATGATAGCTGCCTACCTTGGAATCCACGACATTCTTTCTATGTGGCAGATATGTCTGATGCAGAATAACTTTACGTGCTGTAATTCCTCTTGAGAATTAGATAGTAGTTTAAATGAATTGCGTTATTTAACTAGGCTTGGGGTTGGATAATTTCTTGGACAAGATGGAAGATCAAAATCTGAAACTTTCAAGGAAAAGTCTGTTAAAAAAATTCTATGAAATGACTTGTTATCATGCTGAAAAATTAGATGAGCAAGGAAGATGCAGAGTACATATTAAACAAAGGAAGAAATACTCATCTGCATGCTTCCCTGTCAGAGAATCCTTGGAGACAGCTATGCTACATTTCAGTGTTTCCTACAAACATGCTCAGTTGCTCAGTCTGCCATCATCTGTGTGGGCTGCCTTCCAGATGAGAACATGTGAGAAAGCACAGTGTCTAAGCTTTGTGTTAGTCAGGGAGGTTAGCCAAATGTCTGAAACTGATAACTGGGAGCAGGGCCAACAAATTCTTGGCATTTGATACGTGGTTGGTTTTTTTGGGATCTAAGCCAAGGAAATCTTCATAGGACTCCTAGGAAAAATCTACTGAATGTGTTCTAAATAATGCTCTCACTGTGTTACTGAGATATGGTAAGGACTGGTGAATTCAGCAGTCCTTATCTTGGTGCAACTCCCATGGAGAGTTTTTATGAAACTTTTAATGAAAGTTTTATCTAATAGAAAACGTGGATTAAACTCTCATTGCTGTCTTGAATATAACATACAGAGTGAGAATGTCTTCCTGTTAAGGTTTGTTGATAATGCCTTCTTTTTTAGAAAGAATTTTGAATTTCATAGTTATTGCAGTGAAATGAATGTAGGCAGAATTTCCTTTTTAAAATCACACGGGCACTATTGTCTGAAACATAAACTCTTTTACCTTCTGTACAACATAATTTCTGTACTTTACTTAAGTATTACTGTTACAATCAACCCAGTCTCATAACTGACCTGAAAAGGCGTATTAAGAGGGAAGTTAGGTGTTAGCACAAATAGGTCTCTTTGTTTTCAGCTTTTTTGGTGTTTTTTCCATAATATACTGTACTATGAAGACAGTCCTATTAGCACCAAAAAGGTACTAGCAGTGCTGTGATTGGAATTTTCACAGCAAAGAAAAACACGTGAAGGATTTAGGTGTTTTAGTGTTACACAAAAAAGAGAATATAATTGAGGGAAACATAAAATAATAAGCAACAGTTGCTAAAATATAGGTTTTAAACGTTTATGGGAATACTAAAGCAAAAATATTAAAGTGTGAAAAGTAGCATTCCTACTTCAAAAAATTAGACATTTTTCTCATCAGTAGCAGAAGACGTAGTGTGATATTCTGAACAGCTGAAACAAGAGCTATCATTTATCTGACTTCATGTGAAAGAAAAATTAGTCTTTCCTATAAGATTCCTGCCCTTCAGTCTTACCCAAAAGCTTTTGCCTCTTTCACTCTCTGTCATCTTTACGTATGCCCTTTCAGAAGACATTTCCTTTACAGAAAGTCCAGCTCCACCAGCAACCTCCTCAGGGATATCCTCTGGTACAGAGGAAACTGTATGTGTTGTACTTGCTCTATGTCATTCACCTCTATATCTCAAAGAGAAGTCCAGCAGTGGTATGGTCGGAATAACCTGTTATTGCCAGATGGATTAATGTCTGAGAAACTGCTCTGTTGCTTCTGTTACTGATTCAGGAGCTGCAGCAGAACCCACCTGAACTTTTCATAGACGTATACAGGAGAAGATGGTAAAGACTCCTTTGTTCTCTTCATATCCCTCAATAAACACTGATTGTCCAGGATAAGGAACTGTTAATGTGGACCAAACTTGTGTATTCTAAGTGTAAAGCTTAGTGAATCTGCATAATTCTAAATTTACACAACATTCCCAGATCCTGAGATAAAAATTAATTTTTCACTCATAATTTTTCATATGTTGTAAACAATCCATTACCAATACTATAAAATAAAAAGAATATTCTTCCAAGATAGCATAGAGTTCAGAGGAAATTTTTTTTTAAATGTATTTCTGGTTTAGTCAAAATGCCTGACATGTGAACAGCTCCTGAAGAAATTATTAATCCATAAGATTTATGACTACAAATGAAACACATTTTCCAGATTACTTTTTACTACTGATAATAATATGCCAATTTCTACCTATTTTGCCAAGAGTCTCAAAAGTCAAATTTTCATTTCACCAAATTTCTAAAAATATTTTTTTATAATTTTACTTTGATATTATTAACTTTTTAATCTATTTAGAGTCAAATCTATTTACTCTTTTTAGAGTTAAAAACAAACACGGAAAACTAAATTAGAGATTCTATTTTAAATTAAAATGGTCTATTAAACCGAAAGCACAGTGTGGGACAGAAAAAAAAGGAAAAAAATTTCAATTATTCCAAATCATGTAGAAATAAAAGTTTACTACTTTCATTTCATCCAGTGAATGATGAAATCAATTAATCACACAACGCTGTGTATATCACACTCTCAAGAGTAAATTCTACAATGACTGGGAAAGAGAAGGAGAAGTAAAGCTACAGGGAACTCATTTCCTTAAAGCTTAGAAATAGTGCAGGAAATAACCCTTATTTTTCTGTGCATGTTCCAGAAGTTAGGAGGGAAGAAAAGAGGATGAAACATTTACTCTGATAGGAGCAAGAGAGAAGGCTATTCTTGCTTTCTATTCCACCCACATAGAACAGAGCAAGGCTGCAGAAACACACTATTTTAAAACCCAGTAACAACTATTTAGCACACTATTAAGTAAATTACCACAAAAAAAGCCCTATCAGTATCTTTTCCCAACCAGCATTGCTAATGTATAGTTCACCATCTTGCCAGTAGTCACACTGATCACCTGGCATAAGAAAGGATTTTCCCATTGGCTTGGGGTGCTGCAGTAATGGAACTGCTGCAGTAAAGGAAAGCACTGTTTTCTCTTTAAAATACTCAGACGTTTTCTTTGTCAAAAGAAAAAAAAGAAAAGCAAAAAAGAAAGTGGACACTAGTTTCTTCAAGAACCAAAACAGCTATGCTTTTCTTTTCTTTTTTTTTTTTTTTCTTTGTGTTTTTTGATAATTATTAGTGCTGTAGAGCTGGTGATCCAGCACAAACATGCTATAAATGGGCCAAGGATCATGTATTTTTAAGACATTTTTAAAGGTGAGCTGATTAATTGTTGATCCTTGCCAACAGGAGAGGAGGAAATGCAAGGAGAACATCATCATATAAGACTTGACACTAAGTGTTTATCCTGCTTGTTTAGTATTAAATCAAGCTGTTTGAGCTTTATTTGATGTCAAGAATCCTTCATACATTCCAGTTCAAGTCCCTTTTTAGGCAGTAACTTCTGGCAAGCAAAATTAGAGATAGACCTAGCAGTAGCAATGGAAAACTTGTGACATGAATCCAAGGTCATGAATCCAACTTCTAGAAGAAGTTCTAATGGCAATTTGCTTCCTCTGCAAAGCACCTACCAAGGCAGAAGCAATAGTAGTAAGTTTCCCTAGTGACATCTTCATTAACAGTCTTGACAACCATCCTCTCATTACAGTTTCCTTACAATAACAGTACCAACAGGAAGGACAATGAGAAAGATCTATTCATTCACTCATCGCTGACATGAAGATGTGTTGAGATTACAGGAAAACATCTTGAAGGGAAGAGAAAAAAGCTGAAAGTTTCCAATTAACTACAGGAATTAAAGTAGACACTTTTATTTGTAAAGGTTGTAGTAGCAAAGAGAAGAAAGGAAGGTACCTGTAAGGATTTACTTGACATCAAACACGAGTCATCACTAAATTGAACATGTCCCCTAGCTTGTCTCCTGAAGCAATATAGCATGATGTGTGATAGTGCATTCAAGGCCACCTGTTTGTTGCAGTCTTTACAGACTGAAAAAGTCAGGTTGAGGTGATTAGCAGTGTATGTTAATTTATGTATCTATTTTAAATATGACTGGTGTGGGTGATCTATACAAAATTGATTTATTTTAAATGTAAGATGCCAAACATTGCCAAAGTCTTCATGTATAAAAATAGTTCATGTGCAGTGGAGCTACCAAGTTCAAATATATTCAGAATATGCAGAAAAGAATTATAAGTTTTGTAGCTTGCTGTCTTAAATTAGTCCTGACATTTTACTCTAAACAGCTCTAACTTCCCATATCAAATACTACATTGCTTTAATCATACCACTGCTATAAACAATTTAGTAAATTTTTAACTTTTGGTTCCATGTCCTTTTTCATGCATGGATAATTTAGCTCTATACCACTACATGAAAATAAATTTTAACTTTCCTGTAGAATCTTTCTTTAATATCCTGATTGCTAAGTGGAAGATAACTGCTCCACTGAAATTAATTTTTCACTTTTTCACAGTAAATGTTATTTACTGTAATAAGTAATGAAATCCAACAATACAGCTCTGGGGTACCATTAAACTGACAGATATGCAGTAACAGCATTTTCACTACAGAATTGTCAACACTTTATTTCTTACAAGAGATATCAACAGCAAAAAACAAGAATCACCTGCTTTTACCAGACCTTTTTGGAATTTTGAAAATATCTCTGCTTATAATATATTTGCTGTTCTTAATAACATTTGTTATATTTTTACAAACAAAGCTTGACTGGTTATTTTGATAGCTACAGATAACTTCTATAGTGTGCTCTAGGGAGAACAAACAATGAAATTTCACTTTACACGTTTAAAACAACATGAAAATATAGGCTGCTGAATTAATAGATCAGGAAAAAGTTTATGAAGTTATTTGACATTGATCTACCTGCAAAATCTTTTTAATGCAAATATGTTTAATCTTTTTTTCCTACTAACAGTGTCAGAAAGTAAATCTTAGGTGAGTACTGCTATTACACATTCCTACTCTATAATCTTTACTGAATCACTAAGTTAAAAAATCACTGACCCTGCAAAGATGCAGGTCAACTGCTTTCCTGAGAGCAGTTGATAAAAAAAATTCAATTATGTTAGAGATAAGAGTCTACATTTTTCAAACTACATTAATAGAGCCATGAAGAACACATTTCTAAGGGTTAGTAAATGTAACTTCTGAGTCTTCCAGTCATAAATATAGAATTGTTTGTGCCCATATCCTAAAAAGTTTCATCTGTTTTCTAGGAACATTGATCTTCATTTGAATAACGAGCAATTAGAATCTAGAAACAACCACACAGAAAAGTAGTTTGCAAAAGTGGATATCTGCTTTTCCAAAATTGCCTCATCACACCTTGGTGCTTATTTATTTTTTCTGTAAGAGAACATTTGCAGTTATTAGCAAATGTACATCTGCTTTCACTGTGCCCCCTGGCCACTCGAGCAGAAAAAAGCCCATAAGAGGTAGATATGGAGATTAAGTTTGTGAGAAGCTTTTATATTTCTATAGAACTTATTATCTACAGTTACTTTAGAAATCCTAATTTTTAGTATTTATTTCATCCAGAAATGAAATGCAGCCAACTCTAGAGTGAAGGATAGCAATTGCTTTACTACTAGGAAGTAGCACTACATAGTATTAGGGATAGGAAATAAATAAAAAACCTCAATATAATTGAAAATACTGTGGGAATTCACAGAGGAAAAAATGTAAATGGTTTGTTGAGATTTAAACAAAACTATTAATTAAACCTTAATTAATTTATTTTCCCTTAAAAAATAATCTGACACCTTTTTTTTTTTCTTTTTTGTTTGGTTTTGGGTTGGGTTGGGTTGGGTTTTTTTGAGATAAAAGAATGTTTTCCAGGGAAAAAAAGTTCAGGAATTCAATTAATTTATGTTATACAATTAAAAATAACTTTATATTTTGTATGATGGGACTCTCTATCCAAGATCCAGATTTTAACATGCACAGTCTGGAGAAGGCCAATCTACACAAGACAACACATTTACAGTAAATTGTATTGTTTTCACATACAGTGACATAAGAAAGACAGAAATCACATATTTCACTTATCTAAATAAGTCTTTGCTTTACACATCCAGGATTTTGTATTGCAGTAAAATAAAGCTGCTATCACAATATTTAGTCCTTCATGTTATTTGAGTCTGACTTCATCTCTAAATTATGCTCTTTCCCCAATAGTTTAACACAAACAAGGACACATTGCTTGATTTTGTATTGAGTTCAACGGTTACTTTGCTATGCACTATATCTTCTCCAACCAACATTTCAGAAAACTCCCATGGGGGTTTTATTATATTAAGTAATCAGAAAATATATTGCCTCCTAAACGTAAAAAAAAAGATAAACTGTGTACATTTTTAGGAATGAGAAATCAAAGCAGGTGGATTTTGTCACTGAATGAAAAACAGTGCTGATATTCCTATGATGAAAATCTAAAAAATGTTGTGGAGCTTTTTTTCAGAATTAAATAACTTAAAGTTATGAAAATACATGCTTTAAATAAAATGTAGTACTTTTTTGCCATTTGCAGTTTAGAAATGAAAGCAATCTTCTTTTCACAAGAGATATGAATAGATATTTGAGATCCATACAGAATGTTTTCTTACTGTTGCATGTCAATACTACTGTATTGATAATAATTAGGCAGGATACTACAGCAGAGATTTTAATTAGATAAGATCCTCCTCCCTTTCAAAAATATAAAACAAAGTTTGCATAAATGAATTTGCATTCAAAATGAGAGTTTGATGCTTTGATGCTCATCAGAGTTTGATGCTTGTCTTCTGTGCTCTTGAAATTTAGTCTTTAATTACCAGTATTTGAATTTCCAGAGTATGTTAGGATACTTATTCTCCAAAATCCTAGTAAGGGTCAATGACTGTTAGGCACCTGAGACAGGACAAATTTCCAGGCCCTTTTTCTTGCTCAAATTTCAACCCATGAACCACTATCAGAAGAAAGACACAACCAGAGATATTGTGAAATATCCATGTAACATATGAGCAAGAACCTTTTGGTGTTGACAGAATCTAAGTTAAAAAAGAGCAGATAGCCTGAAGACCTTTACCAAAACCAAACCAAAACACACACACAAAAAATCCAACAACAAAAAAATTTTACCAGCTACCAAAATTTCACAGGTTGCACTTGGCAAACAATGAGGTCGGTGACATTCAGTGATAGAAAGAAATATTTTATTCTACTAATTGTTTCCCATGATTTTACTACTAAATATTTTGAGTTGTATTTGATATGAAAGCCAATCATAATGTTGTCACTTGAAGCTTCCAATCATGTTCTCTGTCCATCACAAAGAACTTTTGCATGCCAATAGCTTCAATGCTAGCTTTAAAATATGTTTCTCTAAAAACTGTTATGGAGTAATCTTACAGATAGTTTTACAACAGGTCACTTTTGCAAAGCAGTTAAGAATTCAAAACATTAACTTATGTTCCCAAAGCATGAGTTGATTAAGATAGAAAGCAGAGGAGACACATTCATCATTTATCAAGTTTAGCCACTATGCTGTTGGAATCCATCTGGCTACATTCCAGTATCTGACGTTGTGGTAAATTAGCTTCTGTATTTTGATGTTATATTATGTGTTTCCTAACTAAAAAGAGGAAATGTAAAACAGACAGAAAGAAATACCCAGAACTTTTTGGGGAATGTGAGTCTTACTACTAGCATTAATAGAAAGGGATCACTTAAAGTGTTGATCAACTCAGGCATAGATATTCTACCTAAAGAATCCTAAAAGTATCCCGATTTTTTCTCAATAAATTTTCAACTGTCAGCTGCAAATTTTCACTGTTACAGTATCACAGGATTGCGTCCCCAGTTATGGAAGACTAAGTTATATGTTTTCTGTGGAGATGCTGATGCTGGTTCAACAGCATTTTTGAAAGGTTTTCTGAGCAAACTTGAGTATGCCAGATATGCTTAAATACCTGAATATTCCAAATACCACTGTGTAGTTTACTGATATTGTCCTTGGGCTAGGCATGCTATCTATTTAGAACAGTGACTTCACTGTATATGAATGATAATGACAGAATAAGATAGTCCAAATATTTTGTAAGTAATCTTTAAAGTTATGACAAATACATTTTTTTCTTAGGTAAGATATTACTGTTTTTCTGTACAAATAAAATTTAATAATATTGACAAAAATGTTATTCACCTGAATAATCTTTTTTATTCTGTTGCAATTCAAGCATCTTCAGCCAATTATCTGTTTCTCAAAAATAGATAACAGCCAGGGTAATAAAATGAACCCATTTTTATAATACATCTGAAAAATGTCAGAATATATTTTGAAAGTAGCTATGCCTATAGCCTTGAAAAGTATCCTTGCAAGCTATAATTTAAGAAATCTAAGAGGCTTAAATGGTAGAGATATATTACAAAGGAAATCATAGACAACATTCATGGTTTTTCATGTTATTAAATGAAAACAAACTATCAAAGATAATTAAATTATAAGATTTCAAATCCTTTACTATTATTAATTCCGAGAGAGCTCAGTTATGTAAGTACACTTCCGACTTTTGACACTACATCATGTACTAGACTAAGATTTAAACAATGAGCTCACCTGCCCTTTTTTAATCATTCCTATGTAGATTTTGCCCCAAAAATAGTAGGAAATGCTTTAGCAAGTGAATCTTAGGTTACCAAAGAAGAAAAAAAATCAGAGGAATTAAAAAAAAACTGAAATAAAAATGAAATGTCATGAAAAGTATTTTATTCATCCTCCCAAAAGAATTTCATTCATTGTTAATAAAAGTAGATCAAGGAAAACAAACTTGTAGATTCAGATATCATTCAACAAAATTACCAAGAAAATAATTTGGTGGCCTTTTTCTTTCTTTTTTCTTCTTCTTTTTTTTTTTTTTAATACAACAGCACAATTTTTTGACAACCCATGTAAAGTGTGAGAAACAAACTCAGATTTTCAGGGTGAGGGGTGTTCAGGGTTGATTTTTTTAAAATTTTTGTCTCACAAGATTTAATATTAAATGTAACATTTCTAAAGAATATTGTGCTATTGCAGTGGTCAACATCTTGTATATGAATGAGATGTTTCACTTTGCAGAAAATATTAAAATATTCATCTGGGGTACTCTTACAGGAGTACTGCACCCATTAATTTATAGAGTAATTTTTCATGCACAGGGATCTATAAACAAATGTATTGATTTCCCAAACAGCTTCAAAAGGAGACAACACAGAAAACTGGTCTCAGAATATTAGGCATCTTGTTTCTGCACTGATGAGTGTCTTAAGAGAACCGATTATTGGGCAAAAGGAAGGGTTCCTTTCTTCACCTGTCCCTCATAAATGTAGAACTAACCCCCCCTCCCTTCCCACCAAGGAAACAAGGAAACTATTTTTTGAACTTTCAACAGGTACATGAACAGTTGTATAATGTACAAATTAACTACTTTTTGGAAGGAAATTTTTCCTACTTTTACAAAAGTGTAGCTTCAGAAATGCACTGCTCTGTACTTGAAGATAGCACCTGATTTTTCTTTTATCATTCCACAATGATATTTCAATTTTTTCTGGCCAGTGTATCCAATGAAGCAGATAATTTTTTATTTTTGTCTGTCATTTTAGTCTCTTAAACAGAATTTGTGATTAACAGAGAGAGATTGGCCTCTTGCCTACTTGCTTCTTGCTTTATCACTACATTGAAAACCCAAGAAAAACATATGTATATACAAGATAGGAAGACAAAATGTCTGACAGGGTAGAAAAGATAGGAAAAGAATAATAATTTTGGTGAATCTGTGCCTCTAGCTGTCAGAAAAAAAAAAATGTTATGCGACCTAAGCGTAAAACAATTACATGCCAATGAAGATGACAGGAAAGGCACCACTCCTGAATGACTGAGTCATATTCTCCCTTATTTTGGACAGAATCATGTCTCCCATGTCTTTTTCATTTCAATTTCCCATTCTCACTCCTGATAAGAACTGACAATGTTTCACCTCTCTCTTTTCTATTTTATACTCTATGCTGTGGAGAAATTCTCTGTCATACAAAAGTGCATGCTCAATATTTTCTCCTATTCTGTTGTATTGAGATCTCTCCTTCCTCAGTATTTCTCTGCTTGAAGAAGAAATTTGTTTCCTTCCCTTCCTTCCAGCCCTTTTAGTATGAATTGGATAACAGGGAATCTAGTAGGCGGTTCACTTGAACTAAAAGAGTAAGAGAAGGACCACTGCATGGGGATTCTGAAAATATTTGTATGTTGTTTGAGGTACAATATGTATTCTGACATATATTGTTATGTTTCCATATGTGGAATTATAGATGTCATTTTCAATCAATGTCTTCAAATGACAAATAGAAATTAATATTGATACTGGAAAGCACAGAAATGTCAAACCAGTCTTTTTATAATAGTATACTTCCTTACCTATAGCACTGTCATTTCTGCAACTATTGGGCATTCAGAAGTTGCATCTTGTCAAGCTAAAGTTCAGATCTTGCTGAAAAGTAGGTCAGCATTTCTCTTCCACTATTGCCCTAAGATTAGGTTCCAACAAATTCATGGAAGTGGTTCAGTTATTTTTTTTTTTTAAATCCTGTCTTAATATTTAAATTATTTGTTCATAAATTGGCCCCAAATTTTAGATGAGTTCATTCTTTCCAGTGTAATCTGAACATTTAGTGATGTTATCTTAGGCAACCTAATTTTTTAAGAAATCAGACACTTATTTGAAAATAACAAAACTAAGCAACCTTACCTATGATTTTATTGCATAATATTTCTACATTTTTGTGAGGAAAAACCACCAGATTTGATAAGGGATGTGGGGAGAAAAGTGAACTTCTACCCATGTTTCAGAAGCATTCCTCCAGGTCTTAGTCATTATGAAAAACACGTACATACCCAAGAAGAGAGCTGTTTACAATAAAGATTATTAACTCTGTTTATTGTATCACAACTTTTGAAAGCTTTGAAGACAACTAACAATGGCAAAACCTTTAAAGATTCATAAAGTCAATTTCAATAGTAAGCAAGAGATACAACATTCATTTGTACACCTGAATTCCCATGTTTGAAAAATCAAACCAGAAAACTAGTGGAAAGAGACTATCATGACATTTTGGCATTGGATGTTTCTGGATGTTTCTTTTTTGAAGTCTTCTCTTTCCAGTCTGACCAGTGATAGAAAGCTAAGCTGAACCTAAAAACTGAATGTCATAAAAGGCTTTCTAGCACAAAGAAATATAATAATAATAATAATAATAATAATAATAATAATAATAATAATAAACATAAACCTATGACAGTTTAAAAGTAAAAGTCAAAGGCACATTCACGTATTATATGAGCATACTTACACACAGATTATTAAAGCAATTATTATAATATATTATTATATTAAACGCAGATTTCAGACCTAAACTTTTGTAATTAACAGAGTTCAGATTTAGACTTTGGATTCAGAATGTCCTCCATCAATTGCAGATGTTCATTTAAAGCAATTTACCTTACACTTGAAAAAATAGTGAGGACAACATTTCTTTTTTTTTCTTTTTTTCTTTTTTTTTTTCCTTTCCTGTCTTTCAGTGCTGCAGAAAGAAAACTGCTTGGTAGTCACTTATGAAATTCAAGGCTGTAATTTACAGACTCTTGTTCATGTTAGGTTTTGGTCCAAAATAACTGAGTAATTTTTTGGTGAGATACATTCTATCACATACTGTTACATCACACTGAAGTTACCTAAATACATTCCCTGGCATGATGTATGCCAATGAGATTCATTTTAAAGCATTTGCCACACAAACAATTTACACCACTTTAGTGTTCAGACAATGATCTGTATGGCTGGTAACAGAGCTTGGTGGTACTGGCAGAAATTATTTATGAACATAATTTTCAAAAATACATTTTACAGTTGTTTTTGAGATGACATTACACCTTTTTAGATCACATTTCATTTGCACTAGTAATTTATCCACACAAACCCCACTGTTCCTCTGAGTAAAAGATTATCATGCCTCATAAGAAACTGTTTTACCCAATTAGTTTAGCTCTTAACCAGTAACTTCTGTTAACAGCAGTTTGTCCTACTAGGCTTCTATAAGAAGCATTTTGTGGCAAGCACAAAACTCCGTTACAAGCATGTAACAAGGACCAGATTTCTTTGTGGTGCTTTTGTAGGGCTTTTTATATGAGTTTTTTGTGGCTCTAATTGGAATTGTAGGAAGCTGACAACACTAAAACTCAGGTCACTTATTTAAAAGCTTAATGTTTCAACTTTTGCAGCTTGTTTGGTTGCAGGGGGGTTGTTGGTAGTTTTGATTTTGGTTTTTCTTGTTACAAACAGTGGCTTAGGTCAACAGTAATGGTTACAGAAAATAGGATAAAGGCAAATTTAGTCAGTGTACTTGTCATGGGAGAATTCATACAAAATTTACCTATTACAGATTCACTAGATCTGTGCCAACTTGTTTTCAAAAAGAACATCTTTCAGAGACTATTGAAAGCTTGCAAACTTACTATTCATACTACAGTTATAGGTGTAAAAAAAGAAAATGGCACTATTGTATTGCATACTTTGTTACTGTTTGCCTGTCCTCTTAAACTAGGCAGCAAATATTTCAAAGAAGTTAATTTCAAGGAAACTGCAAGCCCTTTATTAAATCATTTGTGGATACATTAAAATAAATTATTCTTTATATTCTTTTAATCTTTTAACTCAGTTGTCCTATGGGACATAAATTGCTTTCAGAGATACTTGTTCTGCAAAACATTAACTCAATTTTTAGGCTTACATTAGCACTTTTTAAAGAATACAAGTAATTAAGAAAATTAGTTGTATAAAATATTTGCCTTTGAAGCTCAAAAAAATCATTAAAAATTTTGGCTAATTGTTTGTTAAAATTTTGTCATTTGTGATATTGTATGAACTAAAGCACATAGTTTTATTGTTGAACACAACTTAATAATCAATGCTCTATCACTGACACAGTTGCTTTGTAAAACTACACAATGGTTCTGACCTGTATATTGTTCTGAAACTCTGGTATGGAAGCAGTCTTTCCAAAATCAGTGTCTTTTCCAAAGAAGTGGAAACTTACCTTGCATTTTAACTGAACTTGCTATAAATTGACACCAAAGCATGTAAAAATAAATCCAAGCAAATCCAAGTAATCTTAAAATGCAATTCACTGAAACTCTGTTACATTTGCTATAACTTAAATATTTACAAAGCTTACAAATATAATTATAAATTTAAATAATATACAAAGATTGTTCAATAATTTGAGAATTTTCTCTGATTCCTTTTTCCATATTCTGAAATTGATTTATGTGAGAGCCCAGTGTGATCTTTATATGAATATCAGTCAGTAGGGGAGCAACTACAGTTTTTACCCTGCACAAAACAGAACCTATGTATATTCAGGTTCAGCTATCTTGCTTTCTTGCAGGAAACTAAAACAAGAGAATGAGATGTTCAGAATAAGGTTTTTGGGTTGTTGTTTTTTTGTTTGGTTGGGTTGTTGGTTTTCAGATTTGTTTGGTTTTCTTTTGTTTTGTTTTGTTTTTTAAATATGGCTACTTGATTGCAACAACACCATGCATCTCATTTTGAAGCCTCTTTACAACACAGTGCGGAGATCACTGAACTAATCGCACCCTACCATTTTCTAAAACTAACATATCCATACCTGTGTAGCTGTGGACCCAAACTAGTAACTCCTGTTGAAATAAGAAAAAAAAAGGCAAAGTTTATTAACATAGAGCTACATCAGGATCTGACCAAGAATCTTCTCAGCGCACTGCATTGTATGGACATAACACCTTGGTCTATACTACTTTCATAGTATAAACAGGCCCTGAGATATTCTCTCTCCTTTCTGATCCTGATTATATTAATATAATGCTCTCTTAAACCCAGTCAATATGATGTTTTGTCATTGCTAGTGCATGTTATGCAGAATTCAAGCATCTGACATCACTGTTATTATATCAATGTTTTACAGAGCTGTATCATCAAAATGGACAATTAAAGGCTTGAAAATGTCTCATCTTCCCATGGACTACTGTATTCTCTATGAAAAAAACTGGTTTCTACTGATTATTCTTAATTATTGATGTTCCACGTGGTATGACAACATCTTTTAACACCAGCTGGGAAACAGAAGTTCCATTTCCTGGAAAAATAAATGGTTTTGACTTTAATTTTTTCTTAAAAAGCAAAAGAAAAGAGATAAGTAAGTTTGTTCATGTACAAGGAAGAAAGAAATATCCAACAAAACAAATAAAAATCCCAATCTCAGGGGAGTACCATCCTTTTCAAGAATAACAATTTGTCTAGTTGTTAGAATAGTCATATAGGGCACCACAGACATCTTTTACTTACATAGAGTACGCCTAGCACTTGTCCTAACTGCAGATAGATGAGGGGAAAAAAACCCACAAAACAGTCACTTATGTATTGTTGGAGCAGTTCTGTTTCACATTCTAACACACTAGGTCAGAGAGAAATTTGCACTAGGCCTGGCATAGTAACAGAGGAGTTTTGAATCTATATCCCTTGGGAGGGAGAACTGTAAAAACCCCAGCGCTTTGGAATTTCAGGCATCTCTGTCTGACAAGCATTTTTATCAAAAATTCTGTTGCCACCCAACACACCTTTCAGGGAAGGCTTTTACCCAAACTAATTGTTTATAATTTTTTTTTTAAATAAAAATAAATACTGCAGAAGGTTTTGCCACTAGATCTTAGAGTTTTATCTGGTACACAGCATCAAGATCCACAACATCAAGATCCAGGGAGTTACAGAATTACAAAAAAAATGACCTTCTATCTTTTGTTACAGGATCAACAGAAGCGTGCTGGTATTTCAGCTAAAGAACTTATAGACATCATGACCTCAATTAATTTCAACCAATCAAAAGTTGGGAACATTAATATGAATAACTCCAGCTTCTGTAGAATAAACTGTATCTCTTTACTTCAGCTAAACTAACTGTTCCTACACGTTTTGAGGTGAAAACTCCTGGATTCATAGGACTGCATATCCATCACTTCTTACCATCCCTACTGCTTTGATAATTTTTGCTTTCCCTTTTATGTCTTGTGTCCTGCTCACCTGCAAAAAGGAAATGTGTCATTACCAGTTTTCCTGCATATGTAAGGAAACCTCAGTAACTGTTGGAGAGGCACATGTGCAAAAAGAAGATACAGCAAAGAAGCAGGATGGTATTTACACACATAGCAGCAGGATAACCCATTTTTAAAAATGCAGATTAGCTGAGAGAAATTTAATCAATGCCTTCTGCTCTTTCATGATAGTCAAAGACACAGTCTGCATGAGTGTGTAATTCAAAGGAACTGGATGATTCCATAGTACAGTGAAGAAAACTGACTTGGCATGGTTGACTTATTGACACCAGCTATCCTCCTGCCGTCACTTTTAATTCTCTATAAACAGTTGTCTCTAATATCCTCTACTGCCAGAGACAATTCAGTGTCTGATGGAGGTCATTCAGGACCTTAGTATACATTTTCTTGTTTAGTATCTGAAAACTTAAAGGATGAAACCAATTGAGCAAAATGACAACTTTGAATTTGGGTTTGTAAAATAAAGATTTATCTCCAGCTATAATATAGATAGCTATATTTTTATGAAATAAAAATACATGTATACCTGTATTTTTTTTCCAGCTTAAACATATTTGAATTCTACTTACACGTCTTCCCTGTACACAATATTTATAGCTAAGCAGGGCCAGATACTTCTTATCAGAAGCATTTTGTGGCATTTTCCTTATAAACCAAACAAAATTAAATAACCTTCTTCCTGGCAACTGTGAGTTTCAAAAAAATAATACATTATTAAATTGGTTTTTATACATCAGGTAAGGTACACAAAAAGTAAACCAGCCAGCTAGTGAAAAATAAGCTACTTTTTTTAACAGTGTTTATTGATAATAGTAATAATATCCATGTAATAGCAAAACAATACATTTTTTTGATGATTACAACCTCATTCTCCATCCTAATTCATCAGTTTTACATCACAGTAAACCTGTTCAAATCAATGGATTTGTCCAGGATGGAAATACCACTAAAGATGAACAATGAAAAACAAAGTCTACCACATTAGGAATTATAACTTGTATGTGGGTGTATGAGAGTGAGAGAGCAAGGTGGGGGCGGGGGGAGGGGGGAGGACTGAGAGAGAGAAATTTCAATAGATATAAAATAATCAGTTAAGTTTTACAATTGGTAATTTTTCTGGTCTGAACCTGATTCCATCAAGTGAAAATATGAAGTCTGTAAGAAACTATGAAAGTAAATCACTTTAAAACAGCCATATTGTACTGGGTTATTCTGTTACACATTCCTGTAACCGTCTGTAAGACCTGAAAAAGGCAGCACACACACACAAACACACACACACGCAAAGAGCAATGATAAAGAAAGCAGCTGTAACTTTGGATATATGGTGTGTTTGTTTCAGATACAGTTCAAGTCACAACAGGGGGATAGTTCTTTGGCAAATAATAAAAGTTGCAGAAGTGAGGGGGACTCTCTGGGGAAAGAGTTTTAATACAAGATGAACAGCTACTCTCAAGGTATAAATTAGGGCTCTCCTAGCACTTTTTACAAACTTACAGCTTACTTGATGATATCTCCATATAGGGGTAATACCTTCAGCTAGAAGAAAGAAGAGTATGTACCATTTCTTCAAATATCTTTGCATATTGTTATGTGTTAATTTGTCCCAGAAGCACTATTCTAATCTGTGTATTGACTGAGATATTCATTTGCCTAAAGAAAAGTTTAAGGGGACACAATGTCTGAAAAGATGGTGTGGCTTTCTTTTTAGGAACAGTTGCAAAATATAACCGTAGCACTAAAGAGGAGGATCCCTTAAAACAACCATTCTCTGTTCTTTTGAGGACACACTTGTGACATGTTCTCAGAAAGCACTCCACTACTCCTAATACGTAATTATCAATAACAAACTGAGAGCAACAATCATCGCGTGATGAAACTGAGAAACTGAGTTTATTAGAGTGAAATCATCCACACAGCCCAGAAGCTGTCAATAACAGACCTTACTAATACTAGGAGAAACCTTACTTGGATTGATTTCAGTGAAATGAATTACTTGCTTTTATACAACACAGATATGAAATGTGTTGCGTTAAAAGTGATAAAAGTCATGCATACAATATGGACATATGGAGGGATTTCAATCTCTTTGGTCCATCCCATATTTTAATGTCTGGGAGTCTAGCCAAATGGAATTTTGAGGCAGCTGCCAAATCAGTGGAAAAACATCACAATCAAAACCAGATAATTAGCAGTCCTCATCTTCAGGCAAGTCAAGATTTACCAGCTACTGTAATCAATTTAAGGGCCCAAAGCTTCTTGTCCTGAAGGCAGCAGCTTTTCACTGGATTGAAAACAGGAGCTGTTCTAGGCAATTTTCATTTGATTCCCTTCTTATAGTACAGCATGTTGTACTGTGCTTAGGCTTTGCTGTCTGTGCCATGTACGTTACCTGGCAAGTTTATGTACATGGATGTTGGATTTAAGTGTTCTGTAAATATAAGACATTTATCATTTAGTTCTTTATATTCAACTATAAGACTGTATTATACCTTGTTCTGTTTTTCCTGATAAGCAGCAGAAGTAAAAAGGATACTAGGAAGGTGGTTGGCACTTTACACATACGAAAAACTCGGTAAGTATCATTCCACTTTCTTTTAGCACTAATGTTATGATGTCTATTTCTCTCTTCCACTTCCCCTGTACATTATTGCCTCTTCTTTCATGACATTTTAGCTTTTGTGATCTTCCTATTAAAGACTTTTTTTTTTTCCCCTTAAATTGTAAGGTGTCTCAATCTGTCTCCCTAAATTCTTAAGGAAATTCTGTTTGATCAGCCTTTCAAAAAATATTATCTGATCACTAGTATTAAAGACCTAAAAATCTTCTCATGGTGTTTCACATGGTAACTTTGTATGTGTCTCTCACTCGAGAAAACCTCTCTCCCACCTAAGATCATCCCAGAAAAAGAATATAATCTTGTTTATTCACACCAATCTCCAGAAGGGGATGTGCTCTAACACCAGGATGGAAGTAGAAGATTAGTGGCTTCCATAAACAGTATGACTTACTGTGTCTTTCAAAGCAAAGAACCTTCTAGGCAGCTAGTTTAACTTACTGTGTCTTTTTAAAATTCTTTTTTTTTATATGATTGCTGCCTCAACAGCTTGCTGCTTACTTCTGTGCAGGTTCATATGTTTGAGAAAAAGGCAAAGGCCTCAGATATTTCCAAATTTCTTTTTGATTGTGGTATCTTTGAAACTGATCAATTTTTAAACATCCATTACAGTTTACTTTCAAGCAAAGCATCCAGTATGACTGACCCTGATCCATGCAGGAGCACCAAAAGGAAAGAGCAAATGATAGCAATGGGTCACTCCCTGCTGTGGGGGATGGAGGCACTCAAGTGCTGACCGGACTTGTTCTCTAGGGAAGTCAGCTGCTTGATCGGGGCTCAAGTCCAGGATGTTGTGGAGAGACAGTCAAAGCTTGCCTGACCCTCTGTTAGCTCCTGCTGTTCTTTCACGTTGGAAGCAATTATACTACAAGGGGCAACCTGGAGGTTAACATGTGACTACAGAGCTCTGGGGCCAATAGTCAGGGCATTGGGACCCAGCTGGTGTTATTCTGAGTCCTGTGGGTGAGAGGAAAGGCTGTAAGAGGAAGGCACATAGTAAGAAATATGATAAATGTGCTTCCAATTTAAAAAGCTCCAGTTCAAAATGTTGACATCTTAGAGTTCAGAAAATTTAATTTTTATACAACACTGATGGATGGTCAAAAATAAATTACAGAAGAATATTCTGTGGTGAGGTACAGTAGGCTTTCTATGGTTAATGAATGAAAAAAATAGTAACCAAGCTGAATGATATATTCCTTGAAAACACTCCGTTAAAAACATTAGATAAAAACATCATCGGAAATCTAGATAATACTACATAGGAGAAACAATACAGACTAGGTTTTACTTTGTTGTTTGGTTTTGTTTTCTTTTGTTTTGGTAGAGGACAAACTGATCAGTGACAGTATTTCATGTTGTTAGCTTTGATTTTACATCCTGAAGGCAAGAAGCTAACTTCACTAAGAGGCATATATTTGTAAAAAATTTCTTGTTTGAGTTGAGTATTTCTAACTTGTTTCCAATTTTCTTATTTTTGGGAGTGAAAGAAATATTATATGCCACCTGTTTCATGTACTAAAACTGTGGTAAACCTTGCTTTTCCCAGTTAGTCCTTCTGGAACTATTTTACATGAGATAGGTTTATTTTATAACATCATACAAATGTCTATTATAACATACACTGTAATTTGCATCAAGCAGAAAATTAAAGTGTGAACAACACATGTAAAATGTGCTCAAGGTAGCACATTTTCTTTATGCAATTTTATAACAAACCAGAACTCCCACAGCTTTAAAGAAAATTTCCTCATTAAGTGTTATGAATTTTTTCCCTTCCCAAGCACAAACATAGAACAGCCTTTTTTCCCCATAGATCCTTGTGGGATAATTGCTGGAGGGGACTTAGAAATTAAAATTATATTCACACCTTTAGGTAAATTACAGCATTGAAGAAGATTCCCGGGTGGAATGTGGCTGACATACAAGGAATCCATTCCTTGGAAGTTCCCTAGGCCTGTAACCTTAGACATTGGTGACGCCAGGGGAACTTGGTGTGCTGACTCTAAGAAGGTACTGTTCGGAGGGTGGAGCGGTGTGGAGATGCCGTGGCCAGGCTCTGCAATTAAATGGGAACTCAAAGGTATTGTGTGTGACCAGTAAGCTGCACATTTGCTACCCTGGGCCAACAGTCTGTCATGTTTCTGACAAAATGCTGTCCTTTGATGAACTTTGCTCATTATAACATCATTATAATACCAAAACACACCTCCATCCCAAAAGCTACCCGCCTCCAAGGTGCGACCACCCCTCACTGAGCTTGCGCACTGAATTTTTCCTAGCCTATACCTATAAAGCGAAGCGAGAAAACTTTACACCAATCCTAAACAAAAGTATGACTAGAGTCACTCAAGCTCCACCTGAAAGGTGAAAGATAGCATAAAATAGCTTAAGAGAAAGAGAATGTTAGGGAAGACACCATCGTGTACCACTCTGACTTCTGGGATCAGTCGACAGGCTGAGCCTCTCTTACCCTGCATCGGGACGCCTTTGGGTAAGATTTGAACACTTGGTTATATCAAGTGTCTCCTTGGGAAACTTAGAAATCTCTCTAGAGTTGCTTTATTATCTTTTAACACATTTATAGCCGGCAGTGTCACTCATACTCTTGGCATTTGCATGTGCTTTGAAATAAACTGCACTGTGTATTAATCTAGCCATGGTAGTTATTGAACACGACCAGGCTCTTTAAGTGTGGCCATGATAGTTCATGCAACACGACCAGACTGGGGGTGCAGCGCGTTATTAGTGAATCCGTCGTCGTGAAGTTCAGTACGCTGGACACGACCGGACTTATAACGTAAATTAATGCTGTCACCTTAACTGTGATGAGTGGCTACATATACAGTCCTTAGAAAATAAACCATTGACCAAGTCTGAGACTAAGACTGGACCTAGCTGCACCTAGACTCCTCTCTGAGAAGAAGTTTAGAAAGCAAGGGGGTCCTGTCTGAACCTCGTGACTCAACGGGAGGGTTCCCCCCCACCAGCCACTCCTCAGACTCCTACGCAACAGTAACTCTTAACGCAACAATCCTCTGCTCCTCTGATAAATGATCTAAAACTATGGTAACATTGGGATTGGTCTGGGATTTGTGTGGAATGATGGTGGGATTGTCTGAATGTAATAGACTTTTCCATGCTGTTGCATATAATCTTGTGTCATTGTCGTTGAGCAGTCTGTAGCATGGAACTGGTACTGTGCAGAGACTGACACAGCTGGTAAAACATCCCTCAAGGAGCAACAGGAAAGAGAGATTGAGAAGCTGCAGCAGTGTAAAAAAAATCTCTGAAAATAAGAATAGATAAAGAAGACCTAAACAGTATTTCATTATATACTTGCAAAGAAGTGGTGGCAAGGGATAGCCATTGAGCAGGTTTATTTCTGACATTTCAGAGATGTGGTATTGAACAGTCTTCAATTAAGTCAGGCAAGTTAGAGACACTATAAAACTATTGCAGGACCTTGATGATTATTGTACTCGATGCACAAGAATTGCATTCCTAAATAATAAATGAAATACAGTGAAATTACAAAAGAGATTTGCAGCTAGCTGAGTTCATGATAGGATTGCAAACTTGGCAAAATTCTCAGGCAGAAAGAAAATAAACTCTTAGCTACTGAGAGAGGAAGCAGAGTTTGAAAAGCAGAGGAAGTCACCCAGAGGTTTAAGATGATGGAAAGACGAGGATGTTCTGACACTGCAGACAATAGAGAAGTTGGGAAGGGAAAAGAGCCCACAAAATGCAAAGATTGTGGTGAACATCACATTCCTCCACAAACAACAAGGCACAAACTATGGGACAGGGGGGAGGCGGTGGCATGGCACACAGAACTAATTGCCCTCAGGTTTTTCCCTATCGAAGTAATACACTACCAGTACAAACATGGTAACTCCAAGTAGTGAAGACAATTGATTTCACTAGCTCAGCCATGAAACTCTTCAACAGAACTGCCTAAGCACTTTTAAAGCAGTATCAAAGTGTTTTCCCAGTAGGGAGAAAATGGAGTCACAAACATGAGTAATGATCACCTACACATGATGAAGACAGACATATCTGGAGAGAGATATACCTACGGAAATGTTCTGAATTAAGAAACCAAGTAAAATGAAAGATAACTTTCACTACAGCGATTGGATATATACTTAAGAGGAAGATACATAATTAATGTAATTGTTTTAACCTTCCAGTGTGCTTCTGGCAGGAAAAATAAATCACTGATTTTGAAAGATACAATTTATTCCCATCCTGACAGTCTCAGTTCAGCTACATAGATTTAAAATTCCATATGTCCCTTTTGTGTCAATGAATTGTCTCATGGGAGTATAACTAATATCTTTGTGGTTGTTCTAGCATTATTCCTGTCTTGAACCAATTCTACGACATCACAATTCAGTTAAGAGTTTTCAGTTTCCAAAGCATCTCAAGGATGCTTCAGTTCATGAACATGCTCATTAGCAAAATAAAAGGTATTCGAAGAAGCATTTCCCCTTTCTTTATATTCCTGTATGACTCTGTGGTTTGTAGTAGAAAACATACACTTCAGTAGTAATTCCTGTAATGTGTATTTGGGGCACAGATAATTCTATCAATAGTGAAGTCTGTAGGTTATTTTCAAATTTTTAAACACTCAGCTGCATTTATCAGGTACAACATGTGCCTGAATTAATCACACGTAACTATCAAACTAAGTTGTTTCAGTTTTACACAACTCAAGGCACCATTTTGATCCCTCTTTCCTTTCCCGGCTAGCTGTATTTTGTTTGAAGCTGATGATTGATCCGCAAATACACAGCAGGCATTTGTTCACTATTTCCCAATATATGCAGATTAGCTGGAAAAATAGCTATAGTTCTGACTAGGCTTCTGGTCTACTGCTGGATGTTGGGAGATCATGTACAAATTTGCCAAGTGCTCAGATCTCACACCAGCAAATCTTTTAGTCCAAGGAACCCAGCAGAGCAATAGCTACAATCACTATCACTCAAAATATTTCTGTTTTCTATAGGTGTAAACCTAATGGAAATGGAAGGTTCTATTACCCTGGCCAGTATGAAGGTGTGAAGTATAAAGATTGTAACTGGGCATTGGTTTTCTTGCTGTCAAGTTATTTATGCTTTTATTTAAAGCTGAAAGGACAATTAAATTATGAACACCAACACATATAAGAATAATGCTATTAACGTATCATATATCACTTTAGTTTATTTCCTTTGCAAATTAATGTTTTTAAGCTTCTTTTACTGGAAAATTTCAAAGTATATAACAAATATTATTAATTATTTGTTACATTTCTTCTTGTAGTAAATGATACATTGAAATATTTTTCACATTGAAAACTGGAGAAAATAACTTTTCAAGACTATCTTTGCAGGTGTTACCATCCATTGTCACTGAAGTCAAAAGGTTTCCCATCAGTTTGTGTGGAATCAGACTCAGAAAAATAAGTTGCTTACCTATTTTATACAACTTTCATTGGTCTAGGTAAAAGCATTCATCAAAAGGATCTACTTCCATTTACAAACTTGTGTATATCAAATGAACTGAAATGTTTTATCCCTATCCACAGTTTACTTAAACTTTGAATACTGAGTTTTATTCAAAACACATGCTTATTTTAATTCATATAATACTAGACAAAAACCACAAGTGTGTCTGTGGCAATGAAATAGTCTGAATATGAGAGTGCAGATTCTCAACTTTGTACAACATTAAAACTTATGTCTGAATTGTGTTTCTCACGTAAATTAATTCAAGTTAGAAACCCACAGCTGGGCATTATATTTTGAAAAGAAGCCTTGAACATCTATCCACTAGTAAAGATTAACAAGAAGGGAAAAAATCCCCTTTTTCAATCCCAAATCAAAATGTTTCTAGCTTCTTGTAAGAAAAAGAGTTGCAAGCAATCACTTTTCTAAGTAAACCTAACTTGCAGCTACAATTTGGGAAATAATAATGCTCACAGAATAGGAAAAAAGCAATCTGAACTCTTGTACTTAAGAGTGTGACAGTGTTGCAAGTTGGTGAAGATCTCATTTCTGTCTAAAAAGAAAATAAAATAGATTACTACTACTCAGAATAAAAATTAAACTAAAATTCCAGTTATATACTGGAATAAAACATATATTCAAATTCAAGTCCTGTGATCTCTCAGTGTTGTATTATTTAAGTACATGGTGGCTTTAATGTGCCAGTAACTTTTATTCCCTTTCAGATACCTATTAATCAAACAAATGTTGCATTGTATAAAAGAAAATCTGAATAGGCATTTACTTCTACTAAAAGGAAGCTTATAAAAAGGAAGCTGTGGCCAAGGGTAAGCAAAATAGACCGTATCACATAAATCTGTTGAAACAATATGAATGCCTGCCTTCCTTGGAAAAGGTCATAGAATTACACTGTTCTTCACTTTAATCTGTAGTGGACTGCGAAGCTGTTTTGGCTAATGTGAACTAAACTATTGTTCTGAAGTAATTATAAATCAGATATTTCCATATTTGTGTAGAAGCAGGGGAGGTGAAAATTGTTTTGGCAGCACCTGTTGATTCCATAGCACTCTTTTTTTCTTTCTTTTCCAACAGCTATTCATAAGAGTTGAATAAGACCTGATGTAATTTATTTATTTTTTTTTTTTTTTAGATTTAGGACATATGAGTTCTCCATGAGGTATTTTAGCAGACACATGTTCAATTTCTCCATGTGCAATACACTGAAGTAAGGAAAGATATTTTAACTGCAGGTGAATGATCATTACAACCATTTAGGGTGCCTACCAGCCTAACCTCTGGTATTTAGTATTTTTTTCCCTTATAATCCCCAGATGGGTATTGGTTTCTCCCTCTTTTTCACTAGTTTTTACCAACTTTTGTTGTTGTGGTAGTTGTTGTTCTCATGAAAAGCCTTATTCTCTCTTAAACCAGCATTCTCTGATAAAATACCAACTGTGGCTCCTTCCTGACTTCCATAAACTGTTAGAATTGTTAGAAGAGCCAAATCAGGGACCATGAAAACCTCAGTTGTGTGGAATTGTTGGAAAATATTACTTTTAACAGGCCTTGATCATAGAGTAACTGAAAGCTTAATGTAGCTGTATAAATTACTGCTTCATCTTATCTTAGTCTAAAGAGCTCTTGTTTTGTTTTGTTGGTTTGTTTTGTTTTAATCATCATTTGCATTTTTATCCATGACAAAGTTCAAACTCACACTGGGATTTTGGAAATATAATTCCTTTTTGAATTATGGAAGTTCAAAAGCTACTGCTGTTATTACAATAAATTTACTTATTACTGTGTATCAAGCCTTCTCTCCTGCCATTCATAAACACCCCAAAACATAGTTCAATACAAATAATAATTAAAAAATGTTGGGTTTGTACTCATGGGGGAAAAAAACTTTCCGACTATAGTTAGCATTCCAGGAAATAGAAATTTATAATGAAAATACTGCTAGAGCCTATCTGTAGTTGTGCTGCAACCTGGACAATGTTAGCAGGAGCATTACGCATGGGAGACACACAGTTCTATGCTCTAGAATACCCACAAACTAGCAAGGCATTTTCCATAATTTACTTTTATGAGCTTCAGTTTCAAATGAATTTTACAGACTTAATGGTTTGGGAAATTATTATGGGAAACAATAATTCAGAGTTGACCTTTTCTGATCTACCTGTTATTTGATTGGTTTAGCTAACAATGTCTTTAATTGAATTTGTCAGCAACAAAAATATGTGTGCTAACAGCTGCTGACTTACATTTTATAATTATTGTTATTACCTCAGATAAATATTTAAGCAGGCGAAGAAAGAGTGGGAGTAGAACAAAGTCACCTACAATAGCACGAAGTGGATGTCTCAATGGAGAAGCTGTAATACTGTTTCTTTAGAAAAACATTTCTGAATTAGCAGAAGTTACAACACATTTTTGTCATTTAGTGAAAAAAATCACAAGTTATACATCAGATGACGTGGGTAAATGATGACTAAATACTGTGTTATTTCCTTAGCCAGACCTTCATAGTATCATCAGAAAAATTACTTGAAAATTCAGGCTCAAATTCTGAAAATCCTGACTGCTGCTCACCAGCCCAAAAAAGCTCCAGACAAATACAGACTTGTTCTTTGTGCACAGGCTTGTTCTTTGTGCAATGCATTGTAGGAGTAATGTCTTTTTTAATTTTTTTTTTTTAAAAGGAGATACTCTGAAACTCTCTAATTAGAATAGGATTAAGCAACCAGAGTGCTGAAATTAGGTAGAAAAACATATATAAAAAAAAAATTCACTTCCAAATAATTCAGTTCTCATCTCTTAATATTAAAAAAATGAATAATTTTGCACTGATTTTGTGAGGAGAGAATTCTTGGTTTTTGTTTGTTTGCTTGCTTGCTTGTTCATTTGTTTGTTTTTAAAGTGACTTAGTGTCATTAAATCATATGGAAAAGAGAGGAATCATGAAATGTGTCACTGTCTTCTAGTCTTAAACAAAGAATTTTTGGAGAATAAACAGCAGTTTCTTTCAAACATACTATTTCCTTCACCCTATCTGACAAACCTTTTTGTAGTTCTTTTCTCAATGGTGTTCTGCCTAATTTCTTGCCATAGAACTAAGGGAAATGGTTCACATGTTCTACGTCACTATTAAACAAAAAAAAGAAAAATCTCTTTGAGGAAAGCATATCACTTCTTATTAACCTAGGGGATTGAATGCATGTGAAATTATCTTCAATTACAACTCACACACCAAAATGAATTCAGGATCACGCCTTCTGATTTTCTAGATATGATTTTTTTTCCTATTGTCATTACTGGAGCTCTTCACTTTGGAACTTAATGAATAGTTTAAATCTGGTTATTGAGACATAAAAGCACTGTATACTATTGGTAACATCTAATGCTGACCGTGTTTGGATAATGTGGGATTTATCAGAGGCATAAAAATATCTAAGTACTATTCAACCTACTTTCAAGGAAGCAGTTTAATGGTTGTACTAGTCTATATGAATGAATTACATGAAGTGAGAAACAATGAATGACAAAGATTTTAGAGCAGAAATGTATATCCCAAGTCATCAATCTTCTCTAATGGTTCTGAAATCACAAATCGTGTACTTTGCTTAATATTTGCAATAAATTAGATAAACACATTCCAACCTGTGGAAAAAAAAAACAAACCCAAACAACAAAAAAACCCAACTATTGTATTCCAGGTTTAGAACTGTCATCAGCCTTGCTAACATCTCTTATATGTAATTTCTCCTAATTTAAGTAGAAAACATTCTACTTCAGGGACACAGGATTATATGCTATTGCCTATAAAATAAAAGTTTATGCATGAAAAGAGCTTTTGCTCTAAGTATCCAAGACATCTGCTTTTTTTTTCAGCTAGTGGACAAATAAGTAAGATAACAGCATATCTGAGATGATCTTGTGCTGCTCACAGACATAAGCAATTTGTCAAAAGATTTTTTAAAGCATGAAGTATCACAAAGAGCAAATATGGAAAAGCAATAGAAATCTGATCCTGTGATTAGAAAATGCAATTAATAATCCAAGTAAAAAGTTGAGAACATCGTATTCTTTGCTGCAGTTCTCATGGAAGCATTTTAGATGACTGGGAAATTTTAAAAGGTTTTTAAGAAACTCAAAATTAAAAATAATATTTATCCAATATAATTCCATGGTGCATCCTGCATTACGGTGTCTATAATAAAACAGTATCTACTGCACAGGTATTTTCAAAAATATCTACCAATAATGGATGTATGATGAAAATTAGGAAACTGCAGATTTTAAAAACCTGTGCAGGAAGCCAAGTGTCATGACAGTATAATGTCAACCTATTAGGGGCTTGTTTTACACTATGGCTGTGGAACTCATTACACAAGCCATGTCATACATCACAGTGACACACTTCATACAAGTCCCTTCTTTCTATATGATAGCATGTTGCTTATCAGAAACATATTTCCATTCACCCTAAAGAGAGACAGTAAGGCTCAAAGTGTGTGAAGATAAGCACTTTTAATAAATTACTTTTGCCAAGTACTTGATATTATTCTTCGCCCGAAAACACGTAAAACCAGACAAATCTGCTATTCAGCTCTTATGATTTCTAGTAGTATGTCAGTATGGTATCCTCAGGGGATTCAGATGTACTTTAGCAGCCCTGTAACAGTTACCTGCCTAGTTTTAAGCAGGGAAAAAGGCATTCTCATACTTGTAAGCTGTCATCCATATCACTGTTTAGTATTAATATTACATATTACTGATATGTATATATTACATATTACTGATGTATAATGGATTGTATACAATCCATATTACATATTACTGATCAGAAATGCAATCATGAACGAACCAAACTAAAGAAACTAAATATAGTTATTTATAACATCAAAGGATGTTGAAAGCACAAAGCAAGCAGACAAAGAAAAGTAACGGATTTTTGCCTTTTTGGAATCTTGAATGTTAAGTCAATTGTTAAAATATTAAGTACGGCTTTTTCATACGGAACTCCGGAAAAAAGTCAAACCTGAGGTATCCTTTTAACCTATACTTGCTGTCAGCCTCTGGGTGACTCAACATTAGTGTTCATGTTCAGTGAAAGAATAAATAAAATATGTGGTAGTCTTAGATGTGTTTTAAGTGGTTTATAAAACAGAAGAGTTGATTAAATTTATCAAAGACTCCCTAACATAAAGAGAGAAGAAATAATATATAGTATTCTGCATTATAACATTTCAGAATGATATATGCTATAGTATTCTAATACTTAAATCTATAAAACAAAGTAAGTTTAACAACTGCAGTAACACTGAACATAGTTTTCATACTTTACTATTATGGAATGGCTGCCTCTTTTATTCCCTAATTTTAAGCTTGATTAAGTGGTAAAGTGAATTTTGTGCTGATGGTAAGTGGCTAAATGAACCAGAATTTTTTAACCATAACTGTAATACTGCCTGGGGAAAAAAAAAGTTCATTTTTTCGCAGGGCACCTCATCAGTTTTGAGCCACTGCTTTTTGACTTGAGGTGCAGTTGACTCTGCATAGATGTCTGTGCTTTGACTCTTCTGTTGTGATTGCAAGACGTGAACTATTGTCATAACATGCAATTGTTTTGTAATGTGGTTCTTTATCCTCAGCATTTGAACTCACTCCACCATCACACTTCAGGGAGCCAAATAACTGTCAAGCTAAAAGAATGTTCAAACTCGTCCAATCTAAACTGGCTTCAAAAATATGGCCTAGAGGTTAAAGGTTTAATATTCTAATTTTAGCTTGCCAAGCTATGGAACGGACAGTTAGTGCTAAGACTTTTAATACATTAATTTAATACTCATGTATTCTTATTAATAGTATGAAGTTCATCAAAAAAGCTTTAATAATTGCTTCCTTTACTCTATGATCACAAAAAAGTAAAACATTGCATCTCATTTGCCTATATCTACATTTTCCATCTTTTTCATAAACCACACCAAATTAATTCTAAATAATGAAGACCTATTGTCTCCTCTTGGACGTATCTTAATTATCATTGAAAGTGCCACAAACATATCCCTGTTCATCCAAGTTTACACATGGAATCTGAGACACAGTGAAGTCTGAGGGATATGCTTTATATTTCTGCACTACCAAAATTTAACCCTTAGGAAAAAATGCATGCTGGCATTTTCAGGGCTGAAACTGTGCTCACCAAGCAGAGAAAACAAAGCACTGAATTTCTGGTTAGAAGAAATGGATACATAACAGAGGCAATCTCTATTCAACTTTGAATAGGCTTTTTCATTATTATGAAATTTTGCTAAATTACTTCCTGTAAGAGATAAAGTTCGCACAATTTGGATTTATTTTTTCCATAACATCTGAAATAAAAAATGTATGGAAGTTGAAAATTGTATATCATTCTATATCTGACATAGATCCAGAACTATAAAACTGATATAAATCTTAAACAACTCAAACTTTGGTATAAATTAGGCCTTCCCCCCCATTTTTTATTTCCCATTGGCTTTTAATTGCTATTGATTCCTTCAAGGAAATTTCTTACATTTGATAAGGTGATAGGATTTTAGCCCAGGAAACTATAAGAAAATACCTTCATTCAAAATTTGCAATCTTAAAAAATTGGCAACAATCTAACTGCAGTAAATCAAGGCTTCTTTAACTATGAAATATAAATATTAATACTAACGTCATATTCAATTCAAAAAGACATTACTGCAAGAGAAGGCAGAAATAAATTAGATATGTATTTATTAGATTTTACTCTAAGAATGTGAATTTGTTCTGAAAACATGTTTATTAATTTGGGTAAAATACATTACTGCATGGAAACTACTTGTACTTTTAGAGTAAGAATAATGAAGTCAAGGGGATAATTTTATTATTTCCAATAAAAGTTATTTATATTTTTGCTAAGTAAATTAAATAAAAGGATGACTAAATGACATGATTTAGATCACACTTTAATCTGTTACTGATTTGCAAAGGTAAGAAAAAAAAAAAGCCTTCAAAAGGAAACTTTGTATCAAAATGAAATTTTGTTGTTAGTATTCACTCAAATAAATAGACACTGCTTGTGTGAAATCACTGCTTTTAGACCAAGATGTGGTAGGTGACACTATACTTCAATGATACCATTAAAAAAGTCACTCAGAAGACTGATTGGAACGAACAGCTACCTGGTTTAAAATGTAACAGACTCTGGACTGGGTGATCTTTATATATTAAAGTCAGAAATAATTTAACCTGTTTACTTCATTAATTCTCCTTTTATCAACAAGAATAGAACAAAGCAAGGAATAAGAATCTATGCTACGTCAGTGGTCCTAACTCTGCAACTGATGTACATCATATAATGACCATTTCTACGTCCATAGAAAATGAAATAGCATACAACCTTATTCTTCTCAGCATCTAGTACTTTGAAAGGTTTTCTTGTACTCATTAAATTCTGGAACATTAATCTTTTTCATATAACAAGGATGTATAATTGGAGTTGTAAAACTATTCTTCTAGTTTTATTAATGGATGGATAGACATATGGAAAAATACCACAAAATGGTATCCAGCTTAACAAAAGCCATGTAATTTCTCATTGAAAGATGAAGTAACGTAAACTTTCAGTTTATAACCAAAAAAAAAAAAAAAAAAAAAAAGAACATGGTTTATTAAGGCTGACTGGCCAACCAGCTGGAGGTCAGAAATACTGAGAGTCACCAGTCATGACTCTCTGAACTGTGACATTCACTGGACCCTTCATTATTCAGAACTGTTCTAACGCCTAGAAATATGTGACCATCATTCCTGTTGTCTCCGCTCAGGGTCTAAAAGTAAAAATTAAAAATAAACTTATTTCAGATACAAATTCCTAACCAGGGACTGTTATATAAGAGTTACCAGAGTATTGCTAAGATCAACAGAAGTCATGATGTAATTTATTAGAGCTTCATAAAAGTTGCTCATCCAGGGAACATTGACAGGACACGGTGACCTCTTACATCTATCAGCCCTCCCTGTAGTCAGGAAAATAAAAACCTTCACAGATTTGTCATACTGGGTCGGAGGGGGGAGGGAAAATTCTGGAAAAAGACTGAGAAATAGTTGACAAATAGATCACTGAAATTTGAAAAGCTGACAGTATTAAACATTGCTGAACTAACTACAATAATCACCCAGATTTCCAGATGTATAGGAACCTAGGATTTCTGGAAAGTAGGCACTGAGCATGTATGAGCCAACTGCTCTGTTCATATGATTTAAAGTTGATCTGTAAATACAGAACAAATCTGATGCTTTTGTGATTTAGACTTCCTACATATGAAAACAATCATAGACTTAGAATTTGGGGAATTTGCCAGGAGTGCCAGGAAGACATTTCTCAAGTTTTGTCACACAGACACAACACTGAAGGATATTGTTTTAGCAGTCAAATCTGAAATGACAATTTAGCTGATCAAAGCAATAGGTCTACACCAACTTACCACCTCACCACAATGTCCTCACAGCGCAATCAATGACTGGAGGATTAGAAGTGTAAGACTCCTCAAGACTTCCCTAAAAGAGAAAACAAAACATGTTTTGTTTGCATTTCTACAGTAACACCAATAAATTCTGAAGGATTCAAGAGACAGAAAAAGTTACTACGGTCATGATAAATAAGTTTTGCAAACTGCTATCATTGAAAGGCAGCAAAACAAAATGGAATTTCTAGAGTAACTCTGATGTAAAACAGTCTAGATCATAAATGGTCATATATTAAATTATTTGAATCAGTTTCTGATTAAAGTGTTCATGAAACAACAATTGTGTTTTCAACCACATTGTCTTAATTATAACACTTTCTTGCTATGTCAGTGTGTTAGACCATCTCTTTTTCAATGTACTATTTTCAGTGCAAAAATGTAGTTTCATAACTGCACTTATGCTATTAACTCATTAAGTACAGCAGAGGTATTACCAAAACATGCAGTACTTGCACAGGCAGCATGTTAATCATGTTTGTGAAAACAGATCTGTAGCCTTGCCAATAGTAAAGCTATCTGTTCACATATCACAAAGCAGTGGCAATCTCTACCATTTGGATGCCCATTCTAACTCAATTATTTAACTCTCTCTCACTAGAAGTCAGGCTTATAGAGGTTCTATAAACTACCGAAGCCAAAACTGATGAGTGTCAAGTACACACTGAATGCAGGAATCATCTTTACAGCATATATTTGAATGTTACTGTAGAAAGATACAATCAAAAAACACCTTTCCTTTCAGTTGTGCATATCTTCATACTTTGTTTTTGGATGGGTTTAATTATCCCCTAGCTCCACACTGCTCTGATTTCGTAGTATATGTAGCTTGGGAGGAAAATATAATTGCTTTTGTGACAATAGCATTTCTATCATGCAAAGATATTCCTTTCTAAATGGATTTTTTCTTTTGTTTCTTCTTCATCTTATTCACACCTTCTTCCCTTTCTGCTTTTGTGGAATGCATTGGCCTGTTGACCCTTCAGGCAAACAGCCTATTTTGGCTGCCAAATACTCTTAAGTTATTTCATAATTTCATTCACACCGAATAGTCTAGACAAATAATGGTCTTCCATAGCAAAAGATTGTTTGCGGGGGGGAAAAGCAAATCTAAAAACCCCGAACCCCAATTGTTTTCTCATTATTGTATCGAGCAGGAAATTTCTGCTTTTTGGTGGGGCTGAGGTTGGTATTTTCATGCTGTATTAATTTGTTTATTGCTTCACCTGTGCCATCTTCATAGGACCTCTTCTCTATAACGTGATGGTTTTGTCCTTTCTCCCTTCTTGTTTTATAGCCCTAAATTGCCTACTTGCCTTTTCAAGTATCCATCTTTCCCTTCTTGAATTTTATGTACCTTAATACTTCTCATGCTCCCACCTTCCCACTGTCTTCCATAAACATTGAATTGTTCCATTTTTTCAGTCTTCTTTCTTTCAGTGAATAACAGCTGGTTTAGCCTGACCAGAGGTATTGTACTTTCCTTCTCATCCTTGTACTATCCCCTATGGGCCTTGAAAACATCTTCACTTTCAGTACATCCTTTTCCCTTCTTTTTTCTCTGGAATACATGTTCCACTTAAAATACAATCATGAACAAAACAACAAAAGCAGGAAATTTTGGTCTTTTTGCTGCTAGTCTGCAGGTCTTGCAGACTTTATCCTACCAGACTCCTCTCTTTGTTCTAAAAAAACCCCTCCCAATAATATAACTGAAACATATATTGTGACAGTAAGAACAAGGTAATAATGCAGATGCACAAAGACTATCAGTTTTTTAGTCTTTTGATCCCCTCTTACATACAGTAGACATTCAGCACATTTTCTAAATGTGCATGGTGTCCACAAAGAAGATAATTACTCATTATTGAAAAGTTAACCTTCAAGTAAGACTAGCAATAATAAAAAAGAAATGTTTTCTGTTACCCAGAAATATGAAAAACGTAACTGCCACTGCCCAGTATTTTGTACTCTCAGTAGAAGTACTTTCTGTCATTCTATTGAATATGATTGTTCTCTGCAGTGTTTTTCATATTCAAGGATCACATCCTGCAAGCTCAAGAGCAGCCCATCCCAACAAGCAGCAAGTCAGGCAAAAAATGTCAGGGGGCCTGCATGGAAGAACAAGATGCTCTTGGCAAAACTCAAAAATAAAAAGGGAGTATATGAAAAGTGGAAACAGGGACAGGTAACCTGGGAGGAATACAGAGACACTAAGCATGCAGAGATGCAGACAAGAAAATCAAAGTCCAGGAATAGAATGTGGTGAGGGATGTCAAAGGCAACAAGAAAGGCCTCTATTAACTATATCAACAGGTAAAGGAAGACAAGGGAAAATGTGGACCCACTGCTGACGGTGGCAGGGGCCCTGGTGAAACAGGATATGGAAAAGGCTGAGAGACTGAATGCCTTCTTTGCCTTGGTCTTAAATAGTAAGACCGTCCTTCAGGAATCCCAGACACCAGGGGAAAAGTTTTGTGCTACACGCCCATCAGGCCTTACCGCCATCCCTGAGAGGGTGATGGAGCAGCTAATTCTGGAAACTATTTCCAGGCAGTTGACCAACAAGAAAAACACCAGGAGCTGTCAGTGTGGATTCAACAAGGAGGAGTCATGCTTGACCAACCTAGTAACCTTCTACAGTGAAATGACAGGCTTGGTAGATGAAGGGAGAACGATGGATATTGCCTACTTAGACTTCCATATGGCTTTTGACACTGCCCACAGTAACACCCTCACAGAGACGAAGTATGGGCTGGATGAGCAGACAGTGAGGTCATTTGAAAACGGGCTAAACGGCTGAGTTCAGAGCATTTTGATCATCAGTACAAAGTCTACTTGGAGGTCAGTAACTAGCTGTGTGTCCCGAGGGTCACTTCTAGGTAATACTATGTTCAATGCCTCCATTAATGATCTAGAGGATGGGGCAGAGTGTAGCCCTCAGCGATTTTGCAGATGACACAAAACTGGGAAGAGTGGCTGATGTACCAAGAGGTTTGTGCTGCCATCCAAAGGGAGCTCAACAGGCTGGAGAAATGGGCTGACAGCAACCTCATGAAGTTTAACAAGTGGAAGTGGAAAGCAGCTTTGTACAAATGGCCCTGGGGGTGTTTGTGGACACCAAGTTGAACATGAACCAGCAATGTGCATTTGCCACAAAGAATGCCAACATCTTCCTGGGCTGCAGTAGGAGCAGTGTTGCCAGCAGGTCAAGGGAGGTAATCCTTCCCTTTTATTCAGCACTGGTGAGGCCACACCTGGGGTACCATGTCTGCTTCTGGGCTCCCCAGTACAAGACAGATATGGACATGCTGGAGAGAAACAATGAAGCACCATGAGATATTGAAGGTACTGGAGCATCTCTCCTAGGAGGAAAGGCTGAGAGAGCTGGGACTGTTCAGCCCAGAGAAGAGAAGGCTCAAGGGGAAACTCATCAATGTACATAAGTACCTGAAGGGAAGGTGCGAAGACAATGGATTCAGGCTCTTTTCTTTGGTGTCCAATGACAGGACAAGAGGCAATGGGAACAAGGAAACACAGAAGGGTCTGTCTGAACATCAGGAAACAGCTTTTTACTGTGAGGGTGACTGAACACTGGAGCAGTTTGCCCAGAAATGACTGGAATCTCCATCCTTGGAAATAAAAAGCCATGTGGATGTGGTCCTGGGCAACCTGCTCTAAGTAGCTCTGCTTGAGCAGGGATGTTGGTCCAGATCCAACCTCAACCATTCTGTGATTTTGCGATATTTTATTAATGGCATTTAGAGTTTGTGTTTTTTTCACCCACCTAGGCAGACTGGGATTGATAACCACCTTCTACCTTTTTCTGTATCTCATTGGTGACATTCAGAAGCCACAATATTCCTAATGATTCAGGAAAAAATAAAAGGCAAGTAAATAGCAATAAATGGCAAATAGCAGCCAAGAATGTTTTGCCCAAAAAACTTTCTTCCCCTAAACTTTAGCAGAAACTATTTTTGTCATAATACAATAGCAGTTCCATAGCAAAATGTTTTTTGAAATGCACTGCACATGCAACACAAAGCAAGTTGTTGAAAGCAGGCAGGTAGAGAACTTTTTTTTCCCTAAAAATCATAACTATGTTAAGACTCAGTAACATTAAAGGAAATAATGTTGGAGCAAAGCTTATTTGTTCCTCAGATTCTTTTTTTATGAGGGGAAGGACAGCTAAGAGATACTTAAAAAAAGGTTATTTCCTGAAATAGGAAATAGTTCAAGAAAATGCCAACAAAGTGTAAATGGCATGGCTTTAAAATGGTCTTTTTCTTCTAAATTTAAGCATGATCATGGATTTAGGCATTTATGACCTCCAAGTACCCAAGCATGTAGAGACATAAAAATCTCATCACCAAGACTCCTGAATATTCATGGACGGTACAATACGGCCTTGATCCAAACCCCACTGAAATCAACAGGAATCTTCCAATGATAAGGCTTTGGCATGGCCTTCCAGACGAACAACTTAATGAAGCACATGAATGAAGACCCAGACTATCATTATAGAGTAAGAACTCTCAATTGTATTGGAGCTAATCACAACTTAATGAAACAAAAAATATTTTTTGCAAATTTCAGTATTTTAAAATCTGTTTTCTCCCTTTTCCCAACAGCAAAATAAATTGTGAGGTATTTTGGGCAACTAAATCTGGATTTTTCAGTGGAAAATCTCACCCAGATCTACTACAAAACAGAAAGTAAATGAGATTACACAGAAATTCTACATGTTGCAAATTTAGAAGTACTATAACACTGTAAAGGAATATGGACTAGAAACCTTCTGACCATGTACAACCTCTTTACAAAAGAGTAAAAAGGCCTCTTTTCTATTGTTTACAGTCTAAGGAAGTGAAAGTGGCAAGGTAGAAATATACAGCTGCCTACAAGTCACTTTTCTAGCTACTGGTCAAAGTTAACATTTGCTAGCAAATATGAATTTGTGACTCTCATGTACCCTCAGATCAAATCAAAACAAATCCAAATTCATGTATTTTCTAGTTTCTTCTTTAAGCATTTTGATTTTAGATGTGTATATGGAATTACAATAAGGTAATAATTACAAAATAATTAGTCGTTATAAATAGAGTGTTATGTGTTTGATCCCATAACTGGGTATATGGAATGTGCATCAGACTTTGGGTGATGAGCACTAAGGTTAACAAAGAGGTTATAATTTCAGGTCTTCTGTATGAAATCTGCTGTATTTCTATGCATGGTAAATCATGTTTATACATATGGGTTTTTTTAAGTACTGTTTAACAGACTGCATTTTGATCCCGACACCCTAGCCATTCTGAATTCCTTCCCTTTTCCATGTCTGGAAACAAATAGAGGAGGAAGTCATCCTGAACTGACAAACATTTATTGCCCCCTACTTCCCACTCACATTACATGCTTTCTGTGCAGAAGCAAGTACAAGATGGTATGAAAACAGAAACCAAATTCTTAATTAATTATTCATAATTATTAATTATACCTCTCAATCATCTACCAAAGGTCTTGAGAGTCTGCACAGGTCTCTGCTGACTGGAAGCTAGCCAATGTTATTCCAATGTACAAGAAGGCTGTGAGGGAAGACGCAGGAAACTACAGACCTGTTAGTCTAGACTCAGTTTCTGGAAAAATTATGGAGAAGATCATACTGGGTACTATTGAAAGGCATTTAAAGAATAATGCAATCATCAGGCACAGTCAACAGGGGTTCACAAAGGGAAAGTCCTGTTTAACCGATTTGCTATCCTTCTATGATAACGTCACCCGCTTAATGGATGAAGGGAAGGTGGTGGATGTAGTTTTTCTGGATTTTAGTAAGGCTTTTGATATTGTCTCTCACAGTATTTTTTTGGACAAGTTGTCCAGCTGTGAGATGAGAGTGTAGATGGTGTGCTGGGTGAAGAACTGGCTGAAGTGCAGACCTCAAAGGGTTGTAGTGAATGGGGCTACGTCTGGCTGGCGACCAGTCACCAGCGGTGTTCCTGAGGGCTCAATTCTTGGGCCAGCTCAATATATTTATCGATGATCTGGATGCAGGAGTTGAATGCACCATTAGCAAGTTTGCTGATGACACCAAACTGTGAGGTGCTGTTGACTCTCTTGAGGGACCTTGCAGAGGAATCTAGATAGATTGGAGCACTGGGTAATGATTAATGGGATGAAATTTAACAAGACCAAATGCCGGATTCTGCAGCTGGAACAAAGTAATGCCAGGCACAAGCCTAAACTGGGAGAGGATTGGCTGGAGATGAGCCCCGCAGAAAGGGATCTGGGGGTGCTGGTTGACAGCAGGCTCAGTATGAGTCAGCAATGTGTGCTGGCAGCCAAGAGGGCAAACCGCATCCTGGGGTGCATCAAACACAGCATAACCAGCCAGTCAAAACAGGTAATTATCCCACTGTATTTCAGCGTTGGTACGGCCTCACCTTGAGTATTGTCTGTGGTTCTGGGCCCCACAATTTAAGAAGGATGTGAAGGTACTTGAATGCATCCAGAGGAGGGCAACAAAGCTGGTGGAAGGCCGGAAGGCATGTCCTGTGAGGAATGGCTAAGGACTTTAGGCTTGTGTAGTTTGGAGAAAAGGAGGCTGAGGGGCAACCTCACTGCTCTCTACAGCTTCCTGAGGAGGGGAAGTGGAGAGAAAGGTGCTGATCTGTTCTCCCTGGTATCCTGTGGTAGGACGCCTGGGAATGGTTCAAAGCTGCACCAGGGGAGGTTTAGACTGGACATTAGGAAGCATTTCTTTACCAAGAAGGTGGTCCAACACCGGAACAAGCTTCCTAGAGAGGTGGTTGATGCCCCAAGCCTGTCAATGTTTAAGAGGCACTTGGACAATGCCCTTAATAACATGCTTTAACTTTAGGTCAGCCCTGAAGTGGTCAGGCAGCTGGACTAGATGATCATTGTAGGTCCCTTCCAGCTGGAACTATTCTATTCTACAGGACCAACAGGGGGCTTTCTGTGTTGGCCATTTTCCTCATAGGCCTAAATTATCATCTGCATTTGTGTAAGTCTGAAGAGCAAGAGCCCTTTTTCCCTGTGCAGCCAAGTTCTGGGCCTTCCATCAGCCCCTGGCACCCCACCCAGTTCTAGAGAGGCTCTGTCACAGCAGGCAGAATATTGGCAGCGGCCATATCACAGGGGGGTTGGTGACATGGCCGACCTAGGGAGTTTATAAAAAGGGCTGCATGGTGAGCCAGCCTAGGCTGGAGGTGAGGGGATGGGTGAGCAAAGGCTGAGGTGACAGGACAGGGAAAGGGTCAGGGAAGGGGATGGCAGGGCCACAGGCAAGGAGGCAGTGGCTATTCCTCCTTTGGTTTTAGGGCCAGCAGCCCCGAAGAGGACACGGCTGGACCTTGGCACATTCCTGTCCTCAGCCACTCAGCCAGAGATATTTGCAGCTTTCTACAAGGACATTGACATAAAGATAAGGACTCAAAATAACATCTGGATGGTTATTTTCAAGCTATCAGCTCCTGGCACCTATCCCAGTGATGTAGCAGCCATGTCATAGTCAGCAGCAGGCTGGCAGTGGCCCATGCCACTGTGCAGTTGGTGACATGGCCAGCCCAGGACAGGTGTCTCCTGGCTGCCAGGGAGACCTGGGACTGACAGCCTTGTCCTGAGGCTGGCAGAGCCCTGGGCAGGGCTTGCCTATGGTGACCAAGGGTGGCTGCTCCCATTATTTGTTGATACTGCCCTGTTTTTCACAGCCTCAAGCACAGACAGGGACACAACTAGAACGTGGGGCACTCCCATCCCCTCCTTCCTCAGCCACTCAGCCAGAGATTTCTGCAGCTTTCTACAAAGCCACTGATTTACGGACAAGTACACACAGCCCCAGTCTACACGACACCCCGGTCTCACAAGCAGCTTTCCAGCCATGGCTACCCACAGCCATGGACAAGGGGAGCTCCACGACACTCGCCTGCTCTGTCTGAAACTTACCTTGAAATAAAGATTCTGATTTACGAACCCATTGACTGGTTCTTCTGGTTCTGTGGGGTGTTTTGGGAAACCTTTTGGGCCTTTCCTTATGTAACAAGAGCCAGGATTTATTAAAGCTGGCACCATGCATATATCAATGGTAAATGGTGTCCCAATGCCCATTTGCCTCAATTACACGCTGACATCTGAGATCCCCCTTCCTCCCAATCTTAAATCTAACTTGCTTAATTCATTGATTCTTCAATCTGATATCAGCACATAGAGACAGTTTCATCTTCATGAACTTTGCAACCTTTTATAGGCATTTAACTATTACCCAAGAGACAACGTAATTACTTCAAAATGTGATCTAATCATCTGAACGTCAAACTGCAAGCAGGATAAAAATATAATGTACTCACAGAATTGAATAACTGTAAATTCTTTCCGAATTATCACTTAAAATGTATGTCCTTTATTTCCTGTTCTTACAGGAAATAGTATTGTGAATAAATATTGATTAATCACATTTATTAATTTTTTTCTTACAAGTTGGATACTTTTTTCCAGTGAACTATAATTTGAAAAAAAAATTGATTAAGATTATAATTCTAAGACACATGCTTAGTTATGCTAACTTTCTCTAAAAGTAGAAAAAACTAAAACTCCAGTGTTTCTATATGTTAGATGAATACAATTACTCCCTTCCTGGAATTATAAAACATTTATGCTTATGCAAAACATTTGAATTTGATAACATGCACCTATTCATATACAGCTTCCTGATAAAAGATTTTATCCACTTTTATTTTGCACAGGAATAACAGGCGTATGCCCTCCTTCTCCTTATGTTGTAACCAAGTAAAATACTATGAATATCCATTTGGTGGTTCATTTCCAAAATTCAATTTATTTTTTAAATAAGTCAAATGATTTTTTTTCTGAATAAATAATTACTTTTTGTTTTATATTTTAAAAGATATCTTTACATAAAATTTAATTTTAAAATTGAAAGTTTCAGTTTTGCTTTCAGTATGATAAAGTAATTTTCTACATGAAGACACATTTTCTGCATTTTCTATATGAAGACACAATTTTTTGTCAAAACTGTATTGTCTTGAATCACTCTCTAACAGCATGGGTCGGATTTCTCACTAATTCTGATTTCAACAATTTACAGTAATCAGAAATTACAGTGTTAGTTACGGATTACAAATAAGAAACCAAGTACTTCCAAATCTCAGAAGAATGAAGTTCTGAACCTTCTCCAGAATAGGAAGAGTGTGGTTAAAAGCAGCTACTTTTCAAATAGCTTTTTTTTAAAAAAACCTAAAGAGTCTAAAGGTAAACAGATAGACTTGGCGACAAAGACTTTCACTGAAGAATATGAAGCATATTGAGGTATGAAAAAAAATTATTACATATTCCAAAGCTGACTCCAGCCTTATTCTATGGTACTAAATTTAGCTCACAATTTCACAGTGGTGCCAAGTGTCTTATAAGTCTATATGGAACCAGGAAAGATACCTTTCTGATCTTAGGTGACTAGAGTACAGTGCATTGCAATCCCAACCCAAACAAAAAAACCCCAACCCTGTAAGCCCATCTTGAAAGCTACAGATGATACCGCATTTTTGAAACTTTCCCATCTCCTACTTTCTTGTTATAAGCTTTTAAGAAATAACCAAAATATTTCAGATTCTTTATTACTATTGGAGACTGAAAAAGTAAACTGGAAAGATATCAACTTCAGCTCTGAAAGGGGCCAAATATTTCTGAAGTGCTGATTCTGTGTGCTGCTGCCTCTCACCTACTGAGGAAGAACCCATTATTCTGAACTGGTTATCTGAGTTTGCAGAATTTTTTTTCCTTGTTAAAAGTAAAAAAATGTAAAGTAGTATAAACTGCAAGGGAAGCATATCAGTGCACTTGGAGCATTTATTGAATATGATCTTGCAATGCCTTCAAATATGGTGAAACAAGGTTGTATACAACAATGGACTGAGTCAATCATTTTGAAGTCAGGAGCGTTTCAATATCAGCTATATTTTCCACAGTCACACTGGAAGCAGAATGAATAGCAATATGCAAATAATAATTGATATATGTTGTCAGTGCTGGAGGCTGAATGACACCGTTCAAATGACTACCTTGAATACACATTTCGTTACATTTTAACAGTGCTGTATGGCAGAGATTTCTTAGGCTGACACTATACACCGCTCAGCATTTCCTTTATGTATATAAAAGCATCAATTAACATTTTTTACTTAAGTTGCTTAATTAATCATCACATCATAGGAATGCTGGTTTAGCAATATGAACTCATGAAATATGTCCTGAAAAACCCATTGCCCCTTTTTATAAACACATACAAATATAAGATTCTTTGTGAATTAATCCACTCTTCTATCATTAACCTTTGTTACTCTAAACTATGTATTTTAGCTGTTTGTATTGAGTTTGCTTGCTCCAAGTACATGGACTTTCATCACTTGAAAATTATTAAGCTGTCCAGTTCATCACTACTGAAAGACTTTCTTCATGTTCAGTATAATTTCCCTTTCTGTTAATCTTGCTACTTTTCTTCAAGTATTCTTAAAAAAAAGCAGTACTTCCAACCAAAGGAAGTAAAACTAATACCTAAAATATATTCTAAATATTCTTTTTACTAAGCATAAGTACAGCCCACTTTAAATACATTATTGTCATTTTCTTGAAGAGTAATAAGCATACTCTGTGTACATTTAAAAGAAAGAGGAAAAAAAAGAGAGAGAGAAGAAGAGTTATAGGGATGAGTCCTAAAAAGAGAAATCAGAAGAAAAAAAATTAGGATGACCCATTGCAAATTTGTGGTAGTGGGACAGAAGTTTGGTAAGACTAACTTTTCCCTATATTTGGCGGTGTGTGTGCCTTTCACCCCTCCTCCTCCGCACTGTTTTTTTCTACCTATCTTTCCATGGCTCTTTTCTATTCTTATTCAATTTATTTTAATAACTTCACTGTTAGGGCTTATTTAATTCTCATCTCAGTATCATTAAGGATATCAGTTTATCAGCATAGCTATGAGTCTAAATCACAGATGCTAAAACCTCAAAAATCACCAAGATCAGCAGCGCAGCTGAATATCATAGGGTAGCTCTGGAAACTCCTCTATTTGGTTTCCTAAACTTGCAGACACAGAAAAATCTCCATTACTTAATAAATGGCCATTGTTTATTTAAAAGAAAAAAAAAAAGAAAAAAAAAAGAAAAAAAAAAAGGCAAATCCTTCCCAGGAAGAGAATTGTGGATTACAGTGCTATAAATACCAAGAGGATGATATTGCAACACACCCCCAAAGGATCAATAGGATGATCCCTGCTTCAGAAGAAAATGACTTATAAAATACCTGTGATATTTTTTACAAAAATAATCTCTCCCCCAAAAAACCTCTTGTGCCTCCAGAACATTTATTTCCTGCCTCTAAGTATAAAATATATGAAAGCAAATGTCATAGCCCCCAAACCTTGTTTCTAAGTCCGTGTCACACAGTGGTAAAAACTCTGGAGAGAAAAGTGCCGTGCCGAGTGGCTGACACTGGATATTGGAGACAGACTGTTGTGTTAGACTCCATGTGTGACCGTGGTCAGGCCTCTCTCAGGTTTGTCAGTGGTAAATGGGGATGACAGTCTTCTGCTATGTCACTGACATGCTATGTAAATAAATTCATTGAAGAATACTGTGAAAGCATGTGAATCTATGTGAATGAACGTTACTCATTTCAATTTGACCTCATTAGGGATAATTCCCTTGTGGTTGTCCTTTAGTCTTCTTCATAATCACTCTTGCATTGAAATGATGGAAATTGACATTTACTGTATTTCATGACTAAGGTATGCAAAACTTAACAGTTACCAGAGAAAAGAGAGTATGTCCTCCTGTCATGTTATTCTGCCCTCTCCTCTGTCACTCCCCTGACACACAGTCAATGAGTCTAGAGAGCTCAGCACTGATACTTAAAAAACAAAGGTCTCATTTTCTGCAAGTTTACCTCTTTCATGACAGTCTGATGAATGTCACACCAGGACAGGGAAAGGGGTAGAAGCACATAGCATGATATGGGACTCTTCTTTCAATGGTAACTAGACTATAGATTGTTTTTTCCACAATGCCAAAAAGCATTCTCGGCTATTTGGAAGTCACGGCCAGGGACAGACAAATCAAACAACCTATCAGGACAAATGAGACTGTAGCCAAGCCAAATTTTTTTCCAAGGGAATCTCTTTAAACACTGTGGTTGTGCACATGGATATGGCACAGGGTAGCAGGTGAGGTCCTAGATGGACTTCGGACTCATGAACAAGAAACCACTTGCGTGCTTTAGAAAAGAAAAACACATCTACATCCAAAGCAAAAAGTAGTAAGAAGAGAAGGAATCAAGTAACTCTGACTTATAGTCAACGTGGTACAAACAACTGTCATGCTGAGATATCCTAGATCTCAGTAACCTCATTTAGATGCTGGAAACTGTTTAATTGCATCAACATAACACTGTCTGTAACATTAGCTATCTTCAGATTTAGACTATAAAAAGTATGTAGAAAACCTCCAAAAATGGAAGCACTGAAAAAATGAGAATATTAGTTTCATTATAAGCAGGGTAAGGTAACTAGAAGTTGAATTTTCTCCAGACTGGAGGTACTTAGCCTAAATTAGAGTAAGTGTCAGAAAGAAAGCTCAACACTTCCATTATTTCACTAAAAAAATCCATTTAAAGGTAAGAAAGACTGTATAAAATTTTGCTATATACCCAGAATTCTCCGTTCATAGTGATTTTTTTTCCCCCATACAATTGGAAAATGTTATTTTTATTTAGAAAATTTATTTGACAAAGAGATTGTACTGTCAAAAGGTGCTTGCTTATTAAGAGCAAATTTTCCTTGCTGATACAATGCTCACCATCAACAATATCTGATAATAATTCTCAAGATGTGTGAGTACACAGAGAGTGTTTACTGGCATCTTTAGAAAGGTGATGAACTTCAAAGTAAGATGCAACATGAAGAGTGTGAAAAATATGTATTGCTCAAATGAAGTTTATAGTGCAATATTCCTTATCTAACCATTTGCCTTTATTCAAGAAAGAACACCAGGAGATGTGTCTTTAGCTCCAAAGAGTAATGTCCAAGAGGAGGAAAAGTATCCAGCTCTCAAATTAAAACATGTAAGTGTGAATAATTATATAAAAATCAGGAATTTTAACATATAGCAAATCTGTGGCCTAATTTAGCTCAATCTGTTTCGTTAGAGAACAAGAGTGCAAAGTTCCACAAAAAATGCTAGATAAGCCAGAGAGAAAAAAATTTGGTCTGAAGTGGCCAGAGAGTATTTCCCATTTCTAGAGATAGTAGGAAATGAGATCATAATGTAGATGTGCAAGAAGGATACTGAAATAGATTGATTTAGGTTTTTGTATCTAATGTGTTTTCTAAGAATAAAAGATATTTTGCCCTTAAATATGTTTCTCTGAATACATTCCTGATCCCACATTCATGGTCAATCCAGGAAATCCAAAGTCACCTGTGTATTAGTCCAGAAAGCTGGCAGCAGATGATGAAACTAAGAGTTGTATTTGCATTTGGAGATGTGGGGACAGCCTATTAAGACCTCTCAGTTGCCTAATCTCATTTTTACCAACAGACTGAAACACAGTCTCGCTGTTAGGGTATGGCACAAGCAAGCAGCCTTCCAGGAATGACTACAGCCAATATAATCAGTTTCTCCTCCTGTAAAGTCATTCTCAGTAGTATTGCTATTTAGAGGCAGCATGATGAAGAATAATATCAAGAAACATGGCATTGCCCCAGTGGGAATGTAGTAGCACAGGAAGCAAAATAGAGGGGTTTCAGGCTGCTGTTTGGTAGAGATTTAAGCTCTAGTAAATAGGCCCCTGCGGAGAGATAAAGTGAAAATGTGTTTAACCCTTTTTCACCTATTAGAATAGCATCGGTTTTACCTTGAATTTGACAAAGTTTGCCACTTTCTATTCCAATACTGTTGCAAACTCAAGCAGTAAAAAGAGGTCCTAAATTGTAGGAAAAAAAATTAGTAGGGCAGATAGCACTGTCCTCCTCTATTAATATAAGTGTTTGTAATATTAATATAAATGTTAGTATTTGTTCTTCATGAGACAGAAGTTGCTGGCAGACTCACCACAGTCTGAAGCGAAAGCAGCAGCCAGGGCCAACCCACGATGTCAAGGCCTGGAGCAGCCCTTTAAAGCCAGCCAGATGCAGGCCCCTTCCCCTGCCCAGGGCCACAGAGGCCCGGCCAGGGCCCTCCCCACCTCCCACTGCCCTGACAGGCCTGGGCCACACTCATCCTGCCCATCCCCTTGCTGCACTGCTGTGGGATGGGCCTGGCCCCCACCGCCCTTGGCTCTTCCCCCTCCCGCAGGCTGCACCCCACAGGGAGGGCTCTGCCCAACCTGGTGTGTCCCCAGCTCCCAGCTTGTCCAACCAGGGGTGGTCCCACTCCCACAGCACCTTCCTGAGCCCCAGGCTGCGGGAGGAGGCTGGGCTCTAAGGCCAAGCCATGGTGGATCGGCCCCACAGCTGTGCCAGAGGCTGCCCTGCACCCCCCCAGCTGGATGCCATGTGGGCAGGACTCACAGCAGTGCTAGAGGCCACAGTTAGACGCTGTGGGGCCTTGCCCCACAGTTGTTCCAATGTTTTCCCCTGTGACGCCCCTAAAGCCAGGTGCAGTGGGGCCTGGCCAGGGGCCTGGGGCTGTGCCCACAGCTACAGCTGAGCTGAAGGTCATCAATCTTTCCCCCTGGTCCTCCCACCGGTAATCTCTGGGCTGACCCTTCTGCCTCCACCCCTGCCACCTCTGGGGCCTCCTCTTGCCCCTGTGCTTCACCTTAGCTCCATATCCCTGCCCTGGCTCTGTGACTTTGTCACAGCCCCCGGCTCCTGCCCAGGCCCCAGGCCCTGCTCCAAAACAGAAGAGAACAAATCGAATTTTAAAGTGTTGTTCATTCTTTGTTGAGGTGGAACAAGTATTTCCTCCTTGCCAAAAGTTTTAGTTGCTAGATCCTTTTGGGAAAAGTTGAATTTTCTGAAACCTTCTGTTAAAGGTTTGATTGTGGTCTTGCCTCTGCAGCAAATAACTTACCTTAGGCTTTTTGTTCTGGTATTTGGAAAAATATCATATAATGTTGGGGGGGAAAAGTTTTTTTTCATCAACTTGTCTCTTAATTGTGCTATTATCAAAGCACTACGGAATTCCCATATTAACTTTACATATTTACAAAGCCTCTAGATTAATATACTGTCTAGTCTGTAAATTTTCTAAGGTGGAAACTGTTGACACACTTTTTTCTCAGAGTACTAGCCACAGAAGACATCACAGCAAAACCAACTTTTTTATGTGAGCTAACTTATTGTGCCTTGCAGACAACTGCAGTAGTGACAATGCTCTGTATTTGCAATAAAGCTAAAAGGTATTCTTTTATAAACCCACCAATCTTCTTAGTATAATTAAGAATTTGGTAAATGAAATGCATATACAAATTGTCTTCTGTTACTACCCTACTTTTTTTTTTCCATTTAAAAATAATTTTTTTCCTATGGTTTTCTAATTCTGCTCTCTTATTGGCTCCTTTATATAGCTAATGAATGCAAATAGTATTCAATAGCATTTGGCATTTATGAAAATAGCATATTTCGACACAGAAATTGTTCAACAATTCCTATAAAATAGTAAGGAAAATCTTCTACTAATGGGTCAACTGATATGTCAGCCAAATGCTACAAAACAGGTGTTGGTAAGCTGAAAAGTCATAAAAAGAAATGGGGGGGGAGGAACCACAAACCAAACCCTGAAAATTTTGCAATTATTTCTTCTGATCACACATCAAGAATGAGTTATGAAATGCACCCTGGAGCAGGACTGCAGTAAACCTTTCCCTTTGTGCTATGATTCTACTTTTTCTGTAAGTCAAGAACTATGGTCTAAATAAAACTTCTGACATATTATGGAAAATGTCAAATATGTACATATCTAGAAAGTTATGTTCTGTAGAAAATATATATATCTTGAAAGTACTACTGTTATAAAATACAGTGCATTTTTCAAAAATTCAAATATATAAATGGAATTCCCCACCGCAAAAACTCTTGATGAGTGTTAGAAAATTGGGATCCCCACTTTAAGTCCTTTGAAGCCATCATGTAGTCCAGTAGTGGCTGAGTGAAGCCAAAGTTCCCAAGGACAGGTATACAAAAGAAAAACTAAAGTGTTCTTCTACCTGTTCCAGTCTTCTCACATCATTTCACAACATCATCCTGTCTCTCTAACCCTTTCTGAATATAACACATTTCTACAGGCAGTTGATACAGGTAATCTTAGACCATAAGCAATAGCAAATGGAGGTTAAAAGCAAAAGGGCCAGGAATCTGCCAAAGTCTTCTGAACAGATGTGGCAAGCAAAACACATTTTTCTTTATGGAAATTAAAAATAAAAATTAAAAAAAAATGAAAACTAACAATTAAACAGTAATGTTCATGTTACAAAAAGTATAAAGTTAGAAAAGATGATTCTGTGGTTGCCAGTGCACTTCTAGTGATTCCTTTCCCCTGGTACATCCATTCTGCATACAACATAGCTAAGAAATTGTCTGTCATCAGGTAATTGAAAGCTCTTTCATAGTACTTTTATACAAATTTGTGTTTTCTAATGTAAGAAGTCCTTTACTCATATTTGGTAAAAAGATGCAATATCGTTTTAGACTGGAAGCAAAATAAAAACTCTTCAGCAGATAAAATGCTTTGTAGTATTAACTGTCATGTTGAAATCTGGATTATATGTGCATTGGTTTAAAGTAAGCACAACATTTTTTTATCTTTCATATTTGTCACTAAAGAAACTCAGAATAAGTTAGGATTCTCTTAGACTTCTGTTTCATTAGCCAGCTTTACTTACAAGTTCTTCAAATATCGAATAATAAGGAAATTGGTGGCAGTGGCACCATTATATATATAATCCCTTGATTATATATACATTTTTGATCATGCTTCTTACGTACAACAGTAATGTAATTGTAGCCAGCTACATCTGGACCCTAAAAAGGGTTATTCATGTATTAAGGTACAGTTAAACAAGGAGTTCCACTGCAGAGGGATTATTTGCATGATGAAATTAAGTCTATGTGTAGGTGAATAAGCTGTAGGATAGAGCCATAAGCAATTGCTATCTCAGTAGTTGCACTGATTTTTCAGCAGGAAGAGAAAAGAAGTCACCATAAAAGTTTTTTTGAAGACAGATTTAAAATAAAATCAGTCCATTATTTATAGAAAGCTGCAGCATACACTGAATTTGAGTTACTTGGCTTCTTTCTAAATATTCTATTTGACAGTATCCCTTGAACAGGAAGATAGTGTGATCTTTTGTAACTAGAGAAGAATGTCTGAGGAAGACTATCCTTTAGGGAGACTGTGTGTATCCTGCCCAATACCACTTACACTACAAATGTGTCAAGTAAGCAGAATAGCTGGGAATGACAAGTCTGCTGCAAGGGAATCCATACAGATGCTGAGTAAAAGCCAGACTAGCTTCAGGTTCTCGCAGCTGCAAAGTTAACTTAAGCATTGCAGCTCTGTCACTTAAATGCAGATTTAACAACAACTTTGATCCACCTTCATTTATCTGAATTATCAATACGGAGAACTAATGATGATGTAGGAGTTAGATGCCTCTTGTCTTTGCTAGTTTCAGATGACTTAGTGATACCTGTTGTGCTTGGTCTTCTTGAAAATTAAAACTGAAAAAGAATAGCCTGTGTAAGCAATTCACTCATCGTCTGGAAAAAAAATTCTTAACAGGAGTTTCTGGTTAGGATAATTACAAATTTTTAGTCACGGCTGGGGTAGGTGGAGAGTTACTGCCATCTGCTGGAAGGATTCCTTTCCTGAGTCAACTTTAAAATAAACAAAAGTTAATGTTTTTTATGAGTAAAGTAACGAAAGGTTAAAACTCTTAACCATTGCTGAAATTTAGGTTCGTAACATCTGTGTAACCATCTAAATTCTCATTATTCTAATGGAAACAAGAAATTGTGTAAAATTATGAAAATATGGACCTAAATCTTGTAATCCAATGTCTGAATGGGGGACTGGGTAACTAAACCAGATAGATTGATAAATACAAACTAGAGGGCATAAATCCTCCCAAAATTGGGAGATGAGAAGATGCGAAGGGACGGGGAAATTAAAGACAAAAAGGTCTCTGTGGACAACCATTTGTTTAATTTTATAGCATAAATTTCAATACTACTCTTTCATCCATGAATATATGTAAAAATATTATTTTAGGGGGGAAAAAAAAAGTTTAAAAAAATGCGTACATTATGGATAGGTAGCAGGGACCTCACAGCAAATACTCAGCTTTCTGTAAGAGTTGGCAGTTCCAGAAAAGAAAAAAAAACAACCAACCAACCAACCACAACAACAACCAACCAACCAACCAAAACAAAACAAAACAAAACCAAAAAACCAAAACACTCATTTTGTCCTTCTGCTAGGATACCTCTGTTTAGGTCACAGCATGGATATCAGTAGTTAGCACTGCAAACTCATGTTAATGCTGAATGTAGAGTAAGCAGTAACATGTAGCTTACATAGCACTGGACATTTCTGAAGAACTTTTCTGCCTTCATTCTCAGTTCTGTTTCAGCTCTATATAGTCCCAAATCCAGACAACAACTGAGTACTCCTTTCCAGCTAAAGGCCTTTAAACGTCAATTTTATATCAGCCTGCTGAAGATTTCAAGACAGCCAAGCAAGTTGTTGAATGGTTCAAACTGAACTGTGATGTGGACATCAGTACTCAGCCTCACACATTTGCAAGACTAAACCAGAATGCCTATAGGCATATATATTCTACCAAGAAAGAGAGGAGATTTCATGGTTAGTCTCCATTTGCTGTCTTGAGGCTAGCAGAACTCTATTGATATTGTCATTACATTAACTTATTTTCATTTGCTTAGCAATTAATGAAACTAGGAAGAAATTGCAGTGAAGCATGGAGTGGAAATGGGACCAGCTAGGATGAGGAAATCAAGCCAGTTGAACAACTTGGAAATATTGAGATGGGATAAAGAGGTGCAGTGTGTAATGGATGGCTAGCTAAAGAAGTAGGAATATAAATACACAGTTGAGGGGTGTGGTGAGAGGGAACTATGATTACATAGTCAAATGATAGATTGATTTCAGGCTATCATGCCTGAAATATTTGCTGTACCAAGAAAACTTGGACCAAATTATATCATAATTCAAACTCCATGGTGAAGCATTTATCTCCTCCTGGGCTGGGGGTTTACATTTCATGTTTTTTACATCTCATCACATTGACCATTTCTAAGCTGCAAATAGCAGTTGTTAAATTCAGCAAACTGGAATTCAATCTCACTGATTATTTATGGAGCTCTAACTTTAACTTTGTCTTTAGGTCCAGCGTTCATTACCCTGGTGCTAACAGCTTTAAGGTGACTGACACAGATGAGATGTGCTGGGCGATGTCTCTTTAAATGCGCACACAGAGACACACCTCTTCCCATTTTGTCGATTTATTCTGATGAGCAAGAGCAATATGTTTTCCCTCTGCATGAGCTAGGTACTGGAAAGTCCAAATTTTGCAGTTATTTTTCCATGGTTGGCAGCTTCCTGTGTACTGAATGTAAATATAATATATTCTCATGCCTCTACAGGGCCACACTAGCTTTTTCTAGGTGTTATTTGCATAATTCCAGAGAAAAAACATTTCTCAAAAAGTGGGGTGCATCTTAATGAAAAGAAATGTAGGACAATAATGCTCAAGGAGTATACAGGCTACCTGAAGCAACTACACTGATGTCAGTGTGATACTACTCTTGGGCTAACTAGAGAGCAAGACATGAAAAGCAGAGATAACCTGTATCGAGGGAGCATAGGAAGATGTGTGAGAAATGAGGTAAAGAAACTTGTGTGTAACCTTTATGATCAAAATTCCTACATTCAGGCTAAGTTGTTAACCTTAATTGTAACTATATTTTTCTGAAGTCTGGAAAACCTAAGAGGAGATTAAATGTCAGAGGTACACTCAGATTCAACACATGCATAGACAAATCTTATGCAAACCTTTTGTCTAGAAATGTCAAATGATCAATAGCTTTTGAAAAACATCTTCTCTATAATTTTATATAACATTGTAATGAATCTATGACACACTTTTGCAAGAAATTGAGAAACTCACAGAATCAGTCTGGACAAAGTAATTCCTTGCAAATAAATGTAAAAAATGTGCAAGGCAGGTGCAATCTATTATATCTTAGATAACTTGTCACTTTGTAAAATAACTTTTCATTTAGTTCCTGTGTCCAATCTATCCTGCAAAGTGCCCAGACTTTTTAGAAGCCATGCATGAATTAGAAAAACAAACAAACAAACAAAAATAGCATTACTGTCTGTTAATAAAATGGATGTGTTTACCTTAAATAATTTTTTTTTTTTTAAAAAAGTTTTTACTCTCATAACCTGTTTCTTCCCCTAAAGGAGATGCACCTCTAAATAGCATATTTTTCACTGTCCCTTGCTTCTTAATATAGTAGAAGCAGTATTTTGTAATACTTGCCTCTGTAAAGTAACTTCCCTCTACTTGCACTCAGGTTTTCTATACGCTGATCTTAGCCATCTTCTTTCAGTACTACTTAAGAGAACAAGGCAAACTTGCTGACTTGCTAAAGCCACTAGTCTGTGCTGTTGTATAAGAAATCTGTATTATAGGCAATTTCTTAAAAATACAGTTGTATTTATTTTTATAAGCATGTTTTTTACTTTTAAATAATACCTACTAAATATTTTGGGTCTGAATTAAGTTTTAGCCTTTATTTTCCCAGCATCTGCTATATCATGACAATCTTGAATTAGAAAGTGTATCATATTCAAAGTATCAAATATGTTTTTGTTCTTTAATCGTTCACTAGAAATAAAAAATTGTATTAGGCTAACTGAGGTATTAAATCTTTATGCTTTCAAGACCTAGGTACTCTCTCTAACAATTAAAATATGCAATGGGAAGAATATTTTTTTATAATACAGATGTTAATGCAGAATAAAGGAAAAAAAAGAAGGAGAGTGAGCAACCACTAACAGAACTAATTTGTTTGTGAATGTTATATGCAGTCTACACTTAAGTAGTCTTTGTAGACTACTTAATGATTATGGGTAAGGATTAAGCTAAAGCTTCAGAAGGGTGTTAATGCTATTTGGAAATTACCTTCCACTATAATACAGATGTTTTCACAGGCAGGGAGAAAAAAAAAGTCCCTAAAGGCGCGAGTACATTTTAAGGGGATCAACCTCATTGCAGAGGTAAAAACATTAATGATATCCTTATGGTACTAACATATGGGTAAGATATTTTTTTATTTTGTCCTTTCAAAAACTTTAAACTGATTCTTTCTTCATTTTAACAACAGATTTATAATGGAGACTATAGAATATTTTTGTTAATGTGACTTTTCACTTTACTCTTTCTTTTTCTCTATATGGACTTATATTATCTGTATTAGAAAATAAGGCACTATAAAAGTTATAAATCTTAAATAAATTTTCTTCTTCCTATTTAAAAACATGAATTTTACAGTCTACCATAAGGTAAAATCTTTGCTAATGACACCTGTAAGCAACTTCACAGAAGGGATGGCCTGCAGCTGTTTTCTATTATTATCTCCTGCACTCAAGCAGCAGATAATTCTTTCTTGATGCAATGGATTTTATGTCTACAATATTTATACTCTATAAACATTTCCATTTCCCCTGTAAATTACTTTTGTCTGTGAAGAATATAATTCTTAGAGTATAACAGAAGCATTTTATTTATGTTTTAATTTTCAGTTTCAAAAGAATCAAAAGTAAATATAATGTTTAAGATAGTAATCCCAGCAAATATGTGTGCTGATCAGACACATGCCAGTTCAGCAGGACAATTAGACTTTTCTGTCACTTTAACATTTTGATTCATGTGTCATAGAAACATAATATCACAGGAAGTCTATAATCCTGGACTTTCTATCTAGTTAAATTTTATACACTGTACAATTCTCATATTTTTTTCCAGAACTACAGCCCTTCCTGTCACACAGAGCCTTGCCTTTAGCACTTTAATAAGCTCAAATTATGGCAACCATTCTGAAGCATTTTGCAGGTAATAAGCAGATCAAGTATTCATGAAAAAGTGTAATTCAGTTTTAAATATCCATGGACAGTTTGTTTCCATGGATGTTGTACTACCCATACATTGCTGAATGTGGTGTGAGCCAGAGAAGTGTTTAATCATTGTATAGCAGCAATGTGATTTTTGAGTGTGTCAGTGCAAAATCAACTTGCATATAATCTGGCTACCATCAGCTATTTAGCAGCCTTACTCACACACTACACATATAGGAAGTACATTTCAATTTAAAAAAATCTAAAATTAAGCAATTCATAAATTTTTCTCTGTGCTTAATTCTATGTGATAGTTATACTTATCATTCATAGGGATGAATTTCAAACATATTTATTACAAAAACCAAGCATTATAGGCTTTAAGGTTTTGATTGATACAGAGAATCTAATGGAGAAGTCAAAAATACAACTCTCAACCTATCTCTTCCCTGCATCAATTTTATGGCAGCAATTTCCACAGTCTGTATATAATTCCATTTCCAGTTCAGGACATCAAGGAGAAATGTTAATGCATGGGGAGGTTTAGCTACATGAGTCCCATTAACTTTAGATGTGTCATGCTGGAAATATTCTCTATCTACTTTGAATTCATACATATATGCTCTAGTCACACCCATGTGGAAGACTCAACTGCCAGGTTTGCAAGGCAGCATTCACAGTCCTTTATCCCTACAAATTCTATTGAAATAAATTGGATTACTGAACTGTAATTCTAGCATACTGATCTGAACACAAGTGTGTTATTACAAATTTAGAGCATATTTATTTTTTTTAAAAAGTGTTTTCCAAATTAAATAGTTAAAATTGGATATTCCATAGAGTGCCATTTGCTCTCATTTAGCTAGTTTAATTGTTAATTTTTTCAAGACTTAGTTGTAAGCGTGACAAGGAATAAACATGCTGTTGTAGCTCAGTATGAGGAAAGTCAAGTCCACCACTGGAGTGGACCTGAAATGGGGCAAAAAGGTAAAAGAAGTTGTTTCAGGTTATGTAGGGAGAAAGCCAGGTCTGCACACTGCATTCTATGAAAGCTAAAAAAATGTTGATGGCTTGGATTCTATGACGGCTAAAAAATGTTGATGGCATTCTCACTTGCTTAGTCTCAAAATGAAACTGTCTACATTATTGAAGTTAGCCGTGGGAAGAGTCTTTACTTTCACTTTCATGTGCATGCGGTCATTGGCTTATAGAAATATGTACTCTGGGATTATGGAAAAATGGCAAACTGGTGCCAAGAAGATGCCCATGAAGTGAATTCTTCATCATCAAGGAACCTATTTTATTTTATTTTGTCAAATATGTAAGCTATACTGTACTGGGTTTGCATGTCAGGGTTTTGGTAGCAGGGGGGCTACAGAGGTGGCTTCTGTGAGAAGCTGATAGAAGCTTCCTCCATGTCCAATAGAGCAAATGCCAGACAGCTCCAAGACAGACCTGCTGCTGGTCAAAGCTGAGCCCATCAGCGATGGTGGTAGTGCATCTGTGTTACCATATTTAAGAAGGTGAAAAAACTGCTGCACAACAGCAGCTGGAAGAGAAGAGTGAGAATATATGAAACAACTCTGCAGACACCAAGGTCAGTGAAGAAGCAGGGAGAGGAGGCAGGGGAATCAGGAACCGGGCACCGGAGCAGAGATTCCCCTGCAGCCCTTGCTGAAGACCATGGTGAGGCAGGCTGTTCCCCTGCAGCCCCTGGAGGTTAATGGTGGAGCAGATATCCACCTGCAGCCCATGGAGGTTAACAGTGAGCAGATATCCACCTGCAGCCCACGGAGGACCCCATGCCCGAGCAGGTGGATGTCCAAAGGAGGCTGTGACCCCGTGGAGAGCCTGTGCTGGAGCAGGCTTCTGGCAGGACCTGTGACCCCGTGGGGAGAGGAGCCCACACTGGAGCAGGTTTGCTGGCAGGACTTGTGACCCCCTGGGGGACCCACACTGGAGCAGTCTGTTCCTGAAGGACTGCACCCTGTGGAAGGGACACACATGGGAGCAGTTTGTGGAGAACTGCAGCCCGTGGGAAGGACCCATACTGGAGAAGTTTGTGGAGGACTGTCTACTGTGGGAGGGAGCAGGGGAAGAGTGAGAGGAGGAAGGAGCAGCAGAAATAATAAGTGACAAACTGACCACAATCCCCATTCCCCATCCCCCTGAGCTGCTGAGGGGGAGGAGGTAGAGAAATCGGGAGGGAAGTTGAGCCCAGGAAGAAGGGAGGGGTGGGGGGGAAGATGTTTTTAAGATTTGGTTTTATTTCTCGTTACCCTACTCTGATTTGATTGGTGATAAATTATTTCCCAAGTTGAGTCTGTTTTGTCTGCGATGGTAATTGGTGAGTGATCTCTCCCTGCCCTTATCTCGACCCACAAGCCATTCGTTATATTTTCTCTGCCCTGTCCAGCTGAAGCGGGGCAGTGATAGAGCAGCTTGGTGGGCACCTGGCGCCCAGCCACAGTCCACCCACCACACTATACATAGAGCCACCCTTTTTAAAGGGCTTAGATGTTAGTTTAATACCCTTTTTGAAGGGCTTAAACACTAGAGTTTTAACACCTGTAATTGAATGGGAAACTCATAAGGTGTGAAGTTGCTGGATTTCTAAGGACTCAGCACACTAGGTCTTAGATCCCTCAGTTTCCTCTGAAGTAAATGAGAGTGTAAGGCTTTCAATTCTGTATGAGGTCAGGACCTACAGTGTTGTAGTGGAGCAAAGTAAGAACTGGTTATAAGAACACCAATTTTGTTTGCATTGACAATCTGTGTAATCCTAAGCGAAACTAAATTACAGAGGTGTGCTTCTAAGTAATCTACTGTATGATAATAAAGTAATACATGCAAAATATGCCAAAAACCCAGGCAGATTTTACCCAAGCAGATTTTAGCAGTTACAGGTTTTGCTATATGCTGGTCACACTTTAAGTCATCTGACGGTTATGTACGTCAGCTATTTGTGGTAGTAAAATTCATTCATTTAAGACAATAGTCTTAATTTTACAATATATGTCTGCAAAGAAGATCAAAATTCATGTAGAGGCAGCCCAGAACGTTGTCCATGGTAGTAATTATATGAATTATAATGTAAAAGAGAGACTATGAATATATATATACTGCATTAATTTTCATGAATTTTCTCGCCAGTGTAACAAATTAGTTTCCTGCATTCTGTAAAAGTACCTGTACCTGTAAAAGTGAGACTGACGGGCATTTGCTAATATTCCTTGAATGAAGATTAGCAATGTTACATTTCAATTGCACTTCTTAGCCATCAAACTGTTTAGAAACCAAAGAGCATATTCAGAGGGCCAGTAAGCAACCCTGCATCAGTTGAATTTCTCCTGGCTGACTCAAGTCATTTCTGTACCTGTCCAAGGCCTCTCTCCCACTGTACAGACAGAGGCAGGGTCTTAAGAAATTTACATTGTATTTTATTGAAAGAGATCATAATATCACTTTTAACAAATTCTTTCCTACTGACTTTTGACCTTCAAGGCTCATGACTAGCAATGAGAAGTAATGAAATCCATAATGCAGTGGCATAATAAGGTCACCTGACACTATCCAGATTTTTCTATCATCAGGTACCATGCTGTGTAAGCTTCTACCTTTGTGCATTGCTTTTTTCACTCCAACACTGACCTGCTTATTTCTCTAGGTATCATATTTTGTCATTACTAAACTGCACTTTTTGGATCGAATCCATCATAGGTAACCCTGTACACATGCATGCCTCTGCATATCCCACTGCTAGTTTCCAGCTCTTGATGGCTAATTGCTAATGTTTAGCAGTTTTTTTCAATATATTCAAAATTAGTTGTATGTCTTTCACAATGCTTCAGGAGCAGGGAACAGGAAAAAAGAAAAAAAAAAAAAAGAATACATTTCTGGCCATGAGGGTGAACATGTGTAGTTTATTATGGTACTCCATCCTCAAGTCTCATTAGTGAAAAGAAATCCTCCATCTTCACTGAACCTCCCACTCTATTAACCTGTGCTTTATCTTCTTGTTTTGTTACAAAAATTAAGATGAGAAAGTAGATTTTTAGTTATTACTCAGATGTGAGAGAGGGGCATTAAAGCTGTTTCTGCAAAGTAACAGATTTTGCAAGGTTTGTCAAACAAACTTTATACCATAGGTGTAATATTTGTTTAAAATAGCAATCACAATATAATCCAGAAAATAAAACAAAAGCTATAGGGAGAACCAAAGCAATAGGAAACTGATGAAAAAATCAAATTGGTGAAAACTGGAAATAAAATACTGGCCCCAGTGACAAAAGGCAAAACTACTATATGTTTTGCTGAGACCAGGATTCTAACTTTTGGCTTCTGGAAGCTCCTGTTAGGAACCCAAAGGACTGAGATACAGGAGGATTGGTGTAACTCTGGTGTCGGAGCTAGAATGGAAAGAGCCAGCTTAGGATTGAAGTTCTAGAGATAGGAGACTTTTGTGTCATTGCAGTTGTTCAGCATGTCTTTAAAAAAAAAGAAAAAGTTTATCTTGGGTAGATCAGGAAAATGCATCCTTCCAACTGTGGCTGTGCCTGTACAGGGAAACAGCTCCCTGTCCAGCCCCCGGAACAGGTGCAAAGCAGCAGTTGCATAGTTGGCAGTAATATAATGCGTACATCTTGTTTGTTATTTCAGCCCTATGCAGCATAATAAATTATGTCAATGTTACAATGTTCTATGCTTTTTTTTTTTTTTTTTTTTTTTTTTAATCAGAGAAGCATTGCTCTCATTTTTCTGCACAGGTTAAAATTTGGACTAAGAAAGATCCTCAGCAGATAGAAACTGACCTTGCACTTGTGGCAATTAAACTCTGCTGTGGATTGGGTACCTACAGGGTAGATCAAGATTAAATTCTTCCTTTATCATTAGTATTCTTTCTGTTATAGCTGTGTGTGCAGTGTAGACCTGATACAGCATTGAATGCTGAAGGCTTGGTAACATTAACAGAAGTGGAGTCTAGTGGTTAACGACTTCTGAATCTCTTGCAATATTAATTCTTTTTCCCCTCCTTGACTCCTCTTTATCCATTTGTTCTAGCTTCTTAAGCTATTGTTTTAACTGCTTTCCTTCTTTTAATCAGGATGTAGTGAAGAATGCTTGCCCTTTCTTACTAATATGTGTGATGTGCCCAGAATACGCAAGACCTGGTAACAAATCTACCAAGATTACTTTGTCGATAAGAGAGAATATCCAGCACATACACCACGGCCAAAGAATGCTTAATATAAAATCATTTGTTTCGTGAAAGGAATAATGGAAAAACACAAACAGCAATGACCATTTATTTTCGTAGTTAACAGTCTCAGAATGATAAAATGATTTTGGTTGGAAGGGACTTCGGGAGGTCTCTAGCCCTACCTCCTGTTCATCAGGGTTGATCCTTAATTCAAACCAGGTTGCTGAGGGCTTTGTACAGTTGGGTCTTGAAAACCTCCAAGGATAGAAATGGCACAATGCCTCTGGGCAACCTGTTCCAGCTCTGGGCTGCCCTCCTGGAGAAAAGGCTTCTCCTTATATCCAGCCTAAGTCTCTCATGTTTCAGCTTGTGCCACTGGCTTGCAACCCCCCACCATGCACCGCTGTGAAGAGCCCGGCTTCATCTCCTCCCTCCCCTCCCAACAATGCTGGGGATGCTGTTGGGTGCCCCTGAAGCCATCCTTTCTTGCAGCTGAACCAGCCCCAGTCCCATAGCCTCTCCTCTCAGGGTAAGGGCTCTGGGCTCCATCATCCTAGTGGCATCGCCTGAACTCACTTCGGTTTGTCTATGCTCTTCCCATATTTGAGAGCCAAAACTGAATGCAATATCCAAATGTGGTCTAATGAATGTGCAGTATAAGAGGATAATCCCTCCCCTTGATGTCCTGGCTCTGCCCCTATTCATAAAGCACAGTATACTGTTGTAATTTGCAGCCGGGGAGCACTGCTGACTTCATATTATTGTATTACAGCCATGGTTTCAAAATATTAGTGTGGTTGTCTTAATTAAACTTTTCAATTGCGTTCTTTTTTTCTTGAAAACATGTAAGTCAATCCTTGTGTTACTCTGAGAAATTTTAACCACTTTTCTGCACTGTCAGTAACACTGCAATTTTCTTTTCCTATGTCGAGTGACACCATACTATTTCTACATCACAAACTCTGTAATCCTGCTCTAAATGTTAAGTTATAGTGCTCTTTAATCTCCTATATCAGTTGTACTATTTCACTTTCATGTACTTCACTGTTACAAAATCATCCCTTTTCCCCATGTAAGAACATTATAGGTACCCTGAACTATTTTCCAGTTACCTACAACTTGCAAATTCATGTCATGATAACTACTTCATTTGCTTTGTTATTTTTAGTATCAGTAGTGATTATCTGTATAAAAAAACAGTCTTGTCATGTTACAGTCATTTGACACTCAATAAAATGATCAAAATAATAGCATCTTTTAAAATCTTGAGAACAGCATGTGAACTGAAAAAAAAAAGGTTAAAAAATAATAAAAAAAGAAAACATAGCTGTATAAATTTGAAGATTCAGTATAACAATGTGTAAGGCCACTTCTTTATGTTATAAGCTGTAAAGAATAGAGTGAAAATTGAAATACATTCTGGAGCAGAGTTAGCATGTACCTTACATCTGTCTACAGACAGGAGAAATATAGCCAATGCCTGCTTTTCACAGAAATCAGATATAATTACATTAAAAAAAGATAACATAAAAATGGAAGCCAAAAACCCTGATTATTTAGGATCTAGTATTTATTCCAGTGAAGGTTCTACTACCTAAATACTTATGAATTTTACAAGGATATTCACATAACCAGCACAGTATCCAAGTTACATCACAGAGATAATACTAATATTTAGTATATCATCCTTGATTCTGATAGCTGAAAGATGCTGTTTCCCAAGCACATTTTGAACAATCACTTTAGAGCAAAATGTTTCATCTCATCATAGGTTCCAATGTTTTTTCTTCTCTTCTGAAGAAAGACATGAAAACATGACTTCATATCAGAGCTATTGTAATCCTGTCTTCAGCTGCCATTTACAAAGTTTGATAATGTTGCTTTAAATTGACATATAATCTTTAAAACTAGTACAGGATCTTCGTAAAGAGAATTTGCATCAGTTCTATTTTTCTTTCCCCTCTATTTGGTTTACTCAAACAGTTTAGCTTAAATTTTATACAGAGTCATTACTGTGGAACAGAATGCTATATCTCAAAGAACGTCTATTAATTACCCCTACGGATTCTCCTGAAACTGACACTGAAATATAAGCAAGCTGGTGTCACAAACATCCTGAAATGGTGATGTATGTGAGTGAAAGAGTTCTCATTAGATACTGGACAGACTGTCTGTGCATTTCACTACTATCAGAGGACACTCATGACTTTATTAAGTGCAAGGGTAAGAAAAACCCCAAACATTAGACTGAATACTCATGTTGTTAAAGTGTTTCAAGTGTGACTAGACAAGACATCAGCACTGAAGATGAACATGTTTTATTGCTTTATTATGTAGTACTGTTTCTCCTAAATATTTTATCATCCACAACATTTTCATTTATACTTCAAATCATCTGTATCTTCCATAAAGCTACTCTGAGCCATATATGTGAAAGTATTCTCAGTCTCTATTTTTCTTAGGCTTATGGACTCTGTGTGTGTAGAAAATTCTATGGGGAAGGGCTATTTTCAGATAATTGTCTAGCTGTTCGAAAGATGCAAGTGCACCGAGTCTTGGGACAATAAGACAAGTAGAAAAATGTGATTCCATCAAAAAGTTATTGAAGAAAAGGTTAGTTATTATGTCCTTGGTTGTTTAACAATCCCTTTCATCCAGTATGTTGCTATGCAGCCACAAGGGTCTGCTCATGCAGATTATATTTCAGGAGTCCTAAAAAACTGTCAAGATACTTCAGGAAGTTCATTTCTACAGTCTTCATTTAAGCAAAACCAACACTGAAATTGACTGGAGGATGTGGATCTAAGAATTTAGGGGTTTTACTATTATTCTTATTTAGCCCACATTTTTTTAAAAACACAATTTGTATTAATAAATATTTGCTAATGGTAGAGCCACTTAAAGGAAAAGTAATTAAAACATGCAATATTGCAAAATAACATTAATTTCAGAGGAAGTAGGGAAAAGTTCCTTCTTCATTCAAGATTTATGAATGTTGGCAATGCAAAAAAAGCACATTTCACCATTAACAGAGTTACAGTTTTAAACAAATAATGGAAATTATTAATGAAACATGCAAATTTATTGCAATATTAGAGGCAGTCTGGAGAAGTTTTTCCAGGTAGAACTAGCTGCTAATTTCTCAGCATGCTGTAAAGTGTTCACAAAGCAAAGTACAGAATTTCACAGGAAAATAAAACAACATGTAAGGCTAAATTGTGCTACTTTGTGGATCCACTCTCATAAAGTGTGAAATTTTTGCATGTGTCTTTAGTACACAAGGGCAGTGTAAATGACATAAGCTGTTTTTGTCTTACAGAATATATACAGAAGTGTTATTGATTTGCTTGTGGGTGAACTTTTGTTTTGGCACATTGTACAACTTAAAAGAGGTTGATGGTTTAGAAACCTGTATCATTATTTTTTTATTGATCACATAGACATTTTAATATTTTTATTTTAATCATTCTGTCCTTCACTACATTAAAAAAAAAAAAATCTTGGTAATTTATTTCTACTATTAAACTGTTAAAATGGGTGGAAGAAGGAAAGCTCATCCAGAAAGTCATAATTTCCTTTAAAATAATAAAAGAGGGAAGATACTTTCTCAGTTTTGCTTTAACTAGGCATCAGAATAGGAGGTGACGGCATACTCAGCAGCTAACCTACTCACTAATATTCCAGATGTTTCAGCTCAGAAATAAAGTGTCATGAAAATATCACACCTTTAAAAAGAACAGTTATTGTCCTAATCAGAAAGGACAGGTATTGCAGGAATAAAAAATCCCATCTGGGGGCCTAGAGAAAGTAGAACAAGGAAGTAGACCCAACTTCATGGTTCCAGCATCGCTTCAGGAACTGACTGACAGTGAAATGCCAGAATTAAGTATTCAAGGATGGAAAATTTGAAGGTGTACCATCTGTGTGAACACTTAACCCTTGGGCTACCAAATAAATAAGACCTCTTCCAAACAGCCAATGCAGCAGACTCACAATTTCCTTTCTGTTTTGTTAAATCTTGATGTTTATCAGACTGGATGAAGTTACCAGGACCTTAACAGAACACAGTCAAAAATTCTAGGCATACAGCCTCATTATGGACTCTCTTTCTTTGTCCTGAACCACCTAGGCATTTTGTTACCATCAGCAGATTTTAGATAAATATCTTCTGGGTTAGCACTTACAAGAAAAAAAAAACCCTATCAATTTTACTAGTGATTAGTTTTTTCACATCTGCCTAACAGCAGATAAAATGCCCAACTCTATGGTCAGGTATCTGCTTTTGTGAAGTAGCCTAATTATCTAAAGCTTCACAGCTCTTGCTAAGGTCTGCCTGGATTTTTTCTGTATTTTTCCCAATAATTCCTATCAAAACATGGATATCATCGAACTTATATTGTTTAATTTCTACAGTTCATGGGAAAATACTAGTATTTTTACTAGAAGGGTTGTTAAAAAGGGATACATAGTTCCCAAGACTTTAATCAGTTTTAACAGATCATTTGACAGGTCAGTCTTGGACTGGAATAAAGTTATTCTTATTTGTTCTTTTCAAGGACTCTGAACAATTTTGATTTTTATAAATCATATCAAATCATATAAATGTAAATAGGATTGTGCTTCCTCTCAGCATAACTGTGTATGCATTTGAGCAGACAGACCTTTCTTGGTTTTACTCGCACAAGTAGTGATGAATAGCACCTTCTTTGTTTATAGCCCACTACCATCTTTGTAGCTGAAGTGGGAACAGTTGGGTCAGAAACCTTCAGTAAAACCACTATGTATCAGTGGTTGGATACTCCCATAGAAGAATTTCCAAATAAGCTAATTACTCTTTTCAGGGCATCAGTGGAAAGTCATTGCTTCTGAAAATTTTATAGCTGTTTATTTCCTTTTCTTCTCTTATCTGAACATCAAATGCTCCCTGAACTTGAAACAACCCAAGCTGCTCATTCTCCCTAGCGAGTCGCTGAAGAGATTAAAAGCTGTACATGTTGAAAGGCTCCGTTTCTGTCTCTCCTGTACCCCAGGAAAACGAGCTTGCTGATCAATGCATTGCCTAAAAGGCAATGCCTAACAGATTTTTCACAATGTGTAGACATATTTGCTTAATTTCCTGAGGTTTTTGGGGTTTGTTTTTTTCCCCACTATGCTTTGTGGTTACTCAGTACAAGAGAACCTTCTTCTGCTACCATTTATAATACAGACTGCACCCACAATAGTGCAGGTAATATGTCTTTAGTTCAAATCACAGCACTCAGCACTCCTACTGTTCCTACAGAAACAGACACAGATATACAGAATGCATTCTATTTATATTCACCCAATACTTACTTAATGCTTTGTGAAGATGCATACTTTCAGCAGCTTTACACTTAGAGTACTTCCATAACTGTTAACCCCCACTATCCTTACTGCACTTTAGGTAATTATAGTGGCACATGACAATTTGTGGCAATTTTCTATAGGTCACCCCTCCCATACCTTTAGTTGATTCAGGATTATAGTAGAACATACAAGACAAAATATTCCTAATCCCTTGGGTGGACACCTTTTACATATTCTTAATAAGAGTGTATTATCTTCTGTGAGAGTACTCTTTCATGAGACCTTGAAATGAACTAACGTATTTCACAACAGAACCTCCTCCATTCTTCCTTGTTCGTCAGGACCGCATCTCTCCATACCCTCCTTTGCAAGATAACAAAACACAACCACACCAAGTCAACAGAGTTGATAATGAGTATCCAGTTTGGGAGGAGTGAAGGAGGAGGTTGGGAAGGGAGTATAAATCCATTTTGTGCCTGCTCCTGGCCTCTGGCCCAATAAATCCAGGAGAGACACAACTAAGGTTTAGAGCTCTGGTTGGAAAGGCTTATTTGCTTTCTTGGCTTGCTCCATATCTATAGGATTTCCTGATTTAGCAGACATGCTCAGGGAACTTTGATGCACAAAATTAGAAAAGATGTCTGCTCCTGCTAAGACCATTAGCACAGGCTGTATGCTAAGCATCTCGGGAGTGCTGAATAGATTTTAAAACTGAGAAAAACTTTAGCAACACTTTGACACATTACTTCCAGCCATAAAAACAACGAGGTAAAAATTAACCTATTTACAATTCTGTTCAGGTGTAATAGTCTTATTTCAGTTAAATCAGAGGAAACTATATAAAAATGAGATAATATAGGAAACCAGGTACAATGTTAACTGTAGAATCTGATGTGACTCCATATCACTTAAGAGGATTTGATTCACCTTCATTTGCATAAAAGACTAGTCACTTGAGTTCAGCTTATAACAAAATATGCACTGGTAGCAATTGGTATCTAACAATAAATTCCTTTGCAATAAAAAAAAGGCAAAATTGCTCAACAACCAGTAGTCTGAATGCAGAGGTGGAAACAAAATCATGGTATGCATCACGTTCTCCAGGCTTACGTGACAATTTTGATTTAATTTGAAATTCTTACTTCATTGAACTGTCACCAAAAGTCTCCCTTGATCTAATGCTGAAAAAAATCATATTTCTGTTACATTTACAAAGACAGTCACATTTTGAAAATGTACAGATATCACTAAGAGAAGAATTAATCCTGCTGTCTGCATGAACATATACAAACATTCAATAAAGATGCTTTATGCCAACAGGAGCAGTGGGACAGTTTTCCCATCTTTAGTGCATAGGTATCTGGAGAGCAATTCTATACCCTTAAATTTATGCAGAGTGACTAGCTGAAGTCAAAAGGATTTATAGGGAGCAAATAATTTACAGCAGTAAACCTCATTTACTGATAAATGTTTCACTGAGTTTAAAATCAGACGATAAAGTACTACCACTTTCGTACCAAAACTTCTTGCAAAATTAGGTGCTTGAATGGCAGCAACTTTACTTCTTACATCATGCTAAAATCTGAAAAACAAACAAAACAAAAACTCAGAGCAATTCACAGAAAATGCAAATGTATTTCTACTATCTTTAAACAAAAACTTTTGGAAAAAGGGTGAGCTGAAATTCTGCATACCACTCTTTTTCCATGTTTATACAAAAAAAAAAAATCCACCTACTATGCAAAGTAAAAAACTCACTTTTTTCTTGAAGCTTCCTTTAAAACAATACAGTAAGATAACTAAATTAAATTCTATCCCTATTCCTTTTTGTCTCTCTTTGTCTCTAGAGTGTCATGAACATCTAATTTACAGCTAAGTGAGACAGCAAGATATCGGACTTATGTCTACCTGGAATCTACTCATGCATTTTTCCCTAGAATCTAAAGTATAGGTATGTCTTATAAACACTGACAAACTTAGTTCTTCATAATAATGGAGCAGAATAATTTCAGGGAAATTTATCTAATTTCCCTGAAGACTATTGACCTAACAGTCATGAAAACAATATACTGGGAACGTCAAGATCCAATTTAACATCTCTTCAACAGGCTGAGTATTGGTGCGCAATTTTAATGTGAAAAGAAGAACAGGGTTAAATGGATACAGTTGGTGGGGGGTGCTTTCAGCTGAGTTAATGTTTAAATATGATCTGAGTAATCAAAGATTTCTCTACACGGAAGACTCCATAATCTAATTTATGATAAAATGAGATATAACATTGTACCTTATATTAAATTACTAGCTTTACTGAATAGGAAGCAAGCATCAAATCTAAAAATGCATTATCTTTCGTACTTTACAGCACGGTGAATTCCTTCATTGTGTTGATATATAAAACTTCTGTATAACTAGAAAAAAGCAAACCAAAAAGACCTCCAAAATTTTTTCATAGTTTCTTTTTTCTTAATATAACATGTCCTGCTTTTTGAAGTTGTTTGTATTATTGATAATTTCACAGGAGAATTTATCTTTTGTGAATGATCAGCTTATCATACCTTATGTTTCCATAGCTTGATACAAAGAATGTTTTATTCTGCTAATGAGCAGCAAAGCCAGAAGAAGCTACGTCTGATATCTAGGCCAATTTAAAAAATGTTGATGCAGCTAGCATTGATATAACTGAAATTGTACCCTGTATTTTTTAGTTCAGCACTACATTTTAACATTAGTTAAAACTAAATGAACATCAGATACAGCTTTCTAGGTTATAATAACTAGAGTTCTGTTCCCTGGCTCAAAATAAGTTTCACTCTTCAAGATTTTTAATGGTTTTATGATTAATTTTGAAATTGAAATTCTCTAGAGTGCTGGGGATTTGAAGAGAATAGTAAAATGTCCTAATTCAATTAATAGTGAATGAACCTATATGTAAACTGCTATTGTTAAAATAAGGTTTTTAATCATTATAACACAAAAATACTTCCAAATAACTGTAATTTTAGAAACATACATGGAATCCTTTATGTTCTTGAATAAAAAATATTCAAAGACTAGCAGGTAAGCATTCCCTTTGGACATTAAAATGGGTTTCTTTGGAGGAGGAGGTCAAAGATTATATTAGGTTTAGCAATTAACTTTTGGGGACTTAAAATCAAATTTTATTCACTTATCTTCCATAAGAATTTATCTAAAATACTTCCAATTCGATGTTCACTCTTTGTCCCGTGCATGGAGATGTTTTCCAAAGAGGTTACTCAGTATTGGATGAATAGTTTCTTAATTAAATTTTTGTTTAGCTGCCAGCTGTCAGCTGTGGTTATCCTCTTTCAGGATTGATGTTGAGGTTATAGACCATACAAGAAACATTCTGTCTGGTAATGTTATAAAACTAACAATGTCAAAGATATCACACTCAGAAAGCACAGAATCACAGAACAGTTAAGACTGGAAAGGATCTCTGGGGTTTTCTTGTCCAGCCTCCCTGCTCAAGCAGGGTCATCTACAGAAAGTTGCCAAGGACCACATCCAGACAACTTTTGGATATCTCCAAGGATGGAGACTCCACAACGTCCCTGGGCAACCTATTCAGGTGTTCAGTCACCCCAAAATAAAAAAAAAGCTTTGCTTATCTTCAGTCCCTGTTCGCTCAGCCTTTCCTTGTAGGAGAGTTTCTCCAGCCCCTAAAGGGCCATCTTTGTGGCCCTTTTTTGAACTCTCTCCAGTACATCCATATCTCTCTGGTACTGGGGAGCCCCAAAGTGGATACAATACTCTGGGTGTGGCCTCACCAGTGCTGAATAAAAGGGAAGGATCACCCCTCTCGATCTGCTGACAACACTCTTCCTACTGCAGCCTAGGAAGCTGTTGGCCTTCTGTCAAGGGCACATTGCTGGCTCATGTTCAACTTGGACCCTCCCATAGCCTTCTCTGCAAAGCCGTTTCCCAGATGGATGACCCCCAGCCTGAGCTTATTCCTTCCCAGGTGCTGGTCTTTGCACTTTCTGAACTTCATGAGGTTGCCATCAGCCCATTTCTCCAGCCTACTGAGGTCCCTCTGGATGGCAACATAACTCTTTGGTGTATCAGCCACTCCTCCCAGTTTTGTGTCATCGGCAAACTGGCTAAGGGTATATTCCGCCCCATCCTCTAGATCATTCATGGAGATATTGAACAGATTCGGACCCAGTATTGCCCCCTGGTTTACACCACTAGTTACTAGCCTCCAAGCAGATTTCATTCCACTCCCCACCACCCTCTGGGCTTGTCTGTTCCGTTGGTTTTCAATCTACCTCACTGTCCACCTCCAGCTCACTTATGATCAGCTTGTCTATGGGGATGTCATGGGAGGGTGTGATGGGTACCGCCTGCTCCTGACCCCTGGTAATAGTGCCATCATCAGTCTCTCAAGGATACCTAAAAGAACCTGTCTGTCCCCTTAATGCTGGGTGACAGAGACTGTGTCAAAAGCCATACTGAAGTCTAGGTAGACAATATCCACTATTCTCCCCTTGTCTACCAAGCCTGTCATTTCACCATAGAAGGTTATCAGGTTGGTCAAGCGTGACTTTCCCTTGATGAATCCACACTGACCGCTCCTGGTGATTTTCTTGTCCGTCAATTGCCTGTAAACGGTTTCCAGAATTAGCTGCTCCATTACCTTCCCAGGGATGGAGGTGAAGCCTGACAGGCCTGTAGTTCCCTGGGTCCTCCTTCTTGCCTTTCTTGAAGATAGGAGTGAGATTTGCTTTCCTATAGTCCTCAGGCTGCCTCCTAGTCACCATGATCTTTTGAAGATAATCAAGAGTGGCTTTGCAATGACATCAGGCAGCACCCTCAGCACTCATGGGTGCAACTCTCCAAGGCCCATGGACTTATGCATGTCCAGGTTGCTTAAGTATTCCCTAGCCTGATTCTCTCCCACCAATGGTATGTCTTCCCTACTGCAGATGTTGCCGCTGGTTTCAGATATCTGGGATTTCTGAAGACCAATCTTGCTAGTAAAGACAGAAGCAAAAGAAGGCATTTAGTACCTCAGCCTATTCCATGTCCTGTTTCACCAGGGCCCCTGCCACCGTCAGCAGTGGGACCATATTATCCCTGGTCATCTTTTTGCTGCTGATGTACTTAAAGGCCTTCTTCTTGCCTTTGACATCCCTCACCACATTCTATTCATGGACTTTGATTTTCCTACCTGCATCTCTGCATGCTTAGACAGTGTCTCTGTATTCCTCCCAGGTTACCTGTCCCTGCTTCCACCTTTCATAAACTCCCTTTCTATGTCTGAGTTTTGCCAAGAGCATCTTGTTCTTCCATGCAGGCCCCCTGACATTTTTTGCCTGACTTGCTGCTTGTTGGGATGGACTGTTCTTGAACTTGCAGGACATGAGCCTTGAACATCAACCATTTTTCTTGGGATCTTCTTCCAACCAAACTTTTATCCAATGGGATTATTTCAAGCAGAGCCTTGAAGAGGCCAATGCCTGCTCTCTTAAAGTCCAGGGTTGTTACCGTGCTTTTTGCCCTGCTCCTTCCTCTGAGGATCCTGAACTCCACCATCTCGTGGTAATGGCAGCCAAGGCTGCCTTTGGCTTTCACATTCCCAACAAGCCCTTCCTTGTGTGTGAGCAGGAGGTCCAGCAGAGCACCTCTCCACTTTGGTTCCTTTGTCACTTGGGTCAGGAAGTTGTCACTGAAGCTCTCCAGGAACATTCTGGATTGTTTATGCCCTGCTGTGCTGTCCCTGTACCAGCAGATATTGGAGCGGTTGAAGTCCTCCATGATGACCAGGACCTGCAAATGTGAGGATCCTTCCAGTTGTCTGTAGAAGGGCTCATCTACTTGTTCTTCCTGATCAGGTGGTCTACTGTAGACACCCACCATTATGTCACCCATAATGCTCTGCTCTTTAATCTTTACCCAAAAGCTCTCAGTTGCTTGATCACCCATACTCAGGCAGAGCTCCATCCTTTTCAGCTGCTCTCTCACATAAAGGGCAACTCCACCTGCTCATCTTCCGGCTCTGTCCTTCCTAAAAAGCCTGTATCCCTCCATTGCAGCACTCCAATCATGTGAGCCATTCCACCGCATCACTATGATTCCAGCAAGATCAAAGACCTGCAACTCTACACAGATCACTAATTTCCCATGTTTCTTCCCCATGCTGCAGGCATTGGTGTATGGGCACTTCAGAAAGGCACCCCAGCACGCTGATTTCCCAGAAAGTGCTTAGTGGGAGATATATTGTGGGATTTTGAACAGTGTTTTAAAAGTGAGTCATGACATACACAATTTTTAGACAATTTTCCAAAGTTCTTTTGAAATAAACAGAATGTTAATTGGATTTACATAAAACATAAGAACTGATTATCATTATTTCAGAATCACTTCAAAATTTCTTGTTGTAATCATATTTCAGTTTCAGAAAGAACAGAAATTCTCTATGTGAACCAAAAAGAGCTACATTTTACCAGCAGAGTTCAGATATTTACTGAGCTAAGTCACCATATTAGTAGTTCCAGTTTATGTTTCAATAGATTAATTTATTTTTTACTAATTTTAAATAAACATTAATTCCAACTTTTCTCTTTGATTCCCATGAGTCAGACAGCAATGTTTTTTGTATAATAAACATTATATTCCTAATTACTTTTGTCTCATGAAGACTTTCTGTGGAGAACATGCGTTAGTTACTCCTTATTATACATCAGCACTGAAGGCTAAGCTCTGGATACACACTACACATAAGCTATAGTTCTTACATAAGCAAAACTTCCACTTAGGCCAGGAGAGTTTTGCTTACAGAGTGAAGGTCAAAGCCGTATAAGCAGCGGAAGGAACAATTTCTGTCTGCTTGGATATTGGAGGCAATAATTTTACCTGCCAACACTTCTTGGAGTTTTTGCAAAGTAAGCTGTGAGCATGTACTGGAAGTATTAAGACACTCCTGTCTCATATTGTGACTGCTGAACTGGAGGCATAGCTGAAGTGAGACAAAACTTAACTTTAATATGTTTTTGTCAAATGTAAATATTTCTATGAAACAGTAACAGAAAAGTCAGTTTTTCATAGTAGTCAGTTTCACATGAAACACACTAGGGCAACATTACTTTGAACCAATTTTTATGCTTAGCAAAAAGTACTTGAACACATATAGGCCTATCCTATAGTTTGATATTTATTTTCCTGCTACCTTGTTAGACAAACTAGGTCAGACTCTTTCTAGAATTTAAACAAGCGAGCAGCAGAGTGATTAAGAATTGAGAGAGATGACAATAAACTAGGTAGTGAGGTGAACACATCAGAAGGGAGAGCCATCTTGCAGAGAGACCTGGACAGGCTAGAAGAGTGGGCTAGCAAGAACTGTGTGAACTTTAACAAAAACAAATGCAAAATCCTGGGATGACATAACCGAAGAACCCAGTACAGATTAGGAAATGTGTGAGAAGCCTTGCTAAAAGGAAGCTGAGGGTCCTGGTGGACAACAAGCTGAACAGTAGTCAGCAGTGAACTGCAATAAAGGCAAATTGGATCCTGGGCTGCATCTCTGGGGGCATTACTAGCACAGATAGAGATGAGATCATCCCACTCTACTCAGCGCTTGTCAGGCTGTGCCTGGAGTACTGTGTCCAATTCTGGTCCCCACGGTTCAAGAAAGATGCAGACAGACTAGAGAGGGTCCAAAGGAGGGCCACGAAAATGATCAAAGGGTTGGAGAATCTGCCCCATGAGGAAAGACTAAAGGAGTTAAGCCTTTTCTGCCCAGAGAAGAGAAGGCTCAGGGGGTACCTCATCACAGTATTCCAGTACTTAAAGGGCAGCTACAAAAAGGACAGAGGCTCTCCCTTCATGAGGAGTCACATGGAGAAGAAAAGGGGCAACAGGTACAAGTTGCACTGGAAGAAGTTTCATCACAATATAACAAAGAAATTTTTTACAGTGAGAACAATCAGTCCCTGGAATAACCTCCCCAGGGATGTGGTAGAGTTCCCATCACTGGTGGGTTTCAAGATGTGATTGGACAGGATGCTAGATAATCTCCCTTTCCCACAAGAGGTTGGACCAGACAATCTTTTGAGGTCCCTTTCAACCTGGGCTGTTCTGTGATTCTGTGAATTTCTTAAAAATTAGAATTATGTAAAATCTAACATCTAATAGATGATGATGATATTTATCACTTGTTAGGGAACAAATGAAAAAAGGATATTTATCCTCCAGTTTAAGTTACCATTTGCAAATCAGTTTGCTGTGTAACGTATGGTATACTCCAGCATAAGTGGAATGTAAAATAAAACAGAGCTGTTTAATTCCCAGTTACCTGCAGCAAAGTTATATATGTTGCAGACTAATTGTGCTGTGTAACTGACTCAGTGCATTACAACTTTTGGTCTGATAAAGCTTATTGGTTCAGCTACAGCTTAGTACTTAGGTGTAGTGTTAAGCAAACATGCAGAGCAGGCACATCCCAACATGGAGTCCAAGCTAATAATTCCTCTATGACTCAGAACCCTGCAGGCAAGAAGATATCCAAATGGACTGGAAAAGCCAGAAGAATATGACAGACCTATCACTAAACTGAGCTGATAATTCCTGAGCTGACTCTTGTACCATGCTCCACATATTTGTCATAACACCAGGATTCCCTCCTCCCCTCTTTATTTTTTTTTTTCCATTATTCAGGGCTTGAGATCCTGCTTGACTGCAGTCAAGGGAGTTTACAATATTTCATACTAAATCAGAAACAAATAAATCCATTCAGACAAAATCTGATTTTTGTCTTCTATGACAGGTTGAATGTTCCAAGATGCAAAGATACCTTCATCTAATTTTGAATTTATGATATTAGTCATTCTTGTCACATTATAAGAGATACCTATAATCATGTTTGGTTTATGTAAAACAAGAGTTTGCGTAGCTGATTTCTCAACAGGAATTGCAGTAAGAAATTAAAATAATGGGTCTTACAGCAGCAGACTGCTGTGATGACAGTGAGCTAATTTCCAAGGCTTGAGAATTTAAAAAATGTTTTGGCAACTATCAGTGAAAGCTTTTGAGCCAGTTCTACTTCCATGAAAAGTGTCACAATTTTTTATTATGCATTCATAATCATGGACTTCTTCACATGAAGGGGAATTAGCAGTCTTGATTTATTTTTCATTACAAAGAACTGTCAGGTTTTTAAAATGCTATGCTAAGTTCTATATTCACTTCAATGCTAAACACAATGAAGAGTTTATATTCAAATACTCCCATACTAAATAACAGGAAGGACTAGTAACATTTCTGAGCAAATTGCTACATACTTTATTCAGTGTGTACACAGGCATCCACATACCATATACAACCTGAGATACTGTAATTTTCATCAGGTAAATAGTCTGATTGATTTCAAGGCCTACACCAAAAAGTTAAGGCTGATCTCAAGGTTATACTAAAGCTCAGACCTACTGATGATCCCTCCTATTAAGTTCTTCAGCTCAGCTCCTTGCAGCAATCCAGAACATTACTGAGAGTCAGCCCACATTTCAGGCGTTAAGTCAACCTCCTACCTGCAGTACATCCTCCTATGGCCACCCCTACCTGCATGTATTTGGAACTCTGGTGCACATAATATGCTTATTGATGGCAAGTCAGCTCCCATTTCCTATTTCCTGACTTTCAACTCATGTGTTCCCCCACTTAGTGGTCGCTGAAGGAAATTCCTTAAAATTGGACATTCAGTTCTGCTTAGGAGTATCTAAGATTAACTCCAAGTTTCAGTATATTGCTTAGCTGCAGTAGATGGTTTTGAGGGTTTGGTTTTAGCAACTGCCTACATTTATAAATATGTTTGGTGCCAGAATGTGTCAAGCCAGATCTTCTGTATATTGTAAGTTTGAGACCTTCTATTATAATTCCCCTACTATGTGGAGAAACATTATGTTCTGTTATGCTTCTGCAGTATGATGTCTGAAGTATTGATTCACCCCACACTTCTTAATGCCACAAAAAATTTAGTCCTTCAAATATTAAACTTGTTTTATTAAAACCCTGCAGAAATGTGCTGATGTCTTAAATCAACTCATCTTCCCCTCAAGCTGAGAATCAAAAAATGTTGGTCTATCTTCAGTTACCAACAATCATCCCAAATTTTTTTGTTTTCAATTTAATAAAATTGATTAGAGGTTTCTCATTCTTATTTGTATACTGAAATCAAAGCATACCTCAGACATAACTGTAATTCATATATAAATAAGGGATGTAGTTGGCAATAGATTAGATTGTTTTTGGATATTGGGCCACAGATGTTATGCAACTTGACTACTAAGAAGCATATTTGAATGAAACTTCTATTTTTAAAGAGAGTATACATTAGTTTATTAGTGACATACACAATGACGGCACCCAACATAGAAATTATTTTATGATTTAGTTCTATCTGTTTAAGGCTACTAATGGGAACAGAATCAATAGAATCTGGCTAGTATGAGATCATGTTTCCCCACTAATAGATGTCTAAGTAAGTGCTTACATACAAAAGTGAAAATGTGAGAATGATTCATCTGAAATTGTTATTGGCACTGTTTCCAGTAATTTATGACAAATTGTGTGTGTGTCTAAATTACACCTTCATATCAAATAATGCAAAGCTGTAGAGCAACAGAAGCCATTTTTAAATATAACCACTTTAAGTCTTTACATACCTCACAGCTACTATTAGTGAGAATATTTCCAGAGGATTTAAAAAAAATGTGTTATCTTCCCCAATTTATATGACTAGTTTGCTTTAAGAAAAAGGACATTCAGGTATTCAGCTGAAAACTTGCTATAATCTGTCAATATGTGCTGCAGCCTGGGGTTACATTTGATGAGATTTTCTTTGTGAAAGGAAAATAAAAACAAACTGTTAACAAAAATAAAATTCAGAAAGCATTTGTACTGATAGGTGCAGAATGGTTCAATGTATAGAACTTGAAGAATTTAGTAATAAGTACCATGGAAATTATATCAGTTTTATTATCATTAGTATTAAAGTTGAATTTGAAAAAGAAAAAAGGGGGGAGTCAATATTCTGGTAGGTCTTGTTGAAAAGCTGGTTGAAGTGGAATATGTATGAACTCAGGAATATAGCTCTTACTGACTGTGATTGCTAATGTCAAAATTAATTGGACATTCTGGAACAATACCAAAACCAAATGGAGAAATAAATTAGGAGAAAAGACATGAACTAGAACAAAACAGCTTAGGCCTGCAATGGGTCTGTGGGTCATACAGTCAGTCCCCTAGAATAAAAAGCAACCACAAAATATAATAACTCAGAAAATGATTGTCATCTTAACAAAAAGCTGGGTTTTGGATTGCACTACATTTTATTAGAATGCTGTTCCAGAATTTTATCAAGTTTCTTTTTATTTCTAGGCAAAATCTATTAATGGACCATATTGTTGTTCTTACACTAACAGTGTCCTGTTGCTTAAATAACTTTTTTCTCCCTTCAATATTTACATGCACTTCACCCTTTCTCTCTAGTCTCTCTAGTCCTCCACTCTCTCTCTCATACCTAGAAAGAAATTATGTCCCCTTTCAGTTTTTGTTTTATACTGCTAACTAGGTAAGAATTTGTATTTTCTCTGTCAAAATGAGCAAAGCTAACAATCTTTGTCTGTATCCATTCTATTTTGATTTCTTAATTTTTAGTATCATGTACATTTAATTTTCATAGAAGTTTTTCTGACAGAGCGTGTTTTTGTAGGGAGGGATATTAGGGATTCCTAGAGATACTCAGTAATTCAGCAGTACTGCCAATATGAAGCATTTTATCAATTATTTTACCTGGTTTATTTTATAAGATGCCAGAATATTCTTATATTGATATGATTATTTACTATTCCATTGAGGATTTTTTAGTTTAGAGTAAATAGTAATTAATTTGTAAACCACATTTTATGCAATGTTTGATTTAAATTACTATTTTTCATTATTATTTTCACAAATACATTTTACATTTCAATGTTATTATTAGGCATAATTGATATTAATGCTTTCTTGGAAGCATTTTCACAGAACATAAATATTATTTGACACAGTTATTTTTTATGAACTGAGCACTAAGGAACAGAAAGTGTAAAAATCAATCTACCCACCTACCAAACACAGCTATCACTAAACAGAGCTATTAGTGACTTGACTTAATGAAAGCAAATTGCTCAAGACAGTCTGCAAGTCTGTTTTTCATGCAGAGTTCCCTTTCATGTTATGCACCATGCTGAAACATAACTGAAGATGACCAAATTGCATGAATTCGGAATGAGACATTTAGAACAGAACAGAATAGAATAGAATAGAATAGAATAGAATAGAATAGAATAGGATAGAATGGAATAGAATAGAACATTTCAGTTGGAAGGGACCTACAACAATCATCTAGTCCAACTGCCTGCTCAGTTCAGGGCTAGCCAAAATTTAAGGGAAATTATTAAGGGCATTGTCCAAATGTCTCTTAAACACTGACAGGCTTGGGGCGTTTACCACCTCTCTAGGAAGCCTGTTCCAGTGTTGGACCACCCTCTCGGTAAAGAAATGCTTCCTAATGTCCAGTCAGAACCTCCCCTGGTGCAGCTTTGAACCATTCCCAGGTGTCCTACCACAGGATACCAGGGAGAAGAGATCAGCACCTCCCTCTCCACTTCCCCTCCTCAGGAAGCTGTAGAGAGCAATGAGGTCACCTCTCATCCCCCTTTTCTCCAAACTACACAAGCCCAAAGTAGTTAATGTAAAATGCATGAGAGTTGCTATACATGATTTTGTTGCATTCCATATTTTTTCTCTCCATAAAGTCTTTGAGATGGTCTATTTCAAAGAGTTCAAAAGTTGAATAACTTCAACCAGAGGATCTTAGCCACTGGCTTGCTGAAAATATTTCTTTAAACTCAGTATTCGGTATCTTTTTCAGAAGTATATTCAGAAAGGAACATTTTAAGTAATATGTTATTCTTAAATGTCTCTTTCCAGTACCCTAGGTGAGAAGTGAAGGTACAAAAGGCATCATTCAGTATAACTGTTTGATGAAATTACTACCTTTCTGGTAATATGGACAGGAAGAATTTGATAATTACTTGAAAAGAAAAAAAAATCTTTGTAATAAGACCATAGAATAACTTCCTGCCCTGACTGAGCCAGAGCAAATGCCTGACATCCAATCACATGGCATCAGGTAGAGTGAGGTTCTGCCTTTACATCTCCCATTTTGCTAATCACTAGGCTTTATTAGAGACTTGGCCTCAATGCCCTTTCTTTTTCCTGCCCAATTTACCTAAGTTTCAACAGAATTAAATTTAAAAATATTCTAGATGGATTTATTTGGTAATATTACTCTGTTAAGCAATACAAGAGTTAGCCTCATTCTCTTCACAATTTGGTCTCCTAAAAATGCTCAAAGAGTTTTGCTTATGTGGCAAAAGTCCTGAAAACTCAAAAGTTTCCATGGTGGAGGAAACTCATCCTCCAGAGAGCTCTTTTTATAGGATATAGGAACCACAAAATCAGACCCAACACTAAAATATGCATTTAAGGAAAAAAAAAACCAAACCCTGTTAAGAATAGCTTTTAATTATTATAAAAATGCCACATGCTTTGAAGACCCTTGTAACTGATCTAACCTTTAAAAAACAGCACTGATTTATCTCTCCAGCATCACATTTTAATAATTAATCTCTCTGATAAATGTGCATCTTTTTTAAAAGACACACAAAGGGCCATGCTGTGCTTACCTTATGTGACTACCACCATTGATTTAATGACATTACTTACAGAAATAAAATGAATAGGACTGCAGTTTCCGTATATAAATGCTGAGTATTTATTTTTTAGAACTAGAGCTGGCCTAAGATGCTCTATAATGATGGGAAAAAAAATATATATATATTCAAAGAAACAGTACTGACCTACTATCTGCACTTTTCTCAAGCTATTTTCAGCACCTTCTGCACATTTACATTTTATAAGCAGGAAAAGAACATTTCTCTACATTGCTTTATAAAAAATACGGTCTGACTTCGTTTTCTGTCTAGAAGCATACTTCACTGAATAAAACTTCAAAGTCTAATCATTCACAGCCTGACTTTTGGCTTGTGGCAAGGACGTGGCTTAGGTCAAACTCCTATACAATCAATGCTTTTTTTTGGGGGGGGCTTATTAGTACAACAGTATCAAGAACATATAGTTTAAAAAAACAAGGTTAGAAGCAGTTCATCATCTCGTAAAGCTCAGAAATCCCCACACAGGCCTTACATACACATATGTATCAGTTATATGCAAATCCATACTAAGCAGAATAAGCACGGTGATGTTTCCCTGGGCAATAATATTTAGACATTCCTTCTGAAAGTTTGCATGCATTCAAATTATTTCCTATGAAAAAAGTATTGTACTGAAGAGTTTTTATCAAGCATGCTAATCTTTTGGTCATTCCTTTCACTATCTTTTAAATAATCTTATTATGGTCTGCTTCATATTATATTATGTATTTCCAGTGCTAACCTGCAAGCTCAAGTTATTGAACTAACCAAGTAAAACCTTTTAGATAGCAATGTGAATGGACTAAAATCCAGTCTGATAATTCCTGTAATCAGAGAAGTCCAACTGAGGTCAAAGATAGTCTCCACACAGCATAGCAAAGGAATAGAAGAGGCTATCAGAAGTATCACAGCAGCAGGTGATTACCTTCAATTCAGGTGTTGATGAATTTCTTATCAACTAGCACAAAGCCTAGACATAAATAGCATGATACAAAGAATAACCCTAGAGATGATCCAGGATGAAATTCTGAATAAGATCTAAAAAAACGCATAAAACAAAAGTAAACAAGCAGCATAAATCCAATAAATGAAACAATGAAGTAAGTGTACAAAGGGAGCAAACAAAAATGCCTTATCCAGTTGTTGAAAACCCATAGTCATAAAAACTCCACTGTATTTAAAAGTAGGTCATAACACACAAAAAGAGAAAAAGAAAACCAAAGACACAATACTAGAAAACTTAGACACAGACAATTAAGAAAAGTGCAAACTGTCCTTCACTAGATAATCATATTTGTAACAGTGCCAGCAGTCCATGAGTCAAAGATAGCTAAAATACATTATGGAGCTTAGTTGAAAATTAGAATGTAACTAATTAAGAGTAAAATTGAAAGACTAAAAACAGTTAAGAAAGATAACATAATATTAATTTTCATACCATATATGTAATGCAAACAGAATTATGATACAAAAACTTGGGAAGACATTGTATCAGAATGAAGAAGTAGGATTATTATAGCATGCTAAATAAAAAAAAAAAGAGCAGAAGTGGATACACCATTATGGATAATTATGAAAAATATGTCTGAACTAAAATGTAAGCATGACATTTTAATACAAATATTGGTGAATAAGACTAGACTTCTGTCAGATTGGTATGATGAAGGAGGAAATGAACCTTGGAATATGTTCATTGCAAGACGAACTCACTTTGTTATATTATTTACATCTGAAAGTAAGTTTAAGGTTCTCTTGCAACCCTGAGGAGTGAAAACATAATTTAAACAAAGGTATTCATTTTAAACGTCATTCTTACTCACTTATTTCCAATGTAAGGTGTGATGTTCAGAATCTTATAGGCCTATCCATAAGCATGTCCTACCCCTATTTATCTCTGACCCTCAAATGGCAATCACATAGACTGGACAAAACATTTGCCAAAGGTCTGTATTCCTGATATGCTTCCGTGTAGCCAAAGCTTTGTATTCTGGGGTGATGACACAAAATCTGAAAGAATGGGTGCCTGAGTGACCATTTTCCTGGTAAAAATCTTTTCATATCTCAAAGCTCGATCAGCAGTACAACAAATCAGTGATTTCTTGACGCAACTATTGGATGCAGGAATAAAGGAAATGTTTATATATAATCAGCTTATGCACAGTTTACATAATGTTATAAAAGCTAAAGGAAATAAAATGAGTATTTCAGAAGAAAATAATTTTTTAAAGGTGGTAATATAAAATAAACATCAATAAAGAGCTGCAGTGGGTCTGCAGTTCTTGGTGTCCTTTGTTCCTTCTTTGGGCACTAAACTATTACAAGACAACAAATCAGCTGAAATAATTCTACTTGTCTCTACAGGCAAAAGATTGGTTTGATCTTAATCAGGGAATAATGTGAGATGAAGTGGTCTGAACAATTATCACTGAGAAGAAATAGGCATTCACATTACAAATCTTATACGAAATGCAATATTCATATACATTATATAATTCTGAAATAAAAGGTGTACACACTTTCTCTCCCTTAACAAGGACAGAAGAAATCTGTAGATTTTCCAAAGATGGAAGAGAATTCAGGAAGATGCAGATACTTCAAAAAGAAAAAGGTAAGACAGGTATTTCAAGAATACTTGACCTACTGTCAAAATAAAGACGGGCATGAAATAAAGAGGTACAAAATAAGATTATGTAATATGTTACCAAAGCAATAAAAAATTAAGATGAAAAGTTATTAAAAAAGGCACAGACTGTTCCTAGAAAAAGGGAAAAAAGGTGTTGCATTCTACTTTTAAACTCAAAAAGCAGAGAAAAGGTGATGGGCAATTTGTCCTCATACTGCAGCCCAGTTTGAAATCTGTGGGAAAAGACCCTTTCATAAAGACCTTCTGCTCATTGAGGATTTTCAATCTGTTTTTTTATTCTTAGTTTTTAAATTTTCTTAATCCAAATGAGTCTCATCTAGAATATTATTTTTTAAAAATTTTCTTTGTATTTAGAACCATTCCCTTTTTGTCATGCTTGTTGCAGATGTGTCAGTCTTTATTTTTCTCCAAAATTACTCTAACTAGTCATATTGCACAATTTTAAGAATGTCTAATGTCCTGCCAGTTGCAGCTGGGGAATGACAGTGACATGCTTCTTTTGTTAAAATTAAGAAGGAAGCCTTGTCAGGTTGGTATTCTAATGCCATGGAAAACTCAGTCTCATATGAGCCATCTTTCATACCAGAGATAATGCTGGAAAACTGTATGCATCTTTTTTTAGTTAAAAGGTAATACAAATGCAGAAACAGATCTTTTTTTCAAATCTACTTTTCACAGTTCTGCACGTGTTTTACTTATTGCACACTGTAAGCGCAAGTCATTACAGAAAAACACATACACATGAAGAAAACATTTATTTCCAAGTAATTGCTAGCCTAAATCCTGCAGAAAAGATTTGGGGTTTTTTGTTATATCCTGTTTCTGCTCCCTCAGAGCTGTGACGAGAGGCCATAATTTGGCAGCAAATAACTTGCAAAGAGCTGCATTTTTCAGAGAGGTGTTCCATGTGAAAGTGCATGTCACAATCAGGTCTTCCATACCTGGCCATGAGTACAACAGAAGCAAAAGGCTATCAGTAACTGGGAGGCAGGCTGGCAAAGTAAATCAAACCTATCTGAACCTGTAGCGACAAAAGATCTGTTAAACATACCCCAAGAGGCATGACTTTGAGCACCTTTGCAGCAGATAGAACAGGTTGAGCTTGGAGTAACCATAAGAAACAGCCAGCTAAAATCAGGTCCATAGCATCTATTACGTAACTTCTCTCCAGTTAGTGCTATTCACATGATAATCTGTAGGTGCAGAGAAATTATAGTCGGAAATAAAGGAGGAGGAAAACATATACGTCTCTTTCATTTTTAAATCAGAATTGAGGAATGGTGGGAAGGAAGATTGTACTGGATGCCAGAAAATTAAGCTCAAATTATTGTGCAAAAGGATTGTACTGTTCTAGGAAACATTAAAATACGTCAGCAGTCCAATGCTCATTTAATAAAGACAAGGGTAATTGGCCACCACCTGGTTCACATGAATAATCCTATTGATTTCAGTAGAACTACTTGCATGAATATGCCAATTATAATTTTGCTCTTACTGAGCGTTCACATATCATCCCTCTTGAGTCTCCTAATATTTTCTGAAGCTCTTAAAAATTTGTCTACAATTACTACTTTTTAATATTATCTCAAGGTCCATATTCTCTACCTTCAGGATACCTGTATCTTTTTCCTTAAACTATGTTAATAATCTCTGATAAAAGGATAGCCGTATCCTGAATACTGTATGCATGAATAGCAAGACAGTTATTAATCTAGAATAGCTAAAAATGTTATCTTACTGCTTAGGATAACACACTTCTGTTGTTAAACACATCAGTTCTATGTCCTACCATTATGACTCAGTCAGTTTACAGTACATAAAATCTTGCTGTTATTTTACTCATACTGATTTTGTCATTTTCTTCCTATTGATTCTAGCACTGCTTATTCAAGTCATAACACAAATTATTTCCTTTATTTAAAAATCTTAATGTAGTACATAATTTATTCAAAAAATGTCTTCTTTCTTCAGTCTCCAGATGACTTTCCCCTCAATTTTTAAAAATGTCTGGTAAGACATATAATATAAAAATGGGACTCTCATGCTGTGCTACATTACATATACAGTTATGCCAAATGATTTTACCAGAAATAATATTATTACAATAACAACTACCAAAGGAGCAATGATTAGCCACTTACTGTAAAGTGTTACCAACTTTTCATTCAATATTACAAAATTGCATTGTTATGTCTGCAATGTAAAATTTACATTATTACATTCTTGAACTAGATGAACAACACTGTGGCTGTGAAGGTGCTGATATGCATTCTTTGCACAGTCCTTAGCAGGGAAGGAAGAAGGTCACTGCAATTCGCTCATTTTTAACATCTGGACATCTCTACACTTGTTTGCAGACTTGTTACACACTGTACATAGCAAAGCAGAAAATTCTGAATCAAGGTGAACTGGTGGAGAGAGCGTGCTTGGTGAAGAATGTGGGGAGTTTTTTCATAAGCCAAACCCCTACTATTATGTGAAGACTTTGCTCGACACACAACTAACTGCCACAGTCCTACATTGTCGTTAATTTTATTCAGAGACTATTATACAGTAGTAAATTACATTAACATGATTGCAAGCTTAAAGCCTGATTTATTATAAACATATTATTAAGATTACATTGCTTTACTTTTCTTTACCATTTATCAGTATTTATTTTGTGCGAGTGGAGGCATTCACTTCTAGGCATTACAAATGATTTATTGGCAGCCAGAACTTCAAAGCAGAACCTTCTTCTTTTAAAATTCTTCTCTGTAAAGAACAGCAAAAGCATTGGTAACAAAGCGCTGTGTAGGCCTGCATTTTGGGGTCTGGAATTAAAAATCTAAAACAGACCTCCATAGCTGGTGTATCTTATGTTCTTTGGTGGACAGGTAACAAAAATCAACTAAGTACTCATCATATGGAAGATTCCTAGATGGTTAGGTTTTAACTGTACCTGTGCAAGGAAGCACTGTCTGATTTTGACCAGGTTGCACCTGTCCTGAAGGTAAAACAAGAATATCTCTTCACAGCTGTAGTTTCTAAACAGTGCTCACCATCATTCAATCAATTCGTGTTCATAGGAACACATACATAACCAATCACTAACTATAAATTAAAATCCTAAACCCATTAAAGTTAACAGGCATTTCTGACATCAGCTTTAGCAGACCTACGATTTTACCTAAAAAGATCAGCACCTTAAGCTGGAAAGCGAAAAACAAGGGGACAAAAAATCATGTAGGATATTCCAGAGGTTTTTGCCTACACAACATGAACTTCCCAAGTGATGTGTTAATATTCTGAGATACACTGTAAAGTTTGCATAGTAATTATTCTGTTCAACTTAGGTTATACATTAGGTATGAATATGAAATCAAGTAGTAACTATTTTTATCCCTCTTTCCTTACATGATTTTAAAAATTACAAATGGGGAAGAAACTTTTCCAAATAACTAAGTGTAAATACGAAATCTATAGTACAAAAAGAAGCCTGAAAATATCCTGTTTCAAAATGTAATACAACATAAATGGCCTCAGAGCTGGAGTTTGCATGTCATAAATATTAGTGTGTATTAAAAGCATATGATAGCACAGTATAAGAAAATTGTATTCTGAACTTATTCTAGATAGCTCTTGCAGTTCACATTTTACTTCATATTGTACTAGAATTAATTGTGTTACAAGTGTGTCACATCACAGACAATATTTTAAAAAGAAGATCAGGAAAACCTTAAAGTTTTACATGAGATATGCTTTATAAACGACTAAGTGGAAAACTAACAACAGCCATATTTGCTTTTAGAAAACAAAGCCTTTTTCCTGTCATTATTGTTTCTGCTTTCAAGTAGCCCAAGACAGCCTCTTTCACTTCTTTTTCATTTATCCTTCCTACCAGTTTCCCTTCCCTTCACACTGAAAAATCTGCAAAGAAAATTAGCAAATCACCATCAGTACTGCAATTAATTACAGGAAACAATATTAAAAATGTTTTATATTTCCCCCTACTTTTAAAAAACAGATTAAGATAAACTTTTAACTACTACTTAAAATAATAGAACCATAGTATGAGTCCTATAATAGCTAAAACTGTGCCTGTGCTGGCATTGTTCTCCTTAAAAGACTTCTGCACCACTGACCTTCCTGGGATTAGTTATTTGTATAGATACATAAAAATTCTGTCTATATATGGAGTGAAATATGAGCTCTTTATATACTCAGTGGAGACTTCAGAAGGTGATTAAAAGCACTTTAATTCCCAAACAGCCTCTCTCCATTGACTACATAAGACGCCTGGATTCATAAACTGCCTGCCTGGATTACTACCAGGAGAAGCAGTAACCTGTCCTCACTTCATTTTACATACAGCTGTTTGTATGACTGTGGGGCAAATCCACCTGGTGAACCAATCCAGCCAGGAAACTAAAACAGTTTAAAAAAAAAGTCCATTGGTGACAATGTTCCCTTAGTGGCCTGTCTACTGGCAGGGTTAAACGCCTACATTAGATGCTAACACTGGACCACGGAGACCACATCTATATTACCAACTAGGCCAAAAAGCTCTGATCTGTAGAGAGAACCACTTGATGCTGAAGGTCTGGAATTCACACTAGATGCATTTCAGGTATTTCACTTGTCTGTTTTCTCTTTGGATTAAGTACAGTTCTGGTGCCTGTCCTCCAGCATAGTATCACGTGGAAGGAATCCAGTTTGTGCTTTCTAGTGCACCCTAATTCAAAGTGACCTAAACTGATCTGGAGATTTGCTTCAGAAATTGGACCTGCGATCAGAACAAAAATGCTAACATAGACATATTCTTAATTCTTTTTATCTATAATTGAGCTGATCACCAAAATTGAGCTGTATTCACCAAAAAACTAAAAACTACTACTGTTACTACGAGTTACTAACTACTAGTTACTTACTAGTGTTATTAACTAGTGGTTAAGTACTATCACTATTAACAATGTAAAGACTGAATAACTTTTTGGATGCACCCACTGAATATATTTGGTCTTAAGATGATATAACACATGTATTTTTCAAATATTTTAAAATTGAAGGCCTAAAAGGAATAAAGAAATTAAAGCATCCTTTTTCTAGTTAAAGAATCAAAGTACCATGTCCATAAGATAAGAATTTTTGTGGTTTACTGTAAGTTTTTCCATTAAAACAAAAAGTTAAAGTATTATTTCAGCTCAGTAAAGCATTTTATTAACATAAAAGATTTTTAGTGTTTTCACTACTAAAGGAAAAAAAAAGTAATTTTAAAATGGAAAGTAATTTTGACTGAAATACACAAATCATTCATTTTTGTGTCAAAACAAAATATTTAACTTTATTTTTAGCCTTCTCTTTGCACAAAACTGGGAAATGAATTCATGATAAGTTTTATTCAGACATGTCTATTATTTTCAGCCGAAAAAAACCTACAGTTCTAGTTTTAAGACCCATAAAAGGTTAAAAAAACTCAATCAAATAAACATAGATACACTCATGAACAAATTAACAGATTACAGTGATCCTGGAACACCACAAAATAAAAACAGTCATATAAAAAGCCTCTTCTTTACACAAAGAACAAGTTAGGTAGAAATCTAGCTGGAGAATGAAACAACATAAAGTATAAGGCACCATACCTGTATATTCTTTTCTTTCTTAGATTCCTCTCAATCCATGTTATCAATGCAGATTGCTGGCTAAACTGCTTATTGGCCTAACTTGGGCAGTCAGCAAATAAAAAAGCAAAAAAGGTTTGGAATAAAACTGCTTCATCAGCTGTTTCTGCTCAAGATCCTTTATGGTCTGTCTTTTAACAATAGCAATATTCCATGCAGTAATGTGAGAATCAACACATTTCATCTGAAAAACAGATAGTCAACTTCGAGAATAATTCCCTTCATGACATAGGGCATCAGTCACCCATCGACTGTACTGTAAAACAGCAAGAAAAAGGAGTGGCTCACATCACCAATAAATATGTGCAATAATTTTGGCACATGCCAAAGAAACACCAAAACAACTGAAAAGCTGTTATTTGGTATGTGAGCCACTAAAACCAGATCATTAAGGAATGAATAATCTGACAGGCCTTGTATGAATAACTAAAACCATCTGTAAACTGAAAAATACATACCTAGACTGAAATTTTCAAAGTTGTCCGTGAGATTTTAGCAGGAACTAGGTATCCAGCCCTTCATAGGCAGCTTTGAAAATTTTGCTCTTTGCTTTTCCTGGCTTTCCTATTTTTTAAGGAGGGAGAAATAACAACTCTCTTACCTTACCTGTTTTGTACCTTTGATAGAAAATGACGATAAGGTAGCTTTCTTGTACGAATATGTTAACTCCCATACAGTTAATTTCAGCAGGAAAGGGAGACTGTTGATGTCTGCTTTATGAAACAGAATGTATGTGATGTAAAAAAAAAATGTACAATGTGATAAAAACACTTCTCTTATAGGAAGCAAGGTTGTATACTACTGCTCATTTGACCACAATACCAATAAAAGCACTTCTATTTCCTGTGTGCTGTGGAGGTGTTTTCAAGTCATGCATAGTTTTAAAATCCAATAGGTAAATCATAAAGCAAAGCACAAGAAATTAATACAGAGTACAATTCAGTGAAAGGACAGCTTTGGACAGCAGTTTTTATGTGAATTGACCAAGGCCAGATTCTTAGATCCCAATAAATTAAATGATCTTAGTCTTGATCACATTTGCCATCACGGAAATTTTCCTTTATTAATATCAGTCAAATCAGGCTTAGCACTGTTTGTGGTCTATGTCAACAGATCAAAGCCACTTTTTTAACAGTTCTGTTCTCACTCATTACATGCAAATCAAGGAACTAATTTGATCCTATCTAATTGGATATTATCTAATTATCAGTTTAACCTGGCAATCAACATGGCAGACTTGGATTCCCTAGGAAGCAAGGAAGAATATCACCTGCCAGAAAGATCTGGAGAATAAAGGAAGCAGAGGAATTCCTCTAAATTCTGGAGAAAAAGTTCTGTGCCAGGAAGACAGTAACTGGCATAAGTCATGCTTTTCAGCAGATGACCTTCTTCACTCTGGATTGAGATACGGAAGAAAGAATCTATACGTAAAGAGACAAGCTTCTCCCATCTCAGGGAAGAACCTCAGAAGTCTTGTAAGACTGTGAATAAACCTAAAATATCTTAATTTTCCTGAGGAAACTGACACTACAAACATGAAAACAATCATTCAGTTCTGTCAGTATCTCTTCATTTTTTAAAATCTCATTTAAACTGAGAAGTTATCCTTTTTCTTAATCCTTTTTGAGCCTCATTATTTCCACACTCAACTTTCCCCAAATATCTGAGGTAAATCCAGAGTGCCCTGCAGATTTAAGCATTGATGAAGAATTTGTTAAAGCTATTTGATAAAGCTTTAGATATCTAGATCTAGAGATAGACTGAGAGAGAATGAGATGTTTTTGTCATTGGGGACACCACCTATTTACTGCAAATTCCTGATGGACTAAAGAAGAATTTGCCTTGAGCACAAGCAGCCACAGAAACAGAAAAAACTATTGTCCATCTCAGTCAAGGAAATCTTAAGTTCCTTAGATGCGTTATTCAAACACAGCAACCTTACTGATTATTTCTGAGAATCTTACTGGGATCATGTTCAAATTCTAGAATACTACAACTAATTTATATTAGGAAGTACTGAAAGTGTGTGTGTTGGGTTTGCATGGCAAGGTTTTGGTAGTGGGGGGCTTCTGTGCAAAGCTGCTAGAAGGTTCCTCCATGTCCAATAGAGCAAAAGCCAACCGGCTCCAAGACAGACTCGCCACTGGCTGAAGCTGAGTTCATCAGCAATGGTGGTAGCACCTCTGTGATAACATGTTTAAGAAGCGGAAAAAACTGCTGCACAACAGCAGCTGGAAGAGAGGAGTGAGAAGCCCGGAAAGAAGGGAGGAGTGGGGGGAAGATGTTTTAAGATTTGGTTTTATTTCTCATTACCCTACTCTGATTTGATTAGCAATAAATTAAACTAATTTCCCCAAGTCGAGTCTGTTTTGCCCATGATGGTAATTGCTGGTCCTTATCTCAACCCATGAGACTTTCATTGTATTTTGTCGCTCCTGTCCAGCTGAGGAGGGGAGTGATAGAGCCGCTTTGGTGGGCACCTGGCGTCCAGCCAGGGTCGACCCACCACAAGTACGTGTACTCTGAAAACTTCTTTTACAGAAGTGTGCATATTAACAACAGCAACATCAAAGGTACAACTGAATCGTCACCATTAGTCTACCCACCAGAAACAAACAACTGTCTTCAAATCCAAGGCTTATAGAGGCATAGCAGACAGAACTAGAACTGTGAACTAATAAAGTGGAATACTACTCTTATGTCAGTAAAACCAACTGTCCTGTGTAAGCAGGGCATACTGCATTGTGGATGTGTTGCTATCACTCGTGTACTGTTTAGTTATTACGTTCAAAATAATTTCTTGTCAATTATGTCTGTTAACCAAGAGTGCCTGGTTTTTTCTAATTATATGGAGTCTATGGAAGTAGCATGTTCTTCTAAGCTCCAGAATCACAAAGCACTTTCCTTCACAAGCACATTTTTATAAGGAGTGTGACCAGAAAATTATTCTTTTTCATTTCTGAATTATACAGATAAGTCTCTTCCCACACCAGAGAATTATATTATTTTAACATACTGAAATGCTGTCTTAAGCTGAAATAATCTGTGAATAAGGCTCATATTCACAAACTGGAAAATAAATTTCTAATGGTAGTAAAACAGAGAGATACTAAGTAAATTGGGTGTGAGGCTACTGTGCTGAAAAATAAAGAAAAAAAAAATCAGAACAGAAAAACCTTTATTTCATAGAACAAGAGTAAGAAAATTTCAAAACGTAGATATAACTGAACTATGTAATATATCATACCATGCAGGCATACATTTAATTAATGTAATTTATTTGTAATTAACTAATGCTTTTTAAATTTGTATTTAAATCATATGTGTACCTTTAATTCATTATACCACACAAATATACACTTAGTTATCTCACATAGCCTACCAACACAAACATATGAAAAAATGTGAAATTAAAGAAATATTTCAGAAGTACCAACTCACATAAAACATCTTCCTAAAACAACAAGACTCTTTCCTGTTACATGTCTCTAAGAAATTAAGTTTGTACATCACGTGTGCTTGGTGTGTATTAATTACAGAAATAACTATACCCTATTTATAAAGGATGGGTAATCTCTTTCTATTTTAATGCAACACACTCTCATCAATGATTACTTTTCATGCTAGTTTTTAGATGTCTTTGATGTCATGGCTACTGTCTCTTATTACAAGGCATTGGGCATAAATGCATGCTCGCTGCTCTTAGGGTTTTCTGTTTCAACCATTTTTAGTATTACATGCATATGCAGGTGTATAATACATTTTGCACACAATTTACCTATGCTGGAAAAGAGGCAGAAGTTCGAATATGACACTATTATATTTCTCAGTGCAAAATTTCCTTCATCATGTAATTATGATTCTTTTTCCTATTCAATACCTTTCAAAATTTTCCATAGGTAAACTGAAATGTCAGTTTTTCCTGTGTCTAGGAGCACAAAACAGAAATATGAGGAAAAGTTGGGTTACGTATTTATTTCCATTTCAGCCACACTTTTCTGAATTGAATCTTTAGTCAGACAGCTTGTAAACAATGTCATTGCACCAACTTGTTTATATTTGTTGATAACACTAAACTACTCCAAACTTGCTTCAAAACAGCTGTGAAACACTCTGGAATAATCCTCCCTCTTGTCATTTTTGCATTTTCATTGACAAGAATACTTTCCAAAGCACATTATCATACTATCATCCAGCAAATAATGCCCCACATGCATTCTGTCCATTTTGGGACCACTACCTTCCAAATAGATGTCCCACTCTGTTTATAAGGGAACAAAAAAGGTAAAGCAAATGTACTTAGAAATAGAGCTAAGTGACTCACCTTCAACTTTAGTAGCAGTTTTAAGGTATCAACTTAAATAACATTAATAATTGTTTATTGTGGGAATAACTTTAGAATCAGACTAGTGTACTAGGGATGTAAATAAATTGATTTGCCTGTAATCCTTGTAAAAGAAAATGTGCCTATCATACTGCTTAGCTGTGCACTCAGATGTTGAAAGATTAGTGTCCTAAATGAACATATAAACTCAAGTGTTTTTGAATTAAATTTTGTAATATTTTACTACTAACTACCAAATAATAAGAAACCACTAGAATTTATAAATACATTAACTAAACAGATAACAGATGGCATTATTTGTTAGAGGGCTGCAGCTATCCCTTGGGTTTACAAAGCTCCTGTGATTGTTTTGCAGATGTTTTTCATCTTGTTTTAAGATTTGTCCAACTTCCAGGAAATATTTTTAAATGTAAAATAAAGACGTGATAAAAGCATATAACATATTTATGATAGACAGCAGTGATATGCAAAATAGGTAATTATTAAGTACCATGTTACTCAATGTTCATAAGAATTTAATACAAACAATTACTTAGGGAACTCTGCTTTTAGGAAAACATCCTCCACTGATAAATTGCTATTATCTGAAATTTGTGAATTATTAAGCTAAAAGCTACCCAGATGTAATTTTTTTCAGTGTTATTGAGTAATTTTCATATATTAAACAGACAAACAAACAAACAAACACACAGGCACACCCCTGCACCAGCTCTCCATCTTTAAATGAACCAATATAGTATCAGCCTATTCTGTTTTCAGAGGGCTCATTCTAATGGCCTGTCACCAATTCTCCAAAAGCCAAATTAGCAGCACTAATGGGGTCTAACCACTTTCCACTAAATACAAGAGAAGTCTTTCCAATATTTCCTCTCTTGGTTAGTTCTTTCCTTCTTTGTCTAGACAGCAGACTCACACAATTTGTCATTCTTATGAGAAGGAAATTTCACTGCTATCTAGGTGCCTCAGCAGTATAAAATAATAATATGTAGCCTTTGTTATCTTCTGGTCTCAAAGCATTTTCCAAATAAGTACAAACATGTATATACATACTTATATAGAAAATCCACATAAAAACTTTTCTGCAGAAATATAACAACGCTCAGCATATTGTCAGGAAAAAAAAGACATAACTGAAACAGTGTGTGTAATTATGTCTTTGTCTTACCAGTGAACAGACAGCCAGATTCTGATTTTCTTATGCTTAGATAATGCTACTTGACTCCCAAAGGGATTGCTCGGATTACCTGCTCTTTTGTGAGAAAGGGTTTCAGATTTGGAACTTGAATTGAATGCTGACAAAGTGCTCAATATTGTTTAGTTCTCAAAAGACCATATTAGCAGTTGCGATTTTTCTGTTTTTATACATGACCAAAATGTTTGTTACAGGATATTTAGTCTGTGTGGAAGAGCTGTTGTGTGTATTTATGAGCAGGAATCTACCTCTCTGTATTGGTCTGCATATTGGTTGCTTCATGCATTCACTTGTTTTTAACCTGATGACAGTTGTTCTCCCTTTGTTTTGTACAAATTCTTTTTCATAAGAACATCAATACTGGAAAGACCTAGAACAGCATTAAATTCATTAATGATTTTATTAATTCAGCTAGTCATCAGGTACAATTCATCAATTGTGCATACCTTTCTGCTCTATTTTTGCTAAATGCATCTTCTCTGGAATTTAAATTATGACAAAAAAGTGGCTGACTAATCTGAATTTCTCAATTTATTCATGTTCAATAAAAAGCTATTCATCAGCTTAAACTCAGCTGTGAGTTCAAATCAAATTTAAACCACCTGGGAGTAAACAAAATTGCTCTTCTTCCCTAGCACGTCAGCAGTAGATAAAAATAACAAGCACATTTCCAAGGAGCTCAAGATTCTGAGAACTCTGTTTCTACCAACAGATTTTACTGAAATGATTTAACGATTAGAAAGAAGCACCCTGGGTGCATTTTAGATTCAATATTTTGATCCATGATTAAAGAGAACAGAAAGAAAAAATAGTGGTAAAATCTTATTTGGAGGTTATAAATAGGCTTTTCTTTTCACTAGTGTCTGTATTAATCAAAAATTCATTGCAAGCAAATTTTAGATTATATTGTCACACTTGCTTGACTATTTTTCAGTATCTTCATCATCTTGTATCTTTTCTATTTTCCTTCCATTTACAGACCATGCCCAAAAACTTTACATTGGAAAAATGAGACTATTGAAGTTGCTGAAGAAGCCAGGTGGAGCGTGAGGCCCTGGATATAAAATATACATTTAAAAATAATGTTTAGCTAGCTAGCTAAATTAAATACTGTTTTGCCTGAGTTCTGTTTAATTCTGACAAGATAGTTCTGTTTAAAACCCAAGCAAAATGTTCTGGTTAATCTTAATGACTCTGGGACCGGGACAGCCAACTGTCAGGACCCTTTTCAGGAGTTAAGCTGCTTATGCTCAAAGTCACCTCTGATACAGTGCAATGCTTTAAACTGGATTCTGGCTGCTGGGAAATCGCTATATGTGAAAGAGGTCGGAGGTGCTCCGTCACCACTTGGGAGCTGCTTTCAAGCTCAGACCCTTATTCTTGGGCCTTGCCTGAGCTACATTGCAGCTGTGCCTGATCACATGCTCTGTGAATCTGGACACTGACCTGCTGACTTGCCTTTGAGGCTTGACTTTGGACCTACTCCGTCATTACAGAATTGATTGGCAACCCCTGGTCTCTTCGCTACTGACATCAGACCTGCTTTACTCTTCTCATTTGGATGTTGCGGGACTCTGCCCTTGGCCTTACAGGCATTGCCCTTCTGTCACCAGTTGCTCCTGGCTTGCCTTCCTTTCCATAGCAACCATTCTTGCTGGTCACCCACAACAGCTCATATATTGTGGATTGTTAAATTATGATTAATGTAGTTTTAGATAAAGTATGGTAATTATGAGATTTCTTCCTGGCACAGATGGGGAACTTGTGCAGTGAGAGTCATTCTGTCTTATCTGTTGTAAATAATTGATTTTGTATGTTTCACTATAGGCAATGGTTGGTAACTAGAAGTCTCCATCTAAGCTGTTAGCACATGAACTGCTGCTGAACATGGATGAATTGCAGGAGACTCTCCTATGTGACCACACTCCTCCTTACATGACTAAGCTGTCATGTAATATTCTTTTTTATCTGGAAGGCTGTGTCTGGCTCAGTGTTACAGTTAAATAGTATTTTTCTTTGCTGTGTAGTCATACTCTTTTATCAGAAACACAATACACTGCACTCTATAGCAAAAGATGAACCAACAATTGTGGCAGCTGTAGCCTCCGTCTCAAACAGGGCAATGACTCAAGAAATAGGTTGTAATAGGATGTACCACTAAGAAGATTATACAAAAGATGGTATGAAATGAAGAAGACTTCCTTTATTTTTTTATCTTTTATAAAATCCTCCTGCTTGGAAATGCTTTGAACAAAATATGACACCTGTGATATTAGTGAGATAAAGAGAGATTTCTGATGGTGTTCATATTACTGCAGCTCTTAAGGATCCTAGTGAAGATCTCAAATCAATAATTACAAAGTAAATGCTCAGAGATGGTATTACTGGTATTACTACCATCTCTTATACCAGAAAAATAAAAGACAGGAAGGGAAAGAGCAGCAGAGAAAAATGTAGCAACCTATCATTTAACTATCAGGTACACGGCAGAGTTAGGATCAGTATCCATGTGATGTTAAGTATAGCTGGTCAGGAATTTAGATAAAACATTTTCTTTCATCCAGAAATGCTCACTGTCACTGAAAATGAAATCTTTATCAGAAACAGAAGTTTCACAGACAGTCAACTGGAAAAAATCTCTCACACTTTCATGATACTATCGTAGTCAAAGAAAGAGAGCTAACTACCCATTGTGGACATGAGATAGTTTAGTCACTAATGTCCTGCTCACTTCTAAGATAGGTTCTAGCTTTTGCTCCAGGTGGGAACAATGTGAATTTTGATTTCCTATGTCTCAGTGGTTGTCCAAGGTCTATTATAAGCAAGGATTTTCTGAAATACCACAGTGAATGAAGTTTATCAGAAATTAAATAGAGAGATATAGTAAGTTGGATAGATATATCTTGCTAATTAAAAATGTAACACCAAATGACACAGTAACACTTATTCAAGTTAGTAGTAAGTGCTTCCAGTTGAGTAAATAGCAGGAATTTTGGAATAGAATCAGATCAGTTTATCAAAATCAAGTAACAAAAACATGCATGGCATTAATAATGTCTGCATATGTATATATATAGATGGATCAGTGTCATTTTAATGACTGAACTTGGAAGAATTTTTAGCATCTAATTTATGCTACACCATTTATTCTGTTTATTTACTTGAGTGGTTTTATGACAAACTTAAATAGAAACCTAAATATTTATTAAGCTCTGTAAATTATCTCACTCATGATCTTAAAAGGAAAAAATTATTTATGACGTTTAACTCTCCTGAGATAAGAAATTCAGAAAAAAATAATTTTAGAACTAACTTTTTTAAGCTGAATAATAACAATTTTTTTTGCAGCTATCTGCAAAGGAATAGCTAGCACCTGTGTGGTTTTTCATTGAAGTTTTACATAATTTTGAAGTTAAACCTGCTACTTCTATATCTGACATTGATGACATTTAAGTCAACAATAAAATACTTCCTAGCTTTCTCCTGAATTACTGAAGTTATGATCATATGTGCATTTAATGTTGAAAAGTGGGTTTACTAGACAGCACACACTGTATCAACATCAGCCTTCTTCCCAGTGAGGACCAAATTAAAGAATCACTGTATCATCCATCAGCTATTTCTTGCTCTCCTCTTTTGCTAAGGAGTAAAAATAAAAGGCAAGAAGGTAACACATTTAGGAGCATTTACAGAGAGGTTGGGTGATTCACTGGAAGGTATGATTTATTTCCTAGTAGAAAGGAGTTGAGGTTGAGCCTCACTGCAAGGAGACTTCAAGGACAATGTTAACATACTTCTGGTGGCTTTCAATCTATTTGATCAAATGGTTACTCCCATGTGACCGCTTGAAAATGCTTTTGCTTTGGTCAAATGGTGATCGGTATTCTAAATTTAGCAGGTAATTTCCTTATAGATATTATCTTCAGTTATGTTTCCTCAGTATATCTGTTTTAATAAGTAGCGGAGTACTGGAGTTTACTAGAGTTAATGAATGAAATACTGAGTTATCTTCTGACTACATTTTTTATACATACTAGAAATCCTTTTGGTTTTCTTTACAAGTAGCCCACATACACTAAGCATGAATTCAAAGGATTTCTTAATGAGTCCCCCTTTTGCGCTATTCTTTACTATTTTGTGGAAAAATACTGCTAACTCGTATTTGACTGTCTTTAAATACATCTATTTATAGGTGAAGACATGGCTTGAGAGAACACTGGCCTTCACAACATATATCTAGTTTAATAGGCAGCTCTATCCTCTCTTCAGCTTCAACGGATATAACTAAAAATCATTACGTTTATGTTTTTGGACTTTATAAATACACCACACTTCAGTAGGTGAGCAGATATGCTTTCCCTCAAATCCATCATTCTGAAAATACGTATACCAATCATGTCAAAACTTAATACTCCAACTTGCATTACATCATGTCCCCAAAATGAGATGTCATAAAGCAGAAATAGCCTGAAATAGAAATGTGGAGTTCAGCCATTTTAGTAATAGATGCATTAAAAATATAGAATTCATTAAAAATGCATAGTAGGGAAAACTTAAATATTTACAATAATAAATTTATCTTGGTCTAATTTTTAATTATTTATCTATATGTGCTGCTTCTGTGGATGAGTATTCATAAAGAACACCAAGTGCAACCATATTATTTTTCTCTTCAATGATAATAGAGTTATGTATTGATCTCTTTGTAAAATCAAGTTAAGCAGAAGTTTATTTGTTTAAATCAGAAAAGCACATCAATGTTTCAGTTTATGAACTTCTTAATAGAAATTCATGAGAATATTCCTGTGAAAAAGTGAAAAAATAATGCTTCTACTTCTATTATCTCTTCCATTATCTAATGGAAATATGTGACTGTCAGGGAGGAGCAAGCATGGCTGCTCCCTAAAGACAGGCAATGGAATGGATATTTCTGATCCCCAGCTGCCTAATCCGAACAAGTCAAGGTGATCAGCTGTGTCATTTTGGCTCATTGTCTCAGAGCAGGAAGGCGCCCTGTGTATGCTCCTCCTAGGGTAGAAAGTGGGTTCTTTTCTGTTACATGCTGCGCTGCCAAGATAGGTGTCCCTTAATTCCCCTTTCTCCAAAACCTCTGTCTCTGACTTATAGCCATGAAAGAGCCAAGAGGATGCTGTTCCTTTGGCATATGTGAAAAGAAAGGAATTTGGAGAAAGATGATGAAAGAATCAAGCAGACTGTGGATGTTCACTGCAGACACTGCCAGTTAGGAAAAGTTCCAAGCACAACCTTTAAAGGAATACATATTTTTAAGCAGGTGGGTTGCTTCCTAATCCTGGCTATAACATGCACACTATACGCTTTCTCTCTATACAGTGACAGAGAGAAAAAAAAAGGAAAAAAAATCTACAAATCAATGTGTTGTTAAAGAAAATTTGATTGGGATTGTTATTGTGTCCAGATGGAGAAATTTCCTTCCACACCACCCACAGGGAATATATAGTATCATTTGCTGGTTCCAGAAATCTTAAAATCAAAATAGTGTTTTATTTAAGGGAATTTATTAGTTAGGGAAAGTTTTATCTTGCTACCTACTGTCAGTTTTAGGGTAGTTGTTTGGAAAAGATGGCAGAATGGAGTATTTGACATATATTATAATGTCTGTTATTGGTAGTATCGCATGCTGTTCCATTTACATCCCATTGCCTAGGTAGTACAACTCTATTGTGGCCTACTCATAAGTAATTGTATTTACTTTTTACCTGCAGTGCATTTGACTACTAAGCTTCTTTTTAGCATCTTTTGTAGATGAAAACATGAATTTTAATCTGAATTTTGTGTTTTGTGTAACTATAAACAGCAGCACATAAAACCCTCATGCTGGAAAAGCAGGAGCTAAAGAATAATAAAAATTACTACTGAATATCACTCCAATGAATACTTTTATACTAAGAATAAAAATGTCTACTTTCAATAAAGTAGGCATGTTTCAACTTAACTTCAAAGGGTAAACTCCCTTAAGCTTCACCAATCTACATCCATGATATATTCAACAGAATATACCCATACAGCTGATCTGATGTTCATTACACAGGCAAAGCATACACTTAATGAAATGACTGGGCTATTTTATAACACTGCTCACACAGGAAGATTACTTAATTTATTATTTAGCACAGCTCCTGCTGTGATATATTTTAAATATAAGATCACAATGATCATTCACTGCTGCCTCCCAGGATGCTTCTCTGTTAACTACAATGCATTCTATTAAGGAGAGATAGTTGATAAAAAGAAAATAAAAGACATGATCTTTTTTTCCCTGACTGATATGTTTCCAAAAACCTTGAAGCCTTATTTGTGCTTCCACATTCATTCTCTTTTCATTGAATATTCTAAACTATACTTTAGATCTCCAAGCTACACACATACAGAGGTAGTATAGAAGTATATTTGTTGCATGTTTTTCATGAGATACTTGACTTTGACTTTTGTAAAATAAAGTGTATATTCAAAATAAAGCAGAATACTACCTTTTAGGTATAATGGGCTTTCACACTTAACATGCATTTTTTATTTACCGTATATTTACCAATAAATACAGGCATTTATTGTCTTTTGCGCTCTGACTACTGTTATCAGTCCCAGCAGTAGACCTTCCTACTTTTCTCTACCTGTTGGCAGCTTCCTTGCTGTACTAATAATCTTTTGGGCATGCTGCTTATTGGGCTGTGTGGTGAACCAGTCAAGGCATTGATTCAGATTAAGAACAATGTGACAAAAAGAAGGGAGGAAAGGCTAAGCTGCTTCATCTGATGCTGCCACTGAAAGAAATGCTTTACTTGCCTAAATTAATTAACCTGGTCAGTGTCAATTTGATGCACATTTTCTGTTTTCAGTCGAGGACAGTTGAATAAAACACCTGTTGATTCCTGGAATAGCAGAAGACAGTGAAGCATAGCAGAGTTAAATAATAAGAACCTTGGACAGATAAGCCACTGTGAACAGCTTCATTCAGAGGTGAAATGGAAATAAATGTACAAATGAAAAAGAAAGAAAACATCTTCTGCACAGTAATGTAAAGCATAAAAAGCACATTATTTTTAATAGAACTTTATGACACCTTTTTATGCTGACTACAAAATCTGTCAAAAGTACCCATAAAATTAAACTACAAACTGCTTGTTATTTTTCCAACTATTTCTTGGAAATTAAACTTGTTGCTAACTGCAGTTATATTGGATATTTTCCTGTACTGGTGGAAAATAACATTAAACAAAGATTTTTCTTTAAAGAAAATAAGGAACAGTAATATTATTTTAATGATGTGTCCCCTAGTAAGTAATTGTTGCTACTGTTCTTTTTCCAGGGACCATGGTTCCACAGGTTTTTTAAACCCCTCTGTGAGCAGGTTGCTGCTGAAAGAAGTGGTCTTGGCCTATGTTGCCTTCTGCCCTAGCTATTTGTTCCCATTTCTGCCTTCATTTTTGTGCAGCAAGTTTATCTGACTGAAACCTTCTTTTGTTGTTTTTGCTATTGCTATTGCCAACAGCAGGGACATAGTTGGAATGTGGAGGGGAACTAGAAATATATAGTAGCTTCAACTGTTCTTTGTGAGAGCTTCCAGGGCTAGAACAGCTAAAACACAAACCTTAAAATTTGCATGAAATAACGCATTATATATATATATATAAAAATATATAAATACACACACACATATATATGTATTTTCTATGCAGATCATTACACACATTTATGTTTGTAGGAGTATACCCATTCAGCTTAGACTATATGAATGAGATTTGAGCTTTGCTCAGTATTTACCAAATTTTATAGTAAAAGTCATCCAGATGCACAGATGAAATTCCATCAAATAAACAAAAGCTAAAAAAGATGAAAAGCTTCAAGCGTTCAAAGCTTCAGAAATGTTTAGTGAAGTTTAGTATAAGTAATATTTTTTATACATTGCCATAAATCTTAAAAACCCTGCAGTGAGAAGATCTTAATCTGTGGACAATCAGGGTGGTTGAAGCCAACTAATTTGAGAATCATCTTCTGTATATTTAATGTGAAGTTAGGGGACGTACTCTGAGATTTCCAGTTTTATTTCTCTTTCCTGAAAGGTTCCTCTTTTTATTTTCTACTTGTATTTAACTTTGGTATTCCGTATTCTGCTCGAGATGGAATTCTAAATGACTGAAGACACTTCTGGCATATTCTTAATTAAAATTTAAGGCATGTAAAATACATTGTTTTACTGTTCCACACCTCAGCTCATACAGAAAAAAACTTTATTTGCATTATAATTTTTTTCAGTTTACCACATCAAGCAACCCATACTACCTATGTCTCTCCATCTCAAGTATCTCCAGCTATCTTCTCCTCTTTACAAGTGTGGTACAATAGTCAACCAATGCTCTTGAAGCAACTGTCATGTCAAGTTTTACTTTTGGGTATTTCAGAAACAGAGTGACGAAGTCACATTTAATATTTTATGTCTTGTTACTGAGATACAAAAGATACAATGTAAATTCAGTGCAGCAGTGAAAGAAATACCTCCAGTGAGTCCGTATTTCCGAAATTTTATAGTAGAATATTAATCAGAGACACGATGTTGTAGATGAGTTAGTTGGGATTTTACTCCATGTATAGTAAAACTTCTACAGTATTGTTTAACCTTGTTGGGCATTGTTTCTTTGATGTCTGTTGTGAATTGTTGTTTCGTGGCCATTCATATTTCCACCACCTCAAGACAGATTAATGATTATTAACTTAACTAACCAACTTATTAACCTAACTAACCAACTCAGTGACTCAAACTAAAACCCACTACCTTTATGTATGCACCATTTTAGAAATATTATGCAAGCTTTTCCCCCAGCTCTTCAGATATAACAGCTGCTGCTCAACAAGTTAGCAAGCAGCCTTTAACAAAGAATGATTACATTCTTAATAGAGTCAGGTTCAAAAATAATAATTAATGTCTAAATATGAGATACAATTTGCAATGGCCACACATTGTGTAGAGTCTGTGACCTGTTTAGGCAGAAGAGAATGCATTAGTGTCAGTCAGACAATTTCAATTTCAAATTCAAACCTGGAATTCTAAAAACAAAATTAAACCAGACCTATATGTAGATGTGTATGCACTTATGTGCATATATATGCCTAAGTGTTCAGATATAGATTTATATTTATACAATGGGATTGTAAAACATATTTCTGTATCTATAAAAAATATTTTTAAAAATTACTTTGAAATAATATGTCTATTTAAACTACATTCTGTAATGACATCTTTGATTTTACCTTCTCTGAGGAAAAGGGGAATGAATACTTACATGATAACAAAAAGTTATTTACAAGTATTTTCAACATACCAGAAACTTATAAGCAGCAGTATTATATACAAGAGATTTCAGAATAGAACTATACTAACCTCCGCTTACGGCATTATTTCATCAAAGTACAGTGTAGTTATTTTCTCTTTCTTATGGGAAAAGCTAGATCAGAATTAAACATTTCTATACCAACATGGCAACCAGCGGTCTTTGGTGGGCTTGGGAGATAGTAATGGGTAGGTGTGAATGATAGCAATGAACCAGGGCTTGGTCTTCTTGACCTTAAAGGTAACAGTTAAACCATAATTCTCCCCTGAATTGTAGTCATGCATGTTAACTGGCTTTGGCAAGCAAGTATAAATCATTTAACTACAGCTGTGGGCTACACTAAATTATAGCTGACCACATCAACCAAGGTTTCTGCTTGGTATCTTAAGTAGGTAGAGTTGAAAGGAGATTCTAATCATTCAGTATGATTAAGGACATGCAAACTAAGACCACAGAGCAAATGTGGAGTTACATCCTCTCTAGCACTAGTTGTTCTGACTATTGGGTGTTTGTTACCAGTCTGTAATCCATTCATAGGACCTTTAATTTTCTGTTTCGGGTTAATGCATTACTACTGTCTTTTATGCTTGAGTCAGGTCAACTCAGGAAAATACTATTGGATCCTTGAAAAATAGGAAGGTTCCCATTTACACAGGAAAAATATTAAAAGGATAAATACAGAAAAAGGTTGAGTAAAAAAATGTGGGATGTTGAGATAGATAAAAATAAGGAAAGATAACATTTCTGAAGAGAAGTAAGTTAGATAACAATGGTATGCTACAAGATTTATACACCTAGAAAACTTGTCTTCTGAAACCTCTCAGCAGTTAAGGAATCTAGCTAGGTTATTTCTTGAAAGAGCAGCATTTTTCATGAAGAGTGATGAGGTTATCTCAAAATTCCATTAACTTTTTCCTTTGCTTTATAACTGAACTTCAGAAAAAATCAGCTACATGGTTAGTTACTGCAGTACTTTATGCTTAATTTGTACTGTGCAATTAGAGCACTTTAAGGACACTTTCTGTGTATTTTACATGACAAAAACATTTAAATTGTATTTTTATTATTTTTCTTTTAATTTACATATACAAACTGGATTTTGACACTTCTGTTCAAACTTAGCAGTGACCAACTGGTATTCTTATAGAATATGGTACAATAAACAAGAGAAAGAATGCTGCAATAAAGTTTGCAGCACATATTTAAGATTCTTCCTCAGCTCCAATTGCTTTAGTCTATTTTGATTCTTCATAAAGTTTTAATAAAATGTCAAAACAATATCTAAGGAAGCACAGAAAATATCTGATCACATTACTATAACACTTGTAATTTGGTTTAACAGGAACTAAACTGTCTGATAGATGAAAATCAAGGTCATTCTTACACAGAACATCTATCATCTAACAGCTTACACTGGTAAACCAAGTTAATGCTAACACACACCAGATTTCTTTTTTCTTTTTTAATATTGTTTCTCAAGAAAAGCAGATTTGCAGTTCATAAATAACATCTTAGTTCAAAATCACCAAGTGCCATAAAAGCACTAATAGGAACTACTGAACTGCTAGATCATTAATTATTCTACAAAAATGTGATTTCTTTAAATATAAGAGCATCTGTCTTTCAGACAATAAGCATTGCCACAAGATATGCAGAATTGATTTATCAGGAAAATTTGTTTTCTGAGGAAGGTGACAGGTTTAATAAGGGATGAGTTTTTAAGACTTTAATTAATGCAATTCAATAATTACCCCTTAACCATCAGCCATTTAAATTAAAACTCACACATATTGGCACTCCTTATAAAGCAAGAAAACAAGACAGGACAAGAGAAATAAGAAATGCTAATACAATTTCATAATAGGTAACCTTATCAAGTTTATCTACCTGTTCAAAAAGGGATACTCTTCTCATAGTGTATATGTTCAGACAACATGCTGAGGATTCTGGGTTTTTCTGTCTCATGCAACAGGTTCCCAGAACTACTAGCCAGATTTTGCAATGGTGACAGACATTCTGAAGACTTTTTCAGGCTGCCTCACAATTGTCCTCCTGGTAAGTCTATATGAGGTTTGGTTAGCAGTTAAGGAGTTGTTGCAGCATCAGCTGCAATAAGACACCATGGGTTTCTGTAGTTTTGTGAATATCGATGAAAATTGATTGATGCTATTGCAACTAGGCCAATTCCTGGTACAATGTGGGACATGAAGCGTGGGTTTAAAATTCCCTGAGGCAAAAACGGATATCACAGCCTGACTCCTATTTCTTCCAAGTCAATACATCAATCATGAGACTATCAGGTAGAGGTATTTTAACAGCGCTATTCTCAACCAAATTCTCCATAGGGCCTGGCTCAGATCATGTTCCTGGAAGGCAGCTGGCAGATTAAGTTCTAGATGAGGAAATATTTACTTTGACAGTTTTTATGAAATTTTGGGTACAAAGTAAATGTCCATGTGCTCAGTGCAGATGCAGACGCAATGTTGTGCAGAAACACTTGTGCACATGCTTAGCATGAAACATTTAGGAAATGACTGAACTTCATTTGCAAAACTCAGGTACTGTGGCCTTTAAAAATATGCAGGTCTCATATGCAGCTCAGTAGGAGTTTGCAGCATTTAGATTTTGGATTTGGGCTTCTGTCGTGGTCAGTGGGACTGAAGTTCTGTGTATCTAGCACAGAAAGTCAGATTGTCATGTATCTAAGTCAGAGGCTAACAAACTACATGCTGTTGACTGAATCAGCAGCAATCAGTTTGAATGCGTACAGAGTTTATCAATGTTTGACAATGACAAATCCTCTATATTAAAGTCACATTTCTTCTGACCATCTCTGAAATGGAAGGAAAATACTTTAACCAGGAAATTATATACTTCTATAAGGATGTGATGTCATATGCCTAAATCACTGTTAAGAGACTTGCCATGAACTTCCAGGCCATGGACACATACTATTATAGATGATCAAGAGACATAGCACTATTTTTACAATGCCTTACAACTAATTAAAAACAAAAAGCAAAAAAAGGCCCATTTTATCAAGAAAATAGAACACAGAGATTTATAATACTTTTGTCTAGGATTTCACAGCCACTATATAGTCGAATTATATTATTTAGAACACTGAAACTTTTTTTCCAACAAGACAAATGTGGTCTGATTTTTGAGTTATTAAACAAAAAGAAAAAAAATAATGTTTCATCTTTGTAAAGATTAAAAAGATTAAACCAGATGCATATTAAGTACCAGTCACACATAAAACCAGTCCACTGGGAAAGACACTCCAGTGCATGTGGTAGGCTAAATTTGTCATGAACCCTAAACTAGTTTATGTGCTGTACCATAGCCCATTCCTGGTTGAGTTAAAATATGATTTCTCAGTTGAACTGGCATTTCTTTTTCCTGACTACTTCGTTAATTTCACAAATAATTTATCAAGCTTTATTTTCATTACATTTAATATGGATTTTATTGAAAGAATGTGGGTTTGTTTCCTTTATAAAAGGAACACTGCAGCATTTACTTGACCCTTTACTCGATAACTGCAGTATGTATAATGATTATCTGTTGGAGACAAATAGCTGCTATTGGCTGGTATAAATTATTCCTCACTAGTTTACTAGTTCATAGGTCAAAACTGTAACACTACAGGGTTTACCCTAGAAGTTAGTGGCATTTTGGTTATGAGAAAGAAACTTTGCAGTGAATATTTCAGGTATCTCTCAGACTGGGAGTATGCAGTGTGATAATTGCTAGTCATTGTAAAGTATTTTTAGAAGTATTGTTGTTTCATTGTGGAACAGAAAATACCTTATTCCACAGCATAGTAGTGTGTAGATATGTCAGGTTGCTTGATGCTGGCCTTTTTAAAACATGTTTTTACAGTATAGGTAATTACAGATATTATTTTTTTTAATAACTTAAGTTCTGGAACTATGGCATGTTTAAAGACCCACACTTCAGAGAAAAATTGGCCACAAGGGTGAAATTCACAGCTCTTATAGTAGAAAAAAACCCACTGTTCTGAAATACAATGAAATACAAAACCTGTGATATTGCTGAACTAGTTTAAACAAATCTTCAAAATAGTTTGTAATCAATTTACTTTTTCTACATCACTTTTTAAACTGGAGTTCAAAGCTATGTAAAGATATTCTACATACACTTTATTTTCTATAAACTTTCAAAAAGGCTTATAAAAATTTCTTTCCTAAAGAAGGCGACATGCACATTATGCAACGGACTGAGTAGGTACAAGGTTTAAATTAGGTTAAATTGCCATGAAATGTGTAACTCATTGCTGTTTTTATCTCTTTTGAATATGAGAATATCAGTTCTGCAGTCATTCTGACATATAATGCTTTACCAATGCTCATTTAGGTCCAACAATTTCTGTTCATGGGACAGGCTTTAGTGAGATTTTTTCTTTTCCCTCTATTAATTTTAAACCCAAAGTCTAGTGATTTAAAAGTAGTTAGAAGGCTAGAAATTTTTGTCTGAAGAAATTTCAGTTTCAGTAAGAAAAATGAAGTCAGCTCTCTTATTTTAGTGAAGAGGTAAAGAACTGCATCTAGTTTAACCCATACCAGATTGCTAGTCTGTGATTTGCACTGCAAAAAGAGAGGAGGGAAATTAGTTTCACTTATTCTAGTGATTTCTAGTTTTTGTTTGATGCTTAAAAAAGGCAAACATTTCTGCTTAGTTTGAGACTTCTCTTCTACAATATAGGTGATCAAATTAAATCAGACTTCAAAATCAGCAGTGATCCATAATTAATTATTATCTTTTGTAAGTTTCAAAAATCAGCATAAATTTAAAGGGAAATTTAGCCTGTAGTGGATAATTTTTTCTTTTGTTTTGTTTTGTTGTGTTTTAATGATGGCTAAAAGAAGCGGCCCAGTTTGTACAGGTGGAGTCTAATTAGTTAGCAAAATTTAAAGGAGGCTATGAAGATGTATTAGTGTTACAAGCACATGCTCAGGCCAAAACAGAATTTATTTTTTGTTCCTACCTCTTATGGGTTTTGTATGTACCTCTTAATGCAATGATAATTTAATTTATCTTCCATTATGCTCAGAGGTTGAGGTTTTTCCCTGGTTAGACAAAAAAAGTACTAGAATTGAATTCTGGCAAAAGAAAAAGCAAGTATTGTGGTGTTATTTTTCCTTCTTCCTTTTACTTGCCTTTAATAATTAAAAGTCCTGCAGATTGCTCGTCTTGCAGGTGTTTCTACTGAAGTCAATAGAAATGCTCGCATTTGCAAACTATTTTGACAGAAGGATTTTTGATTGTTTTACAAAAAAAGAAAAAGATTACGCATATCTGAAGTGTGAATCTGTCCATGTTTGTTTAACATTTTACTACTAAAAAGGATGAAAACCTGCAACTTTTTAATCAGGATTTTATTTAGGAATATAATTTTTTTGAGCTTTTACCTCTATCACTAGATTTTGCTGTAATTGGTATAGGTTCACAGATGGTCTTTAGCTGAATACAAAACTTGGGAACATTTTGGTAGTCCAAATATTATCTAATAAGCATATCTCATTAGTTAAAACTCTTGTTTTGATAGCTGGCATTAAAACAAAACACATATTGAACCGATCTTTTAATTGGATTTTAAATTCGTCATTGATTAAGCTGGGTGGCATCATCTGATCTAACATTTTAATCATACATTATTTCAATTAAATGGAAATTCCAGACATGGAAGTTATAACAGTATCAGTTATAAAGGGTGGGGTGGGGGTGGGGAGGTGGTGAGTGGGAGGGGATCCAGAGAGCAAATAAGACATTTACAGGAGTCGAAATTCAGCAGGAGCTAAGAAAAGGCATTTTTTTTCCTAGGAAGGTAAGAGATTTAACTGTGAGAGTCAACAAGACTATAGAGGATGGTTAAAAAAGATATTTAGTAGGTATTTCAGACTGATGGTACCTGAGAGAGAGAGTTGCAGCAACAGCACAGCAGCAGTTTGAGAAGCATGAGGAGTTCAAGAGGGAGTTAAGGTAATAGAGGATGAAAGGAACAATGATTGCTTGAGGAGGTGGGTTGGAAGGAATTCCAAGAACAACTGATACCTGAAGGATTAGCATTACAAGCACTGTGGTGAGGTGAGAGTGGCAGTATACCATTGGGGAAATTAGAGAGAGGGATAAGAAAGGACTTCACATGGGACACACAGAGGAATTTCAGGTGTACAGGCTACAGAACAAACAAAACCTCAGCTACAAATAAATCACCTTTTTGGATTTTTTTGTTTACTTGGGGGGGGTGGGGGTTGTTTGTTTTTAATGAGACAACTGTTCTCAAAAGGGACAACGTCCCTTTTGTCAGGCTACCTTGATAAAGGCTAGTCTCCACAGACACATAGGAGTGGACGAGCAATGTTGGCAGTGGGGGGAGGACTGGACGCAACACAGGATCCCCAGTCATCCACCCAGAGCCAGGGCAGCCTCTGGCCTGGGTGTCCCAGGTGATCCCAGGAGGGTGGACAGCCCCACTGGCCAGCCTGGGACCCCCCAGGACCACGTCCCTGCGCTGGCAGGACTGTGGCCAAGGACAGTGTATATACATATATAAACATATATATATGTATATACACACACACACATATATATATATACATATATACATATATATGTGTGTGTATATATATACACACATATATGTATAAAATCTGTATATATCTGTATATATATTTATGCATTTATACATTTTCCACTAATGGCCTTTCATTCTAACAGCTCATACTGACTGATCCAAATAATGTAAATTTCTTCGTAGTAAGCTTCTAGGACTCTTGTCTTGAGTGATAACTTAGGAACTAAACAGCAACTAACAACTGTTTTCACCAGAATAACATCAATCTAACAGCTCAAGAGGCTTTTTTTCCCAAAAAGGTGCTGAGACAGCTGATGCTGAAATCACATTAAGTTCTCAAAGCTTTAGCAGCAACATTTAACAGGGTTTTCTCTGAAATGTGAAAGACCTAGCAAGCTCACTGAAGAGCTTCCCTTCTGCTTGCCCACCACATGAGGACTGCCAAAATTCTTCATGCTGGAGCGAGCCACTGAACTGCAGACAATTCTCTACCAAACAAATGGAAAACATCTCACAGATTAAACTATTGAGTTGTATTTGCAAAGGAAATAGGGCTGGGCTTATGAATCTGCTGAATTTCTGAGACAAATAACCAAGGCTAAGCTAATACTGAGAAGAATAACATTAAATTACATTTGTATTGTAATGAAAAAAACCCAAACAATTCTATATGTGTTCTTTATATATTGTGTACATTTATGTATACACACACATTATAATTTTATATCTACCTATATCTATCATACGCTATTATAGATGTTATATATAATACATATATTTATATATACATATGTTTATGTATGTACGTATGCAAATATTCTCAGCTAGTCACACTCATGTGCTTTGCTCTCCTTCCGCTCCTTATACTCATCTGTCACAGAACTTCTCAATATTAAGGTGTTAAATTAAGATAATTTTAAGAGAGAGGATAATTGGAAAGCTGAGAGATCAATACTTGGTGTCAAGAGATAACTCTAGTGTCTCAATAAATCTATCAAGAAGTAGCTTTCCAGCTGGACAGGATCCTACCACAAAAATGTCTTATTCATCAGCTTACTTAAAGACAGGGAAAATGAACACTAGTCCATTACTGAAAAAGAATTATTTGTGAAAATAATCATGTCAATTATAATTTTAAAGTCACACCTGAAATACTTAAGAAAGGTGGAGCTTAACTGACATAAGCTTTTAACATAAATACTTCTTAAAATCATCAGAGAATAAAAAGGCCTTTTGGAGTGCAATATGGACACAGAGAAATGAGAGAAGACCATACATTATTTTTTTCAAGTCAATCAATATTACTGAATTTCACTTCCAACACGAGGATCAAAAACTGTTTCCACATGTTTCTATTCATTTTAAATCAGAAAATAATATTCAAATCTCAACAAAATACTAGGATCTTGATGTATCAAAGTTTGTAAATTCCAGATCTTTTTTTTAATCTTTTCAGTAAACCATCAGACTGCCTTTATCAAACTGAATCTTTACCTTCTCGATTTAAACCAGAACCAGTGTTATTCTAATCCCTTGCTGAAACATTGTAACAAGGTGATACACACACATGTATTCCACATAGATTTTTTTACCAAAAAAAAAATTGTCTAGAGACTCTATAAAAGAAATGGACATGAAAAATATTTCAAAAGAAGTGGCCAAAATCCACTACCTCTGGAGTAATTTTTCCTGTTCATGCTAGCAGAGCGATTAAATAAAGTATAAAGCTGGTTAATCTGGTTAGGGGGTGATTTTCCTAACTTCAGGGGATTATTTTAATTTGGAAAAAGAAATAGCAAAGAATTGTAAGAGGGGGGAGATACAGATGTATCAAGGAAGACAAGTTGGTAGCAGAATGTAACATAACATGGAATGTAGTCGTCTTTTCTAAGATACATACATGAAGAGGGACTGGAAACCAGAGGCAGGAGAGGAAAAACAAACAAGCCAACCAATCATGAGAGACCTGAGCTATGTGAGATGAAGGAAATTGATTGACATAGTACAATTCAATATGTAACACAGCTACATTACATTAAAAATTCCAAGTCGTGTGGTCCACAAGAACTGACAGAACACTCATAGACTTTTTTATCTTAGTTGTCAGTGTAGTCTTGACCATTAGGTTTTTGGTATATCTTTAGTGGACTGCAGTACCTTCTGAAATCTCAGTAACTGACTAGTTTTCAGTCATTAAAAGCTAAACATTTGACATAACTGTGTATACCACAAACCACTACTGTATAACAATACTGAAAAAAATATTCAAGCATCAAACAAATATACTTTCAAAACCCTGATACAGTTTGCTTCCTAAATACACCATTTTAGCTTCCAAATAAAAAATAAAATAAAATCCATAGCATTAAAAAAATATGCTTATGTAGCAATGTAAACATAACTTGTGGATGAGTTAATTTTATATCTGGGCTATTTATTAAGACATAGTAACTTTGTTTCATTTTAAGAAACAGATGCCTGCAACTGGAACTTTTTAGACAACAAGTTATTAATTTGACTGACAGTTCACTCAGGTACTTCAGGATTTTTTGTATTATATATATTCAACTTACTATGGAGTGGTTCATACTTGTTCAAAGGCCTTAAGAAGGGCAAAAAGCCCTGTCAATTTTATTCCTTTCACATCTAAGGAAATTGTGATCAGCATAAAAATAAAACTAATTTCCACCATTTCTGAAAAATATCTGTTAGCGAAATCTTCACCTTTTTCCCAAGCACAACAGCTTTCTGTACCCAAAGATTATATAAACTGAACTCGATTGTAATTCTAGCTCTCAGGGGAACCTTCTCGCTATTTGGCAGCTCTTTGATTTGCAATTCTTTGATTTGGTAGCTTCTTATCTGTTTCATAATTCACACTCTCTTTCCCTTCCTTAGCAACAAATATTTTATCTCAATGGCAGACCATGCTGAAAATGAAAATAAAATAACTGAAAAAACATAATTTTTGTTTCTCCTAATTCTTTCCCCTAGCACTTTTATGCCCATTTTGACTTTGGATTGTTAGTACTCAGGTAATGTCAGTCTCTATGCTTTTGGCACATTATAAAATTAGATGCTTACAGTTGTCCCACTATAGATAATTTTGAACCTTCCATGTGATTTCTGCATTGTTTCCTAAGGGTATGTAGATAGCACGATTGAATGTTACTTCCTGGAAGCTTAGTATGGTTGTTGAAGTTTGCTGGATATTCTGTAAAACATGCTCAGGTATCAGAGGGGATGCAAATAAAACACCTAATTTTCTTTTTCTCTCTCTCTCAGCTGCAAACTTTAGGGAATCACTAACAGCTATACACGATTTTTACTATCTTCTCATGTGAGTAAGAACAAAAAGCCTGTTTGCACCTAAATTAATTTTTCCAAAATGTTCCCTTATCACAGCAGCAAGAACAACTAATGCAACTGAATGATTTAGTCCTTGCTGTCATGGAATGGGGAGGGCAGTAGGTGGTCCTTGCAAAAGTGCCAGCTTTGTTGTTTGGGTTTTTTTTAACAGCAATGCAGTCTCCTAAAGCCAAAAATCCTCAACGCATTTCATGGAAGTTGGCAAGAAGCTTGTGCGCATCAGCTATTTCAAAACTAATAACAGACTTGGAAAAGAATTTAACTAGGACCCATAAAAGTGAAGACTGTTACATTCTGCTGTCCATCCTAGGAGCCATCTACTTCTCAACAACTCATTTCTGTGACAGAAGTTCTTAAACACAGATACTATGTTTTATTGAGGGAGAAAAGAAAACACTCATTTTATTTTCTCCTCCTTTCACTCCCTACATCACAATGTCCAAATTTAAAACCCAGATGCAAACTTAAATCCTTTTTAAAATAAGGTAAGAATGAGCTTTTTATGTTTGAACTCATTGTTCTCCAGCTACTTATCTTGTTATCACGCAAATCATTATTCTCATTTTCCCTAACAATGTGGTCACATATGGATTGCTTTCGATATCTAGTGAATCAATGTGAAATTCCTAGCAATGACAACAGACATAAAAACTATGCTTCTGGTATAGTAATATAATAGAATGGTTCTGCTGATTCATTTATGAAATAGGAAAGATCAGGAAATAGATGAGTTGTGGGGCATTTTGAAAACAAGTATTCTACCCATTGCCACTTCAAACTTGACTCCAAAAATCTCAGAAAAAAACCCCTGAATCTTGGCATGATATTATTGCTTCAAGACCAAAAAAAAAAAAGGCCAACCAAAAAACCACCATCAAAAAACCCACCCAGATTTCTAAAGGCCAAGCATTCAACAATATTAAAAATAGTTTTGGAAGTGTTAATATGTTATAATTCCAGCTTTAATTAGTTAAGTATGGATTATAAGCATATATAAATATGCTACGGTAATAATCCACTCAATTACTAAAGAAATCTTAAAATCACAAATTCTGTAATTTCTTCCGAGGGGAAACCATGAGAAATACAGTACAATATTTTTGTTACTGAATATCATGATTCTTGGTAACACTGATAAATTTAAACTAATGACAGAGAGCTATCAAAATTGAACTCATGCTGGAAGGTAGCATACATGTGTGGGTGAAATCTATATGGTATGGAACAGGCATCCATGCAATAAAGATTTAACATACTGATAAGAAAGAAATGGAGGCTATCATAAGTATCTGTGTAGTCAGCAGGGTGAGGTACTGGTTACTGACCAATTTCCTTGGTCATATTATTAATATTCTTTGCTTGTATTCACACACCTACAGAGCAGATATATGCATAAATAGAGCCCCAATAGTTACTAACCATTAGCTTAAATATAAATCCCTGATGTCAGATTTCAAGCCTCTCAACAGCCAGAAAGCCAAATATGCATACATCATGTTCCTTGCTTCTGAAGAGAAATAAATTAGCTTGTAAAATGTTATAAATTATATCAGAAGAGTTATTCAGGTAACATGCACATATTTTCATTTTTTGATCTGCTAGAATACCATAAAATACTTTCCACAACAGCAGAGCTTTCCATTAACATGGCTGATTTCTCTACATATTTAAACCATGAAACCATGTATTTTATTTCTTGAACAAACAGAGCTCTACATTTCAATGTATTTGTATTTTTCATATTCACAGTAATAATTTTTGAAGTGAGCGAGGAAGCACCATGTCACAGATGGAAAAAATCAAAGGCATTTTATTTTGTATCTTGTGTAAATACAAGAATGAAACAGATGCTTATTAATTAAGTGTAGGCAGGTGACGCCAAGGCACAATGGCACGTTTCACCAGCTGTGAAGACTGCACATGGCTTTTTTTCCCCCCATCAGTCCATTTTCATATTATCGAGCAAACATTCCAAGTGTCAGAAAAGGTGTCAAAAGATAATGATAGTGAGAAGTAAGAATTCATCATTGCTGAAGCTTCGAAAACTTTTATCTGTTTTACATTGCAATCACACATCCAGATGAGAGAGGAAGAAAGAAATTTAAGAAGTTTTATAGCTATTCCAGTTACCTTATATCAGTCCTCATTTTGCAGACATTGAATGACTAAGATATTTACGAACTTGCATTGCAAACAGTATGCCACCATGATAGACAACACTGTTTTAATTTTGAAGTACAGATGTACTCCCTATCTCCACAAAATAGCCATAGTAGAAGTGAGCATTTTAAAATTTAGATAGGGTGAAACCCAAAAATATAAAAAAAGAAAACATATCCACCAGCTTGAGTGGGTTTGTTTCCTTCTCTCCTCCATTATGAAGTGAATGCACACTTTGGTCAAACATACTGTGATTTTAGGAAATAATGAAGGTAGTAAGAGCCAGATGCAGTCATTAAAGAAAGAAAAGAAAAGGAATGCTAATTCTCTCTAAAACTTGACGTAGAACAACAGTAACTGTAAAGCAAGCAGTTACAGGCACTGTTACACTTTGAGATTTTGAAGCCTGGCACACGCAAAACCTTTTGGCAAGTCTAGTCTCATCATTCTACTCACTATAATTGTTACAGAAATCAAAAAAAGGTAAGACAATACTCGAACATTATAAGAAAAGATGATAGGTATCGTCAGTCAGGTACTTAAAAATATTTTTTAAAGACTGTTCCTATTATAATCTGATTATTCTTGTGAAGACAGTGTGCTATATAGGATTCATTGACACTTTTCCTTCCAGAACTTTTCAGACATTAAATGTTCTTAATCAGGAAGTTGGCTCTATATAAACATTTCCATTAACTGCAGTTAAAACTAAGGTTGCATAGCAGAGCAAAACTACATTGAATTACTTCTAAAAATTCCTTCGGCAACCAGCAGTACCACAAAATACCCTATTAAGTAAGTAAGAAAACTTTTAACAGAAGTATATAAATAATATCACAAAATGTCTCATGTAGTATTATCTAATTTACTACTTAGCTCAGTTGCTTAGCTATTTATTTTTTTTTTTCCAGAAATTTTAAAAGGCTCATTAAGCTAGCTTTGTGTAATTTTATTGGGTTTGGACATTTAACCAAATGAGCTTGAATTCCATTTTACATGCACAATAGAATTTGCTTTAACTGCCACTCTCTAAAGAAAATAAAAATTCCAATTAAGTAATCATTTTGATTAGTAGACACTCCTAAACGTACATAGGCTTTTGGTAAGCAATTATTATTTATGCAATTCTTTAGAAGCAAGTATAGTGTACATTAAGTAGAAAAGGCTAACATTTTCTTTCTCAGTAAAAGGTCAATTAACACACCTCCAAACATGCATTTTCAGCTTCTCTGAAACTGTATTTGCAAATTCAGATCAAATAGGCCAAACAAGTTTATTAAAAGTAGATTTGGTAAGAAGTAGTCTAGGGGCAGTCCCTTTTTTAGCTTGCTATTGATATGCACCAATTTTGTAGATGGCAGACTTAGATTCAGCTTTCTTCCTTGACTATTGTAACCTCACCTACAATGTTCACTCTCCAGGGATCTTTGAGGTTCACTGCTATGAATTGATCACACCAATTTAAACATGGGATCTAGTGTTTGCTTGTATGGGGACTGACTAAGGTTTTCCAAGTTAATCATCTCAGGTAAATAACTTACTAACCACGTTACTGAACTATACAAAATCATTAAAGAAAATAAATATTCAGTGCAACCATCTTCTACAGATGTACGGACTGAGACTGTGGTCAAAATGCCCGGGTTGATGTCACACTGAAGCAACAAAATCCGATTTTCCCATATCACTCCCGTATTTTGCTACGGAGTATTTTTAGTCTTTTCAGTTCAGTAAGCTCCATTTTGCATTAAATATTTATTTATCTAAACTAGAAAAAATCAAGTCATAATTTTAACAGTATGGTTTCTCAGAAAATCCAGTAAGACCTTCTCCTTAGTTGTAGGTTCAAACCACCTGAAGTAGAGGACTATCACACCGTTTTCTTTGGGAAAGAGGTGGAGGAGCATAAAACATCCAGAAAGAGATAGGGAAGACAGGGAAAAATCTTCCTTTCCTGCTCCCCTTGTTGAAGAGCTTTCAGACCTCGTCACCATGACCTCCATGGCTAACAACCTTCAGGGACCATAGCCTTCCCTGCAAGATGAATCATATCGGATCTGTGGCATTATATATGCACAGCTAATTCAGAATAAAATTCTTAAGAGATTATTGTTTTATGTATGTAGTGATAAGGATTGAAAGTGGCCTGAAACTTGTCAGTCTTAACCACTCCCCTCACAGCAGCTTCTCAATCCCAGTTATACATATATAGATACATAGACATACATACACTAACATATACAGATATATACATACACATTTACATTGACAGATATGTACACATATATATACATATATGTATAGAAGTGTGCATATATGTCTACATATTCAGTTCCAATGAGAGATAAAATAAATCAATAAATCAATTGTTTCTAGTTCATCTGTTGGGATGGAATTTTAAATATATTGACATAGGTTAGCAACAAAGAATATGGTAATATTCTGTCCATATCTTTGCACATATAGAAACTTTTGCATAGCACAGACCACAGGGATTCTGACATTGCACTGTGCACTTTTTATTTTCTATTTCCCCTGCACTCAAATTAGGTTTTGTTGTTTTTTACAGAAAAGTTGACAATTTTTGACAACTTGGGGATTAATATTTCAACAAAAATAAAGTGGCGACCTCAATCTTCTCTTCCATGCTTTTTCCTCTCAGAGAAATACTGAAATAAGAGCAATGGTTTGAGTAATTTGACAATATAGCTCCTTCAGGAGTCATAATGTCAGTGGCCAACCTAATTATGTGGAGTACAAGAATTATGAAATTAATTACTCTTTGTTCCTTCTGATCCCAATAAACAAGCTGAATTACTTTTTGTTTCTAGTGTTGAGAAGATCAGTAATCAAAAAGAAACACCTCATGTTTCTCCCAAGGCAAAGAGCAGCTTAATTGTGCTGAAAATCAGTGAGTAGAAACTTAATAGTAAGGTCACTCAAATGTGAAAAAGCACTATGATACCCCACTTAAGTATCCTACAGTTCTACTGTTATGATATGAAATATCTTATGTTGTCTGCTTTTTAAGTCAGACATTTTAATTGAAGTTTATCCATTAGATTGCCAATCTCACATTTTTGGTAGCTTCCTTTATCCTCCTTATAAAGTGTGAATGATTGGATGACTCAGATTATTAAGGTATACCAGCAGATGTGAATGATAAAGGTATTTATCTGCACTGCTCTCTTAGAAATACAATAAAGTTATTACTGAAATTTCAAATGAAACAAGCCTCCCAAACCCTTTTCTAATAACTACTCTCCACAAGACTACTTCGAAAGCCCTTGATAAAATGTTTAGCTGAGAAAGAAATATTTGATGAAAAGACATTGATATCAAAGACAAGCATTTAGAACTTCACTTGCCTTAACACCTTGTGAATTTAGTATAAAGGCAGGATAGAAAAAATTCTTCTAATATCTCATTTTGTAGTTGCGTACACTAGATGGCACTGATAAAGTATAGCTCAATTCACGAATCATCTTGAAGCGTTTTTCTATTATTTCACATTTTTTATTTAGCTTTATTTCAGGATTTAAAAAATAAATTAAATAAGATAGCAACATTGTTTTGCCACAAATAAAAGTAAAAAGGAAAAGTAAAGGAGGAAAAGGAAACAATTTGGGATTGTCCTAGCATATTTTATAAGGCTATTAGTCCCTGAAGATTGATCCCAGCTTCCACTGGCAGTTCCACAGCCACTCTACACACACTGTGAGACAGCACTGCTGTTCCGAACAGGAGTAACCTAAATTTACACAAAACTGTGAAAACTACGTTTTTTTGCATTAGCAGTGTGTGGTTTACCTTAGGAAGGAATAGTATTTAGGAAGAGTGATTTCCCTTCCAGTCCATTAGCTTGATCAACTCAGCAAAGCTTTGTGCCATTCTGATTTACACTGGAGCCAGGCAGAGGCCGTTAACCCACATGTGAGGAGTGCACATCTCACTTTGTGCTCCCTCCTAGGGTATTTGGAAAGGTTATCCATAAATACAGATAACATATCTGTAAGGCTTATCTCTGCTAATGCTGATAGAGAGACAGGCTCTTCTGGAGGGTGATATCACAAGAGGAACCCCAGCTGAGTGCTCTGAGCCGCCCTGCAGCAGAGCTTTGTAGCCCCATATACAGCAGAAAGGGTCTAGAAAGACTAATCTCATACACCTAAGATTGGTCTTTGTGACTACTCCCTGAAGTATACATTTTTGTATATACTCAGCATAACCATTACAAAGAATTCCATTTAAGGAAGATGATCTGCAAGAATCTGTAAGAGTACTGCTAACTATATGCATAAATGTTTGAAAGTCATTACCTGTTGCATGTAGTTACCTTATTTGCTAAGGACAACAAAATGCATTGTTATTTTTTTTTTGTAGCACATGTGGTAATCAATGTTTTCTTTATAAATTCTTATTTTATACAGTAACAAAAAATATGACATGATCTCTAATCCTTGAGGGGAAAAACAGTAATGACATAATATTTGAGGTCTGCTATTTCCATATGCTTGTTTGTACTCATTTTAACATAAATAATGAATCTGATTTCAGAAACTGTATGGGGCAAGCAAGCAGTTATGCTATGGTGTATCTAATAGCTTTTGTTTAATTAAAGAAGAAAAAAAATCAGCTGAGCTTTAACTTCCAAAAATGCATATATAAAAGCTATTTTTAAAAAGAACCTGCCTAAATATTCTCTCTAGCTACACAGAACTTCCTTTACACATACAGCACCTATCTTTACATCAGGTTTACATGTAATAACAACTAATTATATGTGAAATGGTGAAATATATTGGCTAAGTGTCATTCTTGAATTTATATGATCAAAATGTGTTTGTGACAAAATATGCAATATGTTACATCAATAGTTGCACTAAAGGAAAGCTGATCTAAAATTCTCACTTGTTAAACCTAATTCAAGATCAGAATGCTCTAACACACACTTTCAAGCCTTCACCCTGTCTTTTGTTCTTTTTAGCTCTAAGCACTGGCTAACTGTAACTCTTGTGACTGAAGAATTCCAGAAGACACAAGAAAATAAATATATATCATATATTATTAAACAAAACAGAGAGATTGTTGTGATGCCTCCCCTTTTTAACTTGCACACCAGCATATATCTCTGCTTATATAGACTTGGGATACAAAACACATTCTCTCAGAAGCCTTGGTATAAGCTAAGAATAGCATTTCAAAGCCTTCATTTTTAATCCCTTGGCCTTCTATAATTTAAGCAGATGCTTTAATATTATCTGGTCAAATACACAAAATAGAATAATTCTTGTACTCAGTGTTGCACTTGAGAAGGTTTGTACACTGAGTTAGACTCATTTCTTTTTCAGCTTTGGGCATCTGGGCTCATTCAAGTCCTGGTTCAGGTCACTAGTTAAAATAAATTTCATGTTCCCATCCTGCTTCTCATCCCTCTACTGGAAAATGATTGACAGCACCTGCTCTGGAAAGCACAGAAGGGCAATATAGAACTATGTAAAGATAGCTATACTCACAGTAAAAGTTGAAAAAAATTCATATATTTATTAATTATATGCAATGTGTAAAATTTCTAGGGATGTATCTAGGAATTCCATTCCCAAAGAAGCACGAAGATAGAATATATCTCAGGGAGGACAATTATTCTTTGAATTTCCTTTACAAGGGGCATTAGCATTCATTTCATGTAGTAGCCCTGCCCTATGTGCTTAAGAGAGCAGTTACTCTAGGCCAAACTGGAACATACAAAAAGAGTAGTTCTTGTATGTACATACTTAAAATGTAAAAAATTTAAATAAAATAAATAAAATAAAAAACATTTCAATACAAGAGTCCTTTGCAGATTTTCACCTATTATTCTTTTGGTCTGATCCAATGCTACCGATCTGGCAAGCCTCCACCAGTTTTGGCTAGCTGATACACAAATGAGCTTGGTCAAATACTTTGGCAACTGCAGCCTTATCCCATGACAATAAAATAACTCGGAAAAAATTACCTTGTCCTAAAAAAGGGATGTTTTAAAAATGTTAGTTAGCTTTGTTGAAACTGATTTAAACTAAACAGAAAAATAATTAGAATTATTTAGAATTCTGAGGAAAATATTCCATCATACTGCAGGCTCTCATATTTTATTTTCTAATCAGCTTAAGAGTACTAAAATGGGTTCAGTTTTAGCTGTCTTTTTTTTCTTTCTTCACTGCCTTCTTCCTTGTATACACTCAAGCTTCATACCATATTTGCACTTACAGCTTGGTTATCACGTGAAAAGGTTTATGATTTTGCCTTACTGCTCATGAATTGACCCAGGACTGAAAAAATGACTGAAAAATTATGCTATTCTCCTTGGTCCAATACCTTGAACTTCTCTGATATCTTTGTACACAGTACAGAAACAAAGTTATCAGTCCTTCAAGGACTTCAACTAGTGCATCAGGAACTAGGTTGCTTCGACATGAGCAGCACAAAGAAAATATGGCCATCAGGAAGTGTTTTATATATTTTGTTCATGAGTTAAAGCATGCTAATTTGGCCTGTCATGTTTCTAGGACAACCACAGAAGCAAATATATGTTCCATCCAAGGACATGTGAGATTGGAAAGAAGGATGGCTGAACTGGCAATGAACAGAAAAATAATAAAATTAAAAACATAAGCAAGCAGTAAAATAAAACAAACAACAAACTATTTAGCACAGGTTTTACATAATGTCACATCTTTTAATGTGTTTATTTCAGTGTGAATAATGAATGCTTCAGTAACTAATATAGGCAGATATTCCATTATCATCAGTCATTTTACCACTTGCAAAAATGAAGCAAAGAAACTGAATTCACAAAAGGAGTCACTATCAGGACTAGAACTAAAACAAAGGAAAATTCTGAGAGAACCCTTGCAAGATCAGTTCTCCCTATTCAGTTTTAATTACTGGTTTTACATACTGGTTGCACTGGGATTTTTTGGTCTGCTGAGGTTTGGGAGTCTGCTCACAAAGCAATAAAACCCTTCTGCATCCAGGCCTCACTCTGATGTAGTATATGAAAGTTTAAAATTCAGTCATATAAATTGCAAGTATTATTCTGTGTCCCACATTCTGTAAGAAAGAACTGATTGGTAGTCTAGTATTGACTGGAATGGATAAAATAGAAGGCCCCAGGATATCCCAAATTCAAAGCAGTTCATGTTCATTACAATTGTGCATGTTTTTTGTAGAATGATACACCTACTAGTGCAAAGAGCATATTTTATATTAGGCAGCCAAAAAAGCTCCTGAAATTGGTAAGGAGACTTTTTTTTTGCATATTATTCAAAGACAGAAGAGAAAAGTTGATCCATGGGGCTATCTGAAGTTTTATCAGTGATCTTATGTTAAGAGTCCACTCTCATTTTGGACACTATTGTTATTATTTCAGCCTATTGATAGTAATTTTAAATGCAAAATATATACAGCTATATTTACTAAATTTGAGACATTAATTTATTCAATTTATGGGAAGTCCAATTTTTAATAGGCACATAGGTTAGAGGATTTCAAGAATATCCTTTTTACAGACATCAAACTCTGGTCAGTAATATTGCATGTTACATATCTTTCTTTCATAGTTCTATGGTCAATGAAACAAATCTTCTGTGAATTCATGAGAAAAGCAAAATATAAATTCAAAGATATGAAACTATAAAGCTTACATAACTTTAAAAAGCGTACAAATAATTTGATGACACATTTTACATTGCCTTTAAACAAAATAGCAAATAACCAGAACTACACAATAAAAACAGTGTTCAAAGTAATTTGGTAAAAAGAAAATATTTTATATTAGCTTTGTTTAATTCAGCTTATAATTGTATTAAATTCTAGTGCATTATATGATGTCATCACATTTGGTATCTGTTCTGCACCTTGGGGGACAGGGTTAGGTGAGCAAGCAAGAGAGAGAGAAGTGGTGCGGGGTTCTCTCTGGAGCTCAACAAGAAAGGCCCAACAACAAATGGCTAATAAAATAGGTGCTTTAACATGACAGAATAAGAAGAGGAATATAGATAGCAAGTAAGTCTTATGTCCCTTTAGATGGTGGGAACCCTAAGTTCGTGCAGCATCAGACAGCTGCCAAACAGGCTTCTCTCAATGGATCCATCTGTATATGATGCTGCACCAATGCAGGGTGCATTTTGCTGCACCAAATATGTGTTAATTAAATGTTTTAAGTAATCAATACTCACAAATTAGAAAAGAACTCTATGAACTCAACTGAACTTAATGAAAATTCTATTAATTTTTCAAGATAAAACTATTGAGCTCTGAAGTATTTTTCATAATTCAATTTTATGGAAAGAAAAGAAACTAAGGATTTGTTCTCAAGGTTTAGCTGCTAGCCAGCGCAGCGACAGTTATCATCAGCTTTTCCTGGAGAGAAGGACATAAAAAATGTCATAATCTGGTTAAACATGGATCTTTTGTACAGTTCACTTGGGCCTTTGGCATTCCTCCAATTCTTACAACAGTGACATCCAGCATCAAATGTTCATTATTTCTAAACCAGATTTAGATTTTGTATAAATAATCTGATACCTTTGATAATTGATAAGGATTTGCATTAAAAACACAGTTTCATATTGATGTCCATTTTTTTGCCTCAGAATAGGATAGCATGGCTTTAAGCCTGTGTGATAAAAATTGGACTTAATGTGATCTAGTATACTTATTCTTCATGCATTTTTACATTCTGCAATTGAATTAATTCTATCAATTCTTTGCCAAAGAATTACAAAAATAAGAAAAAAGAAAGAAATAAAATACCACTCAGAAAAGGTTGTATATACATTAAAAAGTATCTAAATTACTTAAACACAGTATAGTTTATTTCACTTATATTCCATCTCAGACAGGCAGTAATTTTGAGACAAAGAATGGTTAAGAATTCTGTAACTGGATTATTAAGTTTAGCACAGCTCTACTTTCATTTAGGCACAAGTGCTTAAAAAACTCCTGCATGTCTAGAACACTAGTTTTGAGATTCTCAGAAGACAGGAACCAATAGCTTGAATTAATAAATTATGAACTAGAAACTGAATTGATTTTTCAAAGTCTTAAGTGCTTAAGGAACTCAAGACATTTTTCAATACAGTACATAAGCACACAAAGGTACTTTTTCAGAAATATCGAGAAATGCAGATATATTTCAAAATATTGTGCTGCTTATTTCCTACTGCTAACTCAATTATTTTAGAAAATTTTACCTCAAAGATATATATGTATATTCAAAAATTTTATTAAAGTGAGATGGCATGCAAACACTGCATTTTATAAATAATTGAGAAAAAAAAGTCTGAGAAGCTGTTTTGAATCATTAGTGCATATGTAGAAACAGAAAAAGAAAAGAGCTATCTACAAATTATTATTTTGGAAAACAATTTCAAAATCTGCCATTGAAATGACACTATTTAAATACACTAATATGCAATGTGATATTTAACTAATAAAGTTTAATTGAAAAAAATTGATAAGGATTTGCATTAAAACCACAAAGTTTAATATTGATCTCAATTTTTTTCCCTCAGAATAGGATAGCATAGCTTTAACCTTGTATGATAAAAATTGGGCTTAGTGTGATCTAGTATACTTATTCTTCATGCATTTTTACATTCTGCAATTGAATTAATTCTATCAATTTTCTTATCTAACTTAAATTGTATCTTGATTAATGAAAGCTGTGAATTAATAGTAGTTTGTGCTTTAGTTTAAGTAGTTGAAAAATTCAGTGAAGTTGAAAAATGCCAGTGAAGCCTGGCATAGCTATCTATCTGATTGAATTGCTTAACTAACACTTTTTATAGCACATCTACTATGTTATTTCCATACCACTTTTGTGGATTTTTTTTTTATTTTAAGATGGTAATAAACTTACATTTTAAAGACCATGAAATATTAAATATTTCATGTTATTTTAAAACACAAAAGTCACATGCTTTTTGCTTTAACTGGAGGTTATTTAACTTGGAATGAAAGACTACCAAATTACAGAGCTCATTAGTTTAAACTGTTATTCAGAAAACCTGAATTGTTATTTACAGCTGAGACTGAAACTGTGAGAAATGTCTCATGACTTTCAGGTTATAAAGGTGTATATTGCTTACCCTAGCAGTACACGAAACAGAAAAGAAGGGTTTTAATTTTACTAAGACTTATATCAATAAAATCCTTTGAAACTGGCAAGAAAGCTTGAAAATAAGGGTGGCAGACAACATTTTTCCCCTCTCTTTTAAGAAAAAAAATTTATGTTCTTCACACTTTTTTATTCTTTAAAAATTATGTCAATCCAAAGACATTTTAAATTTAATTTGTATTATATGCATATTTTGAATTACGACAGCTTGTACTCATCATAGATGAGAAACCTCAATTCATTTTATTGTTATTGATAATGAAGCAAAATCATCTGACAAAACACCAGATTAAAAAAAAGCTGAGATACTGAACACCAGTCTTTACCAGACCCTGGAGACCAGGTGAAAAGCCTGGAGCAAGACTGACTTACACTTGGCAGAAAAGGGTCAGCTTAGGGAATACTTAAGCAAACTGGACATTCATAAATCCATGGGCCCTGAGGGATGCAGCCATGAGCTCGCTGACATCACTGCAAGGCCACTCTAATTTTTTAACAATCAAGGCAACTGGGAGAGGTACCTGAGAACTGAAGGAAAGCAAATACCCCTAACTTCAAAAGGGGCAGGAAGAAGGATACAGGGAACTACAAGCCCGTCAGGCCTCACCTGCATCCCTGGGAAGTCATGGAACTAATCCTGGGAACCATTTCCATCCATAAGAACAACAAAAAGTTGACTAGGAGTAGTAAGCATGGATTCACCAAGGGGAAAGTCATGCTTGACAACCCTGATAACCTTCTACAATGAAATGACAAGCTTGGTAGATGAGAGGAGAGAAATAGATATTGTCTACCTTGACTTTAGTAAGGCTTCTGATGCCTTCTCCCATAACATCCTCATAGAGGAGATGGTGCAGTATGGGCTGGGTGAGCAGACAGTGAGATGGATTGAAAACTAGTTGAATGACCAGGCTCACACAAAAACAAAGTATAGGTCAGTAACTAGCAGTGTACCCCAGAGGTCAATACTGGGTCCAATCATGTTCAATATTTTTATTAATGATCTGGATCATGAGGCAGAGTGTAGCCTTAAAATATTTGCTGATGATACAAGACTGGGAGGAGTGGCTGATATGCCAGAGGGCTGTGCAGCCATCCAGAGGGACCTCAGCAGAGACCTCTCGAGAAATGTGTTGACAGCAACATCATACAGTTCAACAAAGGAAGTGCAAAGTCCTGGACCCGAGGAGGAATAATGTCAGGCATATGTGATCCATGCTGGGTGTTACCCATCTCGGAAACTGCTTTGCAGAGAAGGCTATGGGTGGGGGGGGTTCAAGTTGCACATGGAACCAGCAATGTGTCCATGCCACAAAGAAGGCCAGCAGCTTCCTAGACTGCATTAGGTGGAGCGTTGACAGCAGGTCAAGGGAGGTCATCCTTCCACTCTACTCAGAACTGGTAAGGCCACACCTGGAGTGCTGTGTCCACTTTTGGGCTCCCCAGTGGAGCTACTAGAGTGAGTCCAACAAAGGGCCAGAAAGATGATTTAGGGTCTGGAGAAACTCTCCTATGGGGAAAGGCTGAGAGAACAGGGACTGTTGAGCCTGGAGAAGGGAAACCTCAGAGTGATCTCTTCAAGGTGTGCAAATATCTGAAGGGAGGGTGTAAAGAAAATAGAGCCAGGCTCTTTTCAGTGGTGCTCAGTGACAGGACAAGAGGCAACGGGCACAAACTGAAACACAGGAACTTCCATCTGAACATCAGGAGACACTTTTTCACTGTGAAGGTGACTAAGCACTTGCACAGGTTGCCCAGAAGGGTTGTGAAGTCTCCTTCCTTGGAGATACTCAGAAGCTGTTTGGACATGGTCCTGGCCAACTTCCTGTAGGTGACCCTGCTTTAGCAGGGAGGTTGTACAAGAATACCTCCAAAGGTTCCGTCCAACCTCAGCCATTCTGGTTCTGTGATTCTGTTAAACACTATTTATGATTTTAATAATTACAATAAATTGGTCATCAACATTTGTTATATATGCCATGCAGACCTTGACCAAATTTCCTACATTGAAGCTCAGTATATTGCTAAATGGCTAATAAAAGGGACACAAATAAATTGTTTCAGTATCAAAATATATCTTAGTTCTCCCAGTCACTGTGAATGTAGAACATAGGAATGTATAAGCTAGGTCAGGTCCACAGCATCCCACTTCTCCTAAAGGGCTGTATAAAAGAAACAAGACATGGAGGGTTATTTTTCCCTGACATACTATTTTACCTTCTGGCAATACAATTTTAGCTTCTGGCAATTGACATTTAGGGACAGAGAATAGGAAAAAGTTAATAAAGCTGTACAAGAGATTGCAATTTGGAAGAGATACCTGGTATTTGTTGTTACTTCTATGAAATATTAGTGGTTAATAAAGATTGTTTAGTATTGTGTATTTTTCTATGATTATTTTATTTTAATTTGAAATATTTGTGCAGGGTTCAGAGCTAACGGTTGAAATCATAAGTCATTTATGGTGACTGGGAAGCAAGAGGTATATAAAGATAGTATCCTGAGAATGAGGGAAATAAGTTTCAAGTAGAATTGGTTGCCATTTTTTCAGCAAAACAGGCCTTTGAACATAAAAAGAGGGAGGAGAGAGGTAATCCAATGATAAAATAAAAAATAGGCCAGTGAATAAAGTGCTTCCTGATCAGAATCAGGGAGAGAAAGAAACAGGGTTTGCCAACATGCAAAATAAGAGTCTTTACCACCTATCAACTTTGAAATCCTTCTGCTGCCACCTTCTAAATCTGTTTTCCCTACACTGCTGCCATATCAGTCTTCAAAAGATCCTGTTTCTAACTCAGTGTATCTTTAGAAGAAATCTAAATGTTTGATAGCATGATAAAACACTCCTGAAGTGTCAAGGTAATTGGCAGTTCTTCAAACAAGGGGTTACTGTTTCTGGACAAAAGCTAGTTTGAACATGTAAAATGAGAATAGGCTTTCTTGGGGAAAACCTGAGTAAGACATACAATTAATAAGGGCAGGAAAGGATACAGAGTAAGACCAAATTTATCCATTTTGTAAACCTAATGTTATATGTCGGTAGTTGTATTATATGTGCTTTTCTTTTATACTATATTTCCATCCATGTACACAGAAATTGTTATAAAAGTGTATAAAATAGTTTATTCCAGAAGTCAAGTTACGAAAACTACTTTAACGCAATCAATTAAACAATATCAGGGTAGATTTAAAAAAATAAACAAGATTTAAATTGCACCATACTGACCAATAAATATACTTGTTTGGATTAAATTATTAGAAAAAATGAAGTTAATTTCAAAGTTGGAATTATCTTCCAGAATTCAGTCCCGATGATTAAAGAAAAAAAAAGGTTACCTGATTTCAGCTCTCATGATAGTTCACTGTGAGAAATGTCTGACCAGTTATTGTAAAGAGGCAGCAAGTCATAACTAGATAAATGCTACAGAGCAGGTATATATTTGCGGATGATATCAAACATCCTTGATGGAAGTGAAAGGAATGTTTAGACTACAATTTCAACTAATCAAAGCAGATTTGAATAAATAAAAACATTTAAAACTGCATTATTTTTTAGGTTAAAATCATAGAATCTTTTAGAGAGATTCCAAAAATATTTTGTCATCTTCAAAATGTCGCTTTATTTTTATTTTTCTAAAATAACAATCATTCTGAAATATAAAAGAAAAAAGAAATTAAGCACTTTGTTTTGGAACAATGAGTTTTGTTCATCAAACTCAGGGCCACTATGAAAGGTATTTTAGACTAGAAGAAAATACACTTTGTGACTCTCCTGTTCAGTTCCAGACCCATATAAATTCTGAGCATTGTTTTGTTCCCAGAAAAAATTATACCTTTAAAACCTATAATTAGAAAAGTGTTAAACTATTTGGTAGGGGAAACATATTTTTTCTGAAAGTCCCTTATTGGATCTTTTTATTTCAGCCTGCAAAACCAGAATTTTGTTAATAGGTGACAAAACCAGGAAAACATTCCATGTATTGAAAATTACTATAAATTTTTATAAAGTGAGTGTTAAAGAACACAGCCTTGTACTGAAAGTCATCTTTACAATATCTGAATTTTGCAAAAACAGATTTTATTTTTCCTCCTTGGCTTATTTGGTGTTTCCCACAATAAATGCTTACATATATTTCTGTATAAATCAAAAAAGAGAGATGAATATGTTACTTATGTTTATAGGAACATACAACTATGCAAGAACAGCTTGCTATCTCAGTAACGCATTATTACAGACTATCAAAAATATTATGGAAATGGAGCTTTGTAGATAGTTTTGGGGAAAGAGCTGTGGCTCCTAACATTACACCCTTATATCAAGAAGAAGAAATATTCATTGATTTTGCTGGTATTATGCATGGTCCAGTATCTCAAAACTTCACTTAGACTAGGGGGCTGGCAGAAGAGCAAATGAGTCATTTCATGTTTATAAAAGCTATTTCATATTTATGAAAATTATTTCATACTCTAAGCTGAATTGACCAACATACTTCAAGTATCACCCAGAGGTAAAAAAGAAAATAAAAAAAACACAAAAAACCCCACAACACGAGTGTCCAAACTTCGACCTGACTTTTTACTAGAGTCTTGGCTATTTTGATAATCTATTGCAGGAAACTGTGTTAACAATATGTATCTGGCCCACAAATTGTTCGAAGAACAAGCAAAGCACAATATTCTGTAAAAGATTTTCCCAAAATTTTAACAATACAAAAGATTTTATCAGATCTTTGAACAGTACATTTATACATAAAATAAAGATTTTTGTCAAGCAGGGACAAATTCAGTGTCTTCTAGGCATTGTAGGTGAGAATACATTTTGGAAGAGAAATGTTCAGCCACCACTTCTTAAAAAGTGTTTCCTTCCAGGATTCTATCCTTCTAAATAGGCATTTATACTGAATCACTATACAAAAGAACAGTGGAAGTCTAAATAGAGCATTAAAGGCTCTAACTTTGAATTAATCTCATTTCGTATGTAACATCTAAAGCATTTCTGAACAACAGTTGTTTTATACACCATTATAGATTTTCTAGAATTTAACTTATTTGGGTAAACAGTAGATCAACTGACTTTCAATTTACTTTTTGGATCCAGATCAGGTCTAGTGGAGAGCGGTATGAATCCTAATTGTTTATCTCTCAGCAATTACAACAGTAAAAAGGAAATACATTTTAACAGCCTCAGCAGATTTCTTAACACAGTTTGTGTGATCAAACAATTCCCATGAAAAATTTGAAAGTCTTATTATACAAAGGCCCCACTGCCTTTTTCAAATTCAAAAAAATGCAATCTTACAATGGTTCTTTTGAGATCATTAGAAATGATACATTATTATGTATATCATCCACTGTGTATACCCACCACATACTTTACAAGTCCTGCAGTCAGATTAGCCCTGTCCTGACCACTGATAAGCACATATCACTTTAAAGAAATGGGTGTGAATTCCTCTTTTCCAAGAAAATATCTCTGTATGAATCAAACTGTTCTAAAAAATTTGTTCATTGCAATTAATTCAGGTGTTTTGCATATGGCTAGTATAGGACTATTTAGAACTAATGCTCAAAAATGCATAAAAAACAGTTAGATGTGCAGATATTGGTTGATATAAAAAAATAATCACACTTTTTTAGTTGGATTTATAAACAGATATAATTATTGCCTATTACACCTTCTTGTACTTAGGAAACAGTGACAACAAAGACAGTGCCAAAGAAGATAGGTTCTGATGCTATAACATGATGCTATAACATTCACTATTTCTGTATCCCTGTAATTCATCATGTAGTTACACATTTTAGGAATGCAATGATCATAAATTTTAACAATAAAAGTCTTGCTCTTTTACCACAGAAGTCACAGAAGCTCACATAAAGATGTCTTAATATGCTATAATACTGACTATATTTCAAACACATTAATATTATATTACTTACTACCTGGTTAAAGGTAGTCTTTCTTGTCTTTCAGAAGCATTATTTATGGATTATGTCTAATCCCATTAACTTCAACAGACAATGGATCAGATCCATATAGGTTCACATAAAGATTTATTTCCAGGTTGGTGTTCTTATGTTCTCATAAACACAGTGTGATGTAAAAAAGACATACAATATAGAAAAATCATTCACTGAGAATCTCTAACAAGCCCAAGTACAAATAAGACATATACTATACTGCAAGGAAAGCCTTCAGATAAATTTCAGAAATTGTATTATTTCTTTCTACAGGAAATGAAGCATAAAGTGCCCAAAACGTCAGATCATCTTTAGCAATTGAAGAATGCTAAGGAAGTTGCCTTGCACCATTTCACTGATGTCTCCCAAGTTACAAGCTAAAAAAAAGGAAAAAAACAGCTGAATTCCAGCTCATGTTTATTTGGATAGGTATATTTTCAAGAAAAAGAAATGTTTATTATCCATATAAAATAAAGGGAAGTAAATTAAGAATTTCTACTACAGTGGAGGATATGGTGAGTACTGTAGCAATAGTCCAAAATTAGTCTTTCAGTCAGAAGTTCATTACTGTTTGATGATATTCTTTAAAACTAATAACATGGAAAAGCCTATAAACAAACACAATAATGAAATAAAATGGGCTTACAAATGGATGATTTAAACATTTCAGTGTTTGGAGAAAGATTAAGAGCTAAATAATTTTCCTGCTAAAAGTAAACAGTAAAACTAATATACTTTGTTTTTTTAATAACCTCTTTCAACAAGTCTTGACATATCTCACAAAGATAGATGTTAAATGGAAAGCTAGTCAATATACTAATCTTTAGTGAACAAACAGCAGAACTTTGTGCACTGCGCCATTTTATCCAAAGTCATTGTTATTTAGCTCATTCCATTAACTGAGTTTGCTTATTTGGGAACTAATATTGTTACTTTTAAGCAACAAAATAATCAGAGTGGAAGCTCAGATACTTAAGGTCCCACTGATCATACGCCTACTGGCAATATCGATGAGAGACCAAAAGTTTTAATAATGAGGTAACTTCCTAACTCAGTGGAACTACAAAATTTGCAATAATTGCTATTTGTCTGATTTGGTAAAGTAAGATTGGAACATTACATATTATCTAGGTAAATACACAGAGTTTATCTTTCTGGGGAGGAAAGAAAAGTAAATAAACATGAAGGAATCAAAGTCTGCAAAACATTTAAATGCCTTTAACTCTCCTGAGCAGTATTTTTTTAATTGCTCATTAATATTGCCAATTAACCATATTTATATTTTTCCCTTAAACAAAATAGAAACCTAGCCAGTCAAGGACTAAAGAAATGCAAGAGAGAATAAACCATTTTCTGTTTTCACTACAACATTTTACCAAATGGCTGCATTTTTTTTTCTCCTGATGTCTCTGTTGTTGATGCAGGAGCACAAACTGACATGAATAAGTCTATTAGTATAGAATTAGCATAAAATTCTCTCTTATTTATATGTTTAGGCCATGTTGTATGTCATCACTGCAAAGACTCATTGTATAGACAATACATTTTGGAGAAAGGATAATAGGATTAGTAGCACAGAAACTGGGCAGACAATTCCCAGTGATTAATCCTCCCCTTTCTTTTTTCCATTATTTTAACTTCTTTCTTTTTAGTCTAGCAACCTGTGGATCTGCATCAAATTTTTCTGTCTGTTTACTCAGCACTGCTTCTGTTTGAAGATAAGCAACATTCAGGATGAGTGTTTGTAGAGTTTACTGGATTTTTTATTCTCTTAGGGAAAAGGGTAGAAATTAAAGAGGCATAAGATTAGGAATTTTAAGAAAGTGTTTCAGGTTTCCATCTTGTCAGAGGCGTAATTTTTAAATGACTTAGTAACAAAGTCATTGGCTGGTTTTCAAACAAAATTTATTTTCTATGGAATGCTTCTGTGTTTATAGTTTCAAAAGGCTTTTGTCTCTTAATTCCCTCTATCCAGAGTCACAAGCAAAGAAAAATTCATATTAGGCATAAAGCTGTCATGCCGTAATATTTTGTTACCCATTGCCTCCTAGTCTGTGAGTTTGGGCTTCCCAGCCCATAGCAAAAAACAGGGATAGGGCATAGTGAGAATTTACTGTTGTCTAGATTGCCAGCCAAGTTTGAGAAAAGCTTTTAAATAGCTTTAAGGAATTACAAAGGCAGTTAGAAAAAAATAAATCTGAGTGAAATTAATAGCATCTGCACTAAAAAAATAACCCTCAAATCAAAGATGTCAACATATCTCAGCATTTGAAATCTATAAGTCTTAAATACTGTGGCAATAGCTAGAGTCCATCAACTCAGTAGATGGATCTGAGGTTGTAGAAATTAAACTTATGTGGTATATTTTCTTCTGTTCCACTCTGGGAATTGCTATTAACATTAATTGGAGCTGTGTGTACAGATCAGAGTGAGAAGAGACCCCATGCTGCAGATAATAAAACTTTCAGACATGAAGGGGAGGAGAAGGAAATCCCTTCTAATAACATTAGGAGCTCCTCATTACAAATTGGAAATTACAGACCAGATGTTTTTAATTCATTTTCCAGACTGGGTGTAAACTCAGAACAGCAGCAGCATTCACACTAGCAAGGACACAGATTATAAAAGGTTATCACTCATTTTTCAAGCAGTGGTCTGAATGCCATTACAGAAAAGAACAAGGACTCCAGTGTTTAGATAGGTCCCTTAATTCCAGGTAATTTCTCTAGGGTTTTTTGTTGTTATTTTTTGTTTCATGATGGTTTTTGAGAGGAGAGGGCGGAGAGTTTTTTTAATCACTTTTCTCCATCTTCCTTGCCTTGTTAATGCAGGAGAGAAAGGGACATGCTAGAGGTCTCCTAGTGCCTGCTGCTTTGCTTTTCTGTTTTGTTTCTGCATAGCTACGTCACTTCCCTTCCTCTATGTCACATACTTCACTTCCAGAAGTTCAGCCAACATCCTCTGATTACTTATATCCTCAGTTACTTTTTTGATCTGTTTCCTTACCAAAAGCAGACAGACATGTATGTCAATGACGAAACTGAATTAACTTCATCTCTTTTTTCTTAACAACAGTGAGGGGGCATAAGGTAAGGATGATCGTGTAGTTGACTTTTGCCTTAGTAAACTTTCCCTTTTTGTCTTCCAGAGGCCATTATGTATTCAGTTTCCTCTCTTTCCTTGAGAACTCTGAGAACCAATCCTTCACAACTCTTTCTTTCCAAAAAGCAAAATCTGCAAATGGGTTGACAACAAAATACAACCAAAACACAGGCTTTGATTGAGCCAAATGATGTAGAGCAACACAAATTGCTTTGCACTGACAGAAACTACTAAAGTATCTGGTCCCTTCAAGAATCAGAGTGTATTATTGTATATGTTTGTAATGAAATAGAGGCTTTCTGTCAATACCTGAGAGAAGAAGTAACACTGTAATGCTCCACAAATAAATTCCTTGTTTCTGAACTCATAATTTCAACTTGCTTCTATCCTGGTCTAATGTCTCCCCCAGAAAGTCATCAGAGGAAAGGAGAACCAATACTTTCTAAACACTTAGAACTCCCCAAACAGAAATATAATTATGTTTCGGGGTTTGTTTTTTGTTTTGTTTGGTTTAGTTTGGTGTTGGTGGTTTTTTTTTCCTTTCTGTTCTTTTCAACTTTACGTTCTATAAAGCTAATAATCCGTTCTTCATCTGTATGCAGAGAGAGATCATAAACATGTAGAGAAGAGCTTCACTGATCCTCTGCATACATGGCAGATATGTTATTCCTCTCTGATATGGTAAAACATGGAAGAAAAAAGGAAAATTTCCCAAGTATTTAGCATCTTTTTTCTTGTTTACTGGATCATGTCTTGTTGAATAAGCATGAAATCACCTCTGGTTTTGTAGTAATCTTCACTAAAGCTAAACTCTAACCTGCCGTGCTATGGACACAGACACACTTATACTCGAAGAAGGTCTGTAAACTATTTAAAAATCTATATTAAATCTTATAGGTGTGGACTTCCAGAGTGATGAAAGGACCACTTGAGGTAATGTATATTACTGTATGTTTCACCAGAAAGGTGATGAGTGCACTCTGGAGAGGGCCATGTCAGCCTTTGCCATCCAAAGTTAGATAAAAGCAACTAGAAACTGAATGCATATTTTAATAAAATTGCCGTGCAGTTCCTGGGCATGGTACATATCAACAAAGGGTAATAGTACATAAATCATCTGCACAAATAAACTAGAAACAAAGTGTTTTAGTAAAGAAAGCTTCCTATTTTGTTTATAAACAGAAAAATCCTAATCTGCTAAAGGGAAGACATAAGACATAACTACCATGAAATACAGAACCCTTACCTTTTTGTTGAATTCAAACTAATTCACAGTACATAAATACTAAAAATCTGCTGACAACGATTCAAAGAGTAAAAACTTAAAACTAACTGAAAATACTGAAAAAATATATTGAGAATATATATTGAAATATATATTAATTTAAAATATATATTTACAGCTTAATTTATCTGTTTTAAATATAGAAGATATACTGAGATTCTTGTTTTAGAAAAACAAGCCAAAAAAAAAAGACTAAAGGACAGTGAACAAATTGGGACACTAAGGGTCTCATTTATCTTATTCTATGATTAAAAGAATGTGAAAATGATCAACTGGTTGATTTTTTTTAGTATAAGAATGCTGCCATCACAGGCCCAAATCTTTATCTCTGTGGTTTAAAATGGGCTAAGTTACTTTTCCCACCAGAAAGCATGCTAAAATATTACTAATTCTACATGGAGATGACTATTTATTTATGTATTTACCCTAGGAAACTTCATTGGTATGTGACTAAAAATCTTCAGTCATGCATACCTTAGAATGGCAAAATGTTACAAATTGCTCTCATTTTGTTCCAGCACAACCTAAAATCAGTGGAATAATAGAGCTACATAGTGAATTCTAAACACATTCTCTCTCCTTCTTTTATTTTACTTGCCCCCCCTCCCCTATTTTATCAGAATGACAGTCAAATTGTAACATTTTTAACAGATTTTGTTTCTTTATAAGTCTAAAAATAGATTTTTTGTGAAAAGCACTATCCAAGATATGTGCAACACAATGCATCAATAGGCTATTCAAAATACATATAAAACATAGAAGTTAATTTACATTAATAGGGATAAAGGTATTTTTGGACACAAAAGCTCCTTGAGAGAATATCAAATTCATTAAAGGTCTATGAGAAGAAACCAAGATATTTAAAATAATATTTTTTATTATTCTACGACTTTAAGAAAAACACATGGTGTTTATAGAACATTAAAATTACAGTCAGTAAAAATAAATGAAAAAAAAAAATCTTTGATCTCTATTAATGAGGTTTACAAATTGCAAACCTTCTTTCACTGTTTCCCCAAAGGTATATGAAAAACTTTTCATAGGAAACATACAGGCTAAAACAGAACAGTTGGCCTGATAATAAGTATTCAAACACAGAAAACAAGTGTACTTTTAAAGGATTAGATGAGAAAGTTACACAGTTTGTACATACAAAATGTAATTTTTTAATATGTAAATCCTGAGTAGATTTTTTGATCTGAGAAAATCATGTGTGCTGAGAAATCTTTACACTGCAGTATATTTTCACATTGCATATATCATGCTAGATGTTTGAAAATAGTAGCCAATATAGTGAAAACATTGAGCATGACTGTCTCAATATCAAAGCAATTCTTAACTCTGTATCAAGAATGTGCTTCATGGTATCTGCTTTTTCTTCCAGTCTTTCAGAGACAAATGTTTTCACCCTTGTGCCCCGGCCATTTAAATTTTTTTTATTGTAGAGAAACCCTAAAATACAATTTTCTCAGCATATTCTACTTATCTGAACTTCAGGAGAAATTATTTGACCCTTATAAAATCTAACAGTAAAGAACAAAATGGAGTTACACCATTCAGAAGATATTTTTGTAGGAGAAAAATAAGAATGGCTATATCAGGACAGTGGCTTACAAGTGAAAAATAGAGTTGGAATTAATCTCCTGGAAGAGTTCTAACTGCTTGGTCTATTCTATATAGATTATATTTAAAAACAAGCCTTGTCTTAGCAAAATGCATAAGTCTCCAAAAGTCACTGATTATTCCACAAAATTAACACATAAAGAACATTTCTAGTCACTCACACTCAGCCTTCCTCTGCAAATGTTCTGTAGGACAAAAAGTCTTTGCCATGCAGAAAAGAAATAAAGTTAAAACATTTAGCTTCTTGCCAAATAATGTGAATGCTTCTATGCAGCATCACCAGCTGATCTTGGCATGCTCATTTAGCTCAGGGAAAAAAAACATAGTTATGTGGACATAGTTATGAGGAAGAATTACAGTCTTCATCATCCCGGAGATTTTTTTTCATTGACTGTTAAGCTCTCCTCCGGCTTTTACCCTTGTTTATTCACTAAACTGCAATCCTAGAAGTCGCAGATTTTTTTTGGTTTATTTTATTTTTACAAAAGGTTTTCCTACCTGAATGCCATGCTTCACCTGAAGGTATCTCGGCAACTGAATAAAATTCCTGACATATTTTATATATAAAGAGTTGTATAAAATACAACTCTGCCAAGGATTAAGCTAGAGTGACAGAAGTATGACTGCAGCATATCTCCATTTTCTACTTTACTATGTTCTGAATAACGTTAAAATTGGATAAACACAATAGATACAAGTTTTCCTAAATAAATATAGCACAAATAAGTAATGCTTAAAACAGAACTAGCATTTATGAAAAAAGTGTTAACATAAATGAATATATATAAGAACATATTGAAATACATATGTTCTTATGGAGAACGTGCTGAAGACTACATTAAGGAACCTGAAAGATTTGTTCATGATAACTGGGCAATTAAAGAATATAGTCAAGATAAGGAAACTCTGATTAACTGGTTACAGAAAAATATTTTGTATGGATTATCTTTGATCTCTGTATCTGGTATTTGGCTGCTCTGAGTCTAGATTATTTTGAAGATCTAACTTGAATTTGGATAAAAGGAAGAAAAGGTTTGTGTGAAATCTATTTTTAGCAAATCTATTCTTAGGATTTATCCTTCTCATCGACCACTCTGCTTTCAAGATACCTTAGCTCTAGTTTGAGGAGAAAAGAAAAGAAAAAAAAAAAAAAAGAAAAAAAATGCCTGAAGGGAGTTAGAAATATAAAAATTTTGTTTGACTCATGTCTCCTGGTCTTGCCACCCTCAGACAAGTTACTTCACTAGACAATTCTGTGTTATAGAATAAGATATGAAAAAGAAAATGAATTTATGACATAAGCTAGTGTGTTATTTGCAGTGGAAGTGATCTGAAGATCCTGTAAACTCAATCAGAGTAAGTGTAGTGGTTAAAATTTGACTGACCTTTACAAAACAAAACTATACAGTCTTTGTCTGCCATTATGTTATCATTCTGCCCCTAGTACTACTATTAAAATTGTTACATTAAATAGCAGAGCAAGGATGCTCTTCTGCCATACACACAAAAAACCTAGAATTCATGCTTCAAGTTAAACTATGGATTCTGTCATAACAGTGCTAAGGAAGAGATTTGTTCATAAATTGCGTTTTACAGACAAAGACAGAGAAAGGTCAATTACTTGTTGGCGTACGTACAATCTCTATATCAGGTATACTTGTGTTTTTTTTCTACTCTTCTTTTTTTCAGTGAGAGGTACTGAGATGAAATATTATAACTAACAACCAATCATACGAACACCATCTGGTTTGATTGTGGTACTGACATTGATCTGATTATGATATACTGTAAAATACATAAGGGATAATCAGGCTGTGATAATCACTGTTGTCCTGGTTTCAGCTCGGATAGAGTTAATTTTCTTCCTAGTAGCTGGTATAGTGCTGTGTTTTGGATTTAGTATGAGAATAATATTGATAATACACTGATGGTTTAGTTGTTGCTAAGTAGTGCTTACACTGGTCAAGGACTTTTCAGCTTCCCATGCTCTGCCAGGTGCACAAGAAGCTGGGAGGCGGCACAGCCGCACAGCCAGGATAGTTGATCCAAACTGGCCAAAGGGCTATTCCATACCATATGATGTCATGCTCAGTATATAAACTGGGGGGAGCTGGCTGGGGGTAGCGGTCGCTGCTCGGGGACTGGCTGGGCATCGGTCAGCGGGTCGTGAGGGGTTGCATCACTTGTTTTTTTCCCTGGGTTTTGTTCCTCTCTTGCTCTCTTGTTTTCCTTCTCATTACAATTTATTATTTTTATTATCATTTTGTTCCAATTATTAAACTGTTCTTATCTCAACTCACAAGTTTTCTTACTTTTGCTCTTCCGGTTCTCTCCTCCATCCCACTGGGGGGGAGGGTGAGCAAGTGACTGTGTGGTACTTAATTGCTGACTGGGGCTAAACCACAACAACCGTACAGAGAATGGGATAGTGTAACATTACTCACTACAGAGGGGCTCACATCACAGAAGGCTTATACCTCCTGCAAAATTAGGAGGCTGTCTGAGTGCCAAGCATTGCTGCAGGTGCACTGCGTAGCACAGGGATTGATTTCATGATTCAGCAATGCACAAAGATGATGATTTTTGTGAAAAACTGTCAATTTGCCCTCACCACAATTGTGTAATGGAAATTTATCACCACCCTGAACTTTAGTAGATAGTCCATGGTATAGGCACAGGAGCAATAGATCTCCATATTGTAAAAGATACAGTATGCCTTACAGAGATTCTGTCAAAGTTCCTTTTTTTTCCCTATTAAATTAAATAACAACTGTATAACGTAGCATTTATTAGTATCTCGACACCAGAATTCTGAACGTTGAGAAAGCTGATGACTAATCTATTAGAAGTATAGCCTACAACAGTATATCATTTGAAATACAAATTTAAAAAATAGTATTTCAAAGAGTTAGCAAAACACAAATGAAACAATATAAACACTGCTATTCTCTGATTTCTACTCTCTTGAACAATCCGCTCAAAGTTGGACTAAAAATGTTATGTTTATTATATTACTAATGTTTAGAGTCGGTTTTATTTAAACAGCTCTACTGATTTCATTTTATGACATTATAAATATTGCTCACACTAAAGTTTGCAAGAACATCTTTTCAATAACTTCCACATATTCCTTCAGGTCCCACAGTGGCAGACAACCATTTTCTCCCACAGAGTTACATGGTCTGCATTTCTGAATAAATGCTGGGTTTTTTTTACTTTTGCATAAATGTCTAATTCCTTGTTTTCCCACAGAGCTGTTAGCCAAACATGAAACTGGGTCAGCTTAAAATAATTCTGTGTGGTGATGTAGGGGTGGAGATTGTTTGATTTTTTTCACAAAAGCAAGAATTATGTTTCTTATAGATAATAAACTGCTGGCATTTGTGTGTAGCTCAACTGTTCGAAGCACTTAATCAAGTAGCCTTCATTGAGTCTGATGCCGGCAGATATTTTTAGGCAGAATAGTAGGTAGGAAAGGAAATTAAAATGGGGGCATATGTCTACAGTCTTTGCTTGTGGCCATGACCTAAAACGCTGATGTTCTACAAGAACTGATTATTCCAGTTTGCTCCAAACACCACTGCTAAACTGTTAACCAGTACCTTGCATATCAATAAGTATTTGCACATAGTAATTGTAAAGACATCAAATTTATTCTGATATTTCTAACACAAAGTTTAGGGATACCACCAACGTCATACTGGCAACATACATATTGGCAACTGGAACACTGTCCAAACAAGAATCCAAACTGATAATGTTATAACGGTTAATCCTTGCCACATAATAAGAGGATGTCAGCCTTATATGCCTGACCCCAACACTGCATTGTATATATATATATATATATCATACTAACCTCAAATAAACATGAACAACTTTGGATTCTTATTGGCTGTCTGAGTATTTGTAATCAACAAATACTATTTAATGAATTTAGTATTTCTTTGACTAAAATATTAACTAAGGGGAATTGCACTTAATATAAAGCATTATTAATGGTCACTATGAATTGTATTCTAGTTGCTCTTTTATGTAGTTCAGTAACTGTTTAGAATCAAATTGTGCAAAGATTGTTTCGTAATATTTAGATCACTACTTATATACATAGCACACTTCATTCACCACCATCATTAAAAGCCCTTGAAATATGAAAATGAAGATCCATTGAAAATGCAAAAAGTAATTTCATAGGTGCTAAGGGTTTGGAAAATTTGAAAAAAACCCATGCTCAGGACCTTTGACTATTTTTCCTAATTTAATCCAAACCCTATATTTTTGATACTTTCCCTGTTTCAGTCTCAATAATGTTTGAAATGAAGAACATTCAAAGAAGTGTGAAAGTACCTATATCCTTTTGCTGAGTCTCAGCTGTGTTCAGCCATGAAGTTACAATATCAACAGTATCAAAATAATAGGCACACATATGATGGTATCTGCTCACAACTATATCCCATGATAACTGTTTTCGTGAAACAATGAAATGAACACCTGTTGAGTAAAAGCAGGGGGGAAGATAACACACAATATGGATTAATAGAAAAATACGCAAACACACATGCATACACTTTGAACAAATCTTATTTCATACTGTAGTTAATATAAAGTGCCTCTGAATATGGGAACACAAAGATGTGTAGGTTTTTGGATTAAGTGGAAATCCTAGAACCAAAATTAAGGATAAGACAAAAGTGATGGACTAGAATTTGTTTCTTCCTGCAAAGCGTTGACACCCAAGGATGAACCTTAAAATAACCAGCTGTCTATAATGCAAAGAACAATAATAGAGATTAAGAGAACCAAGTAGGTAAAAATCACAGAAATCATTCAAAGCAAACGGCTCTCTTTCTTGGTGAGAGGAAAAAGATAAAGAGTTGAAAAATGATAGTTATGAAAATTCTTCTTCTGCAACTGTGAATTATTTGCAAACTGTAAACCCACTGAGTGAATCAGAAATGGGCAATTATCTAGAAGACAAAATTAGTATAGATGTAGCTACTTTTTCCACTGAGTGCTACTTCTATGAAAGCAAATTGGTTGCCCTAAATATATGTATTTTTTTCTTGGCTTCCACAGCACAGTAAAATGGAAAACTGTAATCAGAATAAATTAATCTATATGTTGTAGATGTTACATTAAAAGCCCCCAAAAAAGGATGCTGAGATTGCAACGTCAAGCACTTTGAAAATAATGCTGGATAAGAAATGGCTCTTTGCTACTCATCAAGCTTTAATGATGAGTTATCAATGATTTTCGTGAAAACAAAAAAACCTTAAGAATATCCTAAAATTAACAACTAGGGAAATTCATCAGGAGTATAGAGACTAAAATGAAAGTCTCAACCACTCTTAAACTCCAGAATATCTCATCTACTGATCTGGAGATAATTTGATTATAGGGACTTCCCACCTCAGCTCACTTCAGGTAACAAATTTATGCGTGACTGACATCTTGAGTTTTCAGTTACTAGGATATTACATGAGATACCCTTGCATGCTTGCATACAGCTCCTTACTCTTCAACACTCAGTCTTTACTGTTTCTCTTTCTGCTTTATAAATGACAGGAAGGTGCCAACAGAATAGGAATGACAGTCTGCTCCCGAATATCTAGGTTGAAATACATCTGTTCTGGACAGGCTGTTCGTAAATTAGTTGCTAAATAGCAATAAATTTCTATTAAGAATTTTTAGTTTTATTTTTAGTAAGAATTGCTATTTTTTATTCAGAAATAAGTATTAGAACACTGCAAGAACATTCCTTGATTTATTTTTTTTTCCCTGAGCTAATAATGTTAAGTAATTGACTTCTTACTTTTTGTTGTGAACTTGAAAAAGCAATGGTGACTCAAACATGTGACATGGATGAGTCTGTCCAGTTTGTTTAAACCTCATGAAGCTTTAGCATAGCTACAAGTAACAGAAAGTATCACACACAGTCTTATCAATATAAGCCAGAACTGCTCAATGAAACCAAGCTGGTAGATAAAAGCTGACCTTGTTGAAACAAAACAAAACAAAACAAAAACAAACAACCAAAGTGAGAAAGTAGAACAGAGGAATAAAAATATTGTAGATGAGTTAAAATAACAGAAAAGGTAGAAAAGATGTGAATGAGACAGAAATACACAAATAATTACTTTAATCAAGAGTTATAAAAAATGTCTCTTTGAAGTGTAAAAAATGCAATTCTCACCATGAAAGAAAACTCATACTGCACAGAAAAGAGTCTCAAAAGTTTCCTCCCTCTGAAATGTTCTGTATATTATCAGACAAAGAAAAAATATAGGATATCTGCAGTAAGTATAACCAGACTACTTATCTCCTAGTATCTTCTTTCTTTATACAGTTTTTCTAACTGGGACCCTCATGAGACAAAAGAATAGTCATTCATTGTATAAATTATACAGTATCTGCAATTTTAGAAGACATTAGTAAGAGGAAAAGCTCTTGAGAAACTTCTTAATATAATTCTTCAGTTCAACAGAAGCGGTAAAAGGTGGTAGAGTCATAAAATATGTTTGAATAATTCTCACAGAAAGCATCCTAAGGCTAATCACTTTTTATATGGCTAAGATATTTGTAAGCCATCTGTTAAGTGCAAGAGGAATAGCCTGCTTTTCCAGTTTGTAGCAGCAGTAACTCTAAGAGCCTAAAAACAAAAAACAGAGGGAAACCTCACAAAATGCTAAAACTAAATAAACTGCATAAAATGAGCGCTTGAAACATAGCATTGTCCCTCGTGCTATACTAGCCACAGTTTTAGTAGAAAACCTTTCATTCCATCATCCACTGAAGAAAACAGACAAATGAAATATGAAATCTATAATACCCTGACTTTCACTGTTAAGACATATGCAGTTCATAAGATGAGCCCAGCAGGAATAGCGTACCTCAAAATATTTCCACATAAATTTTGGGAATAAGAATAAAGAATCTGAATGAAGTTTAGCAAACCCATTATGTTCTCACTGAAAGAAACAAGTTAAATTATGATGGACTCCTTTGGGAATGCAAAACTGGGTTGGAGAGCAGTAAGCAAAAATAATGCTTCTACAGCTCAATTTCACACTAGGTCTCTCTTAGGCAAAAAAAAATTAATTCAAAACAAACAAAAAAAATGGGCACTGACTCAGTCTTGGCATGTACATTTAAATCTCGGCAGTCCCTCATGCTTTGGAAGCAGGAAATATAGACTCTTCTAGTGACTGCCTGGGAAAGGATATAAGTGTCTCTTCCAGTGTTGCATGTATATTCATCTTTAGGACAAGGACAAAAGTGACCTGATGAACATACATGATATACATATAATCACAGTCATTATTATATGACTGCACAGTGTGACTACCTCACAGCTCTGCTATTGATTAGCCACAATTGGTTAAATTTTGCTGTCTAGGATACGTAAAGAAAATTAATGCCTTCATTTTACATGATAGAAAAACATTGTTCTTAGACTAAGTGGGAAACCTGTGATGGCACAAAATCAGTCAAAAGAAAAAGCAGTGTAAAACAGAGTAAGGCATTTCTTTGTGCTTTTCTGATAGTTGAAATCTCATATTTCTTTGTATTACCGCTTGCATGGTAATATTATTCCCTTTTTACAGATCTTGAATTCAGGGATGCACTTACCTGACTGCATGAGAAAAGATCGGAAGTGTTTTCCTCCTATATGTCTCCAATTATCTGCTTGCATTTCAAGACTTCTACAGTAAAGTGTCTGGCTTTTTCTGCCTCTCTTTCTCCAGCAGAATAACAGAGAAGAAAACTCAGAGATGTGAATCCTGTTAAGTGTCCTAACCTTTATGCAGGTTCTTTTAGAACTGGGCTGTTAAGCATGATTTTCAGGAGCAAAAATATGCACTGTTATCCAAATGAATTAGCTCAGTTGTGCTAGTTCTCACTTGGTTGTAGTGCAACCAGATGACAAGGTTTCAAATGTGTTAACTTGTGTCATAAAAAGTGCTGAAGAGATTTGCAGTCCCAAATGAGCTAACAAACCAACTCTTTTTGCCAATATTTTGCCCAAAATATGGACCTTAACAATAGAAAAATTCCCAGTATATTAATATTTGTCTGAACAAGGACTCTCTGTTCAAATCTATACATGTAGACTAGGCCAGGAACATTTTCTGCAAGTACTCAAAGTCAAGTGAGTGGAATTGCTCACAGATTCCTCAGTGGGAAAAGATGTGTGAAAATTCTAGCGCTCACTAATATATGCTCACATCAGGTTGTAAAAGCCTGTGTTTGCAAGCTACATTCCCACTTCTCATCTTTCATAAAATAAATAAGCATATCCCAGGGCTATTTCATAAAGTGATGAGTGAAATACAACAGGTAATGTAGGGGACAGTTTAAGCTGTTGGAAATATTATCATAAGCAGAAGCCATAAATCCTTGTAATGCCTGTGTTTGCAAGATCTCATCATCAATAAACAAACACAGAACCAGTATTAAAATATGCTCAGAGAAGATAACAGGTAAAACCTAAACCAGTTATACTGAAAGGTGAAACAATGACAAATAAATTACTAACACAATTTCCTTTGTTTCAGACAAAACAGCTTTGACTATTCGCAAGGGAAATAATATAGTACTTATTGTTTATAACAATATATTTAGCAGGCTGGTTATTTTATCCTCCATATTTCTTTACTAGTTCAGAGTCGTTTGCAAAAGAAAAAAAAAGTTGTTGTCAAACTTGCAAATACACATTAGGATTTAGTAAAGAAGCCTTGTCTGAAACCAGTAAATTAGGGCTTTAAGCTCAGATACCCTTTTCATGCTATTACTCAAGTCATGAGAGTGCCTGAATGCATGATTATAAAAGAGATAGGGCATGGCTTACTATTCATGGTTTCCCCATTCATTAGATAATTTAGGGTACTCTTTTTTCACTATTAAATTTTGAACAACCAGTTTGGATAAAGAGCAATAAATAAAGAGTATCTATTTTTTGAGTAATTTGTTAGAAAATACTCAAAACAAAAGAATGATCACCAGTGGCCAGGCTTGCATTATTTATCTGAATAGAGGATTTAATGGAACCTGATCTCTTATCTGTTTATTTCCCAACAAGCATGCACGTCTCAGAACCACGCTGTAATATTTTCTGGTACCCAGTCTTACAACATCTGTCACAACTGTAGCTTCCTGTCACATTTCTGAGATCATACAAGAAGGGAGGTGGGTAGCAGGAGGCTGTGGAGAGACTGGGCAAGAAGCATCCAGGACTGTGCCAGGTTGTTCTCTTGGCCAGATGTACCGCTCTGCTTGTATCCAACAAATAGACCACTGCAGAAATTTCCAGAGGAGCTTGCATTACAAATCTCTCCCCTGCTCATTCCACCACACCTTAGGAGCCTGTAGTAAATTAATATGGGAGGAATCTAACTTTCTGCTGTATTTGGTTGAAATTGGCATAGCTTGAAAGTTATTGGGGGCTAGGGAGATTGGGAGAACAGAGTGAATGTGTAAGATTCCTTTCTTCAGAAAAACAGGTAAAAGAATTTCAAGGAATGATAAGAAACTCTCTAAAGCTAGCAAAGTAATAGCTCTCCCAGGTGAAATACATCTCATTCTATAAGGTCACGTATGGCTATTCAACTATTTAAACAGTACTGTTATGGTAATTAAGTGCTGAATGTGAGAAAACTGCCCCCTGAATACGGTCAATTTCACACCTTAAAGAGAAGACCTGGTATATATAGAGAATAATAAAATAAGCAAGTTCGTTATTGAAACACATAACGTACACAAATCTTTTATTCCTGTCATTACCACAGTTACCTGGTACTAATAATATAAAATTATACTTTATTTCATATCAATATTACTAAATTTAATGGGTTTGCCTTTCATTACTTGGATAAATGAGTCCTTTTTTTTTATGGTACTGGCCATAGAAAGACAAATCTATCCATCTAAAACAAAAATAATTGTCTGAGATATCTTTCAAAGATAGAAATAGATTGTCATGTATTACATTTCCATTAAAGACAGAATGGGAACAATGTGATGCATTTTAAGTTCTGAACGTATATAACTGAGTTAAAGTTGTGAGTTGCAGTTGAAGCAAATACAATTCCTGAGGTTGTATTTCAAAACAGAATTTTTAGGAGAATGAAATGAATCTCAATACATGTATTTAGTTTTCTGTTATTTTGCCAGTAAGTGTAGGAGACAGAGCAGCACAGCTGGGGCAACTTCTTTCTGATGCAACATACCAAAATTGAACAAGGAAATTCACTTGCATGAGACACAGACTATTGTTAGAACTTAAATTCATTGGGAAACAGCTCTCATATACTTTAAATTGACTGTGTACTGTTTGTATATTTTCACATAAACATAAAATAACCTACTTTTTCATAAATACATAATAAAATGCTTCACTTTAAGCAAATAAATGAAAATAAAAAGAGGGTTTAAAAATTGTTTTCCCAATACTAAAGTTCAGTGGAACCAGCTGGTTTCTGTGCATTCAGACAGAATCACTCCCCTCAGTTTTTAGCAGAAAATTCCTAATCAGACTAATGTATGATATAGGGAGTGAATTTTTTTAGTGATTTTACGAAGCAGTTCAAACCAACTATAGAATAAGTAAGAATTAGGCCAACCTCTATTTATAGGCAGTTTTCTTTGGGAGCCTGCTTTTTACCCTTTCAGCATCTCCTTCACACCATTCCAATTTCAGCCAAACAGCTAAAAATCTGTGATTTTTTTTTCTTCAAGTTTATATATTTTATTCTTGTGACATTTGCAAGGATTAATTGCTGATGACAGCTTTCTCATCTCTTGGCATAATAAAACTATCAAGAAAGAATGTTTCAACTTACAGGTACTACAATTTTAGCAAGAACAGGAGAAAACAGACTTATTCTTATCACTAGTTACTGATATATACTTTTGTCTATGGTTATATATTTAGAAAACAGAAAGTAGTTTTTCATTTCACAGCTGGATAGCAATAAAGGCTAACAATTACATTCCAAACATGAATTCTCCTAGCTCTGCATACTAATCTCTGTGAAATTTACCTTTGCTATGTTGGCTAAAGAACAGATTACATTTTGTAAAGATATTCACAAATCAGACTTATATTTCTGTTCCATGGAAATAAATATTGTTTTATTTCACTGTCTTGGTAAAGACAGGGGCTGGGGGTGGGGGGGTGGGGGGTGAAGAGGAAAAAAGCTGTTCTAGAAAGCCTGTGATGACTGTTTAGGGATAACTTTCAGAAAGTTTTCTCTAGAGTTTACATCTGTTGTAGAAACAATTTCAGCCATAAGTGATCTTCCCAGAACTACAGATCAATGCAGAATGCAACCTGCAAATTTTAATGAGGGTCCTATAAAGGAGTTCTAAATCCAAACTTCTTCAAGGGAGCACAGCACCTTATGCCAAAGCTTTCTCAAGTTGTTCATTCTCAGAGGTAAAGTTCTATAGTTTATTTATCAAAAAATGTAGATGGAAACATTCACATGCTACAAAAGTGGCCCTGTATTCTGCAAGTGCTGAGTCATTGATTTGACAGACAGAAGTCCAAAACCATAAATTTTACATATAAAGGATAACTAAAACCTGCAAAAAATTGTCCAAAGGCAATCAGGATATGCATTAACATGAATGCTATGTGTACATTTGAAATGTTCTCTTTAAGGCCAAAATAAAGGTATTTATGTAAAAGTAAAAAGTTAAATATTATAACTGTTCTATACAAACTCTCCAACAGAATATTTGCTTGTCATTTTTACTGCATTGGCTGTTACAGGTCTTTAGACCCTAAGGTAGGAAAAACATTTGTCTGGATTATAACAAGGCAAAAAGAGAAAACCAATTTTCTCAAGAGTAAACACAGCAACTGTTGGAAATGACGGTTAATTTTACCAGTCTGAAAGAAAATAAAAGAAAAAAGAAAAAGGAAATGCCAAGAATTCAGTGGAGAAAGAACACTGGTAAATTAGGCAAAGTAGTCAGCTTCCCATTCCAATAATTATTTGACACTCTCTTGATTAGCAATTGCATGCTAATATATGTAACTTTAGAACCTAATGTGAAGCTCACACACTCTTGGAAGACATTCCACAGCAAAGTTGATATGGCTTCAGCTATATGCAATTTCACCGTTAAACATTAAAAAATAGGTTTACCCCTATGTTTTAGAGCATCTTACCAAATGAGAAGGAGCTTTTACATGTCACTGATAAAATGATATGTACTATAAAAAGTGCTTAAATCAACAGGACGTCATACTAGTAACTGCTATGTAAGATCTTGAAGAATATAGCTCCTCATTTCCAGGCTTTTGTGAAGACTCTTACACCATTATTTCTACATAAAATTCAAAACTTATTTTAAGATACTTCAACACTTCAAAACCTTGCATGCTAATGAACAGACCTCTAGAAATTAAAAAATTATTAAGTGTTCAAAAATTTACCTAAATTTATCAGTGCAATCTCCCTATTCCTCAAGAAAACAAAACACTAATTTCTTCAAGATTTCATTGAAGATAGATTTCTAAAGACATTTTTTGGATGCTCTACTAATTAGGTTTCTTGCCTGGACATTCAAGATGTGGAGAACATGGATGAGAATAAACACTTTGCAGACGCCTTGGAAAAAACTCTCTGACTATATTTTGGTTTCATGCAATTTCTTTTGGACAAGCCTGATGGATTCTCTCACACCAAGTCAGGCATGCCAGTATTTGCCTTGGCATATAGAGTTTACTGCTGCAGATCAGATTATAGCTTTTAAAGGGTCAAACGCTGTCAGATGGCATAGATGAACATTTCATCAAAAGCAGTTGTTCAGGAAATCCTGATAGAGGCAGAGTGATTTGAAATTTAAAAGATGCACACTGCTCCAACTACCATGCTCTAGTGGTGCAGAATGCAACATAACTATAACATCAGAAAACATTTCTTCTTCAGGTTTTCACTACTTTGATTCATTTGGAATATCAATGGATAAACTTATCATTGCTGAATCCTTTCACTCTGTACAGCAGCCCTGCCAATGCAGGCAGTGAACTTCTATAATCTGTTGCCATAAAAACTTGTGTACGCAGAGAGTATCAGCAGGTTTAAAAAGACGGGAAATCCATGGACCAGAGATCTGTAAAAAGATGTTAAATAGAATAGGCAGAGATATCCCTCTAACAACTCTAATTAAATCCTGTGGCTGTTGTGGCAGTACAAGGTGTATGGACTGCAGACATTGATCAGGCATTATCTGAGGAGCATCTCCTTTTGCCACCGTCAGACGTAGAGCTTGGTCAGATACAGAGGTGGGTCAGATATAGTATAACTTTTATCGAGTTCATATTATAAGCCAAAATCTGTCCCAAAATTTCAAACCAAATATTTTATTGTGATGATATCTATTCCACTACAAAAAGACTCAGAGCAGATGACAAGTAACATCAGAGTCAACTTTTGTACAAGGAAAGAACAAGTATGGGAGGAAGGGCCTGACAGAGGGAAGAATATGTGAGAGAGCACCTGCAAAAGTGGAGACATACTAATTTCTTTTCTCTTCTGGGCTGGGGCTCACTGTTCCAACTGATGAGCTCTGTCAACCATGTCGCCACCTTGCATATGTTTGTGATTGTGTCTTTTCCTTTTTAGTTGTCCTGGCCTCCCTAACTTCTATTGTAATTAAGGGATCTAACAAACTGGATTTGACTGGTTACATATAAGGCATTGGTGAATTTTCCATTTGGACTAAATGAGTCCTGTGGATGTCTTACTTTACTTACAGTTCCAGCTAGGTAAAGTTATTTCCATTATACTAAAGTTTAGGACTGCCCTGTGAGATCATAAATGACATTGTTGCAGCTTATAGCTAGAGTTCAATGCAGATGAAAGAATAAAAATATGGACTCCTCTGAACCATTGGCTTATGTAGAAAGGGAGAGCAAAAGGTCTGCAAAGATAACCCTTTTTTGCCTTTACCCCTTTCCCTCACCAGTTCACAGAGGAAAAGAAATAGTCAGGGATGAAGGACTAAGCCAAAAACTTTGGCTGTAAATTGCAAGCCTTTATAACTGTCACTGGGGCAAGTTCAAAAGCCTGTTGTAAATGAATGCTGATGCTCTCTAGTATTTCCATAAGTGAAATTGCTGCTTTCCTTTTAAAATCGACTTTGGACTAGATAGCAACATATATAACAAACACTCACATATGTCCAGATCTTACTGTGGGATGTGAGCTCTAGGCACTGATATTTAACAGAGCGATATTCTCAGTATTGCAGATCATTTCCATATGCTATTTTTGTCTGCTGACCTTCCTTTTTTTTTTTTTTCCCCCCTTTGCTTCCTAACTGAATTAGGACAACCAGCAAATAGAGGTTTTTGTTTTGTTTTGTTTTCCTGGTTGTTTTTATGTATTGGAAACTATTGCAATAACACAATTTGTAACACTTTTCACATTTAAGGTTAATACAACTTTACCATAAAGTCCACAAAATAATTTTATGTATGCCATAAGAATAATATTTTCTGAAAATACCATTTTAATATAAATTATACTGCTTAGCTGTTGCCAAATTCAAATACCAGAAAATAAAAGGGAACAGAGATTTATTTTTACTTGATGAAATTTTCTAATATAGGAAGAAGCTTTCTCCCTTGCACAAAGTATTTATGCTCAGACATAACTAGCGTATATTCACAAAGTAAAAAAAATAAATTAAAAATATTTAATTTTTTGAGGATCTAACAAAACAATGCTGATCCAATCTACTGAGGTCACATGGCCACAATTGAATCCATTGGTTCAAATCAATGCCAGCATTTTTGTCAAAGTTAATGAATGACACCATTTGCGACATTTTATAGAAATTAAATAACATGGCTCAGTTACTGTAAACTGCAGCTAAAAAGTAGGACACAGAGAAAAAATAGCTTTAAAGGGGGAGTAGAGAGATGAAGTTTCTTAAAGAGTGTTTCATTTAACATGTATTTCTCTTTCCTTACAATAGTTGAAGGGTAAATCTGATGTAATCCCAACTGTATTTTAGACTTCACAAATTGACAAAATTTAGTTTCAGCTACTCACAAGCCATACATATGCAACAAGCTTGGCTTTTTATATTTTCATTGTGCTGTCCTTTCATGACATTGTGCATTAAAATGACTGCAGCTGTCACAGGAAAACCAAGCTCCCTTAAATCTTAAAAAACATGTTCAGCGATAGATGAAACCCACAGTGACAATTTCAAGAAAATTCAGATAGAAAAATAATGATTTTTTTTTTCTCTTAACATGATTAACAGACTACATCTTTTAATCAAGAAAAATGGTGTTTGAATGTCTTGGCCTGTATTTTCATAAGGTGACCATTTTATTCTGTGGTCAGAATAAAAATAGGAAGATTTACTAGATGCTTACATCCTCTTTCCCTACACATTATTTCCAAGCATTTTATCAAGTGTAACATGAAATGAATCAAATGAAGGTATTCCCACATCTTCAATGAGGAGATTTTCCTACCTCTAATAAATTTTGCCAACAGAAAAATATTGCAAATATTGAGCTTAAATTTTTCATTTGCACTGTTGAATCATGTTACTGGTAATTAAAATTTAAGTAATTGCAAAACTCTCCTCACTCTCTCCTCACTTTTTAATCACCACACCTTGAAATGCTTGAAAAATGACATCGTCTATCATTCAGAAGTCTTCCAGCTAAATCACATTAATTTTCAATCTTATCAGAAAGTAGTTTTTCCCTTTTCCTCCATACTTTGTCATTATATTAATTTTCTCTTCTGTTTTGACAGAATTCTATGTTGCTTCATATAAAAAAAATAAAAAACCCCCACCCTCTGACAAAATTTCCAGGGTCCTGTTGTAGGCCTCTCTGCCTGTAAGTTACTCTCACAGTGAGAGTTTTTTATGCAGTTTTTGGCACTTCTTCTCTTTTCATTTTATCTTCTTCCCAACTTAGTCTAGTAACATAAGTATACAAGTGTAGTAGTGTAACCTGTCGAATCATACACATAGGTTTCTGTACATAGACCTGCCTAAGACAATTTGTAGCTTTGTAGCTTCTGAGGTATTTTGAAATATATTTTGTTAGTCATTAGGTCAACACTTGAAAAATAAAATCCAGAAATATACAGAAGGTATCTTTACTCATTCTTACATCACTTTTTTTCTGGCAATTGTTTCATTTCACTATTGTATGATACAAATCATTCCTTTTGTTAAGTATTTCATGTCAACCTGCCTTAGTCTTTGATAAAATGACTGATACAAACTTAAGAACAGCTAAATGGAGAAAAAAAATGAAAACTGTGGACATAACTAATTTTTTTCTTGGCAGAAGAAAAACAAAAACAAACCTAAATCTGCAGTTGCCAAATGCTGAAAAACAAGTAACAACAGTTCTACAAAATCTACACTGAAAATTCAGAACATCCATTCTTATAAAGACTTCATTAATTTCAGTATTCTCCATACTGGAACTGCTAATAAGCAAGTCCAGAAGGCAACAGAAAGATGTTATCAAAGTAGGTGATCTGCTTCTTTAACAAAAAATTCCAGAGGAGTTTCTTATGCAGTAAAGCAAGAGGTTCAGAGAACAGGAAACTCATAAATAACAACTAGTAAATACTTGAACATTTTTGACTGCATGGATGTGCAGGTTGGATAATAAAGACACTTTTGTAAGTCACAAGGGAGAATTGTAGGGATTAATGGATTAATCTCCCATCTGTAGCAAACTGTAGATGAAAGACATTAGCCTGATAAAAAACCAAACACAAACATTCCCCTTCCCCCAAATCACACTAAATCAAATTAATAGCACCTTAGATTAAAGTCTCCTTTCAAGTAATTAATAAAACACACAAAATAACTTGCCTACAGAACAAATGATGTGAAGGCAAGCATCCAACAGTTGGCTATGTAAAACAATCAAAGTGACCACTTTATGGTTACTTTTTCCTTTCACTTAACTATAGTTAGTTTTGTTATATCTGGTTTTAATCTGGATAATGGGACTATGATTATGTTTTTGTAGTTTTCTTCTATCCATCCTTCACACCCAACCCAAATCTAACAACAAAGAAACTTCAATGCCTGACTGAAAATACAAAAATGTGAAGTGGTAAAACAAAATGTTAATAATGAACTAATGGTAGTAAGACACTTCAGAAGACACTATCTCTAGAAGGCTGTTAAATCTCTTGTCTTCCTCATGTTGCAGTTAGGAATAGACTTCATACTTTTCCAAATGCTACTTAGGATTTGGAGGATTTCCTGTCCTCATGGTTAAGCATACCATATCTTCTTAAATATTTCCCGTGGCATCTCCTATCCTCATGGTATGCTTAACCATGAGGATAGGAGATGCCACGGGAAATATTTAAGAAAACAGAAATCTTTCTCATCTAAGAAAAGATATTAAAAACAAAACTGTGCATTGATTCTTTGTAATATTTACCCAGGTAACAGTCACCTCAGCTCTTGTATTCTTTCATTCTTCATACCATTTTCATTGTAAACATGCAAGCATTAGCAAATTGCAACATTTTAAAAATTATGAAACCTGAGCGCACAAACATGACAAGAGGTAAGTAGAAAATATGTATATATAACAAGCAAACAGATTAATTCTCTTGAGAGGAGCTTGTTAAAAGTAAGACAAAACTAGATCCCCGGCATAAAAACAGGACGATGGCGAACAAAGCTCTTATTACAACACAACTCTTTGAGTCTTGCAAGCCAGTAACGCTTATGAACTTTTGCCATCTATCACATTCTTTGCAATTCAATAACTACTGTCAAGCTTTTTCTTTTCATTTTAAGTATTTTATCACTTAAGAGATATTGTAACACAAGTGGGAGATGTGATTGAATGTATACTAAGATTTAAATGAGATTTTGCCTTATGAAATGTACAATTTAATATTTTGAAGCTCACAGGGACTGATGGTAAAAGACCTGTTACTTAGTAGAGAAGTTTATTTGCCACATACATTTTGGTGAGCCCTAATGACAGAACAGGTAGCACGTTCACTGAATCTCTTTGTATCATTGTTGAGAAATGATGAAACAACACAACTACATTTGTAAATTAATTTAAATTGCATGCAAATTCAAAATATCCCTTATTGTAGGATAAACACCTTTTTTAAAAAAAAAAAAAACACAAAACTGTAAGGGGCTTACGGATGTCCAGACTCAATTGTTCAGTAGAAAATCACAGTAAATTAGGAATGAATCTGCAGAGAATGTCTCCCTCATGAATGATGTAAGAATTTAAATGAAAATTTGGTACATGGCAGGAAAATAAATAAATAAATGGACATACATACAATATGATGTGTCAGTTTTAGAAGTTCCTTAGGGAAGTGAGATGGGCAACATTTAAACAGAGGAAATGGGAAGCCACAGGTAGAGAAAAACTGACTGAAAAGCAGAAAGAGTGAATAAGCCTACAAAGCAACTGCTTTTCATGATAATTCAGTTCCCTATAATAGATATTCTCATGGATGACTGCATGGCCCATCAGTGAAGATGACTAGACTGGCACTGCAGGATTTCATCTGGTCCTTCAGTTCCCTATGTTCAGCACACTGTGTTCCCTCATTACCTACCTCACTGCCATGGAAAGAAGTATCCTGTTGGAAAACTCTGCTATGAAGCCAATCTTCCCTTCACCAATAAGAATTATGAACAGTACTCTGCTGTTCAGGGTATTTGGTGGCCACAGAATAAGAAGGTACACTGGGGGAAAGGGATCAAAACTGAGAATTATTAACAAGACATAACTAGTAAGAGTGAAAAAAGCACACCTTGAAGAAACAGAAATGTGCAAATGAAGTAATTGAGAGGGGAGATAAAAAAAAAAAATCCTTGAAATGTCTCTTGAATGATCTTCCAAATAAGCTGCCTTGATATCTCCAAGTCTAAGGCAGACCTTCTTTCTCTTTTGGGGAGGAAGGATTATTTTCAGTTATTCTTCTGTGGAAATTCTTCTGTGAATCATATTAGTGACACCCTGTACATACACTGTCAGAGTTATTAAGATAGCCTGTGTCACTCTACTCCTCTAGACTTAATTAAATAGAATTGTTTCATTTTTGTTTCCAACAACCATTGCCCTACTAATGAATGGCTTCTGGATGCAACATGTCATTGCATAGTCATCCATCTGTATGATCTAATTACATGATTCAAACTACTGACAGTGTTCTTTGACTTACTGTACAGACATACAGAACCCAAAATGGTTAATGTTCATTACCACATATTAATTTAGTGCCACAGAAGTAGTCCAGAGACTTTGCTTAAGCAAGCTCTGAATACCACTGGAGAAGACACTTAAAAAATAATAATGGCCTTGTGTGTACTGCAAGGTAAAGATGACCATGGAAGAAAATGAATAATGTTTCCTAGCACCAATAATTCCACCTCCTGAGAATTTACTCATACTTGCTGTGAAAGTAACTATCTGATTTACAGTCAGACTGTCACAACATTTGCAAATTTCATTTTTATCTCCATTCCTTTCCAACAGACCACAGATATCCTTGGACATATCAGAACACTTAATCATTCTGTTAGATAACCATTTTGTGATAGTTTTATGCAGCTGCGTGTTTATATGACTGCATTTTTATATAACATGACAGTAAAAGTATTGAAAGAAAATGTGTAACACACAAACATAAGGTCAAATGACAAGTGCCTCAACAAGCAATTGAGTAAGTTCATATTCTGCTAATCATCTTCAGTATTTCATGGTACTGTCATAGCTGTTAAGATTTTTTTGTTATTAATTGCTGAATTTATATTCCTGATGTGATAAATCTTTAATACCCTTCTAATCCACAACAGTGGCAAGTATTTGTTTGAACTGAAGCAGTACATCAAATACCAATTTAAACCATCAAATTATATGTTTTCATCATTTTCCCAAATCAATTCTCTTTTTAGCCCTAATCAATAAGTAACACGTGTACTAAACTGAAGCAAAATACTTAAATTTTCTTCAGTATACAAAAGCCATCTTAGGGATACAGATGGAATATATCCTTTGTTGGCAAAATAACTCTCTATCAAAATCAATTTTTTTACTGTGAATTAATAGGTAGATATTCCCTTTAATTTTTTTCCCCTTTCTCGCTGATTGAAATACCCCATCGATACTCTCTTCTAATGTCTATTTGAACATATTCTCTCTGAATGCTAGAAGATGTGTGCACTTATGTATGGAAAATCTCAGGTTTAAACCTGCTTTCTCTAGGGGAATCCATGTACCCTTACTCAAATAGTTTGGAGAAAAAAAATCTATACCCAATTGATTTGTTTTTCAGGTAAAATTATAAGAGTTCTAAATTTTTATATGTAAGGAAGAAATATTCAAACAGGCTGCTGTTAAAAGACATCCTAGCTTCTTATAAAACTTAGCATACAACATATAATCATCAGCAGTATCATTCATTAGAAATCATTTCACTGGTTAATAATGATTTTTAGAAAAAAGTTGAAAGAGATTAGGCTTAAAAACACCATTCTAGAGCCCACTGTGTCTGATGTTGGTGTAATAGTGTAATTATAGAAAAACTCCACTTACAATTTCAGTGGAACATATATAACATTGCATTTATCATATTAGAAAGGATGTTTGCCATATCAAGGAATCAGTTATTTAGGGGAATGCAGAAAAGGAGCATTAAGTTCCTTGAATATTAATGACTGAGAAAAAAAATCAGATAAATAAGCTACAGTGAAGTAGTACATTGTACGATCACTATGTATGAAAACCTGAAGTATTAAAGAGTGTTATGATTGCATTCAAACATTCATAAATTAGGACGCCACTCTTGCCAATCAGACAGGATATACATCCAATATTTGCAGCACTCCCTTGTCTTCAGCTCCATGTCCTGGTCTTCTTAACCCTGTTCTCCCCTTGTCTTCCATTCCTGCAGACTCATTCCTTCCCCAAATCCACAGTTCTTTTAATGATAAAGCTATGTTTGCCTTTTCCTTCATTAACTGGGTGAAAGAAAAGGGAATAAGGAAGGAAGATGGCTCCCAGTTGGTCCTTACAATTTTTACATAAGGTTTTTCCTTGGTAGTAGGCTTGGTGGCTGGGGTCCACTTTACTCTCCCAGGGTACAATTATCAGTAGGAAGGTGGTTTCAGGTATGTAGTAATTTCACTGACTTGGGGTTCATTCTCAAAGGCACAGAAAAAAAATGCATGCTACCATTATTATGTTGCCTTTAAAGTATGAAAGCAGTACCAGTGCTCAGAATAGCTATTTGAACATGTTAGCATCAGAAAAAGTCCAAATTATTGTGTAGGGAAGGTTGATTTAAATTCAGTAACATTTTTTGTAACAAATGTTACAAAAGTAACAACAGAAACACTGAATTTCCACCTTCAGTGATGCTACACAACATACTGCATAATACAAACATAGACAGGAAAACTTGACAGACTTCCAAGCTTGCTAAGGCAGAAATATAGCCTGGGAACAATTTTCTTGAAAGGGTTACAGAGTTTGGCAAACCTGTGAATAGAGTAACTAAGGAAAGGGAGCCTTGCAAGTTTGGTACAATGGACCTGCAGAGATAATTTGTTTTAAAGTAGAAACAACTTTGAATGGGCAATTTCCCTGGTGTGTCCAGCTAACTGGCAATGAGAAAGCTGCTGAATATCACTATCAATAAAAAGAAAAGTGCTTCACATCACACATTTTCCTCCCTAGTTGATTCACCTCTCCAAGTCCTACACTGTCATTAGAGGGCAGGTAACCTCTGTCACATTTACTCTTTCTTTCATGTGTTGTGAAACAGGAATAGCGACATTTCTTCACTGGGGGACTCAAGTCATTAGTAGCTGCAAAGTATAGTGATATCTCCTAATGGAATGTAGTATGGCAATAAAAATTGTTGTTATAATGGGAAAGGCATTACGGTCTTCACACTTAAGAGTACTTTTGTATGTGTACAGTAGACAGACAATTTTGAAAACTGGTCCATTGTGTCTACCAGTGAACTGCTGTTTATGATTCTACAAAACTGGCAGAGAAAAATCTACCTGAGTTTAGTAAGTCACAAAATGCAGTTATGAAACTGGAGTCAAATATTTGATACAACTTTGTCACAGCTTCCAAATACTTTATTCAATTTCCTATTCCATTCCAGTTTTCTAATAGAGCTTTAGGTGTCATAGACACAATCACCAATTTTTACAGTCATATAGAATAACTGGTTCTGTGGCAGTAAATATTTGCTATGCATTTTTATGAGTCAATATTTCAGGGAAGAGGGGAGTCAATTCCACAGCCAAATTTGATGTGATTTATCTTGCCAACAACAACTAAATTTGTTTGCTCAGTAAAGGGGAAGAAGGAAAAAAAAACTTGGTTAAAAAAAATAAAATTGGTAAAAGTTACATGCGCAATCCATAGTATACATATATTCAGAAAAGGACTAAAAGTAAAAAAATGCTTTTTCAAAGAAAGTTACCCCAAAAATGGTTTCACCAAAATTAAGAAAATTATCATCATTGTGAAATTTGGATGCAATGGCATCTTCATCATTAACTTAAAAATGAAGATGTAATTAAAAGTTCAGGTCTTCTTATATTGGGAAATAGCGTCTTCTATTCAAAGGGTAGCAGGAAACAGTTACTGAAATTTTCTTGTCATAGCAATATAACCACCTGAAACACCTCTATAGGTGAGCACAGTAATAATAAACAATTTTCAGCTGAGTTTATGATTGGTTTGAAGCCAACATTGTCATTGGAATGATTTGTGCCCACACATTACCTGAGCTAATATATAGTTAATAGCTGTGGTCACTTGCTGTATTTTACACTTATCACTGACCTAGACTGTTTATAGCTGAAGATGTAATAGTCATTTTGCTCAGCAAATGTTATTTCCTAGATGGTTCAGCCTAACCGGGTGAATCAACTCTTCTTCTTCTCAAAACATTACACAGTCAAATTTCTGGGATGCAGTCCACTGCATATTGCTGGCTCCATTTCATGCATGTTTCTTCTGAAGATTCAGATTCTCTCTGAGACAGTATTAAATTCACCACCCTAATCGTCCCTGAGCACATTGAAGTAAGTAGCAGAAGAGGCATGATAAAACACTATTGGCATATTCCTATGTTGCAAATAATTGCTTCTGTGGACAAAAGGTATCTATGTTCATTCATGATTACTTAGGTTTGTAGAAGGATTACTCAATAATTTCCTAATTAATTTACCTGACACAATAAAAAGGACATACAGGAAACCTTTGTACCCCTAATTGTGCATTCTTGTTCAACAGGAAACAAAAGACGAGGCCTTCCAAATAGGACTGATTAAAAATTTACATCAAAAATCTATTTCAAGTTTCCAATTTCCATCTCATCTCAAAAAAAATAAAAACCAGCCAAGAACTGGAAACAAAAACAGAAAAAACCCCTGCCCACTGGCATGGACTTAACAGGATAACAAGACAACACACAACTCCTGTCTTGCAGTATTCATGGTAAAATCTTGGTATATTTTATTGTCAAAAACTGTTTTCCCCCTCCTTCAGGACACATATTTCTGCAGCACTTTATTCTTAAGTTTTGGTTCCAGCTCTTCATTCTTCTTGTTTCATTCTGACAATTTAGGAATTACTTAATCTTTAAATCATTTACTTTTCTGTCAAGTGGTTACACTGTTCCCTGCATTTTAGTGTTTATCTAAAACCTTTTCAGATTGTACCCAATTTATATATAACATTTTCATGAAAATTATAGCAAATATTCCAAATACAGTAATAGAGCACTGTAGCTCATGTCTTTGAATATTTTAAGCTACATTTTTCCTTCAGATGTTGGTAGATGTTCTCCAAATCATAAATAAAGAATTTTATGAAGTTCTAAGCTGAAGAAACATAGTTTTGGACAGATGAATTTTCTATAAGATATTGAATGTGGGCACTACCTCACCTAGTATTTTCATCCTCAGAGCCACTGTAGTATTGATGTAGCTTCACAGATTACAGGCTCACTTTAGTCTAAGTATCTTCTACAAAAATGTTATCTAGCTTTGAGGGCCCACCTTGGCTGCTTGGCTGTTACCATAATTTTTTGCGATCTAACACCATGTAAAACAATCTATCAGAACCATACAATGTTCATATTAAATGTGAATATTTCACAGTGCTTCACATTCTGTTACGGCTTGTATTGATTTAGTGTGTAAAATTAATCTCCGATAAAAAAAAAGAAAAAGATGTACAAATGTACTTGTACATAGGGTAAAAAATATATTTGGAAATATTTATCCCATTGTGTTTTATCTAGCAATGGGGTTTTGGCTCCAGGGCTTTGCCTGCTGCATAACAGCATTTTTAGCATATTAGTCAAGAGCCATTTACATTATAGGAAATAGGTTTTGGCACATAATTGAAGTTCAGATCAGCAAAAATGTAATGTTTGACATGGCGCTTAGGGACATGGTTTAGGACTTGCTAGTGTTAGGTTAACAGTTGGACTCAATGATCTTAAGGGTCTTTTCCAACCTAAATGATTCTATGATTCTACAACTCTATGTTTCTAACAGTTCAATGCCATCCTATTGCATTTTTAGTATATGGATTATTTCTGGAAATATCCTATTGAAGGTTAAGAAGGTTTTGTATTTAAATTTTTTTGACTTTTTGGTAAAGTATGCTCATTTTCTCAAGAAATCCTACTCACTTAATTTCTCCTGGAACACTACATAAAAGGAAGAAATAATATACACTCATTTAATGTAGATATTTTGCAGAATCTCTCCAAGATTCAATTACCATATAAATAATAGTTATATTGCATTAGAGTGGGGTAGCATGTGAACGGGATTATTTATCGTATAGATAATTAGGTCTCACTCACTATTGCTTAACTCAACAGCATCTACTACTAAAAAGTCCAACTCAGCTAGCTCAAGACATTCCGAAAAATCCTACCCTCTATACATGGCTTAACCTTGCTAATTTATTAATCACTCTTCCAGTTGTTTCCTCCTCCAAAAACTTCTCCTTTCATTAAGGATCTAAGTTCCAAGCATCTAGCTTTGTATACTAACAGAATCTGGAAAAATAATTGTATACTTTTTGCCGATGTCTCAGGTCTGTAAAGCCTCCCTGGTTTAGAATCAGAAGAGGAAATCTGGAGTGCCAAGAAGAATCATTCACACTGCATAAGACTTTTTGTATAAAAAGAGATATGACAGAGTGAAAAGGCCAGACCTTTTAACTAAATGAGCTGAAATGCACAGTTCATTTCCACAGGATAGTCAGCAGCTTCCAGTGAAAAATAAAACCCACTAGTGTATATGAAGGGAAAGCAGGGCTATGTAACACCACCAGTACCTATAAAAATTCCATATTTGGAGTAAATTCAATTCCCACCTACAGTATTGTGAAAAATAATTGCATTGAAAACCCAGCCTTCAAAGCAACATTGGAACCTGTGATAAAGTTCCAAGCACAACAGCTAGAAATAAGGAGATTAACTTCCCAATTTTCAGGTAACAGTAAAATTCTAAAATCAAAAACTCTTTTTAAAAAAGTAATCAAATTCTCATAAATAGTATACCATCAGGGTGAAAATCTTCATTTAAAAAAGCTGAAAAGTAATGCAAAGCTGAGTGAAGTCCCTGTCATTAAATCAATATACTGCACATAATACCATCTTTAAAATAATGTCTCCTTTAAAATAAAATGATACCAATGCTTTGAATACCTCCTCACTTGGGCTTAGCTTGAAGATACTGACCAGCACCAGGTGACTTCCCACTTAAAACATGTCAACAAAAACAGGACTGAAATAGAGAATAAAAATCAGTCTGTTCAGCTTGTTTGGAAGACAAAAAAGAATACATATTCCTCTAAGTTCAGTATGCAAACTTGAGAACAGAGCAGAAATCTTAGAGGAATTCCATAGAGAAATTATACTATTCTGAACTGCCCTGCTAATAATAGCTATTTCAGTCCAGACATAACTGTCAAAATTGGACATTGTAACTGAAAGAAAATTATTTGGAAAGCAGATTTTAGGTTAAAAAAATCAATTTTTATTCCTTAAATTTAATATTTTACTGATCATCACACAAAAGTTCCCAGATCTCTGTGGAATTACAAACAGGCTCAAAATTCACTTGTCTAGACATTCAGAGTGAACAGATAGGTAAGGATGCTCTAAGAGAATAGTTACAGGGCTTTTTGGGGGCTGTAAATCTCTACTCATTAGCTTTCAGAACACTGTGCTACTCTAAAGAATATGCATGTGGGCTATCCATTAATTTCAATTTTTGGTTATTTTTTTCAGAAAGCAACTCTTTCAAGCCACATCTGTTTCTAATACTTCTCTTTGTTGGAGTCTTGCTCTTTTAGAGAAGGGCAAACACAACAACTAACTTTGAAAGAACTAGATATATTTATAGTCTTTTCCAGCCCTTCTACTAAGATAGTGAAGTATCTACTTACAAGATTAAAATAGCCACAAAAAAAGACATTTTGGAATAGGGCAGAAGGAGTTCAGGTATATTCATATCCTGAAATACATGCAAGCAAAAATAAACAGCAGCCAGCCACAACTCCACTGGAGAATGCAGAATTGATAAAGATGCTATGCTTTCAGACAACCTTTTCCATACTTTGCACACCGAAGCTGACAAAGCTCTGGAATGATTCAGTATGAGTAATACCATAACTTCTGGACATGAACTATATTTTAGAAATTCAAATTCTAAATCCATTATCTTGGTACAAAAGCTATTGGTTAGTTTAATAACTCTTGCACTGCTGTGTTCTGAACATCACTGAGGAACAAGAGTTATTATTACAACACTCAAACCACATGCTGGAATTCCACTTCCTTGCTATCTAATTAAATGTGAGTCTATCTGACAGTACTTTTAAAATTAATATCAGAGTCTGTACATTTTACAGAGCTGACAAATATTGCTGTTAGATCAGAAATGTTGGTCTCAGGGAAAAAAAATACAAAACCCAAAAACCAACCACACAAAACCTCTTCTAAGCTTCTGAAATCAGGCATAAACACAACACACATTCATAGAGAACTCCCTGTGATGAACTTCACTGAATAGAATGGTCTTGGAAAATTAAGAATACTGATGACAGTGGAGTCTAGATAAATTTCAAAGTTTTCCCAAGGATTTCACTGCAAGGAGAACTTGCCCGCTGAGACAGTTTGTCCTCTAGAGAGGACTTTAACTAGGGAGAATTCATAGGACTACCAGCTATCCATTTATGAGCAAATAGCCCTTATGAGAAGGTCTTTGAAACTGTGTTTCTACCCGAAGAGGGCTGAAAGTAAACAAATGAGCCAGGAACTGCAAAAGAAAGAACCCTAAGTGACCTGAAAGAAAAACACACACCTATATTTTCTGTTAGCAAATCAGATATATAGGCCAGATTAACCCATTTTAAGATTATTTTTTTTTTAAATGACAATATTGTCTTACAGGGAACTTCTAATATTTTCAGTTTGCAACTTTACATTTCAAAGACTGGTGAGTCACTCTACTAGTCACACTGTATCACATTATTGCTAGAGACCAAAAAACCCCAACCAAAAACCTGTTACTTTTTAATAGAACATCATGTATTACTGAAAGTACAACTGAAAGGTATACTATATAATTTTCATTATATGACAGTAGTAACTGAAGGATGTTTGCTAGTCATAGTGTCCATTGGTCAGTTATATGCTATGTATTTCATACCCTTGAATGGAAAGATGCCTTAGCAAAGGCAAAAAGCACTTCTTTTCACATCAGAATTTGCTGCCCAGGTAATTCCTTTACACCTTAAATTACTGCTGAAAGTACTCAACCCTATTTATGAAGTGATCATTAACACCTACATGGATGTAGAAGATTTTTTCATGACCATAAACATTATTATCAAAATTCCTACAGGAATGAATGTTTTTGGCTGGCTGGTCACTCTAAATGGTAGTACAATTAAGAAAGATGCCATCAGTCCAACTTAATTGCTGAAGTCTCTCCACTCCCATCTACTAGTTTCCTGGAATCAATATGCCTTAATGAGTCTCTCATTATTCTTTGATGGATTTTTTATTTTCTTCTATAACTCTTTAGAAAGCCTGTTGCCTTACTCTGATAACACATATGACTTGTGAAGCTAGATTCTTGCAGCAATTAAGCATTTTAGCATTTAGAGTCCTACATTTCTGAAATTATGGTATTTCTAACTTCAAGTTGGAGGGGAATGTAGCAAATTTACACCCTGAAGAACACAAATTAAAAACACATATATTTAAAATATGAACCATGAAATAATAATACAAGACAGCCACAATTTTAATCTTTGCCTACTAACTGACTCCAGCTTAGCTCTGTACCCTCATTTCCTACACATACAATCAATTATACCTCATTTGTGCTATCCTATTCAGATTAGAATAGGAAACTTTTTCTGAATCCATGGTACAAAATTATCAGAATTCCTGCACTTTATGCCCCAAAGACATTTCCACCTTCTGGAATAGTCTATGCACAGTTCACAGAAATATAAAGGGAACATGACAAATAGAAGAAACTGTTTCCCTGATAGATTCAAAGGATCTATTTCGTTGTAATTTAATCCAGAATTCATGAGGGATTAATTAAATTACAGAGCACAGGGGTAGCAGGCTCTTTGTTGCATTACAGATGAAGTTTATTTTTTAAATGCTGCCTTGTGCACTGTTTGGTACCTTCAGTTGCAAAAAGCTATCCTCAGAATGTTTAAGAAAATATATTTCACTTGGACCAACTCAGTGTCTTAAATTAGTTTCTTGACATAATAGTGCCTCAGCTTTTCAGCTGGAGTGGGGTATACATCCTGTTATGACAGCATGAAAAGGTTGCTCCATCCCTTCCCCAGTCAGGACTGTACTCATCAGGGGTCCAAAAATACAGGAATTATCTGAAATGTGGTATGTGCAGGTATGCCTTTGTTAGGCCAAAGTCTGCATTTTGTGTGGGCACGGACTGGGTCAGTTTCAGAAAAGGTAGGAGATTACCCACAGAAAGTCAGAGGTGTTTGTACTATTACTTAACTTGTCCAATGGTATTTTGAAAGGACTGAGGAAAGGGAGTGGAAAGAAGCCATCCAAGAGTGCTGGTGATACAAACAGAGGGTAAACAAAATTGACACAATTAAGAAGACTCACAAAATGATCCAATATTGTACTAGTAATGGAGTGAAAAAATGCTAAATGAAATTCACTGTCAGTACACACCAAAAAAAGTATATGGGAGAAGACAATACAAGTGTACATCCACAATCATGGATTTTATGTGATATATAATCACACAGGGATGATTTGAGCAACAGTTTCTGAAAGTGTGCTCAGGGTTTAGTGATAGCAGACCAAATGAAAGACAATTTTATAGTATTCTGTACCTTGAATACTGTGCGTAGTTCTGGTACTCCCCACTATTGAACACAATACAGCAGAATAAAAAGGTGGCAATTGTAATCAGAGGTACAAAACAACTTCTGAGTAAGCGGAGATTCTTTGTCACAGCCCTCATAAAAAATTCGCTTAGAGAATTCTGCTATTCATCTTAGAAAACAGAAAACAGAACGGTGATGTGACAAAATGCAATTAACTTATGAGTAGCAAGGAGAGGTAAAAAGGGAATATTCATTGACTATAGTTTGTTACTCAAGAATTGAAGGTGCTCAATGAAGTCATGAGGCAGTACAGCAGTATAGCAACAAACAGAAGGAAGTACTTTTTCCATACTACATGTAATGCAATCGTGGACTTCTTTGCCTTAGGATACTGAAAAAGTATAAAAGAATAAAAGTATAAAAAAGTATAAAAGTATAAATCCAGGTAAGGATTAGATAGGCGTAGGTGCTGCAACAGACATTAAATATGATGCTCTAGATGAAACACGGTTTAAGAAGCCCTCACATTGCTAATACCTGGAACAGTGTGCCACTCTATACTTGTCTCATTTCTTGTACCTTTTCACCTAAGCATCTTCTATTTACAACAGTGAAAGATAGGTTCCTAGCATAAATGTACTCAAGACCTGTTGAGGATTCACCATTTTCATGTTCGCTACTATTTGGCCCTACATAGAACAAAGGAATTTGAAATAGGAAGATGAGATAATCTGACTTAAGCCTTAGACAAGTCTCTCTGCTCATATAACCTAGAGAATGTGAGAGAGGAGTTATTAATCTAAGCAAAATGAGGATTTTAGGGCTTTTTACACTAGGTTAAGTTTGCTAGAAAAAAAATTCATACTGTCAGGTGTTTCAAACATCCTAACAGATACAACTCCTGCTGTGCTCCAGTCATGTGGAAATTGAACAGAATAACTACTGTTTCACTGTATTTTTTGTGAGATTTTATACTCTTCATAAGTTTCCTCAAGAGAGTTTGAGGATCTAATTTTTTTTTTTTAATATTAAAAGCAAACAATTGAGTAGCAGTTAGAAAATGGCATTGGACCTCTCCGACTACCTACAGGTGCCCTCCTAAATCTTGAGTTTTGCTGACTTAAATTATCTTCCATTTCTTCCTTGCAGTGGAAAAAGAAAAATGCTGTCCAGGATGCACCACACTGAGGACAAAAACCACATAATGGCTCTATGCTTTGTAATTTTTTTTGCTTGCAGCTATTGTTCTATTTCCAGCCGACACTGCATTTTAAATGCTCTAATGATACAATTGTTCTTGAAAACTGCAGAGAAACAGACACCACAAACAGCTAATTGGTGCCTCTGATGAAGCTAGAAACACATCTTGAACTTTTTTGATGTTGTTGTTAAAAAGTGAGTGAGAGGGATTTCTTGCTATTAGGCCATAACAAATGCTCAGTCGCTGGCAAGATTTCACTCCTGCTCACTTAATTAATGTCTGTAATATACCTGTCACTTATCAAGTATCCTGCATAGTTATTGCACTATTGTTACTGTTATGTATCACCCAATTTTGTATGCCCTGAGGGCAGCTCAGTTTAGGGATTCTGCACAATTTTCTGTCAAGTCTCCTCTCGGGTTCATTGCCATTCAGAATGTACCACAATAAAATACAGCCCTGTTATCAAAGTCCTTTTCCTCTCTGCCAGTTTTGTATTTTCCTGGCTGCTTGGTTCCTCATGAAAATGGGTATATAATCACCTTCTGCAGCTGTGCAGCCTGTTTGATTTTTGCCACCTTTCCAAGGTTCCTTTAATAAATGAAATGAAAATAATTCCATTTGCGTTATCACCGTGGTACTATCATCCCAGTCATCTACTGTACACTATATATTTATACATAACTAAAACCCTAAGTTTTTTCCTTTCTCTTCTCTTATGAGCTTTACTAAAATACTAAAAAAAGCATGTAGTCGCTTAATACTGAGCTCTTATTTCCAGCTAAGGGTCTGTAGAATCAAATATACCCTTTTTTCCCCGTGGTTTTATTATTTATAATTTCTCCAAGGTTTAGCCAATCCTTCCTTTCATCTACCTGTACTCCTTCCCCATTCTCCCCACCCCTCATAAGATTCACATGCATAAAAGGAGGGGAGGATTTTGACTCTTGGAAGTTTCCTAGTTCTGTATCTGCTCTCTTACTGTTACAGCCCCCTTCAAAATAATGTTCTGATTTTTGAACAAAGAACTAGCATTTTTGACACCTTGGTTAAAGAGTTATTGGTATAACCCAAAAGTTTACATTTCCATTAGGAGATTAGAGAGAGCTGAAGCTGTGGAAATGTCATATTGCTACCTTGATGTAGCCTTTTATCATATAAAGCATAAGAGAATATATAACATGTCGATGACCTTAGTAAGTTTGATTCCAGACAGATATATTTTTTTTAATCTAATCCATTTTAAGAAATTATTTGAAAATCCTATTACATCTTTTCATTAAAAATGCATGCTTTTAAATCACAGGTGATTTAGTTAACTGTACATTTGCTTAGGAATGCATGATAACATTGCTTTAAATAAGTATCTGAAGGTATATTTTTAAAAAAGTATGAAAGAAAGGATTTAGTTTTCAAAGTACTTTAAAAAAAATCTAACAGAATATGCTATTGTGTATCTTGATGCCAAAATATCTGCTTAACACAGAATGGTTCTATTTAGAGTCTTCAAAATTTATCAAATGAGGCCAGAATTCTTTCTGCCCTAGTATTATGACTTTTGTAGAGTGAACCGGGAATGCACCCTAGGGAAGAAAGATGTTAGACACAATGTCTGCTTCTTTGATGGTCGCCCTGACCTATCAGGAAAAAAGTAGTCTTCCACATCTTTATTTTATTACTTTTTTATGGACTTAATAAAGAACAAGTATTCTGTCCTGGGGAGATATTTAATGGCCTATCTCACTTCAAGAAATGTACCTGATACCTCCTTGGGATGAAGAAGATTCAGAGAGATAAAAGACAAAAAAATAGCATTAAATGGAACCTGGAGTTATTCTTGAGAATAATGGAAAGGTTTCATGACAACTTTTTGAAGGTAAGTGATAGAAAGGGCTGTACATATGAAAGACGCACCCAGAGGGGAAATTAGGGTGACATTCCCCCATTATGAAGCTGCCTAAAGAGGGCAGTAACATTGTTTTATCACTCAAGAATGGCTGCTTTACATAGTTTGAAAATTTGTGCTTTCAAATACCTTCTGATCTTTCTATCACAAGCAAAGCATGACACAAGGATCTGTCTTTTCCTCAGAGGCTTTATGCAAATCTTTTGCATTTTGGCAAGGGGAAGTGTAGGAAAAGTGTGTGTGAAAAAGCCCAACTCCAAATTTGACATGTCAAAAGAAAATTACAGATTTTAGATATTTAAATTTTCTGTCACAGAGTGCATTTTTAAGGAATCATTATTTGTGAGTTTCAGGTAGGAAACATTATTTCTACTTTCAAAAAGCAAGTGAAATCTCCTTCCTACAATACGTAAATCAAATTTCCTGCACAGAATCACAATAAAAAAGAAAGGAACAGATATTAGTATCAAGGTATTAGGAAAAACAATATAGCCAAAAGCATATCAGAATGCATGTATTTTGGTCCTGCCATTATTTCAGTTTCTTCAGAAAAAATTTTGATTTAGAATTTTTATGATGCAATTAATGGATTTATTTTAAGAAGGGAGTTCATAATGCTAGGAACAGTACTTGATGCTAACAACAGGTTTTCCATTTCAATAATGTCATCTATTGCATCAAAGACAAATCCTTAGTAAAATAAAAGTAGCCGTGTCTCAAATAAATATATATAGCTGCTTACATACACACACATTTATACAGGTGTGTATGGATGTATATATATGTACATAAATACAAATAATTCGCAAGAGAAAAACATATATAGCTGCTGAAGAAAGAAAAAATAATCTGCCTCATAAACACCTTGAATTGCTAGCAGTGTTAAAACTCTCACAATGCAAACTTAAAAGAACCATGCTAACAGCACTAACACCAGATAACACCGGGTAACCTTCACTCTGAATACCTACCTTTTAATCTACAGAAGTTATACAGAATTCTCATTTTCAATAGAGGCAACAGGTCTAGGGCAGCACAGCAACATCTTTCTAACTATTGTAATTATCTTTTGTGTTAAAATCTCATGCAGTCCACTAGAACAATACAATAGTGTTATACAGAGGCAAACGACAATACCTTCCTCTGTCTCTCTGAACATCATATACATTTTCATCCTTCTGTTAAGAATTATATTACATTTGGCTGCTACTAACTTTGTACAATAACTTGCACAGAAAGTTGAAATTTTACATCACCTGTAGAGACACAACAGCCAAACCTGTCTTTGAAAAACAGACATTTATTTTGCAAGAAGTCTAAAATCGTGAAATATGCAACATCTGCCACTATGAAAATACTTCAGTATTTGACTTCTACTTTTATGATGTTTAAATATGAAATGTCAAATATGAATTGTTGACTTCAACATAATGAAGACATGAGCATTAACCTTTTCAACAGAAAACACTAATATGAAGAGGGTCATCACTGCATATTATTATGTATTATTATTGTATTGTATTGTATTATATGGTATGATATATGATATGATATATTATATGATATGATGATATTATATTTATTATAATGTTGGATAGAGAAATGCTGCCATAATTACCTATCCAGTCACTGTAAAACCAGTTTCTACATTATCTTCTGAAAATCTAGGAAATAATCAGTGTCATAGGACTACCAGGTACCAGTACTTCATTCTCCACATACAAGAAAAAGGGTAGCACTCAGGAAATTAGCATATACAACAGTAATTACTGCCTATGTATTACCAGTTTCTCTGATGGATTTAGTAGAAGATCTTAAGAAAAGCAGCTATTAAAAAGTCACTAGCAAATCATCCTAATTATTTTTTGAAGCCAGAAATACAGAAACAGATTAATTTAGGTATTTTATATAAATATGTAAAATTTATATCCATGTATATTTTATAATTTAAATGCTTTATATTTACATTTTATGGATATTATACATATATGAAATTAAAGATAATAATCCTTGCTTACAATGATTAAATTGTCTGAAATATTGAAGCTTGCACTGAAGAAAGCAGTACTTTTTTCATTGTATGTCTGATACTAGACTAAAATATATGGTATATACAAAATGCAGATATAGTAAATTGTGGTCAGATAAATTCATTCATTCATTTTTGGAGAGTGAAAACTGAAAAAAATTGAAATTTCATGCCTAAGTTTTGTGTTTATAATTTTTCATTCAGTTATCCACCATACGTTGAAAACATATAGGATAAACCAACTCCAACACTTTCAGTCTTTTGCACGGCTAAAATCCAAGCAGTTTCAGCAGAGATCAGACTTAAATTTTACTAGATATTTTAACTCTTTATGTACACTTTTATAGTAATATAATACATTTTTTCTTAGTTTTTTGGTGGTTTTTGTGTTTTTGTTTGTTTGTTTTTTGTGTAATATGCTGTCTTTTGGCCACTGGTCAACACAAATGCATGGGATATGGATAACACAGTATATTTTTATGGCAGAATATCCCATAAAATTAATTCCACAAGCTCAAATGACTCTCTGAAAAATAAATAAGGCAATAACTCTTACCAAGGCATCAGAGATAGAATAGCATATTTCAGTTGGAAGGGACCCACAGCAATCATCTAGTCCAACTGCCTGACCACTTCAGGGCTGTCCGAAAGTTAAAGCAAATTATTAAGGGCATTGTTCAAATGTCTCTAAAACAATGACAGGCTTGGGGCATCAACCACGTCTCTAGGAACTGGAAGCGTGTTCCAGTGTTTGACCACCCTCTCAGTAAATAAATGTTTCTTAATGTCAAGTTTGAACCTCCCCTGATGCAACTTTGCACCATTCCCCCGCATCCTATCACTGGATACCAGGGAGAAGAGATCAGCACCTCCCTCTCCACTTCCCCTCCTCAGGAAGCTGTACAGAGCAATGAGGTCACCCCTCAGCTCCCTTTTCTCCAAACCAGTGAAACCCAAAGTCCTTAGCCACTCCTTATAGGACATTCCATGTCCTATGGTGAAGGAAAGAGGCTGAAGGAAGATTGTGAAGGAAAAACAACAACAAAACAACACTCTTCCAAAAAAACCCTGAAACTTAGACTTGTATGGCTTAAGGTATGTCTGCTTTTTCTTAACCACACCAGAACATCTAATAACAGATACTAATTTCTCCCCAAAATCATGTCTTGCTTATATCTGTGAAGACCATCAGGGACTACATTAAAAACATTACTGTTGTAACTAAAACATGGAAATTTCATTCACCAAATATTCTTGAATTTCATAGAAATTCAGCAGTTGCAGTGCATCATAGACTGTGCAGAACACCTGTGAGCTCAGTTCACATGGGAGAAGAGACAATATCCAGAGCTGCTGACACCCTGAGAGACCTGCCCTGTTTTGCTTCTAACATCAAAAAACAGATGTTGGCAAAGTGGAGAGAGGTTTAGCAGAAAGCAGTACCTCTTCTACCTCCCTATAATCACCAAAGAAAATAACAGACTCATAATTCTGACTGTGTCTTTCACAGTGTTTACCATGCCACCATATCCTTTGCATAGCTGCGAAGGTCTGAATGACATTTTAGGAACACTTGCAAAGCAAGAAAAAGCTAATTTTCCAACACACAATTAAATGTTCATGACAATGTTCAATCTTTTCTTGAAAGTATCCTTATTCGGTCATGGGTGAAAGCATTCTGAATTTGCCAGTGGAATTAATAGTGTTCTATTATTAATATAACCCCCTCCGTATGAGGCATACATGTAACAATGTAAAGATTGGCTAACAGTGGTATAAAAGCAATCTGGCAGCAAAGAACATCTAAGTTTGATTAGTTTATTGCGTATTCTAGAAAAAGTTCATAGAAGTCCAAAATATAAAACAAATAAAACACTTTTAAAAAGAATGACCTTCTTAAGCCGTAAGAAAGTGTTTTGCCTGTCCTTTACAAAAGAGCATGAAAAGAAACACCTACGATTATGAAAACCTTTTCATAACCATATACTTTGGAGCATCTCAAAGTATTTAAGACAAAAATATTCCTTACTCTTGACCACAAAGTGTTAGTCACTAAGAATTCGTTTATTTACTTGAAGAACTGAGTATCACTTCTTTCTAAATTGCAAAATTATTGTTAACCAGTCTTTGGTAATTTTACAGATCATAACATAATTGCTACAGATGAAAAAGATTAACATCTGACTGAAAAATTTGGTTGACATCACATTTGCTCTTTCAAGAATTACGTGTTCAGAAAATAGCTTTCTCAAGCATACTTTTTATAAAAAAAAACAAGCAAACAAAAAACCCCCACCAGTATGTGCTTCTGTAAAACAAAAGGAGTGGTATAGAAAAAAAGGATAATCAGACCCCATGACCAATCTCAGAACACAAGTTGCTCTAATGGATCAGGCAGTTGGCTGATCGAACCAGTTATCATGTGTGGTGGTAGTTGACATCAAGTCTTGATTCCAAGAAAGGGTGGAAAAATTAATACATACAGCAAATTGTAGAGTAGTGAGTGTAAAAATATATTCAAAACCAAATATGTTCTCTTGCATGCAAAATACAGTTTAAAAAGTAAATTACAAACACTTGGTGTCCATTTTTAGTATACATAAGTACCCTTTATCTCTTCTCCCAAGTAGATACCTTTTCTAAGTGAGGAGGAATGTTCTGGTGTCTTTCAGACTGTTCTGGTGACTTTCAGACCTCATCAGACAGGTCCTCCAAAAGGCCTTCCATAGGACACATGCAAGAGCCTACACTAGTAGATAATAATGAATAGTAGTCAGAATATCAGCAAAAACTTTAAAACCCCTTGAAAATAAAATTTACACTCTCATAATAAAATAGTGCTATGAATATAAGGGTGGGTCACTCCTATTTGGTTTCTACTCCTTTCTTGTCTCAAATAAGCTATTAAACACTTGCTAAATTGATTTATCTTTTTAACCAAATGCTAATGGGGAAAAAGGATACATGATGCAAATGCTGGAAAACTATTTAAAAGTTCTACAGTCATCAAGGCCCTTTTTCAGTAAATAAACCAAGAAAAAACCAACGAACCAACCAACCAAAAATAATAAAAAACCAAAAGCTAAATATCAGCTTAAGCATAATTTGGAAAAAAAAATAAAAATCAGAGAGCCCCCACCAAATTGTCACAGCAAGTTGGACATATTAGACTCATGTAACTGTCTTAGCCACAGACTTGAGCATCCATGTGGAGAAACACTAGCACTGATATGCAGGAAAAAAGCCAGAGATACAGAGGAGAGGAAAGAAAGGACTCTCGTCTTCCACTGGAGAAATGACAACACAATATCAAAGTCCTTGGTGTTAGTTTACCACCACTGATGTTAATAAAGGATGAAATAAACAACAGCGCTAAATGAATGACACAAAAGATGGTAGAAATAAGTTTAAAATCAAGCTTTACACAGTCTGTAGAAAAATGTATGAAGGAAGTAGATAGGAGAATTTAGAAGCTGAAATAAAAGTGAATAATGTTGTGTAAGCAATGAGGAATTGGTTCAGCCAAGCAAAAATTCTGCTGATATAAATGACTTAGAGAAAATGAGTACATTATATTTATATCTAGCTTATATTTCTGCTGTAGAACTGCAGAAGATGCCACAGAATTGAATACACAGATTAACTGCATTTTGTTTCCTTAAATTCACTCCCTGTTAAGGACTATTAACTATTGCACTATGCCTAGCCTTTCTAATGAATGAAATTACTCTTATAACTAGTTTCTTTCATGCTTTACTGTTTGCAAATTTTAACATAACAAAGCTGAACAAAACTTCTTAGAGCATAGATTTTGGCTGTGAAATGCTGTGCTGCTTGAGGTACTGCATAAACAAATGTATAATGATCCATGACATATAGTAAATTCTTGTACCTTTAATTTACTACAGAGGACTGGTATGACTTTCATTGCTCTGAGACAACGAAACTATAATAGCTTCTTTATAAGATAGTACTTAATGACACAACAAGTATTTTATATGAATTTAGCAAGTTTCATATCTTCGTTTATACTGTCTTCATTGTGATTACATTTTCGTGTAAAAGGATTCTTCAGAGAAAAAAGAATAAGCAGTATTTGACTATACTTTTATTTATGTTTCTTGGAGTGGATTTTTTGTGTAAAAATCAATTAATCTGAATACATTCACAATAAAACATGCATTTTTGTTTTATGGACACCTTATCGATAGAATTCTATTCCATAGCACTTGGTCCTTAAAAAAGGAGCAATGATGAAAGAGATGATATGATCACACTGAGCAGGTAGATAAAAGGAGGGTGAATTCTCTCTATAGCATCCTTGAAATACTTATCTTTTCTAAATCAGAAAATTATACAAAATTCTGCACCCACCTCACAATAAATACGAATTAGAACTGACCAAAAACATTTATGGAAGCTTTCTGTCAAATAATACTGTCAAAATTAATCTCTTTTACAGGAATGTATTGAGTGTAATTACTTTTTTTCCTTAAGTATGATGATCCTAAATATTTCACTGATGTGTATTTTTTTTTACTTGATTAGCATTGTTTTATCAAATATCACAAAAAATATTTTACCTACTATTAAATAAATAATATATTAAAATATACAAATGCAAGAGTTAATAAGTGATGGAAGATTTAATGTATTCTAAGCATATAACAATATTTCTACCCCTTATGTTCTGGATCAGAAACATGCTGGTGCCAAATTCGTATTCAGCCCACGCTATCATGGTTTTTTATAGCATTCTTATTATTTGAACATTCTTGATTCTGTATCAAAACAATCCTGAACAAAGACTTTGTTCCACAAAAGGCCAGGAACAATTCTGAAATTTCAGAAGTGCTTTGGATAGAATAGAGGATGACACAATTCATCAAACAACAAAAAGAAAAAATAGGACAGAAAACTGCACCAACTAGAGAACTTAGAGGATCATTTCAAAAAAGTGAGGAGATAAGACCTAAAAATTATCCTTTGAAAAATGCCAGCTAAAACCATAAATATGAATTAGAATCACATTCATGTGATTCTCCTTTATACTTTTATTTTTTATTGATTGTTTTAAGGTATTAAAAACAATAAAAAATAAAAGTATAAAGGAGAATCACATGAATGTGTAATCCTATTTCCATATTAATATGATAATTGTATTTAAATGTAAATAAAATCCAGGATTAAAATGTGAATAAACTCACAGTAAGTAAATTTCATATGCACAGATGTAATATTAACTACTTTGAAAAGCAACCCATGAAAACCTACAGATAAACACTGTCTAAACTTTCCCTTGTCAGAGGACAACTCAGGTCACCCACTAATGAATGTAAATATAGCCATTTACAAGCTTTTCAAATGTTTCATTTAATACACAGCAGAATGTCAGAATTTCTGGGTAGGATATAAGACCTAATCTATAGATTTGAATTATAGTTCAAACCTGTCATCAGTGTGCTTTCTAAACTACACCAGTAAAGCAAAAAATCATTATGAGTATTTTAGTTCTTTGAAAAGATGAAATTAAAGCAATTAAAGCAATTTTTTTTAAAAAAGACAAATATACTCAGTCCCAGAGATCAAATAATTTTTTTCACCTAGAAATGCTGAGATGGATTTGGATTTTGTTTTTCAGACAAGTATATAACTATAAGCGTTTTGACCCCAAAATGATTCCATATAGTTTTGGTACAATAAAAGACAATGGCAGATACACTATTCTCAAGGACCACTGGTGCACAAGCTTTAGGGCTTTTTCTTCTAAAATCAGTACTAGCTTTTCATCAGCTATGGTGTATTAGAATTACACTGTTGGAGGTTCTTTTAGCCTTATCTCCACCAGGAAAAAGAAAAGAATTGTGAAAGTTTTGACACGAGGGTTTTATCTTTTATTTTCTTTCTTCTTTTTTTAACAATTATTTATTATGGCATTTGCACCTTCCATATGCCCTTTCAGAGATTTCAGAGGTTTCAGAAGGAAACTGGTTTTCAGAGATGCTTCAATCAATCCTATGGATTTCGTTATGATCATTTCACTGCAAAGGACAAAGACATCCCTTAATATGTGTAGCACTTGCATCTTTGATGAAGCCTTATTTTTACCATTCATCTTTCTTCCAAAGATCTAACACTTCATTGCAAAGAATTAAATTGTTTCTGCTAATAAACAAAAGTTTCTTGCTGAGTCCAGGGAGATGATGCCAAAGTCTACCCTGATTTGACTGGGGGAGCTAAATTAACCTTCATTATAAATAATTTCTGACAGATCATTTCATAATTTTTATGTGAACATTTCATGGACATTGAACTTGGAATTTTTACACTTGCATATGAATGCCTTGCACCATTTAATCAGGGAATATAGTATCATGCGATTTGCATGATTAATCAAAACAGTATGAATATTCACAACTAGTTCATGTACTTTTTAATACTTTGAGTTTTATGCACTTGATGTTTGATCTTCTCATATATAATCTAACAGGCTCATCACATATGTGATCCAAAGGTGAATAACACAAAAGTGAATAACACATTTTGAATTAATAATTTTAAAGTAAGTCCATAAAGCCTATATGAACATTAACACTATGTTGTGGACCTCGAAGACCTTGCACTAGATTAAATGTATTATGAAGTAAATTTACATGAATGATTGTTATGACTTGTCCTATTCATTCCAGACTATTTCACTTTTGCTATGAGCATCTGGACACAATGAAGGCAAGACACTAAATGAGTTAACAGCCAGTATACATACTTCTTTGCTGACAGACATGCAAAATTAATGTTATAGCAGGTTTTGTGTCCTCTAGTTATGTATGCCTCTCCCATTCCAAAACAAACAAACAAAAAAACCAAACACAGTTGGTCTAGCTCATGCAGGGTGCTAAAATTGGGAAAAGCTCAATCTCCCTGCTCAGGAGACTGCTTTCTTTTTTACCTGGTCACACATGTCGCTGTGGAGCTAACCAGCAAAACTAGAAATCCTTTCTTTTTCAGAAATTTATTTTCTCATTCTGATGGTTTACCAAACTCTACTCCACTGCCATTAAGTTCACCTTTCCTATGCTGGTGTATTGTAAACTATTGACTACAGACTAAATAATGTGGACTTCAACCTGCACAGCACACATGTATGGACTACCAGCATTTGAGTTTCTAAGATTGACATATATTTCTACAATACCAGTGAAGTTCAAATTTAACTACAGTCTCAAGATTAAAATATTTACAATATAATTTATTATAATATAATTATATGCTCCTATTAATTAATAGTAATTTTAAAAATGCAAAAGTAATAGCAACTGTAGTTGGGTATTGGCAACTGAATATCAACTTATTTTGATAAGTTGAATTCAATTATGATATTTGTTGAATATCAACGAATTTTGCCAGATTTTAAATGCAAAATAATTAAATAAAAGTAAATTACAATTTGCAGAAACTACTGAGATATGTGCCTGAGAGCACGAAACAGAGACAAAGTTTACAACCACATAAAATGGCCATTCAAATACATTAAATTTACATGCTCACACAGAAGGTGTTCAACTAGACAAACTTTTACATAAATTGCACATGACCATACAAAATAGTCAGTAATTTTTATCTCTCATAACCTGAGAAAACCTTGGAACTGAAAAATTGTCTGTTTGTCTGTTTTATTAACCAAGTTATTTTTAAAATCTTGGTGCCAAAAGAAAATATTATCTTTCATCCTAACTGGTGTCAAAGAAATCTCAAAAATCTCTGTTTTATAATTTAAAATAACTGGGTATACTGTATTGAAGCCAGTTTTGTAGAGTAATTAAATGTCTTTAACATAAATTAATTGTACAACTTATTTGCATAAATGGTGCTATTAAGCAATTTCAGTGTACACAAGTTATTTCATCAAAAACTTAGTGTGCTCAATACACAGGGATAAGGCTTATAATGTTAATACTGTTATCATGCCCCAGACTGTGATATAGCTGAGACTAATTCAGTTGAGGGTAGCTCTACAAATTGTACCAAGTCATAAGTGTAATATAACTGTGACATGCTAATAACAGTACAGAGAATGAGTATCAAAATGGAAGCCCTGATTCCTTTCTCCAAATTCTCCCTTTATCTTTAAAATATGTGAGAAATATTTCACCTTCTTTCCCAGAATTAAGTTCTTAATCTTGCATCAAAATGGGCTTTCCATTCATTTTACCCCACCTACATGCTCAAAAGAAACAGAACTAAGTCTCTGGCATTATTCTGTCATCTTCAAGGCTAAATAGTGGAGTAAACCACACTCTGAATTCTCTGACTCAAAAAGCACATAATTCTTGGCTAAAAAATATTAATTTTTGAATGTGCTACTTGGAACAACTAAGTATATTTTCAAATAATAGAAGCTTTCAGCTTACCAATGGCATCAGTGGAAGTATAGATAATTAACATTAGTTGATTCAAATTCAATTAATTCTTGTTCAGTAGCAAAATATTTATTTGATTACAGACTTTTTCATGGTCATGCAGGAATTTGTTCCATTGCTCTTGGAACGAATAAGAATTTCTCATAAACTTGCACACTGTAAATTTTTTTCCTTTCAACATTTTCAAAATAAGCTTTTCAATCTAAAAAAGAACTGGTTAGATCACTTAATCTGCTTACTCTCACCTGGTATCCCTTGACATGTTTTACCCATCCAGATTCTTACTCATCTTTGTATACCTACATAAATTTATCTTTCAAGATGGCTTTAGTTTACACTTTCCAACTCTAATTCACATTATAATAAGACTAGTTTTAGATATCTCAGAGAATATTAGATGTTGGCTGGAAATTTTCTTTATACTTGTATTTGTGTTCGTGGGATTAGAAAGTCCATTGGACACTTTGTGAATAAACAGACCATCAGTCATAATTATGGACTATTAATCTGTGTCAAAACCAAATGACTGACTCATGAAAAAATAAGGATCTGTTTTGGGAAAAGAAGATTTGCAGTACAGTTCTTGTAGGTCTAGGCCATCTCTGTCATCAGCACTGAAATAATAATGTAATTTCTATTCATCTTAATGTTGCTAAAATCTTGAATTAGGTTTATTAGATTGAAAAAACACAACCTTTTGAAATTATCATTGCAATAGGGATAGTAACAACAAAAAGTTCCTTAGTGTAAGAACAGATGGAAGAAGATTATTACGGCATAGTAGGCTTGCAGAAATGTGCTTGAGATAAGTTCACTAACAAAGCATATAAAAACTTTTTTTTTTTAATCATTCTGACAAAAGCTGAAAGATTAATGTAACAGAAAAATATTTTCTTAGTGTTTGGAAATTAGCAGTGATAGTAACCTATTATGTATGGAGTCATATATAATTACAATGTTCTTTTCACCAGCGAAGGGACAGTTTGGTTATTTGATGCAATGATAAGAAAAATCTGATGTATGAAAGCTAAATCAGATGCCTTGTAAGTAATTTCTGTTTTGAAGATGAAAAGTCCGTATTAAGTTTGACCTAATATGTTTGTTCAGTGGTCATGCACAGGCTAGCCAAAACTGCCCTATACAATACCATTCACACACACAGTCATTTGCTACACAAAAACTTGTATAAGGAAAAATTCTGTTCTAAAATTTAGTTATTCTTTAAGCCTTTCTGGTTTGCCATGTAAGAATATGATATATTTGCTCTTCTGTCTCTTTACCATTTTCATCCTCTACAAATCTATGTATCAATAATGGCCCCCTTTCTCTTACTGTTAGAAAAAACATACAGGTGTAAATACTGAACATTTGAGAGTTCTCAGAGAAAGCAAAATAGAAGGCCAGCAGTTCCTATAGTGCATCACCTTCGCTTCCTAAGATAACATATGAAGATAGTCATTATAACATAACTATATTACTATCTGAGAAATACTGACACAAAATGCAGCGATACATAGAAAGCCTTTTTTTTTTTCCATTAATGTATCAAATTAATCAACATTTGAGGGAAAACAAAGAATTTATCTCTATAAAGCATAAATTAGTTTTAAGGAACCTTTTTTAAGGATGTTGAAATAGCATAAACATAAAAGGCAGATTATGGGCTATTAAAAAAAAAGTAAATAAGGTAAATTATATAGTTATTAATGGGCAGATAGCACTGTTACTGAGTACTACTTAAACACAGTCTTCCTTAGAATGATTTTGTGATCACTAGATATCAGTGTAACTCTACCAGAAGATTTAAAAAGCAACCATTATTTCAGATATGCCCAACGTTTACACACAGGCATGACAATTTCAGTAAGAACACTGCAAACCTAGGCCAGAGACATTTTAGACCTAATTTGAAATTCTAATAATATGGCAAGATGGCAAATTATGCTACAGAAATGTATAGATTTTAGACCTTTCGTCATCCTTAAGTTCCCTAATTAAATGAGTTAATTTCTTCCACTTAAAAGGATTAAATAGCCGGGGGCATAACCAAACAATAAAGCTCATTGGGGTTGGTTATCTTAACCTTAAAGTAAGCTTAATGTTATGATGTACTGTATCTGCCATAGGAAAATAGGTTTTTCTATACCTCTTAGAGAAACATGAAATTGAGTATTTTAGAAAGCTTAACAGCAGTTTCACATGAGCTGTGCAGTTGACAAGCATACAGACACTATCTTTTTCAAAATTTGGTAGCATGCTAGAATAGCTACTCCACTGGCAGCTTGTTAGGATTAGTAGGATAGTATCTTAAATATGCAATGTCATGAAATAAATATGTTAACCACAGCTGGCATATTACAGCCACTGATAAAATCAACTTCCTTAGAAAAGAAATAAACAAACAAAACAAAACAACACACTTCTGTAAAGCCCACAAACTTCAATTTCACCCTCTCAAGGACATCCAGTAAGCTATAAAGCAATATAAAGCATTCCAACCTACAGATTTCACAGTTCTCTCCATTCTCTGCCTTCTGAAGATTAAAAATCTTTACGTCTTGTGCAGCACAGGGAACAGTGACTATGCATAAAATAGATTGAATTAAAAAATAGCTGTTTTCGTTGCCCATGCAAATCTGAAACTTCATCTCATTCACTGTTTTTCTCATAACTTAATTGTCAGAAATACCCAATGTCTTTTAATGGTATGGGCTAGCTTTGTCCTTACCATTTCTCCAGTGTGAAGGTCATACTGAATTCTGGGTCTCCCTTTACTAGCAAAGACTTCAAAATTCCCCTGGTACCTCTGTTCCCTCAATGCGCTCTACCCTTAGAGGTTAACATCAACATACAGAATACTCAGCAACAGGACTCTCAGAGAAACATGGTGCAATAATTAATCAGGCAACCATCACAGACAAATTTTCCTTTCACCACCTCACCTGGTTTAGTAGGTATCTTTAACACATGAAGGCCTTCATACCAGAGAAACTAGCTGTAGCTGTAACTGTAGCTATGTATAGCTGTAGCTATGGACTGTTTGTTGGATAAGGGATTGGCTGGATGGTCCCATCCAGAGAGTAGTGGTCAATGGCTCAATGTTTGGATGGAGATCGGTGACGAGTGGTGTCCCTCAGGGGTCTGTACTGGGACCAGTACTGTTTGTTATCTTCATCAGTGATATAGACAGTGGGATCAAGTGCACCCTCAGCAAGTTTGCAGGTGACACCAGGCTGAGTGGTGTGGTTGACACGCCTGAGGGGCAGGATGCCATTCAGAGGCACCTGGACAAGCTTGAGAAGTGGGCCCATGTGAACTTCATGAGGTTCAACAAGGCCAAGTGCAAGGTCCTGAATCTGCGTTGGGGCAACCCCTGGTATCAATACAGGCTGGGGGATGAAGGGATTGAGAGCAAACCTGCAGAGAAGGACTTGGGGATACCAGTCAATGAAAAACTGGACATGAGCCAGCAATGTGTGATCACAGCCCAGAAAGCCAACTGTATCCTGGGCTGCATCAAAAGAACAGTGGCCAGCAGATTGAGGGAGGTGATTCTGCCCCTCTACTCTGCTCTGGTGAGACCCCACCTGGAGTACTGCATCCAGCTCTAGAGTCCTCAGTACAGGAAAGACATGGACCTGTTGGAGCGGATCCAGAGGAGGGCCACAAAAATGATCAAAGGGATGAAATACCTCTCCTATGAGGAAAGGCTGAGAGAGTTGTGGTGGTTCAGCCTGGAGAAGAGAAGGCTGCAGGGAGACCTTTTGTGGTCTTTCAATACTTAAAGGAGGCTTATGAGAAAGATGGGGACAGACTTTTTAGTAGGGCCTGTTGAGATAGGATGAGGGGTAATGGTTTTAAACTAAAAAAAGGGTAGATTCAGACTAGATATAAGGAAGACATTTTTTATGATGAGAGTGGTGAAACACTGGAACAGGTTGCCTAGAGGGGTTGTAGATGCCCCATCCCTGGAAACATTCAAGATCAGGTTGGACAGGGCTCTGAGCAACCTGATCTAGTTGAAGATGTCCCTGCTCATTGCAGGGGTGTTAGGCTGGATGACCTTTAAAGGTCTTTTCCAACCCAAACTATTCTATGATTCTATGATAATGCAACATCCTTTTGAAGCTCTGCAGTGGCATCTCAACTTGTACACATTTTTATGGAGCCTGTATTAAGCTGAGCTCTACTCCTCCGAAGAGAGTAGGAATTTATAAACTTTCCAGGACTTGTAGGAAGAATGAGAATAACTCAAAGACTACATACATATTGCTTTCCCCTTTTTGTCAAATATTCTGCTTGACTAATCAACCTTTCATCTTTTTCCATGGTGTAGAAGGAAATCTTTGCATGTTGCCTGTGCCAAACCAGAAGAGCAAATAATAGGATAGTACAAAACTCAACATCAACCAGTCCCAAGAGGATTGAAGAAGGACAAAGTTAGCTCTTTTTATTTCTTTTTAAAGAGAACCTAGGAATTTTAGGCCTGAAAGGCTGATTTGGATATCCAGATACTAAATCCAGTTATTAATAAGCAGAATTATTATTAATAGTTGAAGGATAGTAATGAGATATACAAGAATTAATAGCATCAGATTTATTACTTTCTTGACCTGGCCTGTTGCATAACTAAAAATAAATAAATAAAATAAGTCCGTGATTCAGATGATATAGTTTGACTTCAGCAAGGCTTTATGAATTTTTCCATATGGCAAATATTTTAATAACAGATAAATTAAATCCTTATGAAGGAAAGTGAAAAACAAGCTAAAAAGGAAAATCCTAGGTTCTGTTCACTTCTATTGACATGTTAACTTTAGTCAAAAAATGTAGAAAGCACTGAGCTCAGAGGTTCGAGTACATGCTCTGAATTCAGCATGACCTTAACATACTGGGGAAAAGGTTGTAATCCTACCAAAACGAGTGTAAAGACAAGAAAACAAAGTGCTACATTTAGCAAGACAAAGTCATAAGCAAAATGGAAGATCAATAATTACATAGCAGATCTACCAAAACCTTTCGTTATAGTGGATCACAGTCTGAATGCCTCACTATTCCAAAATATCAAATGGCTTTCTGACAGCTCTAGCAAGTGTCCCCTGTGTGAAAAACAGACAACAGCTATTCAATGTCATTCTGCACTGGAAAAAATTCATATGAGATTTTTCTGTACCATTTTTTAAGAAGAGCTTTTAAGTAAAAACAGAGCAGGTCTGAATGATAGGAGGTATGGAATACCTAGTATAGCCTGAAGGAACCAATTTTATGTAATCTAGAAGAGAAAAGACCAGGAAATGCTAGATACTTCACTGTCCTTCACACACACAAGGCAGTTAATAGCGTTCTATTTCTGCAAGACTAAATAAGAAGAAATTGGCTTACATTTTAACAAAATTATTACTTTGCATTAGAACTAGGAAGTTTATTTCCTAAAGACAATGAAGCATCTGAGTAGATTTTCAAAAAACATTTTCAAAAAACAGATAAGCAATAAATCTCTGAATTGGAATCCTAGCACAATTACACTGCTACCCTGCAGAAGTGTGGATCTGAGGAGATTCTCTCTCAAAAGCAATACACTTTTATGGTCATGAGATAGAATTTGTGTCTTCTTTTCATTTATCCTCCAATAAGCCACTATGTTCTAGGAAAAAAAACAGTGGATTTTTTTTCCCCATAGTTTTCCAGCAGTTAGAAGGCAATGCAGAACTTTGTTGTGGGATTATGTATAGGCTTACATAATTTACATATGAAGTTCTGAATGAATAAACTAACTTAATGAACTTTTGATTTATAAGGACAAAGACATTTAGTTTTATCTAGTTATGTGAGAACCGTTTGTGTGTAAGATGTGAAAAACCCAGCAATTCCATCCACTGTGGAAAAATTTCTCAGAAGTATTTTTCCTGCCATAATTGCAGTTAGAGCCACTAGAATGCCATTTAACAAGGCACTAAGCCTAATTCAGTCACTGAAATATCACAGGCTTTGCCCATTCTAAGAAAAGGCAAATATCTCTTCTCATGTGCTATGGTTCTGAAAATAGAAGTGGATTCTGAATAATGATGAGCATTAGCATTCTCAATTATGTTTCAGAAGTAAAGTGAGAACCTCTAGAAATCCATTCTATCCAAAATTAGAGACATTGAAAGATACTACTCCAGCCTGAAAGAATTTATTTTCAATTACATTCTGAGCTAGTTCTGAGACAGAACAGGAAAAAAAGTATGCAGGTATTATACATGTAAACATATTAATAAGCATGAATATCTTCTCCTATTCTGTAAGTCATAAAGCGTAAGTTAGTAGACTATGTCTATAGCATACCCAAATTTTACAGCATAGCATGCAATATTGCAATATGGTATGCTACAACATAATACCCATTTATCTGGTTAAGTGAAAATGAAACTTCTAATTCATTGCCAGGTGGCGGAATACAAAATTCCAATTTATGAACTAACTTCTTCTCCTTGCAACTGTAGCCTTAACCAATAGTAATGCTACCAGAAAGCTATACAGAAATTAACGACTAATGAAGTTTGCAAAGAAATCATTTCTTCCCTATCCTTCTGACAATAAAATTTCTACCGTATTACTTACACTAGAGTAAATGTAAAACTGAAATAAGAACATGGAGGTTTAAATTCTCACTTTCTCATATGGACCATTAAATCACAGCATAGTTTTCAAAACAATTATTAAAAATGGTATGAATTGTTAGGCTTGCTTCCTGTTGCTGCGCCATAAAGAATATGGGCTTGATATGTCTGAATTTCAGTCAGACTACTCTTATCTTCTACAGGTACTCACTTTAAAGATTTGTAGGCAATGCCATCAACATAGCCTCAAAAGCTTGTTCTTGGAGGAGACAATAAAGTCCATAAAGAATTTCTCTCATGAAGATATAGACTGACAAATAGTATATACAGCTCAGAATTTCACAAAATAGCACTATGCATGTAATACATTAACAAAATTGATGTAGTTACAATGCAGAGATTATCATTGTTATTCAGCCTAAAACACTGGTATTTAAGATTAGTTTAAAAGTTCCACTTTGAGGCAAACCTCAAATGAAGGAAACCAGTGGCACTTGTTTGAGAGAGTTAATGAAAAGTAATAAAGCAAGATTCTTAAATTCCTGTCAACCTACCCTAAATATATATATATATATATATATATATATATATATATATATATATATATATAGCTGCATTTTAATTGCTACAGACATAGTGTTAAAACAGCTGAGTAAGAAGGGGTTCCTTATTCTGATCTCAGTGAATGCAGAAAATAAAATATTTTCACTGAAGATTCACAAAGAAGTACATTAATATGGTAGTTGTCTTCTTTGCCTTTGTCTTTAGTTCCTTGGAGTACAAGAGAAAATAGCAACTATCTTAGGTGTTATCACCTCTGAATCCCAGGAAAAGGTATAGCAGAGCTGAATTAACCATACAGGGCTGAAAAGAAAGTAACAATTACATTGGTAAAAAACAGAATCAGAAGTCCTTCTTCTCACCTACTCTCACTTGAAACCTCGTGTTCCTGAGAAAAGAACATTCCTTTCCCATTTGAACTCTCTCTGCTTCTGGATCAGCTTCAGTGTAGGGACCTCATTTTCCTGCATGGTGTACAAACAAGTTGGTTTTTTGTGGTACTTAATGAATAGAGTTAGTGAACCTATATGGTTGTTAATTTCCATAATACTTTAAAATCGTCTGCTGGAAATACAATACAGCAGAGAAGAAACAGTCTAGGAGGTTCCTGGAGTGTGTGGCAGGTAGATAACTTCCTGACACAGCTGGTGAGTGAGCCAACTAGGGAAGGTGCCCCGCTGGACCTCTTGTTCACGAACAGAGAAGGACTTGTGAGCCATGTGATGGTTGGAGGCTGTCTTGGGCAGAGTGATCACGAAATGATAGAGTTTTGATACTTGGAAAAGCGAGGAGGGGAGTCAGCAGAACTGCCACCTTACACTTCCGGAGGGCAGACTTTGGCCTGTTTAGGAGACTGGTCGACAGAGTCCCCTGGGAGGCAGCCCTAATGGGCAAAGGAGTCCAGGAAGGCTGGAGAAAGTCCTAAAGGCACAAGAGCAGGCTGTCCCCAGGTGCTGAAAGACAAGCCGGTGGGGAAGAAGACCAGCCTGGCTGACTAGAGAGCTCTGGCTTGAACTCAGGAAAAAGAGGAGAGTCTATGACCTCTAGAGGAAGGGGCAGACAAGTCAAGAGGATTACAAAGATGTAGCAAGGCTGTGCAGGGAGAAAATTAGAAGGGCCAAAGCTGAGCTAGACCTCAATCTGGCTACTGCCGTAAAAGACAACAAAAAATACTTCTTCAAATACATTAGCAGCAAAAGGAGAGCTAAGGAGAATCTCCAGCCTCTAGTAGATGGGGGAGGGAACACAGTGACCAAGGATGAGGAAAAGGCTGAGGTACTTAATGCCTTCTTTGCCTCAGTCTTTAATAGCAGGGCCAATTGTTCTCTGGGTACCCAGCCCCCTGAGTCGGAAGACAGGGACAGGGACCAGAATGGAGCCCCCATAATCCAAGGGGAAATGGTTAGTGACCTGCTGCACCACTTAGACACTCACAAGTCTATGGGGCCTGATGAAATCCACCCGAGAGTACTGAAGGAACTGGCAGATGTGCTCACCAAGCCCCTTTCCATCATTTACCAGCAGTCCTGGCTAACTGGGGAGGTCCCAGTTGACTGGAGATTAGCAAATGTGACGCCCATGTTCAAGAAGGGCCGGAAGGAGGAGCTGGGGAACTCCAGGCCTGTCAGCCTGACTTCGGTGCCGGGGAAGCTGATGGAGCAGATCATCCTGAGTGCCATCACACGGCATGTAGAGGATAACCAAGGGATCAAGCCCAGCCAGCATGGGTTTATGAAAGGCAGGTCCTGCTTGACCAACCTGATCTCCTTCTACGACAAGGTGACCCGCCTAGTGGATGAGGGGAAGGCTGTGGATGTTGTCTATCTGGACTTCAGTAAAGCCTTTGACACCGTTTCCCACAGCATTCTCCTGGAGAAACTGGCTGCTCATGGCTTGGACGGGTGTACTCTTCACTGGGTAAAGAACTGGCTGGATGGCCGGGCCCAAAGAGTGGTGGTGAATGGAGTTTACTCCACTTGGCGGCTGGTCACAAGCGGTGTCCCCAGGGCTCTGTGTTGGGGCCAGTTCTGTTTAATATCTTTATCAATGATCTGGACGAAGGGATCAAGTGCACCCTCAGTAAGTTTGCAGATGACACCAAGTTGTGTGGGAGTGTTGATCTGCTTGAGGGTAGGAAGGCTCTACAGACGGACCAGGACAGGCTGGATTGATGGGCCGAGGTCAATTGTATGGGGTTCAACAAGGCCAAGTGCAAGGTCCTGCACTTGGGCCACAGCAGCCCCATGCAACGCTACAGGCTTGGGGAAGAGTGTCTGGAAAGCTGCCAGGCAGAAAAGGACCTGGGGGTGTTGGTTGACAGCCGCCTGAATATGAGTCAGCAGTGTGCCCAGGTGGCCAAGAAAGCCAATGGCATCTTGGCTTGTATCAAAAATAGCGTGGCCAGCAGGACTAGGGAAGTGATCATCCCCTTGTACTCGGCACTGGTGAGGCTGCACCTTGAATACTGTGTTCAGTTTTGGTCCCCTCACTACAGGAAAGACATTGAGGTGCTGGAGCGTGTCCAGAGAAGGGCAATGAAGCTGGTGAAGGGTCTGGAGCACAAGTCTGATGAGGAGTGGCTGAGGAAGCTGGGGTTGTTTAGTCTGGAGGAAAGGAGGCTGAGGGGAGACCTTATCGCTCTCTACAACTACCTGAAAGGAGGTTGTAGAGAGGTAGGGGTCGGTCTCTTCTCCCAGGTAACAAGTGATAGGACAAGAGGAAATGGCCTCAAGTTGCTCCAGGGGAGGTTTAGACTGGATATTAGGAAATGTTACTTCACTAAAAGGGTTATCAAGCATTGGAACAGGCTGCCCAGGGAAGTGGTTGAGTCACCATCCCTGGAAGTATTTAAAAGACGTTTGGATGAGGTGCTTAGGGACATGGTATACTGGTGGTCTTGGTAGTGTTAGGTTTACGGTTGGACTCGATGATCTTAAAGGTCTTTTCCAACCTATATGATTCTGTCATTCTGTCATTCTGTGAAGTTTCATTATTTTCAAATATTTTCACTTCTCTCCCCCCCAAAGATATCTATAGTTTACCTGAAAAGATAGATTCCATGGAAATTAAAACACTTTTAAAAAAAATCTAACTGAAATTAAGAAAAAAGAATTTTAAGTTAAAATTAAGCTTTTGATCATACAAGCATTTATTATGAATAAATGAATCAGTTTATTATGTGAAAATATCTCATACAGAAATGCATTGAAGAAATTTGTTTGGCCAGGTCAAACCCACAGGAATACTTCTATATTTAAGAAAATAATATTTTAGTAAGGTGTGATAAATACCAAAATGCTGAAAAGCTGCCATTAAGTTGGAGTTCATATATCATTTTCCCTTTCTTTGGTATCTGGCAATTGGTACAAAGACTACCTTAAAGCTAAATAGCATCTCATGGCAACAGTACAGTTTACATGCACCTTGCAGTGTGCTTCAGGAAAAAATCAAACAGATGATCTTTTGCTGTACATATTAATTATGTTACATCTTATAACAGGAAAGAGTAGATCACAAACTAAGCTGACCACTAGCCACATAATTTATAAAATAACTTTTCAGTTCTTGAAGGTTTACATTCGTGAACAGGAATTTTGTTGTAAACACCACTGAAGAGAACGATTTCCACCAACTTGGTTTGGATAAAGCTTCTGTCAAATAAGTTCTTTAACATTTTGCTTTTGTACATAAACATTTTCCTGAATATCAGAAAACTAAAGTGATTTTTTAATTAAGTATATTTTTCAACAGTGCTGTTTGCACAGTAGTCATGACTGTACTGTTTATGATCTTCTGCCTGAGGGGCCATATATTTTATCTAGCAGATGAAGAATTCCTCTTACTAGCTTCTTCAAAACTAGGGATTATATATGACCCTTTCAGAAAGGATAAAAAATAGAAAAAGAAAAAAAAAAGGTATAAATTTAAAAAAAAAACGCACTTTTTTTTGTCACTGCCAGGAGTAGAAAAAGCCTGCTAAAGCTGGGGTACATATTGTTTACTAATTGTTGGTATCATTACATTCAAATGTAATATTATGTTTTGGTACATAAGTAAGATATAAGTATTTTTTAAGTATTAAAAGTCTCATTCAACACCAATTTTTAAAGTAATTTATAATATCACTTGTGCAACTCAGCCTGCTAAAGAGAAGCTTTTAGAAATAGAAGGTTTTTCCTTTGTCTTTATCTCTTGTGACATGAATAGAAGCTTATTCAGCAAAATGTTGCTTTACCTAAGTCACTGTTACCTGAAGTAACTTAAGATCATGATGTAAGATAAAGTTCTTAGAAAGTCAGACAATGAAGTTAATTAGTTGATTCACAAGGATCACTGTTCTTTATCAGTTACCCCAGAATATAGTATATAAATAGATTTTTCTTATTCAGTAATCCCTGATGTCATGTTTGATTCCTCTTATTCTTAAAATTAAAATAAATTAAAATAAAATAAAATAAAATAAAATAAAATAAAATAAAATAAATAAATAAAATAAAATAAAATAGATTAAATTCTGCACTAAATTTAAAGTCAGGGAGTTACATTTAAGCTCAAATTTTAGACTCAGCTAAGTGTACACCAGTATATATTCCTAAACCATTTAAGGAACTTCTTACACAAATGATATAAGACATACATGGAAATGAGAGAACTTCAATAACATTTGCATAGTTATTGCTTGTTCGCTAGTCAAAGGGAGAAAAGAAACCTTTCTGGAAAGCTTTCTATAATCACATGACTAAGACAAAACCAACTTAGTCTTGAGGTTCTCTGTTATCTTAATTACTTTAAGAGTTACCACACTTGCACCATGTTCTCTTTCTACTACACGCATTTAGGTTATCACTATTCTGTCATCTCACTATTTCATGATAATAACAGAATAAAGAAGCTGTGCCACACTTAATATTGTCTTTTTCACCCTTCACAACTCAATGCCAAAGAGCAAATGCCAGTGTTTCATGACCTTCATACTAGTAGTTCAGTCTTTGGGGCACTAAACTGATTTTATTCATCTTGGCATAGTAAAATCTAACATGATCCTTTGTGCCATTCCTTGAAAACCTGCACAAGACCAACAGCAGACAATATAGAGGTTTTCCATAACAAATTTTCCAATTTATTTATATCTCAGGGTAAAGTTCTGTTTAACCAGTGCAAAGCACAGACATATTTCAAACATTCGTCATGAGAGGTTATATTTGTCAAGATCATGCCTTTACAATGACTTCAAACAGATCCCATTTATAGCAAATCTGCTGCTTTACACATACGTTCTTCTATGTACATGAATAAAAGAAAAAGCAGACAAAGAAATGCAGTTACAGAAATGCAATCCTGCCTTTCTACAGAATACATTCTCTGAAATATACCTGGACATATGTAAAACAAAAGGTTATGCTAATATTCTACAGAAATAATATTCTGACATCTCAGAAGGTCAGGTGAAGAACTTGTTGAGCACCCATGAGGTTTTATTATTTGCGTTTAAATCATAAAACACTGGGACACACTTGCATTTATTTGTAATTGTGCATTGTTTGAGCAACTCCAGTTATACTAAGAGAACTAAGAAGTACTGTGTAGCTGAACATAATCATTGAAATTTAGTCTAAGTTCTTAAGGTATTAAAAGACTTTTCAGGAAAATATACAGTCTATGGTTAATGATTGAGTTTTTTCCTCCTATAACTAAAAGTTTCTGTAGGAACTAACTCATGAGTTAACTTTGCCTATTAATGTAGCAAATTAAGCGCTATATAAGGGTGATCTCATAAAACTGTCCCTTTTCCCCACATTTAGTCATATACCTGTTATTTCAAATGCCATTCTTCAAAGTCAAATCCAAATACCTTGAGCATTTCTGTTATCCATTCACTCATGAGACAAAATAAAACAATTTGAAAAATAAAAGAGTAGTTGATTTCTTATAAATGCCTTGAATACTAATTACTATGATGTAATTTCCTACAGAATATAAGGCTGCCAACTAATTTTCCTTTTTAACAGTTTTCCTGTTAAATTTAAGTAGGTGTGTTTAACAGAGGAACCCATCTGAGATTTGTAATGAAAATGGGAAAATAAGTTGGCCTAATTGGATAATAATAAAATAAACATTAATTCTTCCCATATCCTTTCGTGCAGTACAGTATGGGAATATAAGCTAACATACTTTAGAAATATTTGGTGATACTTACTTTATGAGCGCAGCTCTTACAGCATTGCTATTTACTTGCTTGTCAGTCATGAAAGAAAAATGTACAATTATAGGTCCAGGATAAAATAATTAAAACATTTTAAAAATTGTAACCAAAATAGCATTTCACAAGTCTTCTTTTTCAGCATTGAGAATAAATATTTTTCCTGGTGGTCTTACAAGCATAAATATAAAAAAATCTCAGCAACAATTCTTACTTGTTTTCAACCAGGTTTCTTCTTTACCGTATTTGTGACACTTAGCCCCACTTCTTCACTCTATTTTACTACTGAGGATACATGGAAAGTTTTCCAGAGCTAAATTTACTGTATTTTAAATTGTTTAAGCTAAAACTTATAGGACCTCTTGCATAACAACATTTGTCTTCTCCCAAAGACAACTTCTCACATATTTTAAATAAATAAACCAAATCAATGAAAGATATGATTGGTGTTTAAAATTTTGTTACTGCATTTTGACTACTAGGTGCATTTGTTGAAGGAAAGTGAGCTTAACTGCAATGCACTGTCACAGTCCAAGACAGTGCTTCTACATTTCTTCGGATTGTACCTTAGGACTGTTGATTTTTGGCTGGTTTTATTTTTCTCCAATTTTAGACTCTGCTATGTACCAAAAGGCAGGTAGGAATAATGAACAGCGACAAGAAATAACAATATTAGAAAAGTTACACACTAAGCTTTCCCCTTCTTAAGGATGCCAAAAGGAATATTATCTTAGGATAGGATATGAGAGAGAAAATCTGTTAAATATAACTGATTATTATTCATTTTTCTCAGATGGCAAAAAGCTTTATCTCATTTTCCTCTATACTACCCTGAAGGCCTCCTTCTAATCAATTCACACTAAAAACAAAAGTAAAAAGATCTTTTCAAAGGAAACTGAAATTAAGGTCTAATTTAGGGTCTTATCAAAAGAAGTAGAAACTCATCCTCAGTAAATAGAGACTATTGTCCATATTTATAAACACAAGTAATAATTTAATTTATCATAAAAGGAAGTTATATAGAAAACTTTACTTAAAGACCTTGATCTGATGCTCTTAATCTACTGTAGATGAGTTCTCACACCCACTCTAACAAGTCTCTGCCTGCAAACAGGACATGCATTGAGATGAATAGCTGCAACACTGTTCAATCTGTCTTTGTATCCTAGAAACCCCTGGAGACAGCACTGCACTCTGTAAAGAGCAAAAAGTAACTGCAGTGCCAAGTCCACTCAAATAAACTTTTGGAGACTAGAATCTAATCTTTCTTTATGACCTAGCCAATGACAGTGTCTGTAGCAACTAGAAAAAAGAAGGCTGTATATTCAGCACAGACTGCTTTCTCTTAAATATAAATTCTGAGTCAGTGGGAACCAATGTTCAGGTCCATCCTTAACTTAAAGGGTAAAAGATTTATTTTTGCTCCTCCATCCCTTTATTATTTTTTGAATAAAGTATATTAAAAAAATGACTTGCATGAAGTATGTGTTTGCACTATATTTTAAAAACAATTGTTCTTCCATCTTAGGCATGTGATAAACTAGACATCTCTTATTGTTAGAAGGTATGCATATTTCAGCTGGGGAATAGGGGTGAGGAAGGAAGGAGAGGTATTTACTTTGAGTTGTAATTTCAAAGAATTCTAAAGCATACCCTTTGAACATAACAAGAAAATAAACTGTTTTTATATTGAAGATGTAAAAGTTATGAGTTTAATATAAAATTGTATTTCAGTGAGATTTATCAGAGTTCCACTAAACACAGAGAATTTGTAGCTAGATTCAATATCAATGGATGCATACATGGTTTGTCAAAACTGTATTATCAGGCCACTCCAGCATACAGGGGAGTAAAGCTGAAATCTGACAAGTGAAATGCCATTTTATGAAGAGATTAGTCTGATAAATAGAAGTGGCTGGCAGGAGCCATTTCAGTGGTTTCTGCTTTGATACATATGTATGTCTTCCTTTTCTTTAAGGAATTTAGGTTAAAAAACCACATTGTTTTCCTTACTGAACATGTTTTTTTCCAGCATTCTTATCAGCCTGCTTCACACAACTGAAAATTTTGGTTTACTATGGTATATGGAAGATTTATGACTATTATCTTTCTCCAAATCTGCTAAAAAATATAGGAAATGCACAGCAATGCCCCACTTTCCTATATACTCCTCCAATGGGGCAGATATGCCCTTCCATACTTAGGGGGAAATATTGACCAGTTAAATTTATTCATCTTCTGTGGTACAACTTTCATCATTAACTGATTTTCAAAGAAGCATTTATGTATCATCTGAGAAGGGATACCACAACACCTTGGAGAAAATCTAAGAGTAAAATTTCTGTTAGTATCTTACACTTCCCAAAAATCATATGACAACACACACTGCAATGTCACTAAGGGAAAAGAGTGTTTAAGAAATTATTTTTGTCCTTCAGGGCTGATAACACACAGTGTTTTCTGTATAGTATCTGTCTTGGTAATTGAAATAAGTTGACGCTATATATTATATTTCAGTGTAATTCATTCCATCAAACAAAGTAGATTTGGCTCAAAATGTTCATCTTCAGAGTGCCTAAAGGGGACAGTTACAACTTTTCTGCCAAACCAATTTATGGTGTGCACAAATATAAACAAATTTCAAATGACAGCATATGCTTATAAATTCCAAATTAAAACACTGTATGCATTACTTCTGAAGAGATTTATCACGCAATTGATTTTGACTGACTGCATTTTCTTTTCCTTTTTTTCTCTGTTTCCTTGATTATCCTCTCATTAAGTTTTCTGCAGATGTGCTTTGTGCCAAAAGGGTGAACAGTAATTACAGTAAAATTTCCTATAAACATAATTTCATAAACTGTCAGAGAAATAATTTTGATGTGATAAACAGATTCATACAATTTGAAATAGTTTTGAAGAGCCATTCTCATTTAGGCCATCTTACATAGCATTGCTAAGAAAAAAAAGTGTGGTTTTGGAAATCAAATTCAAAGTTAGGTGTTATTGCTTATTAACTACCAGAAAAAAAGACTTTGAGTAACAGTATATGGTAACCCTCAAGATGTGTCACTTGACTGCCTATTCACAGACTAACAGGACTCTTACACATACTTTCCACAAAACTGCATCGAGTGCTTGGTATTATGAATTTGCACTTGGAGGAGGTGCAAAGTTCATGTCCACTAAGGTTATGGGTGCTTATAAAAAGAACCAAGAATGCTTTCCTCAGCCCTGTTTCTTCCATCAATAATTTTATATATCTAACCACTTCCTATCAGCTTTCTGTCCTAACGATACTTAGTTTTGAGTGAAACGGTATATTTTTTCTCCAACAGTAAGAGAGAGGTCATGCACTGTTCCCGCATTCACTGTCAATATCTTCTTCAACAGAGGCTGTACAAGGCATGGCAGTAACAAGATATTTTTTCATAAACCATTGTTGAGTACTGGGAAGAGATGTCAAGTCCTTTTCCATGAAAATTTAATGCCATATTGTTATGGCAACAGAAATTCAGGTGATAAACCTATTACCTTTTTTAAAAAGATGAGATTTTTAGGCATTCTGGAATTGGATAGTTGGCGATATTGCCTTTTGATGCCATTATTGTAAAAAGGAGCACTAGAAGGCCTTTCATTTAATATGCAACAGTTCTGGTGGCAACGTGCCTTAGCTAAATTCCTTCTCGATCTTTTTCATAGGAAGAGGAATTTGTTTTCATTCCTTTCACCATTTCTGTGCAATTTTGACTGCAGATACAAAATAAATAGGTATATGATTGCATTTAAAGAATATAAAATACTTCAGGTCACACACTCACATGTCTTCTGTAAGAAGATATGTTGTTTGTAGAGAAGGCTATTGTTAGTTCTATTATGTGGCCACGAAATGCTAACTTTTTCATACAGTTGAGAGCCTGTGGTACTAAAAGCCTTTGATAACTTACAGTTGGCTTCTGGAAAACAACAACAAGGAGAAAAGCCTGACAGATTCATATCACTGAACTAGGATGTCTTTTTTCATTCGATCTCTTCAGGAAAGAATTACCTGTTTCAGACTCCACAGAACAGAAAGCTGGAACAATATGTTACCAATAAAACTTGCTATGTAAGAGTATCCAAGACTTCCCCAAATAAATGTCAGCTACCTGTATGCTAATCTCACTACAGCATTTTAACATGTTCAGATAAATTTCTGTGACAGAAGAGGATTCCTGGTGAAACTAACTCTCTGATATTGAGTTTCACTTTTATAAGATTTAGAGGCAAAAAAATATTCGCAAACCCAAGCATTTAAAAATCTGGTTTCCATTTAACCTTCATGCATTATCTCTGGATCATTAATCTCTCCATCTAGTCCGTCAGCTCTTTATCACCTATGTGGTGTAACTAAAAAGGAAACTTTACTGGAGGATTCTCTGTTCATGACAGTCTCAGTAAGTCACTGAGACTGAATGATGAAACTATGGCATCATACATGGTGACTAATGCAGCTGTTAACAAGTGTACTAAAACCAATATATAAACCATAAAAAAGCAGCAGACTGGGAAACACATGAGTGTGGAATCTCCTATCTAAATGAACTGAGTGTGTTTTCTATTTACTACCTCCGCTGAGTCAGTGAATTTACGTGAAGGCATTTTGGTTTGTTCTGGTTTTGGTAAAGAACTAGGACTTTTACTTACCCTAGTAAACTGGAAGACTTTTTTGGTGCCTTTTTTTCTCAACACTAATCTTAGAGTAGATCCCGTTTTTCTTACATAAATGCTGCAGATTGTAGCACAGGATTATCAGACAAATGGAAATGCACGAAGAGAATGATTTCTCATCTAGCAGGCAGAGACAGAATTCATTCAGCTTAGTATTTTGAGGATATATACCAAGTCTCTTGGAAAATTTATAGTCTCTCTCTATGCCACACAAAGTTTCCTTTAAAACAATTTATGAAAAAAATAAAAAGACAGATAGAGACATTAAATGTCCTAATTATTGAAAAATACTCTAATTTTACTAAATAAATCATTCCACAGAATGTGGAATATTAGAAAGTCACAGAACAGTTTGTAAATATAAAAATGTACAGTTGTGCTAATTAATACCCAGAAATTGTACCATGTTACAACTTGTGAATAGATATGTTGGTGTAGCTCACCATCATCTCATGAGTAGGCTCTGCATCTCACTCTCAACCTCATCTGGCACCTCACTGTAACCTAAAACTCCAGTTGGTTGTCTTCTTCTATGATTCATAAGCATCACTAAAATGAGTCATATATTTTTTAGGTGTGCATAGAATTTCCCAGCTTCTTTCCTGGTCCCCAAGAAATCCCAGACAAGTGCTATGCAGCCATCATATTTTCTCAATGCTATGTTTTGACTCCTTCACTCTGAGTTACATACTTCTCCCCAGGGTTGCTCAGCAGCAATCCCTTCAAGAAAACTACAAATAAACCAGATGTAATTGACGGGTGCATACCCAGACATACTATTTCAGTCCCTCTTAAACTATACTTGGGGAATGTTAGGTAGGAAAAATCACTCCCCTGTGCCCAGCACAAGAGGAGTGACAGTCTATCATCGTTTCCATCTTCTCTCTTTCCAGCACAGAACTTGAGCCAGAAATTTCCCAACTCTGAGGAGAGAAACCTGGATGCTCCCCCAGGCCAACCTGGTAATTACAGTCATTCAATAAACATCAAGTGCATTCCGGAATTCAAATTCCGCTCAATCGTCCCTGTTAGGCCTCTCTCTGACAGCATAAATCCCATGCATCTGATCAGAAGATTTTGCTTCAAAACTGCTACTGAAAAATATTGCATACAATGAACTGGATCTTCTTTCAAAAGGTCAAGTCTGCATTGGAAAAACTTACGTTTACCTACAAAACCATAGGTGATTGATTTCCCTAAAACACATGTTGACATGTAAAACACATATTCCATCATCTAGGATAATCCCTGCCAACTGTTTCAGACTGTGTGTGTATTTCACATTGAAAAAAAATAAAACAGAAAACAAGACAAAAAACAAAAAAACCCCCACCTCTGAACCCCACCACCAACAAAATCCTGTATCAATTATTTTTAAAAGTCTATTTGTTAAATACAGTGTGAGTCCTGAATATTGGTATTGAAGTTCATCATGTAATGAACAGGTTCTTTGAAAAATCATGAACAGAAGAAAAGAAAGCTTGTGCTGAATATTTTTACTGCCATTTCAAATACAGAATAAACCAGCAAGTTAGGGCTGTGAAAGCTTAGTATCTCTTCATGACCTGTTAAGAAGACTCAGTCTTAAGCGCCTACACTCACTTGGAATTGTAATATGCAATGTCTTCCACTGGATTCAGAAGTTAGCTATTTTTCTGTAACGGTCCAAAATTAATGACATCCTAGTACTGCAGTCAAGCTACCTAAGCTTGCATGTTCTGCTAATGGCATGGATTCTCATTAACTTCAGTGGAACTATGAACTAGTGAAAAAGGCTGAGCATCCAGAGCTGATGCTGACAAAATTACTTTTTGTTTTAAATAATGAAAACCTCCAAATTCAACAACACATTTTTTAAGTAATGCCCTATTTTTTTTTCAAAGCCTAAAAAACAGCCTTATTTCTAATAACAGTATTTCATGAAAATATTTTCAGATAAACTCCAGTCTTTCGTAATTCCACAACAACCTAAACTGTATTTGCTCATTTTTTTTCCATAGCTGTGATGACAGCTAAGAAATGGAGCAGTAGCTAATAAAGTGTTTGCTATTGTATTCGCTTTTTCCAAATACATGAATGAATTTAATGATGAATATGATATGGAAGTCAATATTCAATATTTAAAAATTATTGAAGATAAATTTAAATGAGAATTCCTACCATTGCCTCATGAATATATGAAATAAAACAAAATAAGAGTGATCTAGACTGAGAAGGTAATGAGATACCATGGTCTTGCAAAAATCAACATTCTCAGAGGGTTGAAAAAACATTCAAAAAAATTTTGACTAATTAATTTCATTAATCACAAATGGATCATTTAAATTATCCATAACAGTTAGATGCAGATCACGAAAAGTGTTTTAATAAGATCAGCGTCTTTAGTAGTTTCAGTATTCTCTGCGGCATAAAAGCTATTTTTGAAAAGCCATGCATGTCAAAATATCATAAGCATTTAATTTGATTCAAAAGAAAATAGTATGTATATCAAATTATGACAAATATGGCTGACATGCTAAGAGTAGTTGTCACCAAAAAGGCTAAATAAAAAGTGGAATTTTATAAATCAAATATTCCTACTTTTTACAATAATAAATATCTGACAGAATAAAAATAAGATATTATTGCTCTTTACTTTTGTAAATAACAGAATTTCAGAGAGTGGTTTTCTTCCTGGGTACCAGTGAATATAAAGTTGCACTTCATACATAGTACCTAAACGAAATAAGGGTAAGAGGGTTACACAAGCCCTGAGTGCTTACTTTGTTTTGAGCTATTACGAATCATAGAGGGTAATGTACAAGATAAAAACTAACCCACTACTTGACTTAGCTGTGGCCCTAATTGCTAAACATCATTATAATTTTTTGAGATAGTGCAGAGATTTTGAAAGCACTGATAGAATAACATATATCACCTTTCTTTCCAATTCTATAATTAAATTTAAACGGCACTTAACTTGATTATTCTGGGATCCTCAAAACAATATTAATCAGTCTAGTTAAGACCAGTCATTCCATATCTCTTATCTTTTTTAACATTTTAATTATGAGATATGTGACTAAGATAGGAATCCACTTTTTCTTCTTGAAAATCAGTGGTCTGACTGGCTCATTTTTACTTTGCTTGACATACGTTTTAGTTAACACAGCTAAGTAAGTTATGGTGCATTTGAAATCAGGCAAAATAAAAATAATGTATAGCAGAGTCTCTAGCAGATATTCTGTGAGACTGTTGGCATAGTCAAAATCTCATTTTTCATCTGTAACTTAAGGAAAACAGTAGTTTTCTAAAACTTACAGATCTGTATTGGGAAATGAAACTTGGACAGTGATATACAATTGTTTCCTTTAGTCTTTAAATGTTAAATTGATAGAAGCATAGGATAGTTCAGGATAGAAGAGACCTCTGGTGGTCATCTAGTCTGACTCCCTCCTTGCAGCAGGGTATGGTAGGCCAGGTGACTCAGACTCTGCCAAGTCAAATATTGAGTAGATATTCTTATATCTCCACCAACGATGTAGATTACACAACCTCTCTGAGTACCTGTCCCTATGTTAGTCCATTACATAGCAAAAGTTTTTTCCCTATACCTAGTCAGAACTTTCTTGGTTGCAACTTGTGACCATTTCCCTTGGCCTTTTGCTGTATGCCTGTAAGAGGCCGGCTGCATCTTCTCTACACTTTCCCATTGTGAGGACCACAAGATCTTCCCAAAACCTTGTCTTCCCCTGGAACTAAGTTCCCTCAGCCTTTGTTTGTACACCATGTCCTTCAGCCCCTTATCATCTTTGTAACAATTGACTGGCCTCACTCAAGTGTGTCGACACGTCTCTTGCACTGGGGAGCCCAGAACTGGACGCAGCACTCCAGGTAGAGTCTCACACATACTGAATACAGGACAGGATCACTTCCCTAGGCATCCTGGCTGCACCCTCACTAAAGCAGCCCGGGAGGTGGAGGGTTAATTTGCCACAAGGGTGCAGTGCTAGCTCATGTTTAGCTTTTGTCCACCAGGACCCTCAATATTTTCTCTGCCAAGCTGCCTTCCAGCTGGTGAGCCCCAAGTCTGTACTGGTGGTGGTGGTGGGCTATTAATCTACAGGTGCAGGGCTTGGCATTTCCCTTTGCTGAATTTCATGAGGAACCTGTTTGCCCATTTCTCCAGCTTTTCCACATTCCTGTAAATTGTTATTCAAGCCTGCCTTCCAGCATATTAACCATTAACCATTTGGTGTTGACACCAAATTTGAGGTTGACCACAAACTTGCTTAGAGTGCACTACTTCCTGTCATTCCAGTTGTTACTGAAAACATCAAACAATACTTACAGTCCTCTATCCGCTCTAGATTTCACCAATTTGACTATATGTCAGACCATGTCAAAGGTCTTGTATGTAAATGAGATCCAAGGCTCTCCTCTTAAATGCCCAAACCAGTCATCTCATCCCAGAAGGCAATGGGTTCAGATAGGTGTAATTTGCCCTTGGTAAATCCCTACCAGCTTCTTCCAATTCATCTTGTTCTGGATATGTTTGGAAACATTTTCCAGGAGGATTTGCTCCATAGCTTTCTTGGGGCCTGATGTGAGGCTGAATGGCCTGTAGCTCCATGGATCTTCCTTCTTGTTTCTGAAGATGGCTATGACATTAGTCTTCTTCCAATTATCAGGAACCACCACCAATCAGCTCATCCACCAAAAAGCTGGTATTAAAACTTAACTGTAATTAGAAAATCTACATTCCAAATAATCTGATCCATATAAACAGTTGGTCATAATTCTGTAATCAGAACAAGTTTTGACTGTTTATTCTATCTAGGAAAACACATCTGAATAGTAATGTTCAAGTTCTCCCCTGCTTCAGATAGTACCTTTTCTCACTCTAAGGCAAAATGAAGGGACAAATCTCTTTGATCAAACCACACTCTTACGTAGTGTTTTAACTATTAATATGATCTCATTGGACAAATTCTTGGCATCTGCATGTTACTCTTCAGCAGCTTTAAAAATGGCAAAAGTGTGGGGCACCACAGAAGCAGATTCTTGAAAAAAAAATTGTTTTGTTAAGACAAATAGAATGTATATAATGAAAATGCTTCCAAATAGACATTTATGCATTGCTTTACTTGCATGTCAATTAACCAGTTCAGAAACTTGTTCTTCTCAATTGCTTACTTTGTATTTCCATGAGAAAAACAATCTGAAGGAAAACCAAACTGTGCAGTTGCCTTGGATCCTTCACTGAGAGAACACAAAAAAATCTAATTCCACCATAAAGGAAGTAACAGGCTGAAGTTTTGTTCCCTGAAAACTATGCCTTCTTGCCATTACTTTCTTCACCACCTAGACTTAAAGCTATAGCAGTTTTTTGTTATTGGATCTGAGATCTATTGCTCATTAGCATAAGGTACCTGAAACAACTCTCCAGTTTATCTTCAGTTCTTGTTTAGCATGCTTCCACCTCTGTGCAGATCCTTCTTTCTTCAGTGAAGGCCCTGTACTATCTCTGCTGGAGTTTTCCATGTAGTGCTTATTGATGTTTAGACCAGATGAATGGTTGTTTGTCTCCCTTTTGGTCTATTTTCTGTTCATTCTTAACTCTTCTATTAATAGGTCATTCACTACCTTCTTTTCTTCTTGCTGAAATGGTTCAACAGATGCCAGATTTCTCAGAAGCACCAGCCAGACATTTCAAAGGGGCTTCACTATCACACTATAATACTATCACACTATAATATAATAATAATTAGCATATCTAGTATGCCCAAGTGGTATCATTTCTTGATAGTTTCAAATATATCAGAAAACTGTAGTGCCTGTGGAACAGAAAATATTACTCTGAAGAAGTTCCTCAATGAATCAATCAATGTTTCTCTTCATGTTCAGCACATACTCTCATTTAATGAAGGATAGATGTTGCTGAAATTGAACTTCTAGAAAGGTGAATCCAACAACAATAAGGGCTAAGTACACAAGACTTAACACCTGTTAACACGTCATGGTTAGCTAACATATTACATTAAGATGAACATTTCCCATCTCATTCATGAAGTTTCATTACAACTGTAGCTTGCTTCATGTACAATGTACAAAAGATAGAGATTAAAGGAACACATTGGTGAAGGAACTGAAAACTTGCTGTCATACTGCTAAAAATAAGTAATAATTAAAGGACATGAGTTTAACTAAAAATAGTCTGCAAATGAACTACAAAATAGCTATAATAGAAAAAAAAAACAACCAAAACCAGCAGAATGTCTTTTTTTATCTTTTGTTTCCGGCTAATGATGTTTCTTTCTAAGTTGTGCATAACTGAGACAGTTAAGAGCAAATACACTAGAAAACCATAACCTATAATTTAGCTTCTGCTTCCTTTCTTTAAATAGCCAAATGCTTCCATCTTCCTGTCTGACACAATGACATGATCCCAAATAGACTTTCCTAGTTAGAAGTGAGAGCTATATCCTACAACTGGATGCATCTGTTCATGAGATACTTTCTTGTCACTCTTTCATGAAATATGTTCTTGTCACCCTTACTTTGCAATAACACAGATCTGTTGACTTTCAGGACATGATGCAAATTTTGCATTTTAGAAAGGATGCTGAGGAAAAAGATATTGCCTAAGGGGTGGTGGTTCATGGGAAGTGTGATTTTTTGTTGTTGTTATTGTTGCACTTGCCCTACATTGTTTTAAGTTAGTCTTTTTTTGTTGGGATGTAATAGGCAATTTTTTTCTTATTTAAACAGGTGTTTAAGCATATGCAAAGAAATGCTCAAAAATAATCAGAATGTAACTATCACATTTGTTTATAACGTTAATACATGTTCCACAACACAGTGATTCTTCCAGTCATTAGAAAACTTGCAATGAAAAACAGAAAAGTATTTTGGGAATGACGAACATGTGTAAATTTAAGGTAGAAAAGACTCAAGATATTTGTTGCGTTTTTCAGAGAAGAATCATTGCTATCTTATTGTAAACAAAGTCTTGTTAAAATACTCCACATATAGAAAGAACTATTGGTTCAAAATTACATGTGTTTTCCATAAACAAAAAATAAACAAACCTCAGGAAGTTCAACAAAGAGACATAAAAAGTCTCATCTGGGGAGGAACAACCACAGGAACTAATACATTCTCAGGTTCACCCAGCTGGAAAGCAACAGAAAAGGACCTGGGGGTCCTGGTGGACACCAAGTTGAACATGAGCCAGCAATGTGCCCTTGCCGCAAAAAAGGCTAATGGGATCCTAGGATGCATTAGGCAAAGTATGGTCAGCAAGTTGAGGGGCATGATCCTTCCTCTCTACTCAGCACTGGTGAGGCCACACCTGGAGTACTGTGTCCGGTTCTGGGCTTCCCAGTACGGGAGAGATATGAAGCTACTGAAGCAAATCCAGCAAAGGGCCACTAAGATGATGAAGGGACTGGAGCACCTCTCCTATGAGGAAAGGCTGAGAGAACTGGGACTGTTTAACCTGGGGAAGAGAAGGCTCGGAGGGTGATCTTATCAATGTATATAAACACCTGGAAGGGAAGGTTTAAAGAAAAGAGAGCCAGGCTGTTTTCAGTGGTGTCCAGTGACAGGACAAGAGGCAATGGGCACAGGCTGAAACACAGGAGGTTCCCTCTGAACATCAGAAAACACTTTGTAACAGTGAGGGTGACCAAGCAACTAGCACAGGTTGCCCAGAGATGTTGTGGAGTCTCTATCCTTGGAGATATTCAAAAGCTGCCTGAACATGGTCCTGAGCAATCATCTCCAGATGACCTTCCTTGAGCAAGGGAGTTGGACCGGAAGACCTCAGCAGTCCCTTCCAACCTCAGCAGTTCCGTGATTCTGTGATTCTATGAAAGGGACAAAAGTCCCTTCTGTCTTCCCTGATTTGAATTGCTGTCATATGGATTTTCATATTATCCGGACAGAGATTTTAAGACAACATCAGTAAAAATTTCAATCCATTTTTGGAAATTCTAGTTCTGTTTTACAGTGAATTTTAATTTAAATCATTAGAAAGTCATAAGTGAAAGCTGCCTTTCAGATCCCGTAGTGTTGCTATGGGAGAAAGCAAAGGTATTTCCCTGATAATGCAAAGGTTCTTGGAGCCCAGTGCTAACAGTACAATATAGACAAACCCTCAGTTTCTGAATCACAGTCAGGCTTCTTGCCAGTTGAAATTCTCAAATCCATAGACGCTTATATATGAGAGAGGGAGGAGGGGAAGGGAGGGACAGAGAGAGAGAGAGAGAGAGAGAGAGAGAGACAGAGACAGAGACAGAGACAGAGACAGAGACAGAGAGACAGAGAGAAAAGGATTAGATATTAGAATTAACACATAACAGTAAATAGAGTATATCAGACTATAAAGAATGACATTTGGGCTACTTCTTGAATGTGTCTGGGGTGTGATGAATTATGATCAAGGTTGCCTGAAAGATAATGAATTTGCCAGGAATATTTTCTTATGCATTTATCTCTACTTCAATTACTAAGCTTTTTATTTAACACTCATTATTATTTTCAATATTTTTCCTTAGAAATTAAAATAATTTTCTATTAAAAATAAATAAATTATTTAGAGACCTAAATTCATTCAGCAGCTATAAATAAACAAAAACAAGCCCCTCATCTCTCAATGATTTATTTTTAAAGAAAAAAAAAGAAGAAGGAAAAACAGATCTAATACTGCTTGAAGTGGAGATCCATTTTTGTAAATATTCTTGACAGTTCACTATATCATGACTTGCCTCAAATGATTAACACCATTCAGAAACAAAGCATGAATTAAACACTGAACATTTCAAGTGTGTACAATGCCATCAGTGTTACAGAAAGACAGACATTTCAACTTGGTCTTTTCTGCATTGTAAAAATGATGGTTTTAGCATAGCAACTTGATGTGAAAACTATGATTAAGTCTTTCAGGATATGCAATAGATATGCCATTATTGTATAATAGTATTTTTAGAACTAACAGACAGACTTTATACAACTATATTAGCACCCAAACCCACTACTAAAGTATTAATGTCACTGGACTCAGTAAAAAGAAAATTCTATTAGCATTTTCTTTTGGAATACTAGTAATGACTGCTATTTTTTGAATGACCTTAAACAGGAATTTACCCTGTTCTATATTGAATGTTGCAGTTTTTCATTTGATTATTAGAAGCCCTGTGAATGCCATATTGTCCTGGCTGAATATAATTTGTATTATTTTAATAACTTCTTTTATAGTGTTGACAAAGTATAATTTACTAGTTGTACCTTCTCTGCAGTGCTTTCACTGTTAATGCATTTAAGAAAAAAACCCATACTCTTTTAAAAGACCTATATTAGTTCACATGGCTGCAGCTACTTCTATGCTCAGTATCAAAACATAAACAAAAGCTCAGTAAGAGAAAAGAAAAAGAACAGTGGCTGATAAAGCATGCATCTTTTAAACTAGATTTTTAAGATATCATTTTTGCACAGCTGCTGTCCATCTTAATGTTAAAAGAATGTATCCTTTGAATTAACAGGCACAGCATCACTCATTCATTAGAAAAATATAATAAGAACACAGCACCATGCTCCTAAAAGAAATATCACAAAAAGCTAAGAATAACAGCTATAAATGCAGCTTACATTCATTTAATCCTAATTATAACAGCACTTTCCACTCTTTGCTATTTGAATATTCAGAGCTACTATTAATTTGCCAGGAGCAGTTTTCATTTTCCACATATCTTCAGGACTCAATTAAATTATTCGAGCTACATTTTTTAGAGTTTTAAAATATTTACACTCTGAATATATAATTTTACTTATTCATGGAGTTTAAGACATTTGTTAATGACATCTAAAGGAGAAAAGGAGATATGATTAAGTAATAGGGTTGGTTTTCACTCAAATTTTGAGACAAAGTAGAATATGGTGCATTATCTATTTTATACAGCTTTTATTATACAATATGTGAGAAGAGCATAATAACGGCATGCCTGCAAGCTTTCAACTCATTTACCAGCCGAAGCGTTATAACTAACAAACATTCAGGAACAGCTAGTATATAATTAGCACTTATATCTTCAGAACCCTGTATATAATCATTAAATAATTAATACCTACAACATATGTCAGCAAACCTCTGCTGTACTGTAGGTCCAATGTGTTCACTCAATACAAAAACCAATCCCAGGTTTAGGAATTTATAACATTTCTTGTATTTGCCTCCCATACCAACATGCATTTTACCTTTCACGAAAGATAAGTGACCCAATCACAGCAAGGGTATGGCTAGCCCACACCTCTGGAGATCACCCAGTTCCACCCCAGTGCAGAGGAGAGTCAGATACACAAGATTGCCCAGATGGGTTTGGATAACTCCAATGACAGATACTTCTCAACCCCTTTGGGCAAGTTATTCCAGCCTTTGATCACCATTACTGTAAAAAAAAGGTATTTTCTCATATTTAAACAGAATTTCCTGTGTTTCACTTTGTGCCCATTGCCTCTAGCCTCATTACTGGGCAACACTTTAAGTGTCTGGCTCCGTCTTCTTTACTGCACCCCATCAGGTATTCAAACACATAGATAAGATCCCCTGAGCCTTCCATTCTCCAAGCTAAACACTCCCAGGTCTCTCAGACTCTACCCATATGTCAGACACTCCAGTCCCTTACCCTGGCCTAGGGTAAGCCAGCAAGTCCCACGTATTACAACTGCCTCTGTAAGAAAAAAGGAGGGTAATTGTCATAGGCCATTCCCTTCTGAGGCGAACAGAGGGCCCAATATGCCGACCAGATCCATCCCACAGGGAAGTCTGCTGTCTCCCTGCCCAGGTTAGAGACATTACTAGGAAACTCCCTGGTGTGGTACGGTCCTCTGATTGTTACCTGCTTTTGGTTATGCAGGTTGGCGACTGGTTGAGGAATCAGGAGCACAGAAAGTGTTTTCCTCAATCCCACCAGTGGCAGGGAAGAGTACTGAAAGCAACAGGGAAACTCACCTGCTCAACATGTGGCTAAGAGGTTGGTGCCATCGGTGGACTTTTGGGTTTTTTGATCACGGGAATGTTTACACTGCACCGGGCCTGCTGGCGATGGATAGAGTTCAGCTGTCTCAAAGGGGAAAAAGGATTCTCGCCTGTGAGTTGGCAGGGCTCATTGAGAGGGCTTTAAACTAGGTGTGAAGGGGGAAGGGGATGTAACCAGGCTCACTAGAGAGGACTCTAAGGGTGGCATGCCAATGTTGGGACTGAAATCGATAGCCCAGCTCAAGTGCATCTACACCAATGCACACACTATGGGCAACAAACAGGAGCTGGAAGCCATTGTGCAGCAGGATAGCTATGACTTAGTCGCCATCACAGAAACATGGTGGGATGACACTCATGACTGGAGTGCAGCAATGGATGGCTATAAGCTCTTCAGAAGGGACAGGCAAGGAAGGAGAGGCGGTGGGGTGGCTCTGTAGGTTAGGGAGTGTTTCGATTCTGTAGAATTCAGTGATTATGATGATAAGGTCGAGTGCTTATGGGTAAGGATGAGGGGGAAGGCCAACAAGGCAGATATCCTGCTGGGTGTCTGTTATAGACCACCCAACCAGGATGAAGAGGCAGATGAAGCATTCTGTAAGCAAATGGCAGAAGTCTCACAATCCCTAGCCCTTGTTCTTGTGGGGGACTTCAACTTACCAGACTTCTGCTGGAAATACAAAACAGCAGAGAGGAAACAGTCTAGGAGGTTCCTGGGATGTGTGGAAGATAACTTCCCGACACAGCTGGGAAGTGAGCCTACCAGGGAAGATGCCTCACTTGACCTGCTATTTACAAACAGAAAAGTGGGAAATGTGGTGGTTGAAGGCTGTCTTGGGCTTAGCGACCACAATATGACAGAGTTCCCAATTCTTGGTGAGGTAAGGAGGGGGGTGAGCAAAACCACTACCAGGGACTTCTGGAGGGCAGACTTTGACCTGTTCAGGCCACTGGTTGAGAGAGTCCCTTGGGAGACAGTCCTGAAGGGCAAAGGGGTCCAGGAAGGCTGGACATTCTTCAAGAAGGAAGTCTTAAAGGCACAGGAGCAGGCTGTCCCCATGCGCTGTAAGACGAACCGGCAGAGAAGAGGACCAGCCTGGCTGAACAGGGAGCTTTTGCTGGGACTCAGGAAAAAAAGGAGAGTTTAGCACTTTTGGGAGAAGGGCCAGGAAACTCAAGAAGAGTACAGGGATCTCATCAAGTCATGCAGAGAGAAAATTAGAAATGCAAAAGCCCAGCTAGTACTGAATTTGTCCACTGTTGTCAGCGATAGTAAAAAATGTTTTTACAAGTACATTAACAACAAAAAGAGAGACAAGGAGAATCTCCCTCCTTTATTGGATGTGGGGGGGAACATTGCCACCAAGGATGAGGAAAAGGCTGAGGTACTTAATGCCTTCTTTGCCTCGGTCTTTAATAGTCAGACCAGTTATCCCCAGGGAATTCGGCCCCCTGAGCTGGAAGACAGGGATGGAGAGTGGGATAAACCCCCCATAATCAAGGAGGAAGCAGTTAATGACCTGCTATGCCACCTGGACACTCACAAGTCTATGGGGCTGGATGGGATCCACCTGAGAGTACTGAGGGAGCTGGCAGGGGAGCTTGCCAAGCCACTCTCCATCATTTATCAGCAGTCCTGGTTAACAGGGGAGGTCCCAGACAACTGGAGGCTTGCCAATGTGACGCCCATCTACAAGAAGGGCTGGAAGGAGGATCTGGGGAACTACAGGCCTGTCAGCCTGGCCTCGGTACCGGGGAAAATTATGGAGCGGTTCATCTTGAGTGCGCTCAACAGGCATGTGCAGGCCACCAGGGGATCAGGCCCAGCCAGCATGAGTTCATGAAGCAGACCAACCTGATCTCCTTCTACGACCAGGTGACCCGCCTAGTGGATGAGGGAAAGGCTGTAGTTGTTGTCTACCTGGACTTTAGTAAAGCCTTTGACACTGTCTTCCAAAGCATTCTCCTAGAGAAGCCGGCACCACATGACTTAGGCGGGTGTACTCTTTGCTGGGTAAAAAACTGGCTGGCTGGATGAGTCCAAAGAGTTGTGGTGAATGGAGGTAAATCCAGTTGGCTGCTGGTCACAAGCGGTGTTTCCCAAGGCTCAGTTTTGGGTCCAGTCTTGTTTAATATCTTTATCAATGATCTGGACGAAGGGATCAAGTGCACCCTCAGTAAGTTTGCAGATGACACCAAGTTGGGTGGGAGTGTTGATCTGCTCAAGGGTAGAAAAGCTCTGCAGAGGGATCTGGACAGGCTGGATCCATAGGCCAAGGCCAATTGTATGAGATTCAACAAGGCCAAGTGCTGGGTCCCACACTTGGGTCATAACAACCCCATGCAACACTACAGGCTTGGGGAAGAGTGGCTGGAAAGCTGTCCGGCGGAAAAGGACTTGGGGGTGCTGGTTGACAGCCGGCTGAACACGGGCCGGCAGTGTGCCCAGGTGGCCAAGAAGGCCAATGGCATCCTGGCTTGTATCAAAAATAGTGTGGCCAGCAGGACTAGGGAAGTGATTGTGCCCCTGTACATGGCACTGGTGAGGCTGCACCTCGAATACTGTGTTAAGTTTTGGGCCCCTCAGTACAAGAAGGACATTGAGGTGGTGGAGCGTGTCCAGAGAAGGGCAATGAAGATGGTGAAGGGTCTAGAGCACAAGTCTTATGAGGAGCAGCTGAGGGAACTGGGGTTGTTTAGTCTGGAGAAGCGGAGGCTGAAGGGAGACCTTATTGCTCTCTACAACTACCTGAAAGGAGGTTGTAGTGAGATGGGTGTCAGTCTCTTCTCCCATGTAACTAGCTATAGGATGAGAGGAAATGGCCTCAAGTTGCATCAGGAGAGGTTTAGATTGGATATTAGGAAAAAATTCTTTACTGAAAGTGTTGTCAAGCATTGGAACAGGCTGCCCAGAGAGGTGGTGGAGTCAGCATCCCTGGAGGACTTCAAAGAACACATAGATGTGGCACTTTGGGACATGGTTTAGTAGGCATGGAGGTGTTGGGTTGACGGTTTGACTAGATGATCTTAGAGGTCTTTTCCAACCTTAATGATTCTATGATTCTATGATTCTATGATTTTATGATTATCTTTGGGCCACTTCACTGTAATTGCTTCAGGATGTCCATTTCTCTCATCTACTGGGGAGCCCAGCACTGGACCCAGCAGTCCAGATGTGTCTCATCAGTGCTGAGAAGAGGAGAAGGATCACCTGTTGCAACCTGTAGGTGATGCTCTGCTTAATGCAGCCCAGGAAGCTGTTCGCTGCCTTTGCCGCAAGGGCATACTGGTGGCTTATGGTTGACGTGGTGTCCACCAGGACCCCCAGGGCCTTTTCTTCAAAGCTGCTTTCCAGCTCATCATCCCACAGCCTGCGCTGGTGCATGGGGTTATTCGCCCCCCCGGCAAAGGACTTGGCACTTCCTTTTCTTGAACATCATTAGGTTGTTGTCAGCCTATTTCTCCAGTTCATCAAGGCCACTCTGAATGGCAATATACACATATGGTGTATCAGCCTCTTCTATCAGTTTGGTATGTACTGCAAACTTGCTGACAGTACACTGTCCTAGTGTCCTGGTCAATAATGAAGATGCTAAACAGTATTGGACCCACTACTGACCCCTGGAGTACAACAATAGTGACTGTCCTCCAACTGGACTTTGTGCTACTGATCACAGTCCTCTGGACCTGGCCATTCAATCAGTTTTCAATCCAACTCACTGTCCACTTATCAAGCCACAAGATGTTCACAAGTCCATGGGGCCTGATGGGATTCATCCCAGAGTACAGAAGGAGCTGGCGGATGTTATGGCAGGATTCCTCTCAATCATTTACCAAAGGTCTTGGAAGTCTGGGTAGGTCCCTGCTGACTGGAAGCTAGACAATTTTATTCCAATTTACAAAAAGGGCGTGAGGGAAGACGCAGGAAACTACAGACCTGTTAGTGTAACCTCAGTTCCTGGAAAAATTATGGAGAAGATTATACTGGATACCATTGAAAGGCATTTAAAGAATAATGCAATCATCAGGCTCAGTCAACATGGGTTCATAAAGGGAAAGTCCTGTTTAACTAATTTGATATCCTTCTATGATAAGGTCACCCACCTAGTGGATGAAGGGAAGGCGGTGGATGTAGCTTGTCTGGATTCTAGTAAGGCTTTTGATACTGTGCCTCACAGCATCCTTCTGGACAAGTTGTCCAACTGTGGAATGAGTGGGTTCACAGTACACTGGGTGCAGAACTGGCTGAAGGGCAGAGCTCAAAGGGTTATAGTGAATGGGGCTACATCTGGTCAGTGAGCAGTCACCAGCGGTGATCCTCAGGGTTCAATTCTTGGGCCAGTCCTCTTCAATACATTTATCGATGATCTGGATGCAGGAGTTGAATCCACCATTAGCAAGTTTGCTGATGATACCAAACTGGGAGGTGCTGTTGACTCTCTTGAGGGACAAGAGGCCTTGCAGAGGGATCTAGATAGATTGGAACATTGGACAATCATCAATGGCCTGAAATTTAACAAGACCAAATGCCGGATTCTGCACCTAGGGTAGAATAATGCCAGACACAAGTCTAAACTGGGAGAGGAGTGGCTGGAGATCAGCCCCGCAGAAAGGGATCTGGGGGTGCTGGTTGACAGCAGGCTCAGTATGAGTCAGCAGTGTGCGCTGGCAGCCAAGAAGGCAAACTGCATTCTGGAGTGCATTAAACACAGTATAAACAGCCAGTCAAACAAGATGATTATCCCACTGTATTTAGCATTGGTGTGGCCTCACCTTGAATACTGTGTGCAGTTCTGGGACCCACAATTTAAGAAGGATGTGAAGGTCCTTGAACGTGTCCAGAGGAGGGCAACAAAGCTGGTGAAAGGACTGGAAGGCATGTCCTCTGAGGAACGGCTAAGGACTTTGGGCTTGTCTAGTTTGGAGAAAAGGAAGCTGAGGAGCGACCTCATTGCTCTCTACAGCTTCCTGAGGAGGGGAAGTGGAGAGGAAGGTGCTGATCTCTTCTCCCTGGTATCCTGTGGTAGGATGTGTGGGAATGGTTCAAAGCTGCACCAGGGGAGGTTTAGACTAGACGTTAGGAAGCATTTCTTTACTGAGAGGTGAAACACTGGAACAGGCTTCCTAGAGAGGTGGTCGATGCCCCAAGACTGTCAATCTTTAACAGGCATTTGGACAATGCCCTTAATAACATGCTTTAACTTTTAGTCAGCCCTGAATTGATCAGGCAGTTGGACTAGATGATCATTGTAGGTCCCTTCCAATTGAAATAGTCTATTCTATGGAAATAGTCTATTGAATGGAAAGTTCCATTCAAGCCCATACTTCATCAGCTTATCTATGAGGATGTGATGGGAGACAGTGTCAAAACTGTTGCTAACAGAGGGATAAATATCCACTGCTCTCCCCTCATCCACTGAGCCAGTCACCTCATCACAGAAGGTTATCAGGTTGATCAGACATGATTTACTCTTCGTAAATCAGTGATGACTACTCCTGATCCCTTTCCTGTCCTCAGTGTGTTTGGAAATGATTTCCAGGATTTACTCCACAACCTTCTCAGGGATTGGGATGAGGCTGACTGGTCTGTAGTTCCCTGGATCCTCCTTCCTTCCCTTCTTGACAATAGCAGAGGCATGTCTTTCTTCCAGTTCCAGGAACCTCCTGTAATCATCAAGGCCTTTCAAAGATAACTGAGAGTGGCTTTGCAATGATGTCACCCAGCTCCCTCAGCGCTCATGGGTGCATCCTGTCAGGTCCCAGTGACTTGTGTATGTCCAGTTTATAAAAATGTTCCTTAACCTGATCCTCCTCCACCAAGGGTAAGTCTTCCTTGTTTAAGATTTTCCCACTGGTCTCAGGCACCTGGGATTGCTGAAAAGAGGTCTTACCAGTGAAGACAGAGGTGAAGAAGGCATTCAGTACCTCAGCCTTTTCTAGGACCTTTGCCACCAGGTCCCACCCCAATTCTTCCTTTTGCTGCTGCTGAACCTGTAGATACACCTGCATTATCCTATTGTATCAATTGGAAAATGGAGACCAAGAGACACGCTCAAAGTCACAGACAAAATTAGAATTTGTGAGTTCTAGTGATTCTAAGAGCTGTTCTTGGGGCTCATTAGTCAACACTGCTGTTTCTCTGAATAAAATCTTAACTTAATGTGTATAATCAATGAAAAGAAAAGGCCATAAAAAAAAAAGTGGTTTTTATGCCCTTGATAACAGCAGAGCCTGTTCAAATGAAATGACAACCATCAAAGAGAACAAAATCAATCTGAATGAAGTCTTTTCTGCAACCCTAAAAAGATTTTTTTTTTCCTATCTTTTCACCTTTTAAAGCAGATTTAACCAGATTCACAGACTGAAGTGAAAACAGATATTATTTTCAAAGTGGTTTCCTTTTTCCACGCACTTTTGTCCTTTTAGTCTTGCCTAGACTGGAAATCAAAATGTTGAATGTTGTAAGAAAGATTCTTAGTAAGTACATTTTGCGTGCTACATCTATTTGCCAAAATAGAACCAGCCACCGTGGGTGGTGATCTTTTAAAGTAGAAAGGGAAAAGGTCACTTAAGGCTTTATTCTCTAAGGTGTTATGTGGTTGAGCACATGCTTTAAAGCTTTGTTGTATAAGTGACACTTCGCTCAGCACCTTGCAGCGTTGATCCTTAGCAAGGCAATAATAACGATTTACTGATGCCATCATTTTGAAGTATTTAAGCACAAGACTATATTTTTGAGGATTAAAACTCCTTGTAGCTGGGATTCACTAAAGTACAGGAAATCATTGCAAAGCCCTTCGAGTACTTCATAGAATTATAGAATGATTTGGTTTGAAAGGGACTTTAAAGATCACCTAGTTCCAACCCCCCTGCCATGGTCAGGGACACCTTCCACTAGACCAGGCTGCTCAAAGCCCCATCCAACCTGGCCTTGAACACTTCCAGGGATGGGGCATCCACAACTTCTCTGGGCAACCCTTGCAGTGCCTCTAAGCCTACTCTCTTTCAGTTTAAAGCCCTTACCCCTCGTTGTATCACTACACGCCCTTGTAAAAAGTCCCTCTCCAGCTCCCCTGCAGACCCCCTTCAGGTACTGAAAGGATGCTATAAGGTCACCTCAGAGCCTTCTCTTCGTCAGGCTGAACAATCGTAGCTGTCTCAGCCTGTCTTCACAGGAGGAGCTCCAGCACTCTGATCATCTTCATGGCCCTTAATTTTCATGTTCAGAATATGCTGGAGAATCTTGGCAGCTCACTGAAGAACAGACTTGAGGAGCCCCAGTTATGATTATAATATCTCCACCTACATAAGACTATCTGGGTCATTTGTGCCAGAGGGCTGTACTTTCCATAGGTCTGAATTTTGCTTTCCCAAAACCATCATGTTTTGTCCATTTAAAGTCTTAGTGATTATATTCCATTTAGGGATTTTTGCTGTGCATTTTTTTTCTGAAATATTGTTATTTATTTATTTATTTATATAGACCTATATTACTTCTGGCCAAAGGATGCCCATATCATAGACTAAAATACAGTTTAACAGTAGCATGTTCACAGCTAAACAGCTAGATTTCAAATATAACATTTCATATAGCATATGACAATATTTCATACTTTCCCATGTGTATCTTTTTTTCTGGATAGAAAATACAAAGTAGCTCTACAACTAATTAAATATCATAATAGTTGATTATCTCTAATTAATAATAACGAGGAATGAATAATATCTCTAGAGCCTTGGATGCTTTTCTGTGATTGTTACGATGGATCTTTAATTGTTTCATCTAAAAATTAATTTCCTGTCCTCATGATTATCTTCTTTGAAATACTTATGAATAGGATCCAGCTAACAGCTATTTTGACTAATTTCCCTGAAGATGGTCTGAAATTTTTCATATCACTACAATTGTCTCTGAAGAACTTTTCCTTGTTTTTAATAAAAAATGTCATTCTTACATTTGCTTTCGGACATATTTAATACCCGTTTATCATGTTTTCAAGCAATACAGAAAGTATATAGGTAGTTTATTCTTATCTATGTAGGCTACAAAGATTGTTAATGCACTCTTACAAAATTACTCTTTGTGACATCCACATTCTGTTTAAAGGGCTGAACAGGATGCAGCCAAGCCAGTTATGATGTGGCTGTCTCAGCCACATTGCAGCAGTTTGAAAGATGCTCTAATTTATGTCAGCTGCTGTAGCCTCTGAGTAGTCATGTGTCTTCTGCAATACAAAGACTCTGACCACTTTTTATTGCCCTTTGCTTCAGCATCTTGTTTCACTGGGCTTCTTAGGAAGGAGGTAAAGGAGACAATTCTTTACACTTTCTGTTGCCAGGTATCTTGTTCTTCCCCTTAATAACCACTCATCCCTAGGTAGGACATCAGAAAAACAGTAGCAGGGAAAAGCTGCTATTTGTGTACAGGTCATACATTGCAGGGGTGAGGCTGGGGAGTAGACAATCTGCCTTTAATTCTAAAAAAACCCCAAACAAACAAAAAAAAGAGCAACCAAAAACTAGGTTAATTACAGAGAGTTTAAAGTAGATTGCACCAGATCCTCAACAGCAGAGGAGAGAGAAACTGAAGGAAAACATTTCTATATGCCCTTTTTAACCAAGTGTTACCCTGCAATGCTACCCGAATTTAGGACACATTTCAGCTTCATCAAGTATGCAGCTCAATATAAAATGCTAACAGTTACATTATTTTTATAACATTTGTACCAACAAATCAGCCCATACATCTTATACATAACTCAGGCATTTGGGGCATATTCTGACCTGATACAATTCATAGATGCCACAAAATATGTTTTCCTGAATTTGAAAGACAGTTTCGCTTTGTTTCAGCATTTTCTTTCATTGGCCTTCAAAGGAAGATACTGAAGGAGACAATTCCTCTTACTAACTGATGCTGCTGGAATTTTAATTGGTTTACTCACATGCCAGTGAGGATAAATGCCACTTGATAAACCTGTTCTTATATTTTTAATTTGGGACCATATTTAATACTTTTTTTTTTGTACAATTTGAAGTAAAAATTTATTGAAAACTAGAAAATGTTTATAAAAAAATAAAATATTGTATTTATAATTGTTAGAATAAGTCAGGTTTGTTAAACCAATATTGGAGATATTTTTCTCAGGTTATTTCCACAGGATTTCCATAAGAATTAGAGTAAGACAAAGAAGTTGGTTATGGGTTTTGGTTTGGTTTTTCATTTATTTTTTTAAATAAATGAAAAGATTTCTGTAAGTGTGTATTAAAGAGTATGAAAATGCGTTTATACTCAGACATTCACTTTAATATGATAAGAAAAACAAAAATAAAACTATAGTGCCTTAAATTTTAAAGATATTTAAAATTCACTGCCCAATTAATAGCATGTAGTGGCTATTTAAGTCCATTCTTTTATTTTCATTTACTTCTGATTTTTATCTGTTTTGTGGTTCCAATATACAGCAAGGTTGAATGTATAAAAGATTAATTTTTGTTCCGGAAATATAATAGATTATAAAGACATAATTAAGAAAGCTAGCCAAATTGGTAGAGTCACAAGCTTTGGCTACAACACTGTCCCTGTGTCAAGAGTGGTACAGTATCTTGAGCAAAATTCTGCCACTTAGTGCAAAAGGAAGAGAAATAGAGCTTTATTTGAAAAGAGTGGACTAGAAATAGAGCAACAGTTGAGCAACTGAGAAAAGGCAATGCAAAAATATTCTAAAAGGTTAACTCCACTTTAGAAATTGGCTGTCCTGGTTACTTTGTCACTGTTTCAGAGGTGCAGTAAGGAAGGTCAAACGGTACTTAATTTTCAATTCTGAACATCAATTGGCTAGTGATCTTACTCTGAGCTTCAAACTTTCACATAGTACAAGATACACCTGATACTTCATCACTGCACAAGTCTAAGGAAAAATACAAATACGTTGTATTTTCCTTTACTAACAGAGAAGTCTCTGTGAGTAGTTTTCTGAGGGAATAAAAAGTAAGACTGGGAGCTTCGGGGGCTTTGCGCACACAAAACCAGATTTGTTTGTGACTATTTTTGCAAAAGAGACACAATTTGCATGTAAACCAGCGGCCCTTTTGTCTGGGGCAGGGGCTGGAAGTATTATAGTGTCTGTCCCATAAACTACTGGACTTTTCCCTGCAAGTTACATGTCTACACAGTCTTTTTCAGATATACATGAATTTATTCTGCTTGAATTAAGTGAATGCAGGGCAGAAGTTAGTTCCCATCCAGAAGCAGTATGACCATTAAGATGATAGCACGCTCAGATTAAAACAATTTGCTGAGGCACTGGGCTTATTAACATTAACAGAGTACAATGCTAAAATGGTCAACTTTTGCATCCATGAAATCTCTACATTTCCCAGTTACTGAACTGTTTAGTCACCAGAGTACTCACCCCCACTTATCTAAATTCCTTCAATACAGATGGTTTCAGACTACTTCCCAATCTTGAATAAATTCATTTTGATACACTCCTATGAGATAAACCAATACCATGTGATATGACCAAAGTTATGTACTGTGGTGCAGCTATCCCCAAGCTCACTGTGTCCAAGCCAGCTTTTGAACTAGAAGCAGTAAGCTGCCTCAGTGCAGCTCTAAGCTTGATTAAATTAGTCATGGATATTACTTCTCAAATACAGCTATACTGTGTTTGGGACCCAGGCATTTATTGCTGTATGGTTTTGTACTGGGTCACGTAGACATTAAAACCCTATCAGACCTTGACAGAACTCCTTTATTTGTGCTCTATTAGCACTATGGAGCTGCCCCAAGAAACACATCTAAGAAAGGAAGTTAAGCGCAGAAACATTCAATGTTGTCACGACTAATCTCTAGGTACTCTTGAGAGGACAAAAATGAAACAAAAGCCATATACCTACATTAAGCATTTGTAAGTGGCACTGATAGTGGCACCCCTCACTATAAACAAGAAAAAAATATCAGATTCCTAAATAAAATTCATAACAAAATGGAGGTACCTAACTTAAGTGCCCCTTAGGTACATAAGCATTTGGGAGGAGTTATAAAGCTGATGGAGAAGGAAAACGGTATTGAACACTGAACTCTTGAACTCAGATTTCCTTCCCCAATGAGTAAAAGTTATGACTTTTTTACTGTTCATTTTAGGCTCTGTCTTCACTGAGTTAGACCAAAAGATGTCAGTGAAGAAGCCTGAATATCAGTACTGCAACTAAACGAATTATCTTCTTTTTTGTTCTCCCAGTTTCTGAAAGCTGACTCCAAAAATGAAGTCACAGCCTAAGATGAGTATTTTATTATTTTTTGTGCCTCCAGATGGATACATGGTGTTTGCACTTTGGCTGTTTTCTGCTTGTATTAAAAACTCTTATTGTTGCTCTATTGCTTATTAGTCAGCTCAATCAATATTAGTGGTAATACGAGAGAAAAAAAAAAGGCATAAAAAAGAAAAGCAAGTGCATTGCTTTGATTTTCACTCTTGATGAGGTCCATATGCCTCACTTTGGAACTCCAACCCTGGAATTTCATCCATATTGTATACTTTCTGTGGTGGTAAGAATTAATGCCTGTTGTTTGGCTCATGCATTGCAGTAGTTATATCAATATACCAGTGAATATACTATTTCATCCTGTTTTGGGGCTAGTGTAAGAGGTAACTCTGTGGCCTAACATTAAGCTTTGCTACTACATACAAAAAAAGTTAACTTTCTTTTATGTGTTGAATATTTCAGAGTCACAGGTGATAAAATGTATTTATTTCACTTATTCATAGGTCATAATTACTGACAGCCAAATTTTATTGATAGACCTAATTACTGATAGCATTATTTCATATGGACATTGCTATATTATTCCAGCTTCCAAACATGTAGAAATCCAGAGAAATTTCAAAACTAACAAATTCAAGTAAGGCTTTCCTAATTTTCTTAAATGCATGCCCTTAGAATAATGCAAACAAATAACTACATAAATTGTTTTCATGTCATATTAACCATGAAAGCACAGACTCTTACTTATTAAGGCTAGAGAGGTAAATGTGCATGAATACACCACCAGCACCATGGAAGTGGGTTCCTTTCCATAAACCCCTTCCCAAAATTAATCACAGATATGTGATAAATTGGACAACCCAAACAAATAGGACTTAGTGTTCACTGAGTGTAAAAAAATTCCAAACTATGGATGATCTCTGCATCTGATGAGGAGAATCAATTCTGTGCTATATCTTACATTTTTACTGTCTTCTCAAGTATTTTAAAAAGCACACTAAATAAATTTAAGTATTCTGCCTTACACTGAAATGCTAAGTTTCAGGCAACTAAAGTTATAAGAATACTGTAGTATTCTAAGTCTACAAGAAATACATAAGAATAAATCCAATTATATCCACCACATTTATATTCATATACTATTTTTTTTAATATTCACATTTACTTTTTCGTACTTTTGAAATGAGAGCCAAAGAATCCAAAATCTCTTAATTTTCTAATTATAAGATGCTTTTTTAATGAACATTTTTCATGAGCATTTTTTTTCTTTTTATTTTTAAAGGAGAGATTATTATTCTTATATTTAGTTCATATTCTTTAATATGTATCCATATAAACTAAGGAATGCAGCATGGTCTGTTATAAAAGAAAATATTACTATAGGCAAAATTTACTTGGTTGGACAATACATGTAACTTGATTAATGATATTTTTAAGAGAAAATTTACTAAAACTGCATAATCATCTTAAAAAGACCCCATATTTTAGTTCTGTATTATAACAAAACTGTAATGGATGGGCATGACAAAACATACATGAGACTATACAGACTGAATTATGATTAAGGGTAGATAGAAGGTGATTCTCCTGTTCTGGGGAGTTCTAAATTTTGAAACTTCTCTTCTCCTTTAGAAGGAGATAACTTTGTTATCCAGAATGCTTAAAATGAATAAATTCTGTGCATTCACTTTCTTAATTTATTTTGATTTTTTAAAATTGAATATTTATTTTTTATTATTTTTAAAGGAAGGAATTCAAATAACTAACTCCATAAAAAGTGTTGAGAGGGACATGCGCATTTTTAAAGAAAAAGATGAACTGAAATAGAAAAAAGCTTCAGGAGAAAGCACACCCAAATCCATAGGCTGCATTATGATATTTCAGCCCCTTAACTATTAGCAATGTAGTTTAGCGAAATGCCACTGAAATTGATTTTGAAATCAAATCAAGTAATTTGACATCAAAATCACACAGGCCCACTTATTACTTCAGCAGCAATATCGTATGGACTTATCATATGGACTTATTACTTCAGCAGCAATATCATATCAGAGAATTTTTCAGCATCAGATTTATTTAATTAGAATAAATCTTACAGATCAGAAACTATCTGTTTCAGGAGACAGAAACAGTGCCAAAAGACAAATAGATGCGGTGTACAGCTATTACAGTGCATTTTAAGCACTGATAAACACCAGTTTTCAGAAATGACTCACAACAGGCTAATCCAGCAAAACTTCAAGTAATTTAAAATATACATTACCCTAACTAATAATAAAACAGGGTCAAATCTTGATGACAGCTTTGCCATTTCTCTTTTATGTGACTTTTATATACTGCAGTGAAACATTTTTAAAAGCTTCATGATATTTCAAAGATACCTAAAATAGATGCAACAGCTAAACTGTGAGCATTACCGTAACATTTTATGCAAGATTACTATTCATGTGTGAATATACTACATAACTCAAAAAAAACTTTAGAGTTAGAGCTTGAACATGGTAAGAATTTGCTCATGTATCATATAAAAATAACTATTTAATGTAGCTGAATGTCGTCATTAAGAAGGAGATTACTGAATTTAAAACATTGTATAACTGGAATATTCTGCTAATATAGTCTCGTTCTTACTCAAGATGTAGATGAAAAGGGATGCTATCCAAACATGTAATTCCCAGATTGATTAGGATGGCATTTTTCTTGAAAGTAATTAGGACCAAATTAAGTGGTTTCTATGTCTACAAAGCGGTATAACTAATAACTTCATTTGTTATATTATCTCTAATGATGCTGCATTCCTGATTTAAAGATTTCCTATTTCTACTAGTTTTCTATGTGGTAAAAGCCAACAGACTTACTAAATAAAGCACATTCAAAAAGTAACTTTAGAAATATCGCTGGGCTTCAGTTATTTGCACATCTTGTCAAAACTGAATTTAGATCATTATTAGATCATTATTTGTCACTGAAATGGAATTTGTCAACATCAATTTATAACTTTTATTTTCTGTATGTACAACAGGAGATGTATTTTCCTCCTTCGAACAATTACGATGTATAGTTTTCTATATGTCTAAGTGTATGTGTCATATATTTCCTTGTAAGTCCTGTACTTTCTTGAAAAAGCAACTACCAGCATCTAAACACATCTTCTCATCCAATCATTCACATTAAATATTAACAGATTACTGATGGTGGTATATTAACTTTTTCATTCAATATTGCTTGGACATTTTTCCTATTGCATATACAAACTTCCTATGTTCTCCTATTTAGTCTCTATTGGCAGCAAGCTACAGCTCCCTTTAGGTGACTATTTACAGCTCATTCCCTTCTTTGTTAGACAAGTGAAATCACAACCTTCAGAGCAATGTAGTTTGCAACAGGCTTGAAAGTAAGACTACCAAATTAAGTTATTCTTTGGTTTGGATGGCCTTAATAAAAGCAGAAAGTGTTACAAGTCAACTCTCAAGAGAAACTTCTTTGTTTCTGTGGTTTTGGGGTTTTTGTTTTGTTCTCTTTTGTGGTGTTTTTTTTTTCCCTTCAACCTTCTCTGTGTTTATACATAAAATGGCATACAAAAATACAATAAATACAATCCAGTAAAGACTTCACATATGTTCAATAAAGCCTGTAATTCTGGGATGTTTTGTTTGTTTGTATTAATCAAATTTTGAAATATTTGGCTTATTTGTGTATGAATAAAAGTTCAAAATTGAAAGGTGCAGAAGACACACCAGGAAGACACAACAGGAGCAGCAGATACTCAGCACCTTCCAGGCTTACACTTTTAACATAATTGTTGTTGATTACAGCATATAAAAACAAGTCTGTTGTTGGCTTTCCCAAAGCAATTAATTATTATCAACATTCTCAATAAATCATTCATGGCAACACTAGCAAGAAAATACAGTGCAGAACCAGAGGAACAAATCAATTCACAAAATTCCCTTCCTCAGTAAGTGGAGCTAATTGCTAGGAAATTACAGGTTTAACTTCTCATGTAAATCAAAGGTCTCCCAGTGTAACTGTGTGGCCTGGAGGGGCTCCTGTGACCCAGTGCAAGTCTCTGCCCTCCCTGCAGAGGCGGGTAACTCCCTCTCTGATTTGCCTGTTTATCCGCCCCACTGCGCCTTCCCTGCATCAGTCAATATGGATGAAGGTCCACACTGATGCTGTCAAAACTAACCCTTCTCATTTTTTATTAAGGTGGATCACCAGATCTTCTGCACTAGTGGACATTAATAATTCATTTATTTCACCGCTGTGTTTCTGACACTGTTGAGGAAGAAACACTTTGGGAGAAGATGAATATAGTAGCTGACAATGATAGCTCTTAGTTGTTATCTCATGTCTTAAGGCCTCAGATCACTTTTTACTTAACTCCTTCCCCTCCTCCAAAAAGCAGCAGTCTACAGCAATTGTGGATGTTGTCATAGTCCGTGAAAATACCTAATCACTGCTCGGTCTGTGCTAACTTGTCAGTCTTTCAGTAATCAGTCCCACGGATTAATTACATCCTCTTTTAAAAACAGTATTTCATCTAACCATTTTCCATGTCCTCTTTCAAGTCTGCTAGCATGAAAAAAACTGAACATTAAGTTCTGATCTACCTTCTTTTTACTATTCATTGGTTCCTATACTTACACCTTTTATTTCTCTCTGAGGCAGCTCAGTCTTTTAAACTTTTCTATCCTTCTGTTAATTTATTGTCAACTTGAACATCCAATTATTGCTATTTTTGATCTGTTTACTAGAAAAGAACACAAGTATTTCAGCCCATTCACCCATTGATATCTCAACCGGAAAAGTTTCTGATTCTGATTCTGATTTTTGCCTTCCACATTTTCTCAATAGCAAAATTCTTCACTAAACCACTGAAATTTCAATTTTAATTTAAAGCTCATGCTTAGAAAATCCATTATTAAGCTTAGTTTTGTTAATTACATTTGCTTATTCTGTTGCTTTAATCCAAATTTGCAAGGAATATACAACTGAAAAATAAATTTTATGCTTCACCCCAAAAATATGCCAGTGTGTACTTCAGTCACAGTTTACAAAATATCTTTTGAATGACCCATCTCTTCCTATATGCTTTCCTCTATGATTAACGATGCTGTCACTGAAGCAGGTTTAAAAGAACAACACTTCTCTGTCTGTTTCAAGACAAATTTAGGCACTCCGTACCAGCACAATTGTTGCAGTAGCTTTACTACTGCAAAAATCTATAGTTATCATTTCTTTATTAGCAAGCATTCCTATTGATTCAGCAGTAGGTTTCAATGAGGAAAAACCTACAGGATTCAAAACCTAAATGAGAATTTAAATGTGACAAGGAAATGAGAAGTATATTTAACGGATGTCTGCTTTATAAATCCTACATTAAAATATACAGGAATCTTCTCAGTAAGAGCTTAAGGCCATAACAAATCAATCATGACAGTTTTAATTATCAGTTGTTATTTTCATTTATATCCTTATCAAACAAATATTCATGAAACAGCAAATGGGATTAAGTGCTCAAGAGGACTGAGAGTGAAAAGAATTCTCAAAGGAGGTCAAACAATTTCTCCTTCAGAAAGTGGTTATGATAAAATTTAATTTAATTTGATAATATTAAACTATAAATGAAATCACACAGGAGAAAATTTGGGAAATTTTGAGATGTATCAAGAATTTATGACATATATTTGAAGGAAATTTTCTATTATTGTAGGAAAATTTTTTCCATTCAGCTTTTTCATTATGAACTGTTTGTGACCCCATTTAAGGAAGATTTCACAAGAGATACTATCCTTGTCAGGATGAATTTGATTCAAGTGACAGTTGGTATACACTGCAGTGACTTTAGCTTCTCTGTTGAAAGAAGCTAGCTTTGGAGATTTACAGCCATAGATTGAATCTAGCAGTTCACCATAAACTCAATTTATCATCAGACATTACCCTATCACATAGTTCCACATAGTAGAAAAAATATGTGGAAAGTTTCATTAATTCTTTGGTGTATGTGGCTCGATTCTAATGATATATGGCTTCAACATGAACATTTCACCATGGACTGACTTTATTACCTACAGTTCACATGAACATATGCCTATAACTCTTACAAAAGACAGAAACAGCATCCTAAAGCAGTTTTACCTGTGAAGTTTCTTGCTTAATACAGCAATTTTATTTCCGTCTCTCATTAATTCAAAGGCAAGTTTGCATTATAATAAAAAATGACAAAGTATTAGATATGATTCAAAAATTTTCACAGAAATTTATTGAATTAGCTAGAATACTAACCAAACACAGCACCAGAAATCTCTGCATATTTGAATAGGCTAGACAGGAGGCATCTATGGCCCAAAGATGGCTCGTCTCATTAACAGACCCCCTGTGTTTGGATAAACCCTTAAGTAGAACTCCAGACCAGGCCTTGAAGCTCTCTCAGTATCCTAAGCCTCTGTGATTTGTTTCAATTTCACACTTTGCTCCCAACAAATTAGCCAAGCTGCTTCCATTGTACACAGCAAATAAAGAACTTATAGCAACAGCAAAGATCTGTGGATCTGGGATCCGTCTGATAGTACTGTATCTTATTATACTTTCACCTGTCAAGTCCTAGCAAGTCCACACTCAGATTTCAGAACACATCACAAGTCTTGAAAGATAACTCATTTAGATATTTATGAATTCTATAAAATTTAGTAAAATGTTTTTTCTAGAATATTTACAGACTGATTTGTTAAAATAGATATGAAATTTGCTTTTCTTAGTGTTATAAATTTACCTGTTAATTATAGAGTGGGGTTTTGTGTGTCCACAGCTAATAAATAATGGAGATTCTTGGATTTTTATTATGCTACTGTATATATTTATTTACTGTCTCCAATTCCCAATGAAAACTTGGTGGCAGGAGTTAAGTATTCAAGAATCTTTCATGAACACCAGTAACACCTCCTGAGTGTTCTGAAGCAAGAATCCATGCTAGGTGTTTTTTATGTTTGTTTGGTTTTGTCTCGTTTTAATCTTCTCTAATAGAGCTATAGCAGCTGTGAGACAGAAACAAAAATGCTATTGTCCCCAAAATCTAAGAAAAGCGATTACTTAGTTTATGTATATTGAAAGATTAAAGAACAAGCACACCCACAAACCTGTCCAAAGCTTATCATACAAACTGATACAAACTAAAATGCAAATAAATATTCAGGCAAAAATAATTCTGTGTTTTAATGATTTAAAACAAACAAACAAAAACCTAAGATATTATTTTTTCTTTTTATTCCAATGTCTTAAACTCTAGTACTGAACTAAAAAAAATCAAAATTCAGAATTCAATTATTCATGCATAGCATTCTCATTTAATTTAAACAATTTCAAACTTGAAAAAAATTTCAGGTTTTATTCTGTAGAAATGCATCAAAACCAACATATTATGGTAATTTCATTCAGTAACTGTGTGAGAAAATATGTTCCATCAGAAAAATTCTGATTGGTATCACCTACTTAAAGAAATTTAAGTCAAGTAGGAGTAGGATATAATAAAATCTGCATTTCAGGAATTATGCACAAGGCAAGAGTGAGACTACACCATTTTCTGGAATACAAACAAACTAACAAACAAAAAACCTACTATAAAATGAGAAGGGCTGGTAAATTGCTCATATGTAAAATGGCTCCAATTTTAAAGAAGCCTCAAGTAATTAGGCACTAAAGCGTCACTGATCTTCAGTGGAATTTGGGTGCTTCTGTAAAACTCTCACCCCAAACTCTCCGGCCATTAAGCATTTATTTCAACCCATCTTCTTCAATATAAAATATGTTTGATTACCCTCATATTTTCCGAAAATCTCTTCTGCCTAAGTGTTCAAAAATATTGCAAATCTCATCTGTTTGTCTGCTAGGAAAGAGTATGACTGAAGACCGTTGCTCCAGTTATAAACTTTTACTGAACTAGGTGATAGCACTATTTTTCCAAATTTTAAAAAGATCTCAACAGTAAAGCCTACATGCAAGTCTAAAGTGGAAAGAAGATACATGTTGGGTTTTTTTCTTCAAGAACTATATAAAATTTTCTGTTTCCAAAATATATATGTATACTCTGCTAAACTGAGACCATATGGCTTTTCATAGGTCATAATTATCAGTGGACAATGGAAGTCACAGATACTACCTACCAACAAAAGCTATTATGTGAATTCATCATTTCAGTCAGTAGTAAAAATACATTTGACATGTAGTCTTCACGTTAAGTGCGCCTATTATGTCTGTATTAGTACACTCAGAATTAGGGCCCTGTAACCATCTAAAATGTTTCACAAACCAGATAAATGAGGTGCCTGTGCCGAAGCGTTTTTAAAAGGAAGAAGAGTGAAATAAATACGATGACAATTAAAATTAAAGCTGATACTTATAAGCAAATATGTTTTGCAAAATATGTTGTGTCTGAATCACACTAGAGAAGTTTAGCAATTTTATTCTAAGAATGAAAGTGTGAAAATGAAAGGGCATTTTTCAGAAGACTTTAATCTTGAGCAACATTTGAATCAAGGTTATTTTCTCTTTCTCCTCACTCCCACAAGCTTCTTACCATCAGAAAAAACCTGTCTACCACTGTACTGCTTTTTGACTGTTCGGATAAGTGCAGTATGCAGAAGCTATCTCTATACATATATTACAGCATGCTTATTTCAAGAAATCCCATTGTATGAGTTGCTAAAACACTAATCATTATAGTAGTCTATTATTTGTGTTATGAGATCAGCTGGTTAAAAGCAGAAGCACAATGATTACATTAAAACAAGAATCTGATTTATATACCTATCAACTATTTGCTATCCTCTCTCCATTGCTTATGGCTCCCTAAATAACACCTTTTCAGAACTAATCTTCCTGCTCTAGAACTACTAATACAAATATTCAAATGTATACAGCACTGCAACTGTAAAACTATATGTAAGAGCATAAGTAAGATATTGAGAGTAGTGATAGGAACCTATCCTTTATGTTGCTTTTAGGACACAAGTCATAGAAAAGCAGGACAAATATTAGTTTCCCCAAACTGGCAATTAAATTATATTGATGGATGTTCTTGGGGCTGAAGAATTACACTGAGATTCATGGATCATGAGTTCAATTCCTGTTTATATCACATTTTACCTTGATAGGAAAATTAAACCTATCTGTAAAAAAATTCCTCCTATGGATACTATTTGGAATATTTAGGTTGTTATTTCTTCTGGCACTGACAGTTACTGAATTGGAACCCGTCATCTTTCCTCTCGCATAAAATAATAATGAAAACAGTAATTTTATTGTAGTTTGTAGGCTTATAAGCTCAAAATAAGAATGGTTGGTTAAAACACTCTAATATTCACTACTACTTTCTCTCATATACTGCAGTACGCACTGGCCAGGATAGCAATATTAAAGTACAATGCAAATCTAAGTATATAAACAATCCTCCTCATTAAATATCAGCCCTACAATAAATAAATCAAACATTCTCAGACTTCTTATATAGAGGTTATAAAAAAGCATGGACATTCTTCCCCCAACACTACCAATATAAAGAGGAAATATAAATCAGTCATGTGAGAATTACAGATAGTTACTGTTCAGAATAAGCTTAGTCTCTTTGCACAATACATTTCTTTTCTGTTGGCTCCATGAAACCCCTGAGCTCCAGTTATTATCTTCGGAGAATACTGCCAGACTTCAAGATCTTTCAAAGAAATTCCTTACACGAACAAGTGTTGTCTGATTTTTTTTTTTTTTTTTTGCTTTCAGCCCTCTCTAGGCTGCAAATTGCTTACCTCTAGCTTACATTCAAATCCCTCCATCAAGTGAAAAAATAGAAGCATGAAGCTTTTTCCTACTCCTTGTCTCTTGAGTCAAGGAAAGGCAGTATCACAGTATCTTCCTTACCTCTTCCTTACCACCTTCCTCCATATGGGTGAGAGAAACCAGGGGCAAAGTTACACTTTAGTCAAGGCTTTTAAAGGGCAGCAGGGGAAACCAGAGAGGGAAAGCAGCTTATCTGTCTCTGCTTCTCTTGGAGCACCAAAAGGAGAATATCCCTTACGCTTCCTTTCACTCTCAGCAATAAGGCAAAGTGAAAGGGAGGAGCTTTACACATTTCTCAGGTACCTTCTCACCTTATATTTTGTGAATAGGAAATTTTGTATAAGCTTCTCTAGTCATTGGTGACTACCAGAACGATTTACAAAGTGCAACTGATATTAGAACAATTAATTCCTCTTTGCACATATACAGTTTCTTCTGGGGTCCTATTTGGTTTTGTGCTCCTTAAGTCTTACCTCACTGTTTTTTACAAAATTTATGATGTGGGGACATTTACTGGGCTTTAGTTAATCTAAATCTCAAAAAGGTTTAACTTTGTGTCAGTGATATAGAGTAGTACAACACCACAGCACTTTCAGATTTCAGAATCTAGTTAATCCACCCGTAATGTCACTTCCTCTGGTAGGAACAATATCTTTTTAAGTGTAGTCAGCTGTTTTAAAATCATATCATCAATGAAGAAATGTTCCCAGGAAAATTTGATTGGTTTAATAAGATTTATTTGCAGTAGATGAAGACAACTTTTGAAGGCACAAAGCCCTACATAGATCACTGATGATTTCAGAGGGCAAGAATACAGGGATGCCATCAGCAATAGAGGAAACACTTTTCTTAGACTAGTATATCTAATTTCAAGCACTGACAAGACTATTTTCTTCCCAAGCCAGATGAGTGCATGAGAAGTAAAGGGCAGAATATATACAAGCCTGTAATACTATCTGTCTCAGGTCTGCAGTTACTGTATTTTTCTTTCACAAGAAGCCCATAAATTTCCAAAGCTGTCTACAGTAATAGCTGTCTTATACTTTAAAGATGCAATGGATGTCTCAAACTTTGGATGACATACCATTTACAAAAATTGCTCTTAGTGACATTATACAACTACTCTGGAAAGTTAGAGGCATTTGTCTGGAAAAGCCAATCCATTTCTGATGATTTTTGACACTCTAATATGTACCAGTTTAAAAAAAGAGAAAAGAAATAAAGAAATCAGGTGAAAAGTAAAGGTTTCAAGTTTCCATTTAAGCAAGGAAACAAGGGCCATATACTCCCAGATAAAGTTTTTCAACTTCACGGGAGGGATAGAATGTTAAAGTTGCTTGTTCAGCCAACAAAAGAATATCATCCAGTTTGAACAGCTACCTTAGGTCAGAACAATGTTCTGATGAAAATACAAGCTTCTTGGGAACTCGCAAAACTTGGAAAAATTTTTAAGTTCTCAGCTTTCTTCTCAATTTGAAGCTTGCACAGTACTAAGCAGGAAAGTGTACACTTACCAAAAGCATTCTTCATGCTGTTGAATTAAACCAGCACTTCTGCAATCAGTTTATGAATTAAATACACTCACATGTAAAGAAGATTCAAGTAGGTTTCAGTTCTTTATATGATCTTAATTCTCATAATGGGACCTTCGAAAAAGGATCAACTGTTTTGTTTCATCTGTAATTAATGGAACTTAGTATTGCCATTCCCAAGGCAAGTAATCAAATATTTTGGCCTTTTAAAATATACAGATATTTCATAATTCTGTCCCTTTTAAGCTTATGTTTCTCATAAAAAACTGGTAAGCACATATTTGGATCTCTGAAAAGTAAAAAAAATAATTGTAAAAGCATGAATTCTCAGGAGTGATAGCATTATCTCTGTGGAAATGAAACAGGCACTTCAAACTAATGGTGGAAACTTTCCCAGTTCTATGAACCACAGTGGCAACATAATAATTCAGTCAAATAGCCACTGTGGTATTTGCAATGGGATGTACAATATTCACAGTCTGTAATATCTGGTAACAAATCTTAGCTTGTCAATCTAATTTTCCTACTTACAATGAAAAATGAGAGTTAACTAACATTTCTTCCCCAAATGAAAATATTTGTATTTCCAGAAGAAAGATGGTTTTTTAAAAAATGAAAATTGTGAAGAAGGAAAATTTCATGAGAGGTATTATATGACTGTTAGATTGTCAACAATTTATAGGAACACATTTATATTTATGTACTGGTTTTGGCTGGGATAGTTAAATTTCTCCATAGTAGCTAGTATGGGGCTATGTTTTGGATTTGTGCTGAAAACAGTGCTGATAACACAGGGATGTTTTAGTTACTGCTGAGCAGTGCTTACACAGAGTCAAGGCCTTTTCTGCTCCTCACACTGCCCTGCCAGCGAGTAGGCTGGGGGTGCACAAGAAGCTGAGAGGGGACACAGCTGGGACAGCTGACCCCAACTGACCAAAGGGATATCCCATACCATATGACATCATGCTCACAGTAAAACTGAGGAGGAGGCTGGTGGGGGTGGTCCACTGCTCAGGGACAGGCTGGGGATCAGTCGGTTGGTGGTGAGCAATTGTTTGCATTTGCATTGCTTGTCTTTCTTGGGTTTTATTTTCCTCTCTCTTTTGTTTTGTTTTGTTTGTTGTTTTTTTTCCCTTGCATTTTTAAAAATTATTATTTATTTTTAATTATTAAACTGTTGTAATCTCAGCCCATGAGTTTGTTTCTCACTTTTACCCTTCCATTTCTTCCCCCATCCCACTGGGGGGCAGGGAGTGAGCGAGCGTCTGTGTGGTGCTTAGTTGCCGAACAGGGCTAAACCACAACAATTACAAAGTTTAAAAGTGAGAAGTGGCAACTTTTTATACCTATAGAAATGAAAGAACGTCAATGTTTTCTAGGATTTGAAGAAGTAATCTATGAAACCTAACAAACATATTTTCCAGTCTGCAGAGTACAAAGCTCTCCAGGTTCCAAATAATGATAAATATGAGCTTCCAATACATTCTCAAAGTTTATCAATGGAAGTAATTAAAAAAGCAAATCCATAACAACATTCCTATGTTTTTTCCAAGGGTATCTTCAAAAACAAATGTGATAACTAGGGATAAAACTTGCAGTTTTGTCAGACCATTCAGAAAGAGATGTATGACCTATGGAGAGTCTCACAGAACTGAAAGTATGACATGCAGGCCAGCCTGCCACATCTACTGCAAAACTCCTGCAGAGGTTTTAAATGGATACTTTTGATTCTATTTATATATTTTATACATCTTATTAATTGTATCTTCTAGATAATATTGAGAAAGAAGCATTTGGTTTAGCTTCAAGAGAGCCTTAGCATTTTTATCTTATTTTGAAGAAATAGCCTACAACCAGGATGGCATGACGAGTATTTTTTGTTGTTGAAAAAAAATCCTTATATGTTCTATAATGAAATAGTGGAACAAGTGGGAAGTAACAGATAATGATTTCAATTGACAATGTAATATGGATGCCCAAGAGAATAGAAATTTCAATAAAGTATTGTGGGACATTTATTACTAATTTACTTCTTAAATATTAAAAGTAAGTTCAGCTCTAATACAACCTATTAACAGGAATGAGCTCCTTCTATGACTAAAAATGTTCATATGAAAGATTCTCAATTTAATAGCTGCTTAAAATAATTTCCATTAAGACTGTAACCAAAACCTACACTAAATGTTTAATTAACTACAGAAGCAGTCAATTAAAAATATGAAATTAAAGAGTTACCCTCTCCCATAACTGTGATCCTGTTTTTATAAGCTACATGATGTAGTTAATGATTTTAATCTGCTCTTGCTCTAGCCATGACATTTATAAAGTATACTTGAGATCACATGCAAGGCATATTAATTAGTAGTATTCACAGTTATTGTTTGATATCTTAGTTATCCAATTTAATTTAAAAATATAACTTTTTAATTTTTATTGACTTGTTTTCTATGGTTTATCATTTACTGTACAGAAACAAGTTTTGCTAAGTAGGAGCATAATTTATTTGTAATTCTGTTTGTTGCACTTTATTCTCTGATCTCAGAAACAGTGTTTAAAAAAAAAAACAACAACCAACAACCCTGAATTTCTTACCAGGATATGCTGTTATAGCAAAAAAAATAAACTTTCTGAAAAGTGTCTTTTTAGAAAATAAGGTTTTTGTTCAAATAACTGAACTTCTTAAAAAAATATTTCACGTATGGATCTGTCTCTTATCCAGAAGCAAAAGAACAAAAGAAATAGTTTAGTCATAACCAGTTATTGGTTTTCAGATACAAAGATGGCAAAGAAATCTAGAAAAATTGAGATCTCTTTAAATTAAATCATAGCATTGGAACGGTATGTCTAATCTAAATCTGTGAGAAGGACCATTGTTCAGAGGCTTATTATTGGGAAAGGATTGGGAGTACATATCACTAATGTTCAGCAATGTGCTCTAACTCCTCTATTGAACACTGGACTTAAAATTTTTAAGTCCTTAAATGTTTTAATTATCTTTGAGCACTTTAAAATCTTTAAGGTCAAGTACTACTCTTGATCTTTAATTAATTCATTAATCCTTAATGGACTAGCTCTGTCATGTCTCTCAGTTTCTTTCATATGTCCAACTTCAGTAAGGGTGGCAAAAATCCCAAGGAGCCAACCTTTCACCGACCAAGAATTAACAACAGGGCAATTTCCTAGCACCAGAGAGCCTTGGCAGCTCACTTCACTTCCCCATAAAGCATAATCTAGGACTAGTCCATGAGGCTTTTAGTTAAAAAAGGATTCTTCCCTATTTTCCCAAAAGCCAAGCATTTGCGGAAACAAGGATTTTTTTTGATTGATCACTTCTGATATTAGTCAGAGGTCAAAGGAAATACAAGAAATACAAATGTAAATAATGTAAACATAAACAGGTCTTAGCTGCTGGATTGATGAAGACAATATAAATGCAAAAAATAAATCAAAGGCATTTGCAGTAGAAGGTTCTGAATACTGACTCAATGGTCTTCAACTACAGTTTTGTGGGAATATGATAATATAATCTGTTCTCTTTGCTTACACAGAATGACAACAAATGACCCAAATATATGATTTTAGTTTACTTATTTATTTTTAATACATAACCCCTAAATAATGGAACACAGGGAGTTCTATCTTGCTGACAAAGCCTTCAATAGCATGGTTGAATGACAGACTTTTTAAGTGAAAATCAAGCTCTTTTGGATTTAAACTGGATTTAGGTTCACCACTAGTGAATTAAAGTTCTTGTATCCCATTATAAGAATCCTGAGCAATTCTGTCTTGCTTTGGGGAGTTTAAAAAGCATTGGTTTTCACAGGACACACAGAGGGGCTCCTCACATAATGTTAGGAAAATAACAGTGGCTCACAGTGCAGTATTAGTGCTTTCATGTAGTTGTGGTTTCTGTATGAATATTCCATGTGTAAATTATAATAATAATGCTTAGTGTTGATGCTATTTCTATGGCTATCAACCAAATATTAACTTAAAGTAGTGCAAAAGCCTTTTATCAAATAAAAGATTGTGAGCATATGTACATGTGCTTTAATATATTTTTGAATATTAAGTCAGTCTTCCATTAGTTTAATTACACTTTACACCTTCCTGATTAGAAAGCTAGTTTAATGACTTTCTCCACACTTTGAACTGTGAAGTATGTTCATATTAAGATTCTGTAATGAGAAATAAAACATAAATCTGAAGAACATCTTTCAGGCAGAATAAAGGAAGAGTTGCCAGTTTTAACCTGTAAAAACAAAACAAAACAAAAAGCCACACAGCGAACAATTGTAGCTTTGCATAAATCATACTTAGTGTAAGAGTAATGTAATCATTATTAAACTGTGCAATTCCACAGTGAAAAAAAAAATCAAAGAAATATTGTATTAATCAGTCTACAAGCAGTTATACTTAATAAATGAAGTATATTCTCTCTTGTGTACAGGTTAATAACACTGTTAGTATAAAATGATGCAGCCTATTGAATCGATTTCCTGATGTGTGTGAAGAAGATGAATTTTTAATTGTTATCAGAAATGCAGTTTACCACTGGGTATAAAATGAACACCTTTGGAGAGTAGTTACTATAATGAAACAGCATGTCAGATATCCCTCCAGAAAACAACGTTTTGATGACATAAATGACAGCTACAAACGTATTCTCAACAGACTGAAAAAAACAGACACAGGTCCGGTTTCACTAAAAGTGGCAGTTTTGAACACCCTATTGAAGTTATACGTGATAAAATGAGGAAAAGACAAGATAGTTTCTGTAAAGAAAATACATGCCTCACAAATTTAATAGACTTCTCTGAAAGGCTCAATAAACACGTAGATAAGAAAGAGATCCAGTCAATACAGCTTCTTTGGGTTTCCAAGAATTATTCAACAAGGTCTTTAACTAACAAGTCTTGGAGAAAGTAAGGTGTCACCTAAAAAGATGGAAGGCCCTTACATAAATAAACAACCAGTTAAGGAACAGGAGACAAAATACAAGAATAAATTATCATTTTTAACTGTTGCCATTGATGACTGTGTTGGTGTTGTTCTGTTTAATAGTTTCATAAATGACTCACAAAAAGGGGTGAATTGCCCAGTGACGACACTTAATGATTGTATTCAAGTATACAGAGTACTAAATTTGAGGCATGAGTTGCACAAGAGCCTTAAGTGACTGTCTGATAAAAAAGCCAAGAAATGGAATTCAACATACATAAATGTAAAATGACGCATGTGGGGGGAAAAAAAACACATTTGTACAAACAATGAACTAACTACTACCACCCAGAAATTTTCTCTGAATATATCAGCTCACTGCTCAGTAGTCACCAAGAATGCAGATTGAACTGTGAGAATTACTAGGGAAGGAAGACGGAACAAAATATGCAACATACAGGAGTCATGATATAAACCCTTCTGAACTAATGTTCAATTTCCATCGTATCCTTCTCAAAGAGAGTGCAAATGGCCTTGGAAAGGTACAGAGAATGGTGGCAAAGATACACAATGAAGTGAAATGGCTTCTGTACAAGAAACAAATACGTAGAACAGGACTTGAAAAGTAAGACCACCAAGCACAGAGGGATATTCTGCAGATTAAAAGTTACATGTAACATTGACAATTAGGACGGAAAATGCTCTCTGCCTAGAAAAAGAAGGGTTTATATAAAGTGACCCGTTAGGTGAGGAAACTGAGCTACAGACAGTGAAAAGGTCAGTGGGTGTTCTTAAGAAATGCCAGTAAAAGCCTGGATTTTCCTCATGGTCTTTCCCAGATAACAGTACTGGATACTGATTTTACTGCAAGTCAGGTGCCAACTTGATTATACCAAAAACCTCACAGCCCTCAGTGGAAAGGGAGTAGGATGCTAAGGGAAAACAAAACAGGATAAATCAAATTACTATGGGAACTACTAATGAAATGAAGGGAGGAAGTGTAAAAGAGTGAAGAAACAAGAGCCTGAGTCTGAGGGCTTTTATTTGGTTGACCAGACATAAAATGTGAATGCTGTCCTTTTTCTATGTCCAGGAAACAAGTATCTTTCAGGATATTTTAATTTCCAAGAACACAATTATTAGCACAAAACAACAACAAAATTACCTTTCTTTAGGTTTTGTTAGTGAAGCAATTCCATCTTATCTGCAACATTCTGCAGGACTTGAGTTCATGTCTGTTTCATGTATTTGTTATAACTGAGGGGTGAATGGCTACTTCAGGGACAGAACTACCCAATCAAGCAGTATGCACTATCTTCCAAGATGAACAGCAGGACCTTAGTTGAAAAAACACTAATGGTTCAAAGAACAATAGGAAAGCTGGAAAATTGAAACTCCTGAAGCTATTTTTAAAAGAACAGAACTCCCAGTAAGGTTACAAAAAAGTTATTTCATTTTCAAAAGAAGAAGAAAAAAATCTCATTATGTAACTGCTCTTACTTTTCAGAAAACACTCCAGAAACAATTCCTGTTACCCATTACAACAGTCTTTCCCGACTGAGGAAAAGCAATTAGTTAATTTGGTCATTTACATTTTTCTTCATTTCTTTCATGACACTTCTATTTTTCTTCTTCCTTTTTGTTTAGTGTTTTTAATATTTAGAAGAATGAACAAATGTGCTACATATTAGTATTAGCTGAGTGAATATACACAGGACACTTCTCAGATAACTACTTGGGTAGCTCTACCTCTGCTATATGGCAGTGCTGTAGCTCTGTGCCAGTGCTCTTCTCTTTCTCAGTGAAAACTTTCACCAGCTCTGTTACATTCTGGCAAATGCCTTTGGATTCAACTACTCTGTATTTTATGATGAAAAAAACCTACCTCACTAAAAAAGATTTCCAGGTTCTACTTGCAAAGAACACAAGCACAACTGCAATGACCATCTAATAATTCTGTCTTCAGAATAGGGTTTAACAAGAATGCAGAAAATACAGCAGGGGGTGCATTCTTTGAATAACAAATGAAAAATATATCAATAACTGCTTGTTAAGCAAGTACTGCCAATTCCATGAATCAAATGAGGCAGGGTCTTATAGAAAAAAACACAGCATATAATTAGACAATTAAATGACGGCATAGTGCACACAAACAAGACAACTAAATTAAAATATTGCAGGAAGTCTCTTGTTTTGTTTTGTTTTTTAATTTTTTGAATTGCCTGCTTAATCTTTCAGTCCTAACAGTACTGTCTAAAGATAGACTTTCTTGTTCTTTTTGGCACACTATAATCTTTGCACCATTTTCTATTAACCAGCATTTAAAAATTAGCTCAATTACACTAGAGAAAAATACAGACAAAACCACATTTACCATAAGTAGCTTAAGTAACCAAAAATGTCTTGCATTAATGGGAGCCCTAAACATCAACCAAATGAATCTGTGGGTGGGACTGAACACAGTTATGTACTGCCATGCTGCATCCTGTAGATTATCTGAGAGACCTATACTGGTCTCAGAGTTATGACACAGACCCATGGGAAACCCGTGTCTTTCTGGTGTGGTAGCACATTCTTAGGTCCTCTACAACAACCTATTTACTTATGTTTAAACAATAAAATCCAACTCTGCCTGTTCAAAGCTAAATCCATGTATCCATCTTCCTGCTTAAATTAACAATCAGGAATACACGGTGTTGGTTAGTCTACACCATAAGCACCTGCTATTGAAGTCTGTTGATGCGCTGCCTCTCTTCATGGCAAACTCACAATCACTAGTCCCTCCTTCATACCTCTTCTGTGTACTTCTTTGCATCGTAGTTTGGCCTCTCAAAGGTACCATATGTAGCAAGCACTATTCTGGAAAGGGACAACACTTACTATTTGCTGAATAGCATAACATTCTCATAAAACCTGATAAAATCACCACAGGCAAAAAAAAGCAAACCAGCTGTCAAGTGGAAATAAACTGCATTTATTTTTGATTTTGAAAATTTAATTTTCAGCTAAAGATCTTGCCTACAGTTCATTTTCTATAAAGCATATACACAGTGACTAGAAATGCCCTCTCTGTTTACTTGCTTCTCTTGGATTAATAGCTAACAGCTCAACATCTGTAAGTAAAACCAAGTGTTTAAGCAAAGGACTGGCAGCATATCCATCTGGTTTTACATTTGGATCTACTGCTAACTTAAAATTCCTAAGTGAAATTAAATAATGTATAAACTGCTGTCTCTAGGGAGAAAAAAACAAAAAGAAAACAAAACCATGAGAACAATAGTACTTCTAAAATTTACTTTGAGACCTATGAATCAAAGTTGTCATTAATAGCAGTGCAAAATGTTATTAATATTCAAGACAATCTATTTCTATACTTTTCTAAATAATGGCTATTTTGGTATTCACTAGAGACATTACCATTATAGATACATGGTCTACTCCAGACTCAGTATAAATTGAGTCTATAAAGGCGGAAGAAGTTTTCCATGAAAAGTCACAATTCTGGATTCATATTCTTTCAGGAAACTTGATTCACATCTGTGTCATGAAAGCGTTCTGAAACTTTTGTAATGTAATTTCCTGGAGAAAACTACAGTCTCTCCAGAAAACATCCAGATGATCTTCACTATGTAGCCTCAAGAAATCTCCCTAACTGTCATTTACATTTTTTAGTGTTTTGTGCCACAGCCACTTGGACGTGGTCTCTCATATTATTAGTTCAGTGCCTGTATTCTTTGAATCAGCACAGCAAGCAGTCTTCATCCCCTGCAACAATATAATCCTCTTCCTTTAGTGCCTGCAGGATGTCATCTGCAATATTTGGGTTTGGTTTTATTGCTATAGCATGCACTGCTCTCCACTCTCTCCTTTACTTATCTATTCTCAGTCCCTCAGGAATGCTGATATTTCTAGTTTGAGACTGAAATGACGTTTTTTTCCATAATCCTCTGCAAACCAGCCATGCTTCCAAACACACAGAGGAAGTGCATGAATGCAGACAGCAGAGAGGCTTTGAATCTAAGGCAGCGCTCAGGACAGAAGCTGGACTCCTTCCCTATAACTGAATTAGTGCAGTTTCCCAGGCTGAGCCAAACAGACTGCCAACTATTTCTTTGAAAGATTGCTAACTCAGTGTCACTAAATATATCCAGATTATGTAGCTTTCTGGTGGTTTCTATGCACGAATGTGTTCAAACATTGGATTACAACAGTGATCAGAAAGCTGTAATATCACAATGAACTTCTTTTGTTAAGCAAATGCAAGTTAGTTTGGTCTTCTGATTCTAGTCTACAGTGTTTTTCCAATTATATATAATTTCAAGGTTAAAAATGAGCACATTTCCAGTGAGAAATTTAATTTTTAATCCAGGGCAGGTTCATTAAGAGTACTCAAAATAGGAACTTGTAGGGGCCAGCATTATCCTTATCTGAAGTTGTACACAGTTTAGAGTCATCTGAAATCAAAATTACGTAGTATTACTTTTCCTTGATTGTTAATCAGCATGAAGTCTTGAGTTTAGACAATGACTCCCCCTGCCTGAAAAGGTACAGTACGAATGATCTGCCAAGCTTTCAAAGTCAGGCCGTTTTCTTATGTTGATTCTGTCATATGGATGATACAGTTAGTCTGAAGTAGCAAAATGATCATTTTGGTCCTCAGGCAGAGAAATTCCAGTAATCTCTTTCTCCCTAGTTACTAATTCATGCAGATCCTCTGACAGGTAAAAAATGGGAGCTTGTTGTATCATGGGAATCCTCATTGACTCTACAGGCAACCTAAAACAGAACTGGACATTGAATGGCTATTGAGGGTATTCCAGTTTTAAAAGTGTAAGTGCCCAATATTTAACTGAACTATTTTTTTTTAACGCATAGTATCCCTGCTTAAAGTTTGACAGGGCAATTACTTAGATAGTTCTGTTTGAATTACCCTATTTTCAAACACTACCACATCGTTCATAAAATGTGTTACAGCATAACATAGTCTTCTGTAACCACATAGCATCCAACAGAAATGTCTGGCTCCACTGTTTATCCTTTTAACACAAAAACAGTGAAAAACACATGTACTTTGTTAAGATTAAAGGTCATAGAAATTATATGCTACCAAGTTAATGAATTTCTGAATTTTTCTATCCAGCCTACATGTGAGTATATTATATAAAGGGGAAACAAAACTTGCTCCAGGTGCATATGACTAGCTCATTTAGCCTTTCCCAACTGTCTTTACCCACCTTCCCTTTCAGCTTACATCACTCTTCTAGCTGCAGACAGTTTAGATCACAGACACTTCATGGTCACATGATTTTAAGTTTCCCTATGATGACTGTAGGTTTTAGACACTAAACCCACTTAGGCATACTCTATTTTAGTCTGAACATTTCGTAGCTCGGCATAAATTTGTATACCAGATGCCGCCTTATAATTAACACATTGGGATTTGGGAGCTGTAGATTTTTCTGGTTACAAACTTTCCATCAAACCGACATCTGTGATTTATGCTTCCAACTTGCTTTCAATACATTTACATAATCTGTTCAATATAAGGAGGGATCATAAACTCTCCTTACATATTTAGAAATAGAATCCACAGAGAGAGTTAAAACCAAATCAAGGAATGGTTTAAGCTTCTCTTTTACAGTGATAGTTATTTTAAAACACCTATAATCAAACCTTAACAGAACAAAAATAAATTTTAGAATCATAGAATGATAGAATAATTTAGATTGGAAAAGACCCTTAAGATCATCGAGCCCAACTGGGAAACTAACACTGCCAAGTCCACCACTAAACCATGTCCCTAAGCACTACATCTACATCTTTTAAATACATCCAGGGACGGTGACTCAACCACTTCCCTGGGCAGCCTCTTCCAATGCTTGACCACCCTTTCAGTAAAAAAAGGTTTCATAACATACAATCTAAACCTCCCCTGGTGCAACTTGAGGCCATTTCCTCTCATCCTGTCACTAGTTACCTGGGAAAAGAGACTGACACCCACCTCGCTACAACCTCCTTTCAGGTAGTTGTAGAGAGCAATAAGGTCTCCCTTCAGCCTCCGCTTCTCCAGACTAAACAACCCCAGTTCCCTCAGATGCTCCTCATAAGACTTGTGCTCTAGACCCTTCACCAGCTTCGTTGCCCGTCTCTGGAGATGCTCCAGCACCTCAATGTCCTTCTTGTAGTGAGGGGCCCAAAACCGAACACAGTATTCGAGGTGCGGCCTCACCAGTGCCAAGTACAGGGGGACGATCACTTCCCTAGTCCTGCTGGCTACACTATTTCTGATACAAGCCACAATGCTATTGGCCTTCTTCGCCACCTGGGCACACTGTTGGCTCATATTCAGGCAGCTGCCAACCAACACCTCCAGGTCCTTTTCCACCAGGCAGCTTTCCAGACACTCTTCCCCAAGCCTGTAGCGTTGCATGGGGTTGTTATGACCCAAGTGCAGAATCCGGCACTTGGCCTTGTTGAATGTCATACAATTGGCCTGGGCCCATGGATCCAGCCTGTCCAGATCCCTCTGTAGAGCCTTCCTACCCTCAAGCAGATCAACGCTCCCGCCCAACTTGGTGTCGTCTGCAAACTTACTGAGGGTGCATTCGATCCCCTCGTCCAGATCATTGATAAAGATACTAAACAAGACTGGCCCCAGTAGCAAGCCCTGGGGAAAATTTTGTTTCCTCCCAAGGGAGAAGGAGAAAAAACCCTTACTATTCACTCAGGAAATACGGCACATGAAAAAGGAGGTTCAGAAACTGACATGTATAATCTTTCCCTGACGCCTGAACATTGCTTGTTATTTTGGATTTCCCCATTTTGGTTAGGAGCATTTCAGGAAGTAGCTTCCATGTCAAGAAGACTGGTAAAGCAGAGCACACCTGTGCATGGATCTGCAAGAATGAACTTCATACTGACTTCAGGGCTGCAGTTCTTTCCTCTAGCCTGCACAACTGCCGTTGGCATATGGGCAGTTTCAGTGTCTTCTCTCTGGAGGACACACGTAGCTCTCCCCCAAAATGCCTTCCAGGGCCATCCAGTAAATCAAACTGATCATGTCAAGGGGAAAGGTTGTTTGGTGCTCTGAAGAATCTCAGGAAGTAGAGAAGAGCAGGAATTGCTCAGGAGAGTAAGATAGCCTGAGGCTCTTTCCCTTCTCTCCTTCCCCTTCTTTCTCTCCTGGTAAATGCAGGAATAGCAGCAGACTTGCTGCCCCTGTGCTCCACATGGGACTCCTCCTCAAAAAAAAATTGATTTCTTCCTATGCTCCCTGAATCACTGCTGATTAATCAGCACTCCACTTTCTGCCCTGGACTCAACTGATTAAATCTAAACAGCCACAACATATTTCTCCGAGTACTTTAAAGTATATATTATGATACTAGGGTTCATTCTATCCGGTGAACATTTCCATTAAGGGCTGAATTCCCACTGACTACTAAGGAGGTACCTTCATATGTTAACTCTGTACTACCTACAATATCTTAGAAATTTGCTCTAGGTGTCTTAGGAAAGAATCAAGTATTAGGAGAACATTACTGTATTAAAGGGGATTGCAGACTACTAAAAATTAAAATTGTCAAAGGCAATAAGAGAAAATTTGAAATACTATGATGAAAAGTGTGCATACATGGCTATCAAATATTATTGGAAATTAATATTTTCACAACCATGAGCAGGTTGCCTTTCATTAAAATAAAATAATTAATTAAAAAAAACACAGAAAAAAAGGGAAAAAAGAGAATATTGAAGATGCTTTTATGTTCTGGTCCAAGCCAAATAATTCAATAAAAAAGACAGAAATAAACGAATAAGTTACATGAGATAAGATAAAAAATATGAAGGAACAACATTGGTTTTCATTGTGAACACCACTGTAAAAACACCCTCCAATATTTCTTTTCAAAATATATTTGGATTAAAGTTCCCCAGCTGCCTGACAGAATGCTTTATTCTGAGCATTATTTATTCCCCTAAAAAAACCCCATAACTAAAAGTTATTTTTAATTTTTCTGGAGAAGCTGAGCAGTGAATTATTAACAAAAAATAAAAAGAAAACCCAGAATAACTCTTTTTCTAATGTATTTGTTTATTAATTTTGTATCTAGCAGTTTCATCAGGAAAATAAATCACGGAGTATATATCTCTCTATATACAAGTATACATTAAAAAATGTATATGTATTTGCTGCACTCAAACATGTACCTAGTTTCTGACTAGATGTGGAAAGTGGAAAGATATGTTTCTCTTTTTGTAACACCAGAGGTCAATACTTATTTACATTTATAATAGCAGATTACAATCCTAATGTAATGACAGGTGAACTACAAACCAGATTTGTATTTCTGGATAATCTTAATTCACAGTGAGTATTCCAACTAATACCATAAAGGAAAAGAACATTAATGTGAAGATAAGCCATTTGTAATAGGAAAATTACAGACCACTTGCTACAGCTAAAATCTAATATCTTTAAGAAATACTGCTTACACAGATATTAATATACATTTTTATTCATTAAAAGTCAAAGGCAGTATCCCGATACAATCTCCTTAGAAAAATCTTGTGGCAGATCAGGACCTTACCGCTCATAGTCACCACCATGAATAGAGCCACTAAGAAAATCAGTTACAGAGTCACAGGATGGTGTTCACTTGGAGAACTGAAATTCAGAAGACGTATAAAGGGAGAGAGGCAGAGCTCTTCGGGAGGTGTGTTGCCAGGGCAAGGCTACTGACACCTCCCAGAACCTTCTCTCTGTGAGAAGGTCAGAGCAAGGCAGGGGTTGCCGTGTCAGAGCTTGAGATATAAACCCATGGAGAAAGGAAAGAGGACGGCAATATAAAATGCTCTGTAATCCAGACCCTGCTGTGCTTGTTATCTTTAAGTTCCAATACCTTCCATCTGTGACAATTACTATTACCTAGAACTTGCACAGATTTTTTTCCCTCTGACTGATGTAAAACAGAAGTCTGAGAAGTTAGCAGAAGTTTGATCAGATACCTTTCTGAGTTTGTCCTCAAATGCTCACAATCTGTATTATCTGATGGCTCATGCATATAGTTTTTCTTGACTTACACCATCTAGTGAAGTCTCTGGGCAAAGTAACAGCTAGTTTAAGAACACTGGAATCCAGTGTAGCTTTTGTGGGACTTTTAGACTTTTTTTGGACTTGGCAGTGTTAGGTTTAGTGTTGGACTCAATGATCTTAAGAGTCTTTTCCAACTAAATGGTTCTATGATTCTATGATTTTACGTTACAATCAACATACATTAAAAATATACTAAGAATCAGCAAGCAATACAGGCCAGCTACTTTGCTACCTCCATTAGTTAATAACCAGGCTTTTTTAATAATAGCTGCACATTAAAGGATTATTTGAAAGCATGTCCATGACTTCAGTTACTGGAAATGTGGGAAGTGTGTTGCCTTGCTACATACATACTTCATAATTTATGCTACCCAGCTGAGCTTCACTGCATTGCTGCAATAAAGGTATAACTGTTTTGTGAACTTAGTTTCATCTTCTTTGGTACTGCTGAAGATAACATTGTGCAACATCTGATTTTTCCAGTATGGAAAAGCTTACCATTACAAATACAGAAAAAAAAAGTGCATAAAACATGGAAATATGTGCTTCATTTCTTTTTTGATGCAGAAAAAATAGCTAAGCAATACAGTCCAATATATGATGTGTTCCATTAAAACAGAAGAAAAAAAAAGTTATACCAGTATTAAAAATGTTTTCTTAGAGTGAAATAAATGATGAAAATAAAAGCAGTGAGTGAAGTGAAAGGAAAGGAGAAATGACTGCATGGATTTTTAAAGCTCTTTCAACAAATGTTTTCCATAATTACCTCTTTTCCCAATTAAAGCAAATAGTATAGCATAAAGCCAGATGAAATATCCAGAATATCTAAGTAAGTTTCAAAATAAGCATTTTGAATTTAGATTTAGAAAAATAAAGTAACCTGGATTCCATGAAACTAACAATGAAGCAGAATTTTAATTTACTCCCATGAGACATCAGAAATGCCAAACTGCTAATGAAATGTTACTGAATTGATAATAAATTTAAGACTGAGAAGAAAAAAAAAAACAACCAACCAACCAACAACAACAAAAAAACAAACAGGAAAAGTCACCTTTATGTTTTTGGTAAACTGGAATAAGCCTTAGGTAGCACAGTACCTCTGTTTCTGGGGTGTTATACAGACTTAAGTACACAATTCTACTGCCTAGAATTCTACAGGATTGAGATTATAAAGAAGAGAAGACTCAGGTTAGGAAAAGTCAATGTTCCTTATTCAGAGGTTTGCTTGGGTAGCAAGATAGTGAGGGTTGGCTGACACTACACATTTCAGATATTCAACCTTTAGCTGCAATATTCTTTACTTGTGTTTTATCTGTTTCTACAAACTCTGCAGGATTCCTGTCCATGTTCTTGGTGTTTATTGTTTTGGTTTCAGTTGTATGGGATTAAAAACTGTGTGGTCAAAAAGCCTCTTGAAAACTCAATACAGTTAAAGTGAATGAGCTAGCTCTGATTTTGAAAGTGCTAAATGTGTTTGTGGAAGCACCTTCATAAATATGTCTCAAAGCTGTTTGTCCACTTTCAGACATTGCCAATTTCCACATTTCTATACCATACTGCCTGCAGACCTGGAAAATCCTCCCACGCTGAAATCCATGCACGTAAAGCTAAAGCTGTAGACATGGAAATTTTGCCTTACCCTGGTTTTCAGAACGTAATGTTGCTCAGAGACCACTGGAGATCATTAACGAAAGCAGCATGGCTTGCTGTTACAACCACCAGTAAAAAAGAATATACTTCAGATTATTCATCTCCATTTTACAGTTAAAAAAAAATGCAGGAAGGATTAGCTCTGAGTTTGCTTCTGAAAAAGCACAGTTACGTGACTGGTGAAGTATGAAGGCTTATTTTTTCATGGGAGGGCACTGTAATCCAGGGTGAAAAAAGAAGGATAAAAGCTTTTATGTCATGTTTTCTCTCATCTGGGTTTGATATCATTCACCTTTCTCTTTTTTTTTTTGTAATCAATTTTGAAAAAGTGATTACTCATTTGCAGGTAAATGTGTCTGTTATTAAAACCTTAAATAGCTAACAAACCCTATGGATCCAACTATGACACAAGCACTACCGTGCACATGCACACACAAACAGGTGCTCACAAACACAGATGCTATACAGCGCAGTGTCCCTCTCCACAGCTGTCAATTTACACCTTAAGGAACTGAGAATTGAGTAAATAAGGGCTGAATTACTCTCAGACTTCAAGAAAAAATTGATTGCTCCAAAGTAAAGCTTCTGATGCTACAGAAAAAAAATGGTTGCCTGGTTGGGTGCAATCACATATACTTTTGGAGGGGCTACACAAGTAGTATTAACTACTATCTGGTGTTTGTAGAGGCCACCAAGAACATTTTTGTATCTTTATTTGATTTTTGTAGTATAATAAAGAAGGATTTAATTAGCTATGAACATATGAATATATAAAGAGGCTTATAAGAAAGATAGAGGGAGACTTTTTACCAGGGCCTGTTGTGACAGGACAAGGGGCAAGGGTTTTATACTGAAAAAGGGTAGATTTAGATTAGATATAGGGAATAATTTTTTTTTACAGTAAGGGTGGTGAGACACTGGAACAGGTTGCCCAGAGAAGCTGTGGATGCCACATCACTGGAAGTGTTCAAGGTCAGGTTGGACTGGGATTTGGCCAACCAGATCTGGTGAAAGATGTCCCTGCCCATGGCAGTGGGGGTGGACGAGACAATCTTTAAAGACCCTTTCCAACCCAAACCATTCTATGATTCTATGATAACATATCCATATGCAGCTATAGAATACTTAGAATTACACAAAATCATCTTGAACTTGTGTAGGTATGTAAGGTTCATTGACTACTTAAGAACATAGGAATATTCCATGCAATAAATCTGCATAATATGTTTTTCTCAGATAATGGCCTGAATGCACAAGGATCCAAACTGATGCAGAGCTGCCTTATATGTGGAGAAAAAGAAAATATGCACTAAATGTACCTTCTGAGAGTACCACTTAATGTTTGGATGCAGTGGCTTGCAATTGTGTTTTCAAGTTTCATAGAATTTACTACTTAGGCAATGACCAAAGATAAAGTTATTTTACTCTGTAAAACTAAATGTTAACACAGAACAAAAATTTATTGTGGAAAAATGTGGAAACCAGGAAGATGAACATTAGCTCAGCCAGCACAGTGTTATTCAGACATCCTGTCAATTGAGATACATCCTATTGGGCCACTCAGTTCCTACAGTGATGTAACCAATTCAACTGGTAAAACATAGTAAGAGATAACTAAAAAGTGTATCTTATATACAGTTGTGATCACATCTGTGAGTGTTTGGCAGGGAATGAAATGAGTGAAATATAAGTAGTGCTTATATCTGAAACAACTATTTACAAGAAGAAATTAATTACTTGTAAAAATCTGGTTTTGCTTTCAAGTTCTCTGAAAAAGCAAGGTCAATAGCCTAGTGACCATGTGTCACGTGGTGAAATCGACTTAAATGACCGCTTCCTTACATGTTCCTCTGGTCTGTGGACTGACAACAAATCATTACAATTAGGACAGCAGTGTGTGTCCCTCTGTTAATTGATTGTCAATAGACACATAGGTTTTATTAAACAACACAGTAGTAGCACAGATTTTTTTCTAGTACTCTGGAGATAAAGCAGAACTTTTCTCCTGTAATTAAGTGATTTTCCCAACAGTTTGCGGAACAACTATAGTCAACTAACAGTTTCTTACATGAATGCCTGACAAGAGTTGAAAAGTCACATTTTCCAGATGCAGGACCTCTTCATTCTTAAAATTACCCTTTTACACTAGGACATGCTTTTCTGGGGTACGTACAAAAGGCTTAAGACTTCCATGCTCAAAATGCAGTATTTTAATTAAATAGATACAAAACTCACAAGAAACATACATCTATATGAGCCTCCTCAGAATTTTGGATCTTTATCAAATGCATTTGGAATTCTGTTGCTGCTTAGATTCCAATACCATGGCCAGGTCTTTATTCCTTGTTCTCTCTTTGTGTACTAGGCCTCACTCATTGTGTACAGAAAAAGCAATACCTGCAATCATCGGATGCTTCTCTAACTAGTTCTGTTAAAACAAAAAATAAATCTGTAGCATATTATTCCAGACTAGACACCAGTAGAGTTTTTGTTTGTTTGTTTGTTTGTTTTCTCTGGGGGAGAGAAGAAACAGAAACTGTGAAACAATGTCCTTTTGGACACCTGATATAAGCATGACACTCCAGATTGTGTTTTAAAGTGGAACATACATCCTGCCCTTCCATTAGCAATGTGCAATTAATTGATATGAAATTCCAAAATATATCTTAGTTGCCAGACCTTTTGAATTGTCTGCACTGATTTTGTTTCTTTTACCTGTGAAAGTGTTGAAGTATGAATTCATGTGTATTCTAAAATATTGTCCTTCCTTAGTAGCTCAACCATTCATTCATTGACAAATCTTATTGATAATCAGCACAAAACTGGATGGTGTTTTCTTCCACACAAGTGCAGCATGTAAGAACCAAAATAAATAAAAAAATTCAAACTTCCTTCCACTCCCACTGAAAGGTGAAGTTTTTGTTTGAAGGTCCAAAATGCAATGTGCAGTCCCAAACAACAATGCAGCCAGGACAGTGACTGGTTAGTAACTCCTCTGCAGACATCAGGGGACACCAGGTTGGCCATGAGGCAGCAGTGTCCCCTGGGCAGCAATGAAGCCTCCCGTGTCTGGGGCTACACGAGCAGCGTGCAACCACGAGGTCCAGAGAGGGATCCTGCCACACCGTCTGGGACCTATGAGATGCACTTGAGTGCTGTGCCCAAACTGGGGCTCTCCTGTATGGGACAGACACTGATGTACTGGTGTGAGTCCCATGGAGGCCACCTAGGTGCTTGGGAGCTGGAGCACTGGTTGTCCAAGGAGAGGCTGTGGGAGCAGGGTCTGTTCAGCCTGGGAAGGGATGGATTTGGGGGATTTTATTGGCATCTACAGATACCCAATAGAAAACCAAATACAGAGGCAGACTCTTCTCAGAGGCTCACAGTTACAGGATGACAGGCAGCAATTACAAGTTGAAATAAAACAATTCTGATTAAAGTTACGTATTCTTTTCACTGTGAGGGTGGTGAAACACTGGGACAGAATCCCCAAAGAGGCTGTGAGAACTCCATACTTGGAGATACTCAGAACTTTACCAAAGTCATGAGCAACCCAGCCTAACTGAGCTACTTTGGCCTAGATGACTTCCAGAGGTCACTCCCGATCAAAATTATTCTGTGATTCTATTGTATGTATTTTCTATGTATATATTTTTCAGCGTTAAGAGCACAATTCTTATGATCCTTACTGTACAAGCTATTATAAGAAAACACATTGAAAACTGCCAAATGAAAAAACAGGCAGGCCATTGCATGGACCTTTGGTACCACCTCAGCACTAGTGAAACATCCTGTGGACAACTTTCCTCCCTACTAAAAAAAAGAGAGTTAGTTGTGGCACCTACATAATTAAATACATGATGGAAGAGATTCAATTTTTATGTCTTTAATTGTGAAAAGGGTAAAGTTTTCAAAGCATTACTATTATTATTAGTTATTAGTATATTCAGCAATATAATAGATTATACTTCTTGAGTCAAAAAGATCAGTGTAACCATAGAAACACTGGTTTACTGTTCAATCAGTTTAAAAATAGGTACTAGAATGGATATGTTAACCTAGCCAGGAGATCAAGATTGTCCCTACATCACCTGTGGTTGTCTAATATTTTTGATGTAAACCATGCTATGAAGAGTATAGTTAACTGAAAGTTGCAGAATAATATATTATATATTACATTTTCAACCTTTTATTGTAGCTCATGCCCAAGTACACCTGTCGATCCTCTGTATACATAATTCTACTTGTTATGTGCATTGTAAAGGCACATACATTTACCCATAAACAGAAAGAAAATTATTTATATACAGATATAATGTAGAATTTATACTACACTGAAGCAAATTAAATAGTTCAGTGACAGTCCTGATTATGCATGAATGAATGAAGTAATTCAATTAAGTTATTTATCAAGTATTCGTAAAGTGGATGATTTGACTACAGAGCCTTCATTTTTTGCATTTTTAACAATAATGAAGACACACAAAAACTTTCTTTAGAATTGATAAAGAAATAGTTTACATTTTAGACTAGTATTAGTGTCCTCCATAGGATTGACAGAGATTACCAGCTACAGAAAAGCAACTGGGAGTTCTGTCAGTATTCAGAAATAGCATCCAGCAATGTCAATTGAGTTCAAGTTAAAGAGGGCCACAGCTGATATCATAATCTAATTTTCCATTGTACTGTGCACTTTTACACCTGCTGAAAGACTAAGAATGATTCTCTGCCAAATCAAAATGGTAATGTTTTAAATCTATTTTGCATGAGGATGAAAAGATTGCAGAGAACAGAAGAGGTACAGAGGAGGCTTTTGGGACAATTTAAAAAGCTGTATGATGTAGGCCAAGATGGCCCAGTTAAATAAAATGAGAGTTAATGGCTGTAAAGTAAAAATACATAATAAAAAAGCAACTTCAGCATACTGAAATGCCATAAATCCATATTACAGTAGTTTATGCAGACAGAAATTGAATCTATACTTTTAAAATATTTTTGATGCTTTAAGTTGTGTCCATAAATTACACCACATCATGAACAAGTCTAGGATCTTCTTTTAGTAAATATCCCCTCCTAGTGAGAAAGACCTGCTCTGTGGATCATGAACAATTAATGAAACCTAATGTAGTTTATCAAAATTTTGCTGTAAGGTAAAGAGAGAGAAAAAAACTGTTTATGTTACTTAACATAGATAGAATTAGTACTGTTAGTATTATATACAATATATAAACTTGTATTCCTCACCGAATGAGGCTCACAACCAAACAACTGTATCACCTCTCATAGATCATGCTATAATTGCTACGGTTTACCACTGCACATTAACAACTGGCTTTACTTCATTAACACCTGCCTTTTCTGCCAGGGTTCTCCAGAAAGCATGTATGTTTCCTTCTTGCTATGATATATTAGGTATCAATGACAAATCAGCTGTCCCAAGCACCACTTAGCCCCTTAGCTCAGCAACTCTGTGACTGTTCCCACTTCAACTCTTCTTTTTCTCAGTCATGCACTGCAGTCATAATGAAGTCATCCATCCTCCTGACAGCAAAGACGACCTTAACCCTTTGATACAAGTACCAACTACAGAATCTTTAAATCCAGGAAAGGTAGAATTACTAAGAAAAACATTTAATACTAAAAAAGGTGTATTTTTGGTCACATAGACAGATTTGCATGCATGCACAAGCACCCCCCATACATATAAACACTTGTATATCTACTATAATTTGTTTGTAGAGAGCATCTGATGACACTATATAATAAAGTTTTGGGGTTTTTTTAAGCATAAGTCAGGGATGGCTGCACTGTTGAAAAGAGGGAAAACTTTGACTTCAGAAGGTCATCATAGAAGGGAACCAGCAAGACCTTTCAGTCATGCTTCTAAGTACACACTATGTACTGTCAAGAGAAAAGGATGGTAAAATGTTAGCATTTAAAATGGACAAAAACTCCATTTTTCCACCCAGGAGGACAGGCGCTTTAGTTACTCCAAGTACAATAATTCAGGGCTCAGATGATTATGAAAATAAGGTTTTTTGTTTGTTTGTTTGTTTGTTTTTCCATTACTGCACACTTTCTAGGAGAAGACAGCAAGATGACCAAAGTCAGGACTCATTTTCCCTCTGAAGTACTATTCTAACAACCTTTCTTTGGGGTAAGTGGGTGTACATGGATATAGTGGAAATATCTTTCATAAATTTTTATTATTAACCAGAAAGTAGATGAAAAAGCAGTTGTAAAGTGTGTTAACTTGTCAAAGTTAGTGGTAGAGCTGGACAACAGAAAATCCCGGAATATTTTTTTTTTGTGTGAAGCTCAAACAAGATTTTACTGTGTATTTGTATTACATGAGCAATAAGAATGACGTCTCATTTTACTGGATACCACACATATATGTCATGAGATTGAATCTTTCTCCACCGTTGCCACAATCTGACAACGCAAACAGACAATCTAACACCACAGATTCAAAGGGTGTTTGATTTCAGAGCGAGGTAGAGTGTTTGCATATCTGAGTTTAAGTACCTTACATCACATTACACAGAAATTTTTGTGAAATTTTCATCTGAAGCAAGGTCTCCTCATTTCCCATCCAGTGCCTCAGCTATGTGACCATCATTTTCCTTGTCTGGCTAATTGCCAACATCTTCCTAACTTCACTGCAAAACAAACTGTTTAGGTTTTCATTTATGTCATCTTCATTTAATCTAAATAATCAGCATTCACTCTGAGTATCATGACCCCTCCTTTTTTTACGCACTAGTGTGTTTTTGGAGGATTTTATCACAGCTTTTTATTTCACATCATTTTACCTCAGTCTCCCTAGGCAGAGAGAAGTAGTACTGTTCATCTCAATTTCTTGAAGCTAGCAGTTCCCTTATTCCTACATTCTTTATACCTGAGAAGAGACAAATCCTTTGTTTACAATTTATTTAACAGTGAAAATATTTAAGTACAATTTATTTGTAGCAGATAGTAAATATTATTGATTACTAACAAATGCTTATTACCTTTCTAGACATCTTTTCCAATTTAACTAAACCAAAAAAGATAATCCACTTCATAGTAACCACCAAAAAAGGTATTCATTACTTTTATCTACACTTAAAAAAAACACTTCAAAATTCCGTGCTTGGGAAAGAGGAACACACTTCAATCTACAATGTTTTCATGGCAGATTAAAATTCTTGGGTATGCTCCCTAAAGATTTTTATTAAGCAAGACCTTTAATGTGCTCAACAAAAGTTCAGGTTTTGTAACAGCTCTTCATTAAGGTTCAGTTCAAAGCAGCCAGCCTTTTGCCTTATTACCAGAAAATGCTGGTCAGGGAGCTTTGAGTTCAACACCACATTATCAAAAACAGTCAGGATTAAGCCACGGGATATCCCCATAATTACTTTACCTACAATAAACCTAGGCTTAATTGGAGAAATAGTCTGTCAGGCTTACAATTTTTATAATGTAGCTACTCAAGTAACAGGAAAAGATGATCCCATTCTCCATTTTCTCCCCATTTTCCTTTAACAGTGACAATAGTTTGTAGCTAAAGACTTCCTACTGAACATAAAGATAGATCCTGAATGGATCAATAAAAATGCGTATTTCCAGGTGTTCATTACATTCCCATGCGATTCGATGCTTCCGCAGTGGTGTGAGAACCTGGTATTATTTAAAATAAATTAAGCATACTTTTTAATGTGAAAGTGCTGGGTGACTTGAGACATGATCAACAAAATAAGGAATAATAATTTGGGGAAACTCCTTCAAGATTTGGACATGATACACCAGGATTGTAAGGCATACTGAGCTGATTAAAAAATCAGAGCTTATGGATAAGAAATTGCAACACCTTTTTAGATTTGGGGTACACCTATATCACTTTTGTTTGTTTTAAATTGTAGACATCATGCCTCACTTATTTGGCTTTCCATTAATTAACATTATGATTTTTCAAAGAAAAGTCAACTTCAAGAAAAAGAAAAAAAGTCAGTGTGTATTTTCTTAATAATCAAAGAAACTTCTGAGCCTTATGAAGAGAGGAGAAAACACTGTGACTGCAATGGTGAATGTGGGAATGAATGGTACACAAACTTCAAAATGTTATTTTTCTGTTCTAAACTGACAACTCTTAACGTCAGGGAGACAGAGCAAAAATCTCCTATCCCTCTTAAGAAGGAAACCTTTATTTTCTTACTGTAATAAAATAACATGAATTATAACAATAGTGCAGACTAAAGAAATGAAGAAGCATTAATATAATCAAAACCTCTCTAGGGGCTACTGTCATTACCCATTAAAAGGTAACTGACAAGTTCTTCTTAATTTGCTATTAATCTTCCACATTTCCCCCACAATTTAATACAGCAACATTTTATTTAATTAGTATGCTCATTATAATTGTTTGTCATAGTGGTTTGTTTAGTTGACACAAGTTGTCTAACACCGACTGTACAGATGGCAGAGTACCAGTGTCTAGTCTCAGAGGAACTATTTGACCACTGCAGTAAAAGAGCAATAAACAAAATAACAACATTGCAGCCCACTCCAGTTTATGTAGGCAGTCAGCCTTTTATCGCTATAAAACCTTGAAATGGATGTATGAGCGCTGCTGCTATAAACAAAGAGTTGTTTACAGCTTTGGGATGGCAGATACCAGTACTGGCCTAGAAGCTTCAGCAACCTGAATGTCAGAAACTGACTAATGCGGAGAAACATACTGTGGCTGGCTTTATAGAGAATATGTTTTATAAACCTCAAGGGACAATTTATCACAAATTCATCCACTCTGCTGCAGATTGCTGCTTTAATGTTGAATACTGGATTTCAGTCCACACATCAGCTCAAGCACAGAAGGGAGGGGAATCAAAGGATATACCAGTTTCTCTTTACTTCATCACGATAATTCTTGAATTTCTTCATAGAAAATCTATTTTAAATGCTTATTTTGCCATTTGTACAAATAAAATATCCTGTGATTTATGGCTAGTTTATTAGAAAAAGTCAAACCTAGTTGCTGCTATATCCTATTTCAATCCTTCCTATTTATTTGCATGCTGTTGTTCAAACTGCATGTATGCCATTTAATAATAATAAAAAACACATTTTATGCTACCAATAAGCAGGAAAAAATGCATCTGTACTCCCATATTGAAAAAAAGTATTTCAAGAGCAGAGAAAGAAAAGGGATTCTGCACACACAGATTTTTTTATTGCCTTGTTAAATATCAGTGTCAGTGGCCAATATGTAGTCACCATTTTCCTCCATCCCTTGACAATAATGACATGGGTGGTAACTATTACATTTATCGTTATATTTCCTTTACCTTTTCTCTTTGCACAATATGTAACACATAATTCAGACTGGCAATGTAAAGTCATATGCCGAGCATTGCATGGAAACTTTATATTTAGATTCGGGACTAAAACCTGGTTTCTTTCCATTAATACCAATTTCATACTAATGTAGCTCCATGGAATTATACAAAATTTATACTGACGGAAAACATGAGATAAGAACAGAGATCTAATACTAATGTCACTTAAGTCTTGCTTCCAAAGTAACATTTTCAAAAGCACTTAAGGCAAGCTCCAAATCTGCAAAACATTTTTTTCATTACTATATTGATACTCTAAACCTTGACTCACATGTGGAAAGTCACTCCAGCTCTTTTTTTTTTTTTTTTTTTTTTGGGGGGGGAGGCTTCTGTTAAAATGTTTTACACAAGTTGCACAATTTCAATAGCATAACTTTCTTCACATTACATACTTTGCTGGAAAAATTACATAGCTGTTTGCACTCTTCTAAATTTGTAGCTGAGGGATTATTTGAGCATCGCTTCCAAGGGAATTTGAATTTTCAGTGAGGGTTTAGGCTGGTAAACCATGTGTAGGCTCACTGTATCCACATGCTTGCCCAGCACTTCTCAAGCCTTTGCCTATTTCTGAATCTTTGCCTCTCTGAATCTGAAAATTTTGCTTTCCCAAATAGGGGGAAACAATGTTCTCATAATCAGTAAGATTTTGGAAGGAGTTCTATACAAAACTGGATTGGCCAAATCATCTAAGTATGTTTTTCATAATAGAATATGAGATTAACTTCTACAAGATGACTGCACGGGCTTTGTTCACTATATCAGGCATAAAGAGACACCTGTGAAGGGATACACTTGCAGGTTGCTTGTGTACCAGTTTGATACATTACTCCTGCAAAGAAAGCGTATCTTAAAATCTCACTGAGGCTGAACAGGAGCTTTTGAGAACTGAATAATTCTGAAATGAAAACTTTAGTGAGATATTGAATTATTTTACTTTGAATGCCCAGGAAGAATAGAAAACAGAGAGGATAGTCCGTCTCCCTAAATTTAATGCTGACAATATAGATGATGAGATGAAATATAGTATAAAATGCATCACAGCATATGATTATTAAAACACTTAAAGGTAGGCGGAAAAAAAAAAACAACTTTCACGTGATTTTAGCACACATCAAAATTGTAAGTTGTATGAGATAGTCATAAAAATATTTTAACACATATTCTATTCTTTCTTTAGAAGGTATATTTCATGGTCAAAAAGAAAAGCTCAAAATAGGAAAAGAAACATAAAATAAGCCCCCAAATAAACCAAATTTTCATTCAAAATACCAGCCAAGCATAAAGCTGAAATGCCATTTTAATGAAAAAGAGATTTTGAGGAAAAAATATAGGTTTTTGAGTAAGTGAGATCTAGCCAAGGGCAATGTTGATTTGATTTTTAAATTATGAGTGAGTCTATATCTTACTTACAAGATATATACATACTTACTAATAAAAACCCTGAGAAATACACTATATGCCAAACTCCACATTTCATTATCTTTAGAGAACCACACCATAAATCAGTTTAGGGCTCTTTTGCATTTAAGAACAAGGAATATATTCCCTTGATCATATTATATCCCCTATGCTATACTTTGAATTAATAAACACTTTATGAGTTAGCCACATTTTTGAGGTCTTTTGCTTTTTCTTTCATTCTAAGTAAATCTAACACTAATGGGAAAATTTGAATGATAGCCTAGAAGAGGTTTTCTTAGCAATAACAGGACATTCAACACCAGTACAAGCTCTCTCATTTTCTGCTTGGACAGTGTTGACTTCAACATCAGTAAACAATCTTCAAAGTCGACACATCAGTAGCACTCAAAGAGCTGGTTTGAACTTTTCATCTGAAGGCTAAAATAAGAAAAAGAATCAGCCCCACTGGCAAAAGGAATGCAGATGGACTGGTAAAACTTACTGATAACAAGACACCACCTTGATTTAATGCCAACTAATGCATACGGGAGACAACGCCTGCAGGAACGTACACCGGAGGTACTACATGGGAATAAGGGCATTACTGCATTCCTTGAAGCCACCTTATCTTTGTTGTGGAAACCTGTTACCATGCTCTGTGCCATCCCAGGAAGGAAACTTAGAACTCATCTGTTCCTGCTTCCATTGGTCAACCACATAACATATCTAAAATTATTGGAAGAAGAAAGCTGGTAATGTTTTTCTGACTTCAAGGGCAAAAGCACAGGTACCACCTGGAAAGTGTTCTTCAGCTTGAGACATGCACCCAAGTGCCAGGTTCTCCCAGTCACTTTCTTATGGTGAGCAGCTTCTCATTGTTAAAGCAAAAATGTTCATTAAAATGAGAAATTGTGAATAGTGATGCATCCTGGCCAGATGTATTTCTGCTGACCAGTCACCTCACACAATGTGTAATGACTCACAAGGCAGATTTTTGCTCGTTGTTTGCAATTCAATGGAAGGAGAGGATGTCCTGTCTACGACCGAGGACAGTCTGGCCTGGCACCAGCTGCATATCTCTGAGCATGTGGGGGGTGGGGAGATTAAAAAAAAAAAAAAAAAAAAAAAGAGTAATTTGCAAGAAGGCTTTCTTGGAAGCATGTGATTACTCAGCAGTAGCATGGGACTACAGGATAGGGAAACAACTTCCCTTTAGAACAGTAGGAGTCTAGTTCTGTGCTGCAGAAGTAGACATGAATCTCTCTGCCAATAAAGCACTAAGGAAAAAGAAACTGACAACCCTTTGCTACTCATATACCCCAGAGCACTACCCTGACAGAGATACAAATATTGTCCTGTCTTCCCTAAGTGATCTATATGTAATCATAAAGCACATACTGGGCTCACATTTTCTGTTCCTCAAAACATGTTCATATAATGCAGGACTTTGACAGATAAATACTTCATATTTATTCCAATTACTTTCTTCTTCATCCCACCAAGTATCATGTGAACCTCAAATTGCAGTTCGCTGAGAAATGCTCTGTGAAGCGGTATTACACAAGGATTTTCTTCACCTCATGTTTCGTTTTCCCAAAAAAAGAATACTGGGACCAGTAACACCAGAGTCTCGACATCAATACTAAGGTCTTGTGAAGTCCCACTATCCACTCTCCCACTCTCCACTGTCATCACCTTGAACATGACAAGGAGCTAGTTTTTATCAGCTAAACAGCTGCAGAGCAATGACTGAACACTCTGATAGGAAACTGAAAGCAGGTGATGAAAAGCAGAGCTTGTAGAAATGAAAGTTTGGATGTCCTCTGCAGCACGTTACCCAACTTAAGGGGGAACAACAACCAAAGTCCTAGCCAGGTTTTGAAGTTAGAGGTCAGAAGACTATCTCAGCTTACTTAGCTAGTGGAGTCATGATACCTTCACGTACTCTGTTGCCTGACCACTGTGCTCATCATCAACACATCCACTAGAGCTGGGAGAACAAGATCTTTTATTCTGAGTTGAATACAAGCATGAAACCCAAATTCCAGAATTTTCAAAGTTGACAGGGTCTTGGCAAGTCTTTCAAGATTATTTAGATTTACAGAACTTTTTCAAAGGAAGAATTCATGGCCTTTAAGACACTTTGATGCATGCATATGTATCGTTGGCTGTATTATGTTATCCCTTTAGCCAGCCTCCTCTGAAGTAACAACATCAGAGCATATATTCCATCCCTCTTTTTTTAATCCACTTTTGTTTTCATGGTCATGACAGACAGATTCAATCCTGATTTATTGGGATTTTTCCATCTTTAATTCACTGTTTCTTCTCCTCTAAGGAAATCAGCTTGTATTCTTTTAACTCAGCTCATGGTTTCCTTTTCATCCACAAGCCAGACTGTGATTGCCAATGTCATGCTCCACCTGGAGTCTCACATTTTCCCCTGTATTTCCATTCTCAGATCTTTTAATTTCTCAGAAAGTCCCCACCAGGTTTTTTTTTTTTGAGTCTAGCTGTCAAGACTTTCCCATTCATTCTTTTTTGTCTTTCTTGGCAAATGCCAGAAAGGATCTCTCACTTTTTGCTCCTTTAGTTTCTGTTAAGCATAATACAGGAAAAAAACCATAAATCCATTTATATTTGTATCAAACCAGTTAAAAAGAATAGTTAATTCATTAGCTGCAAGCAAAATATAACTGAATTAGCTTTCTATTCTTGAAAAACCTAGATTTATGTCTAGTGACTTCAGTTACTTTGTTTGCAACTGAAATGAAATAAATCAGCTGGGTAGTCTCCCATCAGCATTTAGTAGACCCTTTCTCACATCACAAAAGCACTACACAATTTGGCACTGTTCTGAATGATTGGCAGCTTCTACTCAGGAGAGGCCAAGGAATGAAATGCCAAGGAAAGAAATGCCAAGGGTTTTGCAGGTCAGTGCTTTGGCAGAACTATATAGGAAAGCTTGTTTTGCTCTTTGAAAATGCTATAAGTTGCTTATATTCATGAAAATAAAGTGCAACCAAATCAAAAAAGCTAACAAAAAAAAAAAAAAAAGGCAGGAGGATACTCATTGACCAAAGTTGATGGGAGAAGGAAAGAGAAGTATTCTGACTCTATTCCCCCTACTTCTTCCAGAAATATAACCATGTTTGGAAAGCTTCATAATGGGGACAATATTCCCACTGCTGAAATGCTAATGTGTTGGCTGCATAATTTTCTAATCTGTTTATCACAAAATAACATTACAGAGTAATGAATCAGCAGATGTGTAAGTATAGCCTCAGACAATGGTAGTATTACACTGATACTTTAGCAGTGAGTGTGGAAATGTTCTCATCATAAAAATGACAAATTCCTAAATTCCAATTAGTGGTAGTAGGTAGGAAAAACAACAGGGATAAGGACAATTAATATTTTATATACTTGAAATATATTTGGAAACGGAGAAATGCCGTGGCTATCTTGGGTTTCTACTTCTGACACTGACCTGTTATTTGTATGATAGGAAGGCAATTTACATGTCAGTTTTTACTACCTGTATAGCCAGAACAATAGTATTTCTCTCTCTGAAGCATGTCCATGGACAGAAAGCAGGACTACAACAATAATGTGAATGATGGGTAAGAATACCCACTATTTTAAAGGGGTTATGCTCAGTTTGATTACCCAGTATCATAGACTTGGGGATGTGTTCATCTTTGGTTCATGTGTTCATCAGATATGTGTAGCCACACAGTCCAATAAATATGTTGTTGCCACTGATATTGTAAGAAGTCCACATGCTTTCTGTTAAACTAAAAACACAAGCCTCAGGATTTCTAAGGCTTTGTCTAAACTTGTTTTGGACTGTCTTGACCTCTGTTTTAGTTTGTTTACCAGTGACAGCAATTGTCTAACCACCAGATTACCAGTAAACACTTTGGTTTAGCTTTTGCTGAGCTTTGTACAGCTGTATTATGCAACTCTAATTATTATTTATGTATTTCTAACTAATAGATAGTAATAACAAGCAGAATTCTGTGTTGGTTGAACTATCTATCACCCTAAAATAAAAATGCAGTGTAGAAAAGTACAGGCATGGATGGATAGCAGAGGCTTTGAAAGTACAAGTACATGACAATACAGGAAGACCCAGGCTATAAGCAACTCACATATGATCAGTTAGCAGGCATTAAACAAATGTGACCTTGGGAGCTGGATAAAAACAGTTTCGGAGACAACAAAGCGCATAAAAGCTAGTATCCAGCTTAAGAAAAACATGTCATATATAGTCAATCATTCCCATATCGCAAATGCAAGACATAATACAGAATTGCAAACAATAAAGAAAGAGCAAGTTAGTGGATTGCAAGACCAAACATGTAAAAATTACCCCAAGAGGATCCAAGAGTAAGAAGACAAAACCCCCAAGTTAGTATCACACTTCCTCCCGTCAAGGAGATGTTGTGCTGACAGTTCACTGTACTCTTTGCACCCCGAGATTGAAATCATTGACCTTAGTACCTAGGAGCAGTTGGAGAAATGATCATAACCCCCAAGATACTGCAAAGTTTATGTTATTTGTGATTGCACAGTTAATGAAAATGAGCTGTAATAATTAGATAATCTGAACAATATGTGTCAGTATTACTATGACTGGAGTAATGATAGTTCTTTCATTAGACTGTTAAGACTCCAACTAGTCTAATAATAAATTCATGGCTTTCCTTGGCCTACATATATTCCACAAGTAGTAATCCACTAGTTGGTGAAGAATGCAGACAACCTACCAAACAATTTGGATAGAATAATTCGGTAGCAATTGGTAGAGTTGTAGGTAGCGGCCTGCACCATTACAATTTGCAGCAACATACTGAAAATTAGGGTAAGAGAATTTTAAACACCTAGAGTACTGTTTCTAATTAATCCAGCTAATGTTATACTCAAAACTCACTAAATCGATTTGAAATATGAGCTAAAAAAATTAATATATATATATGAAGGTCATGGTGGAATATTTTAAGAGAATGTTGATTTGGTGTGTCACCATCTTAGAACATGCTATAGATCATGCTACACATACTCTTTTTTAGGCATAATTAAGATCTCATATAGGAATCCCAGTAAAATTAATAAAGGATATAAAACAAAACATCACCACCATTAAAAAAATTAGTATCAGATTCATTCAACCAACAACAAATGGCAGCATTCATAGGGGGTTCAGGAGGTGGAAGCAGGGGTGGCTAGTCCCAGGAGAAAAAATAACTTATAGGAACAGTATCTTGGTAATAGGGAATAGTGGAAGAACATCTATCAAAGAAAAATAAATTGGCAACCATGAAGAAATCATTAAGTTTTTAAAATATTTTTAAAGTAATTTGCAGTTTCCTGTGCTAAAGAGATCTCAAATCCCATTAATTTTCATAAAGTGGAAATATCTATCTTTCTTTCTTTTCTATCATATATACATAAATATCTATCTTTCTAGAAGATTCTGTTTTATTTCATAAGCAGTTATTAATTTGTAAATTATAATCCTAATATCACCTTTAAATTCAGCAGTCTGCTGTGATGCTTTTTTAATACTGAAAGACTAGCATATAATACTTCTGATCTACATAAACCAGGGTAAACTATACTTGCTGATATAATGACAAAATTTGCTTTATAAACACAGATGCTCTGTACTAAGAATAACATCCTACTTCCAATCCCTTGTAGCTTTGCATCAGCTTATACTGTATTATAAAATGGCATAAATTTTTTATTAGTTCACTGAAAGGATATGAAATACACTTTTCTACTTACCCCCCAGTCATTGCTTTGCTTTAATTGCTATGTAACGATTTAAAGAAAAGCGAACCACATAAATCTTGAGGTTTGGGGTTTGGGGTTTTTTTAGTTGAAGGAAGTATATTAAAATGCTGTTTGCTAGACAGTGACCCTCAGTCGAATAGACAGGAGTACAATATAAAAGCATTGACTTTTTGAAGGGTAAAATCTCTGATCATGAACTCACTGAAGTCAATGCAAGCTGTCCCAGTAACTGCAGTCACAGCAGTTCTGCCCCCTCTAACAGTGGAACCAGATTAAATAATATATGGCGACATTTGTATGAGCATCCTTTTTGATTTTATGTAAGCCTAAAATAAACAAAATCCAATCAATGACATATACCTGTCTGCAGAAAGAATTTTAGAGAAATCAAAGGGGGACATGAGTTTCTACAGATTTACAGTAGTATAATTGGTGGAAGAATTTATTCCACATTGTCAATACTGTGTATCTGCCTGCCATATGTTTTTTGTGCTATTTAGCAATCACAAACAGACTCCGTCAATGTCTCTCTGTAGGGTCTGCAAAAGAAATTGTATTGTATATTTTTACCATACGTTTCTAACAGTCTAAGAATAAAAACAAAAACAAAGCAAAAAATACCAGGCAAGTTACTGTATGATTTCTGATACTGATATGGATGAAAAAAGGAGAAATAAAAATCCTTCCAGAACCAAAGTAGAAAAATACACAGTTGCAAAAATGTACTGTTAAATAGCTTATATATTTACTACTTGTCATGTACAGTCCTTTAAGTTTCTCTGGAGTACCCTACCTAAAAAAACATTTTGGCTGATGATGACTTAAATCTCTTCCAATCAAACGGTAGAGTATATTCCACTTCTGTGAATTGTACTGCAACTGAAGGGGAAAAAAAAAAATCACTCACCATTCTGCCAGGGGTATCCAATGTCAAAAAGCAGAGTATGACCTCTTCCCACTCCCAGAAGCTCATCGTACAAGACCACGATGCTAAATTTCCCAATTTCAGATAGATCTGATATTACACTTCTATGGAAAGCATTTTTCTAGTTGTACAATGCAAAGAGGGGAGGAATCCTCAAGTAAAAAGTATATCTTTCTACAAATAATGTAATATTGAGAGATTAAAAAGGTCACTCACTCATGCCATATACAAAACATAGAGCAGAATAACAACAACAAACATTCAGAAAAGAATTACAAACACCCTTTACTCATGCATTTCAAAAAGTGTTAATGATGGGTGCGGAGAATCCTATTAGATTCTACTAGATTAAAACAAACAAATAAAGAGATCATGACAGCCTACTATCCACTAAATTCACTACAGGTGTCAGAATTAGTGAAAGGTCTTCTAAGAACTTGTAAAAGATTTTTCCACAAATTACAGAATTAAAAGGAAATAGATGGCTCATTAGGTTAGGAAGTAAATAAATAGATAAGTAAGTTCTCGATTACTGACTATGTTGTACATACTGGACAAGCAAGTATTTTGGTTCTTCTTTCAAGCCAGTTCTGTCCCTACCTATCTATCTCGGTCGCAAGTGCCCTACTGATGTCCTGCCATCCCACTGTACTTTATGTCTGAGAGTATAACTAAAAATATAACCATTGTAATGGTCATATTTATTTTGGAGCATTTACAAAAAAGTGTCTACGATTTTTATGCACCACAGGGCATCGGCCAATGTTTGAAACAATAAGTTTCAACATGATTAGAGAATCTCTACAGGGGGTGAGAAGGCAAAACAGCTCACTGGAATAATGCAATGATCTTTAGGACACTGCCAATGTACATCAAAATGCTAGATGGCCACCAACTGTGAATTCGTAACTTTTACATCACTTTACATCACAGCAGAGAAGAGAAAGTAAGTTGTGTCTGTTACTGGATATTTTAGAAAACTGGCTTTTAGCTACTGAGTATTGTGAATTTAACACAAAAAAAGACAGAATGCAATAAATTCTCTCATTCCCTCCAGTTATCTGGACTAATTTTTATATAGTAAGGTCCCTCTCTTTCCTACCACCTGGATCAAGAGATTTTATCATCTTCTTGAACCAGTTAACAGACACTTCAACATACAGGTGAAAACATATTTTCGAACTTACCATGAGCTCCTGATAATCAAGATATTTTCCCTCGGTAACAGTCATAAAGATCACTCAGATTTTGAATCAAATCCTGTTCTGTGATGGGAGAAAAAATGTACAAAAGCTCTTTCGGTTTTGTTGGTTTTTTTTTTTTTTCTGTCAGCCTTTGAGTAGATAGGAGCTGGCAGCCACAAGTCAGCTGCAGAAAAAAATAAGAAGTTGCAGAAAAAAATAAGAAGTTGCAGAAAAAAATAAGAAGTTGCAGAAAAAAAGCATTACTTTCAGCTAAGGAATTTAAAAAATAAAATAAAAGAAAAGAAAGAAGCATTACTATCTAAACTTTGATTCAGTGATGTAACACTGCTTGACAAAAAAGGATAGGTATTATCATTTCTATTCCACAGGCACTGAATTGTCCACAAACAGTGAATGCAGATATTCTCAAAAGGCACAGACATAGTTGGTACCCAGTGTTCATTGTCCTAGTCTCTGTAATGGGTTTGTATGGCAGTGTCAGCGATATAAATACACTTATCTGGATATTAAGACCTTTTCTTGAACCCTTAAACCACACCAGAATGAAAATTCTTATCTAAGGTATTACAGTTACATGCACTGTACTCTGTGGAGCCTATTTATTTTGCCTTAGACTGTTTGCAAAATGTTTGCCTAGACAGAGATGTAGTTATCCCGTGAGAAGTCTGATCAGTCTATCAGTCTATCTGATTACACTTTTGAACAAGTAGAGTTTAAGGATAGTGTAGGAATTCTTTACTTTTTTTTTAATCCATGTTATCATCTATTTTCATCTACCACGTAATCATCTATTTTCATAGCAGTTTTCTCAGAGTATAATAAGTCTTTCTTTCTGGCACAAAGTAATATAACAGTCTTCCAGACTTTTAGAGTGCAATAAAAATAAATATTAATAGTTCTCTGCACACCTTTCTAAGAATTATATACAATTTTAATTCTTTGGCAGCAGATGTAATGAAAAGAATGCAAAATTTCTGTTGATGAGTAAGATCAAGAATTATGTTTTGTTTTGTTTAATTCTAAGCAATCTAAGACTAAGCAAAAGATTACAGATGACCACTTTGCCCTCAATGAGTGTAAACACATCAAGAAAGAAAATTTGAATGCTATTCATTTTCCAAGTAAAATACTGTTACCCAGGAGACCTTTAAAGACAAGTTGTACACAGAAGGCAATTTAAGAAATTGATAAGAGATCAGTCACATATTTCAGCTCCAAATTCGAAAGTAAGATTTATCTCAAGAGCAACTTAGTTTCCCACATGTTGGCAGGTTCATACAAATTTGCATCCAAATGAGACTATATTAGAAACATACCCTAACTCCTCCAGTAAAGTATGATGATTCAGACTTCCAACCTGAGTGCCCTTCTTTTTCCCAAGTCTCTCTCTCTCTTACAAAACTATAAGAAAATAACATTCAAACAGGCTATACAAAATACAGTTCTTGTCCTATATCTTAGCTGTAACCACACATTTTGCTGTATGTGTTCTTTATGATCAACAAACTAAGCATCCTCCATAGTTGTACCAACATCTCTCATTTTTACTCACCAGAGATTCACATCCTTCCAAAAAGCATTTTTATTTCTCCTTCAAAAATAAATAAATAAATAAATAAATAAATGTCTTCCATCCATTTCGTTACTCTTAATGCCAGATCTTCCTCCTGGAGACTTCTTCTTTCTTTTCAGTTTTTGTCCTACTGAAACTTTTTGAGGTAGACAGCATATCTGATCAGTACTCTACTTACCACAGAATTATATAAATACTTCATAACAATATTGCAGTCTTGAACCACAAAATCTGCCTGTATTTTGAAACTATTAATAATGCTTGGTATTTGCACTTGCCCTTAACAATTTTTTCCCTCTAACAGTGAATTCTGCCACTAGAATTAAGGATGACAAATCCTCTCTTTCTCTAATGATGACAAAATGCTTCCTATGGATAACAATTCTGAAAAATCCCATGAACACCAATAAACTTTTGAAATATAAATAAAGAATCTAGAATTGTGTTGCAATTGTGGTAAACATATTCTTAAAATTTGTAGCTTGGCTTGAAATTTATGTTTTGTGTCCAGGCAGGAGATTTTGTATTACCAAAAGCATACTACTTCTGATTTTTCTAAAATTTCAGTCTTACTTGTACATCGGTGTTCAAGGGATGTAACCAAACAAGCAAGTGCAGATGCTACCAGTCTGCCTTACTGTTGATGTAGGAAATATTTTTCCTTCATCACCTCTGCTCAATTTATCAAAACTCTTTAGAATCTCTAACTGAAAATTAAGGACCATATATATCTTGGTCTGGGTGTGATCTCTATTTCTTCATAAGAGATGTATTGTGGTTTAACCCCGGCCAGCAACCAAGCACCACACAGCCGCTCACTCACTCTCCCCCAGTTGGATGGGAGGAGAATCAGAAGGGTAAAAGTGAGAAAACTCATGAGTTGAGATAAAGACAGTTTAATAACTAAAAAAAAAAACTGTAAGGAAAAAAATACACAACAAAGAGAGAGGAAAATAAAACCCAAGAAAAACAAGTGATGCAAAAGAAAACAATTGCTCATCACCAGCCTTCCAATGCTCAGCCAGTCCCCGAGCATCGGCAGCCTCCACCAACCTCCATCCCCCCAGTTTTATTGCTGAGCATGACATCATATGGTATGGGATATCCCTTTGGTCAGTTGGGGTCAGCTGTCCCAGCTGTGTCCCCTCCCAGCTTCTCATGCACCTCCAACCTACTTGCTGGCAGGGCAGTGTGAGGAGCAGAAAAGGCCTTGACTCTGTGTAAGCACTGCTCAGCAATAATCAAAACATCCCCATGTTATTTATTAACACTGTTTTCATCACAAATCCAAAACATAGCCCTGTAAAAGCTACTATGAAGAAATTTAACTCTATCCCAGCCAAAACCAGTACAAGATGCCAGAATACTATTTGGTCATTTGTACCTAACCATTTTATGACAGGAATGTAGGATTTATTTTACAAATAGCATTGATAGTTTGCAGTGTTGAAATGTGCCAATGCAAGATTATTCTTTTGAACTCATAATCTTAATAGGACAGTCATATTACTTTGGCTCTAGTACTAAGTGTATGTCACAAAGTAGCAGGCAAAGTATTTGTAATTTGAAAGAATACTGAGCCTAAATTCTTGGTGAAAATTTGCAGAAACAGAGTGATTCAGAACAGTCCTCAAGAAAACTTTGCCTTCCAGCTTGAAATATAAATACTGAATGAAGTTGAAACAACTACAATTTAGACTTACTAGAACACCATTATAGAACAGTCACCCCTTCTTTCCATGGGAGAGAAATGCAATCAGCTGAGTGTTATAGACTGAGACATCCATCAACCCAGCCTACACCTAGAATCAAAGTAGAGTTATTTTTTCAGCACAGATACTGCTAGAATGTAGTATCATTAAAAGAAATTGTCAACATTTTTCATGATTGACAAAAAAACCAGCAATTTTTCATGAATTTCTGCATGCTTTGGAGAATTTTTCAATGGAGCAGATACAGCATCTTAAGATAATACCAAAACAGAAAAATTTTCATAATAGCTTTTTTTCAGTCACAATGCCTGGAAATTTATTGAACAACTACAGCACCCTGAGGCACTCAAGAGTAAATGGTAACTGAGTTTGGTGAAGTCTTATGTTCCTGTGAGGGATGAATGTGGAGTTATGAAGAGGACACATTTATAGGCATGTCCTACAAAATACATCTTTGGCAAAAGCAGGCTTCTGTGATATCTGTTCTTTCTCAAATTGCATGACTGCCTTTGGTTCTTGTTTACATTTACACTTTTCTGTTCCTTCTTTTTTTTATTTAGCCTGCACACAATGTAAATAAAGATTGATATAAAAATACACAGGGAAGTATATAGTGACAATCGATACTATTTCAATTCTGACATCGAAACAACTATTATATCATTAGACATATAAATGTTATGAAGTCTTTTGCAAAGGATTCAGTGGGGCTTGGGGATACAGGAGATCACTCTTTCTCCCTTCAATGCCATCCTGTTCCTCAGATACCTGGGACATGACTGTAGACCCCATAGCTGAAAGCTGCTCCATGGAGGTGCGCTCCTGGTAAAGCTAGCACAGTGCCCTGCACACCCAGTCCTCTCCCCACAGACTCTCACTACCTCTAGCTGTGTGTCCACTCTGCTCTACAGCTACTCTTTCAGGGGAGAGAAGAAGGACAGGGCAAGCAATGAGAAAAGGGAAAGAGCAAGGGAAGAAGGAGAGCAGAGGGGAAGGGAAAGCAGGAGCAGAAGGGGAACAAGAATAGAAATCACAGAATCATAGAATGCTTTGGATTGGAAGGGACCTTTACAGGTCATCTAGTCCAACTCCCCTGCAATGAGCGGGGACATCTTTAACTAGATCAGGTTGCTCAGAGCCCCATCCAACCTGACCTTGAATGTTTCCAGGGATGGGGCCTCCACTACCTCTCTGGGCAACCTGTTCCAGTGCCTCATCACCCTCATTGTAAAAAATTTCTTTCTTAAATCCAGTCTAAATCTGCCTTCCCTTAGTTTAAAACCATCGCTCCTTGTCCTGTCACAACAGGCCTTGCTAAAAAGTCTGTCCCTGTCTTTCCTGTATGCCCCCTTTAAGTACTGGAAGGCTGCTATAAGGTATCCCTGCAGCCTTCTCTTCTCCAGACCGAACAACCCCAACTCTCTCAAATGGGAATGAAGGGCAGGAGTGTCAGAGCCCTGCATGCATTCTAGTCCTCCTCAGACTTGGGTCCAGTGCTCAGGGACAGCTATAATGCAGGTGTCCAGCTCTGCATCAGACAGCCACAATGGGAGCATGCCTCTATCCATTCAGGAGCTGCTTTTAAGCCCAGGCTCGTACCCTTGTCCGTGCCTGAGCTTGCAGCCCTGCCTGTGCCTGGTCACATACCCCACTAGGACTTTGACCCTGGCTCATGGGCTTGACTTCCTGGCTTGATCTTGGACTTGCCCCATTACTATGGACTGCTGGCTGACTCCAGCCACCATCACAGACCTGTTCCCTTCACCTGTCTCAGGCATCATGAGACAGCACCCTTGTCTCTGCCCTGCTGTTATGCTCATCTCCCAACTCCTCTTCTCTCACAGACCACTATCTGCCCTTGCTGCTCCCTCATTCCCAGTTTTAGTCCCTCCCCAATGCAGGCATAACTGATAGGTTTTTAGGGCACGGTAAGGAAAAAAAATATTCAAAGGCATACAAGCCTGGTCAGCATACAGTATGATACAAGATTTTTATAGTAAATATAGCAATGGCATTGATACGGCTTGCAACACTTGCATTCAGAATTACAATATTATCATATTATCCTAGTGATGCCTGTCACTGGACTACAAAAAAAAGGGAGAATAAGAACTGCATCATGTTTTATTTATCTTAATCTTTCCCCTTCTAGTTCAGAATAGTATACTGAATAAGGAGAAAAAATAAGTAATTCAGAAATGAACATGTGGTTGATTTAAAATGCCAAGCAGCATATGTATTAATAAAATATATATAGCTGTAGATAAGACAACCTGTTACAATATAATAAGCACATAAAAATGAATTGTTGAACAGGTGCAGTGAAAGGAAACATCAATTAGAAAGTCAATGGGAAGGTCAAGATATCAGTTAAATGGTTAATGAGCTATTTCTGGAAAAATCAAAGATAACTGCATTATACAGAATCTCTTCAGAATATGAGGTAGAAAATAGTTCACAAAGATGAAGAAGCAAAAGGGTGAACATGATGTATGAATTCTAAAAGTCACAGTCAGTCACAGTATTATTTGTTTGCTTTTTATGTAAGCTGTAGCTTAACTGGCAACTATACTGTATCATGAATGTCAGCAATTAAAGACAGCTAGCCATTTCTGGCATATAACAGCCAGAATGATGCAAAACTAACCCTAAAGTAATTAGTCCCTCTGTGGTGAGAATGCTAATATGCATTAAGCCACATTACCTCCTCTCTTATGGTCTCCAGGACAGTAGATGCAACTATAAGTAAAGCCAACTTCTCTGCTACAGTGCCAGGTAAAGAAACATCAGAACAGTTTTTTCTTTGCTTCTGTAAAACCTTCAGGTAATTGGTCAGATTTCTTGCATCAAAAACCAGAAAGAGTTCTGCTATCCATTCACTTAGATGGGATCTTTGGGCTGCAGCCTGCAATTCCCCAGTTGTGGTTAGTTAACTCTCCAAACACTTGTAACATATACTTGTTTCTTCTTGAAAACTATGACGGGATGATTACTGACTCAAGAGAAACTTCTTCAGAATAAAGCACGCTTTGTTCTATTAATTTCCAAGAACAGCAATATTCAATCAGACTAAGGTGGATGAAGAGTGCAGCTAGCACAGTATCCGCACTCTAGCAATAGCCATGAAAGTATGCCTTGGAAAGAGTAAGAATAGCACATTTCTGATGCTATCCCATAATGTCTTCCCAGCCCATGAATATTTTCAGTTCATGGGATTTCCCGAGTGTGATGTGAGTTATGCAGTAAACTCCAGTTAATCTCTCCTCCAAGTTCTTGTTCCATCTCTACTTGAATATATGTAAACATTTTGCACTCACATCAGTGTGCACATCCAACTTGCACAATGTACATACAAAGACCTCCAGAATTCTATCACCTTTTGCATGAGGAACTACATCCTTTTGTTTTAAACCAGTTTAAAATACTTTGCATTTAACAAACCCTACTTGTTGCAATGGAAGAGGCAGTGAGCAGTCTACTCTCTTTCACTCATGATTCTGCAGACTTTTTCTACCCCTTTTAGTCATCTGTTTTCTAAGCTGGTGAGTCCTAGTACCTGCAGCTGTACCTAAAATACTAGGTGCAGTCCATACTTTTGGTTATCCCTGTTGCTCTTCTCTGAACCTTTTTTTCAAAGTCTTATTACACATTCTTTTTTGAAACAAGCAACCAGAACTACTCACACAGTCTTCAAGCTGTGGCAAACCGTGGATTAATGCAGTGGTATAAATCATATTCACTGTTGTGTTCCTTGTTGCTTTTCTAATCCTTTCTAATATGTCACTTGTTTCTTTGACTGCTGTCAAGCATTGATCTGTTGTTTCTGTGAAGTACCTGTCTTAACTTCAAGGCCTTTTTCCTGAGTAGTAATGATGCACTGAACCCATCACTTAATATGTGAAACTATTATCATCACTGTTATGCCTCAGTTCGTATTTGATGGCACTGAATTTCACCTGCCATATTATTGCCAAGTCACTCAATTTTGTAAGGTTCTTCTGTTATTCTTCACAGTCACCCTTCACCCTTTTTACGTTCAGTAGCTTTGTACTATCAGCAAACTTTCTCACCTCACTGGGTCCATCTTCTTTTCTGGCGGTTTTATGAATGAATATGTTAAAAGATACCAGAACAGATATGTGCAGAACTACCATGGTGCCTTCTCACATTGCAAGAACTTATCCTTTATGATGTGAATTATTTATCCATACCAGACCTTCCATTTTACTCCATGGATGTTGAAATTCCTTAAAAAGCCCTTTTGGGAATCCAGGTAGTCTACAGCAACTTATTTATATTTTCCTTGACTCCTTCAAAACAATCAAAAGGAATTTAAAGTGAGACTTCTCTTTAAAGCAAGCTTATTCCTTTTCAGGTAGATTATATTTATTCTATGTTCAATAATTGGATCCTTCACAATAACGTTCAGTCCTTTGCGCAGTAGAGATGTCAGGCATACAGATCCATAGGTGTCTCCCTGGCACATCTGTCTGAAGACTGGCAACACACTTCCCGTCTCACAATTCTCAAGTGCCAAGGAAGTTTTACATGCCCGTGTTAGCAATTAAGTTGTTTCAACCCTGTGCTAGAATTCTTAGGTGCATACCATCCTATCCCAGTGATCTACTGGTGCTTATACTATTTCTTCAATAGCATCAGCATTGGTATGACACCACACACATCTGTTAGGTCTATTTGTACCTTTACATCTTCACTGTTACTTGTACCAGTCTTCAGTTGGTCTTTAGAGGTCTTTAAAAGTCTGTATGTTTTTGTCTGTGAGCCAACAGAGCAGTCTCCCCTATCCTCCTGAAGAATCTTTTTCAAGTTTTAAGACCTTTGATTCCAAGGCTCTGTTTTTGGAAAGGGCAAGCCTGTAGGTAGTTTCTTGCCATTACTATATTAAGTTTCTTGAAATTTATCATACCAGATGTCTTTATCTTTCCACAGATTCACTCCTTTGATCTTCTATAGCATCCTCTTCAGTTAATCCCTTCATGTTAAAAATGGCACAATGATTACTTATTAGAGCAATTCAACTTGGCAAGAGTTTAAGATCAAAATGTACACTGAAGAATAGGATTCACATTGTCTAACTATAGATAGCTATAGGATCCACGTCGCTAGTCTCTGTAGGCTCCCTTTTGTTGGAAACAAATACATACTTCAAAAGTGCAATTTATGCGACCAGTTTCAGACACTTCCTCATATGAATCAGATACGAATCATGATATAGAAGATACTATTTCTCTCCACTATAAAGGAACTGCTATAGACTAAGGGTAGCAGTGCAGAAACATGCCACATCCAACAGAGGCTACTGGACTTTGTTCTTCACTAGCTAGGTTGTTCACTATATGTTACAGCACAAGCTACAGACTTGGCTCAAAAGGGAGTTGGCTCTTTATTTTTACTGAAGACAAGACTAATAAGAAATAGTTTATTTTAGTGTTGACCTCACAGTTTCATTAGATAATTTGTTCTATTAATTTGGTAGGTTGATAATTTTAAGATATTGATTTATTTATTTAATCCTAATTCTGACTTTAATTTGATCACTGTAAAGTTCCATCTAACCAGTTTAATAAGTTAGTGTAAATTAGCTCACACATATATACTTGCTCCTTTTAAAAGAAATCCAAACAAGATATACATAGCTAATTTTTATTCCATCAAATTATACAGTCATTCAGAAAATCATGGTATAGAAACCTCCAGGAATAAACTCACAAGCCTTTTGCCTCCACTTTCAAACTAATACTCAAATACAAGATGCTGGCAGATGTTCTAGCCCACTTCACAGTGACAAACACAAAAAGCCATCAAGAACCAACTGGGTTCCCCAAAGTACAAAAAGTGCAGTTGCTTTCTGATTGCTGGGCAAAAAAGATCAACTCTTAAAATAATTCATCTAATTCATCAAAAAACATCAAAGGCTGTTATTCAGTCATTGGATCATCCATGATCCAACTATGGATGATCACACATTTTAATGCTTTTCACACTCATAGTTTAGATTTGAGATCTTTGACTTTAATACCACTTTATCAATGACATTAGTTAAAGCTTGTGCTGATACAGTCTCCTCAGAAACACATAATCTTGAAGTTTTTTGTAGGAATACAAAAGTCCTCCATGACAAGTAGAGACGAGTAACATAGTAAAAACATCTGTAAGATCTGCATAGTCAAGAGACTTCATTTTACTGAGTCTCATCATGATTTAAATCCACAAATAGAAGGTTTTCTTAAAATCATTAGTTTTACTATGTCTATGCAGTAGACAGATTCCTTTATTTGTTGTACAAATAAGAAGAGGCTTAAAATCAATTTTCTGTGCCTGAGGTTGCTTTTTGTTTTCTTTCTTGTTCGCACTGTTTATTTTACTAATTATTTTTGCATATGTTCTATTAGGCAGCTTTTTTGAAGAGCAGAGAACAGATGGAAAGTTAGGTTCAGGAAAGAAATATTTCAACCATATAAAATATTACAACCATTATAAAAACTGCTTTAATACCCACTCATTTTAAGGATTGTAATGGTACTGATCTCTTGGAGGCATAATTTGCCTGGTGCGATCCACCTTCAAAGCTAACTAGTTTCAAAGGTAAAAGAGTAAATACAAGTGTGTGCAGAGACCAATCTTCCAAGAGCTCAGCTGAATTTTGGACGTTTTCTGTAGTAATGCTCCTGTCTGCCACATTTCTACATATTCAGTTCACTCAGTCTATCTTTCACATGACTTCACCTGACTTCACAGTTCTAATAGTTCTTATTCTCATCAGCAAAACAGGTATTTTTTGGCCCTGGGGAAAGAAATGGAGAAAAGAGCCCAGTTGCTATTCCTGGCTCTTTCACAGAATCACTGATATTCCACACAGATATTTTTATGTCCTAGCTAAGAGATGGTTGTATGAAACAGCTGTTGTTCCACGTATGTGCCATCTTTCTCATCTGTTCGATGAGGAACCTTTTGTGTTCATCTTTGATAGCTGTTCAAAAAACCCAGATTTTTATGGGCTTTGAGAGTTTCTAACAAAAGCCAGTAAACAGCAAAGTATTAGTACTACTCCTAGTACTAGGAAATGGCTGCTTTTCTGACAGGAACTGTAGAGAAGATACATATTCAACAACAACCAGTTCTGGCCTACTCTGCTCTTATTTTTTCCGCACTGTTTCTCTGATAGGGGGAAAAAAAAAAGCTAGAATGACAAGTTTTGGGTTTGTTTTGTTGTGTTTTTTTAACATTAAGAAACAGAAAACTACATTATAAATCTAAAGAAATATTTTAAGCAATATCACTGCACTATCACAGTACCTCTATTTCTGATCCATACAGTAGAAGCTGACACTCTACTGAAAACATTTGGACATTACCACCAACAGTGATAGTGAAATGCTCTGTTTTCATGACAAGTAATGAATCAAAATTTTCTAAGCTGCCACTTTCCTCTCAGAATTTAAGCTTAAATTTAATTTTTTTTTTCCTAAATCTGAATTCAACCAGAAAACTCTGAACACATGCAAATCGATGACATAAGAAAAAAACGTAAACAGCTGAAAGTTATGTACTGCTACTGGTTAACACTATTTATACCATACAAAGGTAGATAACTGCTCAACTTCCTCCTAGTGGCAATTTTTGGGGGGTATCATGAGGAGCTGGTAGATGGGACAGAATGTCTGAATTTTACCCAGGCAGACCTGTTGATCAAAGAAAAACTGAAATCTTGGGAGGCATTTAAGGTTAATCTAGGACAAGAAAATACTTCAGGATACCAAGAGGCATTCAAAGTCCACATCTCAATATTCCTTTACTTCAAATGTGGGATCCCCTTAGGTCACACCAACCCTGGCGATAAGTGGGATAGGAAGACATTACTAGTTATTACACCTAATGCACTGCGTACACTGACGTCCCGTTACACTGACTGCACTTTGACCACACTTCTGAATTTTTTTATTTTCCTCTTAAGGATTGATCACACAACTTTTCAAAAACCAGATTTAAATGCTGACATGCATCCCTACAAAAATAACTACTGTGCCTGTGAGGTGAACCAATCTGGGAAGAGCACAGTCCAAGTCCATCAAAATCCATATGATCACAGTTTGTATTTATACAGTGTCTTCTACAGCTTCTCAGTGTGTAAAGTTTGGGATTCATGATTGCCATATACTTCTTTCTTAAACTCCTCTACTTTCGAGTAAGTATTCTAGGAAAAAAGAAAGAATATCGGTGACACATGCTTTATAGTTACATGGCAGCAACATTTTTATACATTACTGAAGCACGTAAAGAAATAAATTAACAAAATGCATTTAATAAAGTTGTTATATCTAATAAACTAGTAAAGAATTGACAGAAAAGCGGCATGAATTGCTATTTCAGGAATAAAGAAAATCTCTTTGTTGCTCATATTTAATTTTTTAATTATAACTATGTGAGTCAGTTTTTTAGCAGAATTATCTGAAATTTAAAAATAAAAATTATAATATGCTAAGGGTATGTACCTAAGAAAAGATGTTCGGTTAATCTTTGATGGACATAAATACACTTAGGACTTAGCAATTGAGTTATAACTTCTGTTGTGCGCAACCCAGGAAAAGAAGTTAGAAATGTAAAAAAAGACATTGTAATATTACACAAAAAACTATTTGTATCCACAAATGAAAATACATTTGCAGAAAGAGGTAACTAGTTCATATATATTATTGAACTATTTCAGTTACATTACCTACATGATGCTTTTTCACATTTTGAAGTAATGTGTTTTGTTTTTTATTAATACTTTTTTCTTGTACATAGCTATTTTCAGTGACACTGGTACAACAAATTATTTAGGACCTAATCATTTTGACACTGGAAACCAAATTTCTTGATGGTTTTAAAAGGATTCAATCCATAGTGTTTCTTAGGTCAATTGTCATTGTATTTCCAAGAGGTTAAGTACGAGACAAATAAGGACTTTATTGTTGTTTCTCATTGATGTAAAAGCTTCAAGTGTGCAATTCTGCCATTATTTCCTAACAGTTTTGCCATGTTCCTTGTCAAATTCACACTGAAATGCACCACAGAGGTTGAAAGACTCAGTGCAGACATCATGAACATAACTGAAGTATGCTGAAGACTGCCATTCTGAGATATTAAATGCAGGTACTAAAATGCACCTCTCAGTGTTTTCCTGCAAATAAATGCAAGCCTCATAAGTACTGGTGATAAAAGTAAGTGTCTCACAGCTATGTACTTTTATAATAACAATGTACAGCATAATACAAATCAGAAATCCTAGATAAATATATGCTATACATTAGCTCTAGACTGTTTACTGGCATGGTCTGATGCTGATGTTCATTGTGGGCCTCTCACTAGGTATTTCAGCTAACATTACATATCTAAGAAGCAGCATGACATCAGTATAAACCTACTCTTTGGATTCACCAATGTGGAACCTTCTAAACAAAGTACTAATCACCTGTGGTTTACTAATCTGTCCCAGCATAGTCATTACTTCCTACAGTAATTGTCTGCTTAGCCGTTATCAGTGAGAACTCAACAGATACTCTTCTTAACGTTTATTGGGTATTTACCTTCGAACACAATGCTCTATAATCAACAGAGTAGCTACTAAGCTGCTCTTTTACTCACTTCATCAGAAAGTTAGACACTATACATGCAGTATCATATTAAACCTTTTCCCATTTTGCAATAACAACTTACATATAGAAAACAGTGGCACGAAGCTCACTAGAACGAAGAAGTTCATTACCTAACCTCTGGCTAACCCCTTGGCTTGCATATCAAATTCACGTGTTCATCACCTCTCAGAACACGGTCCACAACTGCTGCTGCTTTGACCACTATCTTGAGGTGGCACCTATAGGTCCTTACTGAAATTAGCATATCCAAATGTTTAATATTGTATCAACAGCTGGATGCTTGCATTACTGTCTTTTTTCCATTTAAATCAAATCCATTGTTTCAACTTCCAAGATTTCTCCCTACCTCATCTTCTTCTCTTGAATAACTACATAACACTACAGAGAAGCAAAACTTTATGTGTAAAATCAATCTACAAAATAATTTATAACTATTGGGTGAGCAATATATCAGACACTTTATAGCTTAAATAAATATTAACCACTTAAAAAACACCAAATAAAATTACACTTATAAATCAAGAGTAGAAAGTAAGGTAACATAGAGCTTATTGGGATGAATAATTCCAAAATTCTCTAGACATTATGAACCTGGAGATTTGTGTAATTTGGCAGATGCAGAAAGATTAGCCATTTCATTATCAGAAATGTTAAAATACTTAAGATCTTTCATAAGATCTAGATTTTCTGTGGTTCTGTAGAGATATTTACTCATCCCCAAATAAACCCTCAGCTGCACATGGCTCTGAAGCATCCTGAACCAACATTGAAGTCAAGAAACTTCATGTTCTCAAGCCAGGAGATCAGTATTTGCCTGAACAGCATGCTCATAGAGAACTCAACACAGAAAATGTTATACCAAGTGTCTTAACATTTTAAACTAAGCATATTTCAACAGTAGTAATATGGTGCGATTGATACACCTGAGGGAAGGGATGCCATTCAGAGGCACCTGGACAAGCTTGAGAAGCAGGCCCATGTGAACTTCATGAGGTTCAACAAGGCCAAGTACAAGGTCCTGCACTTGGGTCAGGGCAACCCCTGGTATCAATACAGGCTGTGGGATGAAGGGATTGAGAGCAAACCTGCAGAGAAGGACTTGGGGATACTGGTGGATGAAAAACTGGACATGAGCCAGCAATGTGCACTCGCAGCCCAGAAAGCCAACCACATCCTGGGCTGTATGAAGACAAGCGTGGCCAGCGGGTTGAGGGAAGTAATTCTGCCCCTCTACTCCAGTCTGGTGAGACCCCACCTGGAGTACTGCATCCAGCTCTGGAGTCCTCAGTACAAGAAGGACATGGACCTGTTGGAGTGGATCCAGAGGACGGCCACAAAAATGATCAGAGGGATGAAACACCTCTCCTATGAGGAAAGCCTGAGAGAGCTGGGTTTGTTGAGCCTCGAGAAGAGAAGGCTCCTGGGAGACCTCACTATGGCCTTTCAGTACCTAAAGGGGGCTTATGAGAAAGATGGGGACAGACTTTTTAGTAGGGCCTGTAGCAATAGGACAAGGGGTAATGGTTTTAAACTAAAAAAAGGGTAGATTCAGACTAGATATAAGGAAGACTTTTTTTTTATTATAAGCATGGTGAAACACTGGAACAGGTTGCCCAGAGAAGTGGTAGATGCCCCATCCCTGGAAACATTCGAGGTCAGGTTGGATGGGGCTCTGAGCAACCTGATCTAGTTGAAGATGTCCCTGCTCATTGCATGGCGGTTGGACTAGATGACCTTTAAAGGCCCCTTCCAACCAAACCATTCTATGATTCTATGCTACAGTAGTAACAAATTATGCAATGTATGAATATTCTTACTAATAAATGAGTATACTAACAGTGAAGGGAGACGGGGAGGGAATAACACGTGGCTTATCATGTAATATTCAGCTTTGTCTACTGATACAACTACCACTATTATTATTAATAGTGATTGGTATTACAGGAGTGAGTTCATGATGGAAGCTATTGCCACCCATCCAAAGATGATGCTACTGGCTTAAAGAGCTTACCTATTTAATGAAATTAGTCCTGGTTACAAGTAAGTCTTAACAGACCAGTTTGCCTCTTCTCTTGCCAAAATCTGTTCCAGTGAAGGTTTTTCTGGGAAATTCTTCATGGCTTACTCATAGAGGACACCAGCTCCTGTGGGAATGCAGAACCAGCCACATGGAGGTGCTAGACCTTCAGCTGCATACCTTTTCTCACCTTCCCTTAGCAGAGAAGCTACAGTAAACTGTAAATATGGAAATAGCCATCTCCACCAGACTGCTTCCGAGTTCACACAAACAAGCACCAAGCTTGGTTTTGTTTGTGTTTTTAATAAAACACAGCCATACATTACCCAGGTAAAATCCTGTGAAGCTGAGAAAGGATGACATGAAAGGATGACGTGTATTTCTCACATCTTCTACCTTAACCTATTTGCCTACTGAAGCAATTAATAAATCAGAAGATTCACTACGGGAAGACAGTTGTGGTGGGACACATAATTAATATTTCAGGGAAAGTGACCTACCTTTCTAGGTGAAAGCAGAAGTCCTACACAGAAAGTTTCTAAAATGTTCCTCTGAAGGAAGTTGATTTATATAGATAACTTCTGATTGATAATAAAGGTAATAATACCTTTGCCTGTAAATTTAAACCAGAAAAAAATTCTATTCTCGGTGCATTGCTCACAGCACATTTGCATGACATTCTTCTTTTTTCATAGCAAACACAAGTAAGACTTTCATCACATCTGGCAAAAATCACCATTCAGTACCTGACTTATTTCCATTACCCATTTTCCTTTCTCTGGTGAGGTCAGCTGCTCAGTTAGCCTGTAACACCTGGCCTTGCACAGAATCCCGAGAACCACTGCAACATATTCTGTGTAAATGAGATATTGGTTTCTAAATAGGCTTCTTCCCTGGTGCCTTAATACTGTAAATAGATTTGGACTTTAATGTGTAGCATAAAAGAAGACTCAGTCTTAGTCTTTGGAGGTTGCTAACTAATGTTGTTCTTCTATGTACTACACAAAAGAGATATGGGAGACTTCTTTTTAGTACATGTTGTTAAAGGACATAATGTCTGGAAGATGTTAATTAATACACACACAAAAAAAACCCGCATTTGGGTCTCTACTTGCAGTCTGAAATAAATCTGCAAGTTCAAAAAATTAAATTTAAAGAAAGTCAACAAACAAATCCTTAAAAGTTAGCCACAAGAGATCCTATCAACTACCAGAATTATCAAGAATATTCATTATTTTAAACATACACAAGCGTAGTAATGAGCTTTTTATTTTTGGTCCTTCAAAGAAATGAAAAGTTTTAAGCTACCAGTAATAACTTGTGGGTTTTTTTTTAATTTTTCATATTTCTGTATAAAAAACAAAACAAAAAAATTATGTAAGGTCATATTAGGCTTTGCCATAGCAAAGCAATGCATTTCGGTTTGACCATCAGAAATCAAAGTTCCAGAAAGAAAAGTGGTTTAGTTACAGTTTTTAGAGTCTGTGTGTATACATAAGATATATTTTCCAAACATATTATGCACACACATATTATATAAACATATGCATATATTTCTTCCATGGAAACATAATGGGTGTGTAGAGGTATGTGTAAATCCTCTCCCAGACAATATAGCCACCACCTAGAAAGCCAGAGAAGTAGTGAAAATGTAAAGCAACTATGCTTACTCTTAAAGCATGATGCTTACTCTTAGCTTTCAAGCTTAGAGTGATGCTTACTCTTAGCTTTCAAGGATCTTCCTAAAACAGATTAATCTTATTCATGTGTACAACTTCTGAATGACTCATCCATTTTAAATATTGAAAAATACAATTGTCTTACTTAGAATTTGAATGCATTTGTTCTAATGATAAAGACCACCATTGTCTTCTAACCTTGATTCTGATTGCTATAAATTTTTGTACCTATAAATTCTATATAAACAAATTATTGCATGATATAGAAAACAGTTAAGAATGTTTCCCTTACTTTAAAACAGTGAACCCAAAGTACAAAATTCAAGGATTTTTATTTTTTTAAATAAGCTTTAAATCTGTAATTGCCATGTGTGTCAGTTTGTGTTTGCCATATCTGTCTGCCAGCAAGAGACAGTGACCACTTACAGTGATTACAAAGTACACCAAATGTAGTATATATGTCACTTCTCCACAAGAGCTTGTTGGTAGCTTTGATCGACTTCTTTTTGATTACACCACAATCACCTCATTCTACTTTAGCTACTCTCACTCTCACTTTCTCTCCAGGGGTTCAGATGTCATTGCTGTATACCTTAGCAGATGAATCAGTTTTCTGTCTGTTAAATCCTCTTCCTGGGAAGATGAATCTACTCATTGATTTTGACCAAAGACTGGTTTTTAGAAAGGGTAGAAGAGACTTCTGACCTTTCAAATGATCAGATTAAGGTGGTTATTTTCACATTATTAAGTAATCAGGGAAGAAATACATTAAGCAAGAGTTTAGTTCACAGGCTGCTTTGCTGGCTTCTAAAAACTGTTGTGCACTGACAGCTAACCTAGATTCCATTTCTTCCTTTTCCTCTGAACCACAAGGGAAGCTAAAATGCATTTTCACATTGCATTTTGCCTAAAGGCTCTCAGTAAAATTTAATTTTCTTACTGCATTGATTTTTCCATTATAAGTTGTAACAGTCTAATGATATCTCATAATAATTTTTACTGTCGAGAAAAAGGGATGTGAATGATTTAGCAATAGTAACTGCAAGTGCTAGAGGATTTATTCTTATTTTCTCAAGAACTTTCCATCTGTCTTTTTGATAGGCAGCTGTTGAAAAAGTCTATGCCATATCACCATCCATTGGATGGCCTGAAGATAGTTCTTCAGCCTGTTTCTTACAGGCAATATGTGATCCAGTTTCCTCAAAACCTCTTCCTCCACTGCTAACTTCTAAAAATCAAAATAAACCTTTCTAACTTTGGAGCTGAAAATGGTGCTTGAAAATTAATGGGCCACATGGAAACAATGCAATTGGGAGACCCAAAAAGCACAACTGCTTCTGTCTTGCAGGCTACATTACACTCACTGAAGACTGACATCTTATCCTTATTACCCCAAATACTTCAAGTTTGTCCTGTTTTTTCCTTGTTCTGGACAAAGAATACATCAAAGAAATATGACATGTTCCATGGAAAACTTGCGGTCTGACTCTTTCCTTCAAAACCATTGTACCATCATCAAAGCTGCAGAAATCATGTCTGAAAACAACTGGTGTGATAGACTATGAAACACAAAGGCAGTGCCAGAGCAAGTACAGCAGAGGTTTACAAGTCCCTGTGTTCCACAGCTACAAGAGATTTTCTTACTTATTTCACTTTGTCAAGGATTTGATAGATAGAGAGAGATGGGAAAAATGTACAAATGTACAATATATTACTAAGTTAAACAGAGTAAAACCTGGTGTCTGTTTTTCTTGGCAAACAGTAGCTTGATTGGTATCTTCCTCCAGCTTTTCTACAAATTTGCAGAAAGCTGGAAGAGTGGCCGGTTTCCTGTTTTCTGTGTTTTTCTTTCACAGTTACTGTTCATAAAACTAACAAGATGGGCTTTATTACAGATGCTGGAAGCAAATTAAGGCATATCTCACATCTAGTCAAGTCATCTGGGTTCTTCAGGGGCACATTTTCCATTTTTGAATCCTGGAAAATAAACTGAGCTGAAGAATAGGCCTTACAGAAAAACAGGTCTGAAGTGCCCCCACTACAATTCCCGCAAACACCTAAGCAACTTTACAACCTCAGTCAGTTGTGGGATTTTTGGAGTTTTGTCATCATCATTGTTGTTCTCCTATTTTTCCTAGAAAATTTTTTTTCTTTCGGGTTTGTTTTCATACAGAAAGCAAGTATTTTTCACAACACAAGCACAATTTTCTGAGAAAATACAATTTGCATGTTAAATGCTTGAGCAGCACTGATTATACATTACATCTGGAACAAAAATGCTGTCAAATGTACTAAAGCTCTTATTTAACTAAAGCTTAACTAAACTGCCATAGTGCTTGGGACTACCCACTCTTACCTGTCATAAAATAAATGAACGTAAAGACCAAAAAAGGAATTTCACATAGCATTTTAAATTGTGTTCTTTGCAACTATAGGATTTTAAACACAAGCAGGTGCCATAAAGTCATACAGTGAATGTAATATCATAATTAGACAGAACCTGTTCACTATCTTATGTTAAGAACAGGCCTAATACAATTTTTTTTCTACTTCATTGGACTGACAAGTCTTGTTTGGAAAAGAGAGCTAGATATGACCATGACTTTATTATAGAAAAGATGCATCAAGGTTAGGTTCTTTATGGCTCAAATACTGTGGAAATATGTCTGATACAATAATTTAGATGATAGATTTTACATGCTTTCATGATCTGTGGATTTTTTTTTTAGCCAGCACTATCTCTGCTGTGCAGTAAAACTGTACATCAATACACCTACTCCATTGGAAAAGCTGATGCTGACATTCCAGACTCCTTATTTTTAAAACTGCCAGAGCTTTAGCCTCTCTCTAAATAATGGGCATGCCAATATATTAAAGGGGGAAAACACTCACCCCTTCTTGGCTGGCACCACTTCAAGTGTACAGATCAACCCTGTATTTTTTTAAATTAAACACACCACTTTAAATTTAGCCGAAACTTAACCATTTGCTACTTCTGCCTGTGCTGGGGTTTAGAGTCATTCTGTTGTTGATGCAGAACAGACTTTGTGCTAACAATAGACATTTTGAGAGAGTGGGGAGAGTCTCACTTCTCCCTTCCACTTGAATCTAGCTTCTAGGACAAAAACAAATCAGAGTGTTAGCTCCTGACACAAGGGAAGAATCCCTGTCAACACAATCTCACCACAAGCAACAACACTAAAACCCAGCAGCTGCAATGCAACACTCCTACCTCCTCAATTCTCCCATCAATACCCAGAAAATTAGTTCTTCTCAAATGAGAGATAATCTCACACAGCTCAGGACATTCATACTGCCTGTCACCAAAGGCCAGACTGAGACAGTCAGAGTCAGACCCTTCAATACTCAGTATTCACCATTCTCTCAAAACCTGTCAATAAAAATTTTTAAAAAAAGTAGTCTGGGGGTCTCACAGTTTTGCCATAACGCTGGCAATGAGAAACAAGTCTGAGATTTGAGGCTGTTTAAACACAGTCAGTCATCTCAGTGGAGATTATGTGGCAGGTTATGACCCTTAAACCTGAGAAGAGACATCACCTCTTCTTGTTCACACAGCACATTTAAGGACAAGCACAATCTAATTAAGCAAGAAAACTTTGCTAGCAAGTATGTAATGTTTATTGTGACATACTACTCTTCTTTCCAAAATAAGAAGTGGGGTGGGCAGGGCAGGGGGGAGAAGCAAAAATTATCAACTACAGAACTGAATTAAAATAAAAAAGTAAAAAATTAATTTCCTGAGAGATTATACTTAAGCAACCACAACAAAAAAGGATGAACTCCAAGGAGCGAAACATGCAACACAAGTCTGCCTTATATAGCAAAACATTCCAGTAACTACAAACAGAGTTTGGGTTCAGGTTATACCATGTATTTGGTTTTTATATAATGATCTGTTGCAGCTGAGGAATCAATAGTTTGAAGAACATCACAGAATTATTTTCTTGCGAATATCTAATTTGATGCTAGAGAATTTCAAACATTAAGATAAGCCCGGTCTAATTTATAGGTCATGACATGGAGGGATATATATAATATTGTTACATCATATTAATAGTATACTACTAGGTATGTATTGTAAGTATTAATAGTATACTAATACTTTATATATTATAATTTTATAGGAGTTATATTAAACTCTACAAGCATAGGAAAAAAAACTAATAAAAACTATGTACAGTTAAAAGGAAGTTAATCTACCAGATAAAACAACCATCTGAAAGCTACAGGTATGTACAGGAATATTCATTTAAAAAGGAAAAAAAAAATACAGGGCTTCCAATTAAAGTAATCCAGCTTTTCTGCATACCATACCACTCCTTTGTGACTTGCTCAAATATCCAATACTAGTTATTCAGGTTCATGAAAGGTTTTTGAAGGACACTGATGAACAAACTATAAGCCATCAATTTAGTTAATGTGTCAGATAAAAACCACTGAAAAATTAAAATGTGGTTCTGTACAAATTGATCTCTCAAACTATAATTAAAAAAATATTATAAAAATACATCTTTAAGCTGTTAATTAATTTCAGATATGATAAAATTCATGTCTTAAAATGAAGAAACTCAAGATTGCATTGGGTGCGTCAATCATTCAAAAATCAGACTTAGAATTCTGCTATCTTTATACACAGAATACAAGTCCAGTTTCTTAAGGTGTTTTGAAATGTGTTTAAGACTAAAAGAAATTGCTGTATTCACACATGGAAGTGCTAAACACAGAAATATCTAGTGGGGTTTTACTAGGGTCATCTCTGCTAAGACTTCTGCTGGTTTTTAATTCTTACAAATGACCTAGATTGTTAAATTTGCTGATATTATAAAATTCGGACGAAAACTGCATACTTAGCAAGTGTAAGTCAAGTTTAAATGAATTCTGATTTTCTCTGTAACTAGGTTGTCAAGCAGAAACTGAAATTTAATGTTGACAAATGTAAAGCAATAAAAGCTGAATATAAAAATAATAAACATGAATATTTTATGAATAAATTTGTACCAAATCAAGAAAGCTGCCCCCTCCCCCACAAAAAAAAAGATGGTGACTATTCCTTTAAATATGTCAAAGCAAGATAAAGAAGCAATTTAAAATCCTTTAGAATTGCAGGTTACAAATATTGCATGTTGCAAATTCATCTGGCAAGCTCTTCTTTGTATATTCTCTGAACTTTTCATCATAACATTAAAATAATATATTTTTCACACTTAATCACTACAGAAAAAGTAAAACTCCTCTAATTTTATTGGTGAGATTTTGAAATAAATCTGAAAAATAAACAAATGAAAATCCCTAAAGTTTTGTATAAGGATAAGGAAGTGATTTAGCACAACAAATTGATTAATCAAACAGCCTAACTTCAGCAATGTTACTGGGGGGAGGGGAGGGGTTGTGGGAAGAGTACTTTGAATAAGACTTTAAATGATGAGCATAACCTATGAAGGACCGGAAAACAAAAATCACTCTCCTAGATTATTTCTTCTCCTCCTTTTCCCAAGAGGGGGGTGGGAGAAATCTCAACTATAGACTGGCCTCTTGCTTATTACCTTTTTTATCAAAGAATAAACTTTATATGGAGATTACATGATCTCTTGCTTTGTTTTCAGTATGTACTTTCTCATTCATGTTAGGCATGAACAGATAAAAACTGGAACAAGTGGTGGTATTACAAAAAAAAATAATCAACAAATATCTTTCTGTTGCCTATTAGAAACCTCCAGAATTTCAGGGACTGGGCTGCACCTTCGACAGATAGATCTGGGTTTGCTTACCAAACCACACATATCTGGTTTAGACGGTTTGCTTAACCTAGTTGTCTACCATTTTGGAAACATCTATTTTGGGATTTAAAGTAATAGTATTCCACAAGCAGAAGTCACAGACAACAAGAGATTTCACACATACTGCACGTACAATGTTCTTAAGTCTTCCATCTTCTGCTCCAGTACTTTTAAAGACTTGTAGCAAGTCTGTTGTCATACACATTACAAAATCCTCTGGCTATGGCAGGACCCCAGTTGTTCTGTACCAGGGGAAAATACATAACTAACAATGCAGATGAGAAAAATACTTACATAATAAAATATATATTTCACTGTTTTTCTTTGTAAGACAACAGCAAAAAACTGAAATTATTACATACCTGAAGGGGTTTGTCGCTACATGCGGATGAGGGCAGTGGGAAGCCACTTAATTGCATGGGCACAACTGCTCTGCCACACACATGCACAGGCACATACACAATTTCAGGAATGTTCCTGTGTTAAATTAACCTCTCTTCTTCACCTATCTCATTCTTATGAACCACTCTTCTTTGGAAAGAACTGTCAACAGGGACTTCATTTCAGCTTTCCTTTTCCCATTTAATTTGTGGCATTTTAGAATTAAGATAAATGTAAAGAATTAATTATTATGAAATATGTCCTGTTAACAGAAACCACTACACACTTAAGATCACTGGCTCCATTCCTCATCAGTCTTCCATTCTATTCTGCTTCCACTCACATTTGCATGCTAATAGCTTCATAAGAAATGTTTACCTCCAACACAACAAGTTGCTGAAATTCTACAGTGAACATCATTTTGTATTCTACACTAGCAAGACAGAAAGCAAGCTGCTTCTTGACAGTGCAAATATGTTTGCTTGCTTTTTTTCTTTTTTAACTTATATTACCCATTTCCATTCTGCTAGCAAACGTGTTCCTGATATTTTTCTAAATGTCCACATACACAAGAACAAAGGGAAAATGAATTCAGACATGCTCTGAAAAAAAAACATGTCCATCATATGTAACAAGGTTACATTTATTTCTTCATTTCAGAAAAACAACACATTCTAACTGAAGTTAACAAAGCATATAGTTTGTTACATATGACAGGATTCTCTTGGATTAAAGGAGTAACATGAATGTATCATCAGGAACTCTAAAATTGCAACTCTTTTACTCTCAGCACTTTGACCAGGAATCAATACTGTAGTTGAGGGTCATTAAGTCAAAAGTGATCTCAGATGTCATTTTTAACTGAAGATAAGTGCATTAAGATCATTATCTTTTGGCTCCTGTTTTAGCAGTTAAACCCTACTCTTGAATACCAAGCACTCTTAAAAAAAAAAAACCCACACCACAAAAAAAACCCCCCACACAACTTTTTTTCCAGTTGAATTTGTGTTACTTCCCCCCCCACACTCCCAAAAAGCCCAAACCCTACCATTTTCTTCTTTTACAAACAGGTGATTTGTATCAGTAATACTGTGCATTGTATTACTTCATCTTTACCTTTTTTATTGGGCTGCATAAACATCTTTAAATGTAAATAAGCCATAAAGGAGACTTGCATACAGAATCCTGCCACTGTCCCCCTTATTTAAGACAGATGCTCGCCATTTAAAATTGTTTATTTTGGGGATGACATAACACAAGATTATTTATTTGAGACTGGAAAATTCTTTCCAATCAGAGAATATTTTTAAATTGACAGACATTTATTATAAACTGCTGTCTTTCTTGAAGTTCACTGACTAACAGCATAAGTTGAATAAATGGCTTACAGTTTTCTGAGCTTGACCCATTTAACTGATCAAATCACTGAATGGACGACATCATAGTACTACAAGGTCACACCACTGCCACAGTTATTCATCTAATGAGGTATCAGAAATGCTCCACCAACTCAAAAGTCTTGGAAAGTAATTATATGATGGGGATTCAGTATGGGGACACCAAACTATTGTAAGATAAACTTTATTTTGAAAAACAACTTCAACGTCACCAAATTAAAATAAATAAACTATTTCCTTACTCTAGAATTTGTACTTCAAAGAGGTAAATACATAAAGATTCTACTTCTACATTGTCAGGGAAAAGATAAAACATTGTGTAGATTTCTATTTCAATGTCTCAGAACAGCTTGGCTTAATTACCTAAATAATACTAGTTTTTGTAATTTATAATTCAAACCATATGTCAACCTCAACAGGAAAAAAATAGCAATTTAATCACGTTCTCCAGTTCTCATCATATATTTTTCAAAAGTTATCTCTGAAAACCAGAATAGGAACTTCAACTTAAACTAAAATCTTAATTAACACCTTAATTCCTATATATGTTAATTGAATCTGTGTTCCTTAACTACAAGCCAATGTAAGTGCTAATTACAAATTAATGGGTAAGACTAATACTTTTAATAGGTGAGTGATTTTTCAAAGTTCAATAAAACTCTTTTCTCTTAACATGGCATTTTGACAGTAGAAGTTAAAAATAGGTAATATCCATGCAAATAAATACCCTCCAAAGACAGAAAGATAATGGAGCAAAATAACAAGAAAAAAGGTAAATATCACCTTATTCAGAAAAAGTACAAGTACAGTCTTTGTCTTTTAAGGTGTTGTTCTGAGTTCTATGTAACTTTCATTGAAGTCAACAGGTATTTTCGCTCTAGAATTAAATGTGCTTGGAACTAGAACCTTGGTGCTGTATTACAAAGATGTCCCAAGTAATTTGAAGGTTTCATACTTATAACAATCTGAGACACAGAAGAGTAAAAAGTCATTTTTAGAGTCATAATATAAGTGACATGTTTCTTGAACAGTCAGCCTCATTTCTACATGTCTACAATATGCTTTGGTGTCCTACAAGAATCACTAGCTGCCCAAGAAGAGAATCTGCATCGTACATTGAATTACAAACCAACTTAATTGCTATTGGTTTGTATGACACTGGCTCATGACCACATAACAAGAGATCACTCATAAACAAAGAATAAATATTCCAGTTAAAATACGTGGCATTTAACAACATTTGATCTATTTTGACAGAGAAAAAAAAAAAGTGTCATTTCTCAGTCTCCCTAATCATCGTTCCAGCACATTTTCAAGAATCTAATTATAATGCAGAATCATTGAAGGTTTTCAGCAGGACCTGGGACTTGGTACTCATTTCTGCTGAGGATAAAGCCCAAAGGCTCCTTAGATCATGTTGATTTCATAGTCTCTATATTTAAAAAGCAGCCAGCGTGCTTTATGACATAGATCCAGGAACTGCAAAAACTGGCCTATCCCCACCTACCAGATAAATTTTTCACTGTTCTCAAGTCAGATTTCTAGGCAAGAAATTGAGACTAGAGGACCCATTATTAAGCCACCTACTTATCACTGAAATTAAATTTGTAGGAGGAACTGTTATCCTATTCAAACATTATAAAAGGTTTCTAGTAGCAATTTCCATAATTAAGGTTATACTCTTTTTATGGCCACCCTAAAATTGAGCTGATGAGACAGTATATCCAAGGAAGACTTTATTCCCCTTCAGTGGTAGCTTCTATCATTTTCTGTTAATCCTCCTTGGTGGTTTTGCCAGTTGAAGGGAATGATTTAATATATCTAATAGTACATCTGAAATCTAGCTCCTTTCCCAATAAGCAGTTTCTGATGCATATTTCCATTATACTTATACAAAGTTTGTATGGCTTTACAATCACATTTTCTTATTTAAATGGAACAGATTTTCCCTTTTCTATATTCTCTCCCGCACCTACCTACAGGCAGTAAATGGATTGGGTAAAGATCCAAACCTAAAAGTACCCATGTAGGTATTTGTTATTACTCCTTATTATTAATTGTTTTATTATTTTTGTGACTTTTCCCTAGTACTTCAAGTTCAGATATTCTCATGCACCACTATTTGTAGTACCAAAACAATAATACCCAAATGCAGCGAGGACAGAGTATGTGGAAGCTTCTTTATACAGCCTCTTCCCATTCTGATCCAGTTCACAACAACCTTGCTCTTGCACTTCTGAGATTTTTCAGACTACATATATAACTTTTAAAAAAACCCCATAAATTAAGTCATATTTTATGGCAGTTTCATAATAATTACAGATTTCCAGTGGCATGGATACATAGTTCCAACAGACAAAACTGAGGTCTCTGATTCATGACCTGTTTAATGGTGTTTATTCTACTAGTTCCTCTTTTGAAAGAAGAAATAAATACTAAATAAATCTTGGACTAGCTGAACTTTGCTGCTGAACGTAACACTAGCTTCAGTACACATGCAAACCTCTGAGAACATGTATACATACCATATTGAATTCTATGGTAGCTGAAACATCTATTTGCAGATTAAAATATTCTTCTTATTGTCCAAATAACTAACTAGTAAGTAATGACATCTTAATTTTTAATCATAATCCAAAAATATAGAAGTAGATCAAAAATTGTAAAGTTACATTCAAAACATCAAATGAAGATACCACATTATTGTACTGTACTGCATTATGTAGGATACTCACTGTTCTACAGCACTTCAAGGCCAAATACAGAACTTCACATAATTTTGTAAGTTTCTGTAAGAGTATGTATGTATGTATCTACAGTAAACTTTTGCATACTTTTGCTTAACTAACTACCTAACAAGAAAAGCCTTCCTTCTTGAGAAACATAGTCAAATAACTAAGTCTATATCAGTGAGCCAGGCAGCAGGGTTTGGAGTAATCTGAGATGGTGCCAGAAAACAAAACAGTCTGCAATTTACAACATACCTATGACCATACTGTCATCTTCAAGGAGTATAAAAAAATGACTGCTTTTGTTTCTAAAATGTTTTGAATGGCTATTTCTGCAGTAAGTAGTAGATTTTGCTGTTTCTGTTTACAGACTTGATGATACATGCACCATATACGCTTGTGAAGAAGAGGAAACCACTCGCTCAAACTGTGTAAACTTTGACTGACTACTAATGTTTTCTAGAGGGTGATGAACTTGTATAAAAGAAGCACATGAAAAATTGTTCTTGCTAGCAATGCATTAACAATGCCAGCTGGTCCCAGGTGTCCTATGATTAACATGTAGGCTATTACTCTGTAAGATTCATATTTGCATGTACAATAGTAGCTTATGACCTGAGTATTGCTGGCTCTTCTTATTTTATATATCATCTGTGCTTGCCACTGCAACTATTTGATTAATATAACACAATGAAATTAATTAGTTCACACTGCTATATTTAATAAAGACGTCTGTGTTCCTAGTGCACACATTTTAATTACCACTTTTTGAAATCTTTCCAATGATTACATAGCGGCAGGGGGGAAGAGGAGTGTGCTATGTGTCAGTCTTTCCTGGGAAGCATATATAAAAATCTTGTTATAGCCTTCTCCAAAGAAAAAATAACTACTGATCGTCACAAGAACATAAAAATTAAAAGAGCAATTAGTACCTAATATAAACTTACTGGAAAGGCTTGAATAGTTTCAGTTTGGAATATGCATCGCTGGAATTACGGAGATTTCCTCTGTATTTTACACTAATTCTAACACCCTAATGATGAGAATGTTGTTTTCAAACACCATCATGAAAGTGAGTGGTAAGGACAATTATATCTCACTTTACAAGAGTTACTCTGAAACTGACACATAGTTGAATTAACACTCCAATTTAATATTTTGGGGAAAAATATTGTTTCTCCATTAATTTATTCATGGTGTGCATTATAATAACTTCCTTTTTCAATGCAGTTTTGGGAATAAGGCTTGCCTGTGGCTACTGGGATATACCAACCACATTAATTTGTATATTTATAATCAGTCTAGGTTTAAAATGCATTGCAAAATTTGTAAGAGAGTGAAAAAAAGGCCTGCTGGAACTATCTTGTAAAAAAGATGAGACAATAACTTGATTCCTGACCCGGGGGGGGGGAGGGCGGGGAGCGGGGAGGAAATCATATCCTTTCCTTCAGGTTCCTGTCCACTGCCTTCCTTGTGAAATCTTTACTGACGGAAGGCACAAACTGATACTTGTTAGAAGCAGTTTAACAGCCTAGTAGTGCCACACTCTTCTTGAGTGGATATCTTTGTCTCATAAAACTGCCCAATCTGGTACTCCCTACTCCTCCTGTTTTCTTTTTTACAACTTAAAATACACAGTAGTTCCTCTGCGGGCACGTAAAGGGCTATAGGGATTAAGAGAGGCGTTCAGGGAAATATAATCCAATTAACACTTCAGCTACTGTTCCACTAATGTCTGAACACATCTGTCACACTTGTTTGGGTTTTTTTTCCGTAACAAGGAATAGACATCTATAAAGATGCTTAAACACCTTGTTTTCAGATTTTACCAGTTCTCATTCCTACAGGGCTTCACTGGATAAAAATCAAATTATGCTTCTATGTCGTCTTTTTCTACTTGGGTATTACATCGGGAACATGTTTTACAAATGGAAAAAAATATGAAAGGCGTTTCTGTATAAGGATGTTGAGAGAAAAAGTTACAGTCACTTTAAATATGGACTATGGAAAAAGTAACGGACACACACAGTTAATTCTTTAACTGGTTTGCTCTTCTCAAAGTTCAAGAGAGGAAATCTCTCTGAGTTACTTCCCACCTCATTACCAACTTTGACTGAAGGCAAGATAAACAAGCTGAAGAAGATAGCCTTCACAAATTCTCACCAAGATATGTTTCCTTTTACCTAACTAGTTACAGACAGCTTTAGTCAAACGATGATCATATATCAAAATTTCCACAGGAAAGAGGCATTCTTCACCTACGTTTTTAGCACAGACTCTTGAGACATTTCACTCCACTGGAGCTGTCACCATGGAATGGGGCACAGGCTTCCCCCAACATACAAGCAGCCGCTGATCCCTTGAAGGGGAAACCAATGCAGGTTTTTAAATCAGCTCCAGTTTCTCTGACTACTTGTTCCTGACCACTAGAGAAGCTTCTGTAGCTTTCAGTTTGTAAAGACAGGCAGAAGAAAGGGATGGACCTGCATGATCAACCTAATTTTTTCCATAGAAAATTCTTCCTGAGTGCAGAGGGAACGTATGCCTCTGTCCTCATCATAAGCCAAGCAGTACACAAGCGGAACAGTGGTGCTTGTTTCTCTCCTCAATTCATCCTCTGATGCCATAAACCAATGTTAAAAACCTTTATGCTCAAGTGCATGCAGTATTAACTAACTCAGACATTTAGCTTTTTTTTAAATCAGCAGCACAATGCCATACTGTTAGATAGCATTATTAAGAACTAATTTCCCCATACAATGTAACAGGTTTCACAACTATACCATCTTCTACTTCAAGAAGCGTGTAGATGGTGTTCAAGCCACATACTACTAAGAATTATTGCTATTTCTCCCTGACAAAGAAATTCAAAGCTACTAACAGAAAATGTTGGGTAAGGAGAAGATGAAGGTGATACTGTACTTCACAGTAACTTAAAATGTCCATTTAGCAATTCAAAATGAATACAATAGATATCATGAGACAGTACAATCACTAGATGTTCTGACATACGTACCAACATACCCTCTCTTCCCCAACCCTCAAAAAAAAAAAATCCAAAAAACACCGCATTGCACCAGAAAATAAGAAGCAGAACTCAAGCTGCAACCAGTAACACAACACTTCTTGCTCAAAGAAACTTCGCTGAAATAACCTCAGATCATCGTTAACATTATTTTAGCTTTTATCACATAACAATCCTTTGGAAATTACCATATCTGCTTATGTGAGAACTGATTTTGCAAATCATATGTTTAGTTAATAGTGAGATTTAGCTACTACAAATAAAGATGAAAGTTACTACCACGGAAAAGTTACCACAAACGTTCTTCTGCAAGGTAGCCTTCCTATCTTAGTTGCCTCCTAACACTGCTAAAAACACAACTTAATAGAAAAGCAAACAAAAAAGAAGCATGACATTGTTCACTATGTTCCTATATTTCCTCCCTGAGTACTGAGCAAGAAAAAAATCTACGTCCTCTGAACTTTACAATGTGGTCTTGTTCTCACTCAATCATAAGGCATCACCATAATTATTATCGTAATTATTAGTCATCTTCTTTATTATACCCCAAGCTCCATCTGGATCGCAACTTTTATATGATTCAGACATAAATGACAACAAATGATAGTGTACTACTTTTAGAGTCATAGAGCAAGGATAAGTTATGAAAATCTCAACTTGGCATAATTTATTTTATTTTTGTTTTGTTTCCCCAAGTTAGTAAAATGTAGACAGCCAGTGAAACACCATAAACAGATGTTACACTTTGCATGAGCTTGGATATCATCCTACAGGGATGGAATATTGCTTAGGGCCATATATATTAACAAAATTAGATGAAACAATACAGACTAAGGTTTTCTTGGATCCTTTTTTCTGCTCATGAAACTGCTCTATTCTTTGTGATTACTAGGATAACTTTTGAAGATCACTTCATCTTCTGTTTATGGAAAACATTTCTGGCTCACAAACAAGATCTATTCTCTTGCATTTCTAAAACCTTGATAGATAGGTTACAGACAGACCTCTATCTGTAAGAGCAGTCTCTCTTGCACACTATTCCCAATACCCCTTATCAAGCAGAACACATACAACTTCTTTTGCAACAATCACTTAATGAACATAATAGCCAAATAACTTCAGTAAATGCATATTCATGTATCTCAAACTTTTTGTCCAAAACAAATAATGTTAAAAGTTACATCCAAACAGAATTATTATCATAAGATTTATCATATCAGCTCTGCTTATACTCCAAAATCAATAGCTCTGAGTTCAGAAGAAAATATTACTGCCAGTAATCTTTACTGGTTGCATAATGGTCAAGATATCAATAACACAAAAACAGAAAACACACCTCACCTCAGCACAATTATATTACACAGATCCCTAGGTCCATCTTTCCTTTCCAAGAAACAGAAAACGGTGACCTACCAAAGGAGCAAATAAGAAAAAGGCAGTGTGACATTACACAGTCCATCACTTTTGTAGTGCCCCTGTGCTTTGTCTCAGGGGAACTAGCATGGTGTCAGAGCAGGAAAGCACACAAGTTGATTCTGTGGATGGAGTGTAGTTAGTAGCATAAGCTTTTGGACTCCATCAACCTGTGTATCATCTATGATAAGAGGAAAAAAAATGAAAACAAAACAAAAACAGCAGATAGGTTGTTTCAGGATATGAAGAGAAGGATTATGTCAATTCCAACACACAGAGATGCATACATGCATGATAGGATTTCTAGGATGTCTCCAAAATATAATTAATCTAATTATGCTGATAGCTAAGCACAAGTGTTGATTAAGGGAGCTCTCTCTTAGCTTCAGATATAATTAGCATAACATGAAAAAATCCTTGCCTTTGGGAAAGGCAAGGAGGAAAGGAAAAATTCTAGATACAACATCAGACTATAGACATCCGCAATTCATAATCCTAAACACAGATAAATGTGCAATTGTATACGTTCTTGGTTTTCTGAAATACCTGTATGGGACTGGCAGATATGGTACATGAGAACAGTAGCCTGAGGCTGAGCAGGTACCTCAGGGCATCTAAAAACGCATGAGCCACCTATGGTTAGGCAACTAAATCTCATCTCCAGGGATTAAAGAAAGTGTCATCTGACTTGACGCTGCACCAGAGACCCGAATAACAGGACTCTCTTCATTGCTGAAGATTTCTTCCATTCCCATTACTTACCCATTTTCTACCCTAATTTTACTTTCCTTCTCCTCATGTATCTTCTGACAATCCCTTTTTTTTAAATATATGATGGAACATACGCTGCAATTTTTTTTTTTTACAAAACCTTATTTAAGTAACCAAGAAAAGTTGACATGAATTTCACAATTCATGCCTTCTTTAATTTGTTCAGCACTGATGATTAATAAAATCAACAGAACACTGAACAGATAGGAATATTAATGCGCTTCCTTCTCCCTCTCCATTAAGTTCTCAAGTCAACCAACACCTGTCAGAGTGGGGAGGTGGGGGGGGGGGAGGGGAGGGGGAGAAAAAGATGTAATCTGTATATATGCACTTGAGTGTTGCCCAAAGATACTGATACACCTAACTCACCCCAACAGTCATAAATGTCTCCTTTATTAATTCTGTAACTCCAGCAGAACACTGTCAGTTACTACTTCATCTCTCACCCTACATTAGGAAACATCTGATATTTATGTAAGCTGGAGTGCTCTCTCTCATTTTTATCAGTTCTAGGAAAAACAAAGTGAGGAAGTTAAGGACATCACCCTACTTAACAATGAATTCTTACCCAAGGAGAAAGGGTCACTACCCTCAGAATCGGTGAGAAGGAACAGGAATCCAAGTTATGAGCTAATTTCAAAATAATCAGACATTGTAATGGATGTTCCAGCCTCCTGCAGAGGAAGGGTATGAAAAATGGGAAGACGGGGAAGGGTGGGAAAGACTGGCCTCCATGCTGAGAAAAAAAAAAGATGATTCTGAGCACAAATCCATTTGGATACTTTATAATTTATGATCCTATATAGAATATGTTAATGGCAACATCCAGGGACTTCATTTCTACACCTACAGAAAGCTCTGAAAACCTACAGTTGAAAAGGAAAAACAGGTGCTGCAACGCTACTTACTACTGTTGTGCCAAATATAAAAATCGCTTTTCTCTAATAATCCTAGAATAGAAAACAAATAACCTATAGGGGGTTCTCAAACAAAAGAGATTTTAAAATAGGAGACATCACACATTCTGATTAGGTTGGCAGAGCACCACAACCTATATGGAAGCTGCTCAGGAAGTCATTTAATTCTAGAATATTTATTACAGATTGCACAGAAAAAACACACTTCCTGACCACTTTATTCCACCCAATGGCATCCAGTAGCTAACATGACTTTTGCACTACTTTGCATCCTTGCTCATACTTCCATTAGAATGGAAAACTGAAACAAACTGCACAGGAAGCCCACTGCACTTTGTTCTAAAAATGCAGAAGAAAATAATTTGACTCTGCTTTCAAATTATTTCTCGGTTCTTGCAAATAACACCTGTTGTATGCTGCTGACCCAATTCTCACTGAATAAATTAATTTTGATTCTGTGGATGATTCTGTGATCATGGATATAGGGAGCATGGTTAACAATATTTGGTTACCCAGGTTTAGTGACCTACATACCTTTCGGCTGCTCTTGAAGCTTTGCAGTCCATTGTACACTTCCTAGCCGAGGCATGTGACAAAAGAATCTCCAGCCTCACTAACTGATCTTAGCTTCACTGAATTGTCAGAGGACACTGGGTTCACAGGGAAAGAGAGGAATCAAATCAACCATATGGCCCATTTCAAATCCTATGCTCTGCAAAAACAGGCAAATGCATTTGTGTACCTTTTTAAGTCTAGCTGCCCAGCATTCTTAAAAAAAAAATTTAAAAAGGAAAATTAGGACTTAAGTTGTGTGAAAAAACCTGTTAGTATATCTTTTATTTGTATGAAGAAAGGACAATTTCAAGGAATAATTGTGCTTAAAACTAAAGAAGCTAAATTATCCAAAGGAGAACATAGGTTATCACTATATTAATGCATCAGGGTTATGTTTTTGTTTTGCTTTGTTTTGTTTTTTTTTAAGTACTCCAGTTGGTATGGTAATGATGCCAGCCCAAATCTACTAATGTCAAATTTGAAATTAATGTCACGCTTTGCTGGGCAGACTTCCATTTGTGAAGGAATACCAATGATTAATACAACTTTTCATTAGGAATATTGCTTTGAACAGGAGGCACACAAATCATATTACAGGTTATATGCAATTTATTATTTGAAATTCACTTTTATTATTTATCCTTACCTACAGATTTGCAGAGGATTACAGAAGTATAAAAAAGTTAACTAAATTTCCTCTTAAAGATAAATTTTTGTATATTCCTCAAATGCTTCTACTAGCACATATAGGATATTTCAGTAATAATGATTTCATGTTGATCAAGCCTCTCCCAGCACATTCCTCCCACTACAGGAATTTTACAGGTCTCAAAACAGGTTTCAAGTCTGACTCCTTATGGTATGAACTCTAATATTCCAGCTATACTGACAGTTAAGGAGTTGGTTCATACTACTAAAGCATGAGCATGGCAACATTTTTTTGTTATGGTCAAAACCCACAATAATTAACAGCCAAAAAACCACACACTTCCTTAAGGAAAACCTAGATGAAGAAAAGTATCAACTGTAATTTCATGATACTGTTAAGATTTCTGATGAAGACAGCACTCCTTATGGTTTTCCGGCTCTCTGAAGAAGTCTGAGGATGCCATCTGGCAACCTCATGGTTGTAATAAGAAAAGGAAAACAACTCATACAGACATGGACGGCTCACATGGATTCTCCTCTTTGAACCCTTCCCATTGAGAAGTGATGTTGCTATTGAGCTTTGCCTAACACTACATCACAGCACATTCCTTTCAACGTAAAAGCAAATCTTTCAAGATTGAGTCAATGCACTATTCTGTAGGATTTTTTCTGTCATTTTTAAATTGATTTGATGGATATCATTATGTCCTTCTACCCAAATAGACAGCAATTCAGATATCATTTTGGTTTATCTTTTGTTATTGCCAGCAATTCTGTAGCCACCCAAGTAAGAGTTACGTCATTGCTCTCCCTTATACTTATGTGCAGGTACTGAAAGTATGTTGTACTTCATCAGAAGTTGAATACCAAACCAGACTTTAAGGTTAAAATTAAGTCTTTCAGTGTAGATTTTAAAATTGTACTGTAAATGTTCTTATTTAACTCCTGTTTGGAAAAAAAATTAAAATCTTTAGACTTTAAATTAATACGATATGTTAGATCTAGTTACAATGTGGAGGACTACTTTTTTGCTAAGATAGAAGAAAACCACTTTCGGCTAGAAGAGTGAGGAGAATACAGAGCTGAACATGAACTACTTTAATGCTGTCCTATGTAGTACAGGGCCCGCTGAGACTGTATGTCTTGCACCACAAGGAAGGATATATTGGGGGGTGGGGGGGGAGGAGTGCATCAAAGCCAGAGCAAAGTTATTTTGCCTGACATACTCCCACATTGACTGTTAAACTGCTGCCTGAGAGTCTAAAAATCACTTCACTTCCAGACTAGAGTAGATGCAATTGTTCTTATGCAGTTACTTTTGCTGCAGTAACCTTAGGAATTACAGCTCCTGAAAGACTGGCTGATGCACACTTCCAACCTGCTGCCACCAGAGGACCTTTATTCAGGTTGCTCACCTTAAATCAATCATCATAAAGCAATTGTTCTGTCACCTGTGAGAAGCTCACCAGCTGGGAGGTTTCTTGAGCACTCTGGAAACAGGAGTTTACCTTACTCACACATTTTCAGTAATAACTAGAACAGCTAAATAGTCCCACGTCCCATTAAACCATGAGTCCTCGTGTTTACAGACGAGGCAATCACCCTTGCTGAAAGTTTTTTCTCCTACTCATCTTTCCACTGTGCACAAAAAGCATAAGCATTTAACATTTCACTGCTGGGCAGTGTTACACATACTTTGCAAATGAGCTAGGTAATCTAAAACCAAATAAAGAGCAGCAGCTTGGAGAAAGAGTAATTTCTTGATGCCTATTGAGTACAGCTCTTATTTTTTAAATTCAGGAGAAGCGCAGAATGCAACATATGCACTAAAATGTCCACCTTACCTTTTGAAAAGCCATCCTGAAACATACTGAAGAATTCAGCTTAAACACCCTTCCAGGTTTTAACAACGAGATGAGACTTAGGTGTGGAACTGACTGCCGTAGAGAACGTTTTTCTAAACCCAGTGTTTAGAGAAAGCAGAGGACTAGGCCTGTAATATGTACCTATCTTTTAACTGGTTTAACTGAGCTCATGCTGCTTACAGCTGGAACAAATTCCACACAGCATTCTTAGGCAAAATCATAGGACTATACGGAGCCTTCTTCATATTGCAAGCATACACATAAAGAAATCTCTTTCTTCAAATACATCTCTAAAACCTTGATTTTACATTTCAGCACAATGTAAGTACATAATCTGGAAAGTTAATAGTATTTCAAGGAACTTTAAAGGCATTCAAAAGCATGCCTGCATTCAGCATAAATGTAAAACATATTAGTATTTTGATAAATTTTACAGTACCACTGACAGAAATTTTACAAAATTGATTTTATAAACCAGATTCTGCAGTCTCCACTCAGTTAAAATCTTATTCAGCTAGATCTTAAGCTTATGCATTGACAAAAAAATCCACTTTTTAGAAGTAGTTACAAAGTTGACAGTAGAGAAATACAGAATGTAAAAAAATGAGATTTCTTGCACAATAGTTTTCACTTAATAAAGCATATTTAATAGAATAGAAATATAAGAGAAATAGGACCTTTTCTGCAACTATTGACAACAAATGAAAATAGATGCGTAATTCAATCCTCATATTGACCATAAAAATAGTAATTTCTCTGCAATTTTCCATTTATTGCTAGCTTTTCCGTTATTGCTTTATTCTGAATCTTATTAAAGAAGCTACTAGAACAGATAAGCTGAAAATCAGACGGCATCTAATAGCATTAAGAATGCTAAAAACCCCTCCCATTATGCATTCCTTTTGCCTAATCTTGTGTGCATGTTTCCTTCTCTTAGTCTTTATTATTAAGTACATTTAATTCTTGTTTGAGAATTAATTCATCCATGCCTACTGCTTATTTCCTATTGGAATTGTAAATCCATCTGTTTGCTACTAAACATTTTTCATCGCAATCAAATATGTCCAAAAAATTATACACCAAATGCACTCCTTGTCAATACCTTGTGACCCTATTGTCATCACTCTGTTATCATTGTGACTTAAAACCCCTTGTTAACTTTATCAGAGTTTCTGTTAGGATTATAGATGCAAAATTGCAAGGTGGAAAGTCTAGAAGGAGGGATAACATAAAAGCTCTTTAAGAAACTTCTAGTACTAAAGACCTTATAACATATGTGAGGCAAAAAAATCCCAAACCACATAAACAGGCATTCTCCACCCCAAACACTTTTGAATCTGAGGTATTTCTATGGCCTTTTGTTCTTTTTCCCTTTTTTTTTTTCCCCCTTTTTTAAAGAATGCCCTGAATGTTTCCTTCTCCCCAGCTGGTTTCTCTAGAATCCCTGTGGCTACTAATGAAGGAAAAAAACTACTTTCCTTGAGTACAGATATAAAAATCCAACCCTAAATTACAGATCATCTGCATAAATGCCACTGTTAAATTTGTATTTGCTGCCAAGAACATTTGCTGCTTACAAGGTCTTCAAAGTGATACTAAATCAATTAAGCTTACTTTAAATCTGTGGGATTCAGGTATCAATCTGTTTTCATACTAAACAAGCTTTGGACTGATAAGAAGTATCAGCAGCCTTTCCCAAAATGCTGAATTGGCCTGTTTTCTAATTTAGCCAATGATATCTTAGTTTCTCCAACTTGTTATAGTACTCGGAACCTGTAGAATTAGCATCCATAAACATAAAAGTTATTAATGCTGTGTAAGTTGTTAAAATAAGACACATAAACCAAGCTGATTAACACAACTGTGTATTGTTTGGTATTTATCATATCCACCATTTCAAAATTGTTTGTGCTATCAAGCATTGTGTTTGTTCGTGTACAGTTTGTCAGTTTCTTCAGTAAAGCCACATGTAACAAAGAATGAATAGTCTGTCATAATTTTCCCATCACAGTTTATCACCACAAGTTTGGTAGTACATTGGTATACTAAGTGAGTAATAGTAATATAGAGAATGATATTTGACTTTATGTACTGCAAGCTAATGCAGGTATGTAGGATTTTTTTTGTAATAATTCCTACAATAAGAACATGTTAGAGGAATTAATCATTCATTCCCTGCAGACTGCTTATATATTTCATCAGGCCATTATCTGATCTGAATAATAAGAACAATTGCATAATAAAACATATTACTGCTGACACATGCAACTTTATTCTATCGACTTTATATCTTCACAGCAAGAGGTCTTTTTTAAGTCCTCTGTTGTTTCTTCTGAATTAGATTGACCTGATTTGACATTTTCCTATCTTAACAATTATGATCAAGATTGTACATACATATATGTTCAAATACAATATGTAGCAAACTTAATTGCCAGGATTTGACTCAGGTCATTTCCCACAGTAGCAAGTAGTAATTACAGCAAAAGTGGAGTATGTGTCAAGTCATTTTTCATATAGATACTGAAGTATCGCCAGGAGATATCCTAGATTTAAAGAAAATCCAAAAGACAAATAATGAAGAATATGCTCCAAACTAATAAAGCGGTTAAATATGCTGTGATTCAACGTAAACTAAACAATGTAGCTCCTACCTGATTAGTCAAAGATTTTTTAATCTTTTTTCTTTTATTGTAAAAATAGACACTTTGTTGGGCATTCAACATGCATGCTGCATGTTTGGGACCACCCAGCAGAACAGAAAGCTTAACCTAATAAACTTCCCTGTATGCAGTCTCAAAACAGTTCATGCAAATTATCTGGATATATTATTTTAATGCTCTGCCCACAGGGAGTACAAAACAGCAATGAGCCATGTCAAATGTTACCTACACAAAAAAAAAAAGAAGAAAGAGGAAAAAAAAGCTTTGTTTTTAACTGAAAGATAAATTCATAGTACTAAAACTATAACAGTAGGGTTCCCTACTAAGTCAGCAGATGTGTTATCCTTTTATTTCAAGTTCACAAGTTCATTGGGTATTTTTTCTGTCATAAATGTTACTGTCAATTACTCAAAGAGTACTGTGATACAATATGAAAGTCACCCTGATTCACTACCTCAGAACTTGTAGTCTATGTTTTGTAATTATTCCCAGCTTTAAGATCATGAATACCTGAAAGCAACTCTGAATGTCACCCTTCTGCTACTGCAGATTTAGTCTTTCCTGCTTGTGTCACATTAATTTTCTAAATAAGTTTTGTCTAATTACCTTTACTGTTGTGACATAGACTGATTTCTTTACTTCACAAAGAAAAGCATTTAATTTGACCCTAATAAACTTTCACTCCTGGCGACATTTATTAGTTGTGATTGATTTTGAATTACACCTGAAAATGCAACATTAATTTCACATTGAGATGCTTAATAAAATGCACTTGTAAATGCATGTTTAATGGCTTCTAATGACACAAGTTAATTCTGATTAGGTAAACAGTAAAAACATAATGCATACGAGATTTGAGTTGTATAGTTTATTTACAGTATCCATTTATTATTCTGAATTTGTACTGTAAAATAACCCAAATTTGTCAAGAATTTGTAGAGAAGTAAGTTTATTTTATTCAAATTCAAATCCATATTGTCCCTACAATAGATACAATAACACATGAAGAATTTAAATCCAAGTCCATTTGGCAGGAATAGAGAAAAAATGCTGAAATGCTATTGATTCTTTCCAGTACATTCAAAACACCTGACTCAACTATATTTCTACTGACATAACACAAAGGTTTTATTTATATATTAGCAAACATGAGCAAATATTTTCATTGACATACTTTTCATCCTTATGTCTACCCTTTACCTAGGAAACAGTTAACCCTCAACTACTAGTACTAGCTGTTTCCTCTACCAGAGATGCAGCAAATGTCAATAATGGGTCCGCTGTCCCAAGAGGAATAATGCCTGCAAAAGTTCTCCTCCCCAGATGCAGATATGTTTAGTGCTAAACAACACCTAACAGCAGACTGTTCATGACATACCTTTATTTGATCTTTGTACCTTCTGTCAACTTTACAGCTCAGACAGCAAACCTCAATCCTACCGTCCATGAAGCCCTCTTAAACAAGTTTATCTTTTTGTTTCCCCTAGATCTTTTGCACCTATTTTAAAAAGTGCCATCGGTACTTTTGAATATGTCCCGTAAAAGCAGTTAGAAAGCAAAACTGTTGTCTGAAACTGTCATCCTTATTAGAAGAAAAAATATACATACACTTTATATACATAAAACTTAATGAAAAATCTAACAACTTCAGAGATGTGGACTAAAAATGCTTACAACTGAATACAGACAAAAAACACTCTTAGTATCTATAATCCATGCACATTTTACATTAAACTGAATGCCCTGTCACCTGGCATTACTTAGCAGGTCACACCGTGCTGTAGACGCCTCCTGAGGGAGCGTCTCTTTGTTTAGATTTTGTCTGTAATCTACCACATACCTATAGTCGGACTAAGGTAGACATTACACAATACTTGACACACTCAGTTTCTTTACACAAGTATTCACCTGCAATTTTCTCTTCTCATAAAAGATGAGCAAACCACTTCCTGCACTTTTCCCTGAAAATAGTTCAAGTTACCATAGCCAAGTTCCTCTCTAACCAGAACGGTGTGACTTAAAAGCAGAAATACACACACACATATATATACATATAAAGATGTGTGTGTGTCCATACGTGTCTGTACATGCTAAGAAAAGGTTTGGGGGAGCAGGAGAACACAGGGAAAGAAACCAAGCATAGAGTATTTACTTACTAATGCAGTCCGCTCGGACCTCTTTGGAAACCTGAAGGAGTCTCCGCTTTCCCCTCCTGCCAGTCAGGCGCCGCGTTGTGCCCCTAGTCCACACAGGCCCAGAAGGAACTGCAAAGAGAGAGAAGCACATGCCACATCAGGCAGTTCTGTTTTGGTGGGATCCAGCGCCGCTGTTGCTAGCTCCTTGGGGGTATCCCTGCTTTCACAGCAGACTCCTGCAAAAGAGTCATCCTTCCAAAGATTTTTTTTTTACCAGTGATTAAAAAAAAAAAAAAAAAAGCCCTCCCCAGGCTCCTGCACCCTAAAATTTGCTCGGGGGGGCTGGCGGGGAGGGGAGAGGACAGGTACCTGCAACTCTCTCCGATGAGGCCGGCAGAGAGAGAGAGAGAGAGACACACAGAGAGAGAGGGAGAGGGAGGGAGGGAGAGAAAGAGCGAGGAGAGGGAGGAGAGAGTGAGCGAGCGAGGGGTGGGGAGGAGGGGTGTGGGGTGTGCGTGTGTCTCTGTGTGTGTGTGTGTGTGTGTGCGTGTGCGCGCCTGCGGGGCGGGGGGCGGTGGAGCGGCTCTCGCCAGGGGCGCGGCGGCCGCCCGCCTTCCGTGAGAGGCACCGCTGGCTGCAGGCGGGCGGCCCGGGGGGACGGGGAGGGCCGGGCCGGGGGGCGCGCTCCCCGCCGGGCCCCGCGCAGCCCCCCCGCCGCCGCTCGGCCCGCTCACCTGCATTTCCTTAACGAGCCACTTGATGGCTGGCAGCAGCGGCGGCCCCCCGGCCCCGCCGCAACTTTGGCAGCGGCGGAGCCTCTCCGCCCCCGCGGACCTGGGGATGGGGAGGTGCCGGCCGCAGAGTGCTGCTCCGGGCGGGGACTGCGCCGGCAGCTGCCCGCGGAACTTTCCGCCCGGCGGCGGGTGCCGGGGGCTGGGGGGGCGGGGAGGGAGCGGCGGGGGACGAGCGGCGGGGGGCTGCGCCGAGCCGCGCCTGTGCGCGCCGCAGCCGCGCAGCGAGCCCGGCAGCGGGGCGCGCTCCGCCGCCCGCCTCCCCCCCGCGCCGCCTCCTCCCGCCGCGCTCCCCGGCGTGTGCGAAAGGAGCGAGCGAGCTCCTCGCTATTAATAATAATCAGCCCGATCCCCACCTTCCTCCTCTCCCTGGGAAAACAATTAATAATGCATTAAAATAATGCACCTTTAAAGCCACCGGCTGGTAATAATAAAATAATAATATTACCACCACTTAAGAGAGCGCTGCTGTGGATGTGGTGGCGAGGCACGTTTTCCTATCATTCACACCCAAGTATGAGCACAAATTACGCTTCTGGTATTCATAAGTCCCTTTCCCCTACCAGAGCAACTATCATTATCCCCATCAAAGAGAAAGTCTCTCTCCAAAGCTGAGTGGAGACACCGAGTCCCCGGGTAGCTGCTGTGGCTGGGCTGCAAAGAGGGCACCCCCTCTTCCGTTTGCCCCAAACCAATCTCATCGCTTCTCCTCCTCTTTCGCTTATACCGGTGGGTTAAGCATTGCGTTTGGCCCTTTTAGTGTTTTCCCTTCCGTTCCTCCCCTGACGATAGTTTGTGTATTTTAAATAAAGATTTCATTCTGCCAACCCGCAGGAAGCTTTTAACAAGATGCAGCTGAGCGTGTCGATATCTTATATCTTTTTACTGCTGCTCCGGCGTGTACATCAACTCCAAACTCATTTCTTTTCTTCTCCGCCTGATACTGTAGCATCTCAGAGACGGCGGCGGCAGCAGCAGAGCGCTGCTCCCGGGGGGCACTTTTACTTTGCCCTCAAAGTATCTCCCAGCAATGAAAGCCGTCGGAGCCCCCCCACCCTCTCCGCTACAGCAAAATGCTGGGGTGATTGCTGTACGATTTCCAGTTCCACGGATAACACTACACAGCCTGAGAGCAGACGGGGTGGGGGTGGGGATTTTCTTTTTGTTTAGAATACAGTTTTGTGTGTGCGCTATTTTTAATTAAGATTTTTCCAGAAATAGATCCCGTCGAGATTTAATTTACGAAGGTATTTCTAAGACTGGTCAATACCGTCTTCCAAGAGGAACATTTGCAATCATTTGCCTCCCCACAACGATGCGCAAATGCTCTTCACAGACCTTAAACCGTTTATGAAAGACTAAAAAAGGGATTTTGTTGTTGTTCCTTTTTTTGTGTTGTGGGGTTTGTTTTGTTTTTAATTTTCACTTCATCTGCACTAAAATAAAACTTTGTTCAGCATGTCGGCTACCTCCTATTGATTTCTGGTTTTTAAGAGGCGCTTTTTTTTTTTTTTTTTTTTTTTTTTCTTTTCCTTTTTCCACCGGGATGTTTTGAATCAAGGTGATTTCTTTCCATGGTAGGCGTTTCCCAGCCCCTAGCTGTGCAGTTCTAGCTTGCTGGTCCCCTGCTACTCCGCAGCTGCTGGGCCGTAACCACCTCCTCACGCTAAGGCTCAAGGACCAGCTTTAACCAGAGGGGAGGCACCGCGCGGGCCTAAGGCTCTCCAAAAGCTCAGCGCAGCCCGAGGGGCCTCTGGCGAAGGCTGCGAAATGGAACATCCTTACTGGCTGCGGGGGAGAGTGACCGGGGACGCCCCTGCGCCCCGCGGGGCGGCTGAGCGGGTCCCTCCGCCCGCCCCAGAGCCGCCGCGGCCCCGCTGCCGGGCGCGGCAGGGCGCGGAGCGCCGCGGTGGAGCCGGGGCGGGCGCGGAGCGGGCGCGGGTCTCCGCAGCCGCGGCGGGCCGGGCTCGCCCCGTGGTCACCGCACAGCAGCGGGTCAGGGGAAGCATTCAGCCTCCACCCCGAAAAAGGGCTAGGTAGGAGCTCCCACTCCTAACAGTGACAGAGGGCGCATCGTCCGCTTGCAGGTACTATTTCAGCTCCAAGGTTCACCCTACACACACCAAAGCGCTACCCTTAAAAGAGTACAGGCGATGGAGGGCTCCTGATACACCTGGCACTGAGCATTGCCGGTTTTTCTTTAAGGTTCACTGCAACTCAGTCTGACCTAGTTTGAAGCACGAAGACTCAGAGTTTGGGGAAAAAAAGAAAAAAAAAGAAGAATGCAAAAATATTCCTCACCCTTTTTTTTTTTTTTTTTTTTAAAGAAGGCTGAAAATTGTGCTACTGTAGAGTGCACCTTTGTTGAGACAGGGCAACAGAGCAGGTTAGACATTTCCTCCCGGTGGTGTTTTCCCCTTTGGTAGATCACCTCTGAGTATTGCTTTAATTTACGACTAAATATGGCATCACTAATGTTTGTAAAACTCATTTTACCTATACAGTAAAACACTGCTAAATGTGGTAGAAAATTAAGTATTCTAACATCTTAACACTCCTTATCAAATTGGAATTATATATCTTTTATTCTTATGTTCCTTTTGATCTTCAGTCTTTCCCCTTATTTTTTCTTTGACTTAGATTTTTCCAGCTTACTATGTCTTATTCCTACATTTCACTGCAAATTTCTTCACAGGGGTAAATGCTACAATTTGTAATATATTGATATATGTTACCTTTCATGAGTACCAAAGTTTTGTGCAGTATAGTACGTTAAGAGATCACTTCTCTGTAATTTATGTGAAGCCTGAATTAAGCACCCATTCTGCACCCTGAGCATTACACTATGCTTTTTAAAGTTTGTGAAGGCTGGGGTGAATTCAACATTAGAAAGTGTTGCACTAGTCACATGAAAGCAACTGGGAGAAAATCCATGGGGATGCAAAATCACATAGAAGTAAATAATAAATAAAAATAAAATGTTCCAAATATTAATTTAGAAATAAAAATATACCAGAACTAAGAAAATCTCCAAGCTGCAGTGTCTGCCTGATCTTATGACACCTGTTATCTGAAATAGCTAAGTTTAACATAGAGCCAGAACTGCACCTATACCCAACTAAGATACAGTAGGAAAGACGATTTACATATCTGCTTTTTTTAGAAATTAGTTATAGTAGTAAATATGCTGGTTTATACATCACCAGCACTTCTTTGGGGGCATAATCTATTTCTTTTTTTGCAAGCCACCCGTGAAAAGTATGGCTGACGCTGGGCATTTTAAAAATAATGATAATGAAGCTTGTGCAAAGGAAAAGGCAAGCCTAGGAAAACTGCAAACCTGACAGTTTTAAGATGCAAAATACCATTTTATTTTACTTCCACCTTTAGGTCTCTGTGGACACACATGCTTCTTTTTTTCAACCAACTTCAGTCCTCAGACTTCTGCTTTTCATGGACTAACATCTCCAAAGAAAAGCAGTAGACATTTTGGTATGTAGCATATTTATAACCACAATGAACAAAAAGAGGCTGAATCATCCCATCCCAAAATAAAAGTTATGAGAGAAGAGGAATAGAAAATACATGGGAAAGAAGACAGCAATAAATGCTTTGTGAAACTCCTCTTGAGTATTTTGTCCTAGGACAGAGTCTAACATCTCCTGCAATAACTGAGAAGATGAGTCAGCAATTTGTAACCACCTGGAGGGCAAAAAGGACAATTCCTGCAAAGACCAGGTGCCTGCAAGCAGCTCTGAAGCCCCGATAGCTTCACATCATTAATTTGAGTGACGCAGCCTCATCAGCACAAGCTCCCCATAGCTGTACCTTCCTTATTCACATTGGTCAGAGCTAAACATTTTATTCTAAGGAAGAAGGAAAACATTCAAATGAAAAATTACACAGTACCAGTATTAATATACTTTCCCAGTAACCATATCTTAAAGCAGACAGGTGAAAAGGTGACAGGGAAAAGATGATATGTATTTTTCTTTTCACTGTGCGTAAAACATAATTGCCCATTGTTCAAAGTCTGTGTCTGTACGCTGCACATACTCCAAATCTGCATATGATGAGAGAAATTAAGGAAGAATTGCATGCATATACATGAATTAGCTTCCTTACAAAATGAGAGAAATTTCTCAGAGAAGGTGTTTCCTACCTTTGGATCGCAAGGTGCCTAAAAATGTCCTTGCTGAAATAATCTTTCATTTTCAGGTTGCTGAAATGGAGTTCCTTTGCGTACAAAGGACTAGGTATGCATCCAAGAGCCAAACGTCTCATGGGTCATAATGGGAATTTTTCCTGGAGAAGGACTGTAGCTCAGGGAGCATGACAGAATGTATTAATGAGAAAAAATATAACTTTATTATAGGACAGTCGTATTTATATATTAACTATGTTCATTTATAGAACAACACCAACAACTGTATCTCCAAATGTACGTACTTTAAAGTACTTTGGTAATACTATTTGTATCTGGTAGTATTTTTGGTAAAAAAGTTTAATAAGAAAAAGAAATAGTTCAAACTAAGATGTTATACAAGATGTTCTTAATTGTCTTTTTTCTTTTGATCAAGGGACTAAATGGGTATTTGGATTCCCATTACTGAGAAAGTATTTTTTCCTGTATGACTGAATGCCATAATTTTTCTTCATTATTCCTGACCTTTTATGTGTTAACAGTCTCACACTGCACAAAAGAATTGCATCTACTTTTAGTAACATCAGGTGGAAATCTTGAACATTTAAACTGTAGAGTCTGGGTCACAGTGTTTGGATCTTACAGTCTAAAGCTATTTTCCCTTGTGTCCCTCTCCCTAAACCTCTATTTAGGCACCTATGTTTGAATTCATAGAACTGCTGTCTCTTGTTATTTCACTAGAGTAAGACGCATCAGCTAAGGAACAAAACTCTTCAGTGTGATTCTACTGAACATGCTTAGCTCTGGCTAGACACCTGCTTAATTTTAGCCGAGAAGAAAAAAAAGGGAAAACCAGCTTCATGTATTTGGGTCAAAATATATGTCTAACTGTTAGAGATTAACCTGAGAATGAATATGAAGGACTGTGTACCCAACATCAATATATGTTTGCATTATTACTATTCCTTTCACTGAAACAGCTGGTGTTAGATTTGAAAGCCCATCTGACCAGACCACGTGTCTGACCAGTATATCAATACTGACGTTCATGTAGGCCTTGAAAAATTCCAGGGATTTCAGTGTGCATTAAAACATGCATTGAAGTCTTATCAGATTGTAGTCCACTATGGATTTAGATTCCGGTCTGCAGTACTGAAGATAAAGCAAGATTTTGCCATTTAATTTAGTGAGAACAGGATTGGTCTCCAAATGAGTAACCTCATCCCTGTTCTTAAGCAGAGGACCCAGTAAGAGCGTGACAAGTGTTTCATTAATCCACCCACTCATATTTGGTTGAGTTTCTGATATACTTGGAGTACAGATTGAAGATAAGATTTCTGAAATGAAAGGAAAAAACAATGTTGTTCTCACCTTAAAGCCTCTTTTTCACTAATTCCTACAAGATATGTCTTCAGCATATGTTTTATATCCTTGACTAAAAAGAAGTGAACTGTTAAAAATAAAGTAAAACTATGAAGATGAGAGAATAAGGTGATACTTTTGGGAAAAAAGATGACTGATGGCAGAACTCCTTAAGGCAGATAATGATGTACCTTGTGATAAAAAACATCGTAGTTCTCTCTGTGGTCTTTTAATAATGACCTTCATCTCTATTATAATGATGGTTTAAAGACAGAAAAGTCTTCGGTTATGTCCCTGGTGGAATGTGTGTCAGATAAGCATGTTATTTTTAATTCGTGGACTAATGTAATACATGCTGAATTTTTTATACATCAAATCATGCCTTCTTGAACCATAAAATCTCTTCCTCCTTCTTGGCTTACCCATCTGGTTACTTTTACCTTTTCATTTTAGGGTTTAATGGGTATCTCTTTAATTCCTCCACAAATTAAAACCAAAAGCTTTATACCGTTGCAATCAATAGACCAAGCCTATGCAACTTAAAATGTTCTGTATATGGCTTTTTGAAATACTTTTTTAATACAAATTAAGTGAAGAATAAAATCTTCAGTGAAAATAATTATTTTAGAGAATCAAAGGGATGTTTGTCAGAAGTGTTTCATAGTGTGTGGAAAATAGGAATGTTTATTCTGTATAATTCAATTTTTGGTGAAAAGCTAATTTATTCTCAGTTTTTTTCCTAAGGTCCAATTAGGTTTCAATAGCCTATTTAAATTAAGATTTATCCTCGCTTTGGTGTTTCCTATTACCTCTTGCAACTATAATTGGAGGCAGGACTGTTTATTATGCTCTAGTCTCTGTTACACCTTTCATTGCAGAAATATGTGGATATCTGCAGATAGGACACTATTCTTAAATTGTAACATACTTCAGGTACAAGCTGTACATAGTACTTAAACTTAGAGTTCTCAGTTCCCACTGAAACTCCAGACTCATAATATAACTCGTAATATTCTCAGCAACTTTTCCATTTAATTCTATAGAATATCAGCTAAACTATTCACAGAAAAGTGTATGTAATATGAAAAGGAATGCAAAAGTTACGATGTTCTTGGAGTCATCCCTTCAGACGTGGAGAAGTAAATGTGCTGAGGTGCTGAGCAAGGGTTGGTCAGCTACAATGCCCATACTTCCCTAACATAACCTAAAGAGCAAAAGAAACTTATGGCATTTCCATAAGCTTATGCATACAAACTGTACAAACTTCTCTATGAATTATTGCATGGATCTGTAGAAACCTAACTATGAGTAGGAATTATCTCACATTTCTTCTAAATCTAGATCATCAATAAACTTACTAGCAAAAATTTGACATGTATAATGCATATTTTTGAACATGACCAAGAACCGTGAGATGCAAAAGACAGGAAAAGATCAGAGGAAGAAAGAAAAAGAAAGAAAAAGAATGATGAAGAAAGAAAAAGAGAGGAAAAGATAGTGGATGTACCCACAGATTAATGGAACAGCCATTTCTTGTTTATGGAAATCACCTTCCTACAAGCCTGTTTTCATGATTCAGCAGTCTAGAAGTCCATGATTTGCAATACTAGATCCATCAGCAGTGAAGGGAAATTTGGGTCAAAGTGAAACTTTATTGTAGAGAGGATAGATGAGAGCAATTGCACAGCCTGGGTCTGAATGATCAGTATTTTCAGCAATTTGCTATGACATTAGGTAAGTGATACAGTTTTGCACAGCTATATAATGCCAGTACTGGTGTTGGCAAGCATGATGACGGTGAAGCAACATTAAAGCCTATGGATGAACAAAATTAAATCTAAAGTGACACTGCTGTTGGGAAAATATTGCCTGAGAAAGCAATATTTTAAGATGTGATGCAGACTTTGCATACTCAATAGAGTGTCTTCAAAGTTTTATAGGAAAAATACTACAATGATGTGCCAAATAAAAAAATATTTTTAAAACATTTTAAAGTTAAAATTCATTAAGCGTTTCAGAAGATGAAAATGCCTACTTTTCTGAACAAAGTTCCACACTAAAATTTCCTATCAACGATTCTCTCTGGAAGTATAATCTCAGACAAACACTGATACTTTTCCAAAAGGTAAAACTCACAATCAGGAAATAACTCACTCACCCATTGCAATATTTTTCTTGATTACTTAGAGTGAAATATTTCTAAAACTACAGATTCGTAAATGCTAACTACGAAAATAGAAAAAGTTGGAATTTGAACTACTGTAAACAGAAAACTCTTCCTGCTTTTGATGCGCAGCACTGGATACACCACGAGGAAACCGGTGCATAGGCCATGTCAGCATCTCACAGATTTTATTCCTCTTACATATTATTGACAAGGCACACTAACTATTGTCCATATCATCCAAAACCACCCACAGAAGATCAGATAGAGCCTATTTTCAGTCTAATATATAATAATAAATAAATATATTGTTATTGGTATAAGATTGCTTAGACATTTCAAGTAACTTTGATAAACCAAGACGTAGTATTTTGGTTTTGTTTTTTTCTTTGCACTGTTGGATTTAGAATAGCATACTATCCAGAAATTCCAATATACTTTGTCAGATTCCAAATGAGTCACAGATAAATTTGATCCCTCTGTGACAAAAATTCTGAGTATAAAAAGCAAACTGAAGCTGAAAAGAACAAGAGAAGCTTAACAGGAAAATTAAGCATTTCTGCTCTCATTTTCACTAAAGTTCCACTTGCATTTGACAGTAGAAAAATCTTCCCTGTACACACTCTCTTGGATTGTCTTACCTGTTTAGAATGTCTCCTACAAATGTTTGTACAATGCCCAACACAATGACTGTAAGGAGACAGTGCAAGGACCACAAATAACCCTTTACCTAGGAAATGTGATTAGAAGCATAAATTGCAGAGATATACAATGCTTTCCATGTTCTGCCAGACTATGACACTTAAACATACCTTAATAAATTGCTTGAGAAAGAATCTAGTAAGTGTATGTTCCAATACTGCTCTACATACGATAGAGGGTAATAGGCTCCGCAGTGTTATACAGCAAAATTCACACATGCAGTGAGACCACTAGGCTGCAACTAAACCATCAGATTCTAAGCCATTCATTTTAAGGCTTAAACTTTAAGGTATAATAAAGACAAAGGTTGGTTTTGTCTTTGAAGTCCCTTGTTGTGGTGTCCTGTACACTAGCTGCATTAGTGCTAGACTAGGTGTACAACAGTTTTATGAACTCAGAATAAGGCCCACGAGTATTTCCAGATGAGGTCCCCCAATATCATAGTCTGACCTTCAGAAGTCCAAGTACTAAAAGAAGACACTTTTTCTTTAAATTGTATCATGACAGTGAAGTACAATAAAATGGCTGCTTAAAAGAAACCAGAGTCTCTAGACTACTTAATGACCAGCTTGTTCAATTACAAAGAATCAATACCAAATAAAACCCTTCCAATTCCAGTTAACTAACGTTATTAAAATAAATTAAGTTTTGAAAAGTTTACAGTGTGAAAGAAGTTTAATCTAGTATTGTAGAGTTCTGGGAGCTGAGTCTTAAATACTCCTAATATAATGCTAAAGATATGGTGACCAAGGAGCTGTTCCTTTTGGTAGCTTATGTAATAATTAATACTTTCTTCCATTATGATCCATTATTTAGATCGCCATTAAAAACTTCAGCTCAGGCTCTTCTTACTGCCTCAGGTAAGTAACAGAACACTTGGCACAGCCCCAGAGAAGTTATCCCCATCCGGTATGGCCAGGACAAGACTCTTTGACCTTCTCAGGCTGGCACTGGGACTACTAGGCACATGGCATCTGTGCATTCCAGCTCAAGTAAAAGTGAAAAGAAAAATATAACCTCTGATGTTGCCCACACACAGTTGCAGAGTGTGTAAACATAATAATTTATTACAGCAACTCAAAGTAAAGAAATTATGATCATTACAAAACAGAAGTGCTTTGCACTTTGCAACAGTATATAGAAAATCAGTAGATTTACCTTTCAGAGAAGATGAATTTTCAGCTGCAGCTCACAGAGGAGCTGTTAGTCCCCCAGAATAATGGTGAACGGAAGCAAAACAATGACCATGGCTATATCTTGCAGGTAGTTGTTCTGTAGATAATACAAACCTTATAAATCTGGGTACTTCCTGCATTTTTACAGAACTATGCCAGCCTAATTCAGGAATCAAGTCCATATATTTGGGATTCATATGTTCTGTTCTTTCAAGATGTCCCATATTTTGCTTGCTGATATCTCTCAGTTGTCAATTAACTAGTTAACTTACTTCTGAATTCTTGTGGAGGGAAGCAAGGAGAGTAAGTGTATTTTCCTACAGTGACTTCTCACTGTGGCTGTTAGGTGAGTCAGCTACTGACTGAACAATATGCAACATACAATGCAAAACATTTGCCAGAAATTGTTTCTCTAATCATTTCAAGAAGTTCGATAACATTGGATTCCAGGCCTTCTGGAATGCCAATAACTTTATTCACCTTCATCATATTCACCTTTCTGTTCATTTGGCATTGAAAGGATTTAGCTTCATATTTCAATATAGTCCCCATGCCATCCTCGGCTGGTAATATATTTTGCAACTTTTTGGCTCTCAAATCAATTTGGAAAATCCCATTATAATAACTTCAATCCTCTTATTTATGCTTGAAACTGCTTCTTGAAAACTGTCTATCCTTTATTAAGAACACTTGTCTTTGTCGTCAGTTTTTGTTTCAGTCCCATGATGTCTGTTCTCACAGTGGAGAGCGTATGGGTGGACGCAAGGATGACAACATGGGAACACTGACTAGTATTCCGTGACCTTAATTTCAAAATTGAGACTAAAGATCTAGCTTTGATTCTCTGAAGCATTTAAACTCCAGAAACATTAGTATGGGATTTAAAAGTAGTCCAACTGATCCTTAAAACACATCATAATTACCTGCTTGAAGCTTTGTGTATTAGATGCATTAAATGATATTTACAAGCTAGATTAAACCACTAGTCTTTTTTATAGTAAGGGTTTGGTTTTTGTTTTTTGGGTTTTTTTTTAATATGTCCATGAATCTCAAATAATGAAAAATCCAATGAGTGCTTAACTGTGTCTCGTCCTTTGGATGCTCATTCACCTGATCGTAAGTTTACTTGTTAGGAGAGTACAAGTGTAACCATCTACTAGAAACACAAGCAATCAAGAAGATTTCTGGAGGGTGATACAGGTACTGGATGGTCCAACCAAGGGTAGCACACCACTGGATCTGCTCACAGTTACCTTTACTAATACAGAAGAACGTGCTGGATATGACAATCAATGGTTGTCTTGACATTCAGGATCCAGTTTAGGATGGCAGGGCTCTGAGGTCAAGTCTACTTTTACAGCATATTTCAACTTATTCAGGGAATTGGCATAGGAGATACCAGGGAAGGCAGCTCTGAAAAGCAAAGACCGTCAGGAAAGCTGGCTAGTCTGATGCACGAATGGTCTATCTCAGGAAAACAGATAGATGTATCAACAGAGAAGCTTGACTAAACATGAAACTCATGCCAGAGCTCCACTGCAGAAAAGGATAGAGGAAGTGGCTCACTTTGGTCACTGGGAAAATGATGGACTGAGTCCGCTTGGCTCAGAGGATAGTGGATAATGGGGCAGTCTGGAGGCTGGTAACAAGATGGGTACTTCGGGGGTATGTTCTGGGACCTGCAGTGTACAAAATCTCTATCAGGGACCTGGAGGAAGTGACAGAGGGCACCTGCCTGGGCAAAGCCTGGAGCAGCCTGGTCTTATACCATGACTGAGCCTGCTCTGGGCAGGTGCCTCTCCAGGTCCCTGCCAGTCTGCCTTGTCTTGTAATCTCTGTGAACTTCACTTTACAAAAAATTTTTGTCAAATAGAAGAAAAGGAGGAAAGCAAGAACTTGGGACCATGGAAATACATCTACTTTTTGACTAAATTCTGATAATAACATATACTACAAGCCTGAGGAATTACAAATGCAAACAGGCCTATAGAATTATAGTTAACCATTTACTAGAAGGAAAAAGAGAATGTCTCCTCTCTACTAGATGATTTCTTAATATACATAAACAAATGGAGCAATAGCATTTTTTCAAATTTTAGCTTAAGTTTAGTATTAGAGTTAATAGTGTTATTGAAATGATAAACCTTTAAAAAAAAGATCTTAAACTACTGGAGTTGTTTAAGACCAGTTGTTTACATAGAAAAGGTGACCAGTTGTTTACATAGAAAAGCATTATTGCTCAAAACACAAAGGTATGAAAATGCATATGCTGCAGAAACATTTTGTTCCAGCATAACCAAAAAAATTGATCACTAGGAATTCTGTCGTTTAATAAGTGTAAAGACACCCTTGCAATCCAGAACTACAAAACTAATTATGTTTTTATTTTAATAAAATGTGTTAGGATTAACATGAACTATTAAATGCCAAAAAATAATTTTGTACATTTTGTTAACTTCTAGTTTTTAAACTTTTGCAATTTGAGAGAAAACACCTCCAAAAACAAAACAAAACAAAACAAATTTAAAAGAGCATCCCTATACTGTTAGCCTAAAGAATTTTTAAAATTTTCAGGTAAAAAAGAATGTATACAAATATTTCATAGCATAAAAACTTACTTTTTGTTACACAAAAAAAAAAGGTCATAATGATTTTTTTTTAGTGTCTGTTCTTAGAAACGCTAATGTTTCACTTACAGTACATCAGAGTACAGTTGTATGTGCACTTGCTGGGAGGAAAAACACAAACAGATGTGGATACTACTTCTGCAAAACATTTCTTATATGGTCACGTTTTGATCACAGGATTTGGACATTTTCTTATATACTTATTGTTAACACAAATCTTATCTTGTACAGTGCCCCTTTACTCAGAAATAGCAGGTCCATAAAACCATACCTTACATCTTTGTCAGTTTTAAACTTCCAAGGGTGCTCTAACTTTAGTAGAATTTGAGAACTTTTGAGAATCTGCAGTTTATTTAGTGAGTTAGAAGTTAACTCAAGAGCCTAATCTTCAAGGCTGATTGTTTAATATCTCTACCAGGTAAAATACTTTCTTGGGGTCTTTCAAAAAAGGAATATCTGATTGCTTTTGAAGCTCCATTCAGACAGGAATCTTCAGTCAAACTACCCAGCAGTAAAGAATTCCTGTTTGTCAGCATTCAGTTCTTCTGTGTAGAATGACTTTAAAATCTTGATCTCAAATTGGTTTGGGACAGGGGAGAACTCTCTATTCCTACCTGTCAATTTACACTTAAAAGTAAAGATAAGCTCATTGCTTCCCAACCATCCCCTCTGGCAATGAAAGCTCAGCAGTCCAAATTGCAATCTCACTAGAATGTGGCAATCTCCTTCAGTTTATGCTATCACAGCTGCATTGAAACAGATGTCTAGGGTGCTTTCTCAGTGTTGCTGAACATTTATTCTTAGAGATTTATCCTACTGAAACTCAGCAGGAGTGTGCATGTGTACATCATACCTAGCCTCTGACAACATACTCCACTAGTGATGCACAAACCAATGCTATCCATGCCATTTTCTCTCAGGTATTGTTGCTCTGTAATTCTTCTAGAAGTAAAAAGGGGCATTTGTTTTTGTCACAAAACCATGTACTCATAAGGCAATGACTTTCTGTTTATATGCTTATTTATCAGAGCCCAGAGCAGCTGGAGTGTTGCTGTGCTGCCTAGAAGCTACCAGCATGCGAATAGGAAAGTCGCAGAGATATGAATAGAAAAGTCTCAGCAATAGCAAAGGAGTTAATCTGAACACACACTAAGAACATACCTAATGAGCAAGAGGTTGTCATATGCATAGTTTTCCTTAAAAGCGTGGCCACACTTCAGGGTCTATGGACCTGTTGACGCCCATGAAATTTTCCACCTGCTTCAGAACTGGCAGATTATTTTCATTGTGCTTATGATGTCTGAAATCCTGAAGTATATACAGCTCAGTCCTTATGAAATACCTATATTCAGCTGCTCCATATTTTTTGAACACAACATAATTCCCTGCAGGCTTGTAGTGTTCCTGCCAGCCAAAATGAGTGCCACAGACATTCTTCCCCCAAACTTCCTACACACCCTTTCATTTTTAACCCAACAAAAAGGAACAGTTCTACTCAATTAATGACAAAACCTAAAACTCTTCTTTACAGCAGGAACCACAATTTTCTGTACCATATGATGAAAGTATCCTTTCTTCTTGGGGGCCTGACTACCTCTCTGCCTGCCTCTGCTGAGATCTCCCTACCTCTGAACCAATCGCCACTCATAACACTCTCCCTTCCTTTTAGGCTGCAAGACTTTGCAATTCTGTCCTCACAGTATTAGGACTCTGAGCTGATTCCTAACATTGTGCCTTGTTTTTTGTTTTTGTTCGTTTGTTGACTTGTGGAGTGTATGTAGCCACACTTCTGGGCCTTTAGAGGGCCTACAAACTCAAAGGAGCAAGCATTTTTTGGTGGATGTGAGCAATGCAGATATTTCACTACCACTGCTGGCCCACTCTAGGCCCCAGGAATGCCATTGTTCGTGAAATGTTCATGCTCTTTGTAAATATTTTCAGTTGTGTCTTCACTTGTCTAATTATGATGTCAAGCTCCATGGATCCTCCAACAGGGACTTGGGTAGAGAGGGTAATGAAACCTTATAAATAAAATTAGTATTAATTACTACCCTGATCATCTTTCATCTTTTGTCTCTCCCACCCCAGCCCCTTTGGCTGTATGCCTGATTGTTCTTTTGAGTGTCTGAACAGGTGTTTCAGAACCTTTTTCTTCTACTAAAAAAATCTAAATAAACTTGTCCTTTTTTTAATCATGAAAAAGGAAGGTAAAAGCAAAGCAAAACAAACAAAAAAAATGAAAAAGAAATTGAAATCTCATCTATTCATTTTCAATATTACTTATATTGTAGTAAGACAACTTCAGTATTGATATGAAAAGCTTTATATACTATTAATCCAGTTAAATTGCTCTTACACTATTAGTTTACAGCAAACATGCTTTTGATTTTTTCCTACATTTAGGATGGACTTACAGTTTACTGGGATATTTATGTTATTGATGTTGCTATATTACTTCCATGTAACATATAGAATAGAATAATTTGTATGCCTATATTTTAATTGCTTATCTAATTTAATTAAATGTTGTAAGTAATCAAGGAAATTCTGAGAAATTTTTTTCATTTTGTCAATACACAAGGTCTCCAAATGTCAACAGAGATAATACAACCTTCTCAGGGAAGTTCTTTTCTGTACTTATAATTTTGTATTACTTGTATGTGATGCTATTTCATACTTATAAAACCTATTGGGACCCATGAAATTTAGGCACTCCTCCAGGATCCTGTTGTATACCAGAGAACCAAAGATCATAGGGCTTTTCATACAGATTGTGAAATTACCAGTTGCTGAGCTGACCCATTCTAAGAAATAAAGGTCCATTCTGGGCGCAGGATTAGTGTTTTCCAGATTAGCAATTCTATCTGAATGTCCTGAAGCCATATCTTGGGATGATGATCTCTGCAAAACAATTCACTACTCCTGCTTTAAAAATTGCAACAGCAAAGAAATTAAATAGCTTAGTGTTTGTCAGTCTGGTTCAAATTGGCTTCAGGTAAAACCAAGTAAAACTTTTTACAGAATTTAAACTCCTCAATACAATTGCTGAGACTTTTAAGAAATTTGTAGATTATGCAAGTTGGTAAATAAGCATTGTGAGTAAAAAGTGACTAAATATCTACTACTGCTCAGGTGTGTTATATGCACCAAGGTTTTTATAAATATGGGTACCTAGTTTTGGGCATCAGAAGACCTTCTGGACTAAAGGGAGGACACTCTATCACAGTTAACAGTTTGGTTTGGGGTTGTTTTTTTTTAAATTGAGTGCTAAAGTCCAAATGAGAAATTTAGAACCATACAAATCTGTACACACCAGGCAATTTGAAAATCTGGTAATATTTATTTCCTTCTCTTGACATAAAAGCCATGTAAGGGAGATCATGCTGTGTCAGCAACTGTAGATTAATTTCTACATACAGTTGTTACACATCTGGGGGTCCTATTTCTCCCCTTTGAGATGCTTCTCTATGCATGTCTCCTTTGACTCTGGAGCTTCCATGGAACACTACCCACAGTACACCATATTTGAGCTAAAGCCTGGGCAACAGGATAGATCTAGTTGTCCCACCAATCTGGTTGCAAAATTCTTCGATACAAACTTGATACAGGGATAATGGATCCTTGATCTTAAAAACATTGAGATCAACCAAATAAAAACAATTTCAATGAGTCATGCAAGGTCAAAACTGCATGCATGACAGAGTCAGCTCTGATCTCCTTATTTCTGGTTTTGTGACTTTACTGCAAAACCTTCTTTCTCCTTTTTTCAACACTCTTCATCATTCTTGAAATTTTAAAATTATTAGGTAGTTTAGAGAAACACATTGTCGCTGACTTCCCACAACTTCCATGGACTAAAACAAAAACACATTTTAATTAGAACACTTTATTTAATTGGTGCTATGAATCTCTACTTGCATTTGGCAATGAATCACAAATTAACATAATCTTTTTTTAGAACTTCGCCGCAGGTTTTCTGTTGTTATTTTTTAAACCCACAAATTTTGCATTCCTCCCACTGCCTGCCCCCACATATGGTCTCTTAAGATTCTAAAATTGTACAAGTATCTCTGACATGCATTACAACCCCGCTGTATTTAAACAGTTATGCCTTCTACTGACTGTTGATTTATATTATTCTGTGAATCTCCCCCCACCTTTTTTTAAAAAATCTCTTATAATGCATTGTCTATTCATATCTGAGGAGAATGCTGTCTTGTCAGAAAGATGGCTTGATAGGTCCCATACTCCTCAAGGAGTCAAACTTAAAAATGTTAACTATCTAGGCATCACCGAATGAGATCTCTAAATTTGTCCCAAATCTATGCCTTCAAATTACAGTATTCCTCATTTTATTTTCTGTTCTATACATGCAACAGTAAGCACACTAATCAGTTTCTTTCCCCTTAATTTCAGAATACTACTTGTTATGGGTTGGACCAATAAAATACTCTCAGAAATGTATTATTAACAAAAGAGATGGAAAACATACCCTACAGTTAGACAGAAAACCCTGACAGAAGGTAGCAATTTTTTTCTAATTATATATGCAATGTCAAAAAAGCACTGCTAGCACTTTACCACCACAGTGTTCATGCAGTCACATGTCAGAGCAAGTGTCAGTTTTAATGAATTTACAATTAACATGAAATTTTACTATTCTAACTCATGCTGATATTAGTCATTTTAATTGTGTAAATTTAAAATATAATACTAGGTTACTGTCAAGGAGATGAAGCCCAACCTCACCCAAATGTAGAAAGATTTATAATCCCAATTAACATTTGAAATATATAGGGATAAACTTACAAAATGTGAAGTGTCAGTTACTAAAATCTGTGATCTGTTTCCCTAGATCTCATGATGCCATTTCTATAGCATATTGCCAGAGGCAATATGTCTATGAGTCAATTTTATATCAACATTTATTTTTCAGTGACTCCCTTAGAGGACTAAGGAATTAACTATCTAGATACATATATAGCCTCATCACCATAGAATTAAAGTGTCTCTGGAGTATTTAAAAATAGAATAAACAGCAGACATCCTTTTTCTGCTCCTTCTTTCCCGTTCTTACCCTCTAACAGATATAGCTTAATTAATTGGGGTGGGGGGTTGGTTTTTTTTTTTTGAGGGGACAGGAGGAAGGAGGTGCTGGTGTTCATATATCTATGGTAGAGAGAAAGGCTCTATGCATATCTTCTAGAGAAAATACCTTATCAGGGGAAAGCCAAATAAAAACATGTTTTACATTTAGTTCTGAAAAATGCCAAGCCTGTAGGAATTCTCAGTATCTGTGGGAGTGAGTGCTACAGGCTAGGTCCCGATCCTGTGAAATTTCTGTCGTCTTCACTCACGAGTCTCCCTAAATTGATCAATGATGGCATGGTTCTGTTGGAAGACACCTGTATCAAAGGCCAAAGTGGGAGTGAAGTACATGATTGCTCCAGGACCTAACAACCAAATTCATGATGCAGTCTGAGTTTCAGGGTAGGAAGTTTGAGTATTCAGTGGGGAAAAAATACTGAGAAACAAGAAGACTATGTAGTCATAATGGTACTTGCTGATAGAAGGTGTCTGACTTTCTCTTTGTGAATCAGCTGGAAATTTTAAAAGATATATTTTTTATTTTTTTTTTCTTTTACCTGATGATTTTGAAATAATGGAAAATGAACACTGGAAACATAGAGCTTATCTTGGTGAAGACTATGAGAGATGCATTAATACACAGACCGTTGACTGGTCATGGATAAAGGAGTAATTTTTCTACCTAAAATGATGTCAATTTACAATACCATTGAGAAGTCTCCAACAGGCTATCTGAGACACACATTATTAACAGAGAAAGCTGCTAAAAAGAAGTCAGTTCTTCCAAGCAGGTCATTCTCTCTGGAATATCAGCCTCTTTTTTTATCTCCTGTCAACTTTGTTTAATAGTTTTTCTTTGATGCAACAGTGCCAGATATACATTAGGAAAGCAGAAGGTGGGTACAAAGGAGATCCAAATACAGGTGCTCAGTTGCTTGCTGCTGCCATTTAGATGTTAGGCAATAAGCACCTCACCATCCCTTCCAAACTAATTGCTGCTCAGTAAACATTACTTCCATTAATATTAGGAATTACATTGTCTCAGAATTACAGAAAACATTTAACCATATATTCATAGTCACAATATACTAGAATCATGAGATGTCATAGTATTCTAAATGAGATACTGTCTGATACTGTACTAAATAAACACTAATGCTTATATAGCAGCATGTATTAAATTACAAGTCAAAATGTAAGTGCAATACATCAGATATTTGAGCTGTTATTATGTTCAGCAATTTATCGATAAAAAATGCAACTCCAGTTCTCTGGGTAACACAAAACTCGTATATGGCATGCACTGCTTTGGAAATGCAACTTTTTATTATCATACTATGAGGGACATATTGGTCACCTTAATGGCAATTAATTACATAAAACCTTGTTTAATATAGGGTCTCTACCTTCAGAACATGGTATCACAAAAATGAACAGTGGGCATGGTTAGGAAAAAACCCAACACCTTGCTAAAACTTCCAAACAATGCATCAGGGAATAAAACAAAGTCTGTTTATCATAGTCACCTTACATATTCAAGGTCTCCTCCTTGGTCTGCTGATAAACCAGCTTAAAGCCTGAAAATTGTCCCACAATTTATTACTATATATCTGCAAGCTTCCTAAAAAAGACTGTTTGTCCTAGAGATAAATGGAAAGGCAGGGTCAAAATCAAAGCATTATATATCAGCATTGTGTTTCCACATAAGCTGGAAACCTGCAGCAGTTGCTGCTGAAAACTACTGTATGTTTTCATATGAAAACCAATTTGTTACCATGAATGATTTGTGGATGTTGCATGGCCCATTCATGAATGGTGCAATTAGGATATTGCAAAAACTGCATAATAACTAAAGGGTTATAATCAATGGTAATCTCTCTTCCCACATCTCTCAAGCACCTGAACCTCAAGGCAGGGACTGGGGGAATGAAGTCCATTTTTGTAGGAGAAAATCAGGTTGGAGACCATCTAAAGAACCTGAACACACACAAGTCAATGGGAACTGATGAGATACATCCCAGGGTTCTGAGGGAACTGGCTGATGTAGTTGCCAAGCCCCTCTCTGTAACATTTGAAAAATCAAGGCAGTCCCCAGTGACTGGAAAAAGGGAAACATCACCCCCATTTTTAAAAAGGGTAAAAAGGAAGACCCCGGGAACTACCAACTAGTCAGCCTCTCCGCTGTGCCCAGTAAGATCATGGAAAAGATCTTCCTGGATGACGTGTCAAGACACATGGATGACAGTGAGGTGATTAGAGACAGACAACGTGGCTTCACAACAGGCAAATTGTGCCTGACTAATCTGGTGGCCTTCTACAATGGAGTGACTGCACTGGTGGATAAAGAAAGAGCAACTGATGTCATCTATCTTGACTTCTGCCAGGCCTTTGACATGGTCCTACACAACATCCTCATCTCTAAATTAGCGAGATATGCGTTTGATGGATGGACTATTCAATGGATAAGGAATTGTCTGGATGGCCGCATCCAAAGAGTTGCAGTCAATGGCTCAATGTCCACATAGAGATCAGTAACAAGCGGCGTCCCTCAGGGGTCCATACTGAGACCAGTGCTATTCAATATCTTTATTAATGACATAGGCAGTGGGATTGAGTGCACCCTCAGCAGCTTTGGAGGTGACACCAAGCTGAGTGGCGCAGCTGATACACATGAGGGAGGGGATGCCATACAGAGGGACTTTGACAGGCTTGAGGAGTGGGCCCATACAAACCTCATGAAGTTCAACAAGGGCTGGAACACCTCTCCTATGAAGAAAGTCAGAGAGAATTGAGGTTGTTCAGCCTGAAGAAGAGGAGGCTCCAGGGAGACCTTATTATGGCCTTTCAATATAATAAAGGGGGCTTATAAGAAAAACAGAGACCAACGTTTTACTAGGGCCTGTGGTGACACAACAAGGGGCAATGGTTTTAATCTCGAAAAGAGTAGATTTAGACTGGATATAAGGAAGAATTTTTTTACAATAAGTGTGGTCAGACGCTGGAACAGGTTGCCCAGAGAAACTGTGAATGCCCCATCCCTGGGCATTCAAGGTCAGGTTGGATGGGGCTTTGGGCAACCTGATCTAGTGGAAGATATCCCTGCCCATGGCAGTGGGGGTGGACTAGATGATCTCTGAAGGTCCCTTCTAACCCTTCTAACCCATTCTATGATTCCATGAATAACACCCAGGTGCTGAGTGGCTTAGTAATTTCAAATCATCTTCCTTTTCACTGTACATAATGGGGTATGTAAGCGACTGTGAAATGTGAGTAGAAACAGATTATGGATGATAGGATCTGGTAGCAGCTGATGTACGCATGGTGGTAGTAACCAATTCACAGGACCTAAAGGTTCATTTATGGTAATAATAGCAATCCCTGTTGCTAGTAGTAACATCCTTGCATGTGCATGCGGTCTCATTCTGACTGGAGCTGTGAAGATGAAAAGGAAATATTATAATATTATATTATTTGAGACACTGCTCTAAATGTATACATCAGGCAGAGTTGTCCTAGGATTTTGAATAGTGCTGTAAAACCTTCAAACTCCTCCCTGAGTCCACAACACATCTGGCAGCACACCTTGTAACACGGCAGCAAAATATATCTTCTTTCAATAACTGGTTATGTGTTTATATGGATTTAATTCACAAAGAAAAGCATGATTCATTTATACAATAAGTCCCTCTTTTCCACTTTGGGAAATTTTATTCCACTCAGTTTTGTTTTTCTCCACTATTTAATGGCAACCAATATTTTTCACATAAAATTGTATAAAATCCATTTTTTACTTTATTATGTTTGATAAAATGACATTTTCACTTTAGCAAAATTTCAAGGACAAGTAGCTGAATAATAGTTGCAATTTTAGATTTTATTTATTTATTTACTTATTTTGGCTATATTCTGTGCCGACCCTCTTCAGTACATGGCATGGGCACGGGCAATGGAGCATCCCACAGGAAAACTATATAACTTCTACCTTAGAATAAAAGCCAACAAAGTAAGCTAAAAATCCAACATTCACCACCAAAAGCTAGATTGACATTTTGGCAGAAATGCAGGTAAAAGAAATCTTTACCACTAGTGCATGAAGTTTTATATGATATATTGCCATTTCTGAGGAAGCTGAAAAAATTGAAAGAGTTGAATCTGAGAGTGTTTTAAAATTTGTAACTAATACTTCATATATCTCTAATGTAAATCTGGGCCACTCCATTATAGCTGCATGCATTCCTGAATAACTGCAGACCACTTGTCTCACATGGTTTATAAAATAATCAGCAACCATCTTGTTTTCTCTACTCTCTAGATCTCCACAGGACATGTTGTCTACCACAAACCTGTTTTACTGAAGAAGATCTTGATAAATCTTATTTAATAGGAAATAAAATGTGTCCATACTTTCCTGATCACACAGAATCCTTTCCCCTCTATACTGATGGCTGTATATTGTTGGTACAGAGTATCGCCATTTATTAAGGAACATTAATGTTGGCTGATCTCACTCTCTGTGTCTATTACCTAGCCAGAACAATATAGCATTCACAGTACAAGTACCTAACTGCCAACTATTGTTCATGGAGAACATCTTTTTTTGGGCATGTTAAAGATAAATTGCCTAATCAAAGGACAGCCTGCCAAAGAGACACCCTAAACAGCCAGATTTATCACTGTAGGGTGATTTAGAGGGAATATAACAAACAAGAGAGACACAATATCAGGAAAATTTTGCATTCAAAATGAGCATCCTTACTTCTGTCCCTACCGAGCTTCAGCATGAGTGGATTATAACACAGGAATGAATAAAGTAATGGCTTTTGCATATATTTCTACTAGATTTGTGTTTTGTTAGTGTAAGGATACAGATTACCTCGATGACATCACAGTTTTAGGTGTAATAAAGGTGACCTAATGGTCCTATAGTAAGGGATGTCCTCAATCATCAGGGCATTTTTGAATGCCCTTGTCATCTTCATAAAGCAGATAGGTGTGTTTTGTGTTGTGCTTTGTTCTACTGTAGTAAATCACTGATGATTGATTGGAGGAAGCAGCCATGGAAGACTCGAGCAAATAAAACTACTGACTGACAAAGAACAGATCCTCCTTGACCATTGTTTTCCCATGTCACCACCCTGCCTTTTCAATAGCTGTATACTTGAATATTCATTTCATCAATCAAATGTCATCTTACTTGTAAAAGGATACCTTGCTAGATACAGTAATTGTGATTTTGGAAGTTCTTAAAAATATTGTACTAACTGATGACATTGCATTTTCTGATAATATTCTGTACTATTATAAGTTCAGAATTCCTTTTCACACAGTGTTGAAAAACAATAAAAAATAATAGCAATAAAAATGACTAATAATAATAATAATAATAATAATAATAATAATAATAATAATACCTTAGTACTCAGATTTTGAAGATATACCTTTTACATGTACAGCTATTGTTTTTCATTTAATTTTGATCAAACATATGCTATATGATAGGACATTATAAATTACTCACTGTTGCCTTAAAACAAACAACTGTATAAAACTTTCATATGAACCTGGGCCTATTATTATCAATATGAAATTACAATATGTATGCATTGTTTTATTGTTTTTGCTGGAACAGACCCAAATTCTGTTTAGTTTATCTTGTTTCCAAGAATAGTTAGTGTCATCTGCCACAGAAGATGCAAGATATCTACCTACAGGACAGGTTGGTCACCTACCATTTTTGCCACGAAAGAACTCACCTGATGACCAGCTGTGTTAAGGGCTGAACCTGTATGTATCACGCTGCTCTGGTTTTGGTGTCTCAAATCCTAACAAAGTGAACAAAAGTGATGAGATCTTTTTATATAGCACTCAACCTACTTGGTCTATTGTTCTCTCTTTCTAAAGATAAAAAGCAAATGATTGTTTCAGGGTTAAAAGATATTGCACATGTGATGTGGATGAGCTACCAGAATTTAGTGAACTGTGTGCAGTTTTCCACTCAGAATCCTTTCCTTAGTCCTCTTCCAAAGTCTCTTTCAGCTGCTACGTCAATCTTCTACTCTCACTAAATAAAAGAAAAAAGGTTCTTCTTCCAAGGAAGAAACTGTAGAAAAACAACTGCAAAGCTTTCTGAATATGTATATGATAGGAAGAACAGTAGCTGTTTTGCTGGCCGTGCCTTAGTTAATGCATTATTGCTCCTAAAGGATTAAAGTTCTGAAGAACATTAAAGAAGAATGTTGGCAATGCACTGAAATCTGTTAGTGTCCTGCATAATCAAGCTTCTAGACAGTTTGCAGAGTTTTGCAGCTTTTTGCTAAAAAGTTTCTCTCACAAGTATGTAACAAATATTTGGAAATGTCATGCAGTATAGCATTATAGCCTTCCCAGTCCAGATGCTTTCTTCTATCACTTGCTCCTGGCTACTGTCTTTTTGCTTGTTTACTTTGCTATTTTAAATCTGAAACTTTCATATTTCATTTGTTTCCCTGGGAAAATTAAAACATGTATTTGCTTGCATAGTAGTGATGTTGATCCTGGAGACAATGCAGTCCCAACCAAATAAGGAACAAAGATAATGCCACTGTGAACCAAATAGGAAGCACTTTTGCCTACCTTACCCATCATATGAGAAAATCAGGTTTGAGGCCACCTGAAGAACCTGAACACACACAAGTCAATGGGAACTGATGAGATACATCCCAGGGTTCTGAGGGAACTGGCTGATGTAGTTGCCAAGCCCCTCTCTGTAACATTTGAAAAATCAAGGCAGTCCCCAGTGACTGGAAAAAGGGAAACATCACCCCCATTTTTAAAAAGGGTAAAAAGGAAGACCCCGGGAACTACCAACTAGTCAGCCTCTCCGCTGTGCCCAGTAAGATCATGGAAAAGATCTTCCTGGATGACGTGTCAAGACACATGGATGACAGTGAGGTGATTAGAGACAGACAACGTGGCTTCACAACAGGCAAATTGTGCCTGACTAATCTGGTGGCCTTCTACAATGGAGTGACTGCACTGGTGGATAAAGAAAGAGCAACTGATGTCATCTATCTTGACTTCTGCCAGGCCTTTGACATGGTCCTACACAACATCCTCATCTCTAAATTAGCGAGATATGCGTTTGATGGATGGATTATTCAATGGATAAGGAATTGTCTGGATGGCCGCATCCAAAGAGTTGCAGTCAATGGCTCAATGTCCACATAGAGATCAGTAACAAGCAGCGTCCCTCAGGGGTCCATACTGAGACCAGTGCTATTCAATATCTTTATTAATGACATAGGCAGTGGGATTGAGTGCACCCTCAGCAGCTTTGGAGGTGACATCAAGCTGAGTGGCGCAGCTGATACACATGAGGGAGGGGATGCCATACAGAGGGACTTTGATGGGCTTGAGGAGTGGGCCCATGCGAACATCATGAAGTCCAACTAGGCTGAGTGCAAGGTCCTGCAGCTGAGATGGGGCAACCCCCATATCAATACAGACTGGGGGATTAATGGATTGAGAGCAGCCCTACAGAGAAGGACTTGGGGGTACTGGTGGATGAAAAATTGGAAATGAGCCAGTAATGTGCACTTGCAGCTCAGAAAGGCAATCATATCTTGGGCTGCATGAAAAGAAGCATGGCCAGCAGGTTGAAGGAGGTGATTCTCTCCCTCTACTTCACTCTCGTGAGGCCCAACCTGGAGTACTGCCTCTAGGTCTGGGGCCCTCAGCACAAGAAGACATGGATCTGTCAAAGCAGGTCCAGAGGAGGGACATGAAAATGATCAGAGGGCTGGAACACCTCTCCTGAGAGGAAAGGCTGAGATACTTGGGCTTGTTCAGCCTTGAGAAGAGAAGGCTCCAGGAAGACCTTACTGCAGCCTTTCAGTTCTTAAAGGGGGCTCCTAAGTTAGACAGAATCTTTTTACAAAGGCCTGTAGTGACAGGACAAGGAGCAACATATAAGGAAGATTTTTTTTATGGTGAGGGTGATGAGAAGAACAGGTTGCCCAGAGATGTTTTGGATGTCCCATCACTGAAAGTGGTCAAGGTCAGGTTGGATAGGGCTTTGAGCAAGCTGATCTAGTGAAAGATGTCCCTGTCCATGGCAGGGGGGAGACAACTAGATGATCTTCAAAGGTCCCTTCCAACCCAAACCATTCTAGATTCTACAATTCCATGATTCTATGATTCTGCCTACAACTACACACTAAGGTGTGTACGGCTGCACATTGTCTTTTAAACACCCACAAGTTATGAAGAGATTAAAATTATTCTACCCTTGTTAGAAGACCACAGGGTAAGTGCCAACCTATCATTTGACAAGAAGTGGTGAAACAAAATATTATAATTCTCCCAATTTTCAGAAATAACTCTAATTTTTATAAGGGTTCCCAAAAGACTTCTGAAACATCAGAAGAGCTGTACTCTTCCTTAACAGTATATGAGGCAGATAAAGCTTAGTAAATGCAACAGTCACATTAGATTTCCAAGTTAATTTTTTCCTCTGATCCCGATATTTCCAAACTGATGTGAGAGAAGATACCAAAACCAGTACCAACCATCTGTGCTGTCTCTTCAGGACAAAAATTCCAAGTTTAAACAAAATAATCATATAGTTACTATGCTGGAAGCTCTGATGATAAGAATCTGGATGCAACCATAAAAAATTTTAGTACAGACCTATAAAAATTATATTCTTCTAAAATTACCAAAATATTTAATGTGGTCTAAGTTATTCAAAAGAATCTCTGATGGAAAAAACAAAACAAAGAAAAAACCCCAACCAAACAAAAATACCATGAAAAAACCCCTCATAATACTGTATATCATGGTTTAGTACATGCTGTCTGCTCCTATGTACATGGGCAGCACTGTTTTGTGAGTATGACAGGATTCTGGTAAAACATCCCCTTACTATGGTAGTTTTGTCAGTATACATAGGTGCTTTTGTTTAGCAGACTTTAAGACTTTATGAACAACTTTCAAAAATTACACAGTGGCAGGGAAAGGCGAAGGCACTTATTACAGTACCATTTATTCAGAGGTAATAGCAAATGAAACACTTTCTTCGATAGTAACTGTGGACTTCAAGTTAGGGAAATATTCATTCAAGAAAAGCTTAAGTGTCACAGCTTGGAAACTGGGAGAAAAAATGAAGTAGTGTTCATTAGAAGTTTTTGACACAGAAAGGCCTTTAGTAAACTAAACATTTCATTTTCTGCTTTTGAAAATGGAGAGATTCAACAGTATACTATAATGAAACACATTCAGGCATCTTTTTTTTGGTCATAACGATTTTAAAATTAACCATTCCAATGTAAGATTATCTTTTATTAATACATACGCATTAGGGGTTCCGTAGATTAGAGGATGCAATTACCGAATTTAATACACGTGGCAGATTTACAGGACATTTGTACAAAGATCTGCCAGAGGTTACCAGAGAACATCTAGAAACTGCATACAGGTTTATAAATTGAAATAAACATGAAATTAAAAACAAGCAAGCAAACAAACCCCAAATCCCTAAACCAGATACACCATGTTTAGCAAAGATCTACTGTAATAAAAAATTTTATTTAGTAAAGCAGCAGTAAAGAAATAAAAAACAGTAAATATTTTTGAGGTAACTCTTTATTTAACTAAAAAACCACCCATGGCTTCATTTCTGAAAGGCCAACTGAGGGTTTTCCATTTTTTTTTAAAAATCAGGTAATTGGCTTTCATCTGTGGCATTATCTATCTTATTAGTATACTAGATTAGTTTGTGAGCATTCACTTTACATTCTTTAATAATCAGTCTATGATGTACATACATAAAAGAATAAAACATAAATAAATGTAAATAAATGAATTGTTTAACGATTTCAGTCTGGCCAATACTAACACATATCTTTGTAGATCCTTGCTTTCTCCTAGTCCAGAGTAATTTAATTTTCTGGAGGTGTTTTCCAGTTTTAATTTAGGAAATGTCCTGAAGTTCTCAGGTACAATTTGTCCTGATCAACATTTCCCAGAAACTAGGGAAATCAGTATTTCCAGAAAGAGTTGAGAAGTCCTGATCAGCATTTTGCAGCAATTCATATATATCTTCACTGCATACAAAATTACTTTAGCCACACCATAGCTGTTCCTATTCCTTTACCCTCTGTCTGTATTTTATGCTTCCATACGTGAAGATAAATGGATGCAGAAACACCAAACCAACTCTTTTTTTTTTTTTTTTTCATAGAAGGGATTCATTAAATGCAGCATTAACAGATAAAATGATGTATTATAATATTCTGTATCTCAAGAGAGGGTGAAGGAAACCACTTATGTGTGCTTTGAATGTCTTCCTGTCCTCTTCCATCACAACCAAAGACTATTTAAAATGTCTTTTCAGCTATGCTTCTGAGTGCAGCCCAAGCATCATATAGCACTCCTGCTAAGATTAAAAAAAACCAAAAAAAACAACCAGACAAATAATTCAATTTCCAATTAAAGGGGAGTAAGCCCCTAGAAGTTTTTATCACCAGAATTATAAAAATAAAAAAGGAGAAAAGAATATACCAAAGATAAAATCCATGATTGTGGTGTTCTCCTTTGGGAGAATTTAGCAACATTGGAACTTCTATTTATTTTTAGGAGAGAAGAATAGAGGCTTTCCATTACATTATTGAAAACACTTGAAAATTAAACTGGAAGTATAAAAATGCCAATAAAACATAAATATAAAGATAGCTTGGGCTAACAATTTTTTTGAAGAATTTATAGCTTTCTTAGAATATATTCTAACCTTTTAAATTTTCTGTTTTTTAATAAAAATACCAATGCCTAAAAATCAGTTTTCATTTAAAAACTCCCACCTTTTCCACCCATAAATAAAATATGTCTGTACTTTCAAAATTTTTCTTCCCTTTTCAACTGCTTTTTTCAACTTTTCAGCTCCTAATTTGCAGCTTTTCAAGGTTCATATCCATCAGAAATGTTGAAAGTAACAAAAAGAAAATTTTAAACACAAAGCAGGACACCCTTTTTTTGTATATGAAAGATAAAAAATAGGATAGCAGATAAAAATGAAGCATAAAATAATAATTTTTTAAAAAGCAACTCCCCCAGTATTTTATAATAATAGAAACAAACCTTTATGAAAAACTTTAGAGAAAATATGTTTTCTTTTCTATAAATAGCAAATTATTCCTAGTTGCCTACATTGCTTCCCGTGGTTTAAGAAACTCCTGGCTGCAGGTCTTTGAAAGACCCCAGGTCAGAAAATGACCATGAACAAAGGCTGCCAAGCTCATTTTCAGACAGTTGCCTACAGCTAATCCATCTCTTTTGCAATAGCCTTCCTTCTTACTTTCTTGGTTTTTTCCTTTTTTAAAAATTTTCTATAACTTAGGATGTGTCTGGTAGCATAGATCTTGATACAGATCTTTTTTTTTTGGTTTGCCTTTCTCTGGTACAGAGGTGTTACAATCGACTATTAACTACTTACCCCACCTCAAGGCATCTTTTATTCCAGAAGACAGATGTATTTGTGAACCCACAAACAAGAAGTCCCTTAAACAACACAGAACTGACTTTGACCTTGAGCTCTACATCACTATTCTCAGCAGAAGCATATCGTGTTGTACTGAGGAAAAAACAACCCACTTTTTAACCTACAGACATTTTTTAATATTAATTGATCCTTCAAGTCTAAGGCATATCAAATGCAAACAAAAGGAATAAGCAAGAACCCCAAATAGGATACTTTCTCTTTGTCTGATTTTGGACACTAGTGAATTTTTACTTCTTACTATTAGTGAACTTAATCAAGATAGATGTGCAATATTACACAAACTAAGACAAGACAGGGTTTATCATCACTAATTAAGTAACTTTCAAAGTAGAACAAGGGATACCATTTCTCAAGTTCTGTTACCAACATCATTAGTTTCCACAAATTCTACTTTCCTGTCCAGCTGTGTTTTTGTAGATATTTCTTGTATAGTGGCTGCTAGCATGCATTCATGACTGTTACAGCTTGAGGAGACAAGATACTTTCCCACTGGATGGAGATGGAGAGAAGGTGCAGAGAAATCTATGATGTTTGCATCCTTATATTTAACTTCTCCTCCCAGAGGGAAATGTCCGGGGGAAATGATGGTAAGAAGTAAGGTGATGCCCTAGGTGGGTAGAGTGTTAACAGAAATTTCATTTCCACTCTGCTCTTCTATCACTGTCAGTAACACAGCTCCTTGCCTCCCTGGTTTGTTCAGAAAAGCAGTTCAAATTGTCTATATAGCCAATATAGGCAACACACCTTTACTAGTGAGTACACATAGAATGCAGATGCTCCCTCTCCAAACCTCTGTTCCCAATAAAGACTACAGAGAGACAAACTGACAGGGTTTCAACGAGCTTAGACTCCATTGCTTTTTAACTCCACTGTCTGGAATTCAGAAATCCTGACTTAACACATGTAGATAAGACTGAGAGGATAATAATCTCTGTTTTTATCTTCTGTTACTCAGTTTTGTACTAGCTGATAACAATCTGCCTTTAGAGCAAATACAGTTGTTAGAGGAATATTACTGTAGGTGAACACTAATTTTTTAATATCACGCAGATAGCAAAGTGAAGGGAGAGACAATGATATTCAAAAGAACACTCACTCCTTACTCAGTGATCCCTTAAACTTAAAGAATTTGGTTTAATACTGTAATTTTGGATATGTAGAAAAAAGGAATGAGGTAATTTCATCCTATATTACTGTGAGATAAAATTGGCAGAGAAGTTATGTGATTACTCAGGGATTGTATTTCCTGTAGCTGTTTGAAACCCACACAAATGCCTTACTGCATATATGAATGAGATAAGGATGGTATTTACTTAATTTGAAACCTTGCCACTGATGTGTTATTTTCAGTTCATAATCAAACACATCTTCATGCAGAATCTAACACTGATAATTTTAATCTATACTCCTAATAATCTTCTTTATGTAAATTTAATTGCTAAAAATCTAGTAAATAAAACTAATGACCTGCTATGGTGTTTGTTTTTGCAATCTGGTGGCCTCATGCCTCTAATAATTGCCTAGAAATTCCTTCTTCTTTTTCTACCTCCTAGGAAACAGCTTTTTGGAACTGTTGTTCTGGGTTGTCTTGCAAGAGAATCTGAAATCTAACATGATAAAAACAATTAATGAACTGCTTTCCACCTAAAGATAAGGTAATTTTTTTCCATGTTAGAATTTAAAACAGATAAAGGAATCACATTTCAAGATTCCTGTTCCATAGGCAGCATCATATGTTATGTAAAGGACCTCCTTCATCAAATATGTACACGCATATGTAATTATTATACATATGTATGTACACAAAGAGTTTGCAATGTTATAGCAAACTGTTGTAGACATTTCTACATTCTCTATTTAATACTTCTGCTTTTCTTTGTTTAAATGCTTTTGAACATAGCCAAAAGATAATTTTATTATGATCAACAACTACTTGTAAAGAAAATAGAGCTCAAGATTATTAAAGGAATTGTTCCACTTTGACCAAATGGGTTTGACCACTTTGACAGCTAAGGAAGGGTTCCACTTTGAACTGGTGGTTAAATTCCAGGTACCTGAGCTGGTCATCAAATGTGTACCAGAGACGCAGGTAATCCTATTAATATCTGTAACCAAAATCTATGATTTCTCTACCCTTTTTCTTTGACCTATGCCTGCTTATTAAATTCAGGTTTTGCACAATGTAGAAAGTGGCAAAGTTTAATTTTGTTAAATTCATGAGAATAATAACTTACAGAAAGGAACTTAGAATGATCATTGCATTTACATTCAAGGACTGGCTCTGAAGGCAGGATAACAAAAAAAAGGACTAGAAATTAGATAGAAGACAGAAGAAAACAAAAATATGGCACAACATCCCAAAATCGGATAACAGAAAAATTGGCAAGTTTGTTGAGGAGAATGGCAACAGAAAGCATCTTTAAAGAAATGAAAAAATGAAAAGTCTCCTGAATGGCATGGTACAAGAAGTCTAGAAGGGCTTCCTGAGTAAACAAGGAAAGCATGCAATCAAGCTTCACTTTCCTGAAGCTGGGTTTGCTAATTTTTTTAATGCTCTACTTGTGCTTATCCTATAAACACAACCTGCCATAACAGGATATTACCTCTCTGTACAACAGTAACACAAAAACAGGAGAGAGAGAGAAGTATGAAGGAATATGTAGGATATACAGCGAGCTACTGACCTCCATTAAATTTATTCAAGGTAATTGTGGCAGAAGGAATTCACTAGCAGATAACTAATTTGACAGGATTGAGGTTTCATGCTGTTATGTGATCACAAGAACAGAGAGCCTAATTTTATTGGTTCAGATGCCTCCTTTCACCAAATGTAGATATAACCTCATGACTACAGCATTTCCATGGTAATTCTGGAGTGTATTATCTTTCAGTACAATTAAAGCAGTCTGTGTGATACTCTGTATAAGAAATAAATCCTGAAAGTCAAATTGAAGTATAGAGCTTGAATCTTCATGGACAGATGTGCTTCACTGTGCTTTTGTGATGCTGAATTTCAGATTGTATCCACATTTAACAACTGCATAGTGAAGAACACTATTTAAAGGATTGCACTCCTCATTCATTGATCCCACCAGAACACAGATCCTGTCCTCAGATCACCAGAATCATAACAACATTTCTACTGCAGAAATTTTGTCCTCAAGTAGCTGATCTCTGGAATGACCTCTTTCATTACTCTCTATTTTTGGGATTCAAATAATGGAAAGTAGAGTGATACTGATTTTTTTGGGGTATGGGTGCTTTAGATTATGATAACCCATTTGGTCAGAAGAGGTCATTTGTCAGGCACTGCTATAGACTTTGTAGGATTATTTGGGCCATTGGTAGGTTATACTTAACAGTTCTGAATTCTTTTGAATGTGGAATAGGAAGACTACACAAAGGATACAAAAGTATGTACCCAGGCCATTCCCACCAAGGAAAAACTAAGAATGTAAAATTGATGGAATGGTATAGTTAGAAGAAAAAAACCAACACCCCAACCTCTAAAAACCAACAATCCTTCCAACCCAAATTTATTTTCATTTTAATAGTTATTTAGTTTGCAAAAAAATTTCATCTGAGGTCTGATTAAATTTAAAAAGTAGGAACTTTTGACAGAATATACTAAAACAGCAATGGTAAGCAAACTTTATGAAGAAATCTAAATAGCCAAGGTATGTAATGGATGAAGATGGAAGAAGAAGTGGCATTTGGTGTAGTGCAACCTTAAAGGTTGCCCTGACTAGGATACTTTATAAGTACAGAGATGATTAAAACTTTACATGGATCTGAAAAAGAAAAAATGGTTTATGAAAGAAGTGGAATGTAAGGAAGTATTGCATTTGAGAATAAAATGATTACGTTTAGAGAACGACTGTCTAAATTTTCACATATAGGGCTTTCTTTTTTAATTCAAATGTGTCAGAATAGAATGCTTTTAAAGAAATTGTCAACTTCTTTTGATAAAATAACTGTTATATTGAATAAGTGTTTCACCTTGTTCTTTTCCTTTTGTTAAAAAACCACTTCTTCAGATAGTTTCTTTTTCTGGAAACTGTCAATTTTTCTACATACTTGCCCTATACATTTGTATGCAGACATCATTTTGCATATAAATGCCACTTTTTCTTGTCTTTGTCAGTCCGTTTTTTAATTCTATGCGTTCAGGTATTTAATGAAGTGGTAATGGAGACTTGTAGTTTTCTTTCCTTACTCCTTTAATGCACACACACAGGTCTTTCTACAATATTTGACTACTCCATACAGTTCCTACCAAATAATTTTCTATCCATTTAACTGGTAAAGAACACACTATGCCTAGTTGTTATTGTCTAGACTTATTTAATTTCTCTTCAGATTACTCCTTATTCCAAAGATTTCTAAAACATAGATAACAGAATAACGGATAGTCTGACTTATGATTTATTGGCATAGTGCATAACATAGTTGAACAATAATGGCTAATATGTTTAGAAATCATCATAATCCCCTTAGATTAGAAAGGATAACTATAATGGCCAATATGTTTAGAAATCGTCATAATTCCCTTAGATTAGAAAGGATAACCATAATTCAATCTCCTGTAAAAGGGTACAGAATCTCTTTTAGACCATCATCTGAGGATTAGTAGTACTGAAGCTATAGACTTCTGGATGTTCAGAACGAGTAAATCATATATGATATGCCACTTCAAGGCATAAATTACCTAATCACATAAAAATAATTTTTTGGTAGTATGAGATGGTGTTGTATGACAGATGGCCTGCTGCCAAACCATCCTCTCTACCAGGGGAAATAACACCTGTTACACATTGGAAGCCATTTATCTTTTTGATCTCAGGCTGCAAGAGCTAGTGGGTGGTCACCATGGGTGACCATAGTAGCAGGAGGGATGTCTGAAAGATCCCAAGTGTTCCATCCTTGTGAAAGCCCCTTGTACCCACAGTGGGCTATGTTTGGTTTGACAGACAACATACAGGGTAGGCAGCGCATATGGAAACCGTCCAGGACAAACTTAGTCACCTGCCTCATCACATGATGTTACTCACAATCTCTTTGTTCACAAGAAGAATGAGAACTGGTAGCGTAAGATTATGCCTATACCTTTTAGGAAGATCACCGTGAATTGAGAGCTTTAACATGGGAAAGGAATTTTTCTGAGGGATCTGTGCAGAGCTCATCTCATATTTCACACATTAGATGACCAACATGAGAGAGCCATCAAGCATTGAGCAGAAGACTGCCCTCATCATTTGCAAATTGCAACTCTGTCATTCACCTTTCCCCTTCTGCTGCATCTGGGATTAGAAAGGTGACTGTCTTCGGTAAGATTTAAGAAATATCCAGTATGCATAAAATGCTCAGCTCACGGTATGCTAGGTGGTTGGTACACGACTGGTAGTTAAGGGGTTTCCTTGCATCAGAGTTCTCAAACGGTGTTACTGTTACTGCCTTGACAAGGAATGATTCTTCATTAAGGGGTAAATACATTTTTCTGATGTATTGCTGTGGTGGATTTGACTTTGGCTGTGTGCCAGACCCCCAGCCAGCCACTCTCTTCCTCCCCCTCCTCAACACGACAAGGGAGGAAATAAAGTGGAAAAGCTCATTGGTCAACAGGGAGATCACTCACCAATTACTGTCACAGGCAAAACAGACTCAACTTGGGGAGGATTAATTTTATTTATCACCAATTAAAAATAGAGTAGGATGGTGAGAAGCAAAGACAGAACCAAAAACATTTCCCCACACCTCCACCTTCTACCCAGGCTTAACTTCACTCCTGACTTTTCTACCTCCTCCCCACCCCAAGCAGCACAGGGGGTGATAGGGATGGGGCTTGCAGTCAGTTCACAATGCTTTGTCTCTGCTGCTCCTAGAGCACTCCCCTGCTCTAGTTTGGGGTCCCTCCCACAGGCTGCAGTTCTTCAAGAACTGCTCCAGCATGGGTCCTGTCCACAGGGCACAGCACTTCACGAACAGACTACTACAGTGTGTGTCCTCGATGGGCCTCAGTTTCTGCCAGAAAACCTGCTCCTGCATGGACTGTCCAAAGGCTGCAGCTTCCTTCAGGGCACATCCACCTTCTGTGGCATGGGGTCCTCCATGGGTTGCATGAGGACAACCTGCTTCACCATGGTCTTCTCCATCAGCTGCAGGGGGTTCTCTGCCCTAGCACCTGTAGTACCTTACTCCCCTCCTTCTTCTCTGGCCTGGGTGTCTGCAGGGCAGTTTCTCTCACATTTTTCTCACTCGTCTCTCTCACAGCTGCTGCACAGCTTTTTTTACCCTTTATTAAGTAGGTTTGCCTAGAGGTGCCAGCAGCTTAGCTGAGGGGCTCAGCTGTTTCCTGTGGTGGGTCCGTTGGAGCTGGCTGGAACGAGCTGTGTCCAGAATGGGGAAGCCCTGGCCTCTCCTAACAGAGGCCACCCCTGCAGCCCCCTCCTCAGCTACTAACACCTTACCACATAAACCAAATACATTTGCAAACCCACGGTGTGTGATACCAGCTTTTACAGTGTACGTTAATGCCTTATAAGCTGACCCGCTAATATTTTGTACCTCAGTCATTAGGACCAATGAAATCATGAGGACCACAATTCATAATCTGCATCCATAGAGATATATTCCATGAGATATGGGTGGAGGTCCCTCATCTCAGGCTAGAGGCCTATTGTTAAGGCACTTCCTTGTTAAGATACTGTTTGCCTGCTGCATCTTCTGCAATGTTTGCAGGAGCATATGGGAGTAGGATGGCAGTGTGACTCAAACTATACCAGTGGCAGCAGGCTGGAGTTTGCCTGCAAGAGCTGAGAGTGCCAAATCATGAGAGGTGCTCAGGCAATGTACTTTACACAAACTTTTGACATCAGCTTCTGTAACTTGCTGTAGTCTGCACATGGAAAGCAAGAATAAACCACAACATTTTACTACTCTTAGCTTTTTCTGTGCTTGCCCATTGCAGACCAGGCCTTCATCAAGTGCAGGGTAGCTGTCAGGAGGTTTCCCTGCTACAGAGGTAAGTCCAGAATCTTTGCTTATCTGTTTTCCATAATGGTGCGTGAAACCAGTGGAACATCTGTTGCACCAAAGATGCTGAGACAGACTTACACGCACAAAGCTTTACTCAGATGGATCATCGTTGATGACACATGTCAATCCTAAGTGTGAAAGTTACTTCTGGGGAAAAATAAAAAAACCCCAAGCAATAAAAGGAAAGTGAAAAAGATAAGTTTCCCAATAACAAGTCAGGAAAAGCACTGATGTAATCTCTTCCCTGTGCATCCACTCCAGTGTAGCAGGTGGTGAAGCTGAAGGTGATGAGAACATTGACTTTTACAACACTATTTCCTAGTACTGTATGGTTTTCACTGGGACCCACTCAATTGGGTTGTTCCTGCTTATATGCTTAATCAATGATAAGCATTATGTGCTGATTCACTGCTAAGCTCTCTTGCATACGTATTATTAGGTATTGCTTCCTGCATATTTAAAAGACTACTATGTTGTTATTTGCTAGGTTTTGAGTTTCTCTAATATTAACTAAACCCCGCAAAATAGAACGTAGGAAAAGAGAAGGAACAAAGGGGTGATTCTCATATCAGTGACATTTACTTTTTATGAGAAGCCAACAGTGAGAGAATTGGGGTTTGCAGGTGCAAGAAAAACAGCATGAGAAGTTGCTGGGAGACAAGTTGCACAGGAGCTCTGGAAATCACTGTCACAGCAGCATGGGTAAAAAGCTGAAGAGCTGCAGAGGAAAGGGAGGCTGAAGATTTGCAAATGGAAAGGCCCTTACTGCTACACATGTTAAAGTACTTAAGGTTCTGTGCAGCACTGGAAAGTACACATGGGCCCAGGTGTGGATACAGACAGGTAGGTCTGGATCTGAGAAAGAAGCTCTTTGCAAGGCAGGATGTTCAAGGCAAAAGTCTATCGGTGGGAAATGCTAACTGGCAAGTCCTGAAAAGTGTATAGTGGTAGTAGCAGTAGTAGTAGTAGTAGGAGGAGGAGTAGTAGTAGTACAGAGCTTCTGTACTTAAAGGTGACCAATGACAGACTGGGCAGTGAACTAAGAAAATAATGGGTAGGAATAGATCAAAATGGTGTGAGAAAATGCCCTGACATCTTAAAGATGGGACACCTAAAAAAAGTCTAACTTTTACATGTGATAGGACAACCAGTATATAGTCTGCTCAGACTGTTTTCGTAAGGATGAAGGTGCCTTCTCCTTTCAGAAAACTACCTTGTATATGTGCACCAATAGTTGCAGACTACATAATTTTTCCTCAAAAAATCTTAGTCTATTGATCCCTTTAAGTTCTCCTCATCATCTGAATAGAGGTTTCTTATGATTTTTCCACATATTAAATTACTCTAGTAGTCCTTCTGGACTGTTCTCTGAATCTCTACATGATGTTTTACTCTTTCTAAACTGTACAAACAAAAGTGCACTGTTACCATTATTGCATATATTTAGGACAGATCCTGTAGTCTATACATATAAATGAACTGTGCCACAAATGAGTATCATAGTGGCAGCCCATAGTCTACTGCATGGTAATTTAGGACATTTAAAGGTTTTTTCAGCACACAGCCACCATTAAAGCACAGCATTGTTGTAGGAGATGTATTACACAAGCAGGTTTTGCTGAGATAAAATATTTTTTATTTCCTCAGGAAGCATACCTTTATAAAATCCTTTCCTGTGGGGAGTTCCAATCTGCAGATCCAGCAATGTAGTGCATGAAAATGTGCTGCTCTGCCTGCCTGAACCCCTATTGACTCCATTGAGACTCTGTTTGGGAGTAGATCTTTTTGCATGTGTCTGTTTTGAAGGTCAAAGGTGAAACAAGGCACGAATAGTACAGACAAATACTGAGGGGATTTTTGTGGCATAGCATGGCAGGAAGGACATCAGGGAGTGCTATAAAATACTCAGCTGGCTTGTGGTGTTGACTCATTTCTCCTGAGAGTGAAAATATTTTTATTGTTCTTGACAATTATTTTCTTTACTTTCACCTTCACTGCACTGAAGCAAGTATGTGGGTAAGCACACAGAAACTGTAGAAGATGCAAAACTTCTTCTCCCAACATATGGTGAAGCTGGGAAACTGCTATTTGTATTGCACTGTTCACGTAACAAGCTGGAGTTTTAGAGATGGAAGCAAGAAAGGGAAAAACTGATCATTTGTGATGGTTGTTGGCATCATTCCAGAAATCACACCAGATTTCTGCAGAGTAACTGGTCAAAGGAGATTCATTCCTTAAAGATGACTTTGAAGCTTCTTCTGAGCATCCACAGAGGAGCTCAGCTGAGAGCAGACTGCTCTTGTCAGGAGAGAGAAGCAAAAAGAAGACATAAAGTCACATTTCAGCACTGGTTTTCTGCTGCCATGGAGCCAAAAGTATCTTACTGAGATTTGAAACTTATCATTAATTCCTCTTATTCCTGAATGCTGCAAAACCTTTTGTCCTTTGTTTCATTGAGCTTGTCTTTACATCTACCCTAATTAGCTTGAAATGTTTCATATTTAACTTGAGTATCTAAATCAACCTCAGCTCTTTTTAACATATTTGTATGTTCACACATTCAATTATTTCTGGTTTATTTTAACATATGAAATATCTTCAGTTAACTTGATAACTTAAAATATTTCATCAGAAAATATTTTAAATTAAAACTTGATCATATCTGCAAGTGATCAAATAAAGGAAAAAATGTTGTGACAGGAAAATAAAAAAAAATACCATCCTTTCAAAATCTCCCAACACAGTTTGGATGGCAGGCCACATGTGACAGCATAAGAAATAACAGATATGCATTTTTCTAATCAGGAACTATAGAGAATAAAGCCAATAGACAAATTCCTATTGCAATACCAATATTTAAAAGAAAAAGGCAGTGTTACTCCAAAACCTGGGAAAATAAAATATTCACATCACAAAGTTCAGTCAATATAAATATGATCTTGCAAATTTAGACAAAAAAACCTCCCATGAACTGCAAGAAAACCTGGTGTGAGGTAATGAGAAAGTGTACTAGTATTATTCACTTACAGTGACACATTTATAAGGTTCTGTCTTGTTTTATTCAGAATTAACGCAAAGGGGTTAAGAATATCTTTCCCCATATCTGTAGCCCCACAAGATCTTTCCAGACAGGTTCAGTAATTTAGCTGATAACATTACTTGTCAGAACACTAATGTTAAGAACAATTGTCTATGGAAAAAGGAGTATTTTACATCCTTTGGCCAGATTATCCTCTAAAATCAAATATGCAAGAAGATTCTGCTCATCAAAATATCAAACTCAGCATATATTTTGGCCATAAGAGCTGATCAATGAGTGTCAGCACAGGGTTACTCACAGAATGGCAAACTTGAGGAAGGATTATTTTTATTGTAAGGATACCTTGGAGGGGTTGATCGGATTCAATTGTGTCTACTGAGATCTGCTTAGGGGTGAAAAGTGTTTGGTAAATGGAATGGAGCAATACAGAGTCTTCCATCACTAGTGAGTCAATGGGTCTGATCTTGCTTTGTAATGACTGAAAATGTTTTAATAAGGGTGCTGCACAGTAACTTATGTGAAAAAAGCTGATACTGTCAGTCCTGCTCCTTGAAGACAGAAATCTGTGTTAAAGCAAAGCCACCTTCACAATTCCTCTTAGCTGTCATCCTCGTTAGTAATGTTAGCAGTGAAACAGAGGCCTGTGTGGACACAGGGACTAAACTATCTCAGAACTAGTATCTTTGGATCCTGGTTGGTGCACATTGGTGAGGGAGGCCTGTGGTGGTAACTCGGAGATTAATCCATCTCATTGTCAAAACAGTAGCTAGTGCAAAATACTAATGCTCTTTTATGAAAGTGAAGAAGGGAAAATATCACTAATTTATAAGCATATTTTCACATGTAAATTTTTCATTCACTCAACTATTAAAGCTATGTATGAGCATGGCACCTGGAAACAGATTTGAGAAAACTTTAGGACTTTTCATCACAGAAGTCATCAACAAGCAACTGCACTTAGTACAGAGGAGGTCGTAACTACATGTATGCCAGATGACAAGTTTCTAAAGACAATTTGAGATGCTGGAATTTAATATTAAATAGCATTTGAGATACATAAGAATCTTTGTTACTAGTCCCTGAGGACTGAAAACAAGTATGTATGTACTAATAGTTTTCAATAGCAACAGCATTTGGTAAATTGTCAGGATGTCTTTGATACTAGCCCTGTTACTTATGTTCAAGATGGTGATGGTGCTTGTGCCTTCTGCCTCAGGGAACCATTCTGAATTAGAATTACTGTTCCATGTCTACAAGACCTTCAGGGTGGAAGTGATAGCTACAGCCTTCTTGTTAACACAGTCAATCTTACTTCATAACCTCATTGCTTTATCTGATTTGTCGGTTGAGAACCAACCAGGGTATCATTAAACGTCTCCCTTTGGTGTCTTCTCACTCTAGATTTGCAAAAATGATTCCCTTCAAACTTCTGCAAAGTACTGATGCCTGAAGTGTTAAAACCTGCGTGCCACATAATAAATTGTGGCATACAGTTGTGTCACCTCTAATCAGTAACCCACTGAATTTCATACACTAAGTAGACTTGCACTGTGCTAGGACTTCAAATAGGAAGCTTCCAGCAAAAGGTCTAAGAGCATTGTTGTTGACATTCCTCTGAGTCAGAAGTGAACTGAGGTTTTACAGGGCATTGTGGCTGTAGCAAAGAGGCTGTCTTTCTGAACAAAATATAAAACTGATCTTTTGTTTATCCATGACAAGGAATAATTCCTTGGAGCTCTTCACCAAAAAGATGACATCAATCATGTTGGCCCAACCAAATATAGAATGGGAATTTCCCCTCTGCTTTCCTGAGCTATGACTGAACTATCCAACACAATAGTTTCTACTTGGTACTTCATAGTACTCTGCTCTGAACACAATCAAACAGTTGCTTTGTTTCAGTCTAGAGGTATCTGGTAATAAATTCCTGGTTTTATAGATAAATACCTGCGACCCCCTTACTTAATTTAAAAAAAAAATAAAATCATTAGTTGCTAAACAGATTTCAGGTATTTAGAAAGGTGACACTTACATGAAATAAGCCATTTATTAAAGTGGAATATAATGCTACAGAAAACTCCTTGCTCAATGGACTTGACTCATGCAAGGACAGGCTTTTCAACAGGAAGAGAATTGAGAAGCAAGGCAATGGTGAGAGAAAAATAAGTAGTAATAATAGTGAGATACTCAATTTCAGCACACAGAGGTTGTTTGATGTCAGTCCTTTAATCAGAAATTCCATTTCCTTTTTACACTGTTACACCACAAAGTTAGTCTCTGTTTCAGAAAGCAGCGAGGATGGGGATGATGTCTCTTCCCTCAGCTGTTTCCAGTTATCCAGTATAAATATACAGAAAAGCAGGTTGCTTTGTGTAATTTTCAAAGACAACCTTATACTCCATTTCTAGCTGTCATTGGCATTACTTATCTCTCTTAAATGACCTCAGCTGTCAGATTAAACAGCTTCTAAGTTGATCACATGCATTATCAGTTTTCCTGTTTTTCCAAAGATCATGATGTTTCATTTAATATGGTAAACTTAAAATAAATCCTTTAGAAACAGTCCTCTATCAAGCCAAAAGGCCTTAATACATGGACTACGGTCAGTTTAAAAAATCCAGATCCCTATTAATCCATTCTCAGCTTGGTATTGGAGCCATCTGAGACTGGGGAAAGGGCTTGCTTGTGTGTCACCTGCTGAAGTTCCACAAAATATTATAAGAAAAAAGAAAACAAAACAGAACAGAAATCTAACCAAAGTCCCTTTTAATCTTTTCTTCTCCTGACTATGTCTTGTGCCTATGCTTTTTTATAATTTATTTTACAAAGTAATCTCATTTTCTTAAGAAGAGAAAGTTCAAATCTTGAACCGGAAGCCTCCCTAACTGTTACGTTTCCTTCAGGGAGAACGTGAAGCTACTGCTGTTTCCCATTTTATAAATGTCAAGCATTTTAAGATTCACCTAACCCACTGAAGACTTTACAAAGCCATTTTCCTCTGGTACTTTTTTTTCCATTAAGTGATTCACTTAGCAATACAATCTGGTTTTCTAGGCAAAAGAAATGCAGCATGATTTTACATTAGGTATAAAAGCATCTGTTTCCTTAGTTATCAAATATACATGGAAAACCAAACAGTATTCACACCAGTGAATAACATTTTTTTATCTAGAAAAATGAACACAAACAAACAGGTGCTAAGATCTAAACAAATAATTTTGTATCTCTTTTTGCAAAATGGACTCATAGGTGGTAGGCAATTCTTCATATCACATCAAACTATAATCCAGCAGTGTTATTCTTGAGTTTATTTTTTAGTGTTGCATAGTGAACTAAGGAGAAATGCAAAAGAAAAAGAAACAAAAAAGGAAATGCGCAATTCACTCAATGTGTCAGTATGTGTATATCCCATGCAGATATTTTTATTGTTACTTTTTTTGGTCTTGCTTGTAAGTATTTCTCGGTGTTATTTTTTCCTTTAGAACTCTTCAATCGTATAATTTTTATTATTACACTACAAATGATTAGTCAACAGAATTCTCTTACAAGATCCATATTTACATTAATATCCATGTAGCAAACTTAATTGAGCAACAGAAGAGCTGTTATTCTGTTATTGATGTCTTTGCTGCATCATGAAGGCAGCAATTTAGCACTAAGCTATAATTAGAAAAATACAGTGGATGGAACTGGCTGGTCTTGTGTTTTTAATATTCCCTTCGGGGTAAAGTATGACATGACCTAATTACAGTGGTAGAGATTTCACTGCAGGGAAAACTGTTGTTATTCCATTTGACAATCAAGTAATTATCTTCTCTACTGGATGTTTTACTGGATGTTACTAATTAAGTCATCCACAAGAATTTATTTAAAATTTAGGAAATGGTGCTACTCTTATAAAAAATTGCCCTTCAATAATGCCAATAATTTTTACAAACCCATTTTTGGGGGCAATTTTTTAACAGTTACCTGTCAGAGTGCTTACTTAAGCAGAAAGCAGATGTTCTTTCTGACTACATCCCTGCTCCTTATTTCAGGGCACGGACTCAGCCTGCAGTCCCTTCATTCTCCTTGGGGCCGTAGGGCTTCTGCTGACTGCTGGCAGCAAGTTCTTAAAAACACTAACAAAAGTGATGACAGAGCTATATAAGTAGCAGTGTTAGTGGGGAGATAACGGGACTCAAAATTTCAAGTAATTGTCCAGGTGTTTCAGGAAAGGGGAAGGGAGGTAGCACAGTGTCTCTCCTTATGAGAGGATCTACAAGCAACCCTAATCTGTATCTCTCCTTAGAGGAGAATCTGCAAGCAACTTTGTCCTAACCCTGGTTTAGGAGTTCGAACTGTGTAATTACATACTCCATCCTCAGCTTTTTCATTTTTATTTTTTTTTATTTTCAGTTTTCCCTTATATGCATATAAGATTTGTACATTCTTTCCTGATTATACAATCTGTAAGAAAATCCAACCATCTGATCATATGAAAAGGTATAGTAGGCCAAATCTCTCAGTCTTCTTCATGAAATGCAGAACTTCCTGCTCATTAACTTAATTTTGTTTGGACTGCTTATTATGAGTTAATAATTAGAAACAGTGGATCATTTAGGTTACCAATGCTGTCCTCACGCATAATGTCCTATTGTCCCCAAGAATGGAGTTACCTTGCACAGAATACTTTTTAAGAGATTACATCGAGTTCAATATTAACAATAAAAGAATTTGCCATTTATTTTCCTGTATTGGTATCTTGAAACTCCACAGGTACAAAATTAGGAAGAATCTTTATAAAAACATCAGCTGTATCTTAGAAAAAATTATCTCCATATTTAAACATATTTTAACATACATTTCTTAATTTTATTTTTCCTTAAGAGTATTTTCTTATCTTTAAAATACCTTCTCTGTGATCACATTGATGGAAATATAAATCATCAAACTCTTCATTGTATAGAATTAAAGAAAAAATGAAAGGATTAAAGAGGACATTATAATATTTGAAAATTAAGGTGCCTGAAACATTTCTGCACTTATTTTCTCAGTGTCAGAAAACTAAAGAAAGGAAACATGATTCCTTGAAAGTAAACACTGGAAAGGCTTCTACTAAATTCCTGAGACATGTCCACAGAAGTTATACATTATTTCTCACCTATATGTACTACATATGCACATGGCATATACATGCATTTTGTTGTACAAATATAAAACACTTTAAGCCATATGAAAAAATGTAATCACATATTCACACTTCAGGCATTTCCCATTATTGGAGCAAGATCTACATTACAGCTTGTAGAAAGTTGTCTAATGTTAGGTGTATTTAAAGTTGTAGGTCTGTTTTTATCACTATTCTTCTGTTCAAATCTAGTCAACACAAATTATACCTGGGCTGAGTTTGCAGTATTTGGAGCACTTGAGTGTATCATTCCTTTGATAGTTAGATTACACTTGTCTTGCTACTTCAACGTAAATGTAATTTGAGGGTCTTGTTGCTTGTTTCTGGTAAGTGTTGTGACCTGAAGATGAAAATATGCCATGCTGGCTTGTTGGTTCTACTTGAAAAAGGTACAGAACTGTCACTGACAAGAAAGAAGAAAATGTTTCATCATCCCCATTAAACTCCAAGGGCTTAGGACATCTGCTGTGTTTACAAAGTTTCAAGTACTTTTTGTTCAGCAACTATGTACAACTTCAAAGCAAGGATAATACTGAATCCTATTTAAAAAGAAATAGTATAGCATTACAGAATCTTTGTACCAAACCACAGAGATTTGTCTCAGACACAATAGCATCTTTTTTAATCTCATATGAACAAGAAAAAGCTAAATATACCACCTGTAAAGGAAGTGGTGGAAAGAAATATATTATGATTCAATTTCTTCTTCCTACAACAAACAAGCTCTACCTTCCTAACTTTTTAAAAGATAGCTTTGAACTTTGTACACAGGAGAGACTCTAGGAAGGTACTAGAAAGAAAGCATCCACTCAAAGGCCTATCAAGTTAAACCAGAGATGCTCATGTCAGACTGCTGCTGCTTCTACTGAATCTGTAGCTCGTGAATCTATTTCTTTCATGTATGTGTTATGTTCTTTCATCAAAAATAATATAAAAGCAACACAAAAAACTCTGGGCTCATCCATGCTGTATTGCCTAATTCACTAATGAAGGAAAGTTTCCTAGCAGCTCCCATTAGTATCACTTTATTTAAGATCTGTCCTATTTCTATTCAAAACCATAAATAAGGCTGTATGTGGAGTAGTTTAGTAACTAGTTGAATTTCATTTTTATTCCCCCACTAACATGTTTGTGGATATAAAAATGACACCAATTAACTTTAGTAATAGGCTGGAATACAAATTCTCCACTACAGACCTGGTAGATGGAGTGCTCATTATGCAAGTTAACAGACCCCGGAAAAAACATTCTAAGGTAAAAACCCACTCAACTTTGTGGGAAAATTAAAGTTGTTTTAACCCTTGCATTGAGTTCCCAAGTACTCTTTGTTCTTACAAGAAAGCTAAACTAGTACCAAATAATAGCTAGAATATGCCTATTTGTGCTGGAATGGTGAGAGGTGATTTCAATGAGAGTATCAGGATGGAAAATCCAAATCATCCCTTACTGCCCTAAAGAAGTACTTTTCACGTGGAACACATCTTTAAGGGGAGGTTTAATATTAATTAATTCTACTTCTAACACGTTCATTTATCAATCACGTAACATTTTTGTAGTGATAGCTATTGTACTAAATTTATATGATAAAGCACTTTCTATCAAATATAAGATGTGTGTTATATGTCAAAGGAACGCTAGCACTGTTCTGTCTTATTTTGCAGCAGTAAGGAGTTTTTAGATAAAAAGAGATTAAGTGTTTCCCACTGCTTCAGTTGCATAAATTCATGTGGCCAATATTACTCTTTCTTAATAGCATGCAATTTACACAGATTTTCTGTGGCTTCCCAAGCTTATTCCCTAACTGTGGAACATGGATAAATGATAGGGTCCAAGTCATTCCATTTCAGCCACTGAATAGCTTTAGAATATAACACAAAAGGCTCTGTCTACTTATTTCTGACCATCTATTTCCACATTTTGAAAAATAAAGTAGAAGTGTTGTTTAGGGTTTCCCTCCACTCTCAAACATCACAGGATCAGAAATATCTACTGACGTCATCAGAGTAAATCGAATAGTAAATAATACAGAAATATATGGTGCTTTATCTGCAAATCCAGTTGTTTTTTTTTTCTTTTTTTTAAAAATTATAGTTTTAAGCATGTGCTTCTAAAGGTGATATTAAAACATGAGAAAAAGAATTTGGTAAGAATTCAGAGGGAATGCAGAGAGAATTCAGAGGCCATTTTTCCCCCCCTCTCAGGGTTTTCAAACTTTTTCCCTCCATCATTAGCTAGCAACTCTTGCAAGCAAGCCCTAATTAGATTTTAGGTACTCATCATTTCTGCATGCTTCATAGCAAGAGTTTGATGAAACTAGAGACAAAATCCTCAAAAAATCTACAACTACTGTATTACCTAGGTGGCCTGTTTTACCTGTTCTCATTGTTCCTCTTTTTTTCATATGTTAATTCTTCTGTAGGGACTGCTGAAGATGAATGACATAGTAACTTTTAAATGTTCTGATATGAAAATAAAAATGTATAAAATATGTACTTTATATATACTTCTAAGCATGAAGAATGCTGTAAAACATATCTCTTCAGCAAACAGATCTCCTTAGATAAAATGAATGGTAAATATGCTGTACTTTGTTTTAGGAAAAGGTGATCACAAGTCATTCATCAATGCTGTCTAGGAGCACCTTTAGAACAAATAAGAAGACTTGGTTTTCCACAAATAGTGAAAATAGACAGTGGAATACACTGACAAAGAATCATGTGGAAGCTGAAAGTGCTTCCACCAAAGAAATGAACAATAAAGTCACGTTCATCCTATTGAGATATACAAGCATTACTGTCATCATGAAACCTCCAGCTTAAAAAGTTCTTAAACTGCTCATTGCTATAAACTATACCATGGAAAAATTAGCTCTTTCCTTCAACATCTGTTTTCTGATTGCCATCAGTGATAATATACAGGTCTGCTCTGCATTATAGTGTTAGTTTTCTTTTCTTAATCTGCTGTTAGAGAGGATCAAAGTCTTGCTGCTCCCCATGGGGAGGGAGCCAGGAGCAGAGAGTGAATGCAAGGCAGGCAGGGTGATGCCCTCATCTGACAAAGAGCCAGGGCATCGAGACAGCAACTCAGGGTCAGGATAAGGCCCAGAGACAGTGGCCAGGGCCAGCCTCGGTACAGTGGTAACCTGGTAAGTCCTGGTAAGTCCACTGGGGCAAAGCACTTCCAAGCCAAGCTGGCAAGACATGTGCATGGGTCCAGATTGGGTCAGGATTGAGGTGGTATGAGCCTGGGCACAGACATGGCTGCTGAGCAGCTGCAACACAGCTCAGGCAGGGGCAGCAGGGACAGCCTCTGCTGAAAAGCAGCTCCCTAGGGAAGGAGGGCAGCCCAAGCTTCTGGCTTCTCATAAGCAGGGAGTTGACCTCCAACTCACCCCATCGAGCCTCTTAGCTTATCCCACTGAGCCCCTTAAATTAACCCACTGAAGTTGTAGAGGAGTAAAAAGGACTCAGTGTGTTGACACCTCCTCTAAAAATTGAGGCCGTCCTTTTCCCTTTTTTTTCCTACCTAAAGCAGCTATTAAGCAAGTCATGTTTTGCCAGTGAGTGACTTTTCAGAGATTTATATTTATAAAGGGGATGTGAAAACAGACAGTCAAGTTAATCATTATTTTAATGACCTGAAGGGGTTGCCTGCCTTTTTCATCAGGCAGGTGGCCTTTCTTTCCATAAAGGTATCATTACAGCTAAACACATTTGAGTTCAGGGGATTTACTGCAATACTCCTTACAGTGCATAATAAAACTATCACTCATAATTAAAATCAATGAATAATATTTAATTAGAAAACAACTGTCAGATCTCACATAAAAACAGAAAAGGAAAAGAGTTGATAAAATATTATTAAGTTCGTGCATATGAAGAGAGAAAGACTTCTTAAGCCCACTGGGAAAGTTAGAAGAGCTTAGACAACATTTATTAAGCGTTTGCATTTTAGGACACCAGCCTTTCTGAACTAAGCATATTTTTATATATACTACACAAAAATAATAATCCAGTATTTTTAAGTTTTTCCTCATTTTTATGGGCATCAAGAAAAAACATACATTTTATGTAAGGACACAATAAGCAGTGACAGAAAGAATGGAATTAAAAAAAACCCAACCCCCCCATGTCTTACATTTTATCTGTACTCTGTGTCCATCTTTACCTGAACTACTGGAAGTCAAACCATTATCAATAGATAGATACACATTTAAAACAATCATACTTTTTTCCACCAAAGGTGCAATTTCATTATTTTCTATGAAATCTAACAAATAGTATAAATTATTCATATAATATGACTGCACAGACCTAAGAAATTCTGAATATGAGATTCGTACATCACAACCCTGTATTCAAAAAGCTGTTCTAGTGAGCTAGAAAAATCTCTCAGACAACCTTCATAGAAGCGTGTTGGAGAAGCTAAGTAAGTAAAACTGTCTTTTCCATGAAAATCTTGTTTCTGAGTGAGGACTTCCAATACCGGCGCAATGTGACTCTCATGTTAAACTCTTTTTGCTTGTTTTACAACCTCTGCTTTAATCACCTATTGTGCAGATGATACATTCTGTAGTGCAAGAAATTACATTCAGGCTAAAATGATAATAACTAGTAACTTTCACTTTAAAAATAACTAGTTTAAATGATTTATGTTAATTTCTTTTAAGAAATACTGATGTTACCAATACCTCAATTCTTATTTTACCTATACCAGATTTACAGTGAATTTACAAACCTTTTTTCCAGTAAAAATTTACAAACGTTGGCTTTTTCTCCACACTGAAATGTATTTGAAGTTCAAACATACTCCCTCCACCAGCTGTTATGCCAGACACTGCCTGTAATGTTATTTTATAATTTGAGTATCACTGTCTGTTCAACTTGTATGTTATATACTTTGTAACATGGTAGAGCAAAAATAAAATGGTATTTATAGCTTTCTTGTGATTACTGAAGTAATCACCTCTCAGGTGTAGACCTGGCTTCAGTGTTGGGTTATGTCACAAGGGATCACCAGAAGGCTTTTGTGTATCACTTCAATGTTACAATCATTACGAAGCTGTGCTTCTAAGGATTCTCTAGATCCCAAATATCAAGACTCAGAGTTAAATCAGATGCCCAGAGTAAGTTTCAGAATAACAATTTGCAAATAGCAGAATAAATAAATGGAAGCTAAGATTCTCACTGACTTTAAGAATAGCCAGATTTACATGGCTTGAATTCTGTATTACACAGAATCAACATGGTGGCTGAGATTCTGATACTAATTCCTGTACTGATGCTAGAATAAATTTAAAGAATGTGCTCTGGAAATGAAAAAGGATTTGGTGGAAGAAAGAAGTGAAAATGGAGAACTGATGTATTATTCTTCAAGTTAGAACAAGCTAGGAGTGGAAGACTATGTGACAAAAAAAAGGATTTTTTTCTCATAGAGATGGAGGTCAAGAGTATGCCAAGCTCATGAAAATATTTCTCATGAACTGGACTTACATGCATAGTTTGCAATTTTTCTTGTTTAGAGACATTCACAGACAAGGGATGCCATTTGAAAGATGAATTTCCTACAAGGATAGAGGTTGGTGTAGTGGTAAAACAAATAAAAAAATCTCAAACAAATGGTTTATGTTTTGAAAGTTTTAAAAAACAGTTGTTTTGGATTTGCTTGCATGTTTTCTGTATTAAACTTCAATATATCAGAAAACAAATACATTTCATAAAAATAGAGCATGAAAAGGTGACGTGTGAGAGTGAAAGTGTAGAAAGCAACAGTAAAATACTAATTCTGAAAGAAGCAGTAGACGAAAATGTGATATTGTGAAAGGACTGTATTTTAAACCAGCTAGGAATCTGAGAGTGGTATTGCTGAGTAGTGCTTACACAGTGTTAAGGCCTTTTTTGCTTCTCACACTACTCACTCACCAGTGAGTAGGCTGGGGATGCAGAAGAAGCTGGGAGGGGACCCAGCCGGGACAGCTGACTCCAACTGACCAAAGGGACATCCCAGACCATATAACGTCATGCTCCTCAATAAAATTGGGGGAAGAAGAAGGAAGGAGAGGGACATTCAGAGCTATGGCATTTGTCTTCCCAGGTAACCCTTGAGCGTGATGGAGCCCTGCTTTCCTGGAGATGGCTGAACACCTGCCTGCTGATGGGAACTACTGAATTAATTCCTTATTTTGCTTTGTTTGCAAGCACAGCTTTTCCTTTAGCTATTAAACTGTCTTTATCTTATCCCATGTTTTCTCACTTTTGCCCTTCTGAGTGTCTTCCCCATCCCACTGTGGGGGAGTCAGTGAGTGGCTGTGTGGGGCTCAGCTGCTGGTTGGTGTTAATCAACAGCATTTATCAAAGTGGGTTTTTTTGTTGTTTTCTGTACTGGATTTGTTTTCTGTACTTTTTTTGTTTTGTTTCTGGATAGTGTTTCTATCCAACTGACTTTTGTTTTGCCTTTTCTTTCCTCTGTATATATTTGTTTATTTTTATACTTTTTCACCTTATAAAATAACAGTAACAAAACATACAAACCCAATATAAATCTTCCCTTCGAAAACACTATTTCTTACTCCAAGTCAAGGCAAAGAAGAAGATGGTAAGAGCTGCTGTTAAGAGAGCACATCAGTGGAATTCATTCTTCTCTCAAATTCTGTACCTTCAAAGGAAATTTAATACCTAGAATTCCAGAAAAATACAGAATTGAATTCTTACATATTTCACCTGGATTTGCTGTTTTTCTGCCACTGTTTCTTAATTCTCCACCCCATCAAGCCTTTTGTTCCATAATGGAAATCTATTACTGGATACATACTGTTTCTTCATATGTTGCTTTTTAAAGTTATGCATGTCTGAGCCACTTAGGGGACTCCATATACTCTCAATTTTTGAGGGAAAGTCAGGAGAAAGTTAGTGGAAATTAGTTAGTTAAAGAGAAATGAGTGTCCAAATCCCAAACCTCTATTTCAACATTTAGCAAAAGTTTTAAAATCAATCTTTAATTTACTAGGCTTTGTAAGAATTTTGAATTTTGTAATAATTTTCTCATGATATGTCATTTTTGTAAATTACTTTGTCATTTTACAGAAAGGTCTGGCATAACTTCTATCAAATGCTGCAAAAATGATAAGATGATGCAGATAAACTAAGACCATGTATTTAATATCAATCTCATTGCTAAAAAGATCACAGAATCACACAGCCATGAACTTAGAAATATTTTAAAATGAAGTTTTAGATAAATCACAAACACATTTATCACCAAGAGAAATTACAGTTCTGTTCTCCATGAACAATGTTTTTCTAAAGTTTTCCAGGGTCATTCTTGCCTGGCATAGAGTAAATATTTGGGACCTGGGGGTGCATTCTGTGTGTGGGGTTCTCCATTGTCAGGGGGGCTGACAAAGGAGATGTCACTAGGAAGCAAGCGTAAAGCATAGTACTTCACTGAAGTTAATAATGTTTTCCAGTTACAAAGTTCAAAAGACAAGAGAGAGGTGTTTTGGTTTTTTTTAATTATTATTATTTTTAATGATACTAGCACTAAAATTAACTGGACATATCTGATGAGACTTTAAAATTTCCTGATTCTCACAGGCATGCAAACATTTTTTCTATGTCTTTTACTTCCATTTCAATATGTTCTGAATTTTTATTTCTACTTTCAGATTCTCTTATTTTGTTAAGACTTTGATTGGTTTTGTCTATTAGTCATAAATTATATTTAGCAAGAGTCAGGTGTCATTTAAGTGCTGTTGGTTTGGGTTTTTTTTTTAAGAAAGGACTGAGTTTTTCCTGTTCTGCTATAGTGTTATGTCCATGGCCCACAGCTTTTCTCCCCCAGCTTTGCTGCCTCATCAGTGTACTGAGGAGATCTGGTTCATGTTGTTTTAAAGTTTCCCAGGCATGTAGATTTCTGTGTGTGTGTGTTAATGACCTAATTTTGTGTATTTTTCCTGCAAGATATATTGATAATTTTCTTCTTTAACAAATCAGTTCTTGAATGTGCTATAACTTTTTTTTTTTAATTATTACTTTTTGTTATTCTCTGATCTAGTTCGGCCAGAGGTCTCTTGGAGACATCCTGAATAAAGGTCAAAAGCTTGGCTCTAGCCACTGTATCTTGCAACCTTTAAAAGGAAAATGTTTTTTGTCTGTTGATAATTATAGTATTTGATGACACCAGGCTGAGTGGTGTGACTGACACGCCTGAGGGTCGGGATGCCATTCAGAGGGACCTAGACAAGCTTGAGATGTGGGCCCATGTGAACCTCATGAGGTTCAACAAGGCCAAGTACAAGGTCCTGCACTTGGGTCAGGGCAACCCCTGGTATCAATACAGGCTGGGGGATGAAGGGATTGAGAGCAAACCTGCAGAGAAGGACTTGGGGGTACTGGTGGATGAAAAACTGGACATGAGCCAGCAATGTGCACTTGCAGCCCAGAAAGCCAACCACATCCTGGGCTGTATGAAAACAAGCGTGGCCAGTGGGTTGAGGGAAGTAACTCTGCCCCTCTACTCCAGTCTGGTGAGACCCCACCTGGAGTACTGCATCCAGCTCTGGAGTCCTCAGTACAAGAAGGACATGGACCTGTTGGAGCGGGTCCAGAGGAGGACCATGAAAATGATCAGAGGGCTGGAACACCTCTCCTGTGAAGAAAGGCTGTGAGAGCTGGGGTTGTTCAGCCTCGAGAAGACAAGTCTCCCAGGAAACCTTTAAGCCTTTCAGTACTTAAAGGGGGCTTATGAGAAAGATGGGGACAGACTTTTTAGTAGGGCTTGTTGCGATAGGATGACAGGTAATGCTTTCAAGCTAAAAGAGGGTGGACTCAGACTAGCTATAAGGAAGAAATTTTTTATGATGACAGTGGTGAAACACTGGAACAAGTTGCCCAGAGAGGTGGTAGATGCCCCATCCCTGGAAACATTCGAGGTCAGGTTGGATGGGGCTCTGAGCAATCTGATCTAGTTGAAGATGTCCCTGTTCATTGCAAGGGTGTTGGACTACATGACGTTTAAAGGTCCCTTCCAACCCAAACCATTCTATGATTGTATGAGTCTATGATTCTATGATTCTATGATCCTATGATAGTAGAACAGGACAAGCTACTCAATGAAACTTATGCAAGGCTGCAATCTAGAGATGTTTTCCTGCCACAATTAGAGAATCAACATAATTTTTGGGTTAACTGAACAAAACCACAATAGTTAAATGTTAGTTTTGTGTAAGTACAAATAAGTTAATGAGAAGCCAAGCCTGAAAGTGTTCTACGCGCAGGAACCATGTTTAAGTAATATTTTTGTTGCTAGTTTGTTTCTCAAAATTCCCAGGAAGGCATGTCTTTTGCCTTTTTCTGCCTTTTTTAAAAAAGAACAAAATAAATTAAGCTAATAACAAACTACCTTAAGGTTGGGCTAGTGATCACTGTCTTCTTTGATGTTCTTTTCATGGGGTATGGCCAAACTACCTTTGCACCATTGTCTGTGGCTGTTGGAAAAGTTTAGATGAGCCAGTCTTCCTCTCTGTCTTCTTCAAAAAAATGTCATACATATATAATACAACCAAATATCCAACCTAATGTTTGGGAAGCTATTTCTATATATGAATTCAAAGGCATTAATGTAGGAATATAATATATACCATTTCAAAATTCACCCCCATGCTTCTTCAGTGATTAAATTTTTTACTCTCTGTGACTGCAATTTTCTTACAGCGTTGTAATATTTCAACATGATGAAGCTAGTCCACTTCCAAATCCTTAAAATTATTTTAATTTTTGCTTCAGTGTTAAGAAAAAGAAGCTGTTTCTTTAAAAAAAAATCAATCAAGGACCCTCTGTTGGGTTTGGAAACTAATTTTGATAAATCTTGGAACATTTGTCACACAATAATAGAAAAGTAATTATACTTTTCTGTAATGGGGTCAGTTAACAGTGTAAATGATACCCATTAAGGTCCATAAAGAGACTTTCACTCTGATCTGATCTGATCTGATACAGTTTATATAATTGTGTCACTTTTATTTACCTGTTGTGCTTCCAACCTATATTTATATTTGAAAAAGATATTGCTGTAGATTGTTAAAAATTAGTGAAGCAAACATAAAGGGATGAAATATTTCTGCCTGACATTGAGCAATAATCTAGTACTTCAAGGTCAGATATGACAAAAGTCAGTGGCACTGTATGATTATTTTTATTATTGATCTACTAATACAAAAGCAACCCTGACCTTAGATCTCTCTATGAAAACCAAGAGACACGTTTTTTCCAAAGATGGATTGAAGTTTAGAAGTTTCACTCTGATGTGAGATTAAAGATACCTGAATGGCTTAGGTATACTGAAAACTTTGCTAAAAGAAACAGATTCTAGGTGCCAGTGAAGCTGAACTGGCAGGTGCTGCTCTAGTCTATTAGTGAAAAATTACCTGTGATGAAAGCAAGAACTAGTCATTCCATTTTAAAAAAGGCTATAATTTTAATACTGATTCCTAGACTTGCTACTGTATACTGCCCCCAAGTCTGTTACTACAGATGACATGTGATGCTCACAAATTACTCACATTTTTCACTCCATTTCTTTGTGAAAAAAATTTCATTGCCATTCTTTCCTGTTGAAACTGTAAGATTTTTAAGTAGTGCTGAAGAAGCACGTTTGTAAATGAATGCACTCTGTGCATATGGAGAAAAAGCCTAAAAAAAAAGTCTCTTTCTCAAAACTAAAAATATTTACCTGTAAAAATGTCCCTGCCCTGATGTAAAAATCCCTCAAAAAGCCATGGAGTTTATCTTCACTCTGATTTTAAACATACAAAATCTTCAACAGCTTCAAAAATAAAAGATAATAAAATTGAATGTGTATTATAGAATAAAATCTTGTCCTTCTTGCATTTTGCTTTTCAAAGAGAGACATAACTTTCTGCCCTGTGAGTAAGTGCCACTAGGTTCAGTGTGGCACTGTCTCCGGTGCACCTAATGATGTATGGAGGCAACCTGGATTCAGAGGCTGCCTCTGCTGTAAATACCGCACTACCTTATGAAAGCAAATGAGGAACTGACTGTGTCCTGATGCCAAAGTGCCATACTCCAGATCCAGGGTGGAGCCTGGGGAACCATTCACAGGTTATGAGGGTTATCCCACACCAGTCCCAGTCCTGGTGATTCCCAGAGAGGCTAAGGACTAGCACTAATACAGAGTTCCAGCCTTATATACATGAGGCCCTTAATCTTTTTCAGTTTAAAATGTGTGCATTTTTAAACTGAATGATAGTACCTTCTCCCTTTATCTGCCATGTATTTTGACATGGTTGTATGGTGTTTCACACAACAGGATTCCTAATTGGTTTCAATGGGGATAAAGAGACATAGTGCAGTGGAGCGGCACAGAAATACACAAGCTATAAAGAAAAATCTGCCTCCCCATAGCCACAGATGCTTGTTCCTGTATATGGGTGAAAGTCAGAACATTGCTTTCTGGGCCTGCTACCAAATGAAGATGACCTAAATAAAGGCAGAGCCTATTTGCTTGGGCTGGGAGGTGAATTAACAGGGCCACATTTCCAGTTTGAATAACGGGCAGAAACCAGCTACCTCAATATTTGCTGGCTAAGAACTTCAGAGAAGTCTGCACTGTATGAAGCAGACATATCCTGAACATTTCCATAACAGAAATGCTAAAAGCAGTACATAATAATGTAAGTTTAGAAATACACTTTTTACTCAGAACCGCATGATAACACTTTCCCCTGGATATTTTCTTTTCATTTTTTCAATTTATTTCTGGGAAGAAAGTCAGTCATCTTGTCAAAATCACTAGATTTTCTTTTTGGAAAGGTTAGTCCACCTGCTTATCTGAGAAGTATAACTTTTCTGGTATGACTTGGAAAAAGGTAAGTATCATACCAAATCCTATATCAGCTTTAATGTAATATTTTAAAATGTACCTTTCTTTCTACCTACATGTTTTCTAGAGATACAAAATTCTGTTCCAAAGTTAAAGCCACTTTAAAATCAATATTTGTTTAAGTATTCTTCTGCCACTTATTGTGGGATCTTCTTTCACCAGAGAATTTGTTTGCCCTGGTATGTAAGAATTCATGGAAGCCTATTTAAAACTATTTAAACCGTTCGGCTAACATTAGCATATTTGGTTTTGTTTTGTTTTGGTTTTGTTTTGTTTTGTTTTGTTTTGTTTTGTTTTGACAGGTGACTTACTCCCTTTAAGCCTCAAATGACTTCGCCTATTGGTGGGTTCTTTCTCCCGCTTTAAGGTAAAAGACAAGTAATGCCCTATTTTTTTTATTCAATTTTAAAATAAGGAATGAAACAGAAAACCTGACATTTTGAAGAGAACAAAAAACAATTAGAATGACTAGATGGATTTTATTCTTTTAAACATTTTCATTATTTGATTGAATTTTTCCTTTTTTCATACACATGCAAGCTCTCTTCCTTACATGTGTTTTTCGTAATGAACTGTTTGTTACGTGGCTAAGTTATAAGAAACAGAGGAACTGTTACAACAGGAAAGGTTACAACAAATAGAATAGAAGACTTTCAGAGGCTTACTGAAAAGAGAAGCTTGTTTCCTTTCTACTATCTGTGAAAGTATTTAAAACCATGGGGAAACATTTACAGTAAATTTGTGAAAGTATGTAAAACCATGGGGAAACATGTGCAGTAAATTTGAGTAGAATTTCTTTTATAGTGACCTTACATCAGTGCAACTTATTTTTTCTAATGGGATTTTTTTCTGCCTATTTATCAGCATGGTACCAAGAATGTGCTCTAGTATTGGGGTTTCATTATATAAGACAAAGTTTGTATCTTCTGAAGATTTGTATTAATAAAAATTGTCTAATTCAGCACAGTAGGATTAATAGAAATTTATGTTATAAATAGAACTGTCTGCTATTTTTTAAAAGATATGTTACTAGAAAAAATTGGTGGCTGACCTAATTGCCATGCTTATATCCATTTTTACCCTTATTCTTTTACGTAAGTGAAACTACCACCAAAAGGATGGATTACTTTGAATGTCTCAGTCCTCAAAGATGAAGTCCAATGTTTTCATGAGTTAGTCGAAGAGATCAACCTTCAATGTTTAAAAATGTTTCTCAAAACAGAAATCCAGTTTTCCATACAGCTATACTTTTTTGTTTTTCTGCAGATAGCAATAGCTGAAGCAAACTAGATGTAATTTCTTCCATTTCACTAGTTAGGAGACCACTTCTAATTCATGACATGAACATCCTATATTATGTTGAAAGTATTTTGTTTCCTCAGTCCCAATCTTATGCAAGATCTTTCTTGGGATTTGATGCTTATAAAAGTTTTGCTATAGCCTTCCCCCATGGAAGAATTCCTACCTTACTCCCACTCCCCTTTCACCTCCCATAGTGTATTAAATATTGCTATGGTCGGTAAGTCCGCACAAATGGTGCTGGATGCTTGGAGCTGACCAAATAGAATATTGACTTTTTTTTTTTCCTCCAGCTACGACATACTGGACAGGGGTCAGACATTTCTAACAAATCAGCTGATGGAAAAAAACTTTCTGTACCAAAAAATTTCATGGGCAACTCTGATTAGAAAAACAATTTTACCAAATTTTGCACATTTAAGTTTTGCTATATGAGAACAGTATTCCTGTTTCTAAATGGTTAAAATTCCACAAAGCTTAAGATACTTCAATTTTCTTTTAAATTAAGCCTCTTAACTGACTAAAGTAAAAGTTCCCAAACAGGTCAATAAGTAAGGAATACATCATACTCAGAACTTGTTAAATTATTCATGTAAGTAAGTTAAGAGCAAAAGCTGTACCTTGTTTTTAAAGATCCTGGTGGATTACCAGCAGAAAGGCTGGTGTAGTTGTATAGCTTCTCAGTGAATGAGCAGTACCACAAAACTGAAATTGTTAGTAATTTAATCTGACCTCTTCCCCTCAAGAACATAATGTTAAGAGCAAAAAGACAGCAGTGGTGTGTAAATAGATCCAATCAATAAGACTCATGGTTTTAGGCTGTTTAGTCATAAAAAGTATGAACAGCAGGTCAAATGCACTAAATCCAGTTTCCAACAAATGAGTTCAATTTTATAAGAAACCTTTCCAATTCATAGTGTTACAGAAAAAATGTTGACATTAATTGGTCAACAATAAATTATGTGATGGCTAGACAGAAGATTTTAAATTCAAAGAAACTATATGTCTGTATTTCTGTCAGATCAAAGATTAGCATAAAAACTAACCAAGGTTCTGGGTATATCCTTCTGCCTTGCAATTCACCTTTAATGTCAGTGACAATTTACTTTTTCAGTTATTCTATGCTGGCAAAGTTTCTCTCATATTCTGTGTAAAAATTCATGAAGAATCTGGTCTTCCTGGCAAGGTAAGATCTGATTACTTTGATGTCACCAGGAAGAATATCTTTATGTAGTAATGGAGCAGGTAGTGCAGAAGAATGACAGAAACAGCTGGATCCTCTCTCTCTCTTTCTCTTCAACATCCGCAGGAAGTACTGTAAATTGACATAATTCAAAATGCACACTGCCAAGAATATATTTTCTAACAGAGGTGAATTCCGTATAGTTATGTAAATACTGTGGCATTTCACAAGATACATTTGCATAGGTCAGCAACTATTTCAGATGATAGTCAGCAACTATTTCAGATAATATAGGAGACGAGGTGAAGTAATTTTGTTCTCTTGTTTCATTTAAAAGATATTACACATATATGTATGCATATAGTGTTACATAAGATTTTTTTTTTTGCCTTTACATGCCTAATACTTACCAGATGGTTTTACCTGATGTGTATGGAGAAAGAAATAGGACTCCTTTATCTTAAGCTCTTAAAAAATACTGAAAAATATTACATGAAACAAGACCAATGCTATGTTTTAATTGCAAATACTAGGGACAGGTCTTAGATTTCTTTCACAGTATGCAGAGAGATAGAATGCTTGTAATAAGGACTGTGACTGCCACCACTGTATCACTTCTTTAATGATATCTTTAACAGTGATCTCACATATGGCACTGTAAAACCCAGAAGCCCACATAAAAGAAGTGAGAAATGTTAACTCTACATGTAGCTAAGCCTCTCATGAAAAAATAGTTTCCTACTGCATGTGACAATCCAGTCCTGAGGGGAACAGAGGCTCTGCATTTTCCAGACCCTACATGCCTATAAGTTACGCCATGCCATAATAATGTATTCAAAAACCCATAGAGCAAACATTGCCTCTGCTGCATTCAGGTTCTACAGTTAATCAAGCTCTACAGCATCTCACCGTAAGTCCATGAATACAAGACAATCTTGCATCCTGAAAGCAAGGCCAAGTTTTCATAGTGTTTTTCAGAGCACAATATGAGTACTTACATAAAAAAAAAGATTTTGTAGCAAAAGGACATTAAAGCTACTCAAAAGGATACTAAAGCAAAATAAAGTGGATTGTAGCATCTCTTTCAAGCTCCAGAATCAAAGAAAGTTTTGCTAGCTTCTTGATTGTTTTTAGATTCTTCCGAGAAGATTAAAAAAAAAATCCATAAAGTGTATACCAGTTGCAGTACCTAAACTTATGCTCTTGACCACTGATCATCTTCAAAAGCTACGCCAAACTCCATTCCTCTGGACATATGCAACTGCGCTAAAACACAGAAATGGACCACTCAAATGTTCGTAGGCTTGACCTTATCTACAAAACCCCCAAAACTATTGATGTTAAAGCTAGAATGCTATTAGACTAAAATTATGGGGCAGAACTGGTAGTAAAGGTAATGACAAACCTACTATCAAGTGTAATTTTCAGAGTCCTGTGATCACTGATAACTGTGATAATTCTTGATTATAGCCTCTGCCGAATCAGCTGACAAGTGTAACACATTATAAAAGTGCAGATCACTATTACTTACTGAGTCTCATGGAAGATGAGAAGGGCAGCAAGTCACTTAATTTTAATGCCTTCTTTGAAGAAAGAAGAAACACACACAAAAAAGAGAAAAAAACAAAACCAAAACCCCAGAGAAACTGAGTTGCTCTTAAAGGGATTGACCACTGTCTCACTAATTAACTCTCCTTAAGCCCCTCTTTTAGTTCTGTCTCATTTGTCTGTGTTAGTCTTTTAATTATCAAATGGTATCTAAGCCTTTCGTACAATATTTTTAAGCTCTGAGAGATCTGCCAAGCTGTATCACGTACCTTTTCCTTAACCAAAGATAAAGAGCTCTTATAACAGACCTGTTAGTCCTGCTAATTAGTCTACAGTTGATGCTTTTGATACTCTCTCTCCTGCCTAAACAGTTGTAAAAAATGTCGTCAGATCTTCCTCTTGCATTCTAACATACTTTCCATCTGCACGGCCAGTGGCCCAAACCAAAGTAAAGCACCTGTATAATTCTTTGAACATTTTCAAAGTACTGAGGAAGCAAGATGAAAGGTGAGTACATCTACATGCAGGCTGTTGTACTCTAAGCTAAGGCATATGACTGTCTTCATGAGAAAAATATCCTGGACAGGCTGGTGGAATTTGAACTCCAAAAAATGAGGGTAAGAATCCATGGAATCCAGTGGGGAAGTAATTTTCTTTACTTTTCATACCTCTTAATTAGGCTGAGAAAATCTTTAAACGTTTATTTACAGAGTGGGAGTGATGAGCTAAACACAAAAAACAGCATAACTCTAGCTGCTGTACAATGCACGTCCATGCTTGTAAATAAAAGCTGCAACCTACATTCAGTCCAATTACTTAGGTATCCATGTCATCATTTCATCAGAGTCAATATGACAGTGTTTCTGCCCAAGACAGTTTGAACTGTTCAAATCAGATTGTCTGTGACAATGCACAAAACAGCAAAAAATAAATCAGGAGATGGCTGTGAACTTACATAGTTCCACTGAAGTCAGGATCATGCTGAGCTATACTAGTCAAAGTTCTTACACTTCGATTTTGAAAAAGGAAAAACTAATATAAGTAATGTGAAAATTGGTGGCAAGAACAACAAGAGGACAGGGTAGGAAGGACACTGGTTGCAACAAAAATATCTTTGTGGGTTTGCATTTCTATGTGCATTTTCATCCCTGAACTAATTTTCATAAATAAATATAACTGGCTATGTAGTTTATTCAGAAGAAGCATATCTTGGGAAAGGATTTCAGGGGACATGGAACAGAATCCAGAAAGCTTTGTATGCTGGCAGAATGGAAAAGAAGACAGCAGCATTTAATAAACCATGTTATCTTAATACTGTCTTTTCTCTAACTCCATCTTTCAATACACGTTAAACACAGGGACTGCACTCTAACTGCCATACCCAGAATTATATGAAAAGGGGATTCATCTTAATAAGCATAATGATTTTGTAACACTTTAAACATGTCCTCAAAGTTCTCTGTAGCTTCTGAAGTTCTGTGGATATAAGTATACCAGGAAGAATGATCAAGTTAACTTGCAATTCATGGGAGAATTTTGAGACGAAAAGTAGGAGAGTTACTATGACAGCTATCTTTTTCCTAAACTTCTTAGCAAAAACACAGTATTTGGTGGCTGATGCTTCTAAATTCCACTCTCCATAGCACATTTGTTATTGGCTTCTAGAATCAGAAATCACACAAGGCCAGTCAAATAATGTATCTTCCCTGAAGAGGCATCCTTTAAGAAAGCTCAAGAAATTAAAGTTCTTCTTTGCACTAACATGTACCATCTTACCAGATTTGTATGTTTCAGTGTGTTCAACACATATGATGACAGCTGATTTTTGTGGTTTGAAAATAAGTCTTAAAGAAAAAACTACTTCTGCAAAGGTTTTCAGAAGTCTACACTTTTTCGAAGTTTCTTTTTATCTATGACTTCATCTGTGGGAGACTGATTTAAGATTAAATATGAATACTTGCTGGTGTACACATTCACAATACTGACATAGAAGGTAAGGACATACAAGGACATACCAGATCTGTACTCAGTTTCTGAAGGTTGACTTATATCAAAAGGACCAAAACACAGACTTTGAAAACTGCAACTGTGCCTGAAAACAGGTCTTTTCAGCAGACTTGAAAGTCCCAGAAAGAACAGAAGGTAGTCATTGCAGGAGTGTGGGGGTTTTTTTGGCCAAGGATACATTAAGTATTCAGATAATCTTCCAGGTGACAGTACCAAACTGCACTAACCAAAATGACAATTTGTGCTGATATACAGAGTAATACATATCAGTGTCAGTCATAAGATCTTAATGAATATGAGTTAAACATCCACAATAACAGTACAGAGCTGTAAGTGATAAAATATGCTCCAATTATATAAATACTAAATACTGTTAGTACTGTTCTCTATCATACTGTTGATCCTAAGAGGCTCACAGCAGAATCTTCCATTAGGCAAGGGTTTAAATATAAAGGAAGAAAAATCAGTCCTCTTGTTCAGTCATCTCCTGTTTTCATACAAAGCCATGTCACCTCTTCTGCCTCTATGTTCTATGCTATTTCATTTGATTCCAGTTATTAAATAGTTTCACTGATTTTTCTCTTTTCACTCCTTTGTTGCCTACACTCCTCACATATGTATACAGATATTTCAGTCATTTGTCTGTCCTCGATGAAATGTCAATCTAATAAGGTATCAATAAGGAGAACAAACAGTCTTTCCAGCTCCATCTCCTCAATGCAGCTAGTAACTTTATATATTATTGTCATACCAAAACTGCTTAATTACTTCTTTCCCAGAATAAAAAATTCTACCTTACTGTGTCAGCCTTGATGTGATAATCTGCATTACCTCTCTCAAAACAACTTTTTCTGTTCTAGTACACCATTTTTGAGACAAAGAGTATTGCAATGGCACACGATATGCAAGATATGGACAAAACATAGATGTGTACAATGACATGCTGATATTATCAATTTTACTGCCTGAATCCTGAATAATACTCCTTGAATTACTCTGAAGATCACCTCAACACTGAGTAATTTCTCCATTTGGAGGTATTCAATCTTCGTACATTCAAATGGGAGTATGGTGGTGTTATTTGTGTTGTTATAATGACAACAAAAAATAAATCATATTTATTAAAGACCTTTTCGATCTTCTACTCATGTTTTGTACAGTAGCCACTAGCAGACAGCATGAGCTTCTGTTATGTAGACCCACTTCCCTGATCACATAGATCTGCTTTTGGCACACATGACAAGTGTTTTTCCACTTCTATGTTCTTCCTTCCATCGGTATGACTTCTATCTCCCTTTTCATTTCTGCATTAACCCTTAGGTTTTGGTCATACTGATAATGTCTTTCTCTTTTGCTAGAACTAGATTCTTTTACGTTCCCTCATTATACCATATAATGATTTATAGTATACTTGATTCTTTTCTCTAGTCTAGAGAGTTAAAAGTTTTTCATTTTGTTGCTAGCCTTTTTCCACTGGTCAGGGTATTACACTGCTGCTTCCTTGTACACATCAGTTTCCAAGCACTTAATTCAATCTTCTGCTAGGTCTTATGGACGCTGCATTCAGTTAAATAAACTATGTTCTTTCACTAGCTCTTTAAATCTCCATCCCTAGTGTCTCCATCATAACTTACGAGAGGTACACTGTCAAGGTTAATATTTCAGTCACATCCTCTGTGTCCAGAGACATTTACTGCCCCTTTTCCTTTCAACCCCACAGTGTTTCCTCAAAAAAATTCACTGGCTTTTACCATAGCTTTCAAGAAAAAAGGACAAAAAGTGTATAGATGATGTTACACTTAAAGTATCCTCTCTGCTACCAGTCATTTGTTGGCCCTTTCTGATACCTTGAGATTGACCGTCAGACTTTTTGCTCAAATGAGATCTGGCACCAAATAGAGGGCTGACTGGGAAGCTGTGTGCCAAAGATGACCAAAGGCAAATAGTCTCTAACGCTTCCACTTGGTGTGTCTCCTTTCTCACCACATGACATGGTCTCCAGACAGAAGCTGGTAACTATCAAGAAGAGGAAAAAAAGTAAAAAACATATCCATCAAAAAAAAGGATTCATCTGTTTCTCCTCAGAGGCAAATCCTGTTTGCTGGCCGATTTGTTCTTATCTATGTGTTCTGTCTCCTCTGAAGTTTAATTTGTCAATTAAACTGAACAGTTGTGAAATACAAGGTACTGCACTGATGTTACATTTTATTTTCTACTAACATTCTTCTAAACTAAAAATTAACAGATTCTTGCAAGATTAATTCTGGTCTACATAATTCAGAATTCTCACAAAAATATTCTGCAATACACAAAATCACAGTAGGCCCCTGAGTAGGCTGTTCTTAGAGTTTTAGGAACACATGGACAAGTTCAGCAGCATTAGCCACCCTACTGACCTCAGGAGTAGAGAAAAAAAAATTAAAACAGGGAAACACTGAGTGTGTGTATGCCAGTAGATTAGTTTCCTTAAAATTAGCTATTATGTGATTTAGACTACTTTCTATCATTGATTAGGTAATAGATTTCTGTCTCCCATAAGAGACTATCTGACTTCAAGGCTTAGCATTTCTGCAGGGTGGTTTTGACCAAAGGTTACCATTTAGTCTTCTCAGAAGGTCAGACACTTGAAGCAAGTGCTTTTCGATTAGACAGATACACTCTGAGGGCTTGAGATCCTTTCTGTTACGATTTTTCATGTACCTTTTGGCAAAAGCCTCAGAGTCTGCAGCCCTGTTCTACTGGGTGAAGAGATAATACAACTCTCTTTGGTCCCTATGGTTCTATATCTTTGTACATAAACAATATTTTATGGCAATATAAGGAAAGGAAAGGAAAGGAAAGGAAAGGAAAGGAAAGGAAAGGAAAGGAAAGGAAAGGAAAGGAAAGGAAAGGAAAGGAAAGGAAAGGAAAGGAAAGGAAAGGAAAGGAAAGGAAAGGAAAGGAAAGGAAAGGAAAGGAAAGGAAAAGAAAGGAAAAGGAAAGGAAAGGAAAGGAAAGGAAAGGAAAGGAAAGGAAAGGAAAGGAAAGGAAAGGAAAGGAAAGGAAAGGAAAGGAAAGGAAAGGAAAGGAAAGGAAAGGAAAGGAAAGGAAAGGAAAGGAAAGGAAAGGAAAGGGCATAGAATTTTTCATCATTTGAAATTTAAGCAACTCCAGGAAAGTTATATTAGAAATATTAACATTTAAGTGACCAAAATAAAATCCAGGATCATGTTTATCAGTAATAGTAAAAATTTCTGAATGGTGAGGGAAAAATCAAATTTAGAGGCAAAGGCATAGAAGTTATACTTGTTCTTAATTGTACACTAATAATTTACTAAGATACATGTTATTGACCAAGTTCTTCCAAATTGATAGTTTTTCTTCACTTTTATTTATGGATCCAAATGTGATCAGTCCTTGCTGGACTCATATAAACTATGTTACCACATAGAGAATATGAAACTGTCATTTTAATTCACCAAGTTAAATGTCATGGAGTCAAACTGTCCTTTCAGTTTTCATTGGTAAACATAAATTACTGCTAATAGAATGTGCTGGTTAAATTTCTAAATAACAAATGTCTTTGAGAAGCATTACTACAAGAAGGGGCTTTATGACGCTTGAAGCAATTTATCATATAAATATTTTCAAGTGCTGGCTGCTTGCAAGACTGATTATTAGATGTAAAAATAAATAACTGACTGAGTTCAAGCACTTAAGTAATTCAGTTGCAATTACAATCAAATAGACATTTGAATATATGTAGTTTTGGGTGCAAAATTACAGCATTTTTCAACTGGCATAGTGAAAAATGCTTCAAGATTAAAAAAACAGATCAGATATAAAATGAAGAATATATCCAAGTGGGATTTTTAATATTTGAATTCTTTTTAATAGTCATTGAATTCTTCTACTATAATTAAAATAGTAAAAACACCCTTAGAAATATATGGAATCTAAATATTCAAAATGAATGCACATACAAAACACACTCTCTACAAAATTAATGTATATGAATCATGTACAAGTATAAGAATAATGTACATTAAGCTTACAGAGTTCAGTGTTTTGTTTTATAATTCAAGGCTCTGAAGAATAGCTTTATCATGAATGCAGCTATGCAACTTTGGAAGCCATAGTTAATGTTTTCAGATCCTAACAAGGAAACAAAACCAACCTTTTTTTTTTCCACAAGAAACACTAAGTAGCATGGTAAGACGTTTTACGTGATAAGGAATTTTACAGACTACAGTTTACACAGTCCATCAGTTAGAAAGAGCTTGGGGATGCTTGACTCTCTGAGTTTGCTGTTGCTGTTTGGTAATGGAAACAGAGGTTTTTATTTTATTTCTGAGATTTGATTTAAAATCAAAATGACTTTTCATTTCATAGCAGAGGTTTCCTCTTTTGTTTAAATGAATTTTAGAGAATCATCATTAAAGCATCAGACATAAGCTAGCTTGTCTTTTTGGTGCAGAGTTCTGTTCACGCACATGCAGTCAAGTAAATCTAAACTTTAAGATTAAATAAGATGAATTCACAAGAATTAGAACCATTAGAAGTAGAATTAGTTATTTTCACATGGCTTACAGTAAATTTGTTATAAAATATAAGATCAAAATTGACTAAGTAAATAAGAGTTAAAATACCACCCCTGGAAACATGAAAAGCATAAATTCATAAGCAATATAGACTTCTTTTTATGCTCAATTCATATATAACACAGCAAAACTAGTCAAGACATTTGTCTTTTTCTAATACACTTACTTACATCTGTATGCAGTTAACTCACCAAAATTTCTATGCACCTTATGAAATGTGGCATTTACTAGGCCATGGATATGGTATGATAAGTCTAAGTAAAGAGATATTTTAATCGTGACAGTGAATGAAGAGCAGAGAAATACGTGCCAGTTTCAAGTTTGGATTATTTTATTTGAACACAAATAGTATTTTTGTTTAATGTAACATTTTGGAATTCAAGACAAATTCTTTCCATGAAACAGTTTTATCTTTTGCTGAAAGATCTAAGTTGTTTCATCTTTGTCAAAACAAACCTTTTGCATTGCTCCGATATTTATCTAACACTGGGAAACCATTAACCAATGAGAACATTCTACTGCATTGACATTATCTCTTAAATAGATATCAAAGCATAAAAATATTCTTTATAATTTTATGATAGATTTTCTGTCATGGATCCAGGGTTCTGCTTATGTAGTTTGTTGCTTATAAACCCTACCAATCACTTTTCCTTATGGCACGATTTTACTGTTATGTGCTGGCTATACCTTTCATTTAGATATATCTTAGTGATCGGATAGGATGTTTGTTATAAAAGAATACTTTGATCAAATGCTCTGATCACTGACAAGTTGAAAAAATAAAAAGTCTTCAGAGGCAAGCGACAAAGAAAAAGGAAAGGAAAAATATTCTAAATGGGGGGTGATGGGGTAAAGGGAGGAAAAAAGGACAAGTTTCAGCCTATTTACTGTTACAGTCATAATATATGATTTTGACTAGAGCAAAAATATAAAAGTAATCACTCAGTTTTAAACAGGTTATTCAAAGAAAACAGCTGCAGCTATAAATTGCCATTTAGCCTGAAAATGGGATACTGAATTTCCTATGACATTTATTGCCGGAGGGTCAAATATGAAGAAGCCTTTCCCCATTTTTCTGCCACTTGGAATAAAGAACGAAGATATGCTCACATCTTGAACCAGTTAAAACACTTAAAAAGCGTAATGTTTTATGCACTGCTCTCCGCAGAAAATCTGAGCAAGAAAGCTTTGATAGGAGTAGAAGGGAGAAAGTTTAACAGTATCTGTGCACTTGCCATAACCACAGCCCCTGATAGTCTTTGAGCCTTTTTGGAAGTCTGGGCAATTTAACCAATATCACAATGAATTCATACACTTTCAAAACACACTTCTAAAACTGGTATGCTAACGGTTGCACCCTTCACATTTCTGCCTTCTGCCTTTCTGGTTGGAAGTAATGGACGTCGGAGCACATGCTGACTTTGAATCTCACATTGACCCAGACTCTCATAGCCGTAATTAGCAGCTGGGAAGAAGGACATGGATGCACAGATTCACCCCTGGCTGTTTATGCCCCCTTCATGGTGAAGGTGGCGCTAATGAGCTCTCAGAAAGTTTTCTCTCCTGCCTCTCTCCCTTACTACTTCTCTCTCCCCCTCTCATTTAACATGTTACAAAGAAATTATGTATCTGATTATAGCAACTAAATTAATGATTATTCATATCACCAAAAGTGGTAGTGTGTAATTTATATAAATCATTAGTAACCACTGAAGCTGTTAAGAAAAGACATCATTAATTCTGTAATACCATGTCATACAGTGAAGCTGCTGTAAAATGTAAATAAGTGGAAGATCTTTGCAAATTAAATCCTGTTCATACGTTTTAGAATCTGCTGTACATGTTCAAGGGTCCTGACACGTACTCATTTTCTGGGGTCTGACATTTGAATTTATTCATTTTCATGATATTAAAAATAGCATAATATCCACAAAAGAACAAGGACGGGAGATAAGAAGTACAGTGAGACGCTTTAATTAATGTTAGGCTAACCTTGGGAAAAGTAAGAAATGTCAGTTTTCTCTGTGTGCCACAAAGATGAGACTGAGTTTAGTCTGCAGATCCAGAGACAAGCAATTATGATTTGTTTCTTAGGAACAGGGAAATTTATAAAAAAATAGGCCTTCTTCCATCAGTGTCTGTGAAACATGAGCTGATACTGAATTTCACTGACACTCATAGTAATAAAAATCCGGATCCTAAATCCGTAGAAATCAATAGTGGGATTGATTCAGGCACTACCTGTCAGCTTGCATCATTGTAAAAGTTATGTCAGTTGCCCTTTTCCCACCAAAGGAAGATTTCTAAGTCATAAGACACAAACACTGACCATGTGATAGGCTACCAATACTTTATTTTTGCCTGTGCGTAGAGATTCCCTTTAATATCAGCAAGTCCTACTTTGCTTGCTTTTGTTTCCTTTCTTAAATATTCCTTTCTTTGTCTAACAATGACTAGACAAAAAAATGTGATAGCAATTGCTTTAAGATAGTTGAAATTGGCTCACATTTAACCCGCTTACTTTTCTGCTTTTGTACATAATTTTAGTACAGCAATCTTATTTTCATTAGTTGCATGCAAAGTACCTTTGACTGGACTGGGCTATTGCATCTTTATAAGAAAGTTATTATTTAGCTAATTTTATCATCACAATTGGAACCTGATCTTTTCTATAAAACTCAAGAAGATGTACAGCAGATCTTGACTATTGTCTGCTCAAAATAATTTTCATAACAGAGTGTGTACAGATCTTTGTCATATTCTTTTTACTGATGCTAGAGCAATTTTCATTATCTTTATTTTACATTGCAGTGGCATTAGGCCACTATTGCTTTACACAGTGTAAAACAGAGGGGTGCTAGTAAGTAGCGGGGGAAAGGTAACAGTAGGACAGGAATGCCTTGGTGGCTTCAGTGGTCAAAAATTGCTCAGTAACAGGTAGGAATATGTCCATTGCTAGACAGCAGCTGATGCTTTAATCTCACTGCTATTCAGGTATGTTCAGTTCTGTGCTGCTGGGGTAAAAAATAATTGTTATTCAAGTGACATTTTGAACCGATGTATCAAGGCACTTTCTGAAATCTGTTATTCATATCCATTCACATCCCTAGTGTCTACTGCTGCATATGGGATCTTATAATTACAGCTGCAGAATCACCATCTGAAACTGAGGAACTATTCACTGCCTAGTAATTATTATTTCTTCAGAAGTTTTAACAGATTCTTTCTCAACTTCTCTATAAATAATTTGTAAGACATTGAATAGAACAGTAAAAACTAAGTTGCCTTTTAGTCTGCAATAAAACTGCTGCTAGTCACTAGCAACATTAATCTATGATATCCTAATATGCTACATATAATTAGTGTTTATCTTAAAGCATTTAAACCATTACAAAATGATCAAACTGCGCAGTCATACCAGCTATTAATCTGTAAAGACTGCTGCCGGCTGGGAAATGGTTGTAAACTCAACTGGAACCCTCCAGATAGGGTGACTGAAAAAATTCAGCAGACTACCTCATCATTAGAGAAGAGAATCTTATTTCTGGGAAAAGGGAAAGAATATGAAAGCTGAAATGAGATCTGACTGTCATCATGCTCTGGCAAGAGTTTGAGTATAGTTGGCTAGGTGAGGCAAGCAGAGTATAACCATCAGACTATCAACTTCTACACAGAAGTGGATCCAAAATTTGTTCGCTAAACTAGGTACTAAATTTACTTATACTATCTGGATTTTCTTAGAAATGGTGCTTTTGACATGAGGTTAGGTATTGTACAGGGGAGAGGTACTAGGCTTGTTGTGCTGCTTTAGACAAGGAACTTGGAAAATTCTAAAGCTGGAAATATTCTACAGGGGCTGTGTAAAAATCTAAAGAAAAATAGACAGGTACAGTGGATCTTAATGAAGCAAGAAGACTGATTGATACTCTGGCTTTCTGAAAAGGTACCAAACTAGTATGAACACAAAAGAGGAAGAAGAAAAGTAGATAGATAAATATTTATATATACGAACAAAAACACAGAAAACACTTTTCACTGAGAACAGCCTTTTCTCATCAGGTATAAATTACTTCAAACACTTACACAATGCAGTTATAGACACAATAAGGAAGCAAGGAAGCTTTTTTTGGCATCTCTGTTTCTTTGATCCTGTCTATTTTAGCAATAAGGTACAACTGGCTACTTTCTGTTCTTGTCGTCCCCACTGACTAAGTGTGGCAAGTCTAAGAAGAACTCTAGCCTGTACTAGTTTATCCATCACCCCCAAAATGGTTAATTTAAATTGTGGTTGTGGTACCCTTCCCAGAAAATAAAACTTAAGTTTCATATTCTATTTCAAAATTCTAAGCATTAAACTGAGGACAATTTGATAACCTTTTGTTTGCAAATCAATCAACTTGATTAAAAAAAATGTGAAGATATAATGACTACAATATATTGCCTCCATTCATCTCCTCTCATGAATCTGAATTCAGCCTTACCTTAATAACTACCATGTGGGACCTGGTTTGCATGCCTTTGTCACAAGCACAACTCCCACATTAACCACCAGAAATAACAGATAGATGGTCTACCAACAGTAAGAAATGGAGGGGGTTTTGTGACAAGTGACATGATTCCACAATAATTCAGTTGTTACCTTGTGCAGATAGTCTTATTTCTGAAATTTCTGACTTGAAAGAATACAAATCCTTTTCTAAATAATAACAGCAAATAACCTATGGAAGTTTTCAGTGCAGCCTGTATAGGCCTGCTTCTGCTAGCTGGTCCAGATGCACAAATTCACAAGGCCACTAGTTTAAGTAGGCCATCCAGTAGGAAGAAAAAAAAAATCAGCTGATGTTTTACTGTAAAGTCTTAGGACAGTCATTCTGTTTACTCCTGTTTATCACACACTAATGGCCAGAATGTAAGACTTAAAAATATGCATAAAGAGAAGGCAAAACATGAATTTAATTGCAGGAGAGGCAGGCACATTATGCTGGATTTGTCCAAATCCATGGAGGCATAGCTCCAAGCCAATGCTGACACAACATCAGACCTTAAGAAAGTCTATTCACAACAGCTATTTTAGGTACGTGTGTTAAAGATAATCTCAAGAATCTAAGTTAGGAATGAAAGCTCCTTTGAAAATCACTGGAGAGGTATATTGCAGTACCATTAGTTCAGAATGCTTTAGTTAGCTGCCTCTGGTATATAATGTGAATTACTTTTATTTTGTTAAATTTTGTTTTGCTCGAGGAAATTATTAAAAAGTGCCTCTCAGAACAAAACCTAAAATTATAGATATTATGTACCATTTATTTCCAGGGCATAAAATATGCAAATATATATTATATATGTGTGTTATATATTTGCATTTAATATATACACCAGTATAGTTATCTACATTAGTTACACACACATACACACACACATATACTTAATATTTGCTAAAATATTTTGAAACCTAGAAAAGAATCTGTCAATGTAAAATTTATAAATACAGGCACTGACTGTTTTAATAATATGGTCTTTTCTTCACAGTTGTTGTAACTGGAACAGCAGTGACCTTGAAGCCCAGACATTATAGGACAGCTTAATTCAGAGGACTTCCTGTTTTAATATTTTTTTAAAGTTGTTAGTATTATTGTGGTGACACCTGGTCTCTGATTCCATTAGGGTGATGCTACATAAACACAGTTAAAAAATACCCAACAGAAGAAGTGGTCATCGTCCTTCTCCTTTAGAGCCTGTAAACATATTTGCCCTGTTGTATACCTGTTGCTTTTCAGGCATTACATCAGAAATTTTTTTCACGTCACACTTTGTTTAAACACCTCTGCATCACCTAGTTTGTCTGAATGAGACTTTCAAAGCTAAGGTATTAAGAACTCTAGTCCTGTAAAGACACACATATTTAGTAAATCTAATTACTATGAATTATTATGAATAGCTCCATTGACTGATCACAGAAATCTGCAGAACTGGGACTATGGTTTGCAAGTTTATGCATAGCTTCAGCTCTGCAGTGCAGCACTTAGCCCAGTGATGCATAGTCCTTGTAAAGGACGCTAAGCAGAAGAATGTGTTAACTTACAACATAAAACATAATCTCCATTTTGGTATATGTGTTGTAAGATCTTCAATGTACTAGGATACAGATACCTGAAAGTAAAATGCTTACACAACTAATTTTCTTCTGATTTCGTAGTTTGGCTAGTGCTCAACAGTAATATAATATAATACAGATATTCAAAGTAATTTTACACTGTGTTCTGTCATGCACAGTAAATTAAAATATTCCATTAACTAAACAAATTTGTGGTGCCATAAATCAAAGCGCACTAAGTAAATCACAGTTAGTGAAAACAGAATTGTAATTCCATCACAGTGATTAAGCAGAGACTAGAAATAGTAAGATTTATCATATTTAATGGGCAGAGTATGATTATGAAACATACAGTTTGGGGCTTTGTTTTTTTTGAGCTTTATGTTCTTTGTCTGAATTGTATATATAGTGCTTTTTTATAATTTTCATGCTACTTCAAGGCATTATCAAAATTAAGGAAGACCTTTTCAAGTCTATATTTTTGCTGATTTATCACAAAGCAGGTTATTCTACAATGTTGAAAACAGATAATAGTGTAATAGAATCATATTCACATCATGGAAACGAAAGAAGACTGTTATTAAGCAAGCGATGTTTACATTGAGTATGTTCTCCCCATACCCCAGTCAGGACCTACTTTGTGTTCTATAAAACAAACATAACACAATAGGCAGATGAGAGAATGCACTGTATAGTAAGTGTATGAAACAAAACAATATCCCATGTGGTACTTTTTTGTGTTTGTTTAAATTCACGGAGACAACAGCCTGTTGCACTCGACTGAGCAGCATACTGATAGGACTTGCAGAACCATTTTAGGTCATTGTACAGATATTTTTATTGAGGGTGTGTTAATAATGGAGGGCTCATCCAAATGAACCAGCCAAGCTGAACATTGTAGTTGGACTACCCAACAGTATTCTTACTCATTGAAGTATTTTTAATGTAATTTAAACTAGGATATTTAAATGTGCAAATGGGCTAAACATGGAGTTTTTACTGTAATTTTTAATCATTTTCTTCTGTACAAAAATTTTCTCTCATAGAGGACTGAGGAATAGTGGAGGGTTGAGGTATACTTATTGCAATGTAAAAATCTGAATTATGACATGTTGACATATTAAATTATGACATCCAATGTTTTTGTTCTCAAACTTGCTAGAATGGAACAGACAGGAAATCTGCTTGCTTAGCAGGTTGGCTTCAATCAGTCTCAGGAGTCTTGTATTAAAATTTTGGTTTGAAGTGTTTGGAAAGACATTACTTGCAAGATTTCTGAGTTGTCCAGTTGAAATCACCTTCAGGTAAGCATTTTGTCATAATCTTAATTTTTAGATACTTTTAACTTGCTACAAGCTCTTATGCCATTAGCCATAGCCATCTGCTTAAAATAGTTAGATGTGTGTTTCAAGATCTTCCTGAAAAGTTTTAGGGCTGTATCTCCTCATTATTTTCTATATTTCCTTCAAGTTCTATTTGTCTCATATGTGTATCCTGCTAACACAGCTGGAGAATGTCCAATCTTTCTTTGTTTATTTTTTTCACTAGTTTAGAATTGTACCACATTTCAATTATTAAAATTAAACTATTCATTGTCAGGTACTAGCCTTATAGAAAATTACATTTAGTCAATAAAATCTTGCCATTTTTAGAGTAGGATTAAGGAGAGCAACCTTGCTTTCTCTATATTATTGTTAACATTTAGTTAATAAATTTAAATATCATTAGGATTAAGACTTGAAATTTGGCATATGGAGGGGAAGTTGCCTTTCGGTAGCTCCCCTCTGTGAAAAAATCTGTTGACATTTGCAAATTATAAGATTCTCAGTGTTCTGTTTGCAAATACCCATTAGAAATTTGTCATGGCTGCACAGCTGAATTCTCAAAAAACAAACAAAAAAATCTACCATTAACACACCTTACTGACTTCCAGATCCGATGTGTGAGCACCCTTTCTGCTAGGTGACTAAGCATTTTTCCCTGTAAGGCAGTAATTAAGTGAACTTCTCCTCTCCCAAGTTCTAATTTTGCCAGCCAGGAGGAACTGACATATCAGGTGCAGGAATGCAGACATGCAAATCACTCTCCTAAGAAATTCCCAAAGGCTTTTGCCTGGTTTATAACCACATGAGGAAAAAGAGAAAGCCACCTGGCTGGCATACAGAAGAGTGATGAGCTAGCCTTGGCATGGTAGCGCCAAAAGGAGCTGGGACACTATGAGTGAGGTAATAAGAGGACATATTTTATGAAGAAAAGCTCTGAATATGGAAACAAGGGTCTAGCTAACTACAAAAATTCACAGAATCACAGAATTGCTGAAGCTGTAAGGCACCTCTAGAGATCATCCAGGGATTATATAATCTTTATATGATCTTTATAATAGTGCATAATTTTCATATAATCCTTTACAATCTTCATGGACCTTTGCTGGACTTGCTCCAGGATGCCCACATCTCTCTTGTACTGGCCAGGCCAGACTTGGACACCGCACCCAGATATGCCTTACCAATGCTGAGCAGAGGGCAAAGATCACCCCTCTTGACCTGCTGGCAACACTCTGCCTCGTGCAGCCCAGGAAGCTGTTGGCCTTATTTGCCACAAGGATGCTTTTCTGCCTAATGGTCCACTCAATGCCTATCAGGACCCCTCTCGATACTTTTCTGCTAATCTGCCTTCCAGACACTTCCTTTCCAATCTGTACTGGTGCGGGGGTTATTCCTCCCCATGTGCAGCAAAAAGACTGTGTGACAGAAACGGACTCACGTATGTTAGCATTTCTCTGCCTTCAGTAAACAGCTGCAAAACTTACTGACAATCGTCTGCATATAACTGACTGACAAAGAAGGTGTTAATCCAGCATCTCTAATAGTGATAGCTATTTTTTAATGCGAAAAAAAGGTCATTTCTCCTTGAAGAATACAATTATTCCAAAAACTTATAATTTCTATATATCAAATCTAAACTTTTGTTCATGCTTCAACTGAAATGTACAAGTTGTAAACTTAAGGGATTTACTAGCACAAAAAGGTGCAAACATAACACTCTCAAAGTTTTTATCTAATTACTCTGCCATTAGGTGAGTTGAAAGTTAAGCCTCATCAGTTCCTTGTCTCCTTCATTTTCTAAATGTTCTGTCTGCTCCCTTTTCACATACACCAGTGTGTTTTCACCCTGGCATGCCCTTCACCCTTCATAGTTAAACTGGTATTTCTAAGAAAGTTGGAATTAAGAGGAAAATTACAAGGAAAGTTGTCTATCATTTTCAAATACAGACCTCTGCAAGATTTAGAGAAAGTGACTAGACAATGTAATCCTCAAATTCCAAAAGAGGGTCACACGGCAAGAGAGCTTACGGCATCCTTCACTGCCACAATTCAGACTGTTTCACATCCTCATTTTCCATCCAGCATTTAAAAAAATAATTAAAAAAAAAAATTAAATCATTGAGTGATAAATTGTGAATAGTCTTTACAGTCAGTGCTCATCGAAAGGTTTCTTAAGGTTTTTGCAAATGGGTCTTGCAACTACAAGCAGTGACGGAGTTGCTACAGGAGAGCTAGTGTGTCATCCCTTAGCCATTACCAAATCCATTAGTAATCCATTGCTCAGCTTCTATCAGATGTCAATTTGGAACAAGCATGATTAGAATAAATCTAAGGGTCAAAATTAATAAAGTGAACAAAACCTCAAGAAAGAAATGATAGTTCTTCAATCTTCTTTAGATCTTTTTAGGAAGCAACACAGACAGTTGTATTGGGTCTACATGGCAAGGTTTTGGTAGCACAGTGGGGCTGCAGGGGTGGCCTCTGTGAGAAGGGACTAGGAGCTGCCCCCATGTTGGACAGGGCTGGTTACAGCCACCTTCAAAGTGGATGTACCACTGGCCAAACCTGATCCCATTAGCAACACTTGTGGCACCTCTGTGATAACATATTTAATAAAGGATAAAAATAATTGCACAGCAGTTCTGAGAGAGAGGAGTGAGAGAAATAACCCTGCAGACACCAAGGTCAGTTAAAAAGTAGGAGGAAGAAGTGCTCCAGTTGCTGGAGCAGAGGTTCCCCTGCAGCCCCTGGAGAAGACCATGGTGAAGCAGGTTGTCCCTATGCAGTCCATGGAGGACCAAGCTGGAGGAGATATCCACACTGCAGCCCATGGAGGACCTCACACCACAGAAGGTGGATGTTCCCTGAAGGAAGCTGCAGACTGTGGAAATTCCATGCAAGAGCAGGTTCCTGGCAGGAGCTGCAGCCCACGGAGAGGAGCCCATGAAGGAGAAGGTTTTCTGGCAGGAACTGGGGCCCATGGGGCTTCTACACTGGAGCAGTCTGTTCCTGAAGGGCTGTACCCCATGGAAAGGACCATGCTGGAGCAGTTCTTGAAGAACTGCAACCTGTGGGAAGGATGCACGTTGAAATATTTTGTGAAGGATTTCATCCTGAGGGAGGGACTCCACACTTAAGCAGGGAACAGCGTGAGGAAGGAGCCTCAGAAACGAAGTGTTGTGGACAGACCCCAACTCCCATTCCCCAGTGCCCCTGTGCTGCTTGGGGAGGGGAGGAGGAGGCAGAGAGGTCAGGAGTGAAGTTGAGCCTGGGAGAAAGAAGGAGTGGAGGGAGGGTGGTTTTAGTTCTGACTTTGCTTCTCACTATCTTACTGTATTTTTAATTGGCATTAAATTAAATTCATTTCTCTCATGCAGAGTCTGTTTTGCCGGTGATGGTAATTGGTGAGTGATCTCCCTGTCCTTATCTGGAACCATGAGCTTTTTCATCTTACTTTCTTCCCTCATCCTGCTGAGGAGGGGGAGTGAGAGAGTAGCTTGGTGGGCATCTGGCAGTCAGCCAAGGTCAAATGACAACAAGAGCTGATGTTTAAATAATACAGCTCAGCTTCATGTAATAGAAGTGCCCACTGACAAAACTTATGCTGCTGAACATTCTCTCCACTGTCATTTGTATTGCTCTCACATTGTCTCCTTATCTAAACAAGCTTTTTTTTTTTTTTTGTTGCCCCCCCCCCGAGTGCTCAAGGTGTGTTATTTATTTTTGCATCATATATCACAATTTATCGCTAAGAATAATAGCCATTTTGGAATTAAACATTGCCTGGATTATCCAGCCATAGCTGGTGATGACAATGTAGGCATTTAAAAAGAAGACAGAACTTGTTTTTCTTTAATCAAACTGACTCTGTTGGATTAGCAGTTTTTTACAGGCAATATAGTGTGGCCCCTAGCAGATTTCTATCTTAAAATAAAAATTAAAAAAACCCAAACAACCCTTTAAAATTACATATAAATTAAATAGAAGAGATTGGGATTTAAACTTTCTCATAAAACAATCAGCGTTCAGGTTGAAATGATTGCATTGCATGGCCTTTTGGTTGCACAGAGGATCTACCCATGCTTACAAGCAGTTTATAGGAAAACAATTTAAAAATATGAACTAAAAGGTATATTTTTCAAAACTTTGCTATGGTGTAATCCTGTGTGCAGCTGAGATAGCTGCATAGAATAGTTTGCCAAAAAGCACACAATAGGTTGGAGTAAAGGTGTATGAGCTGGGAGGAGAAAAGTTTCCCTTAATATGCGTACTTTAACTCTGTGTTGGTTATACAAAGGAAAGAGTTGGGAAATGTTTATGATCACAACCCCTTGGACAAATCTGAGAAACAGATCTCTCAGTCACAAATCAGACTAAGTGGCAGTTAGATTTTGAAACAAGGAAACTGCATATTTGTTTTTATTCTATTTGGGAACTGAGGCTTTTGCTATTTATAAGAATGTAAGAATACATTAAGTAATAACCTAATATTTATCATCAATTTCTCTCACTTTCAGAAACAATCCTACAAAGTTCCAATGACTTTACAGCAGTGTGTGATGGATGCCCTCCTCCTGTTTGAACTAACTGAACTTTGGTCCAGGCAGATGCTCAGCAAATAGGCCTAACTGAAGTTAATCCTACTGTGTGAGGCTATCAGTGAGAACACAGCACCAAAACCCAAAAAAATGGTTTGGCTGGAGACTGGGCTGATAAGCAGCCAAAACTGCATGAATAAAGCAGAAAATCTGACTAAAAATCAACCATCTTGTGCTATAAATATCTGCAGCCATCAGGGCCCATTGAACTGTCCCTCCATAGCAGCTGGCTGCATGGTGGTGATCTCCCCTTGAGTAGGGACTGCTGTCAAGGTTACGCCTTGATGCTGAGAGATCCCTTACCTGAGACCAGACATCAATGAGTTGGTAAATGACATTTTTTGCATGCATGTAACGTTTAAGATATGTACAGTAAGCTTACATGGTAATCTTTGTATCCCATACTAACTTTAAGTGTAGTAAATAGTATTGACCACCAATCCATCTGTACTTACTAAATATTTTACATACTTAAATTTACTGATTAGAACTCAATAAACTAACTACTAGCTCAGATCTGCCCAAATGATCTCTGACTTTTCTCCTCCGACACACCGTGAGCTAAAAGAGCAGCTGTTGTAACTAGTGCTATGACTTCTACAGTAACAATGTAGAAAATGTAGAAAAGCTCCCTGCTCCCCCAGACGAGTTCAAGTTTAGATCCTATTTGAAACTGAAATCTGTATGTTGGCATGTGCTATGTTGATGCTAATGCAATTTTGAGAAATTGCATATTAAATTATTTGGGAGGGTTGGGGAGACAAGTCACTAGGGACATCTTAAAAGGAAATTGGTTTGCAGATAGTGCTATCTGATCTTCAATTGAAAACAATGTTCCTACAGGGAGACAAAAAAGGGAAGGATGTTTCCTGGATGAATTTGACAATGGAATGTCTCGGGGTGATAGCATTGATCCTGTAAGTGTCATGTGAAGTATCCTATACATCCTCCCTGCTTAACCAGGTGGAATGCTTAAATAATTGTCAGACCTTCATTTCTTATATGGAATTGTTTTTAGGTACTATTTTATACATGGTCTATATATTGTGAAAATGACCCCTTTGACCAGCAGAATATAGAAATATCTCATTCCTTTGAAAGCTAAGTAACATGCTTTCTTTTGAAGAGTGCTGTTGTTCTTTTCTTAAATATTTTCACATCTTTTTTGCTATGTTACTGTATTCAGGGTGCATCTATCTAAATACGTGATAGAAAGTAAGAAATATGATCTGCAGCAAGAGACTGTCATGGAGATACACTAAAACTAACTCAAATGGCGGACAAGCGCAAACAACTTCATTTCACAAAACAGCCAAAACCACACCACAGAAACCAATGAGAAACAGGGGTAAACCGAAATCAATGAACACTCCAAGAACTTTTAACACATAACAGGTTTGAGGTGTCAGTCAGGGTACTGTTACTACACGTCATGATCCAAAGATTGCACACACGTTCACTCACAAAGGCGGAAACTCTCTCTCCCTCGTGGGTACCCAGAAGATAGAATCGCTCACCCGGAGATGGGGGAGAGGGCGGTGAGGGCTCATTCAAGGATCTATCCAGAAGAAATCACTCACCAGAGGAGGTGAGGGCACTCAGTCCCGGGAAGGTTCCTCAGGCTGCGTCCCAACCTGAGGGAAGAGGTCCTGAACACAGGCCCACTGCTCCGAGAAGACCACACTCAAAGGGGATCTCTGGCGGCGCCCCATTTATACCCTGGGTTGGATCTGAGCTGTGGTCATAACTGGTCATGATCTAGAAGCTTCTCTGAGCCAAGGTGCCTCATTGGCTGTGGACCCTGTCTGGTGACCAAGGGGTCCTACTTCTCCTGCTCCCCCTGCCGAGGTGTGTACGTGCCAGAGGGCACAGCAGAGCACAAAAGGGTGAAAATGAGAAGCAAAACCTGGTGATCACCATGCCAAAAGCCCTGGTCTTTATCAGCGGGGTGTCTGAAGCGTACCTGTCACACAATCCTGTGTGGTCACAATCTGACTGGTTTCTTTGGAGCGGTGTTCCAGTCACCTCTTGCCTCTAAAGTTAAAAGGGGGCACAGTGTTGGTGAGTTTAACACCCACTGTGGATCATCATTGTTTCAGCTGTTGTGAGATATCATTAGTGACCAACCAGTCACTCCACAATAAATTATCAACCATGTAACAAAAACCAACATTATAGCAACAATTAACACTAGCAATGGGTGAACTAGCAACGGGAGCACCATCCTGGGGTTGTATTGGGTCATCTAAAATACAGATATGGTTCGGGGGGGGGGAGGGGAATGTCAATTGCATAGGTCAGTTCTAGGGGCATGTCAGTGTCACAAGTGGGATTCAGGGTAACATTAGTTTCAGGGGCAGGTTTTAAGGGAGTGTACTTCATGGTGGACACGGATTTTGTTATGGTGCTCTTAATGCAGCTTATAACAATACAAATTACAGCAATCACAATTATGATCATTATCAAAGATTGAAGGAGGCTAGTTAGCCACCTGACAAGGAAAACCCAAAGGCATTAAAAACTTTCCCCAACCAATTAGTCCCTAGTGCAGTAGCAATTTCTCTTGTGTCTTTAGCTATCTTCTTCATCTTACTCATCTGTTCTTGTAGTGGCATCAAAACGTTTGGGATGTGGACACAACAGTCGTCTACTGATAAATTCAGCCTCCCGCACACACCTTTCTCCTTCAATGGGATGAAGTCTAACACAGCTCGGTTTTGAATAGCCATCTTGATGATTTCTTGTAATTGATGGTTTAAGAAGCCTATGCTGTCATGCATAGAGTTTATTAGTGCCTCTAGCTGTAGGCTCAGCTCTAGAATAGTGTGTCTGTTTCGTACTGGAGAGATCCCTGTTCCAAAGATTGACTCTAACCACCACCCAGTCCTCGTTGGAGCACTTTCCACCCCTTTCATACATCCCTCAGCACACGATCCCACCATTGCTGCGGTATGGGCCCTTCCCTATAGACAGGACAGAGGGAAACCATGGCTAACGTGCAGGCCAGTTTTGGGATAGTTGGGTATAGCCGGGAATACAGGTGGCCATCAGAGCAGACCCACACTAAATTAGGAGGTGCAGAGAAAAAAGATGTTCAGCATGAATGTGGAGTGGTGGTGAGGGAGTGACAATAGCCTCTTTTACAGCAATTTAGGACAGATGGACGTGAATATCTGGTGTTGCTGCATAAGCAGCCTTGTACCAAGGCTTCTTGGGCTGGTGGATATAGCCACAACAGGGGCATCTTACCTATATCCTTACACCAAATTTCTATTTGGCAGTCCCAGAGTGGAAATTCCCCCATTGGGTGTGCCTTATCTTTTCCCCTGTACCACCTAGGTGCATAGGTGTACCTGGCCCATGTGCAATTGAGCAGGCAGTCAAATGAATTGCTATTGCACATGCTAGGGCAATCGTTACTGTCTCTGTCAGGATGTTTGATACACCAAGAAGCATTTAGTGGCTTGGTATACACTAGTGAGTGATCACCAGTGTCCCATAGAGAGCTACATTCAGTGGCTCCCCATGGAACTTTGGGACAGGGTGTGGTGCCGTTGACGCTCCACCCCATGGCTTTATGGGTCAGATGGGGAATGTAATTGCATTTGGCACCCCATACTGAACTAGCATTTATTGTGCCCAGTGACCAACTATAAATGATATGGGTATAGCCTATGTCCCCTATGCTTTCCCAGAACTTCCACTATAATTGTTATATTGACCCCATGTTAATTCAAGGGCTAGTGATATGTTGACACCCTGTACGAAAATGGGTAAGGGGTCCTCTGCTGATGTGGGGGTGAGTAAACAGACTGTTATCAATGTTAGGTTCATCATCTGTGCAAATCCTACCATCATCTTCACCACTGCGTTGCCATCCAGGTCCAAGTTGTCCACATTAGTTGCTGTCACCACCAGTAGGAGCAACAGAATGGTCCATTCCTCCATTGTCCTGTAAGACACTACAAAAAAACCCCCAAACAAACAAAAAAGGCCTTGATCCCCTGGGACCGGGCTTTCAGGGTTAGAAGTCAGGGAATATCCACTGAGCACTAATACAGTGGGTTTTTCCACTCCCGTCCAGAGTTTCCCAGCTTCCCAGACATATAAGCCTCTGGGTTTTGCCAATGTAATGGGTACAGTGCCAATGAGGTAGTTTTACCATTATGGGTTGGCCCACGTACGTCCGTAGTCGGAAATGGTTCTTTTTATAGTCCAGTATAGAGTCATCACCCATTAATGGTCCCACAGGACAGAACACTCAAATTTTGGGGTTTCCATAACTTCTTCAGTGGTTGTTAACCATAAAGACCGCCTGTGGTAATCGCATGTCCCAGCTGTGGTGTGAGACATCAGCATATCTTTTTATCAAACCATTGGTCCGCTCAACTATCCCATTGGCCTGGGGATAATATGGTGTATAGAACACCCATTTGATGCCTTCCCCTCGAGCCCAGTCTTGCACCACAGTGCCTGTAAAGTGTGACCCATTATCACCTTGAATGCACTCAAGGGTGGGTAAAACATTGAACTATTCACACAACACTTGAACTGTTTGGTCCCCGGTGGCAGTGCTGACAGCTGTAGTCACCGACAGCCCTGAAACCACTTCCACTCCTACCAGGATGAACTTTCCATGAGACGGTTTCAATGGCCCAATGTAGTCAGCCTGGTAAGTGCTCCAAAGGGCTTTGCCCTGTCTGATATGCTGGGCTGGGGCTTGGGTTGGGTGGTCAGCTTTAAGCCTTATTTGGTATTGTGGGCAGGCTGTGAGGACTGCTTCACTTGTTGCCATAGACACTAGCCACCCATGAGACTAGCACTCATAATACAGATCTCCCTTCCCAGAGTGGCCTTGTTTGATGTGTAGACACTCAGCTAGCCATTTCCACTCTTCCTGTACACCATCAACCACTCTAATTTGAGCTAACTGGTCAGCCTGTTGGTTCCACTTAGCAGCTGGACTTCCACCTTTCGCATGCCTTTTCACCCAACCCACTCTCAAGGGACGTGACCTGCCTATTTCCAATAGCCTCTGCCGATCTTCAGCCCTCCACGCTCTAGTGCGACCCATTTCCCACAGTTGGATTCCCATTGGCATATCCACTCAGTAGTACCCTTGTAAGTTGCAAAAGAATCAATGTGAATTGTGGAGGCACCCCCTTCCGCAGCTAATAAGAGAGCATGCAACTCCCCTACCTGAGCACTACCTTACCCCTCCTCTGTCATCATCATTCTGGTGGCGATTTCCACTGCTGCTGTGTTGTACTGTCACTTCAGCCCCACTCTATGGACTGACGCGTTGGTGACCCAAACCCCCTGTGTGTCTGAATCTTGGGTTAGCTCAGGTGCCTCTTTAATTGGAGAAGGCTTATAAGGCAAGGTCAGCAGGGCTGGGTCAGGGTTTATAGGTTGTTGAAACTTGGAAACTTTGGCAGGGCCTTCTTTTAATGGTGACAATTGACTGACTCCCTCCAAATAGGCATACCATTTTCGTAATTTGGCCTTCTGCGCTACTCCCTCAGGAGGGGGCAACCCCTTAAGGATTGAATTTAATAGAGGGAAAGGGCCTTGCACAATAATGTCCTGTGATGTACGCAATCTCTCCGCCTCCTTAACTGCCCTGGTGAGTGAGAGAAGCCCCTTCTTCCACTCCCAGTATCACTGTTCAGTTTCCTTGAATGAGGTGAAAGAAAACAATATAGGTCTGGTTGCCCCTTGCAGTCCCTTTTGGAATACGCCACAATAGGCGGCGTACTCCACAAACCCCCATTCCACCCTCAGCGGGTCTCGTGGGTGTAGCGGCCCTAGCTTCTGGTAGGTTTTAAATTGATCCTTTAGGACATTAAGGGCCTCCATATGTCAAGGGGTCCAATCCCATTTTCCTGTTCTGTCGAAGCAAGTTGTATAGAGGGCAGGCAATTACCAAAAATCCTGGTATGTGTGTCCTCCACTACCCCAATGTGCCAAATAGATGTTGCAATTCTGTTTTGCTATTCGGGGTCTGCCTCCCCTCAATGGCTGATAGGACATCATCAGGTACCATGATAGCCCCTTCTATCCACCAAGCCCCTAAGAATTTGACTTCCTGTCCAGGACCTTGGCATTTGGAAGGTGGAATATCTAACCTGTTTTCTGTCAATAAGTTCCAAATAGTCTTGGCTACCTGTCCAACCTGTCCCTTATTGTCTCCACCCACCAGGATGACAACTATATATTGGTATATGTGAACGCTCGATGGCACTTTCACAGTGTAAAGGAGTGCAGCCAAGGCATTATGGGTGACAGTGGAAGAGTGTTTATATCCTTAGGGAAGCCAGTTGAAGTCCCCTCCCAGGTAAAGGCAAACTGGGATTTGTCCTCCTCCCTTAGGAGAATCATGAAGAACATGTCTTGACATCTAAGGCAGCCAGCCATGGATGGGCTGCTGCTTGTATTGCAGTCACCACCCAGGTTATGTTTGGGAAGGCAGCCGTTAGTGGTGGGGTATTACTATTCAATTTCCAATAATCATTAGTTAGTTGCCACCACCTGTCAGGCTTGTGAACTGGCCAGACTGGGGACTTACAGGGAGAATGCGTGCGGCTGATTATTTGCCTTTTTTCAAGGTCATTGATGACTTCCGTGCTACCCTGTTTTGCTGTGCTTGGCAAGGGATATTGAGAAACGCAAGTTACTTTGGATGGTGGTAGAGCAGGAGCGAACTGCAAGGTCCTAATGCAAGCGGCTCCCACCCTGCAGCTTCCAAAACTCCACAGGCTGCCATTGGGCAGACGCCACAGCTTACCCGCTAAAATAGCAAACCCCAATATGTTTCCCTTATAAGGACTGAGAACGACCTCCACAGCCATCACCCACTTCTCCCCAGGCAGCCCAAACCAGGTTTGGGCTAAAGGACACCTCTCTGCTGCACCCATTACCCCTATTATATTGATGGCATTTCTCAATGGTTTGATTCTGAACTTGTCAGCTTGCTCCTTGTTTAGAACACTAATTTGGGCTCCTATGTTGATCAAAAACTCTAAACTTACCCACTTCAGACCAAACAGAATATGTACATAGGGGTCCTTAACGGCAAACCATTGACAGGAACTTACCAAGTGGGTTGGGTGGCCCGAACCCCAAACCGTGACTTTTAGTTTTTTAGTTCACTTAATTCCCCTCACAAAGATGCAAAAGGGTTAAGGTTCTGCCTCCTGTCTTGGGGAGCAGAGGTGGTCACTGGCATCTCCTTTATGTTCCTGGTCTTTCCCTCCAGTAATTCCACTAGCTGCTGTATATGTTTGGTGGCCTGCCCATGTAACAGGACTTGAGGTACCCCCAACACTGATGCCTTCTGCCACAAGTCATTCCACTCCAGTCCGCTGGCTCAACCCAGCTTGCCTTGGAAGGGTTCAGGCTTCCTTGGGCAGGGGGGGTTGGCATCCAGGACGAGGCTCGCAGCTGGCTTGCTGGACCCTTCTGCTCCCATCTGCACCACCACCTAGATATGTCCACTCCATTTCACATCTGTGGGTGACTATACTATGCAGTCTTTTGGCCCATGTCAGATCATGTGCAGGCGGATTGGGGGGTTCTGTTGATTGCATTCTATGGCCGTCTGAATTCTCTCTCTAAGGGACTCGATATGTATTTTTAAAGCATCTGATAACCCCCTAATAAGAGGGCTGAGGTGAGCGGGATCTACTGGTGCAGCCGTTGCTACGCCTTGCTGCCCCCTCTGATACATCACCTGTATACAAGCAGCCTTTTGTACCCCTTCTGCCAATTCCGACAATCCCCTTACCCGAATGATAATAGGCTCCCCTCATACTTTGGTGTCTATACTGCCAGCCCAGTAAGCCACCCGAGATGTTATAGACTGGTTGCCAGCTGGCCCGTCACTTAGAAACACAGTGGGTCCCCAAAACCCTCGAGCCTCATCATCACTCAATAATATCCAATCACCTCTGGTTAGCGAAACACGCCACAGATATTCTGCCTCTGTCTCACTCAGTCTGCGTGAAAATTTAACTTGCAAATCACTAAGCTCAGGTCCTGTCCATGGGGTGGTATGGTCAGTAGTTGGGGATTCCCACCCTGTGAGTATGTATGCCTCTCCGTTTTGATGAGAGGTCTTACATCCCTTTCCTCTACCTCCTCCATCAATGCTAGCTTCATCAGAATCTCCCTAGATGTCCCCATCCCAGTCCCTGGGATCTGTTCCCACAATCAACTTCCGAATCTGGACAACACTGGGAAGCTTTTTCGCTTGGGTTAACATAGTCTCAATCTTCCGTTCTAGTGAATGCATTCTCTCTCTCTCCCATTGTAACTCTGCTTTTAAGCATTCAGTCTCTAGCTGACTCTCAGAATTATCCTTTTCCACCTGCTTAAAACACTTGTACTGGTCCTGTGCTTGCATCAAGCAGGCACCCAGTATGGCACACATGGTCCCTTTGCCTCTGCCATCTCGCTTGCTTCCACGGCATTTCTCTATCCTTTCTACCACAGATTCAGGTTCACACCACTTCTCCTTTTCCCATTCCACTCCTAAGGGAGAAGGATCACAACCGTGCCTCTGTAACAATCCCATCGACCCCTGCTCGCTGCGCCAATTATAAATGTCACTACAGTACACTAAAACTAACTGAAATGAGAGACAAGCTCAAACAACTTTGCTTCACAAAACAGCCAAAACCACACAACAGAAACCAATGAGAAACAGGGGTAAACCAAAATCAATCAACACTCCGATAACATTTAACACATAACAGGTTTGAGGTGTCAGTCGGGGTACTGTTACTACACATCAATACACACAAGAATGATGATCCAAAGTGCGCACACACGCTCACTCACAAAGGGGGAAACTCCCTCTCCCTCGTGGGTACCCAGAAGATAGAATCGCTCACCCGGGGGGTGGAGAGGGTGGTGAGGGCTCACTCAAGGATCTATCCAGAATAAATCACTCACCAGAGGAGGTGAGGGCACTCAGTCCTGGGAATTTTCCTCAGGTTGTGTCCCAAACCCAGGGCAGAGGTCCCAAACACAGGCCCGCTGCTCCAAGAAGACCACACTCAAAGGGGGTCTCCAGTGGTGCCCCATTTATACCCTGGGTCGGATCTGAGCTGTGGTCATAATTGATCTAGAAGCTTCTCTGAGCCAAGACACCTCACTGGCTGTGAACCCTGTCTGGTGACCAAGGGGTCCCACCTCTCCTGCTCCCCCTCTCATGGTGTGTATGTGCCTGGGGACACGGCAGAGCACAAAAGGCATGGAAGTGAGGCACCAATGATCGCCATGCCAAAAGCCCTGGTCTTTATTGGGGGGGGGCAGGGGTGGGGCGGTGATGAAGTGTACCTGTCACAGAGTTTAGAAGCTCATATTGTACCTCGCTATTTTTATGGTTGTTAGTTGTTACAAGTAAAGTTTGTAAATGTTAACTTCTTTCTTTAAACTAGTTTTTATCCTTTGGGGAGGGGAAAAATGCAGTAGGCTCTGCCTTTGGCTTAAAAAACCCCCTGAACCATATTTTAAAATTTTCTATCCACGCTGACCATTGCCAGATTCTTGAATTAGGCTATTATTCTTCATCACGTTCTTGTAATTGTTATTATTTTTAGCTACAGAAATGTTAAGAATACTATCCAAAGAAATACAAGATTCTGGGCTTTGTCATGGAAAATCTTGCAGGCAATTTTCATTCATTTGCATTTCCAGAAAACACATATACACTATTTATATCAGAGAGAACAGGTCTTTGCCCTTTCCCTTTCCCTTTCCCTTTCCCTTTCCCTTTCCCTTTCCCTTTCCCCTTCCCCTTCCTTCCCCTTCCCCTTCTTTTCCCCTTCCCTTCCCCTTCCTTTCCCCTTCCCTTCCCCTTCCTTTCCCCTTCCCTTTCCTTTTCCCTTCCCCTTCTTTCCCCTTCTTTCCCCTTCTTTCCCCTTCCCTTCCCTTCCCTTCCCTTCCCTTCCCTTCCCTTCCTTCCCTTCCCTTCCTTCCCTTCCCTTCCCTTCCCTTCCCTTCCCTTCCCTTCCCTTCCCTTCCCTTCCCTTCCCTTTCCCTTGTCTTTATTTTTTTTATTTTTTCACCTTGCCTTCCCCCTCTCCTCTCCTCTCCTCTCCTCTCCTCTCCTCTCCTCTCCTCTCCTCTCCTCTCCTCTCATCTCCTCTCCTCTCCTCTCCTCTCCTCTCCTCTCCTCTCCTACTACTATAAAGCAATGTAATTAGATAATAATTCATTGCTCTATCCACATAGACAACATTAAGAATATTTTATGAATTTTAAAGTAGCCTTATTTTAACATAGAGCTTCATCCTGAAAAATACCCATCTCTCGTTCTGCAGTTTTGAAAAGTGTTTATGTGCATCCAAATTTCAAGCACGTGTTCTTCTATTTTACTCTAACAGAGCTAGTGTGTTCACAACCTGCAGGACTGAACTCCAAACGCATTTTCTGGACAGTTGACAAAGGTTAACACCTGTGTAAAAAATAGCTATTTGGAAAGCTATGCTGAAGCTTATCCACATAAATTCTGCTGATTCTCCATCAATATCCTTGAATGCTTTCAATATGAATGGAAAGTATATCTGGACCTTATATTATGAGCTTTCAGTTTCAAGCTTCCCTCAAAAATATTAAAAGAATATTTGCCCTATTCCTTGTATTGCTGTGCAATTGGTAGGCAGGATATGTAAGGAAAGGCCAACAAAAAGTCCAGGTGCAGTAATTTATTCAATGAAGAATAATGTTCTAACTGTTGGTTTACTGTTGGGAGTATTCTAGATTACTGACTAGGAAGGATTACTTATAGATAAAATATAGTCACCTATAAAACCATTTCATACTGAACATTTAGAGAAACAACATTTTGCACAATTGAGACCATTGCACAGCAGTGAAACCTGAATGTATCTGCTATGGACTAAAAATTTAACCACGCACACAAAAAGGTAAAAGCTTCATATGATCTTACTTTTAACTAGTAAAAATTCTGTACAGGTGCAGATCCTTCGGTTCAAGCTGATGAAGCAATGTAAAATAATAATAATTTTTTAAAAAGACCAAAAAACACCGAGAAACACCAAGACCAACAAAGAAGGTGTATGCCAGGCAAAGTTGTTATTTTCTCTGAATTGGAAACAATAGCAGCAAAACAGCAGGACAACTGATCTCCCAGAGCCTCAAGAATGTCACAACTTAATTCAGCTAAGGCAATCCCAGGCTGATTATCTTGCTGTTTGGGATACTGCAAGCTTTGGACTCAATATGGGTAACAGTTAAAATGTGTCATGAAGATAGTGTAGCTAGATTCTATTATGTGAACGGGAATTCCCATCTGTCTGTCTGAGGTAGCTTTGATTGCACTGTAAGCCATTGAAACAGCAGAAGAAATTACTGAAACAATAAAGTAGTCTTCCAATGCTTAAGGGGAGGAGGTTGATGATGGAAACCATTGCACCACTGAAAGGAGAACTGGAAGACTTTAAATACCACATGAACAGGAGATTGCAGAAAAACTGAGTCTTTATCTGCAGCACTCTGATAGGAAATCAAGGTAAAATACTAGTAAGGGTAAATAACTGTTCAGGGGAGAACAGAAAAAATGAGTTGCATTAAATATCATAAAGGGTTTGAGTTGACTGAAGAGACTACATTTACACAAAAGGTATGTAAACTCAGGAAGAAAAATTAAAGGGCTGTCTGATATTTTGATAATTCAAATATTCCAATGGCATCCTACAAATATTAGAAATGTCTATGTTTTCTTTGAGTAACTGTCATGCAAATATACCAAAAGGTCATCTTCCTTGGCACTAAATTCAGGCACAACAACTTCCTAAAACAGCTCATTGATGTTTTAGGTCTGTACTGTTCAATATTTTCAAAGGCTTCTGGACAAAAATAAAGTTAAGAACAAGATATTTCACAGATTAACTAGAATACCTGGAGGCAACAATAAAATCTAGTAAATCTTGAAAAAGTTTTGTCGTCTTAGCAGTTGAATATTGTGGCCTGGTATAGGTATGTAATACACATACATAAATATAATGATATATAACAATCACCACCAGAGTTATCATCAGGCAGTGAACATAATAGATTTTACAGTTAACAACAGCACTACAGTCAGCTGTGCCTGTGGGAAGCAGATTCAAGATAAGTCTGTTTGCAGAGGTCTACATAATCTCCTTGGAGAGTGTCTTGAGCCTAGCAGATTTTCTTTGCAGTAGATTGAGACCTCAACATTTTGAGAGACCTTGCTGGTGCTTTGAAAAACACCAGAAAAAACCCCAAGGCCTAATCACAGACTGGTAGAAAGCCTACTTAGTTTCATCAAGTCAAATAAAGCATGAAATGTCATAATATATAGTTATTCATGTGGGGGTGTGGGGGTGGGAAATGCCAGGGGTAGGTCCTTCTGAACCTTAGCCAGATTAATTGCCCACAAGTGGCTTCATCTTCTGTAGTGGCTTCATCTTCTGTATTGGTATCATGAGGTTAGGACTGCCTGATTTAATCTCCTCAATCAGGAGGAGACTCAGTTAGGCTTTTTTTAGAATGCCAGTGGTACCCCAGTGAGGTAAACAGAGAAAAGTCCTCCAGCTTAATTTATTAATGTTGTTAAACTGCAGCTGGAAAAAATATACATTATAACAACAACAACAAATCAAAAGGAGTCCAACGGTAACTCACTGATTCTGAGGTGCCTATATGTACCACTTACAGAGAGGAACTCTGCAGTGCACTTCATTCGTTCTTTTTATGTCTATGTGCTTTTATAACTGCACTGCTGAGGAAGGTATCGTGATCTGGTAGAAGATTTGAAGGGTGCAATTATTGCTATTTAGTAAACAGAAAATGAATACCTAGCATGTAGGAAAGGGGCATAAAGTACCTTAAAGTTCAGAGCCTTAGTGAATAGCTGCCCTTTATCAAGAGGGCATTGTACACAGATCAACACATCTTAGTAAATGAAGTCCAGCTAGAGGTTTTCTGCTCCTGAAGAAAAAGGAGAACATGAAGAAGTGACTATTTTTCAAGGACAATATTTTTACATATAAATCAAATAAAAATATTTCTATATCAGAAGTTACATCAAAGTTGCCTTCACTTTAGCATATATAATCAGAACAAACTTTTTTTCCAAGGAAGCCAAAATGGATTAATTCTATCCATTCAATAGCTTTTTTCAGGTAAAATTATCCGAAGTCCCATAGAAGATAATATATTTTTTGTCATTATTCAAGCAGTGTGAATAGCAGAGATTAAATCCTGTGCAAAGCTGCTCTTAAAATAAATTAACACAGTTCAGTTAAGTGCAGGAACTAAAAAAGAAAAGAGTTTATGAGAGCTAGATTTTTTGGGGATGGTGCAAGCAAAGGACATTGAACAAACAATGAAACACCAAAGATACATAGTTAAAAATATAGTTATAAAATAATGGAGAAATTAAAATTAATAGCAAGGAAAATAATTTCTTAAAGGAAGTGATGAAAGCCTTGTCATATATGATCCCAGTGTAGGTGATTAAATTCCAGTAGTGCAAAGCGTTGTTCAGCAGAGATGTTTCCTTCCTAGGAAATTAAAACAGGTCTTTTCCATCCTTAACCTCTCTGACTCTAACATAAGATATTAACTGGAGATTTTTAGGTTATGTGATAAAAAAACTTGTTTCCACACAAGGAACATAGAGGGCAGAGAGGAACAATGACAGGTCAGATCATGCCACCACCCCCATGAATAACCCCAGAGGCACCATGGGGGTGTTGATACCCCAGCCAGAAGCCCCAGCACCCACCTGGCCCCTCCACAGAATGTCCCAGGGAGCCTCCACCCTGGGGGCTGGGGGACACCCCGCACCGTGAGTCTGTGGGGGCTCCCCGGGCCTCATCACAACCTGAGGGGTCACTGCCCAGCTGTGCGGGACACTTCACAGGGTGCAGGGGGTGGCACAAGGCTTATTGTGGGCTGTGTAGGGGAGAAACCAGAGGCAGGAGAGGTGGGGATCGGGGTGGTTTGAGGAGGACCAAACAGGGGAAAACAGAGGGGAAAGGGGATACAAAGGGCCGGGAAGGTGTGAGCAGGGCCGGGAACGTGTGGCCAGTGTGCTCGTGGGGCCATGCCCTGTGCCCGATCGGCGTGGTCCGCGCTGTCTTCTCTCTGATCTCCTTTTCTGTTTCCTGGGCAAGGAGCCCTGTCCCATGTGTGTACGGAGGGGTGGGTGGTGGCTGTGGGAGGGGACCGTGGGTCAGGGTCCATGTGTCCATGGTGGCAGCCACTGGAGTCAGTGTGGGTTCCTGTACTGGTGTGTGATCACCAGTGAACGTGCAGCCCGACCAGACGGGGAGTGGGGCAAGCGGCCCAGGACGGGGCTGTGGGGTTGGCTGCTGAAGGGACCAGGGGTCCAAGCCTAGCACTGGAGGGACCGTGGGGATGGGGGTCAACTGAGAGACCTGCTGGTGGGTGTGGGGGGCTGTGTGTGTGGGTGTGTGCATGCATGCACGTGTGTGAGAGACAACTGCGGTCAGGAGGATCCAGGGAAGTTCATGGACAGACTGCATGTCTAAGCCCAGCTGCCAGGGGATTCACATTTGTGCATGTGTGTGTGTGTGTCTGTCAGTGGCAAGGATGAGGTTGTAAGTCCTGTCTGTGTCTGTGAGAGGCCTGTGGTTTCTGCCTGTGAGAACCTGTGAGGCCTGCTGTGTCTATGTGCATATATGTATATTGTATATGTGTGTTTGTGTATCCATTACTGGGACTACATGCTCAGCCTCACAAGCTTTCCACCTCAGCCTGGTGGGGTTGGAGCCATGAATCTGTGGCAGCCTTGTCATTGTCAGACTGCCAGATTTGGCAACTGCTAACAGAAATGCAGGTGTCAAAAAACTCTTCAAAAGTTCTGAAATAAGGGTAATGATTTTGGAGCTTTGTTAGGCCACAGTTTTGGGCTTAACATAATGACAATGTTTAATCGTTAACAGAAAAATAATTGCTAAAGTTGGTGAAGCAGCAAAGTAAAACCATTATTTTCTTCTACTCCAAAGTACTACTACTTCTACTCTACTATCTCCAAAACATTAAATATCAGGGGGTAGTAACACGTGGAAACAAAACAAGTAGATCACTGATAACGTCTTCCCAGGAACTCAAAGAGAAAGTGAAGTACTGTCACACCCTTTCTGCCTCCCTTCTCATCTTCTTTCTTGTTCTCATTGTCACTTTCTTCCCCACAGCCCAAGTCTTCTTTAGTTTAGCTTACACAAAATACAGCTTTGACCTTCCCAGGCACACAGTGACAATTTGAAAAATGGATCCATTTTGTCCAAATGAAGTATCTGATCACAAAATCCTTAGTGAAGCAAGACTCCGATTGAAGTCAATGAGTTAGAGGAGTGGAGTGACCACTGAAATCAATGTAACCTTGTTTTGGCATGGGCTATAGAGCGACAGTTAGATTTTCGCCACCCATCCCACTAACAACCCACCTTTTTCAGATTTCAAAATAATTGACTCCTGTTCACAATAATGCTTCTGCAATGGCATGTTCAGAAGGGACCAGTACCACAGCACAAATCAAAATAAGAACAAAGGGGAGAATAGCTGCCAGCTTGGAAGAACTGCGAAAATTTTATAGGTGAGTAAATTGTTAATTTCACTTGTAACACTCATGATAAAGGAGTGACAATTTTTGAGTATTATTCAAAGTGATGTAAATTATGTATACTAAGCTTTCCTTTTCTTGATTGTAATATTAATGACTATAGCCACAGAGCAAAGCAAGTGTAAAGATTTGTGTCCTTTTCCTTCCCCACATTATACCAGTACTTCTCTCACTTGATTTACTCCTACAGAATGGTTCAGAAATATAGCAGCAATCTCTGAGATGTTTTCTCTGTTACATACCATTTAATCTGTTAGTGCTAGACAAGAGTGTTTCAATTTGAAAGGTGTTTAACTAAAAAAAAAAAAAAGAATATCAGGATTTGTGAGGATGAAAATCCAGCTGAAAATCCAGCTTTCTTGTTTTAAGAATGGCAGGGCCAGACAGAAAAGCAACCTAAAGAAACAGCTGAAGCTTTATTTCTCTTTGCAGAACAGGATTTTAATTTCAGGAAGAACTTGCTCTGTGATTGAGTGGCAATTAAATTCAATAAGATCTGTTGGGCTTGAGTTTAAAAAAAGGCTTAATTAATTACACAAACAACTGATGGTCCTGTCAAACTGGCAAGTAAGTTCATTGATCTTAAAGTGAAGCTGAAAACAAATGAAGAATTGACAAAATAATACACATACGAAAATGGAAAGGCGATTAGAGATAGGTAATAATTGTGAAAGGACAGCAGATAGTGTAAAGAAGGGAAAGATTTCTCTATGGTCACAGTCAGAAGAATGCTGTATTAAAAGAAAAAGACACTTTCAAACACCAACATTTTACTACAGTCAGAGGAAGTCAGTCTCACCTCGGGTAACAGTAGTAATAGTAGTAACTGGTAGTATCATGGAACAGGTCATCCTGGAAGATATGTCAAGGCATATGGATGACAGGGAGGTGATTAGAGACAGCCAACAGGGCTTCACAAAGGGCAAATTGTGCCTGACTAATCTGGTGGCCTTCTACAATGGAGACTGCACTGGTGGATAAGGAGAGAGCAACTGATGTCATCTGTTTTGATGCCTGCAGGGCCTTTGATATGGTCCCACACAACATCCTTGTCTCTAAATTGGCGAGATACAGGTTTGATGGATGGATTGCTAGATGGATAAGCAATTGGCTCAATGGCCACATCCAAAGAGTTGCAGTCAAGAGCTCAATGTCCAGGTAGAGATCAGTAACAAGTGGTGTCCCTTAGAAGGACACTGTACTGGGACCAGTGCTATTCAATACCTTTATTAATGACATAGACAGTGGGATTGAGTGCACCCTTATCAGCTTTGCAGATGACACCAAGCTGAGTGGTGTAGATGATATGCTTGAGGGATAGGATGCTATCCAGAAGGACCATGGCAGGCTTGAAAAGTAGGCCCATGTGAACCTTATGAAGTTCAACAAGACCAAGTACAAGGTCCTGCACCTGGGTCGGGGTAGTACCCAATATCAGTACAGGTTGAGAGATGAATGGATTCAGAGCAGCCCTGTAGAGAAGGAATTGGGG